>NC_139482.1:86465961-87688461 GCF_008360975.1 Lichenostomus cassidix
GCACATGCAGGAATGTTTTTATGACACAGTTCTCAAAAACTCAGTGTAATTTTTTAATTATCTGCAAAGTGCTTGATAAATTGATCCATGTACTTGTCAATTTTCCATATGCATTTCTCAAAAGATCAAAACAGTAGTACACTGCAAGAATCTGATCATTAATGACTTAACTTTACACTACAATGCAGGAATTAAATGAAAACAAATACTCATCAATTTGCAATTAGTTTTATCAAAGCTACTGAGCATCTTCCTATCCAACATACTCCCTACAGGAAATCACTAACGTTGTGTTTCAAATTTTGAATTAGAAATCAACTAGAAAAAACAAATTCATGTTCCAAAAACTTAAACAGAAGTTATTTAATACTGTCTGTATACCCCATATTTCTAACTTCTGTTTGCTTTTCATGTGCTGAAAATCACCCAATACAGCCACCAAAGCTTCATACCAAGTAAGACAAAGAAAGAAATAATAATCTTTTTTTTGCAAAGTGAAGACTGCTTACCTTACATTCACAGGTGTGTGTGGATGCCAGTGTGGTTGAGCAGGATGTATATTAGGATGATACGCTGGCTGCAAATGAAAACATTGAACCTGGTTAATGAAATCATGTAAAAGCTCCCTATTAACTTTAACCTTTTATTTTCCTGGGGTCATGAGGAACACATTCCCAGTGAGCCCTAGAAACCCTGATGCTTCAGACCTTCTCCCATGTCATTGAGCCTGCTCACCAGGACACATTCATGGGAAAATGCAAAGAAAATTGCTCTCCTGTTTGACAGACAACCTGGCACATCTAGTGCTTCTCCGAGAAAGCACATCAAAAAAATGTCAACTTTGATCAAAGGTGGAGGGTAAGAGAGGTTACGGTTATTACAGCAGGCCTCAGAAAGTCACCCATCTTTGGTGACAGCATTTCCCTCTCACATCCACAAGATCATGAAGAGAAACAGTGAAACAGAATCACTAGCGAAAGTTTTCATTACAGTGAAAGTGTTAAGACTAAGTTCTCACACACATACAGAACTTGGAAGCTTGCTTTCTCAGTACCACTGACTGTCAGTATCACAGAAGAAAACCAGGTAATGTTTTCCCTGGAGTGTATTAAAAAAACCCCAACAAGCATTTGACCAGCAATGAACTCTGTAAGTGTTGTGATGAAGGAGATAATTGCAACTTTGAAATTGTCATGATCATCCAATGTGAGAGGCTGCTCTAGACAAAAGCTTGCTCATAGAGCAGTCTCCTGGGGCCCATCATGTTCACAGTCCCAAAGGCTTTAACTTTCACTTAAAGGAAAGGGAAGGGAAAGGAGATGGCAAACGGAGTGTACTCAGCTTGCAGAGCATCCAAGAGCACAGGGGAAAACAGAGAAAAAAGAGTCCCTCCACTTTCTTCTTAATCCCCATGTGGTGCTGTTTACTTCTTACACATCAGAAAATCTCAACCCAGAGTAAGGAAAGGGGAGCAAAACAGCTGTACAAACTATAAAGAGCAAAAATATTTACCACTAAATATGAAAATGATTAAATTTTCCTCAAATTTCCACAACAATTTCCTGTAATTGTTGTGCCCTTACCTGGTAGTTATGGACTTCAGGAGTATTTTTAGCACTAAGAGAGAAAAAAAAAATTGCTTTTATGTAATCAATATATCAGTGTCGCAATGTTTTTTAGTTCAGAGAAGTATTACAGAGAAGTAAAATTCGTATTTGTAAGGACATTATTATTTTATTCAAGATATATATCACAGCAGTTAGCATGTGAAAGAGGGGTGTAAAATGTTTTTCTTCACTTTACAGTTAAAAAACAGGAACAAATTATACTTGGTAAGTTAGCATAATAACCATGAGCTAGAAGGAAGTATGTTTTACTTTAGTCTGATTTCAAATAAAAAAGTTTAAATAAAATAGATTAAACAATGGAAGCAGGCAGTCCCAAAGAAGAACCTGGTGATGCATAATGAGACATGCCAAAGCAATTCATCCCACACCAGAGAATCTGTTTCTACAGATCCTAATGCAGATATTGTCTTCAAAATCCTTTTAGCCCAACAGCAGCAACTGAGAGATAGAAAGAACTTGGGCAGTCACTTACCACAGTTGTGCTGCTTTCACAGGATTGTTTGCTTAAAAAGAAACAAACATAAACCTTAAGACAGTATCAGACATTTTGCAGCTCTTGTTAATCAGGGTATTACACTATGGCTAAAGTGAATCCTCATAAAAACACATATTTGCACAAAAGTGTCTGAATTTCAAGTGCAGCCCTGTGATTTCTAGCAATCCTGTGCGACATCATAAACTGTGAGGCAGAGACAAACCTCCCTCTGGTCCTGCAAGAGTGAAAGCCCTTCAGAGATGACAGCAGACAAGCATATTGTTCCCAAATGTCACAGAAGGAATTTTGGCAGAGTATGTTCTGCACAACCAGAACACTTCTTTTCTCACCTTACTGTAGTAAATGTCAATACCATTGAATCCCGTGGAAATCAGAAAATTACCCTTGCTGAAATTTTCAGTATCTTACAGAAACCAGAGTATTCACAAAGCTGCTAATGGCCTGTGTCTTATTACAGGGAGAAATGGTAGCTAAAATAGCACATCAGTTGGAATCCTGGGAGGCACTGGGTAATCTTGAGCAACAAGGTCTTGGCCTGTGCATCGGACAGAAGGCAGCTGAATAACTGGGATGTATCATCTCTTTCTCATGACAGTGTGTGTTTCAAAAGCACTGAAAAAGTCAGTGATACAGTGAAAATCCAAGTGTCTGCTGAAGGCAGAAAGGTAATGAGATACTGCAAAAGTCTCAAAAGAGACAGAACTAGCAGAGAATCCAACCCTTGTGGGCTGCATTTAGGTACAGGTCTTAATGGCCAAAGATGCATGAAAGATAATAATCTACAGGGAGTTTTTGCATTAACTTAACAAACATGGTGTTGAGCTCCCTAGGGGGAGATCACCTGGGTATGAAAAGAATTGACTGACTGCAACGGACAGAGAACATAATTAAGCATAAGCCACACATTCTCTTTTCTCCTTCTGTCACACACACATAGTACAGAAGCACTGAGACACAAGGCATGAGCTGCAGGTCTGTCAGATCCTCTCACTGCAAGAATAAAATTTGAAGAATTCATTCTTCCACTTATAAAATAACCCCCACTATACAGTTGACTCTCATGTCTCACATAACAGTATCTCACAAATTTAATAAATATGCATTTCAGTTAAACAAACTCACTTAAGGAAGGAAGCAGAGGAAAGAGTTACAGCCTCTAGACAGCATGTATGTTTGTTACCCTTCCCACCCTCCCTCCTCCCACTGTACATGATTAGTAAAAATATCCCCATAATACCACATGGACTGCTCATAGAACTGTGGTTTATATTCTGGGCATGCAAACGAGTGCAAAGACATTCTAAGGGAATGTCAGCTCACCCTGCTCCATACTGCAATTATACCTGCAGGCTCAAGTGATACAGAACTTAGAGGGGGTTGTCTTGCAGTGCTCCTTCCTAGGGTTTTTCTACATGGAATCAAAATCTCAGCTCAAGTTTTAAGGACAAATTACAAAACCACAAGGGAAATCAATTCCTTGTCATTCCATTTAAATTCAGCACGTCTCAATTCCCAGGGCAAGCTAGTTAAGGTCGGAGTCTGGATAGGTGAATAACATGTCATTACAGCCAGGAAAGCAGCAACAACTACATAATGAGACTGCTCAATAACCCTAAAACTGTCTGGCTAGATAAGCAAGTCAGTGAGATGCTTGGACACTGCTCCACTCCACATGACAAATGCAATTCTTCAAAAAACATTACATGCTATCCCGTATTGGGTTTTCTGCAACTTTTCTTTCCTCCTCAGTAGAGCAATAAAAGAAACCATAGGTACCTCCTCCAAAGAAGGGGGTCAAAGAATTAATTGTAGATAGAGATTAAAAACAGAAGATGGAAACAGTGAACTCTGGCGAAAGAAACCCCTTGCACATTCTGATTTTGTAGGTGACCTGACATTTTTCTTTTCATGATGTGGCACAGATGTCATGATTGTAATGCGACATTTACAGGAGTGAACAGGACACCTGCATGACCTACTCAGTGAACACATGTCTAAAACCACTTACCCTTGTAAGTTGAATGCCTTCGAGAAGGATATCTCTTGCTGGGCCTTCTTTCAAATGTACTAGTTCTGCGCAATCTTGTCCCGTGTGTTGCTTGATATTCTGTTCTCCCGCTTAAAATAGAGAAATAAACAAAGTAAACTGCTGCCTTCTGCTGGAAGCTGTGCCCACTCCTTTGTGTAAGGATAAATACATTGCTGTTACTTCACTAAGTACCTGAATCTGAAGCGTGATCCCAGCCTTATGAAGTCGGATCTACTAGATTTACTATTTGCTGGGGCTCGCAATCTGAAGAAAGCATGGTGCTCCACTGCACACTTCCACAAATGTTTGCACGTTTTGGCACTGTCTAACCGGAAAACAAATGTGTGCTCTTGCTCTCTGCCCTAAATGCAGAAACAAAAGCTTTGGAAGTTGGCATGCATGATATTAGTTATTGTCCTTGGTAGGAGAGACACAGCCTGGGCCAACAGTGTGCTGAGCCTCCCTTGTGTTCTTACCAGCCTGAGCACACACCACACTTTGTGGATCAGGCCCAAGTAAGGGAAAGGAGTTACCTGTTCGTCATCTTCTACAACCACGAGCGTTAGTTTGCTCTTTTTAAAGTCCATTTTTGTGATTTTAGGCCTAAACACAAAAAGCAAAAGGAATAAATTTAAAATAATATCAAAAGAATTTTATTTCAACAACTATTTAACATTTGAGAGTGGTACTTCTAACCAGGTCAATCTACATTCAGATTTAACCTTCAGATTTTAAACCTTGTAGATTCAATTAAAAATTACAAAATACAGTCGACATCCCATTATGCAAAGGAGAAAGATTTCACCATTTTAACAAAAAGTAGTATGACACAAAAGCAGATTACCAAAAGAATAAGCCTATTTTGTTGGCTCCTTCAAAGATCAATATGCCTGTTGGTGTCAGTCCAAGAGCATATTCACAACCATCTCTTCCCTGCAAGCAAATACAGAATAAATAATCAATCTGCCATTAGCAGTGTAAATCTTGCTACAGTAGTATTGCAAAATCCATAGGTCGTAAACTGAACAAAAAAGTTTGCATATTTTTTAACTTTACAGAGCCAAAGAACACGCATCTGAATTGGGTACAAAGTGGCACATTTTGGCAACAGGAGGCTGCAAGGTGCCCTTTGTGGGAGGAGGCCATGTGCTGCTCCAAGTCGCTCTGAGATCCATGGAGATGGATCCACACCAGCACTGTATCCAGGGGAGCTCACAGCACAGCTCACCTGTGTTTAAGAGCAGGTAGTTCCTGCCAGGGGAAGCAGACACAACAGGAGGAAACTGAGGGATACAGGGAAAGGCATGTGGAAAGGGACACTGTGAGGGTGTGGCTGGAGAAACACCCTTGGGGAGAGTGCTGCAGGTGGGAAGCATTTCTGGGGAACCACGGCCCATGGGATAATCCACACCATAACCAGGACACCCCTCAGAGACTGACCCACACCAGGACAGGGAGCTCACAATGATGAAATTAAGAGTCACATGGATCTTACCTTAACTACATGCATATCTACACCATACATTTCTAGCCATTTAGCTTTGTTCAAGTAGCACAACTCAGCTTGCGCCGGGCTCTTTCCCCTATGAACATAAAATTTATACTTCATGGTAAAAAAAATTTGTTCACTATAAATGCTTTAAAATTCACTCCCCTAACCCTTTTCTTTGGGTCCTCAATCTTAATGACACTAAATGGTATTTGAAGCTTAGCTTATGTTTTTACCCTCTTCCCTCCAAATGAAAATAAATCAGAGGACTGAAAATGGAAAAAGGTCTAAAATTTCCAATAAGGATGAAAGTTCAGGTAACACAGCATCACTGAAATGTACCATATTTATTAACAAAAGATAGGAAAATGAGTTTGCTACCACCCTGAACACATAAGTTCAAAAATTTATGCTTGAATGAAAGAAGGAGAGAAACAAAATTATTTATTTCCCACAGAAACACGAAAAAGAACTGACTCTTTAATTATTACAAAATAATCTCAAGAAAAAAACCAATAAAAAAATTAAAAACTCACCCCACCAACCTTTCCTAAATTACCACTTGGCATTTCTAGGGAAGGAGAGGGCTCAAAGCCTTTTTACAATACTTCTCCACTGACAAACATAATCCAGATTTCACGCCTGTTGAAAGGATTTGACTTTGGAAGAGAAGAAAACCTGTTGCTAGAGACCCCACTCCCACACAGGTACTCTACCTGCACTCTTTCCATTTCTGAAAAATGTCAAATTCCATTGCTTCGGTCTGGTTTGGTGCAAACCTGAATTCAGACACGAGCTCTGGTGTGTGCTCAGGGTGCTCACACTCTCCCAACTCAGCTGAAATCAATCAATTGAGAAGTTAAAAACATAAAGATCTTGGGATGACCAGAAACATTTAATTCCATTATCCCTACGAAGACAAGGATAGGTTGCAAGTTTCTAAGCATGTTGTACAATGCACTTGTGCCGATGCTTTACATTAAAACCCCATCTCTCCCCAACCTCAGCAAATTCAAACCAGATTTTACAGCAGAAGTCAGATAAAGGCATTTGCAGGAGCAGTGTAAGGTTGTGGTACAGAATTCTGACATTCAGGAATGTTATGACTGTACCAGCTTAACTAAAGCTGCTGCTCTGGATTTTAAAGCAACTATAGGAAATAAAATTTCTATTAAAAACAATCATCAGTGCATCTTCTGTTTTAGAAGAGGTTACTTTGAAACTTCCTCTCAGTGCATACTTTTCATTCCAAAACACTTCCCATTCTATTGCATGCTTTGTTATGTTTCTGTTCTTGTCAAAACACAGAGGGAATAAATACCTACTCTCATGAAACCGGCAATGAAGCTGTGTGGTTTTTTTTAAATCACAATGGTGGTGTAACATTCAGATTAAGCAATTTTTAAGGAAAAAAAAATGCTGAAACATTAACATAATTAAGGTGTCACTTTCTACTTATATGCTTAGGCTCTGGTATTTTCTTTTCTAGGAGCAGAACACTTGCCAGCTCCACTGAGCTCAGCGGGATGCAAGTGCTGAGCATTTCAGTGGCTGATGCCCTTAACTGCCTTGTGTCTGTGACAGCTTTGCTCCTGGAGCCTCTCAGCTCTACTAAGAGGCTGCAACGTCACTGCCTCGGGACTGTGTGGCAAACATCAGAGGAAAATACACTGTTCAGCAACACCATGTGTCTCCTGACATATGATGTGACTCCCAACTAAACAGGCCTTTGTCAGACAGTGTTTCTTAACTGTTTACTACTCTTACTACTACTACCAATATAAAAAAAAAAAAAAAAAATTGAAGCATAGAGGGAAACTAAATCCCTTGAAGAAAACAGTTTTATTGCTTCAGGGCACTTTTACACTTAACAGCTGCAAAAATTTTATTCACAGCCAGACTTCAAAAATACCTAGCAGGATCCATCAGTAGACAGGAAGTTACATTCAAAATCCAATCTGTTGGCTGATAACACCTACTAGGTGGTTTTGAGAACTTGAGCTTTGCTGAAACACTTTGCAATCCTGAGGATATTAAACAGATCGAGTATATTGGTCTTTATTTCTAATTATTGTCACACATTTTTTTCTCTCAATAGTAATCTTCCATACTGAGTTACAGTATTCTTATCTCCGTTAAAGAAAAGGACATAGATATCTCGGCTCTGTGGCTGTTTCATCAAAGCTGGAAGCCTATTTAACACAGATATTGCTAAGAATTACTGGCAGTCCATCTCCAGTATACAAGAGGGAGTCACAGCAAACATATTAGCAAGGAGGACTTCAAGGGGAAAAAAAAAAGTAAGAATCTGAAATTTGATGTGCTGCCAACCATTTAGGAAAAACATGGGAGATTTCTCTACTACTTAACTGAGAGAGAAGGGAATGAAGGCTGACTGCAAAGAGGATGTGTAGGGATGAGAAAAATCATGAGCTTGTAGGACAAAAGACACACAGAGAAGCTAAGGCAGTAACATTAGGTAGGAGAAAAATACCACCCTTGATTCTCCTTAGCCGCACTCAATGTTTGTTCACTCTCAGGTAAACAAATTATGTTATCTTTTTGATCTCTAAGAAATAGGTCTTCAGAGTAAGAGTCAGTATGAGACTTGCCAGCTCCTGCACAGGGTTGGAGGGCAGCGGAAGAAGGGGCTGTCACAGACTGAATAAGGATGCTGTCACTGCTGGGATGGAACTGCACTCCCTGAATGGTTCAGCAGCACTAATACTGCTCAACACAAGGGCACAGCAGAGGACCCATCTTTTCATTTGTGTCTTCATGACATGGTTTGGCATGCCTCTTCTCTGTCCTCTTTTTTTGGGCAGGGGAGGTGGGGCAGGCATTACATAACACATGTATATATATTATCTGCGTTCTTAAAAAAATAACTGAATAAACTGGGGGACATTTTTAAAAGGGTGTTTCCTAGAATATTTTTGATAACTCTGAAAATACATTTATTTGTAAATGTATTGCTGATTTTTTTATACAGAGAGAAAAAGAAGTTTGTAGTATCCCTTAAGATGTCTTATGATTTGAACTGAAAATTGGAGATCTGAATAAAGGTTTTCCTTTTCAATTAAAATAGCAGCTTCAAAAGTATATCTGGTTAAACACTGAGAACATACAACACTAATGAAGCAGTTAAAAAAATATTGTAACAGTGACAACCCAAGTTTGATGACAACTTTTCCATAGATAACCCCCAAGTGGAGCATAATATTATGTATCTGCTTCACAAGTTATCCCATACCACAAACCAATGTTATTCGCTACAGAATTTCCTTCATGTGACTGGAAATAAATCAACACTCTATGTTTGAAAGATGATTCACACAAAACACCAGCCTTGGAAACGGCTATTGGAAACCAAGAATTACTGTAACAGAAAACTTCCTTGATTAAAAAAAAGTATGAAATTTAAAGCGTATCTGTGAAAAGACTTTTCTTTCAGCAGGCTCAGACTACTAATGCCTAATAGCAATTTATAGCTTTTTCTCTGCTCTTAGGAAAGGCACACTAAGGAGCAAGATTGCATTTTACAGAGTAAATGTAACCTGCTGAGGAGGGAATAACTGACATTTATTTATATTTTTCTCCTTAATTATGTTTCCAATGTCAATAAAATGTAGCAAACTTTACACTGAAAATGCTCATTATTACATATGTCAGCAAAGAAAATGAATTAGTTGCAATAATGAAATAATTTTGGACAAACCTATCTTAATAATGTCAAAACAGTGAGAAACTGAAACAGAAAAAAAAGTCAGCAAAAGACACCAAGAAATTACAAAAGTGTGTTCCCACAGACAGCCTCAAGGAGTATTAGTGTTGGCACCTAGCTGGACACATCATAAACGTGATGGACAGCTATTGTATTGCATTTACACAGTAATCACAGGTGTCAGTTACTACCCAAAATGTTGAGGCATCAACCTAGCATTCTTTGCTTGGTCCTCCTTGCTTGGACCAGATGTGAGGTTACCGGAGTTTTTATCTGTGAAAACGTAAGCAACAAATCAGATTCGGGCTCTGTATTTCCTCCACCTCAAAAACACAAATGGAGTCTGCCTGCAGCAGTTCTCTGCACACCTAACAATCACAGCTGTTCCAGACTGCTGCAACAAAATAACACACTGCCCTAAGATTTACACCTGCTGCTGCTCGGAACTACATTCCCAGTTCTGCCTGTCAACTCCATCTAGAATCACTGAGTTACTTCCAGTGCTGTATTAAACTAAGAGACTCTAAGCACTTCATGTGCCTTGGCCCAACCACCAGTGAAACAGGGAGACAATTTTTCAATTAATTTTGCTGCTGATATGATTAGAATGGTCCAGTTCACTGCACTTTCTTTTAGAATAAAATGAACTTGATTTGAGCTTAATTACAAAAATTTCCTCCCCATCTGCAAAACAAACTGCCTGAAACAGAATGAGTATTAAGATGCTTGCAGCAACAAAAAACCCCACACTGTCCTACAACAACCTAAAGAAACCCAGTGTCCTGGAATCGTTTTTACATACTGAAACCCTTGCTCCTGCCACAGAAGTGATCTTAGTTCTCACCCTCCCATATAATTCTCTCATCTCTGATAGCTGTACTCCCTCCCTGCTGCCCTGTGCCCATCTCCTGTGTCACTCACTGTGGAGGCTTCCTCTCCCAGGCACTGCTCAGGCAGCAGGAAGCTCATATTCACAGACACCCACCTCCACAAACTGTGTGCTGAAGGGCCAGCTGGCTCCTCAGGCTGAGGTGCTAACACTTGTGCACACACCACAGTTTCTCCCTCAGTGGGCAACTATTTTGGGTCCTTCTTCCCTGATCAGCCCTGAGTTTCCAGGAAACTTTTGTCCAGCCATGCTTTAGAGTCTCCTTCCCCTTATCAAGTGTGCTGACACTGGCTAACGTAGCTTGGAATTATGGACGGAGAAAAGTCAAAAAAGTGATCTCCCCAAAATTGTTCTTCTTGGATAAAAGAATGGCATTTACATATCATCAGTGAGAATGCATTACTAACAAAGGAAATTAAACCAGTAGCCGAGTTTTTCAATAAATTAGGACAAAACACTTCCAAAAGATTGCATACCTTGAAGACACAGAGCTGCTAGTTCAACAGCAGTTTCATATGGGCATTTCAGTCTTAAAAACAAAACAAAAAAACAAACTATAAAAATCATGTCTCTTGTCAGTGAATTCCTTTTGCAATAAAGCTAAAAAGAAGTCTGATACAAAAATCAGAAACATTAACTTCTACAAACCACTAATGCTATGGAACATCTACAGTTAATTTTCACTTGTATATGATTATTTCCTAAGTTGGTACATTCTGGTTAGCAATAAACGTGATATACTTTACCATAAAACAAGCTTGAACTAACAGAGAAAACACTAAATCAACTAAGAAACCATTTTTACCTCAACACTGCATTTTAGAATATATGGGTTTAAGTTTTTCTGTTTCTGTAATTAAAAACAATATACCAGGTGTGAATATTGGTCAGGGTAAGACCATAGACACACAAAGTATTTTTGCAGAGTGACCTAAACAAAAAGTATTGCACTTCCACTTTCCTTCTCCTCTATTTTACCCAGCATCCTGAAAAAATGTGGCAGGTCCAAGCTACATTCTCAAGTCATAAAACCCAGGACAGTTTTTGCTCTCTTTAAACATTTCCATCACCTGGCCAATACATCAAAATCTTTCTATTTGTCAGTAATACAGTCATGATACACACAAAGTCCTCCATCTGTATTCTAAAGAAAAACAAAATGCACATGGGACTGTAAATCATGCCTATAATCTGTGCATGAATACCATAAAGAATTAAAAAGATCACATAGTTAAAGTAAAATTTAAAATCACTAGGAGATTAACTACTATAAATTCTTTAAATTACAGCTGCAAGTGTAAAAGGGTACTTACTTCCCTGAAAGAATGTCTTGCCGGAGCTGTAATACAAACAGGTACCTGACAAATAAAAATTCAGAAAGTCAGAAGTAATTATAGTGGCATTCTTCTAGCTCCATGAGCTGCAAAAATACCCCAACTCATTAAGTGGTAACAACAATTTGAATAACTTGCTCTTGACAAAAAAATAGCCTTTGGGATCACATAGATACACCCTGCAACTTTCAAAGCTCATACAGCTTTCACTAAAATCAAAGAGAAGAACATTTTTTGTCCACTGGTTGTGTTCAGGACATTGTCCAAAACCTCGCAGTTTAGGATGTGCTCTATCTGAGCATACACCACAGCAACCTAAATGTTACTGACACTCCAGTGCTCTCCTAAACTTGGGTCTTACCTAATTCAGGCAGGAATCAAACTACAGTATCTAGAAAAAAAACACACATAAATGCACGTAGGCTTCAGGGCTGCCTTCTCAAACTCAAACACAAAACATGGAAAAAGTTCAAATTGGGCAAAAGGAAAGGTTCCTACCGAAATGTCACTTAAAAATAGCAGAAAAGTTCTGAATAAAAGAAACCTGAATTCCACTGAGCCCACACATTTATTTAATAAGCCAAGTAGGTATTTACAGCTTTTGAACTGCTGTAGTGTTTTAAGCTGCTGCTTTGCTAATCTTCAGCTGTAGGCATGCTTCACTGATGCCACTCAGAGCTGGGCTCCGAGGCATGCACAAGTGCCCCAGGTCATGCCAGGGGTGTGTACAGGACAGGAAGGCACAGGCAGCCTCTGAACTGCTCTGGACACGGTGGGGTGAGGCTTGCAAAGATGAGTGGCTCAAGAGAAGAAAGTGTGAAGCACTCCTGGGAGCCCAGAAAATGCAAACAAACCTCACCTATCTGTACAAAGGATTCTGGAAAGACAAAGTGTTTTTCAACACAGAGGACATGCAGTGAACGTGGTGAAGGATGAATAGCTGCAATCAGACAGGGAAACAGAAATGAAAAGGAAGTTTAAGATTTCTCATGATAGGACTGCAGCAGAATCAGATTTATCCATATTAGCTCTTTGTCACATCTCTGATTCACATACTTGGCTAGCACCTGACCTGCCAATCAAAGCTGGGTATTTGCATGCATGGATTAAGGGCAGACAAGTATACTTCCTGTTCTTACTGATATCCCAGATTATTCACAATCCCATGAACTCTTAATTTGCAAGAAAACCCTGGGCAGTACTCCTATGAGTGTCAGGTGGCTTGTGCAGTGCTGCAGCCCCACTCTGGTGGGTATGGCTTATCCTTGTTCCTTTCCAGTGGGAAGGCTGACAAGCATTGGCATCTCAACTGTTGCTACCCCAAATCAACAAAATACCTTAGAAAATTCTCCACAACACCCAAGTACAGTCATGTTCCTCTCCTGTTTTTCTAACTAAAATTACTGATCAGGTCACACACAAGTAACAGAATATGTGCTCTAAAATACACTGGATTTCAACTGTGTTTTTAAGCTGGAAAAAAAGTGTGGGTGAAGGGTTTTAATGGTTCCTATTACTGTGTTAGTTATGAGATTGTGATGTTTGTAGTTTCACTAGAAATTGAAGTCTAACTAGAAAGCAGATCTGCAGAAGGAATTGTGAACGCTCCCCACCTGGAAAGTTCATAGTTATTGTTAATTTGGATTTTTTTTCCACCTCTCACTCCCATTTTTTTTCAACTTGGAATGATTTAGAGTCACTTTTTACTCAACATACTACACTGAAAATATGATATAAACAGCATAAAGACTCTTAGAAAACCTTAAAGAATTAAAAAATTAAGAATTAAAATGTTCTTAAAGTGAAAATTACTTTCCAAAAAATCCCCAAAAAATGCAGCACCTATTTGTCCACAGTAAAAATCAATTCCCAGCCTTTTTTAATTTTTGTTACACAGTTTCACAGTGGTCTTCTGTCAATCTTATAATTAGAAGAAATTGTTCACAACACTGAATATTTAGCTGACTAAAGTGTTTTTCTAATTTAAACGGTCTTCTGAAATGTCACCCTTCAGCAATAATTAGATCATAAGGCACCAGAGGTTAATACTTTCAGACAAAATGTCTTACTCGATCACAGCAATGATCACATAGCTCAGAAACCCAATCTCACAGTGACTAGGATCATATGCTTCAGAGGATTAAGCAAGAAGTCTTGTGGGAGACAGTAATGCAATAATTTGACCACAGGGGAAATGTAATACTTGTCAGACACGCACCCTGATGTATGAAGACTTACATCAATTTCCAGAAAACACATATTATTTCTACTAATTTAACTGCATTTTCTCATTAGAGATGTCCATAAACCATCCAGATTTTTTGATTCTCTTATGATCTTATACTCAGCTGCATAAGTGGCAGGGATTTCTCTAAGTTAATTATACATTGTATAGGAATATGCCCTTTTATTCAATTATCACAGCTGCACTAAATTGATAACATATTAAAGACCCTATGTCTATATTGTAAGGTGGTGACAATTAGCTTTTTAATCTTGTCTCAGGCAGTGAAAAAAAACCATGGCCAGCACAGCAGACAGCAAAGGAGACAGTGATCATATGCCTGCAGGCATAAGTTTAATGTAAACATCATGTGCTCATGAACTACAAATATCAACCATCTCTAAACACCTTAGGCTGATTAGGAGTACACTGATTATTGCCAAGCAAATTAGAAGACACAGAAAGTGCCCTACGGTGAGAGACAGAACAAAAGAAAAGATAAAATAACATTAAGATAGATGACTACTATACAAAGAAGACACAAAGTAAGCAGATACAAAAGATAAGTAAGCCCTTTCCTACAGCTGCTCCTTTCCCAGTTTTCAGAATATCCCTTAAATCACATCAAGGTGCTATGGACCCAGCAAAGCACAGACCCCACAGAGCACAGCCCAGCAGATTGAAACAAAAGACTTTCAGGTATTTGTAGAGTGACTTTATACAATACAAGCTGCACACCTTTTGCTTCACAGAGAACTATGGGGAAGTAGAAGCAATTCAATCAACTGCTAACCAAGAACTCAAGCTGGCTATTCCCACAATTCTGGGGCCTTTGTACTATTACTGAATCACCCCCAAGCCTCAGAGCAAGAGGAACAAAGCAGGGCACAGACACTTTAGCAGGACATAACAGAAAACCCTCTCAGAGGAAGGCAAGTATCAAGAGCAGGTGTCTCCCAGCTGCAGCTCTCCCCACCCTAACACTGCCTTTCTTTGCCAATTTCAAAGCACCAAAACACAGCATCTCCTACACAGTAACACACTTGGAGAGGCCCATGAATGTTATCTGGCAGCAAATGAAAAAGATGTTTTCCTGACACTATGAAAACACCTAAGAAGGCAGACAAAATGACCACTTTTAATAAGAAAGCTCGAATCACCAGCTTGCAGTGCCCCCACATGCCTGAGATGTTTTCATTGCCCCACCAGCCATGCACAGTTCCTACCTTGTAAACTCCTCGTGAAGGTTGTTCGGCTCTGACGAATAGTATTTAATTCGAAAATGCAACGTGTATGGAGGTCCAACTGCACATGCAGAGATTTTAAATGGGGAAAAAAGGTTTATATTCGTTGCAGTCCAGCTAAAGCAGAATAGTGCCACACCCAAGTGCCACACCCCACGACCCAAGAAATCCAAAATTATTTACATTTTTCAAGTTCCACAAAGGAAATATCACATTTTTAAAATTTAAAAATGCATGCAATAAACAAAAAAAAATAGATTATTACGATACTTTATGATACTTGTTAATTCAAATTTATAAAGGCAACAGTCCATTTGGCACATTTTTCTCCAAAGAGGTGTGCCCCACAGCAGGCTGTGAATGACAGCAAGTTCCAGGTACTCTGCCTGTTGCTGGGCCTAGGAGGACACGGAAGGAACAGGGAAGGAGAGGGTGATGCTCCTTCTTACCAGGCACAAACACTAGTCCAAAAAAACCCAAAAATAACCCTACCCAATAGATCAGCTTTCGATTTAAACACACAAATGAGAAAAGGTAAGATGAATAAGGTAAAAAGTGCTGGAGAAGACTATGGAAGGCACCCATGAACACAGAAAGCTAGAAAATTCCACGAAGTGGAGTTGCAAGAACTGTACTTTCTAATGTCAGAAGGTGAATGCTACATCTGACTTTCCATGTAACAAAGGTAAGTTATCCAGCTACCACAAGACTGCGATCAATGCATCCTTATCTGCATCTTCTGACCTGCTGATGCATTAGTTGATGGAAAAATTACTTTTCCACACTTTTTCCTAAGGTCTTCTGTAACACCACATCCACACAGTAAACACGTGCCTATTAATGATTCTTCTAAATGACATAATGATTCTACTAAATTATATGCAACTAAAATTCAAGTAATTGGAGCTTTGATTCTGTCTCCATGTAAGTCAGGTTAATAGCACGCTGGGCTCACAGTCAGACACCAATGGTAAGGTGAGATAATGACTTGGAAAAAAAGAGCAGTGAGCAGCATCCATCACGAAAGAGGAACTCTTCACAAAGCATCTGCAGAATGCAAGGTGAAGAAAAGTATCCCACTGTGAGACAAGACCTTTACAACACCCAAAAAATTGCTTCTCTCGTCGGCATTCGTCATAGCCAGGATTGGCCAAATTTTTTTTAAAACAGGCCCTTCACAGATGAAACACACAAAAACGTGCAACTAAACTGGTTGAAGGTGTTACAGAATCACCGATTTTCCAGGGGAAAAGGACAAAGCTATCACAGAAACTGCAGCTGCAAATCTGTTAGTCACTTAAGGTAAAGGAGTCTGTGATGCGACAAAACAGTGAGAGAAAACCAAACCCCAACAGCCTTACCCATAGCAACTGCCTTCACTATGCATTCCAGCAGGCTGACACCCACACACCATGGGCTGACAACAAACTATCCTAAAGGCCTTTGAAGAACTCCACTGCTTACAAAAATCATCTAGATATTTGGGTACTTTTCGCAAAGAAAGGCACAGCACCACTGAAGCAATCAAGACCCATCTCTGTGAGGTCCTGCAAGGGGGTCAACAATTTCCTTGAAATACACACTACATTTTAATCACACAGAAGCCGTGTCTCCAGCTGGCCCATGACTGCTGCCAACTGCAATATTCTAACAAAACACATTAATGCCAATGCTGTACTGTACTCAGGCCTACAGCCAGATTGCCAAAAATCCAGGAGCTACTTCCCTGCCTTAGACAACTTTCACGGATAACTCAGTGGCCCAACCCAACCCCTCCATCCAAAACTACCTTTGATGAAACAGCAGCTATTTCAAAACTATGTCTGACAAAACAGCAGTATTTCTGCTAATTTTGCTTCTAAAATATGAATTTAAAACATTTTTAATAATCCATAATTACACAATGAAATATTTTCCATTCTCTCTCTGAAAAAAAATTGCAGGATATCTGTTCTGGATCAGAAGCAGTGACAGGAACTACGATCTGCGTCCAGGCAACCTGATTTCACAGATCACTGAAATTACCTGGCAACCTACTCTGCCTCAGACTAACAGCACATGTTTAACAAGGGCTACTGAAGACTGGGCTACTGCTTAATAAGTGCTCTTGCATTTAGATATAATACAGTCAGCCAATTAACCATTAAATAAAAACTAATCCCTAAGAAATATTTATTCCATTAAAGGCCATATTTAAACATTCTTAATCATGTTCTAATACACGAAGTTCAAACTCTTCAGGAAGTAACAAAATAAACAGGCAGAGACATAGTACTTACTTTTTATTTGCTTCTTAATGAATTTTGAATGGTCCAACCAGTGCTAAAAAAAGAAAATCCACACTTAAAAGCAGTTCCATTTCAAGACTTTGTTGACTGCATAAACTAATTACAATAAAATTTAACAGATAAAAATCTCTTATAAGGAAATATTGCCATATTTATTTTCTAAACTTCTGCACATTGGTGAAAGTGCTTATTGGCACATTCATCAACTTCCCTTCTTGCACATGGGAAAGCTTGATTTACAAATTCATCAGTACAGCCAGGACAGTTACTCTGCCAGAGAAGAAACCTCAAAATGCAATGCCACAAGGCAGTGGCATGTAAGGAAAGCAGCCTTTTATCCCAAATCCTCGAGCTCCAGCCTCCTTTCAACCCCCATTTGATGGAGACCCTCCAGATCCTGTACTATCCTGGCTTCCACTGCTCCACAGCCAAGTTTCTTCAAGGTAAGGATAGAGACTTAACCCCACAAAAGCATTTGGGAATCACTGGTGGATCCCCCACCCCTTCCTTTTTAAACTTAGGTGAAAGATCTGGAACAGATGCAATGATGATGACAAAACCATATGATTCCCAGCAAAGTTTATGCACTCTCTTGTCAATTTAAGTTGCATCTACAGAAAGGCAGCAATAAACACAATCTGGTCTAGATTTAGATCAAATCTTTGACTGTCTCTGTTCAATGTCCTACACAAGGCTGCAATCTGATTTGAAACAATTCCATGTAAACGTTTCTGTCGCGCAAAGCGATGAAAGTGTTTTGGATTTCCTTGAAATAAATGTTTTGCTATCTTTATACATATTTTAAAATTATAAGCTAGGTACTATGAAACAGAATCTTAGAAAGAAAAACAAACCCTCTTCCCTCTTTCCTATTAAAGCATTAATTTTTTCAGAAATCTCTCAATGACTACTTATCATTCCACCAACATAAACGTGATAAATTATTTTTTGAATAGTAATACTGGTATTTCTTTACTGAGTATGTTCTAAATCAAGGCAAAAATTTATTTATCACATGTATATATGTGTACAGATCAAAAGCCTGACAACTTACAACCATTAAGGTATATAAATCTCCCAAGAGGTAGAAAGGGAAATAGAACCATTATTCTGAAGGTGATATTTGCAGGAGACTTGCAAGACTCGCTTAGGTGAGATTGCCAAGAAATCCGTTCTTATATTCTGAGAAATCTCTACCAGAATGGAAATAAAACCTTACAGCACCTCATATAAATACATTCCTTAGAGTTACAAGTAATTTACTTTGTCTCTACTTTGCTCTCTTATGAAAAGTTACAGCTTTGTGAAATCTCAAAATTTTTGATAAGAAAGAAAAAAATCAACATTGAAACTTTTTTTTTTTCTTTTTTTTTAACTGGAATTATACAAGTCTGTTACTTTCACAGCTCCAGGGCAGATTAATTTTTTAGTCTTCAAATACCTAGCTACAAAAATGTCTTCCTGTTTAATATTTATTTTGGCTAAAGAAAAACCACTCAAAGTCAAATATAATGAATCCATTAAAAGAAAAGTTTAGCTTCATGTTGAATAAAACCAAACATAAAAAACATCTATAATACATGCCAAAAATCCTCCAATAGCATTTCATCTGTGACTCCTTTTAGTACTATGCTCTGGAAAAAGCACTGCACAACCTAAACTATAATAATTTGCATTGAAATAACAGCTGATAGTCCCTTCCTTGGAATGTGGTCTTTAAGGCACATTAAAGCTCAAATAAGGGCAAGTTTCAAACTGATTATTTGCAAGTGCAAATACTTCAAATAATGGCTAAAAAAAGTAACTAACAAGATTCCAGGAACTACTTGTGCAGACCATTAAAGGTGACTACAGCTTAGACAGGGAACTATGGTCACTCTCTGTACCTAGGCAGCCAGAGGCAGACTGCTCCAGGAGATAAAGCATGGTAAGCATTAAAGCCATCTCTCCTCAGAAGCAGCACTGAGCTGCTGTTTTACCCCCATCCCACACTGCACATCACATTTGTGTGTGATGTGCCACCACACAGATCATTCATACAAACACACAAGTAGGGCATGGACTGACAGTACTACTGGCCCAGAGCTCCCAGGCCTGGAAGTTTTCATGCAGTTTTATGAACCAACACCAATTTTGAAGTTGGATATTTTGTGCAATTTCTGTGAAAATCAGGCTGAGTTTTAACACTTCTTTGCCTCGGATAATGTCAGAGGGCTTCTTCACACTGTGTACCACACCAGCTTTCCAAATGTCCCTCTAAGCTGAAATAAAATCCTAGCATTCTAGCTAAAGCCCAAAATAGGTTTGGGCTTGGCTACATACTGCTTGCTGACTCAATTAGAGGGAAGTGAATGTAATGAATTCTGAAGTCTCACTAGGAAGCTGAATAAAAGCAGAGAGCCTTGCTCTCTCAACACCTAAGACTGTAGCACTGCCTATCTCGTGCTCTGGCTAAACAACTGTACATCATTTCAGGATCTGGACCCACCAAAGTAACTTAACCATGGATCTCACGGTGTAGGACCAAGACTGACCACACTCATTTCAGCCATACAATACCATAAGCTCCATATCCTGTTTGGACTCGGAAGGATCAGTGCAGAACAAGGAGGAGGAAAGGGATTAATTGCTTTAGGACTGTGTTATGATAGGAAGACAGTGTCTAAGCTATTTTACCCATAATAAGGGAAGAAAAACCCAAACCTGATCAACCTGCAGGTAATCAGCATTCTGTGATTATGCTAGAACAAAACAAGGAATTCAGCTGGAAGGGAGCTACGATGACCATCTAGTCCCACTGCCTGACCACTTCCCATTACTAAGGGTATTGTTCAAACATCTCTTAAACACTGACAGGCTTGGGACATCTGTCCCGTTCCGCTCTCAAAAGGGGACTCGGGAAGGATTCTTTTAATGGATTTCTCAGACAAAAAAATGAAGCGCCAACGTGGCATTATATCTGAAAACTGTTTATTGGTAAAAAAGTAACCCAAGGGGGACAAGGAAAGGAACAAAGAGGGTAAAGAGAGAGAGAGAGGGAAAGAGAATACCGGGCAAATCACTCCCACTGTACCCCGGGCGCCTCATCGGTGAGCGTTTGGCAGATGGAATGTGCGCTGCAGGCAGCAGCAGCTCCGGGCTGGGTGCAGGCAGGGTGCAGGCGGTGACAGCTCCGGGCTGGGTGCAGGCAAGGTGCAGACCGCGATAGTGGCTCCCTCGTCGGAGAAGCAGTGAGCACGAGGCTGTCACGGTGACGAGCTGCCTCGGGCAAGCAGCGAAGCAAAGCAGGACACGGGCAGACAGGACAGCCAGGAAAAGAGTGGATTGCAGGGAGGAAAATGCGAAGGGGGCGAGAGGGACAGAGTTCCCTCTGGGCGAATCCCTGATCCCTCCAAGAAACCCAAAGAAAATGGCACCGCTGTGACGCAGTTAGCTGCTTTTATGCGCTTGGCCATCCTATAGCGTGCCTTCCCGCGCACCTTTTCCGCGCTTTCTCCCGGGCATCCGCGGATCTGCCCCACCAGCAAGGGCAGGAGGGTTGCCTGCAGACCAGCAGTGGAAGCTTTCTCTCTCCTGTTCGCTGCCAGGCAAAGCCTCTCAGGGGGCAGAGCTTCTAGAACGTACCCTAAGGTAACTTTTCTTCACCTCACGTATAACATATGTTGAGGCATAAATAAGAATCAGATTGGTCTCTCACAACATCTATCACCTCTCTAGAAAGCCTGCTCTGTTCCTTACCAATACTCTTGGTAAAGACACACTTCCCGATGTCCAGTCTAAACCTCCCCTGATGCAGCTCTGAACCATTCCCATGCATCCTGTCACTAGACACCAGGGAGAAGAGCTCAGCTCAGCACCAGCCTCTCCTCTTCCCACCATCAGCTGTAGAGACCACTGTGGTCCCTCCTTTAGTTCTGTCAGGTAAACTGGAAGGTCAAATGCTCCTCTTTAATCTCAGTAAAATTTCTTTGTTCTGCCAAATGAATGATGCTTCCTGTGGTATTAAATGACATAAGACAGCAGCCATTGACTGGCATTCATGTGTTGAAAACACACACCAATCAATTCCACATGAAAGAAACACCATTAAAAAAAATAATTTCTTAAAACACTGGAAGCATGTATTTATCTCAGCAGGCTTTCCTGTTGATCACTCACGTTATCTAAGTGAAGAGGAAAAAATAAGTACCTCAACATTTCCTAAGTGGTAGTAGCCAATATTTTCTCAAAATAGATATGCAGCAAGGGAAAGATATATATGTGTCAAGATACAGGAAATAAACTATTGCTGTTAGAGCAGTCTACGTAATGATCACATGAGTGCCAAATGAAGACTGAAAGGAGGATTGCCACAGCCAACACAATCCCATCACACACCTGAGCTTTGCAAATTCTACCACCTCTCTACTTCCTTCCTAAAGGAATGAAAATTCCTTGTCTTGATTTATTCAGATCAAAGGTGACCTGAAAAGGAAAAAAAATTGCATTTGATCCTTTTTGCTTCTCTTTCTTTGGTAGCTTAAAATGCATGGTGAACATCTGGAATAGACCATTTGTTCTCCCTTATGCTAATTTATATATTTAACTTATTAATATATATTAATTTATTATACTTAATTTATATTTTATATTTAAGAGGAAGCCCATTTTTACTGGAAGTTTTATTTGCTCTCTGAAAAATATTGTTTTAACACTTTCTTAAGCCATGCCTGGAGGTACAAGAGGGAGAATTACACTCAACGATCAAGCTCAGAAAAAGCGTGTTAAACAAAAGCTGGCACCTTTAAAACCAAAAGTCAATTATCCCTTCAACTGTCTTCTTATTTTCTGGTTTCCAAGGCACCTGAATCCTACTAAGCTGCCTGCCATTACTCACATGGCCTTCTAAAGCAGCGAGGTTAAAAGTGTATGTATAAGACAGGAGGAAGGAATCACCAGAAAACCAAGCCAATAAAAACTCTACCCACCAAACCACAATTTGGGCACTTCTCTACATTTACAGATTTAAAAGGAGCAAAAGCCCTCTTTTCTTTTGCAGGTCACCTTTCAATATTATTATGGTAGTGACAGAAAACAAAATCAGAACCAGGGTCATGGAAAAACTCAGGGACTACACAACATATACTTATAAACAGGATAATCTCCCAAGAGTTCACAACTTAAAGCAATAAGATATTGTTTCTCACATGTCTCTGATCCATCCAAAAAAGTTATGCTTCCCTTGGAAATGAAGGCTCACCTGACTGGTGACCTCACCTGCCTACTGAAAGGCTGTAGAGAAGATGAAGAACAACACTTCTCAGAGGTATTCCATGGCAGCAGGTTGAGTGGCACCAGGCTCAGGAGAAATCCCAGCTAGACAAAAAGACTGTCACCACGAGGCTGTTTAGACTAAGCACAGGTGCCCAGAAGGACTGTGGAGCCACCATCCTTAAGGGTATCAAACATCACTGAACAAGGCCCCAGGAAACCAGATACAACTGAAGCTGCTATGAGGAGCTTGCATACAGAAACCCCCTTCAACAGACAAGACCTGCAGGCATCTTTCAGGATGCTGCTCTACAGTCTCACCTACCCAACTTGAAAGAAAAAAAAAAGGGAATGCACTTCTATTTAAATAGCATTCACATTACAAGACCAAGCTGGGATTTATGCCCAGTTTGCATTTGGGCTCAGATGACATCAACTTTTCACAATATACTGGCAGGATCTTTACTACAGGAGTTTCAGTCTCAATAGGTCAACACCGCTGAGGTGTGAGTTGACCTGATCAACTAGCAAGTTACTTTTAACTTTGATGCCTGTGTCCAAACATTCAAAAATAAACTGAATGGATTTGTAACAAGTAGACAACAAACCTGACTAAATCTGTGGAGAAAAACTGAGAAAACCACTTCATCTTATGCTCCAACCACAAACAAAGACAAAAGAAACCAGCAAAAACTGTTTGCTGTCCTGGATAGACTTCTTTACACTTATGAAAGAGGTGCAGGAGCATCACTGACAGACAGTATCAAAACCACCTGCCCTGTATGGCTGCTTCTCAAGTCTGTATCAGAAACATGTCCTCTTGAAACAGCAAGCACTACTGGAAGACTAAAGACTGGAGGTGCTCTGGGAATTGTTACTGTTTTGTAGTCTTCCACCAAGTGTTCACAAACCACAGTACAGCCTTGGACAGCCACAGGTAGAAGTGTTCCACATTCAGCAGGTGCTCTGCATCGCTGTGGAGTCAGCCACATTGCCCTTGACCAGTTACTGAACTGGCATTCCCATCAGTGCCACTATTAGAAACTGAAGCATCAAGTGCTACAGGATATTCTACAGCTTTTGGGACTCCCCATCTGTGACTGGCACTTGTTATTCTGGGTTACAGTCCACAGACACATGTCCTGCAACAACCACAGTCCCAAAGTACTCATCATTCAGAGGAACAAGAGACTGAGGGAGGGGAAACTGAGTCACAGAGGAACTTCACAGCTTACTAATGGGGAAGATAGTATGTTTCCAACAGCATCAGAAAAAGAAACACTTGGCATTATCAAAATATTTACCAGTCTCCCTTCTTCCCCATATCCAGTGTATTGAACAATAAAGCTTGTCCCTATTTTCTTCTGCCTAACAAACTCTTGTTGTTAAAGTATTAAGAAGTACAAAAGGAAAGACTCCCAGATAAAACACAAAGAGGCTAATTGACTGGTTTGAACTGCTCATTTTTCTACATCACTCACATCTTAAGAATCATGGCAGCAATATCAAAAGCAAGCAGTTGAAAAAACCTGATCAATGAGCCCTTAATAGAAAATTCAGATGGATAGAGCAGAGGCAGTCATAAAGCACCAAGTCCCTACAAGTCCCTGACCCAATACCTGCTGAAACATCCAGGAGTCTAGTACTTGATGTGAAGAGGAAACAAAGGCACTCACAGCATTCTCTGTTGATCAGCTTGCTTCCTACCTGCCCCCTGGCACTGTTGAAATCCTTTGTCATGAGTCATACATGATCCTGACCCTCCTAGAAAAACCTGGTTAGAAGGCTGCCTTTCAAAGAGGTGAGGATCTCAGTGTCACAATCCTGATGTCTTAGCATCCTGACACACTCTGGGCAACACAGATCTGGCCATGTTCTTTCCCTCCTTTGTTTCTGTACTTGGAGCAATTGCTTTCATGAAAGTCTATTTCGCTGCTACTCAATCTTCTCCATCTTCTCCCCCCTTGTCTTCCCAACTCTTGCATCAAAACCCAATTAGAAATTGGTCAATACTGAAGTTCTGATGAAAACATAGTTTACTAGGACAACTCACTGCAGGTTGGTCCTGGCATTCATCTCTCCAGGTAATCCTGGTCCCCACCATAGCTAGAGACACCTGCAGGAGGCACAGGATGTCCTCACACATCAGTCTTGCTGTACACACAGTGTAAATCCAGTGCTTCCCAACATCCCAGATAAACTGGGCACAATCTCACATCCTTCCAAATGGCTCAACTGGCTGCAGAGCACAGCTGGGAAAGGCTGCTCCATACTGATCTTCTTTAAGCTAAGAGGTCTTTGTGACATTAGAGATCAGACATACAGAACTTAAAGGACTTAGAGGATAACTGAAAGAGAGACATGTCAGAAAAGGAGCATTTTAATTATTTTGCTTCCATGCATTCCCAAGGATGACAGCAATTCATTTGTACAAACTAAATAAAACAAGAAGAATTCAAAAATTTATCTTGAAACTATTTCCACCTCAACTACTCTGCAATTGTTTTTCTGAACAGGAACAAAATCATGTTGGAAACAAGCAAATTCCAAGCTAATAGACATGGACAATCCTTCAGTTAAGAATTCCTGTAAAACACAGGAGGGGCTGGGAGGGTGTCCATGTTTTGGTATCACAGGACAGAAAACTGGAATGAAGAACGCAACTGTAGAAATGGAGATACCTGTATCTTGAGAGATCTAAAATACAGAGCTCATGAGGAGGTACTAACCACAGAAACTCTTTTTCTTAAAATGATTCAGAATAAGAAAAAAAGAAATTACACTCCTGGACAGAAAATGAATAAACATTAGCTACTAATGGCCAAAAACAAGTGTCAAGTACCCAAAAACCCCACAGAATATGTTGCACACAACCAATTTCTACAAAGATCAATAAAATACTTCCCTGTGGCCACTGAACTTCAATAGTATGGTTTCCCAAGACTTTATTATTGCTATTCCCAACCTGAACTAAAGCTTTCAAGGCCTTCTGCTTTGCTAGAAACCACACACTATAGTAAAAGTAACTAAAAACCCAGTAAGATTTACATTTTCTCTAAACCATTGCAGAGACCTTCTTGTATTAGAGTATTGCTACTTCTAGTTAATAGCAAATAATTCAAAATACAACAGTGCACTAAGATTTGTTTTAGAATAAACTCTTAGATGATTATCTACATCATTGTATCCTTCTGCATCTTTGTACATTCTTCTAATGGCTGTCTTCAAGGAGCCCAAGATACAAACTAATGCAGAGTTCACTGAATAGGCTTTACAGTATTTTCTGCATTACTGCTGACATCTTGCTTTTTACAGCTTTGCTGGGGTTTTTTAGCATTAAAAATAAGCTGTTCAATCAATTAAAGTTTTTTCTCTCTCAAAGCAGATAATCTCTAATCATGATTTTGTTTTCTAAATCACAGCTATCAACACTGCTTGTCCCAACTCTCTGGCAAACTTACAAGACTGCAGGAAACACAGCGCACTCAAAAGTGTCTCGCCTTGGAGCTCACAGAAGCAATCTCCACTATTCAAAGACTATTTTGTGCTCTCTTATTTATAACGGTGGCTTAAAGATGTTTAGCCCTTAACAATACATCCTAAAACAAAGGCTTAGAGCCTCAAGGGGTTTACACAACTTTAATCTCCCAGTCCCCCCTTGCCATTGTGTGGCTGGGCTGGCACTGAGCAGAAGCCCATGGAGGCTATGCATTAATTGCTGTGCAAACGAAAAGAGCAGGTCACAAGTTCAAGGAAGGCTGTTAGAGCATGGAACGTCTTGGCACAGGGTGCTGGGCAAGATAAAACCTTTTGCCTTGGAGTTCTCTAAGCTCTACTCTCTGCCCAGCTTGAGCCGGACCAAAAAAAAAAGAGCCAAGTAAGAGCTTTTGGCCTTTCACTTCAATGAAGGTAAAGAACTTTGCTCTCAACACTCCTCTTCCTTCAGGAATCCATAAACCTACCACCAAAGCCCTGCAACCAGTCAGCTTTTTATAGCCCCCCACTAACAGCTGTTCACAGCCCTTACCCCTCTTGTAACACATCATGTACTTCCCCCTTAATGCAGAACAAAGAAACAGCACACAAACAAAGCTAAAACACTTGCAGGGATAGGCACATTTTGCCCTGACCAGTGACAGCAACCTACAGAAGACATAGCTGCTCACATCTGCTTCATACTTCCTACCAGTCAACAGAGCCCTTTGGTTTTACAAACATACAAGAAAATGAGTATTCTCAGCTTCCTCAGCCAGGCTTTTGGCTGATATGCCCTCTTTCTTGCTAAGAAAGGATATTTCACTCTCCCTTTCTGCTTCCCTTCTTTCAGAACATTATGGAACTCCTTGCTAGGTAACTATTCCTAGCTATCCAATTCCCAGTTGGATGATTTGACAGCCAGTGACAATATAATGTGTTTTTCCCATTATGAGCAAGCTCTGCTCTATTAGCTGTGTCCTTATAATCAGGTCCGTCATAAAACATCATAAAACACACAGTTTAAGTAATAGAAATTTTATCAGGACTATTTCCTGAAAACTCTTAACTCATTATGGACATATTTCATTCAAAACATGAGCCACCAGTTATATTAACTTAAATTAACTTAGATATCAGGATTATGTTTAAACAGATTAATACCAGTTCTACCCAAACCCACAGATTCCCTTCTTCCAATATCAAGTCATTATAATACTTGGATAGGTTTTCTGTTTGCTGTTTAAAGACAGTGGTAAAACACAGATGATAGTGTAGCTACTAAAACACTGATCCATCCTTTGACCCAAGTTTGTTAGAGAATAAAGCTGAGAATTCTGGGATTATAAAGTTAGAACCTACATTTCCCAAGATGTCAATATTGCACCTACATTTTCCCATTATTCTATTCTATTATCCCAGAGTAGAAATCTTCTGTTGCTTCATGGAAAAAACATTTACATACTGACCAGAGAGCACTAAAAGAAACACTTATTTTCCAAGTCTGCATATTCTCTATCCACAATGCACGTTTTTGTCAAACTGCGTGTTCACACAGGGTGAACAGACAAAGGAAAAGATTAAATATGTGGCAATACAGTGTAACCACAATGCTGTAGTCTTTTAACCCTATCCTACTAAGGTATTTATCTATTTGGATCTGTAAGTATGTTTTTTCTTAATTTATTTATTTTACCTGTATATACTGGATGGTCCTTATATATGGGAGAGAAGGAGAACTTTTAGCTAAAGCTTTTCACTATTGCAAATGAACCTAAACCTACAAAGCAACATAATCTATGCACAGAACCACAGAGAAAGAAGAGTTACAAGAAATCCTTGCTTGCAAAACAGTTTGAATATCATGAGCCTACTAACCACAAAGCACATTTTTCTTTACCCACATGCATTGCTTTTTTACTTGTGTGCAATTAAGTCACATGCATGCCATATAAAATGACACAGGTCTCATCTAGAGGATGTAGCTTTATGTGCAAGAACCAAACACAGCATCACTTGTTTCAGAAGTACATCCCCCGATGCCTACATCTCTCCATGGAACTGCACCAGCAACACATTTATAATAGGCAACACAAACTACTGCAAAACATGAAAATCAACTGAAGTTATACTTACTGTAATTTGGGAAGCATCCATGAATTGTAGGCCAAAGTAATCTGTTTCTACAAGGTCCAAATGATACACAATCTGGTCAAACAACTCCTGTCCCTTTGCATTTTTCTGTAACAGAAAAGAAAATTATTATTTTTAACCAGCCAGATTTTGTTGGGTTTCTGCGTTTGTTTGGGTGTGTTTCCTTGTAAGTTCAAATGTGTGAGAAGATATACACAAAGGAAAATAATATCAAAACAGCGATTCTATTTATTCTGAAGAATTGCACTGACATTTCTTTTTATTTTCCTCAGGAAATAGAGAGTGACATCTTGTTCTTGTCTGCAGCTATTCCAACATCATCAGATTTCACTCTCAACTGAAACTTCTGAAGTTCATCATAACTAAAAATGTGTAAGAGAAAGGAAAGGCTTATGTCCAACAAGTGTCCTAAGTCACAGAGCCATTATTTTATATCCCAGGAAGTCAAATTCTGCAGGAAAAGCTTGCTTGATACACTGCCTGAAATCTGCTGGCTATCAACAGCAAAAGCAGCCATGCAGTGCCATACCACCACTGAAGCTGCAAAATAAATCCTGGACAGCCTGAACACTTGAAGAGCACTGTGAAGAAAATTAATGGGATACGATAAGAATCTTTTGTTGATGTTGCAAATTGCCATCATATTTACAGCCTTTAAATGAGGAAACAAAAAAGGGCCAAAAAAGTTGTAATTCTTACTTGGCATGCCATCTGAAACATGCAGGCATGGAAATAAAACTAACAACTAAAACCGCAACTACAGGTACATGTAGAAAAGTTAGCAGATCTTAAAAGTAGGCTGCATTGGCCTGGGTACTTGTTTTGAGGTTAAAGCAAGAATTTAGATACCCAGCTCTTCAGCACTAGAAAACCAAAGTGAATATTTCAGGTGGGTAGGAGAAAAAGGCAATAACGAACCAACTTCTCATGCAAATCCTGTTGACTTACTTGGGGAAGGAAGTTTTCAAGATATTGAGCAAAAACACCCCTTGGTTACAAATACACAAGATAATCATAAATCTCAGTAAGAGACATAAGCTACAGCAACACTTCATACAGGGAAGTATGTAGGATCCACTTTTGTGACTGCTGTCCCTCTTACACCTATAAGGATTTTTTCTTTTGATTTTTATTTTTTAAAACTAACATATTAGGCATTTCCACTTCACCCAAAATGCAGCAAAATTCAGAGTTAAGTTTAGTTTGGCCTTCTGCACAAAGGCAGCAGCAATCATAACATGCAGAACTCCTGTTCAGGGTTCTAAGCTGTCTAAAATCAGTCTTCAGCAACAGACAAGATGATGAGTTACACCTCTGTTTTCCCAAGAAAGTCAAGCAAGTTCAGGTATAGGTGGCAAATTTTATTTAAGTTGGTTATTTTGGTTTTTTTTTACTAACAAAACAGAAGCACAAAAATGGAACCGTATCAAATTTCAAGAACAGCATTAGATCCTCCATTAAAACAAGCTGCATAAAAGCTTAAAACCAACATTAATTATCATTTTAAGATACTGTTTTATTATTTTGAGGGGGCAAGAGGTGGATAACAGACATTCTTAACCAAAGCTCAACATTCTGTTGAAGGCAGATGAGAATACAATGGCTTCTTAAAACAGAACATTGCTAATAAAGTATCATCTTTACTTGTACAATAATTGTTATAAACTGAACAAAAAGAATCCAGAATATATCTTCTCACATGGAAAAATGTGAGAAATGGTAAAATCAGCACTTGTTAAAAGAAGTCAAACAAAAGCACAACAAAATTTAAACAGATTCTGCTTAAAGGAGGGAGGAGAAAACCCTCAAAAGCAATAGAAAGAAATAGCAGAATATGAAAAATTCACAGAGGCATGAAAAATGCACTTGATGCCCTACTCTGCTCGTGGTTACTTGTTTTATGGCATTAACTACCAGTACATGTTTATCTTCCACTGCCACACACCCAACAGAAACCGGAGAGAGCACACTCCACCTTCTGTACCCAAACAGCAGTTAATGTTTAACATGTGTTACATGGAGAATAGCTCTGCACTGCACGGCTGGACTATAAAATGCAGTATTACATACATAGCTTACAGGAGATTGTAACATTTAACTTGTCACTAAATGAGCTTTCCCAGCAACTCGTACCACTTAGACGATAAAGCTGCTGCAGCCAACAAACTGCTGACAAAAAACTTTCTTTGAGATGTTGCACTACAGAGGGAGATAAAAGCGACTAATTCCTTTCCTCTACTAACAGTAAAGGATAACCTGTTCTTCTTTATTCTGCCTCTTCACTGACTAACAATCCAGGGGGTCAGATTGTGGACTGATAAATTAATACCTGTGCACTGCATGAAATGGGTGGAACAGGCAAAATAGAAGGCTTTTTCCTTAGGCATTACATATCCATGACAACAGTTTCTAAAGCAAAAAATGTCTGTATTATAATAAACTTTCCATTTTCACTATCTTTTTCTTCTCCCCTCCAGCTGGATAAAACAGAAGCAAAACAAAAATGCTTTCAAAACCTGGTACCACATAAAGATTATGAAAATTATGACATACAATAGAAATTTCACAGATCTCACCATCTGGAATTTAATAAATGACATTTTCTCTGAAGACCTTCAACCTGTGCATAGTTTCTGAAGATACATTTTAAAAACCCCAACCATAAACTAAAAATAGTTTACAGTCCTACCTTGCTAGACAGATGGTTCAGAGCTATCAGATGTAAAAGACCTGCATAACTCGCATCTCAAAAGATGAAATATAGAGCAACAAACAATACATACACCATTATGTAGAGTTACAACTTTGTTGTTATGGGAGTTACTATAATTGGGAACAGTCATCTAAGAAAAGTTGCAAAACCTTGTTTGGTTTTGTACTTTTGGGTTTTTGTTTGCTTTTTCTTGGTTTTTTTGGTCTTTGTTTATTATTTTGGGGGTTAGGTGTTTTTTTGTTTGTGAGTTCTTGTTTGTTTGGGGGTTTTTTTTGTTTTGTTTTGAAACAACAATTGAAGCACTGCCAGTTTCTGGTGGAGTCTTCCTTGAAAAACAGGAGAACTTGTGTGAGCACCATTAAACCTCACAGGCAAGCACCAGGAGGGAGGGCATAAAATGTTCAGCTTACAAACAAAACTACAGCTGCAACCTCAGGTAAAACTGAACAGCAGGAGGCAGGCACTTGATGAAACATGAAGATTGAATTACACTTGGAGACTGGGAACCTCCCTGATAATGAGCAACCACCAAGAGAAAGGGGAAAAAAATGGTGTTTTTGTCAGGTCAGTGGGGACTCGTTATGTGAGTTTAGTCCACTCAGTTTCATGGAAGCCCTTCTCAAACAAACCCCTATGTCATCTTCCTTGGGATCATGAATCACACTAAGAGAGAATTCTTCCATTAAAGGAAGACTCACTGCAAATCCCATGAGGACTCCAGTTGGGATAGGTGTAAAGCACCTTGCACAGCCACACTGACAGCTGCATGGCCCACATTTCAAAGAGGCTGCGTTTTTGGCTGCCAGAGACCTCCCAGTCTCAGGGAATCTATGGAAATTCTTGTCAGCTAAAACATGACAAAACAAAGATTATACTTCTCTAATCAGAAACTGTTCCAGACTTGACATGGAAATAGGCAAGATGTTTTAACATGCTTTTGGTGGACGTGAAGGAAAGGGAAAATTGTTCAGCCAGGGACACTTCATACCAACTGGTCCTGTCTAAAAAAGCTGATTAGTGTTGATTTTAGCTGTTCCAGAGCTCTTTAAAAGGTTTTTGCCAAAGGGCATAAAAAGCAGGCCTACAAGCCAAAAAAGTCCCATTTTAGTGCAGAAACGGTGCAAGGATGTCATTGATCACTCCCAGAGCACTTACAAGCAAAGCTGGAGAGCTTCTGCCCACACCTTCCCCAAACTCATGTGCAGTTCCTTGAACCCAAGGGGAGAGGCTGAAATTTTTGAGACATATTAGAGAGCTCAGACTACAGGGCCACAAACAATTAAAAGATTTCAGAAATATCTGAAGCACTGCTTGGGAAAACAACCTCTCAAATAGGCCAAGAGGTACATTAAATAGTCTGCAAGCTGACAAAATGACAACCAAAAATAAGGAAAATAAGCTATTGCCAAGATGAAAGTCAAAACCAATTAACTTTCCGATCAAACCAATGTGTCCCAAACTGAATAGTAACAGCAATGAGTAAGTAGGGCAGACATACTTTCTTTTTTGAAAGAAAGCACAGGATTATGTATGCTGCAATATGTTAAATATTTTTGCAGAGTGGGCTGCTGTGGTCTCATAGTTACTGACTCCAGGTTTGAGCTTCTGGTAAATTCTTAAAGGCACATTTGTAGCTAGCAAGTCTCACCTTCACAGGCCTGATACTGCCCTGCTCTGATGGCACCAGCTTTTCCTCTCCTTGGCAGCTCCTGAAAACAGAGCAGCTCAGCATGTTCTGTTCAGTCCTCTTACACCTGAACTGTTACTACCCCAATTTTCAAACCTACAGCTCATTTTCAATCCTAAGGCTTTATCTGTTGGCCATACTGCTCAGCTGTGAGAATTCGATTTGCCTTTTAACAGTCACTGGCAGTGTTGTCTCCCAGTGTTTCAAAGGGGCTAAACAGGCATAAAAGCCATCTGTGCTTCTAATTAGCCTTGACTCCTGGTGCTCAGTTATCATCTGTCCTTTAACTTGCTTTTTTCTAGATAGTCAAGCCCTCAGTTGCTCAAACACACTCAGCTGTACTGAAAGCAACCTGCAGTTCCATAATTTTGAGCACAAAAATGCAACTCTTCTACATTCTTATAAATCCAGGGTATGTAACAGCTTCACCCAAGTACGCATGGGAGGCCATGGCTGGGCTTGCAAAAGCTGCACTGAAAACCACATTATCCATCCCAGCACTGCTGCTGTAGGTAGTAGTGTCAAAGCCCCTTGTTTTCAATTCCAGTTTGCGTGCTGCCATCCAGAGAGGACACTCTGGCAGAGGCCCTGCTACAAACCAGCCGTGACCTTGGTGTCTGTCCCACCCTTCTCCGAGGACCTAAATGAGCAGATTCACAAGGATAGGGAAAGAGTTGCATTTTTTGTGCTTGAAATTATGCAAATACTATTTTCTTTTTATAAAATCAGTGTTAAACGAAGAAGAGCAAGTTATTTCTTAACACATCATACTTCCATGAGGCTGGCTCACTTGCTCAAGCCACAATGAAGATGTCAGGTTATTTTCTTACCAGCCAGCCATTGACTTAAATTTTCAGTTCTGGTTACAAGCTCACTTGAAAATGTGACACTGTTCAAATAACCATTAAGACTCTCACCCTGTCATGGCAATAACACCAGTACTGCCTTAGAGCCTGCTGTTGCATGCAAATGATGTTTAAATGTAGCACAGACCATCAAAACAAGCAACTTTGCTGAATGTGCCCAGAAAAAAATGCAAGTGATGACGCACGTGAACTTTTATCTGAAGGAGAACAAAATTCATTTTAGCTCCTTTGAGAAACTAGATGAAAACAAGAGCCAAAATCCCCTTAACTTCCCCCTGCATAAAAAACACTAAACAACAAAAGATGCTGAATGCATACACACAGCACCAAGCCCTTGGCCCTTCATCAGAAGACAAAAACATCCCATGAAGGGTATTTACTTACTATAACCCTGTAAGAACAAACATTTTGCTCCCAGTCATTTCTGTCAAGGTACCAAACTAAAATTGCTATTTCCTGAGCAGAGGTGGCTTATAAGCAAAGTTAAAGAGCCCCTCAAAAAAAGACAAAATGCCAAAGCAAAAAAAACCACCAAAACCCCCCCAAATAATAAACCAAATCAACAAACCAAGCTGCTTCCTTCAAATTACTCTCACAGCCTATGATAAAAGTAGAAGTCTCAAAAACTAGGACTCTCACAAGTCACATTCCACCAAGGGCAGATAGAGGGAACCTCAGATAAGGAAGCAGCACACTACAATTTAAGAACATTCTCTCTGTGGGCAGATTTGCTGACAGTGCAAGCAAGCTGGGTTCCTGCAGCCAAGATGCCAATGAGAATTTGCAGACAGTCATTAAGAAAAAAATCCCCAAACAGTGGGTATAGTAAATCTCACTATTGCTGCACAACAGCATTTCTCAGCAGCAGCCAGAGTTTCAACTCTCCACCAGCTATTGGCAAGAAAAATCAGTGTTCACTGGAGGAGCAGGCTGAACAAGAACAAATAAATAGATCACCATATTTTATATGTACCAAGTCTCTACATAAACCCAAATGGACTTCTAGTCAGATCCCAATACGTTTACCACACTAGTGTGACATTGGCCAAGTCCCTTTCTACCTGTTATATAAGGGCACTCACTTGTCAATAAAAAAATTTTTTTAAAAAGTTTAAAAATGGCCCAACAACAAAAGTAACAATAAAAACTCTTTATAAAAATAAAGGAAACAAAACCAAGAAACCCAAAACACGAAGGATTAAGGGTGGGGAAGAATAATAAGCCATTTTTAAGCTCTGCAATAGGACTGAAGAAAAGATTTTTCATTATACATAAAGTAAACAAACTCATTACGATGAATCAAAGATTGAACTCGCAGAACAGCATTATAAAGAATATACAGAAAATAGAGCAGTGAAGGAATTACCTTAAATGCAAGCAATCCCTAAAGAGTCCAAACCCATGCCAAGGAACCTGTTGGAGAGATGTCCTATGTACAGTAACACAAACAGAACAGATCCAGGAAAGTCAGGTGAGATTTAATGTGCGAATACAGGGTTTCCTTTTGCCTTTGCCAGTTCACACATCCCTGCTTCCAGTCCCTTCCTTCCCCACCTCTCAATCACATTCTGTCTCCTCCTCAAGTGGACAATACAAGTGAACTGCATTTATAAAATGATCTGAACAATGCTAACTTTTTCTGAAAGCTGGTTTTGCACAGTTGTTTTCAAAACAGGCACTTTCACTAGCTGAGTTTTATGGTACAGCCCTTCAAAAACTGATTAAAGTAGCATATCCAGATGCTCAGAAGTCTGTTTTGCTGCTGAAAAAAGGACCAAGAAATGATTGTTTCTACACGATACCTACATCATCTGGAAGGGATAATTTCACCACTCGCTTAGTTTTTTCAGAGAAGACAGGACTGTCCCAGGCTGGACACAGCTGGTTTCAGCCACCTCCATAGCAGACCCACTGACCACTGGTGGTGGGAATTGAGTACAGAAGTCAGGAGTGAAGGAGTGGATTTGAGCTACAGACAGAGTCATCTTTAACTTGACTCAGGAGCCTTTTTGTTCCCATTTTTTCTCCATGTTTTCTTCCTCCACCCTGCAGAGTGAATGAGGGGACTGAGTAGGAGCCTGGCTGGTGGCTAAAGCTAACCCACGGCAGTGGGGAAACCCTTATGCAGGGCAATTTCACATTTCCATCAGTCATCTGAAGGGCATGCTGTCTTGAAAAGCCTTTAATATCTCCAAAAGTCACATGAAGGGCAGGCAGGTACTACTACAGTGGGTGCCCTATACGTGCAATTACTACTGTCAACATTGTTACCAGCAGTGACATTTTTATTTTATTGGACTCAGATGAAGGGTGAAGTTCTGCTCATTGTCCTTATCACCTAACATGTGCTACTGGCAACACAGACCTCTTCCCAAGAGAAAAGCACTGTCAACACTTCTAAATGGGATCTTCAAGAAACAGATGAAAGCTACCATCAGCCACAGAACAAAGCAGTAAAAAAAAAATCCTTACTTGTAACTTTATGTTCTGGAAGTTGGTCTGGACCCCTGTTATTTCAGGCACAAATAGGTTACCCCATCATAATTACACACTCAGAGGCACAACAAAAAAAAAGGGTTATTTGCACGTAAAGAAGATTCTTTTTCACCCCTAGAATGCCAGCTCCCCCTCCTGACCCACTTGGAATATTACACGCCCCTCAAGTTCAAATAGAAAGCCAAGGAAACACAAAGCAGCTAGGACGAGGAGAACAAAAACCTATGCTGAGACTTCTTCACCTACGTGACTTCACTCACAATATAATTTGCAGTTCTGCATTCCCAGAAGAGGTATTATTTGATAAAGCTAAGCTATGGGCACTGGAGTGGAAACCACCTCCATGTGACGATACCATCAAACACAACACACAATGTTATGCTTTAATGGGTTTCCCTTGCCCATTGCCCTCCTGCACAAATCACTGTGGGAGAGTTGCTGTTTTGCTGGAGAGCTAGAGAAAATTCTAGGTCATGAACTGAAACTGTATTTGAGAAATAACGTGGAACACTGGCATAAGGTAAGTTGACATTAAAAAGAGCAAGGAGAAAGAGGCAAGAGAAGGGAATCTCAGGAGAGTTTAGCAAAGACTCTGCACTTTCTTATGCTAATAGAAGTACCAAAGTTTCAAATGACTTCTTTGCTGTCTTATACACCTGCATTTGAATGCTCCATGAGTAGAAATAGTTTTAAACAGATGCAATTGTACAAACAGAATTTTCCATACAGACACATCCTTCATATAAAATCCACGTGTATGTGTGCCTGACCCAACTATTTCCAATTTTTTTAAACTTGTTTTTAAATAGGACACATTTATGACTGTCTACAACAAAGCAGCTTACCAGTAAGGCTGTACTGGCAACCTTGCTTCAGCATAAATGTAGCTCAGAGCAGCAGTAATGGCCAGTCAGACACACAGGCAACACAAGCAGTCATATTTCATATAAATGAAGGCTGCAGGGTTCCCACTCCTCCAGCCAGACAAGTCACAGGTTCCATTCCTCCTACCCAACAGGTCTGTCAGGGCTGCTGAATGCCTTGTAAAGAACTGGCTACAGGGGGAAGTTATAATAGTAACTAGATCACTACTAATTCAAGCTAACAGTACTTTCAAAGCCCCTTCCCCACACAAGCACTGACATATGGGCCACACAGCACAGCCTAGCATGGCCTGGTATTCCAAAGCTGTTCCCAAACACCGCCATCCGGGCAAGGAGGAGGCCACAAAGATGTGCCTGTGGTACTGTGTGGTACTGGTAGGCAAAACCTAGGAGAGCAGCTCTAAGAACTGGTACCTTACGCAATGCCTTACAAATTGTTGCTTTTGAGTGCATAAAACAGAATCCCCACCACCACCTGCTGACCTGTAAAAGCAAAAAGCTGCAGATTCTTTTAGTAATATCACATATGTATGCTGCGTAAGTTTACTTTTGTTTATATCTGCATAAAACAAAACATTCCTTAGAACCACTCCTCTCCTCCAGCATAAAAGTATACATTGTTTATGCCCCTAGAATTCACAGTCAATTATTTCTATGTCTTTTTCTAAACTTAAGTAACATATACCATTTGTGGCACTTTTCAGAGCATGCATGTGGAATTAATTTTCTGCTAACATTAGCATTAATTACCTATATTAATTACTTTATAATGTGCTAAACCTTCCATATAAATCGTATTTATTATTAATCACCCTGACAGTTACAGCCAGTAAAAGAAGTTCAAAGATGTGAAACAGAAGCAGTGACCAAAAAGGGATTTTGGTATTTAAGGACAAAGCTCTAATGTGGTCTTTTCCTGAGAAGCTCTATGGATTTAAAATGCAAAAAAACCCTCTTTTTGAAGTTTTTTATTCAGCCAGACAGTGACTTCAGCACTCTTCACTCTTTGGTCTTTCATACACTGGATCATAGGATAGGACCTCTCCAAAGAATCAACCCTAATTATTTTCTTCTCTCTGAAGAGAACCAGAAATCCAGAGATTCAGAAAAGTCAGTAAAACCTCTGAAATTTCAGGTTTATAATCAGCAGATTTAAAAACAGAGGAAAACCAGGGAACTTTGCCACTAAAAATATATCATTTAGTGGACAGCCAGGAAGACATAATTCTTTTTTAACACAAACATAATTAGCCAGGTATATGCAATTAAAGATGATCACTACAAATTACATTTCTTTCTATAAACACAGAATATACAAGAGGAAAAGCCATGTGGTTTTTATTTAAAAAAAAACTTCATTAGAACAATTACAAAAAAGTTAGCATAAACAACCGTTCAAGCTTACAGAAATCACTTCTCAGATAATGCTACTGACTCAGTTAAAACTAAAGGCAGAAATAGGTTTATTATAACAAAGTTTAGCACTCTAATCTCACTGCTGCAAAGAAATTACATTAGAAGATAAATTCTCATCATGCTATCCAATTTAACTTCTCGCTCTCTTATAGATATTCAGGTCTGAAGGGCACCTTATTGTACTGAAATAGGTATGGCAGCACAACGCTCTGTTTATTCTAAAGGATGAACAAGGACTCATGTCTGGGTTTTTTTTAATGAATAAATTTAAAAGTTCTGACTGTTAATATGAGAAGCAGAAAAACTGGGTTTTAGCCAAAAATTATTTGTTACATTTCATGCCAACCAACAGATTATCCAATCCTGTTGGGTATAAGGCTGAGAAGATAAAACCTGTGATTAACAAAACCTCTGACCCCACAGTCTCTATGCATAAAAGCACAATATTGATCAGAATCTGTAAAAGTGACGTTTTCAAAATAGAGGGAAAAGAAGAACCACAGATCTGCACAAGTATCAGTCTTCTTCCCTGTCAGGTTCCCTGCATGCTGTAATTTTTGCTGCCTACTCAGAGGGAGTGTTGTGTGCCAGCACTTCCTCTGGATGTACTTTAAAAGACAGCCTTCAGAAATTTTAAGGCAAAAATACAGATGAAAATATGTGATCAAAGGAACATGCTACATGCACATACATCCAGGAGAGTACAGACAGAGGAGCAACAGTTAGAAAGCTGCCCCACATATGGTTTGATTTGAAAATCCATTTGCAGCAAACTGCAGACTGTAGTAGTTCGCAGGAAGGTTTGAGTTTTGTCCTTCCCTTTGAGGACTGGCTGCCCCACCTGCTCCATGCCATGAAATGCATCCCAGCCATTTGCATCTCCAGGGAAATAAACCAGTACCCAAACAAACTATGACGGAAATTAAACCCAAGCACCATAAAGGAGTGAAAAAATAAAATACCCAATTTTCAGCTGGCTTATTATACCTGTGTATTGACATCATCTCAACAGCAGCAGCAGTTTAATTCAGACCACCACACAAACCCAGGGAAACTTTGTTATTGCCACAGTGACTGCCAGAGATTCAACAGAACTCATTAAACCGGTGACACTCCCAGTTTGCTGTGATGGGTTAATGGGGCACTTCTTGTGGCTGGTTCTTTTCACCTGAGCATTTCACCTCAACAGAAGTTTTGCTATGCTTGACAACTTTTGCGAAATTTTTTTTTCCTCAGAGCCTGAATCTCAAGACAGATCAGACCAAACACTCTAAATTGGCCAGTCACACAAGGCTGAACTGCTACCACCTCAGTTGTTTAAAATAACAACTTGATTTTTAAGTGAAACCTACATTTTTTTTTTTAGTTCAGGGAAACATATGGCAATAAGGCCTTACTCACAGTACCGAATACATCAAAGTCCATATCCAAAGTCACTGTAACACAAAGCTACTCCACAGAATAGGTTTTAGTTGGAAGGATAATGATATACCTAAAAATGAAACCACTCTTTGATGGCTCCAGCAAAGACTGTACCACCTATTCTGTGCAGACATTGCAGAAACCTTAATTTATGAAAAAACCAAAATCGGTAACAGTCTCTTTGTCTCACAATAATTTTATTTCACAATGAAAACAAACACAGGAGCAGAGACCTCCCATATTCTCACAATACTTCAATAAAATAACCAACAGAACCTAAACCACCACCATTAATACCAAGTGCTCTGACAGTCTAAAAAGTCACTAAGTCACTGGAGAATCAGATTTTGGTGTCATAATTCCCTATTCTACCCGTAATCAGAGAATCACAGCATACCAGGTTGGGAGGGGCCTCAAGGGTCATCTGGTCCAACCTTTCTTGGCAAAAGCACAGTCTAGACAAGATGGCCCAGTTACCTGTCCAGGTCAATCTTAAAAGTGTCGCGTTTTGGGGAATCCATCACTTTCCTCGAGCAATTATTAATATAAACAATGTTTCTCATTACTACACTTATAGACTTGGCCAGAGTCAAGAGCAATCTCGGGTTCTTCTGCTGGAGCAAAGTTCTGCAAGCCAAACTCTGGCTGTAGGGACAATTTTGCTACCTAACAGCTTTTAAATGACACAACAACTCAGATGACTTCAAAGCCATAGGTTTGTAGCCAGCAGAGCCTTTAACTGCAACCAAGTACAACACCACACCGATGACGCAGGAAGAACAAGTGTCAACTCACTTGTTCAGCTGTGCTGATTCTGAAAGAGACAGCATGTCATGAAGTTTACTCAGGCTGAGCAACAAAGCACATATGACTGTTGATACAGCCAGAGAGTCTGTATACTAAGAGAGACTCGTCTTTCATCTCCCTGTATAGAAAATACCATATGTTGGAGGAAAACAAGCAATTTAGATGAAGAGAGTGATAAGATGAATGCTCACTCACCGATCACACACACTGAAGATCTTTAATTATGCCTTTTTATAATCTTGGATAAGAGACCAACAAAAGTTGTTTATCTCGATTGTTGGGTTTTCAACATGGTATCCCACAACATCCCCACATCCCTGCTGGGGCACTGCAGTCTAGATAGGTGGATTATTCATGTCCAGATCACTGGTCTCAAAGGGAAGTGATCAATGGTTTGAACACTACCTGGAGACCTGCTGTAAGGGGAATACCCTAAGGGATCTATCCTGGAACCTATCCCTGTTTAACATCTGATCTACCATATGGAGGAAGAGTTGGAACACATCTTCCTTGACTTTTTGGAAGACACCAAGCTGGGGTGTGCAGATGACCTGTGTGCAGGCAGTACACAAGGATACTGACAAGCCACAGACCAGGAAAGACAACAGTGTTACAAGGCTGGACCATTTATCCCATGGGGTTGAGAGAAGTACAGAAAGATCACTACTGTGATGGGCAAAACAGACTCAGCTCAGAGAAAATTAATTTAACTCACTGCCAGTTAGTAACAGCAGGATAGTGAGACAGCCAGAACTAAACACACTTTCCCCCCACTTTCTTCCCAGGCTCAACTTCACCCCAGACTCTTCTACCTCCTCTCTCACCAAGTGGCACTGGGGAAAATGGGTAGTGCCTCTCCACTCTCCTTCCTTCCCCTGTTTCAGGATAGGGTCCAACCCCATGGAATACAGTCTTCCACTGACTTCTCCAGGGTGCATTCTTCTCATGGTCTGCAGCTCTTCAGGACTGGCTCCAGGACGGGATCATTGCATAGAGCAGAGTCTTCCAGGAAGACTGTGCCACTGTGTGTCCCTCAGCCTGCTCCAGCATGGGCTCCTCCCTCCATAGGGGCACAGCCTCCTGTGGACATCCATCTGCTCCTGATTTGGGTCCTCCACGGGCTGCAGGTGGATCTCTGCTCTCCGTGGGTCTCCATGGGCTGCAAGAGGGCAGCCTGCCTCTACCTGGTCTGCATCACAGGCTGCAGGGAAATCTCTCCTCTGGCGCCTGGAGCACCTCCTGTCCCTCCTCATCCAGTGAACTTGGTGTCTGCAGGGCTGTTTCCTATATGCTCTTCTCACTCCTCTCACAGCTGCTGTGCAGAGCTTTTCTCACCTTCTTAATATGTTATCACAGAGGTGCTCCAACATTGCTAATGGACTCAGATTTTGTCAGTGGCAACTCCATCTTGGAACTTGCTGGAAGTGGCTCCATCTGACGTGAGGCCAGCTTCTGCATCTCCTCAGAAGCCATCCCTGCAGCCTCCCTGCTACCAAACCCTGCCATACAAATCCAGTACCAATGTTTACCCTCTTTTTCAAACTCCACTGGCTTGACCTTGGTATGTGGGCTTCTCATACATCACATACCGCTTACTAGGCCATCAGCATGAAATTCAAAATAGCCAGGGTTCAGGGGGAGGGCAGAGAGTCTTACTGGCCTAGCTCAGGACCAGGTTATCTAGATCTGCCATACTCATCGTTCCTGAAAGGCAATATTCCCTACTGACAATACAGACCACTGAACACATGTCCTCAATGTGGGATAAAAACTCTTTCAGTGTCTGAGAACTAGGCTGTCTCCTTTGTCTCTCTCTCTCTCATCCTCCCTCCCCACTCCCAGCTTTCAGAGGAGGAAATGATTCCACACTTGTTATTCAGTAACTTTGGGCACTGAATTAAAAGACAACCTCTTTTTATATGCTATATATTTACTGATACAATCAACCAACAAAACAGAGATTATTTTGATGCGAGAGCACTCTCTCTCTTCTGCTGACATTCCATGCAAAGGGAAGTGCCAAGACTCCAAGGGCCACAGGGAGTCAGCTGGGAGCACACACCTGCCTGCAAGCAACGCCAAATGCTTTCCAGCTTCATTTTCACAACATCTAGGGGCTGTGAAATCTCATGTGTTGGAAACCATCCTTCTTCAGCCTGTGTTATTCTCTCATTCCCAGTGAATTCATTTTCCCCAGCCAATCATGAAGACACAGAATTTACCAACTACAATATGACAAATATTTAACAGTTTGAAACATTTTTAAAGCTTTATGTTATTTTAAATGTAAACATAGATTTAGATTTATTATCTCTCAACCCATGTGAGTCATAAATGTTCCCACTTTCCCCCACCCCCTAATTTAAGCTTCCTGCAAATGAACAGACATAAGATTGACAGTTTGTTGGTACCAAGCCTTTCCTGACGTGTGTAACTCATACTGAATTAATGCCATTTTGTTTACATGCAGCATTTAGAAGCAAAGCATTTTCTCAAGTTATGTTCCAGTTGTCTTCTAGTTTTCATCACTGTTAAAGCTGCTGGCTGTTTTGAATTTTCAGGATAAACCATGATCTAGGGTGAGTATTAAATTATAAGATTTGCTGAAGCACAAGTATAATGGTAGACATCAAACTCAAACAATTGTCTTTGTTATTCTCTTCTGAAGTACCCACTTACTAAAGTGTAACTGCATGAAAAATAGAAGCCCCACTACTCAAAACAAGCATTAAAAAAAATCCATTGGCATACATCTGGTTCCAAAGACACAAGATCAAACAATTTTCAGAAGTATGTATGTCTAACCATTTTTCTTTAATTCAACACGGTCAGTGCTTAAAACATCATCTTCCAATTGTCTTCAAGACTCTAGAAGGGATACAGAGATGAAGGAATGAATTTCAGCTTGTTTATCATCTGGATACAGCTGGATGCTTTTGTGGTCAGTAAGGTAACTTGATACTCCACTTTCCTCATGGAGAGGTTGTGTCACAAGCCATTTGTTCTGGAGTAACTTCTGCACTTCAGTAAGATGAGCACCCATTTCAGAATAGGAGGTCTGCGAAGTAACCACAGCAGAACAACTCTGCTAGAACTACTATGGCTAAGTTGCTTATGGTGTTAAGTCTTAATACTAAAAACTAGGTTAAACACATACCATTTTCCACTGCATAGTGAGACTGACTCAGCAAATACTAAAAAGGCCTTAAAAGGCATACCAAAGACACTGCTTGAAATAAAAAGAAAAATCCCTAAAAAACTTCCCAAACAACTACAAATATTTCTGAACATAACCCATTGAGATGAATAAGAACTCAGTGTAGTATGTACTTAGCAATGTTTTTCACTAGTAATATTTGCATCATACTTAGAGATGGGGATTTACAAAGACTGCAAACATCTTCCTCACTTTGGAAGATATTAGCAGGCATGCTGGACTATTTACAAAGCTTCACAAGGAAACCAGAACTGCCTTATTTACATGTCAGAACAAGCTGGTGCACATGTAACACTACGTAATGGAACAGACATGACATAACATATTTTTATCATGCACTGAAATCACATCTGAATTTTTCTCAACAGTTTCAGATGGCATCTGTATTTTTGTACTTCATAGCAGCCCAGCTAGATCCAGTATTCTTTTTCCAGCATTGCTATAAACTGATGAAATCTTACTCTGATGGTTTCAGACAGGGTAGAGGTTAGTGGAACCAAGTAATATTTTGTTCACATAATATTACAATATTAGTATGAAAGGAGTGGTTTTGTCTGTATTAAACATCGCAGGCAGATCAGCTAGCTGACAAAGAAAGCATGTAATACCAGCAGTGCACATCTAACATCTCACAGGCTACTGGTCCAGAAACTGAAGGATCAAAGTCATGGCAGTGAAGCAGAAGAATAAGACTTGGACTGAAAAAAGTGAAGGCTCTAACTACGTGCAGCATTGAAGAGTCAAGAGAAGACAGCAGTAAAACCAAAAAGAAGGGAACAAGAGCCACATAAACAGGTATAAATTTTGAAATATATGAGGTACAGTTGAAGAATTCAATCTTGGGAAGAAACAATATGGACAAAGACCAGAAACCAGCTGGTCATCATCTACTAGCCTGGAACCTGAAGAGATTACTAGCATTTATACAACAACAAACACCTTTCTCTTTTAACTGGTACACATACTGAGCCTTACAGGACCAGTTTAAGGTCATAAATTTATCTTGCTGCATGATCCTGCAATGCCCAGCACAACCCTGCTTTAATTATGCCTGGTTGGGCACCACTAACATGATCTAGATGCTCATCTGTAGGCCTTGCACAGCACCAAGACTTTTAAGCAGACATTCTAATTACTTTTTGCCCAACACAGCTATTTTAAGTTCAAGCTACTTAAGAAGAACTTCATTTACAAAAACAAATATGAAAAACAGAACTGGAAGCCCCAGAGGGGAAAGTGGATGGCATTAGAAAAGTTAAGTAGAAAAGATATTTACAAACAGTTTTTCCAAAACCAACAAAATTCTTGCATGTGTAAATAATTGTACTAGAGAACTGACTGCAGTGCAAGAATCAAGGTACAGGAGGGAAAAGAATTGGGCAACCAGCTGGCAGAAGGCCCTGCATCAACAGCCTATACTCAAAGGATTGCCCAAGCAACACATTGCCCAGATAAACAGCTCCAGAAAGTTGTGTAACAAACTCTAAAGTGCCAGTGCTTCAAATTAGGAGAAAGGAAGCAAAGCTCTCATACAACCCACTACACCATGCAACAGCTTTCAAACACAAAGTCATGAACAACTCACTCAGATTTTATGCTTCCAGTTCACCACATCTACCCACTACAGAAGAGCTAGACCTGAAGATTATTATAAAATTACTGTCAGTACCAGACAACAGTATCAAGTGTAAAGGTATGGCACCCTACCTCTGAAAGGTAACAATTAAGCAGCAACTGTGATGAAGGTAGGGGGATAATCAGTGTTACCCTAGTGAGAATAGAGGATTATTTCACATTAAACGTATTAAGCACAGAGACTTAGGCTATGTTGCTGCAGAAAGTCAATGTTTATTCTCACAGAGTAAACTCAGTCCTCTGGTGTGGATACACGTAGTCTTTACTAACTCTTGAAGCCACAGACAGGAATTACTAAACATACTCTAAGAATTCACAAGCTCTCTACTGCTTTCAATTTTCTTGCTTCCTACTATGCTGAACTTGAATTGTCATACATCAGTGACAGAGAAAGCCCTTGTGGAAGAGATGTTGATTTAGTGAAACAAAAAGAGCTTAAGAGCAAATGGTTTCTGAGGAACTCCCAGCTCTCCAAAGCAGTCAAATGTGTGCATGGGTGCACATGTGAAGATTCCCATGCACACTTCAGATCCCACTTTCTCAGGCCCATTTCAGTCAAGAGTCTGACTGGAAGCAACAAAGCCTACAAGGATACTAAGGGCTCCCCAAAAGCTCTATTAGAATTCCATTACTAGGAGGGAACATCTCATCATTATGGCAAGGATAAAAACAAAAACCAACAAAACTTGCCTAGCGGAACTCTGCCTAGACTCCACTTCCTCGATTGGAAGAAAAGCCAGACTGCAATCTTGAAGCCTGAAATACTACCACGTTTCCCTAGGACAAAGCCCAACAGACTACTGGTGCCAATGCTGAACAAAGCATTCTTGTTTAAAGGGACACAAGTGTGGGTCACTCTTTTCCCATCTCTCTCCCTACACACTGGAGGTACATTCATTAACTGCAAAACTTGTTGCTAGGGTATGTTAAAGCATCTCCACTGAATTCAGAGAGATTTCACACCTATACCTGTACACTCACGGGAAAAATAAAAAAATGAGATAATATAAAACTATCAAAGGGCAGGAGGCTTCAAAACATCCCTTGTCTTGAATATTTAAACACAATTAGGAGAGATGGATGGATATCCATCCACCTAGCTCCTGAAAACTTTTATGGGTAGACATCTCTTGACTTCCCTGGATAACAACCTGTGCTAGTGCTACACTACCTTTCCAGTGGAGTATTTTTCCATAATGTTCAGTGTGAACCTCTCAAGCTGAAAACAGGTCTTTGGTCTTGTTACATCATCTGTCACTACCAAGACAAGCTTGGCTCCACCATCTTTGTAACTGCCCTTCAAATAGTTGCAGACTGCTATTAGCTTATTCTACACCAGACAAGGCTCACTCCCTGCAGCCTCCCCTTGCAGGTCATGCAGACCACCCTGACAATCATCCACTGAAACATCTCCAGTTCCTTGACATTTACTTTACTAGTGGGCCCAAAAGGAATGTTCTTAGTATAGGATCCTCAGTGGCAAGGACAGAGCAATAATAATTTCCCATAATCTCCTGGCTCTACTCCTAATTTAGCACGGTACCAGATTTATTGACAATGACAGCACACTACTGGTTGATATTTAACTTCCTTTCAACCACAATCCCCAGTTCTTTTGAGAAGAGGTGCCACCTGGCCCATGAGTTCCCAGCTGTACTGATTCATGGTATTGTTATGCATCAGGTGCACAACTTTGCCCTTGGCGTTCTACTTCATTAAGTTCTTGATGGCCCAAGCCTTAAGTCTCTCAAGATCCCTTGGGATTTATGTTTTGCCATATGTCATGTCAGCCACTCCTACTAATTTAGCGTAATTTGCAAATATATGTCATCATCCAAATCACTACATATCGAAAAATATGGACCCCAGAACCAACCCTTGGCATAGTGCACTCAGTCAGCTGCCAGCTGGATGTTGAGCTATTGATAATAGCCCAGCTGATTTTCAACCCATTAAGCAGCTTGTTCATCCAGCCCATACTTCCTTAAACCTTTAAACGTGAATGCAGTTGGCGGCATTATTCAAGACCTTAGTAACCTCAAAAGGTGATTTATCCACTGTTCTGTCGTTCGTATAGAGAGCCATTCTGCCACAGAGGGCAATGAGATTGGGTAAGCACACTCTTGTTAAATGCACACTATTAAGTATTAAATTCTTGACCATGTATGTACAAATTTAAATTACATGGAAACAAGCCATGACCCTTCCAGGGATGGAAATAAGGCTGACTAATCTATCATTTTCAGAGTTTTGCCATACTTTTTTGCAGATGAGTATACTATTAGCCTTTTTCCATCATTTTTCCTTTATCTACTAGTATACCTGTAGAAACCCTTACTGTCAATCTTCATTAGCCCTAACTCTGCTGGGGTTTGGCCTTTAATTTTTCATCCTTAAATGCCTGATTAATGCTTTCATACTCTTGTTGCTGGTCCAGGTTTCCACTTCTTATACGTCCTTTTTCTGTGGTTTTGCTCATAAAGAAGCCTCTTGTTAAGTCAAGTGGGCTTTGAACACAAAAGTCCTGATATTCCTGGAAAATGAGATGGTGTTTTCTTCAGGTGTCCAACAGCTCAGATTTTTAAATTTCCTTTTTTAAGTCCTTTATTAAACACTTCCCCCAGGGATTCTAATTTAGCAAATTCTCAGATAAGCCAGAGTCCACTGCACAGGCCTGATTTTACTGCCCAGCTTTCCAGTTTTCTTCAAATCTTGAACTCAGTAATGTCATGATCATGCAAGATCCGCCAGACTCTTCCATCTTTGTTGTCAAGTCAAATAGAGTATTAGCACTGTCTGCCAGGAATTCGTCAGCTATGCCTTCCAGGAACCTCCAACATTGCCAGCCAAAGTTGTGATGCCTTCTTAGCAGATGTCTGGATGGCTGAAAGCCTCTGTGAGGACAATGGGCAGGAGACCTCTACTAGTTTTCTGAAAGCACTAACCACAATAATATGAGACACACAAAGCAGATGATGGAGGAAAACACTAGCATGCATTTATCAAGGATAAATCAGCTTGATCAACACATCTGACGACTATGATGAAGTGACTAAATCTATGAATGAGAAGGGAGCAATCAAAGTTGCTAACTTTGACTACAGAACTTTCAACATCATATATGACAGCACCCTTGAGTCCAGGTTGCTATATTGGTAGTTAGCACATCTAGACTCTAAGTAGATGAAACACTGGCTGGATCATTTGGCTCAAACAGCAGTAGTTCAGTCCATACTACACCTAGAGGGCAGATACAACTAGAGTTTCTCAACTAGAGTGCATCCTCACTGAGATTTTGGAACATGTGAGCTGAGGGGTCTCGTCAACACACTCGAGCACACGTCCGCCACTCAAAGCAACACAGACAGGCTGGCAGAATGGGCCCAGAGGAACACTTCTCATGAAATTCAAACATGGTCAAATACAGAGCTCTGTGCTTGAGACAGGCTAACCCCCTGCAGTGGTACAGGCTGGGCTCTGATTAGCTGGAAGCAGCTCAGCTGGAAAGGACCTGATGCGCCAAGGCAAACCAGGAGCATGTCCTGGTAACAACGAAGGCAACCAACATACAGGACTTTAGCAAGGTATCCAGTTTTGGGACAAGGGCAAGAATGACACTGATAACTGGAGCAGGCTCTGCAAAAGGCAGGATTTTCCCCATGAAGAACGGCTGAAGCAGCTGGGATTGTTTAGCCTAGAGGAAAGAAGGGTTTGGAAGAGAGAAGAGCAATCTGATCCAAAAGGAGAAGCAACTGCAAAGACAGAGCCAGGCTCTCTGCTGAGCTGCATGGTAAGAGAACACCACACAAATTAAAACAGAATTAGATATCCCAAAACAGACAGCCTATTCTAATGTGTTCTCAACATAAATTTTCCTAAATATAATCATAAACCAGTTAGAGAAATGCAATCTAAAGTACAATTACTGGTAAAAAAAAAAATCAACCAAACGAGATTTCAACATTAAAAAAAAAAAATCCATCAGATATAAGATACTATACAAAGAAGATAAAATCAAGGAAGCAGTACATTTGGTGCTCACAGTGGATTAAAAACTGCATGCAGTCAATATTAAACTGTTGCCTAAAGAAGCAGGTCCGATTTCTACCAGGACTGTTATCTTCCTAGGAGTGTTATCAGGGAGGTCTCTGGAAAGCAATTGCAATTCTTCAGTGCTAATAACAACTGGAATCTCATACTCAGTTTGGGGCACCATGTTTTAAACTGGTGACAGAAAAAGTGAAAGCACCTAAAAGAGAACTGCAAGGACAATGGATTTAGCAAATGTGCCTTATATAGAACAAAACGACACAAGGTTGCTTGGATGTTTGCCTCAAAAATGCTACCATCCAAGAACACACCCCAATCACAACAGTCTCAATATTCACTCCTTCAATACACCCAAGTGCTTTCTGAAGAGGTCACCAATCAGTGATGCTCCCTTTGGAACACAAAAGTTTGAACTTGCAGCTGAACTTATTTGGACTAGAAAAAAGTTTCACTAGTTAGGACACTAAACCAAAGGAGCAAGATAAACAAGGATGTTGTGGGGTCTCTTGCATTTGATGATTTGCAAGAACAAGACTGACAAATAGTCCAAAGAGAATTGACTCTGCCCAGTATCCTGGGCAAAAGAACAACATCACTTGCATTTCTGAGGTCCAAAGAGACTTTGCAGTATTAAGTCCATGACATCTTCGGAGTAAGTCTGTTCTTTAACAACTGCCCATGTTAGAAATGGAAATCAGAATGGTTGAGGTTGGAAGAGATCTCTGAAGGTCTGGTCCAGCTACCTTGCTCAGATAGGGCCAACTATAGAACTTGGCCCTGGACTGTGTCCAAACTGCGTCTCCATCCATGGATGCAGACTCCATGACCTTTCTGAACGACCTGTTCCAATGCTTGGTCATTCTCTCACTTAAAAAAAACCAAACTTTCTCCAATGTTCAGATGGAGCCTCCTGTGTTTCAGTTTGTGCCCATTACATCTGGTCCTGTCACTGGGTGCCACTGAAGAGGGTCTGTCTCCTTTGCACCCACCCTTCAGGCATCTAAACACATTGGCAAGCTGTGTGTGTGTGTCACCTGTGTGTCTCCCCAGCCACCCCACAAGACTCTCACACAGGTTAAACACTCCCAGCTCTCTCAGCCTTTCCTCCTGTTAAATACTCCGGCCTCTTAATCACCTTAGCAGCCCTCTCTCTGTTATCTCCATGTCTCTCTTGCACTGGGGAGCTCAGAACTGGATGCAGCACTGCTGGTGTGGCATCACCAGTGCAGAGCAGAGGGGAAGGATCAGCACCCTCGACCTGGCAGCTCTCCATCTAGTGCAGACCAGGATGCCACTCGCCTCCTTTGCATCAAGGGTTCACTGCTGGCTCAGGTTCCACTTGCTGGCCACCAGGGCCCCCAGGGCCTTTTTCTGCAAAGCTGCTCTCCAGCAGCTTTCCTCCAAGCCAGCATCTGCTGATGCCTGGGTCTGTTCCTCCCTTGGTGCAGCACTTGGCACTTGCCTTTGCTAAGGGACAGGAATGGGAGAATAAGACTTTCTATCCTTCCTTTCCAGACTGACATAAGCAACCTGTTTCCAGCTGTCTTATTTTATACTCTCTCTATTCCCTATTTTCTTTTATATTTTTCCATCTTCTACCAAATCTTTCCTCTGTTCCCTGCAACATTTTGACAACTATTCAGAGCTATAAACTCCTCACAGATCACATCTGCCTTGCTACTACTTACACTTCGAAATCTTGTCAAGCCTGTTCTTCAGGGTGCACACACCTTCAAGCTAAACGAAATATATTTAAATGAAGTCTGAAATTACTGCTTGATAAACAGCACTGCACATGTACCGTGTCTCAGATGTGACTCATCTCTACCAGGGGCTAATATATATGCATGCCAAGATCAAACAGAACAAAACAAATGCCATCAAGATTAAAAAGAAACACACATACACAGAGGTTTGTATTTACCAGGCAGCCCAAAGGAGCATGAGCCCAAGTGAAATGAAGTGAAATTCAGGAACAGAGCACCACCCTCCAAGGCACATAACCATCAGCTATACTTCAGGTTCAAATGAAGAACAAATAAATTAAAAACAAAAACAACAGTCAAGGCAGTAACCAACAGAAATAACTCAGCACTGGGAGGCAGACTTCCCTAGATTTTTCTATCCCTTGTTTTTTAAATTTGTTAAACAGCTGTCTGTGAAGTTTTGAGATGTAAACAATGGGCAGCGGACTACACTGCTTTAAATTAAGCCTGCAAAAGGGCCAAATAATTTCATTGGAAACATGGTTTATAAGAAGCTGTACTTGTTCCCAATGTTATTGCTAGTAACAGTGTTCTTTACTCTGGGTCGCTGTGCATTTCTGTCTGCTTCCAATTACAGAAGCAAACTCTCAGTTACCAGTCAGCTGTTTCAACACCCAAAACTCAGATGGAGAGATGGTTTGTAGAGATTCTTGCTACATAAGTTTCTCCTATGTATTAAACTCTGTAACAAGCAAGCTATAACTGGTAGAAGCTTGCTTTATTCCGGGCTATTTAATAGCACTGAGTTCATATTTCCTCCAACATATGAGGAACACTGCTTGATAATACACATCAGATAATCTAGGAACGTGGGTTCAGCTTTCACCTGAAGCACTGCTGCTTTATTGCAAGCAATTAGGCTGGTTTCTACATACTCAAAATGCTTTAACCTACTGAAACTTCTAAATTCTCTGCTATCTGGGATTTTCATGTCTTTACTGGCAGAAAAATGATCCATGCCCTTACAGTTTGTTTTTGTGAAAAATATATATGTTATTGTTCCTACTGCTCTAATTGTCTCAATAACCCGTTCTCATATATGAAAGAAAAAAAAAAAACAACCGATCAAAAGAACCTGGGGGCAGTATTTTTTTTTTTAATGGTATCAGCTTTCAGAAAAATATTGACTGTGTTCAGAAAATCAACTTGTAAAGATTTGTAAAGATTTCTGTGGAATAAGATTAAGGGTCCTTTATTCTAAGGGTGTACCTCCTTAACATCTTGGAGCAGAAATACAAGAGATTCATCAAATTTGAGTTTTCTTCCAAGTTATGTAAAAAAAAAAAAGCAATCCCTCTTGGCACATGTGTCATTTAAGACTAGAAAAAGAGGACAATCAGAACAGATGTCACCAGTAAAAACTGTAGCATAAATGTCTTTTTCAAATTGCATGCACATACTCAAGAACAAACAACATTCCAGCCTCATTCATGTTTAAATTAAGATTCAGAATACCTAAAGGCTGTTATGAAAGCATCTGTTAATTCAGTCTTTTTTTTTTGAGGAGAAGAAGGGGTAAGTCACAATCTCTCATTTATTTAAGCAGCTATTCCGAGAAAACTGATTATCTCCCTAAGGGAATGTTAATTCCTCTATCTTTTCATTCAGCAACTGAACAACAAGTCATACATACCTGTAATACAAAACAAGACTGAGGCATGCACTCAAAAAAAGAGAAACAAACTTTTGGATGCTTTTAGCACAATTTTCTTTACATGGCAATAGATTAAGAAGAGATAGAAGTGTTTGTACTATTAGCTCCTGTTAGTAGATCAGAGCACAAGTGCACAGCAAACATTCAAGAGCTTTTCCAGAGTACAACAGAAGTAGAACACCACTAGAAATCTGTGCCTTAGCTTGAAAAAGAGCAAAATCTATCCTGAAGTGCACATGCATGTTCTGAAACCCTTTCTCACTGTCACAGGCAAGCGTGGTAACTGTGCAAATTATAAAAGTTCTTGCCAAAGGTCATTTGTGATGACCACGCAGGGTTGTAAAGACATCTGCAACCAACACATCAATTTGTGTGGACAGTGCTGCTGATTTTCTTCTTTTCCTCTCCCTAGGAGATATTATTCATGGCATGTTTTAGAGGTAACGTAACTATACAGTTAACCAGAAAATAAAATTAAGTCTACAGCAGAATTAGCATAAAAATCATTATGTGCTTCTGTTATCTTCCGGATGGCTAATTATCATACAATAGATTACAATATGACAAGAAAAGGCATATAGCAGAGGTTAGAATTGTGAAATTTAGCTGCAATTTCTATGTTTATCAGAAGGCAGGCAGGAGACAACTTTTGTTTCAGTGTCCTGCAGCATTCCTCTGTTGTAAACTTGTGCTGTGCCCTCTCTTGCTCTTGCAAGCAGACAGAATATGGTGCCAGTTTGTACAAAGGAAAAGGCTCTCCAGCATTACTTCTCTTTAAAGCTCTTTTTGAACCTAAATGATTCCGTGATCCAGTAACTGGGTCTCTATAAAGAAAAGTATCTCTGTGGACTCCAGATCTCCCAGGCAAGCACCTCAGACTTTTCAGAGTGTATCCAACTGGCACTGTCCATGGAGACTGCTCATCTGTGCAGAGCATAAACTCTAGAACTTCCCAGTAACTCCAGATGTGCGCAGTTTGTGCATAAAGTCAGCTTAGACTCTGCTGTCCCCCTTTCCTTGCTAATGTCTCATCGCAGCACCAACAGTGGGGGCTGAGGAGGAATGCATGTCAAGTGAGACTCGCACAGAGTCCGAACAACCACGGGTTGTGTAAGATCTGCTCCCTCATTCCCTTACATTCTGCCTGCTCCCACCCCACTTGTGGCAACAAATAGTAAATCCTCAAAGTCTGCAAGATAACAATCTGAGTCTTAGCTACCTTTAGCCACCTAAATAAGAACAAAGAACTGGGCTCCTGCTGAATTATTTCGGGAAAAGGAACACCCAGGATGAAGCAGCAACCCTGCAGACGTCCAATACACAAATACTTTTTCACACAGACAGAATCTGCCAGGACTTCTTTTTGAAGTGGAAAAGAACATCTCTGCTAGCTAGAGGTCTCCTTGGACAAACCAGGAACAAAGTCCTCATTTTTCCTCCCCCAGCAAAACTAATGGACCTAAAGATCTTCCAGGTGTAAAAGTGACTTAGGGAAAAATGAGTGCAACTAATATTCTGGTTTAACTGAAACAGCACAATATGCTAAGCAACTGGAGTTGCAGGAAAAGGAGGCAAGAGGACCACAGCTTCACCTCAGCTCAAGTTAACTAAAGCAGACAGAGCTGGGCTGACCTAGGTGTTCAGACTGAATTTTTTCAGGCAGTAAGCTTCAAGAATGAGCATCTGAAGACATTAGCAGGGCTCAAAAATTATATAGGCTGTGACACTAGAAAGGCAAAACTGCTGAAGACACAGGAACTAGGGCCAACATTAAACACACTGCTAGAATTTTTTTTAATACTGAAATGTAAGGGATGACCTCAGGTGAAAACCACCTACTTTTACTAGTAATGCAATCTTGAAAAACTTTTCTGGTACATGATGGAGCAGTCCTGGTCTATGTTCTTTTAAAAAAACAGTTTCTTAAATGGAAGAGAGCACATCTGAGGGGTATGTAAATGCTGTTGACAGCTAGATTTGCACTGACCCTCTGCTTTCTCAAATCCCTACCCTGCAAACCATACTTAGAAAGAAGCAAGCATATAGGAGACAGAGAGAAAAAAAAAGGAAATCTGAAGCTTGACACCTTCTTCAAAGCATGACATTTTCTGTATAGAAAAACAGACCTACACCAAATCTGAACTATGAAATACTAATTCATCATAGCTGGCTGCATATCATCTGACAAGAGTGTCCACCAGATCAGTGTTTGTTCTGGGCAGGAGAAAGGCCTATTGAGATATTACTGTTTGCACTGCCTACTTGTCTCCTGACAAGGGTGGAGCACTAGAATAAGCAGGTCCCAGCTTGCTGGCACTACAATAAACTGAGAAATACTCATCTTACTCTGGTTCTGTCCAAAAAACTGTAGTTGTGCCTTCCTGAGTTTCGAGTACAGTGTTGTGGAGTCAAATGGCTCTCAGGGACAAAGATCTAGAATGAAACAGGACCTGAAACAAGGCTTCAAGGATGGAAATGCAAGGACATATAGGCTACATATGTGGTGCTACTGGACAAAAAGAATACAATCTCAGTATGCCCACAGTGTACATCATAAAAAAATGGATCCATGGAGGTAAAGATACCCAGTTACAAATTACTACAATTCACTAACATTAACAGTGACATACTTTCAGCACAAGCCCCTGTTTAAATAAGTACCAAGACAGCTCACATTTAGTACCAAGACTGATAGTATGTCACTATATCAGCTTGCTTAGAGCCCTTAATTAAGGGGACACACTACAACTTTTCCTTAAGTGCTTTTCTCCCCCCTGCCCCGCCTCCCACCTCCTTACATCACACCCACAGGGAAAATAAAATCATCATGCAACAGTTAAACATCCTTCCAGTGTCACAGGCAGCTATCTTACATTTTACAGTATGAATGAACACTGGCCTTACACTCATTTCTAAGCCTCATTTACAATACAGCTGGATCAGTTCTTTTCTAGTTCATTTGCTTTCAATAGGGGCTTCATTCTCAATTCAAATGACAAATCGCTCCAGCAGCCACACATACACACGGCTTCCTCAAGCCTGGCATTTTTTAGGTTTAATGAAGCCTTTTAAATGACTGTTGTTTAAATTACTATGTAGCAATATACACGTGATAATTACTTTGGAATACCTGTGCAAATTAGAAAAGCTTTCAACTTTAATATATAAATATTGTGGCCAAGGATATTTCAGCTACTGAATAGAGTTCATGTTGTTGATTCGTTTCATCTTTCATGCATTTTTCTGGCAAAAAGCTTCTAATAACATGAACTAAAAGCACATAATCCCTTAAACATCAGGACTAATACCAACTCAGTTGACCTGAATCTGTTCCCATCAACTTCCTTTATCTGAAAATTGGCACTCATGCTAAATGGCCAACATAAATAACAGCATTTAATGATTGATGTTTTCTGGATAAGCTTCTCTACTTTTCCAAATTACTCTAGGAGAGCCATATTTTTTAAATAATGATCTTTTTCTGATACTGCACCCTACTAAATACTTTCTTCTTGCTCATTCTGGGCAGCCAGAATTCTTAATTTGAGAAGAAAGATGGCACAGTCATCCCAATTTCTCAACAAAATAACATCATAATGTGTACTTTATCTTTGCTAGACTTTTAAATTGCACAAAGTGCTTGTAAAACATTTATTACTATAAATTACTAATAACATTGAGTGGAGGAGGGAGGAAGTAAGAAGAATTAGGACTGGAGCATGTTACAGATGTGCACCTTGCCTACATTTGTTATGAGCACAGTGCATACACACACATTCAGTATGTTTAGTCAGGGAGCAAGAGCTCTGCTCCATTCTGTGACTCTGGCAGACATGCAGAGGTGATGACTATCAACAGAGAGAGCTTGTGATCTGGAGTGGTTCAAGGTGTGCACATGAGGCAGCCAGCAACAAAGTCACATTCTTGCTGCCTTTGCCCTTCTTCTCACTTTTACTGCTCTTTTGTTCATGTGACATTTTAAATTAACACAAGGTTCTCAACCTTTACACCACACCTTCCACAGCAGAGGCTTTAGTCTCATTAGTTTCCAGAAACCTTACGTTAACCCTGATTTTAAAAACTATGTCAGCCTAAAAATTTTAAGAAAAAAAAACCCAACACTAGAAAATGCAAGTATGACCGTTCAACCTAATTTATACAAAGAAAAGATCCTTTGGCTCTCTACAGCGGAAACTCTGTAATAATCAGAAACTATGTGACTATGATTTGACCATAGAAGATGATAATCCCAATGACAACAGACAAGTTTTCCCCTATTCTATCAACAGATCATTTTCTCCAGGAATTGAAATCTGACTTTACCCACAAACATTTTCCTTCTTCCTCCACGTCTCTCCTCAAACTAAACAAGCACATCGTCAGCGCTGTAAGAACAAAGGGAACAGAGGTTTGGGTTTTTTTTTCTCAATAAACTCATTTATATTCCCAAGTTCAGGTTTGCTTTTACATCAAGATGGCAATTTTCTCAACACTGTGCCAAGTACTGGTGCCAGTTGATTTATCTACTGATTTGTAAGTTTTTATCACTCTGTAGATCTTCGGGTCCCAGAGCTGTACTTTGAGTTTCCTTTGCCCAAAGCAAGTGCAGAGTGAATCAACATACAATTAAGATGGGAAGTCAGGAAACAATCATCAAAAATTCATGTGAAGAGCACAACAGCTTCAGGAAGCAAAACCCAAAAATTGTTAAGTGTCATGAGTTTGGTTTGTCACCACAGCCCAGCCCCAGATGAGTCACAGTTACTCAAAACAAAGATCATTAGATAGTCACAAAGCATACATAATGAAGTTTTCTTGTACAACCAGGTGCACTTTAGCATTATTAGAGCAAAACCACCAAGTTACTCCATTCTATGAGCATAAGATCACTGAGGAATGCAGTAATTTTATTCAAATATAGCAAGGGTTTATGTATTTAAAAAAAAACCCAGTCCTTTCTCAACTCACATAATCTCATATTTGCACCTATTTCTATGCAAGTTAGCAAGCACTTTCAAATTACTTAAGGTGGGGAAAACCCCACACCTGACAATCTCAGGTTGATTTTTTTTTCTTAAAAGTGTGCAGCAAACTGAAGACACGTTATTTTTGTCAAAACTGTTATGTGAGCATGTAAATTCAGCACGTCAGAAAGAAGAATGATTATGCTGAGTTGCATGGTTTGTTATATTCTTTCTTCCTGTAATAAATAAATTATGATAAATTACGCAGGCTTGCAATAGTTAATGCAATTTCTCCTTTAACACAAAAATATAAGAGTTCATCATTGTTCAGAAAAATGCACTTTGAATGGAGTGCTATAAGCTCTTCAGGTTCTAACTTCAGTATTTTGCCAATAATCTTTTCATGTGTTAATGCTTAACATTCCATTTAACTAAATCCAAATATCACTAAGGTTATAAAAACCAGTTTAACCCATCTTTTGACTGTTTTTTTTTATATTGAGCTACAGGTCTTATTCACTAGAAGGCCTAAGCAGAACAATTTGTCAAACCTTTCCCCCCAGATTAAACAAACTCTGCCCACTGAAGTACCAAACTCGAGCATCATAAAGGTGTGTCCTACTTGACTGTGTGAAGAATACTTTAGTTGCCAAGCCTCCATAGAAGACAGCTTACAACGTTTCTCCTCATCTAATCAAAACAAATACAATAGTCCTACTTCGCTTTTTGTCTAAAATTACATTAGCACTTTGAGGTTGGCAGCATAATTCTCCTGCCTTTACTCTTAAGAGACACTTTTACAGACAATAGCCACCAGGTATGCCTTCCAAAAAATGACATTTCTGCCACTGGTTTACTTTTTGAAGGAGACAGACTCCACAAAAACAAAATTCCAGATAAAGTTAAGACACGAGTGGTAAAGACTTCTTCAACACACTGTCCCCAAGCACCAAAACCATGCTTGATATCATAATAAACAAGTTGTAGCTTTGAAACATTTCTAACAAAAGATGAAGTTCAAGACAAAATATCAAGAGAAAAGAGAAGGCTCCTGCAGATGTAAGATAATTACTGCTGGACTAACTCATGACCCACAGCACTTATGCAAGTACACATGCTGTCCACTAGGCTGGAAAACAATATGCTATGAGCCTGGCACACCACAACAGAGCATGTCAGATTCAGAGAACAAGATAAAGTGCACAGAAATGGCTTGAGAAGGACAATCACTGGGGCAGACAGGTTATTTCTGTTAAAGGCACAGTAAGACAAAAATTCCCCTACAGCACCAGCCACATTCATGTACAGTCTTTGATATATTGGCCAACGCAGCTGAATTGGATGGGAAAGGATTATCACAGTAAAATAGATGCCCTTTCCTGTCAGCAGCATGAACTTTGGAGAAAGCTGCAGTGATCACTGGGCACATTCTTACATGTTTACTCTTCTTGAGAGAGTTTTTTAAATACTGATCAGGAACACGTGGAAAAAAAACACTAAGAAAACCATGAATCTAGCATTCAAGAGTGAAAACAATTTGACAAAAGTCTGCTAATTTACAAGCACACACCTATTTAATTGTGCCTGGCAAAATTGTAAAGAAGGTATATTAGAACATTTTAGATAATGCACAAGATAAGAGTATCACATTTAAACTTAGCCTGTTTTATTTTACATTGACAGTGAACTAGTAATTTGTGTGTTTAGACAAGTCACAAACTTATGTAAGAAAAGTCATAAACTTACATAAGAAAAGAAAAGGAGTCTAACAGGCAATATGTTCAAACTTTCAAGTTCTATTCTGATAGATTTTTTTAACACACAAATTGGTTTTCTCCTCCTCTCAGAATCAGCACACGTTTAACAGAAGTCTGAAAGAAATCAGAGGGTTTAACTTCGTATATTTGAAACTGCCTCCCCAACCTCACTCTTCCACTCTGTCAATCTTAAGTACTTGGGCTGGGGGAACTTCAAAATAAATTTTATCCAGCAATTTGAAAAGTTTTCAAATTGAAAAGAAAAAAACCCCTAATGTTTGTTTTTCAGAGATTTCAAGAGTGTAACAAGTCACTAATACATAATTAGAATATCTATAATCTGTCTAGATTAGCTGCAGCAAAGACAGATTTGTATTTTAGCAAATTAGCAGCTTTGTCAATGCTTTATCACTGTTCTTAACCAAATTCTTCACTGCCAGTTTCACGCAAAAATATGTGGTTTTAATTTAGTTTAATTAGTTTAATTTAGTTTAATTTTCGGGTGTTCCACAAGGAAAGGTCATATCTTCTACCCTACAAGGTTATCACACGACAGTCACCTCAATTCAATAAAGAATGTCAAAGCAAAAGGAACTTTGTACTGCAACGCTGCAATACCTTTAGTCAGCTTCCAGTATTTGTGTAAGGTGAAATTCTGCTTCTAGAGCAAAGTCCAGATAAAAAGGCACTATAGCTAAACTTGTTCCCTCAGTCTCACATAGTCAAAGGGCTTTGCATTTACAGACTGTGTCTTAAGTTTCCAGACTTTAACAATCCAATTTTTCTCTCCAGCAGTATTTCAGATCCTATCTTGGCCAGTATAAAGCTCAAAAATTTACTCCCAAAATACAACAGTAGCGATTTACAGAGGTTTTCCAGGCAAAAGTGTCTACCGAGGAATATTGTGGATGCAGAAAGAGCAATCCAGAACCATACCAAAAGCGTGACAGGGCAATCTTGCTGCAGCTGTTGAATAGATTGGTACTCTACAAAGCCCACATGCTCCCATGGCTCTGCTAGAGATCACCATTTCCCCCACAATGCCACACACACACACTTTTATCTGAGTCCCTGCAGCTCAGTGTGTCTCATGGTTTAAACTCATATCTGGTTATTCAGCAGACCCTTCTGCCAGTTTAGCCACAGAGTGAGACAGCTAAAGGCAATAATGTCTTTGGCAATCTCCGGTAATCTTTTCTGCAGCAGTTTATCAAAGCCTCAAGTCTCCTGTCCAGATGGGGATAACAGACTTTGTCACCTTACTACCCAGACACTGTAACACCTCCAAAGATGCTTTGGGAGTATCACAAGAGGAGCAGCAAATGCCTGCACCTTAAAATAAATAAATAATAATGAAAATAATCAAATAATAAATTGGAAACATTCATCCACAAACACTAAAACCAACACTTCTCAGCTCTGGTCTGCACCATCCTTTAAGTTCCCCAGGCCAGGAACAAGTTGATCTCCCTCACCCCGAAGCTGCAGCACGACATCCCTGACTGTAAATGGATGCAGGCATGCATGTATACAAAGAAGCACCAGATGGCCTGGGAACTCTGTTTTCTTTAGCGTTTTGAAAACAGGATTTATCCCACAAGCCATCAAAAGAACACTAGTTAGTCATATGAAACAAAAATCCTGAAGCAAAACTTTGTTGCTGTGGTTTTCCCCTCAAAAAAAAAAAAGGTAGTATGTTTATTCAAATGTTTAAAATAGTTGTCATTCTAGTTGAAACCTGTCTTTATAATGTAACTTGTGTATTTGGAGCTAAAAGCATATTTTCCATTGGAACATTTTCAGCATGATTCAGAGCCATCCATTTGTTCTTTCAAGACAAATATTATCTTCCACCTGCTTCTTAAAAAACATTGATTTAGATCATGTTCTTAAACAAAGCTTCCTTCCATAAATACAGTAATTTAATAGTTAAACCTTAAAAGGTTAATTTGGAAAATATAACATGAAGGCAAATTCATCCATAGTTTACTTTCCAAGTGGGAGACTAAACTAAAAATAATTAAGGTATGAGAAATGGAAAGAAAAAAAATTTAATTGACATTTATTCACAATCAAGAATTACTGAATCTGTAGTAGCAGCAAGACTAATTTCTGGAATACATAAAGATTTACAATTAAACTCAGCCCGCTTGAATTTTATGGATCCCTGATAGATTAGGAATCCAGGCTCTGCTCAATCTAGCAGTCATTCTCCTTGAACAGCATAGCTTCCTTTCACCTCACCTGCAGCCAGCCTTAAAGGGATAAGGGATGCACTCTATCACAGGATATCCAGATCAAGTAACAACCCTAAGACCACCTTTTCAGCCCTGGTTTCATTTGAAACTCCACAGGTGAAAACTAGACAAAGGTGACCTTCTCTAAAATTCCTAGTCTCTGGCTAAATTCAGTATCAGCTTTGTTATTCTTATCAACTCTGGCTCCCTGTTAGATTCTGAAAATAAAAACTAGAGACAGCTGGGTCCAGTCAGCAATGAATTAAATAACAGCAGCATAAATTATACCACTCATCATGATCTCAAGAAAATTGTCTCATAAAACAAGTCTAACTTCTTCCTCCATAATACTACACTTTTATTTGATTGCAGTAGTAAGAAAGCTTAGATAAATTTCTGCAAGATCTCTGACTTTGAAGCAGATGAGCTCCTGCAGATCTAGCTTAAGCTATTTGCCACGATTTCTGTCACTGAACAACACAGCTGCAGCAACTGAGCATTTATTTCTTCTCCACTTCATACTAATCTGTCTTGCTTTGGTGGGGCAGAGCAACAGCACTCACATGACCAAGCCATGAGAGCACCAAGTACATGAATCAATCCATTTCTAAAGTGATTATTTATAGCCTCAAGGCCCAACTCAACAACACAGCCTGTTGCAGAACTTCCACCTTAAAGAGCTCCTCTGCCCTCTGTCAGGTTTTTGCCTACTGCTTGGTCCCTTACTTGTGCCATACTTTTTCCAAATTTCTGACATTCAATGCTGCAATTTTTTTTTTGTTTGTTTGTTTTTACACAATGAAACATCCCTGGATCTGATCCCTGACCTGGCTTTCATCACAGCCCCACAAACAGCTGAAAGGGCAGGCATCTGTCTACAGCACCAGGATGGGATGAGAAGCCAAGAACTCTTTCAGCTTAAACTGACCACAAAACACCCATACTCTCAAAACACAGCTGATGAGTCTGACAGAAGCAAGTACAAGCATTCCTAAAATAGATGTGTGTAGTTCACAAGAGGCAGATTTTTAAAAAAATTAATCACGAAGGGAAAGGAGGAAAGCAGCCAGCAAGAAGCACTGTCAGTGCAACCCTGAAGTGTTCTGCTCACAGTCACTCACCAGTTTTCCCTGGGAGGGAACTAATAAAATTACTCCTGCTGAACAAAACTGGCACAGTAGCAGGAGATGATGGGTCTTGTTGGTGGTACATCCTCATTTGCAAATCTCGGGGATGCAGGACTGCATCAGCACACAGTGGCTGAATTCAGTGAAATCACAGGTCACACCCAGAGGAACGTGAGTTTCACTGGCACTCACCAGGTCAAAGACAGTGTCCTGGTTTCAGCAGCACTGCAAGAACCTTGGTGTAACAACAGAAGAACAATGGACCGTGAGCTCTCAGTGTAATGTTACAGCCAAGAAAACAAACAAGGGAACATTAGGTAAGAAGCAATGCCGTTTCATAACATTCAGCAAACCATTATAACAACATTGCTGTGCCCAGGTCAAATGTCTGCACATTATTCACAAAGTCAGAAAAAAGCTACAAGCAGTATTTTTGAGCCTGAAAAGCATCTGTAAATAAGTTTGGGTTTCACCTACTTAGACACAGAAAAGACTAAGAGGTGGCTTGTGTATGAATTTCATATACCTTCATGTGGAGAATATTTTTCCCCATAGTTCCATGTTTTTTTGTTGCCTGCCTGCACAAGTTCCAAGACAGGGGATAACAGGAACCATAAAAATATAAAATACAATAAAAGACCAATTATTATGCTGACATCTCTACATGCCACCTGAATAAGTAACTGCTTCTCATTAAAGGCTCTTAAAGGCAGATAAACTAATGATACCCAAGGAGAGCACTGATGATAAAAAAGTGAAAGGCTTCAAACATGTTCTTGGAAGAAGTTCTAGAGACTGATCAGGGAAGAGGAACAGATTAAGCATTCACAGCAACCCTTTCTGACCTGAAACAAATCTACAGTTCAGAACCTATTTATTTACAAACCATCCATATGACTCTCTCCAACTTAAAGTGTGATAGAAGAAATTATGTCTAGGAGAATAGTCAGGTGACTTCCATTTAACATAATCCTAACAGCCTTGGCAAAAGATGTTTAAAGGAGCAAAAAATGGGAACAGAGACAGCTGGAACATCTGCTAGCCCCTAACCCAAAGTAAGTTTTCTTAGTTAGCAAATGCATTAGCTCTGTCAGAACTGGTGGTGAAGTGGCCAGGTTTTCTTGGGTGAGTGGGGTGGAGATAAAAGCAGGTAACAATAACCAGAGATTTTTTGCACATGTTTCATTCTAATAATTCCCTTTGAAAAATAATTGCTTAAAAAGAAAGAAGTTCTGTTAGTATGTGTAAGTTTGTATTCATTAAGTCAGGCCTTAAGAAAACTGTCTCCCTCCCTATCCCAGCACAAAAGGAAAATGTGCATCATAAATCCCAGCTACCTCAAACATCAAATCAATTTCTTACTGCCACAAGGAACCAGCAGCCTCACAATGGCTTTTGAGATACCAAAGCCACTTTAAGTAACACCATAAATTCATTTAGATCTCAAACCAAAGCTGCAGGCTTGTCTGTGGTGCCATTTCTGCATTTATAACCTATCCTTCAGCAATAAAACCACCCCAAGTTTATTAGTAGGTTATGTCCATGTACAAGACAGAAACAGAAATATACTCCAGTGCATGTATTTTTATTTCAGAGCCACAGAGTCATTAAGGTTGGAAAAGACCTCTAAGATTGAGTCCAAACACTAACCTAACACTGCCAGGTCCACCTCTAAAACACGTATCTAAGCATCACATCTACATATTTTTTGGAACACTTCCTGGGATGGTGATTCCACCACTTCCCCAGGCAGCCTGTTTCAATGCATGACAGCCCTTACAGAGAAGAAATTTTTCCTAACATCAAATCTAAACCTCTCCTGGCACAACTTGAGGCCATTTTGCCTTGTCCTATCTCTTGTCACCTGGAAGAAGAGAGTGACCCCACCTGCCTACAGCCTCCTTTCAGGCAGTTATGGGGAGCAGTAAGGTCCCCCCCTGAATCTCCTGGAACACCAGCCCTACAGCCAGCCTCCCACTCCCTGGTTCGCCTCTCAGGGAGCTTCCACAGCCATCTGTGCAGAGGCAGAGATTGCCCAAGTCTGGCATTTCACAGAAGATACTTTCCAAGCAAAGCAGACGACAGTCTCGGAAGCAGAGGAAGTGGTCACATCTCATCCCTCTGGAAGTGCACTGAATTAATGTTTTGCTTTCAGAGACATTTTTCAGCACCACAAACTGGAGTAGGATCACACAGGGTCAGTCAACTATCTGCTGTTTGTTTCCAATGAGCACTTTCACATCATGCCCAAGACAACAAAAACAAAAGAACTCCGTCCCCCACCTCACCTGTATCAGCTCTGCAATGCAGACAGATGACTGCACCATTTAAGAAACCAGTTAAAAAAAAATCAGTTTTCTGAGACTCAAAGGAAAAACCGGGAGAAAAGCTCCCTTCCCATATACAGGGTCTTGGAATCTAATCCAAAACTTGTGCAAGGAAAGCAGGCAGTGCTGTTCAGAGAGCTGCTGTCTGTAGGGAGAGCTCCTCAAGCCTGAGGCTTGTCGCAGGATCTATATTTGCTGGCTCCCACAAGTCATTTAATGCTGCCCCAGTCCTGACAGCCTTATCTTGTTAATGAGGTTAGTGCATATGCAATAAAGAGAAACTCATATTCTTTAAATGTTTCCCTATCTCCTTCACAACCTAACCAGTTGTTTGCCCTGTAGCTTGCAAGAAACAGCTTTTCCAAACACCATACTGAAGATTTTGGTATTATGTAAAAGCTCTATTTGCCTTAAACTAAGAAGTAACTTTCGATTTCCATAAACAGTAAGGTGCCTTACTGAATGCAAAAGAAACAAAGCTCATTTTGAGGGCTATCCTTCAAGCCAGCACTTGCACTCAGCTTGTTCACTCTCAACAGCTCCTGAAAGTCACAGCAAGCTCACACAGAGGTGTCACATAGAGGTTCTCCAGACTATTTTCTCTACCTAGAAAGCTTCCAGCAATCAGCTTACTGAAACAGCTAGGAAAGTTCTCCCCTCTTGGCATTACACAAATGCTGAGAAACTGGCAGCTTTTACAGGGAAAAATCAGCTTTCTGAAACAAAATTTTGATTAATAGTATTTTCTATTTATGAAAGAGCACATCTTTCTGCTTTGTTTGACAATTTTTCAAGATTCTGATCATACTGGCAATGTTATCAGATGACCTATTTGGCTCTGTCGAAGTGAGATTAAATTCTTCAAGAAGAAACCATTCTATCAGCAGCTAATACAACAACATGCAGGGGGATGAAATCACAGTTCCCTCTCCTGACCATGACAATGTTGTTAAAGCAAAACGTCTGCTGAAGCAGATGAACTTTTTTTTTAACAAAACACATTTTATGATTATATCATAGGCCAAAATATGCTGGGTGTTTACTGTGAAAATACATCAAAATCCAAGCACATGAACTGTAAAATGAGAATATCTGCTGGCAAATTTCAATAGCAGCAAACAAAACCCACTTGTTTTTGTTTCACAGCACTGAATTTTTCTATTCCCACTCCTTTTGAGAAATGCAGTCATCAGCTTAGGCCTATTTTTTTGCTAATATACATACAAATGCTCCAACTCCTTCCTCATTTTTTCCGTCTTTAAAGTAAGCATCTTTATTTTCTAAAGCCAGAAATGACATATCAGAAAAGCTTTACTATAGGATAAATTTATAATGCATACAGTGCATTAACATGCTACACAGGAAAAAAATAGCAGTTGTAAGCAATATCAGCAAAAGAGGGGATGGCTCAGAGAATTTAAGGGAAAACATGAAGGCAGTGGGTAAATAACCTCATCTTGTTTCCCATTCTAAATTTAAGAATACTATATAAAATATTTGTTGTCGAGATGATTTCCTCACAGGTTGACCTCCCAAAATATATTATACACCTTTCATGAACTAAACCCCATCAATTAAAAGAGGAATTCCTCTCCAAGTGCCTACTGTTTGCAACACTTTGAGTTTTGATGCACCAAAGGCTCACTGATTTTCATACCTAAAAACAAGGGGTTTAATTTTGTAAGTTTTGCAACAGTTCACTGAACAGAGAAAAGCCAACTGTGAAATATCGTTGTATGAGAGGAAGGAATGAAGGGAGACAGAGCACACATACAGGCTGATAACAGCCTAAGCAATCAGCTTAAAGGAGAAAAGGAAAAGTGCTACAATCAACATTTAATGGCTTCGCTGGCCTCTGTAAAAGGAATCAGCGATCTCTGCTCTCTTGGTAAGCAAGTTCCCCCATTAAAAAGAAAACCCATGAAAATTAACATCTTCTAATAAACTGTAAGTCAAGAACAAAACCCCAGCATGGTGCTGAGAGCTGCGTGCAGAATTAATAGGGCCAGGGAGACACTGGGCACCCACGGAGCCACCCTGCAGCTGGGTGCTCCCAGCCCCAGCTCCCAGCACAGCCCTGGCACAGAAGACTTGTGGGCAGACTTGAGACTGTGGGAGCAGGGCTGGGAATGCTCCTCCTCAGGGAAAGGGGGTGCCAGTCACAGAGAAGAACATATCTTGCCACCCTCTCTTCATTGCTGAACAGCAGGGAAAGAAACTAAATCAAAGCCAGTAACATGAAACAGCGGGAAGAGGGAGGAAAAGACATTAAGGCTTTTGCACAACAAAGTGATATTGCTACTCTCTTAAAGCAGCTCTTTCCTCCACAGAGCTACGGCAGGATGGCTGAATTCACATCAATTTACATCCAAAGACCAAAACATAAGAGAAAAGTGGATACTGCCCACTGGACTTTACACTTGCAGGGTGCTGCCCTTCCTAGCAATACGACCTACTTTGAAGAATACCACCACTCTTCACTTATTTGCTTAATTCAAAGAGATAACAGACTCATCATTCATCATCTCTCAAAGCAAAGCACTCATGGAAGGTTCATTATTCGGGAAGAATTTCTACTCAGTAAGTAGCTTGAATATAAAACCTCCATACTGAGGATCAGCATCTCTACTGAATAGTGATCTTTGTTGCAACACAGCGATTGCACGGAGTACCACTGGTGTGCTCAGACCTGCTTACAAAAATGGAAGTTCTTGAGTTTGCTCTTTTTACATAAATGTAAGCTCTTAATCTAAAATCATACTATTATCACAGATCCAGGAACCTCTAACAAGGTATGAAAGACATTTATTTAAATGACAGAAAGCAGCCTTGACCAAGTCTGGATGGAAACAAGGGAGAAGGAAAAATTTCAGACTGCTTGTTTTCTCAGAAAACTTGGAAAATACTCACATGCATGGTTAAAGCAAGTACTGTTTGGACCTCATACCAACAAGAGAGATGTAATGCACTTAGCATTTATTTATATTATTTATCAAAATTAAAGTGAGAATTTGTTATCAACCTGAGGTAATTTTAAAGCTCAACAAAGACAACTATAATTATTTATCATCCAATGCATAACCTACAAGACCTCACATAGTGAAACGTACACAACAAGAAATTTTAAACTTAAAAATGGGAAGTGGTATCCTTGGTTAGTCTCAGTTTGGGCCAAAAAAGAAACAGGTGTTTTCCCAGACAAGACTGCTAAACCACAAAAATCCTCTCAAGTCTACCTTTATTTTAGATTTATATATGTAAAATATACCAATGAAAATAATACATACAATCAATTACCAGTGCTACAAAGAACTACTGTGAAAAACATCATTTTCAAACAGCCACAAAGGAATTAATCCTTGGATAAGTTACCATTCAAAACAATCTTGCAGTCTACAATGATTTAATTACAGGTCACAACCCCTAAGTGGTAACACTGTGCTTTTCTAACTGTATATTTGATATAATAATGTTCATATAAATTGAAGTTCTTCAAAACAAAGGACCAGCATTCTCCATGTATTTGTGCAGAATTGTTGAATTTCACAAACATTAAATGGGCTCTTCTGTTACGATTTCCAGTCTATTTATCATACAAACTGTACCACATGTATTAAAATAACGAAATACAGAATAAAATCAATGTGTTTGTCAGTAAACTTAGAGGAAAAAAAAGGGGGAAAAAAAAAGACAACATTTGGTATTTGTTTGGATAAACTATCTGTGGTTCCATAACAACGAGGAAGGGAAACAATCTGAATCTGTACAGATCAAAAACAAACAGCCAACATAAATTAACTCTTAATATTTTTCATGCTTCATAGCTGGAGTCTGAGTCTGCAACTTCAACAAGTATTTCAAAATAATCTCATCACAATATAGCTAATGGTCCAGGACACATTTAAATTGATGCATAGAAATAAATGGAAATAGTAAGTCAAATGAAGAGCAGATGGTCACTCTAAACACTTCATTACCCTCCAACCCTTTTATTTCTAATGCAGAAAGAATAAAAGAGCATTTACCATAGTCTGCATTGGAAAACAAGTATTAAAACCCACTATGTGTTTCTCAAGTATTGAAAATACTAACCCTGGCAGATGTACAGAAACACTGTACATACTGTTAGCAGCTGTGGAGTTCATCCTGCTAGCAAAAATAAATTATTTGTACTTATCTTTACCTTTACTTTGCAAAGGGACTACAAACGATGTATATGTTTCTCCCTTCCTCTCTCATCCTCCTGTCCACATCATTTGAGTTTTCAGGTCCATTTTTGTTGTCTTATGTAAAACTATACATTTTTGAAGTATGGAGGTTTGACCTTAGAATGAATTATTTCACTGATAGCTACCAGTGTTTCCCTAATGTCAGCTCTACAAATGGGAATGTTCACAACAAATAGTCCTCACCTGCAGATGTGCCCTGGCAGACAGGGCACTTCTGTGAGTCAAACTGGCTGAGTGAGCTGCTGAGCCAGCCACAGACTACTGGACATAGCCAGGAAATTGAATTTTCCTGGAAAAGGAACAGGACTGAGCAGTGTTTCAAACTTCTGACAACTGCAGTAAATCACAGAAATTTTCTAAACTATTAAGAGGGAATAGGACAGAGTGAACTATGCTCAAGCCCCAAACCAGAAGGAAACAGACTTCTAATGCTCTTTAAAATGCCTCATGGAAGAGATCCCTCACAGCTTGTGTAGCTAGCTGCTCCTGGGATGAAAATAAAAATACTTTTACAGATTGGGAGAACAGAGTGGGGTAAAGGAAAACCCACAAAACTAAAAGGAATCTGCTCTTGTTAAAAATTAAATTAATTAGGTATCATGCTAGTAATACAGATGATATCAGCCCAGAAAAAGTATAGGTAATTGCTCAAGGAGAAGACTGCAAATGAAAAGGGCAAGTTCAAACGGTGGGGAATTTAAAAACAGAAGCCCTAAATTACAAAATGGACTTATGCTTGAAGAAGGTGAGACGCTAAACCAGGCCACCCTCTCAGAGAAAGTTACATGAAAAAATGTTTTTACAGAGGCACTACAAGTAGGAACACAAGGAAGTGCATCAAGACAAAGCACATGCAGAGAAGGAGTAGAGATGGCTGTCCCCTTTCTGTGTCAGAAAAGAAACAGATGAACCATACATCCCATACTTTACATATAGGTTTTAGTCTCTTCGACTTTTCAGCCTTTTTGTTCCTGTACCATCTTCTGCAATCCAAACAAAATGAGTCCTCTGCTTGCTGTTATACATGTACTGCACTTTGAAAGTCTCTTTGCTCCTATTCCTTGCCTCAAAGAAACTTTTTACATGCCAAAATGCTTTTTTCCCTCTTCACAATTCCTACTAAGAGCCTAAAGCTACAGGTTTGCCACCCAGCACTCTAGTCTAGAACACAACCACTGGAACAAAACCCCAAAACATATTAGATGCACACTGTTGACAAGAAAGTTCCTGTATTGTCAAACTGTTCTGTAAGTTTCCTCCTTATAGACCCTCTCCCTTCAAATCCATGGTGGTCTTCAAAGTTTCTCCAGTGTTCACTATTGGACAGGCAAGCCCAGTGCAAACATCTGCTACGAAATGCACGTTTGTGCTAATAAACAAGAGGCCCCAGCCACACTGACATTTCACAAGGTTACTCTCCTAAGCACAGCTGTGTCTAGTCCACTGCAAAAAGGCTTCTGAAAGAATGCATGTGACAACCTTATCTTCTCCCCATCTCTCCAAACACAGAAGCTCTCCATTAGAGAATTAGTACCAGGTGCTCCTACTTTTGTATCTGCATTACACTACTCATCCCCCTCACTGGTTGTAAACTCTTTGCAGCAGCACTCCTGTCATCCTGTCTATCTGTATCACACTGAAAAATTGCATTGTTTTTTACTAATAACTAACGGAACTCCCAAGCAGAATTTCTCTTATATATGCCAAAACAAAGCACTGCTTTTTGTATCCCTTTTCTACTATGTACTGTTGCAATGTCTTTTATCTGCTGTGGATTTATTGGGGATGTTTGGCAAAGCACATCAAGGGCCAAAAATTCCCTCTTCTCTCTCAAGATCCTAACATTGTGCATTTCTGGAACACGGCTACAGCCATGTGTGCACACCCCATCTCATTTCTACCTCTCCAGGGCTGTGCATGCTCCTGATTCTGTATGTGATTCTACTGTGAATGCCTTTCACACACCTTCAAGTATACACTGCAGAAATGCATCAAGGCATGTGGAACAGGCATAACATAATTAAAGGCTATTACCAGCAGACAACACATTGAGTTCTAGCTACAGCTGCATAATAAGAGCTGTAAGGTACTCAAAAGGCATTTCAAATGAACTGAAGAAGAAAAAAATACCCAACCTCCTCTACCAATAGAGCTTGATCAGTTTAGGAAGGGGATTACTGGTGCTGGTGCTCACAGGGGCTCATGAACGTGAGAGGCCTTTTCCTTTCCAGTGTTGCAAATATGCTTTTAACATTTTCTAACAAGTACTCTGATTTTACATTGTTGAAAGTAATTACTTAAAATCCCATTACTCATGTAATGCAATGTATCTATTGGAGGGGGGTGTATGTGTGTGTAACTCCTTAGTTAGGAAACTCCAGAGCATGACCTGAATCCTAATGTCTACATGTATATTAGCGCATTTCTCTAGAGTTAATATTCATGAAACATTATTTGGAAATCATGTGTGATGTGAAAGAAAGAAAGAAAAAAATGATTTGCACTTCTCTCCCGATATTTGTAACTTTATAAAGTCAAATACACTAATCAATAATTATAAGACAGATGACTGCTCAAGAGTTAATTTAACATTTACATTTGATGTCAGTATAGAGGCCAGGCAGCAATTTTTGCTATGTTCATGTTACCCCAATAAGAAAAGAATACCACACATAGCAGATCAGGGATTAGAAAACAGTATTGAAGAACATTTACTATTCCTATCCTGAAGTGTTTCCATAGCAGCCAAAACAATTATTAAAACATCCACACCAAAAGGAAGGCAAAGAAATAATATCAAAGCTATTCATCTGAAAATAATTCACAGATTTGAAGAGTTATATTTGACTTGTTCATTAATTTAATCATTAACCATTACATACTTTCTAATCCATCACACAGGCTTTTGTAATGATGTCCACAGCAGCAGAGGAATTTATCGGAGCAAGAAGATTTTTAGAAAGAAGTATTTGTATCAGACAACATGCTGACTGCTGTGGATTCACATCACAGAAAATGTAAGGTATCTTAGATCTGCTTTGCAGGATGAGGATTTTCATAGTGGAGAAAGCCTACCATTTGCTTCTTCTTTCATCCCACTTAAGACTACAGAAAGCCATGAACACTCTACACGTGTTCATTCTCCTCCTGCCCTCCCACAATTTATCAGAGAATATAATTTTTAATGGCATTAAGCAATATTAATTCCTGCTACTCTGGATAGTCCCATTGAATAGCCATCTTTCATATCTGCCCTTTAAGCTTTCATAAGATGGACCTAATTAAAAATAAAAGACTCAGTTTTTAGAAATGTCAGCAATCATGCCTTAGAGTTAAGAAAAATTTGACTTTTTGGCTTTATCTGCGAGCCATCTACATATTAACTAGCAGGCATCATCACTGCTGCCTAAATGTCAATGCTCCTTCCTTGCATTCTTTCCGTAAGAACACAACATCTACAACCAGTTTTTCTTTCATTAGAGTCACGAGTCCTCCAGAAAAACAGAGGCAAGATTGTTTTGGCAACATTGAGCAAGTGGCCTTCCATGTACCTACAACCAGGTTGCAAACTCTGAACAGCTAACAGCCTCCAGTATAAGTGAGAGTGCAACACAAGATACTGAACAGGTTCCCAATGGTAAAAAGAAATACACAGATAGCTATGTGTGAGGGAGGAGGGATGGTTTCTAATGGAAGTGTTTTCCTCCTTGCGTCAGTTCTCATCACTAGATTTCAGACGTGCAGACACGTGGTGTCAGGTCAAGAAGAAGTAATGACACCATTTATGTTCCCTTTCCCATGGGAAATCACCCCACAGCAACAGAACTGGTCAACTGCCACTCACTCCTGTACAACAGATCCAACCTTAATAGCATTTCACATTCAGTACAGGGCCCTGAGGAGCTCGTGGGTTTAAAAAGCCATCCAGTGCATTATTCAGTTTAGAAAGAATACTTTTAAAGTATGCGATCCTTGCCTTGAGAGTTAAGAAAAAAAACCAGCATCATTAAGCAATCTTTGAAATTTCATGCAAGAAGCTGAGTATAGAAACCATTATCCAGGGGTATCTGCAGTGCTGAGAATAATTTTATGTTGACATTTGTGTGGGGGCAGCTGGGTACAAAACAAGTTTGTAAAAGCCAGAGAACACCTACAAATGAAAGAGTAGACAGAACGTAGAAGGGCAGGCTAGCACATGGGGTAGTCCAAGGGCAGAGCACATGCAGTAAAAAGAATAAAGTGCAAATGCCCCAGAAGAGGGAGTGGAAGCACAGATAAAGAAGATGACTCCAGTTCACTAATGCTATAGAGCCTAGAAAAGAATGACCTAAGGAAGAACTTGGAGATCAGGGTAGATCTCTACTTCTGTTACCACCATAAACTGACACTGACACACTGAGTTTACAAGATGTGCATTTTCTGATGCACATACTATCACATAAATTATAACATTGGCCACAAAGACAGTTATCAATTTACTGATGTAGGATTTGTTTTTCCAACACCACCATCAGCCCCCACACACAAGAAAACACTGTGGCATAACCGGATACATTCAACTTGGAGAAAAGTTTCAGGGTTTCAGTTTTATTTGAATATTAAAAAAACCCACAAAACAGTAAGTGAAAAAACCCCAAAAACCCTGAACCTTTTTTATATGCATATAGCTAGTTCTCCTTCAGTCATGTCTTTCCTGTCATTCCTCCACACAAGCAAACCCTACAGTCTTTAAAATCCCATCAACCTTTCAATTACTTCTAAATAAAGTCTTAGAGATAGCCTAAAAAGTTGTAGTTTCAATAGTATTGTGTTTTAATATCAACAAGTTCCTTTTTCAACTAGAAAGGCAACAAGGGTGCAATGTCAGCATGTAGTAAAAAGAGCATATTTTATAAATGCCAGTATCTCCTGAAAGAAGTGCTTGCAAACACAATCAAATTTTGCACAGTGAAATCCTCTGCAATCATCTCCATACTTGACTTTGTGAGTAAGCTGCTCACTGGTGATGAAGCCCACACTCCCTCCTTTTGATAAAATTTGAGCTGAAAGAAACCACCATACACTTTTTAAGAGATGCTACTCAATTCATTCAGCTTAGCCAGTCCCATAACTCAGCTTCTGAGTATTCAAGTATGTTCAGTTTCATGCCCTATTCCCATAAAATCTAGACCTGCAAAGCTCAGAGAAACTTTACTGATCAACGTCTATAAATGGTGCAACGCCTCTTTCAGTTTTTCTGACTCTCAGTGTGGGTGTTACTTTCTGTGAAAGAAAGGGAAAAAACATGAGGAACAGATATGTAATTCAACAGAACAGTTTTTAATGCTCAAAACACTGACAGCTATTACATGCTCCAAAGTCCTCCATCAGTCTAGGGATTTGGGTGAAAAAAATGCCAACTTCTCATTCTGTCTTTGGACAAATGAGTTACAACCAACTGCATGTGCAGCTCACATTCTGAGAACACTGGCAAGTCTAAGTTTCATTTGGAGGTCAGTTCAAACAAGAATGCTTCACAGATTCTTCACTGGGCCAAGCAGACATGTCCATGTATTTCAGCACTCAAGGACTAAGAGTATCATTACCTCACTTTCTGATGCTACAAATCCTCACACCATCTTAAACAGGCTCTACAGCAAAATCTGACCTTTGACAAATCAGAGTATAACCTTAAACAAAATATTTACCAAGCGTATTGACAAAGACCTCTATAAGTGAACCCTTAGCACACTGACAACAGTCATCAAGTCTACTTTATAAAAGATCTGTGCTGAGATGCTAGGAGGAGTGCAGCAAGTTGTGAAGGAGATGTGAGGAGAGGAAATATATTAGCATTTCAAATATCTGGAAATGTGCTATGTAGTCTGTAAGGCAACAGAGGCCTGATAATGCTGCAGCAAGTATCTCTAGGTGGCTCCGTTCACATACTTCTGTATTCACTTGTAAGAGTCTTACTCAATCTCTTCTGTTTCTTTTAAGCAGAAACAATAGGGTTGCCAAATTCCATGTTTCAGTGAAATGATGCCAATATATACAGATGACAGCTAATATGAAAGGCACCTAACAAGACTAAAGATACTCTGAAAAAAACCTCTCTTTTGTACTGCTGGAGATTAAAGCAGCGCACAATTTCTAAGGCTGTTACACTCACTAAGTTCCCCCACCTGTTTTGGGCGACCAAGCTTAATAGGTGGTGACTATTTGGGTTAAAAATAGAAAGAAGATTAAATATTTTTCGAGAATGATAAACTTCCATACTATTTCATGGGAAACCTGGGCTTCACAAGAGGGAGAGGAAAGGTCAGCAAAAAAGGATGGGTGTTCAGTATTTAGCAGCTGTGAGGGACGATAAAAACAAAAGTGCAAATTACCGATTCGCACCGTGCAGCTGCTTTTAAGAGCGATAAAAGGACACCCAAGGGTCTCTGGGGATGCTGAAACCCCTCCGAAGGCGGCCCAAGCTCAGCGAGCAGGCACAAACAACACCCGCACAGCCCCGCAGGCCGGCACCGTCCCTTCCTCATTCCTCATTCCTGCTGCACAGCGGCGGCACGGAGAGAGAAAGTTCAGCGCGGGCACGGGCCAGGCACCCGCGGGCCGGGCCGGGCCGGGCTGCACCCCGGGCGTACCCCTGACCCCGGCCTCACACCGGGCACCGCGGGACGGGGGAAGCGCCGCGGGCATCCCGGAGGGCCCTCCAGCCGGCCCGGCAGCGGGGGCGGCGGGAAACAAGAGCTAAGGAGGAGAAGGAGGCGGCGACCCCCCGGAGACCCCCAGCGCGGCGGGGGCAGCGCTGCCGCGCCTCGTCCTGCCCGCGGCGCCACAGGTGCTGAGGGCTGCAAGCCAGGGGACAGCGAGGCCAAAGGCACCGCTGCCCCGCAGAGGCTCCGCTCCTCTCTCTTCCCCCCCAGAATGCCGGGGTGCCCCCCATGGCCGGCGGTGCGGGTCGGGCGGGCTCAGCCGGGGAAAGGCACAGGTAGCGCCCGCACCGCGGGGACAGCCCCTCCCGGGAGAGGGGCCGCGGAACGCAGCGCTGCGAGGGGCAGTTTTCGGCTGCGCAGGCGAGGAGGAGAGCGGTGCCCACCTCCCCGCCGGCTCCGGGGAGCGGGAAGAAGGGCGCAGACGGCTCCCGCCGGCAGGACGGGGGCGGGCGGCGGTCATGGCGGGGAGGCGCGCCGCGCACCTGGCAGCAGGTGCATGCAGGCGGGGACGGCGGCCACGGCGCCCGCGGAGGGAAGGACGAAACTAGCGAGGCTTTCCCGGAGAACGGCGCCTGTTGTGCCGCCGGGGGGGGCACTCGCAGGTGCCCGTCGCCAGGGAGGGGGGGACGATGCGGAGGAGGGGAGAGGGTAGCTGCCGGCGCCGTTTTGCAGGCGGCGGAGGTAAGCGCACGCTACTCACCGGCAGCTCCACGCTGACTTCGGTCCCGTCCAGGAGAAGGACGCGGCACTGCAGCACCGGCTTGCTGCCGCCGGCCGCCGGGATGTGGACGGGCGCTCCGGCGCCGTGCACGACCCCTCCGGGCAGCGGCGAGGAGGGGAAGCCTCCCGAGCCGACGGCGACGGCGGCCGCTCCTCGCAGCCCCCCGTCCCGCTCGTCCCCCTCGCCGCCGAGCCCCCCTCGCCCGGCTCCGCGCCCGGCTCCTCGCCCGTAGCGCTGCATCGACCGCCGGCCAAAGGTCCTGCGCAGGAACCGCAGCATCCTGGGGGCGCCCTGCCCGGCCGCTCACACCCCCGAGCCCGCAGCTCCGCGCCCGGCCCCGCGGCGCCTCCCAGAGCAACGCAGCAGCGCCGCCCGCCGGGAGCCAGCCCGCGCCGGGCGCCGGCCGCACCGCCCCGCGCCCGCTCCGCCCTCTGCAGCGCCGCCCGGCAGCGGCACGGCGGGGCGGGGCGGGATGCGGCCCCTCCCGCCGCCGCGCACCGGGGTGCGGGAGCGGCGCGGCGGGCAGGGGGAGCTGCTGAGGCGGGCGGCGGCGGCGGCAACCTGCGGGGGAGGCTGGGGCGAGCGCCCGCAGCGCAGCGCGGGAAGGAGCCGAGCGGAGCCGAGCCGAGCCGAACCGCGCCTCCAGAAACTGCCCCGGCTCCGCCACCGCTGCGCGCCGGCTCAGCCCTCGCCACCGCCCCCGGGCCGGGGAGGGGAGAGGAGAGAAGCGGCGGGGGCGCGGAGCTTTCTGCCCCCGCCGGGCTACCCCTGCTTGCGCCGCGCTCTCCGCGCTGCCCCCGCCCCGCGTCCCCCCGCGCCCGTCTGCCGCTTCCGCCCCTTCGGACGGGCGGAAGAGTTATTTGCGAAATAAAATCGACGAGGGGTGTATGGAGAACTGGGCGCAGGCAGAAGGACGGGTCTCGCCTGTGCTGGGGGTGGCCGAAGCGGCGGATCCCGCCGGGAGGAGGAGGAGGGCACCGCACCGCCTCTCCCGCCGCCGCCTACATCCCTTCTGCACAGACACGTCTGCCCGGTGCGTGGGAATGTCCCCGCTTTTGCCTTTGCCATCAGCGCGGTCTGGTGGTTTGAGGAAACCGCTGTGACAACTTGGTCCCGTGGAAAAAGCAGACCCTCCAGACTGTCCCGGGGTTTTACTCCCTTTCGCTTGTGTAGCTGTGAGGAAGGAGTACGGGTTTGTTTATTTGTCACAGCAAATCCATAGGTACAAATACTTCCACGGTCGCTCTGCCAAAAAGTTAAATATTTATGTATTCTGGCTCGGGTGGGAGCGTTTTTGCTGAATTGCTACGTATAAAATACTGGATGTGAATCATGTCTCGCAGAAACAATCAGTGAGGCTAATTCTGTCACCCTATGGTCAGATGTGATCTGAGGAGCTTTGAACTGAAATAATTTGCTGCATCTAAAGTGTGGGTTTGGATTTTTTTTCTGCTGTGAATTTATTTCTCTTAACCTTACTTCCAGGCCCATTTACACAAGCATTGTCCTATTAGGTATTCAGAAAGCCTGCCAAAATGTCTCAGCTTGTCATTTTTTATTGAGACTTGATAGTATTAGGTAACTGCCTGCTGCTTCTGCATCCTTTTCCATGTTCCTTCAATGCCCTGGATCAGGTCTTGAAGTGTCTCATCAGCCAAGACCGTCACTAAACTGCATGATCTTTGGCAGAGATCTACCTGCAGCCCTTCTGCACTTTATGACTACATAAAAGAGCTTTTATAGAAATAGAGTGGAAAGGTGCTAATCTTTGCCTGCTAATGTTCACAATCAAAAGTAGACACTTATTACAGATTAGGGTTTTTTTTTTTATTTTTTGCCTAGCATTAGGAGCAGAATTTCAATTTTCTTTCAGATCCTGAGTGGTGCAGCATACCTTGGGGTTCTTACACTGCTTTGAACACTGTGAGGATATTCCAGTCCCATAAAGCTCGTTTGCATACCACAAGCAGCACAAATTATCGTAAGAGTTGGAAATTCAGCAGAAATGCTCTCGTCTCTTGAGGGAGCTACAGCAATTCTAGTGCAAAGGAGAGTGGGGTGGAAGAGAGGTCTTGCACCACTTGGGACTGGCCTAACAGAAAACCAAGCAAGTCTTTTGCCATGCTAAAAATCCTTTTTTACTCTGAAGCTGTGAGACTTCAGCCGTTTCTCTCTTTCAACTTCTGTCATGGAAACAGAAGCCTGATATTTTAAAATGCATAAACGTGGGCTTGCTTGACTTACATTAGCAGCACACCTGATACAGGCCAATAGCCATACCCCAGAGGCAGTCCTGCATTTACAGAATTGCCATAGATTTGCTGATGTCCCGTTAAATCTCACGTTAAGAAATAAAAGGTAATGCTCACAGTAAAGGATCTTTTAGAAGGAGCTGGTGGTGGGAGGAAATAAAGCTGGTTCCTTAGTACCCAGCCTCTCTTGGAGTAGAACAATTCCACCGTTATTTTGTCTCATGTTACCAGCAGAGCTATCTTTAGACCTGAAACAAAAACCTTGAGCAACTGTGGTAGGGAGGATGCCTTGATACAAGATGACAAGTATTTAAACTAGCATTTATATTCAGATTTGTACTTGTATGTTTCATCCATCTACATATTCTCTCCATTTTCAGATGGCCAAGCCCTGAAGGCGTTTGGTTTGCTGGCACCTGTCCTGCAGTCCCTCCTCAGAGTGCCTGCTACTTGCTTGCTTTCCAGTGAGAGACACAAGCAGAAACTGTGGTGGTCCTCATCTGTACTGTAGTTAAGGGCATTACTTTTAAATCTTTATCAAAATAGCCTTCCACTGCAACATTGACCTCCCATGGAGTACTCCGTGCTGGAAGCCATGATTTGATTACTGCCACAAGAAAGGCAGCCTAGGCAAACAATTTGTACTAACCCGTACTGAAGTCTGGTAGCAATCCCTGCAAGTAACCAGTCTTTCCCATAGCTTTGCCATGGTGCTAAGCAGTATGTAAATGGGAGAGCATTTACCAAAATCCATACTAACATTGGTGTAGCAGCAGCAAGATGGGGAATCTCTAACCACTGGAAACCCTGTTGCTGGTTGTAGAAAAATAGCTACATAAAAGTTTGATAGGCACTTTATTCTTGATCTTTCATTCAGCATTTTGGTTTTGTTCAAATCTTGTCTGGAAGCTTTTGGAAGGCTTGGAAATGGGGTCAACCAAGTAAATGGGGATGGGGAGCAAGACAGTGACAGTTCTGTGAAGAGACTTCTGCATGGGGCATGCATGTGCTGCCTGGATATCAGAGACCTCTTGTTTTACTTTCTGTCACTGCAATCACATTCATGGATTTTTCCTGGCCTGCCAGACTTTCACTCTGTGCAAAGGAGTGTTCTAAATTCGATTTACATGCAGCTAGAGTTTCTTTTTCTGCAGTTTTGAAAAAATGTTATCTTTACTGAGTAACCTAAACAGGCTTATATTTTGGAAGGTTCTGCCAGGGTATGTTTTGTTACAGTCATTACTTGGAGGAAACTTACATAAACAGATTCAAAGAGCAAGTATTGGTGCAAACCCAAATGTCTATGTTAATAAAACTGTGGGGGAAAAAAAACTTGAGGAGTTATGACATACATTCACTCAAGCTTTTGGATATTAGTTTTTTGGGTCTTGTTTTCTAAACATATGAACAGAATTAAATTTTTGTATTAAAAATTTCATTATAGGAGATATTTTTTCAGCATTAGCATTCATTGGATTACAACATTCATGTAGCAGTTGGCATTTCTATAAATTTATTTTCCCCAAAAGCATGTCAGCTATATGAGCAGGTCTGATGTCACTGTTTTACAGGATTTTTATATATCCAGATACAGATTTGGAATAAAATGCGAAGGTAATTCTGAGTTATGTGGCTAAGGATAATTTGCGTTTCTAGTCCATCTTTCAGCTAGAGAGATCCCAAAGCAGTTCCATTTAAAAAACAAAAATTATGTGTAAAACTATTTCACCAACACTGAAATGCATCAGCTGTTTAACAGCAGAGAAAAATACTAAGAATCTCTCTCATACAATTGCAATGGAAAATTGTGTTTGAATAGGCAGAAAGTTATGCAAATCATAGGGCCATGATGCTGGAGCTAGTGGATGAATTTCTGCAAAAGGTACCACATGATTGTAGGTAGTCAGGACTTACCTTTATCATGCTCTACTCTAAGTATTAGAAAAGACCCCCATTAAGAAAAAAAAATGTTTGCTTCTCCATTTAGAATATCAGTGTTACAGTGGGCATGCATTTTGGCAGCTATTGGCTGTTCTTGTTAACCCATGTATACAGAAAAAATACCCCTTTTTGGTCAGAATAAATAAAATAGTAGCTCATTGCAAAATAAATGTGTCCACTCAAAGAGCTATTCTTGTATATCCAGAGAGGTTGGTTCATAAACATGTAAGAGCAAAAACATTTCTATTAGAAAATCTGCAGATAGAAAATGTTTCTTGCTGAGTGAACACTTTGCAATGCCTCCTGTCCATCTAATAAGTGGGTTCAATATGACTTAATCAGATGTTCTTTGCTTTAGTGAGAATTTTATCAAGTTTGTAATGACCTCAATGCCGAGAAAAAATATTGAATATTATTTCTATTCAAACTTTCCATTAGGTTTATAGCATTAATGAAAAACGTTTTCAATGCTTTGTTAAATTAAAAAAGGTGCTCAGCTGAAAAATTGAGGCGTCTTTCCACTGGTGAACTGTTTTGATATTAATCTTTGGTGAGCCTAGAAGACTGCTCAGAATGTTACCTATAAGCAAACATCACATGCTGAAGCAGTAAAGTTTTCTAGGAATATTTTCTAGCAGTAATCATGTATCTTTTAATTATATCTCCACTGAAAATAGATATCTGTGACTTCTTGTGCTGTGCATGAATTAATAAGGTCTAAAATTTGCAAGAAAAATACCTTTGGCTGATACTGCAGCGCTGACTAGTGCCTTGTATAGGTCTGATGGGGCAATGAACCAGTTATGAAAACTGCTGGAAACCTTCAGCATGCATTAAAAATCAAGACAGCAATAAAACAAAGGTGAAGTTTATAATGAACAAGCACCGCATTGGATTTGGTTAATTAAAAGAAGCTTAAAGTCAGATACTCTGGGTACTCCACTGTCTGGATGTTATGCTGGTGGCAGAAAGGAGATCCCCTCCTTGTGTGGAGACATCAACTCTTCACCTGTTGAATTGTTTCACAGAGCAAGGGGCAGGAGGCAGCCAGGGTGCTGTGCTTCAAGAGGAGGAACTTGTTGGACACAAACTAGTCAGCAAATGATGAGTCAATAAAAGTAAGTATTTTTAAGGGAACAAAACCAGAAAAGCAGCAAAAAAGAAAAAAGGTAAAGCCACTGACATGGCTGCTGAATCAGTTTATTTGTCCTGTGTCTACCAGTAACTCTAAAACAGGAAGGAAAAATCAGAATTGAAAGACTGAACTATCAGTGCCAACAGTTTAAATAAAAATAATTGGGAAAAAAAAGGACCATTTTAATTTCCAATTCATAAACTTCCATCGTCTGGCTCAGGTTTTACTGAAACTTGAGGGATGTGGAACCAAATTGTTGACATACTACAAAGTTGTTTCATAAAGTAGAAATGTTCTGTAGCTGTTGTTTTTTAGAAACTGCATTTTCCTAAACAGCAAACAGGTCATTCTACGATGTAAAATATGTATTAATTAAAATGTTATATATGACAGATAATCTGAGTATAAAAGGAAGCAACACCATCTACTTCTAAATGAACAAGAATCTGCCACACTAGTAAAACTGCATTGGTGTTCAAAAGAGGAAAATTAGAGGAGGGCTGAATCACTTACTCACCCTACAACATGGCTTTTTGTTTATGTTGTATGGCATAACTATGGGGAAGCATACAGTCCTCTCTTGTGTGTAGATGGACTTTAGCTTCCACTATTGATTGTCAGACACAAATGCAAATTTATCCCAGTTAAAACCACTAAAATCTATGATAAGATTGGAAAGCAATATCGCTTCATAATATATGACCTGGACAGGAAAATATTTTAAAGATATTGTGACTTAACAGCTACTTGATCACCTAAGTTTCCTGACATGCTACTTCCCTACTAAGTTTGTGAGGTTTTCATTTCTTCAGAAGTACAGCACCAGCTGAAGGAAATCTGTTTTGAATCCTTCTTTCTTTCCCTTCCTCCATCAAATATTAATATGTACATCTACAGTCAACAGAGGCTCCTTCTTGCCCAGCATTTTCCTCTTTTTATTGCCTGGCAGTGTGCTGTGCACACTCTGTCCTATGCCATCTTGCAATGATGGTAATCAGAACACTCTAATTTTCTGAGTCTGTTTTCTTCCTTTGGTCATATAAACACGTTTTTATTTAACAGTATTTTCAGTCTCTCTGGATCCTCTGTCAGATGATGGCAGTGTTAAGGTGGAGAGACACTTAGACCACAGAAAGGGTTGTGGTGCTGCTGAAGGGTAGAAAAGTGTTCATTTAATCTTTGTGTGCTCAGAAGACATGGCTGCATAAGAACACACAGCAAAGTGCTGGCTATCTTGAGAAGGAGAAGTTTAAAAAAAATTAATATCAAATGTGTCCTTTTATGTATCCCAAGACTTAATTAAAAGAAATGTTTTTATATTTTTGAAAGGAAGTTTGAGAGCTTTGGCAATATTTTAACACATTGCTGAAGAAAAGGAAACAACCACTTCTTTGTTTAGCTCTATTTCCCGTAAGTGTAGTCCAAGTTATAGCACAGAAGAAATCTGTCTAAAAATCAATTCACTCTAAAACTGAACATGACTGATATAGAGAATTCTGCCTGAAATGAACAAATAAATTTACATAGCGTCATTTTTATAAGAACAATGATCCCCATAGTTATTTTCTCCAAAATACTTGGCGTGCCTTCAGCCACATCTGAACTCAGTTGACTGGATGCAGATTTCTTTCAAAAGCAATGGCATGACTCTGACTCCTTTACAAGTTTGAATGTATGAACTCTTCTAACATTTAGCTCAGAAAATATCTGTGTTACACCCTGATGACAGGAACGTTTGCAGACCTGAAAGTCACTGGGCAACTTCAGGTGAAGACTGGAGATTTGTGGAGTGTTCCTTTCTTGCTCACTGGTGTGAAGCCAAGCAGAGAGAATTTTGCTGGGCTAGACAGGATTTTTTTACCCTGGCAGCATATGAAAGAGTAAGGCCTGTGTCATTCAAATTATTAAGATGTAGTGAAAATAATTGTCAGCCTATTTAAATGTAAGTTCTTTTATATTGTGTATAAGATCATTGTGTTAAAACTCTTAGCAATTAAACAAAAAACAAAAAGCCTGAGCCAGAAATATAGAAAATGTTAGTAGTTGTAGCTCACTGTAATCCCTTTTCCTGCTGAAAGCACAACAGATGTTTGATTCCCATGTTTACAGTTTTAGATGCAGGCATAAAAAAAAATTGTGCCAACAGGCAGGCAACCATAAGTATTCTCTGTTTGGATATTTAAGTATTCTCACCATCACAGATGAGCAAAATTAAATGGGAGAATAGACTGGGGAGACTAGACTGGGCTGTAAACATTTGTTCATCGAGGTTGCCCTGCATGATGCAAGAGGATCAGTGATAAGGTGAGGGGTACTGACTGCTCCCCTCCTGTGCTTTGGCAGGGGGATGAGGAGGCCTTTTGAAGAGAGGTGGGAAGAGAAGAGATTTTAGCTTCTCTCTGGGACCTGGTCTACACTGGGGCATACCAACTTGTTACCATCTCAGCCAGGGCTCAAAACTTATCCCAGGACCATCAAGCTGAACACTAGCAGCTATCAGCTTGGAACCCCATAACATTTGAGTTCCATTGTGTCTGGACTAGGATCCTATTTAGTGAAGAAATGGAGTCAATATAATTTATTTGACCTGAGTGGAAAAGAGTCTCAGTGCACTACTGGAATAGCTCTTGAATGTGGAGAAACAGACTGCTTACTTTTTGTCAGGAGCTCTAATGTCTTCTCAGGCTTTGGTGGGAGATTAAATTAGAAAATGAAAAAAAACCTATGGTTTTGTGGTTTTTCAATGTCTTTTGAAATTGCTGAGTAGGTTTATACGGTTATCCAGAAAAGGTAAACAGAAAGTTACTGAGTGAGGTTTACATGTAGGCATTGAGATAAAGAGTTATGATTGAAATCTTGCTTTCACCATCTCTCTTAAATGTTAGCAGCTGAACTTGTGTATTCTCAGCAATTAATGTTTTATTGCATTTGAAAACCGGAGCAGAGAGGGACTCTTGAGCACAGAGCTGCAACAAGTACGTGCAGTGACAGAAGCTGGCAAAACCCAAGTCAGAGCTGAAATACAGACGAATGCTGCAGCCTTCAACAGTGGCAGAGCCCAGGCTGTAGGCAGCTGTTGGATACTGTGGGAAGCTGGGATTGAGTCCCTCCCCAGACTGTGGGAACACCAGTGCCGCATTTGCATAATGGCGCAAGCTAATATTAGGAGCGGCTGGGCTCCCAAGCAAGAGTTTACCCAGGGTTCTTTCACTGTGGGAGGAAGACTCAGCTCTCAGACTAAAAAAAAAAAAATAAATAGGATGGAGAAAGTGTTTGCTTGTTGATGCACATGTTCTTTCAAAGACCATCTTCTCAGAAAATTGTATTTTGGATGAATGTGGCCAGCCCCCTCAGCCGCTCAGTTTCTGTGAAACACCTGCTTAGACATGGGGAGAAAGGTAATCCCATTTTCTTTTCCAAGAGCCACTGAAGAAATGGAACTCTGCATGGCCATGCCTAGTGTCTGCTGTCACTGCGTGCTCTCTCTGACTGTCATGCCCATCACCCTTCCCTCAAACTCAGAAATTAAGCATGCATTTTATTCTTTCTCTGACTCAATCATGAAAATTTGAGTTTTTTATAAGGGTGAAAACTATGAATTTTTCAAGCACATTATGTAGAAAGAAATTAATTTAGAGGCTTCAGATAGCCCAGAAAGGGACACTGCCATGTGTAAGTTAGAACATGTATAAGTATTTGTAAAGTTACCTCTTACCTGCCTATGTAACAAGGGCCTGCATGGTGAAATAACTCCCTGCTTGCCAAGATCAAATGTGTACCTGAGGTATTTATTCAGTTCCTAAAATGTACCTGTACCTGCCTGGAGGCACATCTACACAGACTAGAGAGTTGTTTACCTAAAAAGAATGAAACCCAGAGCGGTATAGCCTCCTCTGGTAAAAAGTCAGACAAAAAAAATCCCCCTCACTTGTGAGGACTGAAAACCCTTCAGGCCTGGTTTCAGGCAAAAACCTCTGCAGATAAGATAAGCCTGGCTGCAATCCCAAACTGAATCCCAAACTGGAATTCTGCCCAGCCAACTGGGAGAGCTGGGAGCTGTACAGCGGTAGTGCCTCCACCTCTGAGATACAGAGGAAGCATCAGAGAGGGTGAGAAGAGCTCCCTGGCTGCTTTTGCTGGTGAGGTGGGAAAAGGATGAGCAGGGAGATAGCCATGCTCCAGATCTTAAGTAACCTTTAGTATGAAGTGAAACCACTGACTAAGCAGACATTGCAACCTGTGATACACCAGCACTGAGCTTTCCATGGCAGGAATGCATCATGACAGACAGGTAGCTGGGCTGCTGGTGGCCATGGGGAGTCTTGATGTCCAGTCCCAGGTGAAAGGACATCCTAAATGCTGATGCAGGACAGAGCTAATGATCATGCTAACAACAATGATGGCCTGCTGGCTGGAATCCTCCTACTGCCTCCTTTGGCAGTCATAGTTAATAGCACAATTATAGATCTCAGCTTCAGCTAATGTATAATTTTACAAATCTCAATCAGCAGTTGATGAGAAACCCATTGCCAGCATGAACCTGACTCTTCAGCCATCAAGCGGCAGGATTGTCTAATATCCCACATCACAGCCGGAAAATGGCTCTTTCTAGTCTTCCTGAAACAGATTTGGAGGAGCCTTTTGGAGGTATTCGATCATATCAAACAAAAAAAAATCAAAATAAAAGAATTGAAATTTAAAATAATTAAAAATAAAATAAATGAATCTGACAATATGAACTTGGCAAAGAGTAAAGCTCCATGTAATAAAATTAAAGAAATATAGGACTACTTTCCTATTCTTTCTCTTGTCCAACTGATGTTGTAGCAGCATGGAGGAGAGGTAAAACTCTGCTACTCCTTCTGGGAAGCATCAGGAAAGGTGAGTGCCTGTCCTACTCCTGTGCTTGTAGTGAGTTGTACTGCTTTTGTTTCCATCCACCCAGTGGTAGGCGAGATCTGATATCCCGTTTACATGCAGAGGAGGAGTAGTCATGGTCACATTTCTGTCCTAGGAGGATGGTTGGTCAGTTTCTGTTGGTTTGGAATCAGCGCTGTTTGTGGATAGGGAAAAGGAAGAAGCTGTCGGAGCAGAGTTGGTTGCTAGCTCAAAGTTTGTGCTGGCCCTGAAAGCAGCATGCTGGGATGTAAGAGCTCATCAGACCTCTCCACCTGGGAATGTTGATTTTGTGCCTCCCTCCAGCTCTGCTTGGGAAGAAGAGAATATTGTGTGGGTCACTCTCTCTCATATGAAGGGAAAGGGTTCCTGAGTCTGGCCATTGAGGACTTATCATTCTCCTCTTCCTTCTGTCCCAGAAGCATGAGAATAGGCATAACAAGATATGTTGTGGAGTGAAGGGTGTGCTTGAACAGTAGGGCTCTTTTGTCAAGTGCAAAGCATTTACAGTTTAGGTATACTTCAGTTTGCCTTTTTTAGGTGGAATTAACAGGGCACTCCCTCGATCTATTTCTGGGCTTTGCTAGTTTATGTAACAAATCTTTCACATCAGTTTGGGCCCAGATCCCATAAGAGTATTCTGAGTAGATTTGAAATTTAGGTGATGGTCACAAGGAAACAGAAGTAAATACACACCCAGGAGTGAGCTGGTGGCAGAGGAATGGACTGGATGCCTTTGCTAATGATAGGATCTGAAATTTTATCTGACTTGACTGTTCAGGGAAGAGTGATGGGAGTGTTTGAGAGCTACCCACTCAGTATGCCAATATGCAGACACCTCACCTTTGTTTTTCTGAGCTAGAGCTCTGTCATCTGATAACACCTAAAATTATAAAATAAAATGAACCAAGAGGCAGATGTAAAACCTCAGAGCAGCACTGAACTTTGCACAGTTTGATTAAAATGCCTAATTGGATTAGCAAACAATAATTTGAATTATTAGATTTGCCATACAACAGTTTTCAAATGCATGATGAATCTCAACAAGTACAAATTCTCTCTGTTAAGTGGGGCAGCAATTGAAGTGCTCTTATTCTTCCAAAATACAGCTTGGAAACAACTTTCTGAAATGTTTATCAAAAACAAACAAAAAAAAAATGGGAGCAGGGTTTCCCATCCCTGTTCAAGTGGATGTGTTCAAGTGTTCAAGTGTTCAAGACCAGGTTGGATGGGACTTTGAGCCATCACCGTTTGTAGTGGAAGATGTCCCTGCCATGGTAAGGGGATTGATCTAGATGATCTTTAAGGTCCCTTCCAACCCAAACTATCCTATGAGTCTATGATGATTCTGTGATTCTCAGCAGCATTTGAAAAAACAAACCAAATCAAAACAAAACAAAAACTTGACAGGAACTTTTTTGGCAAAGTTCCAGGATTGTCAATAGCATCTACTAATTTCTTAAGCCTGACATACAGCTCACTTCAGCAGCTTGATTTTTCAAGTTGGACTAAGCAACTCTGCCTTGAAAATATGTGTCTCTAAATGCCATGTCAGGTATCTAAACTGAGCAGCAACATCAAATATTTAAAATCATTAGTTTTGGTCTGTGGACATTGCTCTGACTCTGTGTCTGCTACCCTAAACAATCTTGCAATAAAAAATATATTGTGCTAGTGCTTAAACTTGAGAATACCTGGGAGCCAAGGTGTCCATAGTAGAACTAGCAAACAAACAGCATGGATTCATCTAGATTAGTGGCTGCTGATCTTTCCAGACAATAATCTCCCATATCTGACAAAAGACAAACTGATTTAGATGTTTGACATTTTGCAAACATGGTTAAAATGTAAAGAATGGAAACACAGTGAGGAAGTCTGGCACTCATCAGAATACAAAACCCCAAAGCCAATCAGATGTCTGATTCATAAAGAAATGCCTAGGAATATGAAGTGCTGCAAATGAATTTTCACTGTAGAAGCTTTCTGGAAATGTTGCCGAAATATGATTCCCAGTAATTATTTGTAGCCCTGGACAAGTGTCATTGTTCGTGACCAGCAGTGTGAAAGTAACATAAAGTGAATATGTGGAATTCTGTCTAAAACAAACAGCTCGACATTATTTGCTCAGCTAGTGAGGGGCATTGTTTCTGTGAATACCAGCCATAATAGAAGTCTGAGTGCAATATTTCAATAATAGCTTAAATAATCCTTGATCAAAGAGCAACAGGGTGGTACTAAGAGCCAGACAGATTAAATCTTCCTCGGAGAAGAATATGGAGGCCCAGACCTCACCAGTGCTCCAGGTGAATTGACTGGAGGGATTGGTCTTTTCTCATGCAAGAGATGCAAGCAGGCAGCGTGTGAGCAAGGAGGGAGCAGAGCAGGGCCATGTTCCTTGGGCAAGGCTGGAGTGACACCTAACTCTACAGGTGCAGAAGAAGGGCAATGAAAGATCCCCACAGAGAGGCACATTGTGTCCACAGTGTCCCTGTGGCTGCCTGACTCCTGCTGTCTGAGGGACCAGAGGCACAGCTTGGGCCTTAATTATCTTTGGCTGTTGGATTTGAAGTGCTAGTCCCAGTCCTGCCTGTTGTGGTGCTGCCTTTCTCCATCCACTTGCTGAATTGTTCAGTGTAGCTCACAGAAGTTAATTCTTTCCTGGCCCAGGCATTAGCAGAGGAACTGAAAGGAAGATGTGAGGATGACAGTCATCACCCACTGACTGCTGTAAGGTGCAAAATGAGAGACAGTGTTCAGATAGACATATACCTGTGAGACACTGTGTTTGCCTGGATTTATGTGATGATAGTCACCCATCTGCTGAGTGCTGCCACATGCCCAAAGCCTTGCTGTCTGGCTATCCAGTATAGGGAAAATACTGACATGAAATCTGAGTGCATGTGAAGAGTTGGGTGCAGCAGGCAGTCCCTTCCATCTCCCTGGAGCTCACTGCTTGTTTTCCTGCAAGAAACTCTGCCTCAGCCACCTTATGCAAATTATAGCCCAAGTCAGAGGAGGGTTTGTGGCTGCATGGTGGCAGCAAATCAGAGCAACTCCATGACAAAACTCCTCTTCACACACTGAGGAAAAGGCATTTGGATGCAATGCTGTCACTTTATAATACCTGTCGTTGCAGTGCAAAAATTCTTTGGTTTCCTACTTGTAATCTGTATATACCTGTGGCTTTCCCTGCACACAGAAAGAGGAGATTGGAAAGGATATTGTGCATTCAGACCTTGGTATCACAGACTATCCTATCATCTGGATTTGTACTCCATTTTAAGGTGGATCTTGATAAATTGAAGTTGTTTGCTGTCTGCAAAATAAAGAAAAAGGAGGTGGGGAGTGGATGTAAGAGGGGATTTCATCAATGTCTCTAATTTTCTGAAGGGAAGCTGTCTAGGGGATGGATCCAGGCTTTTCTCAATGGTGCAGAGAAACAGGAGAAGAGATGAGGCAGAAACTGGAACAGAGGAAGTTCACCTGAACACGAGGAAGAACCTCTTTTGTGTTTGGGTGACCAAGTAGTGGAACAGCTTCTCCAGAGAGGCTGTGGGGTCTCCTTCCCTGAAGATATTCAAGAACCATCTGGACACAATACTGTGCCATGTGCTCTACGATGACCCTGCTTGAGCAGGGAGGTTGGACCAGATGACCCACTGTAGTCCCTTCCAACCTGACCCATTCTGTCACCCTCTGTAAGTCCTGCACACCAGTCTGCTGAGGTAGAGGCATTCCTAAAGTGAATCCTGCCTGCCCAAGGCTCAAGCCCTGCAATGGTTACCTTTGAAGGTGTGCAGAATAGAAATCTTTAGTGTGTACATACAGATCCTGAGTTATTCAGGCAAGTCTGGCAGCACCACATCAGCCAGCTTAACTAAATAATCTACTTGTTCTTAGTGCTTTCCCTCATTAAAACATTTTACAAAACCTGCCTTAATTAAAGTTCACAGCAGTCCTGTGAGTTAGCAAAATGTCATTATCCCAATTTTACAGTTGAAAAAATTGCAACAGAGAGGTGATATGCTGTGCTTGAGGGCACAGAAGGAGCCAGTTTTAGGGGCAGGATTAGCCATCAGGAACTCTTGGCTCTGTGCAGCATAACCAGCCTCCAAGGGCACTGAATGGACTCTCAGAGATGCTGAAAACACTGCTCTCCCCCAAGGGCTCCTTTGCAGTCTCTGTGTACTGTAAGGTGACAAAGAGACTGGTCTGAGGTCTGGGTGCTGACATCTCCGGTTATCTCATGCTTATTTTGTAGAACTAGGCTGTGCCAGGCATGTGCTAAGGAGAGGGAGAAAATCAGCTTTCTTGGCCTATTGTGGAGTATCAGGGAGTTGCTCTGTGAACAAAGAGGGGCCACAAACAACTTAGAGCAGTCTGAGGCTGGGCCAAGCCACAGCAGGCACTGTACCACCTTTGACCACTGCTGGATTCCAGAGGGCTCAGGACTTAATCCCCAAACCAGGCTGCCTTGCTGAGCCAAAAACATCGTGGTGACCACAAATATATCAAGGATGTCTCCTAGCAAGCTGAGGCAAACACAGCTACACATGGTGTGACAACCTGTCTAGAGTGGTGCAGGGGGCAAACTTCTACTCTGAGTCATACAGCAGAGATGTGAAGCTGGGTGTCCCACCTTTTGAGCCACCACCCTAGCCAGAAGGCTCAGGTGCGTGCAGCTGACACTCCTACACCTTCCATTTTCATGTAAATATTCAGAAGGCTTTATTTCTCCTAATAGGAAAGGAAAACCCCTTTCTACATGTTAAAAAGGTACTTCACCACAAAGCAGAACCATCACCAGCTACTCAGCTGAACATAAAACATTTGTGTCAAAGGACATCTCAGGATGTCTCTTGTCCCACTTGTTGCCCAAAGCAGGGTCAGCTCTGAAGTCAGAGGAGGTGCTCAGTGTTTTATCCAGTTGTGTCTTGAAAATCTCCAAGGATGGAGATTGCACAACAACCCTGGGCAACCTGCTCTAATGCCTAATTTTTCTCATGATAATTTGTTTTTCCTTGTATCCAGTTGGAACCAGTTGGACTGGTGTCCTAGAAAGTAGCGTGTTGTTTCACCTGTGGCTGCCTCCAGAAACTTTTTCATTTGTTTAAAGCTCTGCTAAAAAAAAAAAAAAGAAAAAAAAAAAAGAAAAAGTAAAAGAGACTGTAGAAATTTTTCAGTATGGATTTTAGGAGAGTAGCACTCTGTCAAGATCTCTTGCTGGAGGTTCATGATTTCATCAGAAATATGATAAGAACATACATTTTTATTTCTTTTGTTGTAACAGATTGCAGCAACTTTTTAAAATCTCCAGTGTTGTTTCATTTTTCCCCTCTTGTTTTTTTTGAGACACTGCTTTCACATCCCTGTAATGGAACACAGATCAGAGGTCTCTAAAGCTCTCAAGTCTGTATCACGTCTTAATACCCTAAGGCATAGGTAACATGATTATGATTTACTGCTGAAATTCACCTATTATATTCATGTTACATCAGTAATATTAGTCACCTGCTACTTTCTTGAAATTCTTTTACAGAAACATAACACTCAAATTTTCTTGTGAAATTATTTCTATATTTACTTCCCTGACTTGGGGGGAGGGGGGAGAAAAATGCGTAGTGAAGGATCTGAACTTCACCTGGATCACTTCTCAGTAATTATACATGCACCAAAGCCAGGAACTGTGTGTACCAAGCAAATGAACGTGGTAACATGGATCTCATTTGGCTTTGTTGTGACAAACTGCACCATAATCTCGTGTTGGAGTAACCCTGACATTGATCAGGTTGTGCCTGCAACTGTGTGTGGCACGGCTGTGAAAGACTTTGCTGTGTTTACTTTGTTCAGTGTGCAGGAGTTACTGCACCCACCTGCCACACAGACTTACTTGATCCATGGATATATTCCTTTGTCTGCACACAAGAGAAATGTAGCATGGGGTCTCCCAGTTATTGAAGGACAAGAGAGTAAGGAGTTGGATGTAGCTGATATGGGGTGTGCCAAAAGTGACAACTGGCTCTTCTGCCACTGGTATCTTCTGCAAGAAGTTAATGAAAGGATCCTTCCCATGGGATGAAATACAGAGGGATTCTTTGCTAAAGCTGTAGTGGCTCAGCCTTCAGACACTGCCATTTGCTCATGCATATTGAGGTCCATGCCTCCTACACCTCAGACTGCAAATGAAAGTGTAGTAATCAGTGGCAACATTTCCTACTGACTGCTGAAGCCCCACTGTGAGTCATCCAGGACCTTACTCTGCTTACTCCTCCCTCCTGAGTCCCTTGTTGCTGTCACTGTCTTTCCCCTCCCTCACAGGCTGCATCTGATCTGCACTGCATCAGCAGGAGGAAAGCACACGGGGCAGCCAGCTCTGCCCTGCTTCAGTGGAGAAATGAAGCAGGGAAGGCTGCTTGGACCAATGGACTGATATCCCTGAGAGGCAAAGGGAGCCACTGTCCTGAGCTGTGGCTCAATGGTAAATGCAGAGCAGCTGTCATGACTTGTTCTGGAGAATACTGACTTTTGTGATTTTCACTGTTCCTTTCCCCTGCCCCACTCCTTTTTTTCCAGTTTTCACTGTTTCCTCAGCTTGTTGGGGAGCAGAGAGACAAAGCTCTGAGCTGGCTTAGGCACTGCTTAGACCGTAGGTGCCACAGTGATGCTGCCAAAGGAGCTGGCTGGTTGGAGAGGTGAGTTTGCACTTGTGTCCCTGCTGCCAAGGCAGGCCTGGGGGAGAGCTGAAGCCTAACTCAGGTTTACTCATGCGACCTGCGGTGGCTGCAGTGGAGACATATGGGCTGTTTTACTCGAGGCCAAAAAGCGACAATTATTTATAACTCACTCTTAGACATGGGACTGCACTCTTCTATTTCTCACCAAGATGAGCAAGATGCAATAAGAGGCTCTTATTCTCGTCCTCTTTTTCCTCCCCTCCCTCTCTAAAAGAAAGATTTTGGTTGGTTTCTACTATCCTTGTTTTAAACAATCACGTGGTTTCAACGTGAAAGTGTCTGATGTAAAGAATACCTGTCTGTACTTTGACAGAAGTTGGCAAATAATTCAGTAGGATGAAGTCCCTGCATTTGTAAATACAGCATCATTGTTTACTGTCCAAAGTTCTGCAATGAACCAGCCATATAACCACTAGTATTTCACTGAAATTTAATGCAGAAATTCTTACCTGGTTTTGTGCACATACCCTGTTTGGACAAATGGTAGAGGGGAGACCATGTCCTTTTAAAAGCAGGCCTTTGATGTTTAGGAATGACATCCTGCTAAAAGGGACATGCAATCCTATAATTTTGTTACACTTCTAGAGTGCAGTGAAATTTTATTAAGTACTGAGAAGAAAAAATCAATAGAGTATAGTGGAGTTTCCCCTAAATTTAGCTGTGAGGATCTTATTTGTGCTAGAAGCTTCATTCTGCTGTCCCTGGCATCTCATTCCAGAACCCAAAATACACTGAAAGCACAGAAATAAGTTCACTAAAGCTCATAAAAGGGGCAGGGTGATGCACTGATAGGAACCCAAAGCCTGCAACACTGAGAGGTGGGAGCAGTGCACGTAGCCATTTGTGAGAAATGCTGTGCCAGAGCTCTTGGTAAATCTTGTAGCTTCAGAGGAAGAGTTGATTAATTTTCTCTCCTGCATCAAGAGTAGCTAGGAAGCAGCACCAAACACACTGATGGCTGTCACCCACAGGGGTGCACAGGGCTTTCCCCAAACAAAGCTCCAAATGAAATTTTGCTGAGTTAATATATGTTGTGCCTGAAGCCAGGTTTTGACTTCTGAGTGGGTCCTAGCACTGTGAGCAGACTCCTTGAAGTCAGTGGGAGTCCATGCAGAGTGGTGTGTTACCCACCACGAGTAAATACATCACAACATATTTCAAATAATATTCAAGGGCCCAAATCCAAAAGGCACATCTCCAGCTGCTAGAAACTGCAACAGAAGAAAAGTTTCCCTTATTTCAATAGAATCACCTGCAAGGATAAAATTGCCCACATCCATAAATTGGATCAGGACCTTGAAGCATATTTCTCCTGGAGCCAGGATCGACTATCTGCATTTTTATGAGCATAACTGAATATTCTGCATGTGCTGAAATCACAGAATAGACCCAATTTCTGGAATCTGGAAAAAGGCCCACATGCCTGCTTTCATTCTCTGCCCTATTTTCATAGACCAAATACCTGTTGTATGAAAAATGCACAAAAGAAACAGGAAAACCCCTGTACCTTCTGCTTGGGGTGAGGCTAGAAATGTTCCAGTTCCTAGAGATTTGTTCTATACCCAGTAAAGAAATGCACTCTTAGTCCTTAAGATATATATTGACAGAAAGCAGATTATACAATAGCATATCTTACTTGTCTCTCTACAAAAACTAAGGCATTTTTACGTGTTATAGGTGAACACAGAAGAGTTTGAACCCTACTACTATTTTATTAAAATTATTATTTGGATTGTACATTATTTTCAGATCTCTGGTGAAATATTTTTAGTTAGGAAAGAAAACCTATGTATGAAAGTGTTTATACCTGTAACTCCAGAGTGCTGGGGCGTGTAGGATATATTGGGCACTTTTGGTCATTGAATTTAAAGATTCTCTTCCTCAGTGTGAGGAAAGAGTGCACAGGGAGTCAGTTATCAGCAGAGGTATCTATCACAAAACAACCTCTTTGATACTATAATAGTGGTTCCAAAAAATGAAGTCTGAGAAAGGTGATTTCTGTCTCTTCCCTTTCCATGCCCCAAAATTGCCATCTATTTCATACCTATTTGAAGGTGGGAGGTATCATCTGCCTTTGATCTTTAACAGGAAAACTCAGGAACAAATGACAAGGTATAAAGGACATTTTTAATAGATACTTAATGTTTCCCCAAATAGGTGCAGCATGAAGAAGCAGAGGTCAACAATGAACATGTGGTTGTGAAACCCTCTCTTCCAACAGCAGTACATAATTTGCATTAATTGTATCTATTGCCATTACATCTGACACTAGTCCAGGCTTCTCTAAGCAAATGAGAGATACTACAGTTGCATCAAGGGTTTTGTTTTGTCTGACAGTGAATTAGACTTTCTGTCTTTCAGCAGAGAGCTTTTTGATCAGGTGTCCAACAGCCATGTTTTTCCAGGCTGATTTTACAGCAAAGTTTCTCGGTTTAAAGCCTTTAGCATTGCATGAGAGCATTCTGCAACCTGGAAGTGATTATATGTTTGATGGTATTCAAATGATGTTTGAAATGCTGAGGTGCATTTTGATATGTAAGATTTGCAAGTTGTGGTTAGTTATGCATACCAAAAATAGCTTTTTAAAGAATGTTCAGCCAAATGGTTTGCTTTTATGTAAGAATATACACAGAAACCAAACCAAGAAAATTTGGGATTTAGTCAGGAAGCTATTGCTTAAATATCAACCAGAATTTTCATATAATTGCAATGTGAACTGGAGAAGGAATCTTGAAGTGATTTTTCTCTGCAGCAGTTTTCTTGGTAAGCAGATCTTTGAAATGTTTCCTTTTCCTCATGAATAACTGAGGTCCTGCTAAGCAGCTGCCTTGTTATGCTGGCAAGTGTACTGCAACGCATCTGCAGTAGCCCAAAACACAGAACTGCTCAAGGCTTTCTGTCCTGAGGCAAAACAAATGTAACAATCATTTACCTGCTTCACTGCAAGTTTTATCAGAAAAATACAAACAATTATATGTGTGTAAGATGTATTATATAATTATATGTACTGTCTATAATATTGAGGGTAAGTTCTAGATTCTATATAAAATAAAAAATGTATAGACAATTGAATCCACTTTCTGCTGACCTTCTTAAAGGAGAGACTGTTCTGACACACAGAAACTTCAGGAATCCTCTACTCTTTAGGAATCTATTTTCTAAACATTCGAGTGACTATTTCCACAGAGGTTCTCAGGCTAAAAGTGACTAAAATGTAACCATTTTTACTACTACCCGGAATAGCATAATTATTCCCCATCAATTTCATATACTCATGAATATGCATGCACTACTACTTTCTTTGCAAAATGGGAGAAATGTGAGAAAACTAACTTATGGCTTCAGAATATGTTAAATATTTCACTTACAGGAATCCATGAAGACCGATTATTTTCCCCCTGGATTCTACCAGCAACAGGAATTGATTGGCTGCACTCTCCTCAGAGAAAAGGTGCTTGGCACAGCTGCAAAGAGGGCCTGTCTAATATTCTTGCCTACACAGATAATGCATATGTGAGTGTATGCATATGCTAAAATACCATTGCTTGCAAAACCTACGGGAGGCATTTTCAGCATTTAGCTTGGGCCAAGCTGACCTAGTGCTGAGAATAACTGCTGGAGATGTGAGGAAGCGAAAGAGTCCCACCAAGAATAGCAAAACCACCAGCAGCTCCATCTACCAATTAGTCCTCCTTGCTTATGCATACTAAAGAGGACCTGACAATCCTACACGCCATTGTATTGTTGAGCATCAAAATAGGTGCAAGCCGATGCTTTGAAGAGTCATAGAATCACAGCATCATAGAATCATAGAATAGTTTGGGTTGGAAGAGGCCTTTAAAGGTCATCTAGTCCATAGCCCCTTCAATAAGAAGGGACACCTTCAACAAAATCAGTTTTCTCAGAGCCTGGTACAACCTGGCCTTAAATATTTTCAGGGATGGGCTATCTACCACCTCTCTGGGCAACCTGTTCCAGTGCTTCACCACCATCATGGTAAAAAAAAGTCTTCCTTATGTAAGAATATATTCTTACTTCTTTCCATCTACCAGGTTTCTGCTCAGCTCCCCACCCCCATGAGACGTTTGGTAGTGAGAGAGAAACTTGTGCCACTGCTGTGGGAACTGAGAAACAGGCTACTGCCAGTCCCAGCAGGACCAGCCTACTAACCAGCAGGGACATGCAGCCCATTTTCACTGCTGCTGCTGACACTGGGACAGGCAGAAGGGTTTTCGTGAAGCACTGTCAGTGCTGACTGCCTCACTTGTTTAAAAATGAGCCTGCAAAATTTATTAGATGGAGCCATCTGCTTCTCAGTCATTCTCCTACACTACCTCTGACAGTGACTGACAGGAGAGAAACAATGAATTTACAGCAGTGGGTGAGAATCAATTGCATTTCTGATCCCTCTTCCAGAGCTGCTTGGAGTCCTTGCAGTGCAACCTGGAGTACCTGGGAACGCATCTCTTGAACTTTTAGGGTGCAGAGTTAGTATTCTCAGTCACTTTTGCTCAGTCACTTCTGCTGCTTGCAGAAGCCAATGAAGAAGAGTCTGCAAGGAGTTGAGTGTTTGCAATCATTATTGTTAATTGAGCTAGGAATGGAAGAACTTCACCGTGACAGCCCCAGGTTTTCGTTATTGAAAGGAAGACATTCAAAAGTCATTTGGATCTTATTGATGTATCACCTTGATTTTATCAATCCAAAGGTTTTAATATGGCTATGAGTGCATGTTCTTTGAACAAGGAGTTTTCATCAACTGATTCCAGTCTGGAACACACATTTTTTTGTCACAAGTGCATAATCTTCTTTGCAAAATGGGTTTTGTTGTGTATGTGTCTTTTGATTATATTTATTCCATTTCTAATGAAAACTGAAAGCATTGTTGCTTGGGTTTGTTTTTTTTTTCTGATATTTATTTAATGTGAAAATCAGGTGCAAAAAACAATGAAGCTTTGTCAAAACAAGAGAAAAAATTGCTTTGATTCACTTGTATTGCAAAGAAATGTATTAGTTCTGCTCCTTCCACTCCAGACCTAAAAAAGAAACCATATGTCCCAGACTTTGGCTACTTTTCAAATTGCACCGGTTGATCTAACTTGCAATACTACTTTTGCCTGCAAACCTCAGATGACAAAAATATGGACTCTCTTGAAGTTAATCAGTGACTTAAGGCAGCAGCACAGCTAATTTGTTTCAGCTACTCAAGCAGATACAAGAAACAAGTGAAAGAAGTTGCTGCCATTTCTAGAAGCTGATTCCCATGTCCGCGGGAATCAGTTGGTTTCCTGCTGCACAAGCTGTGCATATTCTTGGTAGCTGTTTGTGAAGGAAGCCATGCACAAGTGAAGAGGAGCACCAGCAGCAGCTCAGCAGAGAGAGGAGCCCTCGGGCCAGCTGCTGCACGAGGCAGAACGCAGGTGCCTCTCTTGCAGTGCACCAGACACCAGACCTGCTAAATTGGATCTGCTTCTCATTAGCCTGCACACCTTTGCCAAGGGAAGCTCTTCACCCCAGGCTGGCTGCATGCATGGGCTTCCCCTTCTGCCAGCAAGCAGCACCCTCCAGGCTCCTTGCTGGCCAAGCAGCCACCTCTGGCTGGCTGGCGAAGGTGAAAAGTCCCGAGACAGGGATGTCTCCTTCTTCAGCAGGGTACATCCTATTGCGTGGCTCATGGGCTCTGTCTGTGTAATGCCTTGCTGGTGCTGCTGGCAGGGCCACCCTCTCACAGCTGTGCTCACCACGGGCTGGAAAACAGGGAGCACAAGTGGGCCAAACCCAGGCAGCATCCTGTGTGTTGGCTGCCACCCCCATGGACTCAGGGTCCATGACCAGAGGTCGTCATTATGTGGTCAGCTGCTCTTCTTTACTTTAGGGTCCTCTCTGAGTCACAGCTGTGCTCATTCACATTTTAGAAGGCCCAAGCCCCAGGCAGGGTAGTGTCCAGGTTGATTTGGTGAACTCTGCTGGAGCTGCAGGATGTCAGAGGAGCCAGTGGGGAAGCTTGCAAGCAGCCCAAAGGAAACATTGAGGATAGGTGACCCTTAAGCATGTCCATCCCAGGGCAGAGCATCAGGAGACACTTCTCTCTTAAAAATTTGCAAGTCTACTCTTAGGTGGAGATTGATGCTTAAAATTCTTGTGTTTTCCTCCCTTTGGTGTCTCTGAAGTATTTTGGTGTTCTATGTCAGTAGCCAGCTTACCATGCAGGTGACAAAAGGCTGCTCCCTGCTCAAGACAACTTAGACCAATGTCCCTCACCTCCACAGGCTATAACACAAGGAGAGATGGAACTTGGGGCACTCATGCTTCTCCTGGAGGAGCTGTTTGTGTTTTTCATGGCATTGCTAAGCACCAGCTGGAAGAGAGAAAGAGATCCCAGGTAGTACAGGGACAGTTTGGTCACAGCATTGCCCTGGGGAGAGGGGATGGGCTGCTCTCCATGCCCTTCCTCTTGAGCACATCTCAGACCCCACCTCCCTGTGCACCAGCTCACCAGCTGTAACTGTGGCTGTACAGGGGCAAGTTCAGCCTTGTGCTCTTTCTCACCCTCAGTAAACATTTATTTATCCCATGCAAAGGGGAGCAGCATAAACAGGGCCCCGTGCCTTGCTGGAGAGCAGCAATTGCAGACATCCAGCTCTCGTGGCACATTCCTGGGCAGGAGTTTGCTGTGTCCCTGGGGTCAGGCTCTGCTGGTGGGACAGGCAGAGGAGCACCTGGCCCATGACTCCCCAGGGGAGGGAGATGTGTGATAAGAGACCAGGCCTTTGTGCTGCTCAGCATCATCAAGGCAGGAGCATGTCAGGCCATGCTGAGCAGCAGAATGTGACAACCCTGAAAAATGCAAGTTTGGGAAATACTGATGTATTCAAAGTGAAGTTGCTACATCAGTTTTGGCGGAAAGGAAAGCTACAGAAACAGTTCACCCTTTGTTTATGAGTAGTTTGTGGTATCAGGAAATACAAAGTAGATACAATGATACCAAGAAGTATTTGAGCATTATTAGATTAGATTTAAGAAACATGATGCTGTACTGAGCCACGTGACAGGGCAATGATTATATTCCTAAACCTACAAGACACAAATGAGTGATTTATAAAAGAAAGGGGAGAAAGGTGTCATGCAAAAGGGGAGAAAAATGTCATGTTATCTGCTGGAATTGCTGCAACGTGATGAAAGTGATTTGCAGAAATACGCACAGCTCACCAAGAAATACTGCCTGTGTCTCATCCCATCCGTAGGAGAAGAAAGCTGGCATGTGTAGAGCTTCTTGATGAAAGTACTGAGCACATCCTCCTCCTTCTCCTGCCTTGCCTGGTGGCATAGCAAAGCACTTTTAGCTTTCACTGAAATCAAGAGCTGGGGTCATTTAACACCTACTTGAAACGTTCTGCAGCTTGCAAAATAGGGTACTGTGAGGCTCTGGGGGGTTTTTGCCCCCATGCTGTGCAGGGTACCTGCTAAACTTTCATGACAGCAAGTGCTAGAAAGCAGAGGCAGAGGTATTTTCTGGTATTCTCTGGAGAGGTTGAGCTCTAGCTCCAGCAACCTGTGTTTTCTTTTTATAACAGCACCTCTTGCTGTGGTATCTTAGCACTTGCTAAGAGGTAATCTCAGAGAATAAATACATGTCCACTCCTCTGAGTTGCCTAGATCAGAATTTGTCCTTTAATTCCGTGTTCTGGTGGGATTGCTTATGTAACAGATTTTTTTTTCTTCCTTAAACTAAGGTTATAATTCTATAGTATGTAGAATTAGGCAAACATTTCATATCATAAAACTACAGCCTGTGGGTGTGATGGGCTTTGGGCCAGCATCTCTGAACAGACAAATGTTTTTTGTCATTTTGAGGAGTTAGGAAATCAGACAGATCACACAGACATGAGAAATAGTAAATGTGTATGTGTTTAATTAAAAATTATTTTCTCAAGATGGTTTCAACAAAAATATTGAACATTGGAAATGTTGTAACACCTTCTTCAGCATTGCAAATATAGGCCAGCAGGCCTGTTTTAAAGGAGTAAGGGGGAAGAATAGAAACAAAAGTGGATAAAAAGCTTCCCAAAAATCCCAAATGTGTCTCTGTTTCTTAGGGAAACAATCAGTTTAACACACATGTTGATGGAGAGGGTGATACACTTTCTGTTCAGAAAAAGGACTTGGCATGCACAGTTTGAATGGCTGCATGAGGGACATATGCATAGTGTCATTTTGGTGTCTAGTGCTGGGGTGGCGTTCCAAGGAGCAGTGAAAACCACCCATGAGCAAGCTGCTGAGCTGCCCTCTCTGGTTTGTCACAGAAATGTTCATTAGACAACTGAAAAGGTTGATACTTGCAGGGTGTGTCTTCTTTCTGCAGGTCCAGGCAGTGCCTGTGGAGTCTGACCAGATGTGGGTCAGCTTTTAAAGAGGGACACCCCACCAATCCCTGGCAGGGTGCTTTCTTCTAGTACCCCTATTTTATCTGTTATTCCTTACCTTGCATGCGAAGGATGAAATTAGCTTAAACCAGTGTATTCCATGTGCAGAAGCACTGCTCTGGCCAGCCTCACCAATAGAAAAGTCAAATCTTAGGCTCAGAGGCGCAGGGCCTTTCTGTCTTTCATCTCCTTGATGGCTCCAAGACTAGCTGTCCCGTTCAGCTGGCATGAGCTATGGCTAAGGCTGATGGAGCAGTTGGCATAGGGAGCCAGCGCCACCTCCCAGAAATGGCCGAGCCAAAGGGACACATAGGCAGATTTTGAGTGGTGTGAAGAAGGGCTGCCACTGCCTTTCAGAGATGAGAGGGGTGATTAATTAACTGCCCAGGCAGCATTGATTTCCTCTGTGAAATAGTATCTCCTTTGGAGCTGGGAGATACAGTGCTGCTTAATCACTCATTTGGGACACCAAGGTACAGGCTCACCACAGCCCTGGGAGGAGTTAGGGCTTGGGAGGATAATGCCAGATTCCCGTACTGTGATCCCAGCTCCAGGCAGGTTTGCTGTGGGGCCACAAGATGGTCACTTCTGTCTTTCTACCTTCATTTGTCCACCTGCATGAAATTAAAGACAGGCTTTGTGGATTAGTTGTTTAATGAATTCTGTTGTGCATTGCACATACAGCACATGATTTAAGCATCTCCATGGCAGCTCATTAAAAGCCCAGGAGTAGTTGTGTAACAACAGGTAAGCATCTATATTTTGGCAGCCCCAGTTTTGCAGATGCATCAGGTTGCAAACAGAATTTAATGTGACTTCAAATAAACCATGTGAAAATGAGCTCTTCCATTTGTCTGGATTAGCATAAGCTCTTCCTCCCCTCATCTCATTTCCCGCATGTTGAAACTACAAATACAGCTGAATTTGAATGTAATCCTCATGTCTTTACCAACTCATCTTCACTGACAAAAGTGCATCATTAAGAAATGGAGGGGGGGGGGGTGGAACTAGCCCCCTGTTTCTAAATGTGATAAAGGCAAACCCATCCAAAACTGTGCTGGTGAGTAAAATTTATCCCTTAAGCACAATAAAATTGGTATCATAGAGCGTACAGGCAAAAAAAAAAAAAAAATCTAAGTTCAGGATTACCAAAGCATTTCTGTAAATTTGGGATGCCTTTCTCAGTTCATAAACACTTATTACATGTAAGCAGACCCAGAGCCTGGAGAAAATGTAGAGTTTAACCTATTATTGATTATTTTTACAATCTCCAGAAGCAGATGGAGTGTATTTCAGGGCAGAAATGGAGAAGGTGAATGTGCAGTGCATACCCTGGAGAGCTGCCCGTTCTACTTGTGAGGTAACAAGGGGTTGATCCAAACCCAGTGCACGTGGGAGAGGCAGCTGGTCATAACCTGATGCCCTGATCTGGGTGGCAGTGTGCAGTCAAATAGTCTATGTTTGTTTTGGGGGGAGGGGTCTTTGGGGTTGTTACAAGATGGGCTGCTGCAAGAGACATCTCTTTTCTACAAGGAGGAGTGTCTAGGACCTGAGGCAACTCATCACCAGGATGTTGTAGAGAGATCCCTGAAGACTGATCCAAGTGTAGCTTGCTTTGCCCTGGCAAAGTCTGGGACTGTGGGAACTACAGCCAAATGTGTCACCAGCCAGACCTGAAAGGGGTGCAAGTGGGTTGAGTGTAGAAAATTAAAAGTCACTTTTCAGGAAGACTTCTTCTGAGAAGGCAATTATAAGTGCTAAAATATTTTGGAAAGCCCTCTTCTCCAATTTAGGTACTCCTGTCTGTTATTGCCTGCCCCACCTTGGAGAAGACAGTGACCACTGGAAGAGATGGTTACTGAAGGCACAGAAATATGTAGCTGGATCATGATCTACTGCCACAATAAATGCAGAGAGAAGTGAAACATCAGGGGTGGCCTGGGCAGCTCTGGTGCTGTGGGAAGAGGAAATACTCAGGGAAACCTGTGGCACATACACATTGTCAGAGACATCAGAGTGGCCAAACTGAGTCAGATTATTTGTCAATTTGACCCAGCATTGAGTCTCTGACCACAGTCATAGCAGAAACACAAGCAAGAGTGCAAGAACAGGTTAGGTGTGTTTTCCCAGGATAATCTCTCAGCCTCTGAAAATTTGCAGGTCCTTATCCAGAAGGGTTATTCTGGTATTTAGAAGCTGTAGCAGATGTTTGTGAATTCACCCAGTTGGTTTTGGTGCAATGTGAATATTTTCTCCTGTCTCTGTCAAGAAGCATTTCCTTTTGGCAGTTCTGCCCTAGCCACTCTCTGGTGTCACTGCATCCTGGTGGGACATCAGACTCATGTGGAACAGCCAACAGTCACTCCCTACTCACCTTTCCGTGATGCTTGGGGGACCTAGAGCACATCAGTCCCTGGACATGTCCTTTCCCGAGCAGGAGAGTTCTGGTCTCTGTGGCTGCTCCTGGTGTAAAAGCCATTCCACACCTCTGAATATCCTGGTTAACCCATCTCTGAATCTTCTCCCATCCTCTCATTTTTGGGGTGAGGACAGATGTGCCCTTTGTGGAGCCATACCACAAGTGCCAGCACTATCTTTCTTGCTGCAAGACCAGTCTTTCATCCAACAGTAGTAATTTTTCTGAAGATGCTCATCGCCTTTGCAGCTGAGAACCAGAGCACAGCTGGGCTACAGGGCACTCGCCAGCCCTCAGCAGGGATTTTGGCTGGGGGGAACAGTTGTGCCAGCCCTGCTCTTCCTGGTCTGGAGTTGATTGCAGGAGCAGAATCCTGCAAAACTGGGCAAGCTGGGGACAGGAAGAGAATTCAGAGAGGGAGGTGCTTGAAGGAGAAACACTTCTGAAACCACCAGCCTCTTCCTCACAAGTTTAATCTTTGTAGGCATAACAATAATCTTATTTTCCCCCAGCATGCCAGTCCTGTGAAATGAATGTCATCCTTTTCATGTTGCCCAGACTCACAACAACAAGCTTTACTCTTACAGCTGCCCAGCCTAATTGCCATGCCATGCTGGGAGCTTACAGCCAGTTTCACGGCTTTGCTGCACATCATCTCAGCCGGCATTGTTGCTTTCTAAACACCTCCAGGCCCATCAAACAGCTACATGTGTTTCTTCATTTCTTCTGGGTGTATTAGCTTGTGCTGTTCAGGTTGGATTTTATTACTATATCCTCCAGATAAGGCTGCTGCCTCTATGATAGAGTCTTTGCCACCTACTATGAGATTAGCTGCAAATTTAATTTGAGAGCTATTCATCTCCTCTTGATACCTACCATTAACAACAATAAAAGTAGAAATCACAACTGAGATTCCCAGAACCCTTCAGGTACCTGTCCTTATTTCAGTATACAGTTGTTGATCGTTCTGTTTTATCTCTTTACAGTTCTTCAAGTAGTGTTTGGTATACAGAGCAGCTCTCTGACATGCTATTAATCACCTTCTTTGAAATGACTGCAGAAAAGATATTGGGCCATGAGCCAGCAGTTTTGGGATCGCGTTAATTGTTTGCTGCCGTATTTCAATCACATGCTCTGTGCAAAATAACCCAAGATGTCCCTCCCTCAGGGTATTAAGTAAAGATTGCAGCCCCTGTGATAAGGGAAGATTCTGACAAGCATTAATCTGAAAGGAGCAATTCGGTGGGAAATAAAGGACAAGTGCATTGCCAAGTGGCCTTTTCCCACACAGGGATTGCACATTTTGGGTGTCTGCACTTTTTGGGAGGAACCCTGTTTCCCCAGCATTCTCTCATTGCTACAAATATTGGGGTGCATTTGGGTGGTTTTCAACATCCAGAGCTTTCAGTTTATACAGATTTAGAAAAACCTTAATTAAACAACAGAAGGCATATTATCCTGTCTCCTTTCATCAGCTTGGTACCCATCAACTACAGCTGGCACAAACCAATTATCCCTGTGGCAACCACAACTTTTGACAGCTCTTGACACAGACCGTTTTCAATTTGTAGGCACCCCATGCTATTTTTGTGCTTCTGCAGATGATGGAAGGCTGCACTGTGCACCTCCTTCTCTTGGGCTCGTGGTGTTGTGACAGTCAGAAGGGGGCTTTGGGATTGCCCTTCACCACCAGCAGCAGACAGTGCTGCCAGGGCAGTAGTCACAGTGCACTGTACAATTTGGCCATTGTCATCCTTGGGCAGCAGGGCGTTTCCATGAGGTTGAAGCTGAAGCTCCAGCTTCCTCAGAGTGGCTGTCAGTCCCTGCAGCCCAGTACTGCCAGAGTCAGTGACTGTACCCTGAGATAAGCCTGTGTGATGGAACTGCCCTTCTGTGACACGCATCCCACCATGAAGGCTCTGGGATATTGCCCCAGACTGCCTACAAAGTGCTGTGATCACCCTTTGGCTGTGGAGCAATATGCAAGGCAACAGAGACCTGTTGCAATGTTTGAGGGGAAAGGAAAAAACAAACCATGAGGTCTTTCAAGTGACCAACTGTCAGTTCACAGCTAATTAGAGGGCAGGAGTCTCTTTCCAGGCCAGTGACCAGTCTGGCTCTGCTTCATGGCTGCTGTGCAGCTGACAACAAGCCATAGATGACTGGAGCTCAGGCTTTGGGATGGATATTGCAGCCTCATTTGATGGCAAAGCCAGCCAGCAGTTCAGCAGTCACTTCCCATGCAAAGATTGTCTCCCAGCTCAAAGGGAGATTTAACATTTTTCTTAGTTTGATCCATTTATCCTTCTCCAAGAGCCTGAGCCAAAAGATATTGACTTAAATAGGCTTTGCATTGGGTTTCCAATTTGTTGGAAAGTAGCAGATATTAAATTGTCCTAAATATCCTCAGTTATAAGAGTCTTACTTACGTTCCCTCTGTGCTTAGTTCCATGATCTAACAGAAATACAAAGCATGTAGTAGGAGATAGAGTCTGCCTTAAGGACAAAAAAATTGTATTTTTCTTTGCAACATCTCCCCACAGATTTTCAGTCCAAATCTCTTCTCATGGAAATCAATGAGCATTTTAGAAGTGAGATCAAGGAGGATCCAGAGCAGAATCCCTCAGCACTTTTTGTTTACCTCAATGAGCTACAGCTGGGCTGCAAACATGGGTTAGATTCGCTTACTTTTCTCTCTTCTTTTAGCAAAACATCATGTTGGCACAATTTCTGGATAAATCTGCAATATACAGACTTTTAAGGAATCAATATAGAGATTGTCAAAGTGTCAAGAGTCGTGATTTCCCACACACACAGATGTTGGTTGGCTTGTTTTGGGGTGCTTTTGAAATGAAAAGCAGAATACCAAGTAAGAGACTGAGGAGTAGGAGAGCAATTGTATTACCAAATGCAGAACATTTTTAAATTCCTGGCATAAACCTTTAAAAGGAAATCTCTAAGAACTCAAAGTTGATATTTTATATGTTGTATTTGTGGGTATTTTCTAAAAAGGACTTTTAGCAAAATTTTTCCTTGAGTACCTCCACAGGTAATTAACTGGATTGACCTTTCAAAAACTGTGTCTTCAGTGAAAAGATAACACTTTGTAAAGTTCTCTATTAAAATTGTATTGATTTTTGTGAAGCTGGATGACACCATCAAATGTTTGGATACCTCCTCAACAGACTGGCAATTTAGGCTCTATAATTTTAGCCACTGGAGGGCTCCCCAATTTTTAAATTAATTTAGTAGGACATTTACTATGAAGGAATGGAGGAAGAATACAAAGCAGGGTGGTCCTACTCTCTACCATCATCTCCACAAATACTAAATTTCATGTGAATTATAGGTATTCTTTGGCATATACCTCAACCAAAATAGTTGGAGAAAACAATTCTAGTATTTCTGGTAGAATAAGTAGTCCAGTGTGAGTTGACCAACCTGCAAGACTGGGTGTAATTGTTTAGCTAGATATGCGTGAAAAACAAAGTTTCAGGACTTGGTAGCATTGCACAATCAGGTAAATTCCCCACAAAGTTTACTCTCATATATCAATATTTTACTATAATACATCAGTTTTTCATGTGGATGGTTTTATTATCATTGCAGCTCCCCCATGCTCCCAGTCTGCCAGCTCACCTCTGCACTGCCACTTGGCTGATACACTTTCCAGCAGCAGCAGCTGCTCAGAGAAACTGTCTTGGAGTTTTTTTTAATAATTATCTTTGTAGACATTTCTATACCAAAGATGGTTGCTCATGGCTGGATCAGGTGGCAGCACAGAACAGAGTCTACTCCTGCGTCCAGCTCTAGCTGAGCACTGAGCTAGCCATCTTCCAAGATCCTGGATCTGGCTGCGTAACCATATCCAAGGCTGTTCTTGTCGGAGATCTGGTGGTGTTCTTCCTGCCACAGCTCACTGCCCTTGTGTCCCCTGCAGAAGGAGAGGCCAATAGCTGTGACAATGAAACATTTGCTGGTGAGTACAGGAAGACAGACCATGGGCAGCCCTGTCCCACTGGCAACCGCTTTGTCAGAACCAGGCTTGAGCAGTTTTTATAGATCGTGTGGCAAACCTCCATCCTACTGACCTGCCAGCTGCCATCCTGACCAGACACAGACCCAGGGATCTGGTATAGTTTGGATGATGGAGCTACAGTGGCTGGTATGTACTGCAGAAAGCAATGTGAATGAGGGAAAAAGCTGAACTGTGTGACTCAGGCTTGCAAATCAAGGAACAGAGAATGCAAATTCTCATTGGTATGGATGCATTCAGTGCACCCTTAGGAAAGAGAAATGAGTGGCATCAATTTTTCCCTCAACTCTTGCCTTTCATACTGCCTTGTGCAAGGCAAAGGTAGTGCAATCCATACCTCAGCGTGGTGAGCAGTAGTTGTAGACTACTTAGCAGAAAGGTATATTTGCTACTAATAAAATATTAACTCAGATGAAGGGCTGGTAAAATATTTAAATATCCAACATTCCTTTACTCTTCAGCTTCCCAGTTGGCACAAATCACTGCCATGATTTGGAATCTGATCAAACATGTTTCATAGGTACAAAGAGGCTAATTTATAAAGAAGGATTAAACCCTCTACAAGACCGGGCTGGTTGGAATTTCTCTTTCCCCTTTTCATACTTGAAGGCTCTCAAACATTTTTCCACACAGCACTTTTCACCAACTGATCTTACAGCCTTTTGAGGCCACGTATTTTAATTCAGAAACCTGAGGGCTGAAAATTCCTATTTATCCACAAGGCAAGTACTGTTTTGCCCTTGGCCCTAGAAACAACTTTGCAGTAACCCTTCAGCATACTTGGAGCTTCACCCGTAGAAGAGCTGAAAAAGTTATAGCAAGTCTTGGGACCAAAAGAGACGATGAGCAAAGGTGGAGAATCATGCCTAATGTAGTGCAGATACCTAGAGGTGGTGCAAATGAAGTTTGCTGGGGACATGTCAAGTGAGCAGAAACAAGGGGAGCACATGACAACTGTGGACTCATGTAATGGAGGTGCACATACCATGGTGATGAAGGCCACATCTCAATTACAAGTGGTGTGGAACAGCATTGCTTTTTGTGTTAAGTGGGGTGCCTTGTCATTTCAAGGGGTGCCCCTCAGCACTCTGGGAAATTGGACAGAGAGGGAAGTTCCTGTACTTGTCCCATCTTGACTTTGCTGGTTGACCTCCCTTTCCTCTCTACTGCAAACTGACAGAAGCCAACCTGGCTGGCACGGATACACCAACATCACACAGAAATGCCTTAAACAAAAACCATTGCTTCTTTGCTGTAGGCAAGTTTGAGTCTTCTGTGGCATTTTGAAGGAAGATGCCCTCCAAAGTTTGCCTTGGAAGCAGACCAGCTGGCAGCAAATAAATGATATCAAAGAAATGCTGTGGTCTGAGAGGTGGACTCTTCACCTCATCCAGAACCAGCTACCTACCCAGCTCACCCCAGTTCCCTGGGACAAAATCCATGCCCCACTGCATTTCTTGTGCAGAGCTACAAACACACACACAGGTAAGCATCCTCCAGACGTATGTGTTGATCATTTCTTAGGTAAATTAATTTAAACAACAACTTGGCATTAGACCTATCATGGAACTTTGAAATCATTAAGTGTTCAATTATTTCCTAGGAAAGCTTTGAAGTGGTGCTGTTAGATTCAGCTCTCCAGCTGCTATCAGTGAGCTGCAGAATATGGCATTTGCATACTCCTGGCTTGGATGCTGGTAGCTTTCCTGTCTATTATTTTATTGGGTCTAGGTGCAGATTGTGGCAATGATGTAAAGGTTTGTCAAAGTATTTTTTACTCTTTGGTTTCAAATTTACATTACAAATGCCTCTTAAAGAAGATCCAGTTAATCGCAGCTTGGCCTCTTGCCTGGGAAATTTTCTGTGTGGAGTTTAATATTAAATATAGCTCTTGAAGGTTTCTTTATTTTCTGAAGTGTTTATAATTATTTCTGTTTTCATCACAGTTTGAAATTGGTTATTTCATGAGTACACAGGTAAGAATGAGGCTCTTCCTATGCTTCATGCAAGAATCACCATAATTTTGTTAATCACTGAAAAGATATTGCTAATACAATAGCCTGCAGGAGATGAGAAAGGGAGAACTGAAAGGTTTCTGTAAGAATGCCTAAAGAAATGGCAGAAACATGATACAGCTTTCAAACATAGACAAGGCTTCATTCTTTCTGTCTTGTTTGATAAAAAATGAACCACATAGTGAATGCTGTAGATTCATGTTACTCCTGTCAAATCTTTAGTAAGTGGGTGTCCAGGGAATTAGATCATATGCAGAGGGAATATTCCTCTCATTTGAAAGGTTTCTCATTGTGTTTATTAATTTAACCATTGATTTTCAGAAGGAAAATATGCTATTTTCAAAGGGATTCAATGAAGTGAGATCTGCCTGACCCCTTTACAGGCTATTCTGAGAGACACTTATCCTATGTATCAATGGAAATACCCAGAGAGAATACATGTAATATAATTATTCATAAAAGAGAGCTAAATCACCGAGCAGTTACACATCACTTAGGCTGAAAATATCTTCAATTAAGGTAGGAATGAAGTAATATCACATTTTATGCAAGTTCCCATCAATAAGCCTGACACATGTCAGCTCTCATTTAATAACATATTTTACTTCTAATAATTCCTCTTTATTTTCCAGGTTCAAAAAATGTCGAAGAAGGCTCAACTGTTCACAGAAATGAAATGTGATTGTAGGAGGAATTAAGGTTTCATGTTTCAGGGCACAAAATAATCCCATATGAGGAGGCTAAGATGCATTTTCCTGTTTGGAAAGGAGCACCAGCATCACTGGGATGCCTCATCATTGGACTCAGGAAATGGGACAAATGGGAGCAGAGGTTATGAGCAGCTTGACAAGTCCTGTGATTCATACATCTCTATTTCTGTCCCCAAAATGTTTGGGAGATCCTTTCTGCCTAAGCCAGTCCTAATTACCTCATTTAAGTAAACAGAAAGGAGCATGTGGTTCTGGCACACAAGTATTTCCAGAACATTAGGCTCTCTCAAATTAAGTGAACAAAATGCAGCTTCATCCTCAGTGGCAACTGGGAAGGGAGACAAGTGAAAAAAGGAAGGTGTAGGAGATGGGTTAGGACTGTCATCCTGAGTGGCAGGCCCTGTGCAACCAGAAGAGCATATCCTGCCCAGGCAACACACTGCAGCTGGCAAGCTGTAGAGATGAGGCTGTTTGCCCCTGTTAAACATCCTAGATCCTGCTCTGCATAGATTGGAGGGATGCACTGCAGATAATCCCACCCCTCAGCACCTGGATCTCAGTGTGTGCAGCATGGAGAGAAAGCAGGCTGGGAAGGGAACCAGGAACACATAGAAGCCATTCCCACGGGGAGCCTCACTTAATCCAACCCCACACAAGCACGCTCAGTCAGGAAACAGAAGGGCTGCAGCTCCTGCCAGGCAGCTCTAACAGCAGTGTAAGCAGAGGGAAAAAGCAAATCCATCCTGCAGCAGCTCATAAAAAGAAGCTGCCAGGCTGCAAGAGCAGGAATGTGGGCAGCAGCAGTTAGAAACATGAATTTCCATGTCAGCATCTCATGCTTCTCTCCCTCCATTATTTCCCCTAGTGAAAGGGTTGCAAACTGGGATTCAGCCCCTTAGGTGTGCAGTGCCATTTTGGGCACCCTCAGGTTGCAGAGGAGTCTGCACAGCACTGGCAGATCCCTGGAACAGCCACTGGAGCAGGTGGGAGAGCATAGAACATCTCAAACAGCATCTCAGCCCCATGTTAGGCACCTGACTCAAGGTAAACTCAGAAATCCCAACACATACATAGATCTAAAATTGAAGGGATGAAGGGCAAAAATGCAATGAATTATTGTCAACACTGCTCTAAATTTAGTTTATATAAACAAACAGATATATTTGTATATATTTGTATAAAGAAATAAAAATAAAATATATTTTCATAGTGTACTGTTATGCATTCTGAGACACTTTAAATCCATTGAATGAGAAATACAGTGAATTCTGCATAGCAAACACATTTGCTGAGATGTTTTGTGATGCAGCTCACTGGTGCTGCCCTTCCAGCAGAGACCCAGATTTTGCAAGCTGTGTGACAGGAATCATTTTGTTGGTCCTTTTGGCCTTTTTTTATGTATTGGGATATGCCAGCCCTATGTACAGCCTGGCCTCATTCATCTCACAGAAACAAAGCTACTTTTTAGTCCCAGTCACAGTGCTGTCAAATTTCTTATGATTTTAAGGTATGGGAAGAGTGGGAGTAGAATGTGAGCTTTCCTTGCTGTCTTGCTAAAACCTATTCACATTGATATATTTTCATCCTTAACTTACTGGTATTTCATCACAGACCAGTTCTCCCAGTGCTCATTAAAGACAAAATATGGAAGCAAGAGGGACCAAGGAAGCTGCAAATTAATGCTGATGAAAATGGAAGAGGATAGAGGGTATTTCAATAAGTCTTCCCTATCTCTCCCAAGATGTGCTCCAACAGAGAAATAATCTCACCTTCCAAACTGGAATCTAACAAGTGCAGGATTCCTTTCTGACTATAAACTACACAGAAAGCCCTTAGTGTAAGTCTTGCTATGCAGCCTTTGGGAATGTGATGATTTCTTGAGTGGACACTGTTTGCAACAAGTCACAAAGTTGAGGCAGAAGAGAATCTCACTGAATGATTTATGGGATTTTACATTACATTTCATATGGCATAGCTGTAAATGAAACTAACCACAAATATAAAGGAAGAGAAAGGTCTTTATCATGTTGAAATAAAATGCTCGCACATGACTTGAGAGAAAATTATTAAGTACCAAGACAACATTTCCCAGAAATTCTGGGGAGTGCAAAATTTGAATTTTTTAATATCCTGGTTCCAATTTAGAAGGATTTTGCCCCTTGTCTAAGATGGCAGGATTGTCCTTGTAAAAGGCATTCAGGTTCCCAGGAAACTCTGCTGTTGTGTTGTTCACCTCCAGTTCCAGTCTCCTGAGCGAAACGAATGTTGTGTGTATTAGCTCTGCTCTCATTGGCATGAGCTGGTTGACTTCAGCTGTTCAGAAACCACTTAGAAAGTTTGAGTTGTCTCTGAGCAAAGGCAGTGGATTTCTTCTGTCATTCATTACACCACATCTTCACAGTGGGCAGAACCATAAATTTCAGTGTTATCCTTCTTGAATAACATTAGAAACCTTTATGGTCTGCAAACATGAACTCATCTCTGTGCAGGCTCTGGATACAGCTATAATGAATATACCTGTATTTATTGACCTGTAAACTGGCTTTAAGATACACCTAGATAACGCCTCAGAGCTGTCTTACATTGCTGTTCTCAGTTATATCCGCCTGGTTAGGAACAAATGATCCTGATTTCTCTGGAGCTTCAGGATCTGGTAAATGAAGTGTGAATGTGATTTTGCACTAAATGAGTCTATAAAAGTAGCTATTTAAGGCATGCCATTTGTTTATACCTTAAAAAAAGCTTTGCACAGATAACACAGCCAAAGCCCACAGGGACTGAGGCCCCTGTGTTGCCACAGGCCGCTCTAGGGAGCAGGGGCTGCAGTAAGGCCAGCGGGAAATCCTTGGAGAGAAGCATGAGGGCACACACAGCATTCCAAATGCACCAGAGCAGCTGCCAGCATTCCTGTGAGCTGAGCAGCACAGGCACAGGGTGCCTGCCCAGTGCCTCTGGACCTCTGCACGCAGGGCACAAAAACAGCTGCCCCTCCCACCAGTTTGCCAGGGACCGCTGGGCAATGTTTATGGTTTCTCCATATTCTCCAAATGCTGCTTGGAGTCTGACTGGACACGAGTGGCACAGTTCAGGCAGGCACTAACACTGTGGAGCTGCAAACGAAATGAAGAGTAAGTTACGACATAGGACATTTCATACCAAGTGCCATCACATTCAGCGTGGGGACAACTATGGCTGCAGCCCTAGTTCCTGTATGGATGGCCCTGCTGTGTTCACTCATGGTGTGGAGAGCCATCCAGCCAGAATGGGGAATGCTGGGCTCGCTATGGGATGGGGAGGCAGCTGTGCATCAGAAAGCACTGAGGAGGAGCATAAACCCACTGAGGAAAAGGGGATTGCAGGAATGCAGAAGACATTTTTCACATTTGTGAAGAGTAAGTGCCACAGTCCACCACCCTGAACTGATGAGTTTTAAGCAACCTGGGTAGAGAAAAGTCTTCTATCTTTCCAGCAGGATGGTAAAATGGAATGGGTAAAAATGGCTTTCCTGGGGCTCACTTCCCTGCTCCTCCCAGATTGCTGCCCTGGAAGGGATGAGGAACATGTCCTGAAGAAGTAACCAAGTAGTTAAAGGGTTTCAGCCTGGCCTTCCAGAACAAGGAGATGTGGTAGCTGTCTGGGAGGTAGTAACAGCTGCAGTTTTAATGTGATGCTGTATAGATGAAAAGGGCACTGGAGAAAAATCCAGAAGATGCTGGCAGTGGGTGGTGAAGGCAGCAGCACTTCTGCTTCTGCATTACTGGGCTGAGGTGAAAGCTCTTGCCTGGAGCATGTTACAAAGCACTGGCATTTCTCAACAGAACCCCTAAGAGATGAACTGGTACTTGCCTCTTCAGAGCAGGCTGAGCTCTTGGTATTTCAAACAAATATAGGAATGACACAGTATCAGGTACAACCCTGGACAGAGGAAGGAGGCACAGACATGAAAATCAGGTTCCCAAGGAAAGCTCCTGGTTGGAAATTAGTTGCACACTCCTCCTGGTTTCCTAACTGCAGCTGAAAGATCTAAGGTTTATTTCTGTGGAAAATACTGATGTCCTTCTTGGGAGCTCCCCACCCAGAGTGGATGCCTTGGCCCCAGCAAAAACCTTGGCAGTTCAGTGCCAAGGGAGTCAGCTCTTAAATGTACAGGTGATGGTTTCTCTGATCTGGGGCTCAAAAAGCCAAAAGCTAAAAAAATGGGGAACTTGTGACTCAGAGTTTAAAACTGCTGTCGTTCTATGGGGTGAACATTATTTTTAACGTAGAGGGCATATTTTCATGGGCAGTGCACACTCTAAGAAGTTCCCATATGAGTTCACTTACCACAAGTAATTTCTTTGTTCTGATGAAACATAATTATACAAACACAGAATACACAAAATCTACAGTGAGAGAGGGCAATCTGTAACTGACTTTACAATACAGGAAAGAAGCAATAGGAACACCAAACCAACTCTTTAAAAGTCTCATAAAGCAAACCAGATTGAAAATCGTTAGTGATAACACCAATGTAATTCCAGTTTAACTCCATTACACTGAGAAATTACCAATAAATGACAAAGAAGTGCTTGCAGCACAGCAGAAAGCCCAGATAACAACAGATTTTGTCAGCTTTTCTCACATTATCTATATACAATAATGCTCAGCTTCTTAATGGAGGCAAGGTTTGAAGCTGATTTTGCTTTGTTGCAAACAATAGTATCTCCCGTTGTTGTGGCATTATTGCTAGGTATTTTTTCCCTGAATACACACAGTCAGTTCCTTCTACCTTTACATTTAAAGGTGTTATAGATAAATACAGTGTCCCATAAAATTGTATTGTAGAGTCTGTGACTACATTTGAGTTCACACATCCCCTGGGTAACAGTGGAATATATTTGAGGTTCAGTAGTCACCAACATTTTTCACTCATTACCTGTTGGCAGATTTGTTTGTGCTGTACCACAGACTGTGCATGAATGCCTGTTTTACGTTTTCTGAGAGGCTGCATATTTATTTTAGCACACCTGTACACACTGTCAGGCACCCAGATTCAGCTGGAAATTTCTTTCACATCAATGGGTTTTTCTTTGTTTCCTTTCTTTATAATACTTCAGAAAAACGCACAAGAGCACAGCAGTATAAAATAGGCATACATAAGCACATGTATCTAGTCAAGATTACAAAGCAAGCTCCCAAAAGCATTCAGAGGGAAACAAAAAGACAAGGCTATCCTTGAATCAAATTGCAATTCCTTTCAGGAGTGTTAGCAAATATTTTTCTGAAATATGAATATATTCCCCTTTTCAAGGACCAGTTAAAAAACGTGTAGTTCTGCTCTGAAAATTGGCTGATATTAGGTCTAATTTATCCAGACCTAATCTCTCCATCACAGATGTCACATGTTTGCTTCAGGGAAAGAAAATACATAAATGCAAGTTTTGCATAGCAGAACTCTAATCTGAACTTGGAAAGGCTGCTCTTGTGTGTGTGTGTGGCAGACACAGACCTGTGCTCCTGTGTAAGGAAGGAAACATGGCCAGGAAGGCGACTGGATATTCAAGCAGCTGGGGAAATAGGTCTAACTGTCCTTAGTCAGACCTTTGCCATTTCCCATCACCTTCCCCTCTGCCACTGGAGCCCCTGGGGACTTGTCAGAGCAGTTCCCCCACATTGCTGGGAGCAAAGCTTATCTACCACAGAGTGCCAGGAAAACTTGCCTCCAGGCTGGGGGAATGCCAGGACCTGTGATTGGAAGCCCACAGTGAAGCTTGCCACTCTGACCAAGGCTTCAAGCCAGGATGGAAACAGAAACTGGTTATGAAATCCAGCTCTGAATTTGGAGGTTAGTCTGAATGCCCTAACCTAATGCTGGTCAAAAACTGGTCCTTGGAAACTGAGTGCCTTTTAGGGGTACTAATAACACCAAGACAGTGAGTTTGATCCCTGTACTGGCCATTCACTTAAGCACTGGACTTGGTGATCCTTGTGGGTCCCTTCCAACTGAGGATATTCTCCAACTCAGGATGACTGGCAGCGACTCTTCTCAGAATGGGGCTAATCCTCTTTAAGCTTCTGGTTTTGGCCCAAAGTTTTCCTGATGGCTTCACTTGCACCATGTAACTTTCAGTGCACTGGGCTAAACAAGGAGGGAAATGTAGTATCTCAAAGAGCTGTCTCATGCTGGACCCTGCTCCAAATATCCAGGTCTCAGTACTGCCCTGGTTGCTTCCCTAGGTGCTGGGGAAGGGGGGAGCAGAGAGCAGTGGCTCAGAGAGTTCATGTGCCCTGGTCTAACCCTCAGTACAGATGTCATCCATAGGTGGGCTGTGATAGATCATGTGTAGGGAAGGCACTTGAAGCAATCTTCATGTTAAACGAAGATTTTTTTTCCCCTGTAATTACCAATTATCATAACAAAGAAACTGAAGGGGCTGATGAGATTTGTATTGAGAACAGTTTTGTTTCCACCTCTCTTCTCTTGTCTTGGGAATAAAACATGCAAAGTACCAGGGAAGAAACTTTCTTACAAATTGTTGAATTATAACTAAGCATTCCGGAGTTACTTATATATCTATGTATACACATATATATGTAGGAAAGCACAGAAAACCATCAAGTTGACAGAAATAATTTGTCTTACCTTATCACTAACAATCCCCCTGAAAAGTGACATACTGTGTCTTTTCCCCTTCCAGTATTTTACCATCATGATTTCTCACACTGAACTGCCTGGCCCTGCAAGCCAAGTTAACAAGTCAAAATCTTGAGTTCCTCAAAGAATCCTAATTCCTGTGCCCCACCACTTGGGGCAGACAGTGAGACACATTCCCTTTGTGATGGTTTTGGGTTTTACCCCAATTATTATATGAGCAGTAATGTCAGAGTGCTGCAAATACAGATGAGGCAATGCCTGCTTCCTCCTTTTCTTCTCCTTTACTTGTGATCAAAGCATTCTCAGTTTCCCCCTTGACTATTCTTAGGACTTAGCACATTGCTGTGGAGCTACTGCATGCTGGACTCCAGTTCTGGTTTTCTGGAAGCGTTGCATCCCCTGCACTAGTGCACAGTAGCCGTGCAGGTCACTGGTGGGTTTATGTGACGAGGTTTTGGCAGCAGTGCAAGCATTTACTTCCCATGTGGTGCCACCAGTGGGGCTCTCAGCAGGGTCACTATCCTGGAGGACCTTTGGCACCTTTGGCAAAGCCAGGTGGAGTCCAGAAACATTGAACTGTGAAGTAGTAACAGCTCTCCCCATCTAGATTTTGTAGAAAGGAGGAAGAAAAACGTATACCCAAAGAAACACGGGTGAACATGCATTGTTAGAACCTGCAGCTTTTTCTACTGGATTCTCCTCTTTATCCCTCAGATATTTGAGCTGCATCAAGGATTTCTTTCCTTTTCCATGACCAAGTTTTCCATTTCACTTTGTAAGTAATTTTAGGCCCACTAACTAGTTTTCCATTTTCTATCTAACATTCAATACAACTTCAAAGCATTCAATTAAGTTTCTGTCCTTATCTTCCTCTTTACCTTGCCAGTTCCCCATGTTTGTTCCAGGCTTTTCTAACTTCTCACAGATGTCCTGCTATTCCCTGCCACTTCTTGCACTGGCAGTTAAAATTACCTACTGCCATAAACCTCACATTTCCCCCCCTTCTCCTCTCCTTCAGATTCTTGTAAATCCACTTGCCTTAGGGTATATTCCTGTGACAGGAGCTTTCCCTCTTCTGTGACCCTCAGCATTACACCTCATGGGCTTCCTTCGATCAAAGTGTCTCCAGGGGAAATGGCTTCTCTTTACTGCTCTGTGAACTTTAGTCAGTAAAGCTCCAATCCACACCTGCTGAAAGAAACTTCAGTAATTTGTATATGGGCAGCAAGAGCACTGTAAACACCATCTTTTCCAGAAAAATGTACACCAGAAAATGCAAGGTTAGAAGGTAGCTCTGCATTTGCATTTTTGGCAAAATATGCATAAAGGGACACATAATAAATCCTCACAGCTCTGTAATGGACTCTGGCTACCATAGGATTCGCTTATTTTCCTGCACTAAAATATCCTCTCTGAGGGGCTGAGAATGAAAGCTTGACTGGGCGTGGGTGCATTAATAACAAACTCTGTCTTCTTGTTTGTCTGCAGATACTCATTCTCAGACAATTAACTTTTCTAAAATGAATTATAAACTTTGAGAAAACATCAGTTTATTTGCCACAAAGGATTAAACCCAAAGAAATTAGGCATTTTTTTACAATCTTCGTCAATTTAGCTGTTTTCTTTTGAAGATTCTTATTAAATAGTAACCACATTTGAAATGTAGTCTAATTAAGAGCAGTTCATGAAAGAGAAGGGGAGAGAGAAGGCTTTGACACAGTTGGTGATTGTTAATAGTTTTTCTACAAGCACATTCTAATTCTGCATCATTTGCCACAGCTGCAGAGTTGAAATACCTGAGCCTTGACTTCCATGTGAGAAGTAATCCGAGCTTCTATTCTTGCATAGGTGGTGAACAGTCTATTTTAATTTATTTTGATGCCTGACCAGCAGTCCCTCCACATGGCTGAGTGGCTGTTCCTTATTCACTTCATTCCCTTCAGCTGCATCCATTTTATATGTGAATAAATGCCTTCCTTCTGCTCCTGAGATTTGAGACCAAGAGCTGCAGAGATATTGTGAAATACTGTCTTCAAGCACTTTATCTGCTTTAGACAAAGAGGATTTTAGAGCTTACTCCAAAGCCTACATCTCTGTATTTCTGCAGTTCTTTATTACTTTTACTATTCTTCCTGGGCTACTTGTGTTTTGACTGCTCAAACTGTTCTACTATTTTTCACAGTTATTTTCCTCTCTTCTCTCTCATGTTTCTTAAAACCTGTCCCCACCAGCTATTATCCCCATTAATCTCTTATTTTAGAGCTTAAGCCTTCCTCTAAGCACAACAATTAAAAACAGAAATAGGAGGGAAAACTTTGCATTTATGGTGGTATGTGGAAGTCATTTTTTGGGCATCCTACCTCTTATTGATGAATGCCACCTCCAGACCACCATCACATTTATATTGGTCTTATTATTGTTTGTGTGTTAGAAAGAATCCTAACACATTTAAAACATGTGTGTTTGTGTGTGGTGTTTGGGTGATGTTACAAAACCACTCTAAATCAGAGCTCATAATACCATAGGGTCACTCATGACAGAGTGCTCACACTGTCCCTGCTTGTCACTTTCCAATTCCATGCTAAGTCAGGTGCCCTCATCAGGATGCAATATGATTATTTTGAGAGATTTTCTGATATTTCAGGCTGGGGATTTTTAGTAGATGATCTTTCTCTTGTAGGGACAAAATTTCAGTGTTTTCCAGGCTTTGATGCTCATCTGAATACAGCAGCAGCTGAGAGGTGGAAAAGCAAATCTCTCTAGAGGAGAAATATTGCAAAAAGAACTTCTCAGCCACCCCTTGTGTATAGCATCTAAGCAAAATCAGAAAAAGCAATTGGAAAAAAATACTGTAGTCTACCCAAATATCTACTAAAATAGGCTGCGAAAATAGATGTCATTTTCATGCACAATATATAAAGTGATACTGATATGGAGTTATTTTTGTTTTTCCCAAGAGAAAATACCAGTTATTTGAAACAGAACTTTTCCATGAAAGGGTTCAATTAACTTGGTGTATTGATCCAGAAGGCTTACTAAGCCCAGGATTGATTCCAGGAGGTGAAAGTGACTGAGATACACACCAACCAGTACTTAATGATTGAAGCATTCTCCTGAGATGCATGAGGCACAAACTGAAATTCTTACCTCTCCTTTTGGCCAGTAATTATTTGGCTAAATGTATAAAACATGGTAGTTTGATTTGGGAGATAGAGATATTTCTTCATAAATCTGTTTGTCCAAGAAGCTGCTTGAAGCATGCAAGACTTACTCCTGTGACCATCTCATTCAGCCAATTTTTGTCCTCACAGTAATTTCCAGGTTATTGTTTGTACTCAGGGGGAGATGCTTGCACTCTCTTATCTGTGTTCTCTTTTATAAGCAAGGTGGTTTTCCTCTCACTGTGTTCAGAATGGAAAGTTTCAGATCCTCAGTTTTTTAAACAAAGCGAAGCTCCTCAGTTTTCTAGCCTGGTCCAAGTTAGATCTGTGTAAAATTGTAAAGCCACAAGAATACCACATTCTGCTGATGTACCCCTGGACCTATCAAATTGAAGAGCTTCGCTATCTTTTATAAATGGGCTTGAAATGGGATTTCTATCTCTTCCACAATACTTCAGATATCTCACTTTTAGCTGCTCCTCATTACTCACAGCAGTTTTCTGTACTGCTTTCCACTTATCCTCTGGCTAGGATGAATGCTGCTGACAATGAGAATCAGGGCTCTATAATCCTTTCCCACATCTAATGCTCCCAGTACCACATGTGGCCCTGGGACATATGTCCAGAGAGAGCTCTTGTAGAAAGTGCACACTCACAGGGATGCCCAGGTGTTGGCAGCACATGTGAGAGAATGCATTTGAAAACAAGATGAGTAAACATATTAGTGGAAAGAACCTGCAGTTCTGGGGACAAACACCTTCCAAGAGCTAATGAGCCCTTGTCTAACATGGCAGTGATGCATTTGGTTGATGTGCTCCTTCTTGTCTTAGCCAGGTCCTCTGAACCTATGAACTGAATCTTTGTTTTCAGCATTAACATTACCAGACTTAAGTATGGCATGAGTTGCTGACATGTTCAGACACTGATCTGTTAGTGAAAAATGTGCCTCTCCCTGAGCCTGATTGGTAGTCATCACGCATTTCAGAGGTAAATAGCACCTGTGGTGAGCACTGAATCCAGCCAGCAGGAGCAAAGAGTGTTTATTAAATCGGCATTTGTGTTGCAGCAAAACCAGATAAATGAGTTCAGTTGTCCTATGCAGTGACTATCTCAAGATCCTTTCTTCAATATGCTTCCAAAGCCCTGAATTATTATAATGACGCACATGATCTGTTGAATTTGAAAATTAATATTTGAATGCATTGACTTGTTGGTAGTTACACCACAGACAGATCCTGGATCCCATTTTGACAAGGGGAAATGAAAACAACAAAATAAAATAATTACTTAGATGTGTTTTATAAGACTGTCATCTCAAACGGTGTTTGAATTTTTAGAATAGGGGAAAAGCCTTGCTATACTGGAGTGGAAGTCTCCATCCTCCATTTTGGAGATCCAGAATGAAATATGCTAAAGCAAAGGCACACCTAACTGTACACTGTCTGTGAATAAACACCTGTTGTAGCAAAAATCACAGTTCCATGCCTGACCAGACAGCAAGCGGCAGTTTTCTGTGTATTAACTTGGAAGTAACCTCTAAGGAGATACATGTCATGTCTACTTGTACATGCATAACTAGAGAAGTTAATTTCTGCTTTCTAGCACTGTATTTAAAATATGCAAACAGAACTATAGCATAGCTATTGACTGACTTAATGAACAGGATATCAGAAAAACAGAAGGATATCACAGTTCTTGTTAAAGTTCTAATTTGTCATAGCAGACTTGAGCAGCTTTTTTCTAATAACTTCATCCTGCTGTGCCTCATGTTCCTCATCTCTAAAAAAATCAGGGTAGATAGACCTCTTGCAGAACATTTGAAGCAAAGATTTGTTGTCAGTCTGTACATCACTTCATTAGGAAACACTGTCTTTTAAAAAATGAGCATTCAAAACATGTAAAAACTGTAATTTCCATCAAGAAACATAAAAAGTTGTTTTAGAGATATTCGAGACTCCTGCTGGAGTTCTTGTGAGGATAGGACTAGGAATACTTTTTAGGACCCAGATACTGTGCAGTGCAGGACAAGTTGCAGAACATTTCCATATTTCCTCATGACTTTGTTTTGAAGCTAAAGAGGATGCTTGCTGTGGAAATTGAATATCAGAGCAGGGTGTGCTCAGGGGTGAAGGTGACTATCCCTGGGTACTCAGAGGTCAAACAGCATGGCTGATGTCCTTCACCAGCAAGTACAATCTACCATCTCCAGTGAGAGCCCACCTGTGGCCTGAAAATCATCATCTGAGCAAGTTGTCATTATGGAGTAGAAAAAGAAGTGTTTTTTTCATAGTGCTGCTGCTGTGTAACCCCCATGGTGCTGCCCCTGGGGCTCTGTGCATTTTTCTGATCACCTAAAATCATGCAGAAAGGGCTCAGAGTGATGTTGAGCATGTAAATGTGATGACTGGGGAAGGTAAGCATGAGCACAGACAGCTGGGGACAGGTCACAGTGAAGTACGTGAAGGAATGGCAGAGAGAAGATAAAAGGGGAACAGGAAAGCTGCACAAGGAAAGAGCTCAGGTGGTTGTTCCCTTAATTAGGACAGGAGCTCACTGCCACAAGAACTCAGTGAGTCATTCCTAAGATAATTGAGCTGTTGTAGGTGGCAGATTCTGGAAGAGATACAAAACCTGTTTCAGACCACAAGCCATTTTTGGATTACTGAGGGCCTGCACCTAACATGGGTTCTGTTCAGTTTTTCACAGTTTTAGCACACCAAAACCACACTCTCTCATCTATGACAAGACCCTAAACTGGAAAGGTAGCTGGAGCAATCCAGCCAGATCACTATATGGCAAAAGCATTTTAGGCAGTGAGGATAAAACTCATGTGAGTAACAGAATCAGCTTTTGTCATTACTTGCAATGAAACCCAGGTGACTCATCTACCCTCAAAAACTTATTTCTATGGTGCTCTCAGTGTCATTTTTGACTGTGAAAGGTTCAAGTGAATCATATATGAACATATTCTGGCAATTCAGCCAAGGGATATTCTTCCAAGCCTGGTTTCTTGATAAGACAAAAATGGAGAAAGAAAACCTGCATCTGATCAAACTAGAGCTTTTTCAAAATTTCAACTCATCCCAGGAAAACTGAGTTCAAAGATCTCCTCTGGTCTAGGGCCAATGATTCAAACTTAATGTCTCTGCCTGTCAGAAAGGATAACATATAATTACCTACCTCACCAGGGCATTGCAAAAATTAGTTATTATTTGCATAGAGTGGTTGAATAATTAAAAAAATCTTCATTTCAGCTCTTGTGAAAGACTGTCTTTCTAAAGTAAAATAAAGTATTAGTAATTTCAAATTGGTAATAGAGGAGAAGACAGTTCTCCAGATCACAGCTTGAGTAATTCAGTGATGCCCAAAAGAAACAGGCAGGCACCAGGGAATAGATGGGATGTGAAAATGGCTTGCTTCTGTAGCAGGCCTCCTCTTGTAGGATCTGAGGTCACCTATTTGTCCTTCAGATGGAAGACAGAAGCAGTAATTAAAGAAAACCTCAGAAAGCGTTTTGGTTGTTTGTTTCCAGTTCAACTGTCCTACACTTTTGCCACATCTTTCCCTCATTTCTTGGTTAACCACACCTAATGGCACCCCTTTGCCCCTCCAGGTCTCAAGGGGTGCCTGTGTCCCACATGCAGTGAGAAGATGCACATCCTCTGCTCACCTCCCAGATTTTGTGCTGCTTTCGCCGCACAGAGCAGAACTGCAACGACAGGGAAGCTGTAATTTGGTTTTGGTATTTAGATTGCACTTATCAAAACAATTCATTTGCATTCATAGTCTCACCCTTGGTTACACCTGACATTTTTAGTCCATTATATTTGAAAATGTCTTGTCTGTCGTTTGCAAGGTGGAAGAATCAAGGTGTGCTGTGTTCCCAAAAATTGCAAGGCAAAAATCTCTTCTGTCCCCACAGTCCTTCAATTCAGCATTAGCTCTTGTTTCCATCCACTGTAGTAGGGGTGGCACATCAGGACTGAGCACAGCTCTACAAAACAGACCTGTTCCAAGCAATTTTTAAGTGCTATGCTGCAATGCCAGCAGCTGTGGTCAGGACCCCATGCTGCATGCACCACACTCACAGGCCAAGGACACTGGGTCTGCATTAGGGTTTTTAGGGTGGGGACTTTCCAGTTCAAGTGTATTCTGGCTACACAGTGTCAAGAAAGCCAGACTAGATTCCTCTCTTGGATTGTCTGCTTCAAAAGGAGGTACTCAGAATTCAAATTGTTACACACTTCTACCATCAATTATTTAAAATTATGGTATCCAGGTTTCCTCCATCCTTAAGACAGGTGGCCCTTCATTCACACAGGGTGTCACCACTTTTTTTGCTCAGGCAAGATACGCTACAGAAGGTTGCAGATATGGTGCCCTGGATAGGTTTGCAATAAGAAGAAACAATCTCAGTGTAGAAAGCTTTTACAGTTATATTTTATTGCTTGAGTATTCATAAGCTACCTAAACACCCTTAAATCCCTACATAAAAGGTGGAGGAAGGAAGGAGATCAGGATGGGATTACCCTGAAGACAGGGTGTTGAGGAGTCTCCCTGAGGTCTGGAAACACTTGCTTGATCTCCTAGGCTTGTGCTTTCTACACCAATATGACCTTTTGTGATTTCACCTTCACAGTCACTTGGGTCTGTAAAAGAGGAAAAACAGTAAACACAGGCATTTCAGTTTTCTTTCCCAGGGAAGACTCATAGGTATGTGACAACAGGTATGCTTGCAGTTGATCATTCACACATTTGTTTCTATCAAAACAACTTACTAGCTAGGAGTTTCCTGAGTGAGACAGGTGTGTATCATCCCATACCATGACATAGTGAAATATTCCCGTAGGAGCATAAGGTTTACCTCGTGCTTTGCTCCTCTGTCCAGGATTACTGGAAGAAATGAGAAGATAGATAAAATAGGCAGGCAAAAAGGGACATATTGAGGAGATAAAAATGAGCTGTATGCTAACCCTGCTAACCACTGAGGAATATTCTTTCCTAATTGCATAAGTATTAGTTTTATTATCTCATTGCTTCTCTCCCTCTCTCTCCCCTTAGCTTTGTTTGGGGATGGGATTAATTAGCATAAGATGTTACAGCATATGAATTGCAGCAAACTTCTGCTTTATTCCACAGCTGGGGTGGCCAAGACACTTAAAAGCAAATTCTCATTGATGTTTCTGGGAAAAGGTTCAGAAAGGATTTTAGCCTACATAGTTTTGATGTGTAATAGGAGCTAAAGGAAAAAGGATTACTTTAAAAGAAAAAGATATTCTTCTCCACTCAATCTTTCAACAGTTAATTTCAGTTATTTATATAATGAAAAACAATAGTTCCAGCAGAGAGGGCAATGTACTATGAATTTTCCACTTCTGTGTATCTACCCCCTGTGGTAAAGTTCATACCAATGACAAAGAAGCTACTCAAAAAGAACAACTTTTGTTTTTTTTTGTTTTGCATTCAAAATACCATTTATAACTAAAATCCCTCTGAACCTTATTAAGAAATTCAAGCAAACATTTTTGCTTCAGTTTTTCACTTATATCAGCCCAAAGGCATAAATTTGAAGCAAATACCTTATGCATGTAAATGTCCGTGGGCATCTGCATTTACACAAGAGCCCTAAGTCTGCAGGAATATTACCAAAGGACAATACAGTTGTGAAAATATCTGTAAGAGTGCCTTTTGAAAAGCAACAGTCCCTGAATGTGTTTTCACTAATAAGTATTTGAAACTAGACTTCAAGACTGGAAGCGCTTTTCCTGTGAAACTGGGTCGGTACACAGAGATCTGTATGGCTGGTGGAGGACATGGAAGGTCCAAACGTACCATTCCATAAAAGACCCCTTTATTCTCTTCCTATTTTGATAGAAGATGCTTCTAGTTTTCATTTTACCAAAGCTATTTCTTTCCCCTTCCTTCCATCTACAAGTGAAAAGTGCACTCATTAAGAGCCATGAGATCTACATTTCTTCATTAAAAGTATATTAAAAAACACAAACCACAATTAGAGTTGCATAATGCAGTCCCCATCACATGATAAAGTACCACCAACAAACATATTATTATCAACACTGTCTAATATTCATTAAGCAAACATTGCTTGAGATGGTGCTCAGATTTTCTTCATTTTTCTATTACATGATCCATCGGACTTTATTTTCTTGTGGTTATGGAAACAACTGAACGTTACACCTATAAGTTCTAGTTGCTTGCTCCATCATTTTCTTTTAATAGGTTTCAACAGCAAAGAGAAAATTAAACCAGGGAAATCTTGTAACAGAAAATGAAGAACACCTGATTATGTGCATTCAGCAATTACTGAGGGGGGTGTAGCTCTTTTTAAGCTATGCCTACAGGGCACTTCCACTGCTTTGGTTCCTAGGCACACAGTTTACCACTCACTCATGTTTTGTGAAGACATTTCACATAAAATTCTGACTACTTGCAAGACTGTGCTTTGATACACACGTATCCAAAACAGAACAGGGACGGGGTTTGCAGTTTATCCAACAAATGGAAATGAACTTAGGCTTCAGCAAAATTCCAGCAACAGCCAAAAGAATATCTGTCACAGCCTGACTGTCACTGTCTTGAAGGTGCTAGGTCCACTGTGTCTGACTGAAAATCTGCACATGCACTGGGCATCATCCCATGACACAGCGTGCTCCTCTCCCAGCTGGGCTAAGTCATTGTGCACGTTGTTTCTGCTAAAACTTAGTAAAATTCAGATGAGGATGCTTCTGTCCATGGAAAGGGATGAGCTGCCTCCAATAATCATTGCCTGAGTCTGCTGGACTGATGGGACAGGGCACAGAACAAAATCCAGCAGCTGACATTAGGAACAGTGGTGGCAGCTGTTGCACTGTCCCTTTCCCTGTCCCTAGACCGTTCTGAGGTGCAGTGTTTTCTTAGCAGGGACAACTGCTCTTGGGGATTCAGTTTCCAACAAGAGCATCTTAATCAGCAGGCTGCATCTCCCTGTGGAAGCTGTGCCACCTTGCTGGAAAAGAGTTTAACGAGAACAGGGAGGAGGAAAATACCTGTAGTTTCAATGGTCCATTCAGCTGAGAAGGTGCCTTCGATTCATGAGGACTCTCAAGACTGCCACTGGATTTTATGCAGTAGCTGCAAAAATAAACAAATATACCAAACCGAAAAAACCCTGATGGTGAGAAAGTCCTGCGCCACTCTGGGTTCTTTAACAAGACATGGATATAAGGTGCCTTCTTTCCCCATGATAATGTTCTACATGGCAGATGGAGCTTCTGCCCTGTAGCCCTTGATAGGTGCCTAAGGCGTTGCCTGACTCGACTGATGCAGCAGGATGCAAATTTGGCTGATTGCAAGTGACTTGCAGCTCCCCAGTCAGGCTGGTATAGATGCTAGTAACTCAACAGGACAAGAAGAATAGGTATGCAAGTCTCTTCTCTGAGGCACAGAGGTTGTCATAAATTAGGTGCTGCAAAGGTCACATTTAGCTTTTGGTCCTGTTGCAACCCATCTCTGAGGCCTCTCTGCCAGCTCAAGTACTATCTTAAAAGTGGTTGCAAGTGAAATTTAAGTTCTCTGCAAGTAAATTTTAGCTACATAAAGAAACCTGACTCTAAAGGGGAGCCAGGCACATGTAGAAGATGCATGTGCAAAAGCTCTGCAGGTTATGAAAGGATTCTTTGTTTCCACCACAGCAGCTGGAGATAAACTACCACCCTTCAGTAGCTTCCAGGGCAAAGACAGCCTGGTTAAGCTGAGTTGCCCTCAGTCATCTTCCCCGATGGAGGTATAGCACTGCGAGAAATTGATATGTTCTGTGGAAAACAGTTCAGCTAGAGATTTGCCTGTCTTAATAGCAGTTGCATGCTGATTTTTACCTTTAAAATTGTGCGTGTTTTAAGATCTACCCAGAATCGTTAAATGAACATCATTTGGGCTTGTAGCTGGAAGGAGCATGGTCCTATCTGCTTCATGCATAGGGAGCACTTGGCTGTTTGTTGCTGGAAAATATCTCACAGAAGAGAAGTGCCATAAACTAACTGCACCCAGCTCTCCGCTTCAAAAGACAGAAGAGAGGAGTTTGTGCTAAAGCATCTTTCTACAATACATATCAAATTGCTAATCTCAACTTGGAGATGAATGCAGAAGCAGCATTTCAGTGCTGCTGACTAAGAGGTAAAATGAACAGCTCCACAGATAAGCAGCCTCACAGTGAGAATATTTGTTACCACCCCACTGGTGTAAGGGCCTGAAGCTCCATGAGACTTTGCACATCAAGATCAAGGGGGCACAGCACATGCTTTGCGAGGTTTCTCACCTTGTCCTCAGATACTGCAAGAACTCTGTCTGACAGGCAAGTCTCCAGGGCTTGTTCAAGGACCATCTGTGAAGACAATATCCTTACAGAAGTGCCATGCTTTGCAATTTGGGAGAGCTTTCTCCTTTGTTTCCCCAAGTCGGGAATTATTAATGTGTGTTACTGTAAGAAAAAGAAAAAGAAACAGCTCAGAGCACACGTGGCACCCTTTGCTCTGCCACTGGTATTTGTGAATGCACAAACTACTGTTACTTTTAATCTCACATGACCACAAGCTGTTTCCCAAATGCTGCCTTTAAAATCAGCTTGTGGTTTTGGAGAAATACAGGGCAAGTAGCACAGCCAGATTTGCTGTGAGTGTTGTGACTGCCTAGAGCACCTTATGGTGAAGAAACCAAGACTTCAGCACAGTTCTCCCTCTTCTGCCTCCCCAGTCTGCTGCAGCTGTAGCTGTTTCCTGCCTACTGCTCTGTTGCTATGCCAGCTTCAGTCAGAGGTTGTCTGTATGGTAATACGCAGCTGGTTACAGACAGCAGTGCTACTTTCATAGCATAATACAGAATAAATGAACAAAATGAATGTAAGTTGCTGGAGGACTGCAGGGTACTCTCAGGAGCAGCATAGCACTTGCTTCTTAGCCAGATAACCTGTGCCATGTCTGCTTGCTTTCCCTGGGCAGGGGCTTGCTGTCCAGAGTTCACTGGCAAAGCCAGAACATCGACACAGCATGCAAAGAGAATATGAGTGTGTGTTTGTCCCCCTGTGTGTCTATGTGTTCCAACCAACCTAGTTACAATACCCTGAGGTGTTCTTCTCACACCCTGACCCCCAACTTGGTCACTCTTAATGATGTCTGCGGTTCTCAGGCTAGTGCCTATGTTGTATAATGCAGGAGAATTAAAGTTTTTCCTTCTGGTCACTGTGATTTAATGTTTTATTGGCACTTATGCTGGTGCCTCCACTAGACATTACTGTCCAAGTGACAGAGGCAGGGCCACTGGGGGAACTCCAGCAGTTCAAAGCCCCAAACCACTGCTGATTTCAGCTTGTTCTCATATTTTTAGCAACAAACTGCAGCGGATGGGGAGCAGAGGCACTCACCATTCTGCTGCCTTAGCTGGCATGCAGTGACTCCTGGGAGATGGCTGGGCATCATTCCACCTTAAATTCCCCTCCAACATGAATCTTAGTGCCATGGAGTAGAATTTTTACTTTGGAAAAGTTGTCTAAGGTAGTCAAGTCCAGCCATTAACCCAGTTCTGCCAAGTCCATGCCACTATACCATGTGCCTCACTGCCCCATCTACATGTCTTTTAAACACCTCCAGGGAGGGTGACTCAAACTCTTCCTTGGGCAGCCTGTGCTAATGTTTGACAACCCCTTCTGTGAAGAATTTTTCTCTAATATTTACTCTAAACCTCCTCTGGCACAAGTTGAGACACTTCCTCTCATTCTTTCACTTGAGATATGGGAGAAGAGACTGACCCCCACCCAGCCACAACCTTCTGTAAGGTAGTTAGTTCAGGTAGTTACAAGTAGCTACAGAGGTCCCCCTGATCTTCCTCTTCTACTTGTTAAACACCCCCATCTCCCTCAGCCACCCCTTATCAGACTTGTCCTCCAGACCTGTCACCACCTTTGTTGCCTTTCCCTGGACAAGCTCCAGCACCTCAATATCTTTCTTGTAGGGAGGGGCCCAAAACTGAACACAGGATTTGAGTGCTGAGTCCAGAGGAAGAATCACTTCCCTGGTCCTGCTGACCACACTACTTCTGATACAGGCCAGGATGCCACTGTCCATGAAATCAGCAGGTGCCCAGGGAAATCAGGTTAGCTTGTTTTTTTTTTTTAAATTGACAAAGTTTTATCTTGATAGAAAGAACAGAAGCATCTAGTGCCTGATTTTTGACTCTACAGCTTTCAGTGTGACCCACAGACACACACTGGCTCAGGCCACACAGGTTGCAGGATGTTCTCTCTTCCAAACTCTGTAAGACCAAGAGGTTCCTCGAAATTGCCACTGTACATGTTTTGCCTTGTTTCTATGTGCCCCATTGTTCTTTCTCTTCTGCTTTTGCATGTCTGTTTGCATTCCTTTACCCTGAATCTTTTCTGTGGTTTCTTACACATGCTGATGTCCAGTACAGCATAATACAGTTTGATTGGCTCACAATCAACACTTCACAATAAAAATCATGTACTATTGTCTGATATAAGTCAGACATAGTGGAGAATAATTTAAATTTTTCTCTCTCTCCTACCTCAAAGAAATTTGAGGACACTTTGGTAATTCTGCCATAATGTTGTGTGTCACTTTGGAGACCTTCAGAGGCCACTGAGTTGCAAATAGCTATCAATTTATGAGACTTGAGCAAGCTTTATGTAGCAGTTTGCATACAGCATAACTGCAATAAGCACCAATTTTGCCTATAAACAGGTAGTACTTTCCATTCTTTAGGGATTTCTTTGGTAGGAGGAATTATATTAAAAATAGACACTTTTAGTTTTGCAATTATCTCAGAAATCAAGTTTAAAATACAGTTTTAAGGGTAACTCTTTACTGACAGTGGATTTTGCATCAAATTTTCTCTTCTGTTCTGTGCAGACTGTTTTTAAGCAGTGCAGTATGGTATCACTCTAGGAGATCAGCTGAGATTTTGGAATTAAAGTCCTTCACTGTGTAATTTTCCAAATCTTACTGTCCATATCCTTGTCCTTCCTACACTGCAGGCTCCCTTTTTCATCAGGTTGTTGTCTTCAACAATCAGGTAATACACTTCAGTGCCTCAAAGCCTCAGCACCACAAAATTCAGATATAATCTTGATGGCATGATGGATGTGTCAATTTCTTTTTTTAAAAAAGTTAAACTTTACACTAAACAAAACATACTTACCGTGGAAATTTGTACTAAAATAACAGAAACAAACTTCTGCCTCCCTCAAGACTGCTGTATTACTTAAAAGCTGCTATTACCTAAGCAGGCAGAGGAGTAACTTATCCCACATTGCACAAAGACATCTCACTGTGAGATGCTCTGTCTACAACACCTTTGCATGGGGCATCAGTAAACCTTAATGCACCAGTTCCCTCTTGAGTGGCACTCCTGGGGTTTTTAGGAAATGTATTGAGCTGACATCAGACTTTAAATAGTTTAGCCCCAGCTGGCGACTAAGAACCAGGCAGCTGCTCTCTCACTCCCCACACCCACACTTCCCCCTGTGGGATGGGAAAGAGAATTTGAAAAAAAAAAAAAGATGATAAAACCTGTGAGCTGAGATAAGAACCCAGTTTAATAAATGAAAAAATTCATCGTCATCATCATCACATAATGAAAAGGGAAGCAACAAAAAGAGATAGGAATAAAACCAAGAAAGACAAGTGATGCACGATACAGTGGCTCACCACATACTGACCAGTGCCAGACCCTGTCCCTGAGCAGTGATTAGCCTCTCCCAGTAACTGCCCCCAGTTTATATACTGGGCATGACATTCTGTGGTATGAAATACCCCTTTGGACAGTTTGGGTCAGCTGCCCAGGCTATGCTCCCTCCCAGCTTCTTGTGCACCTCCTCACTGGCAGACCACGGAACGCTGGAAGTCCTTGATTTGGGATAAGCAATGCTGAGCACCAACCAGAACATCAGTGTGCTACCAACATTATTCTCATACTAAAACCAAAACACAGCTCTGAAAGAAATTAACTCTATCCCAGCTGAAACCAGGACACCTGGCTAAGTGTAATGCAGTAAAGTGAAATAAGAAGGAAACTTTTCTTCTGGACATTTAGTCAGCAAGAGCAAGACTGTGAGAGGAAAAAGCCAGACTCCAGTCATTATGGCTTAGCATTAATCAAAGAGCAAAGTAAAACTGGAGAGTAAGCCAAGAAGTGAAGTCATGCTGAACAGCACAAAGTCACCTTCTAGATGGAAGCCTTATATGCTCCCACTGCTAATATGTCCCATCCAGGTGGTGTGGTTCTCCACCTCAGCATCCTATCAGATGTAGTTTTGCTCTAGTACTGTGCAGGTTAGGCATTGAAAGGCCTCTAACACACCATGAACAGGACTAAGCTGGTTCACAAGCACTAACATGACAGAGATTTTTAGAGAAAGTCTCCAAATCTCTGTCTTGCTTTTGGAAATGCATAACCTGTGTCAGCTAAGATTGGGTCCCTCCTTTCTTCAAACAAGCAAATAAAAACAAGTTAGACTGAGATATCCCTGCAGCATGAAAAACATCTCATCTCATACTTACTGTCAGACAAGGCTGAAATGATTTTTTGTGTCAACACTAGTGAGAGCCTTACTGATAGGATGAACTTTTTTTGACAAATGCTAAATTAAAAGTCTATCAAGCAAGAAAGGCCTATAAACTTGTCTCCTCTGCATTTAGGGTGAACATGCAATGTAGAAGTATCTTGTACACTATTTTTTCTTGGTTTCTGCTGTGCTTAGGCCAATTTGTAGTTTGGTTGGGAGCAGTGCAGTCCAAGTGTTAGAGGCACACTAGCTAAAGCTGTCCCTATAACTCAGGCAATACTATCTGCCTCTGCTGTTCATCTCTCTTAATGATTTTTGGCTTTGGCTGGTGGCTGAGCAGAAAGGGCCTCTCTGAATTAACTCATCACTTCTGATACTCTCTGCAGCATGAGCCAGGATCCTGATAGATCTGACACTCACCAAGAGAGTCAGCCCAGTGCCACCTCCTACTTCAGATCCATCCTGGATCATCACCAAAGACCAAAATCAGGAGAAATCCAGGGCTTTATTCCCCATTATGATTAGTTATTTTACTAAATCAAATGACAGGTACTTACTTGGAGTTGTGCAAAGCCTTTGACACCTGTGACACTGGAACAGGTTGCCCAGAGAAGCTGTGGATCCCCATCCCTGGCAGTGTTGAAGGCCAGGCTGGATGGGGCTTTGAGCAGTGGCATCCATGCCTGTGGCAGAGGGTTGGAACTAGAAGATCTTTGAGGTCCTTCCAACCCAAACTGCTCTGTGATTCTGCAGACCTTTCTGACAACCTCACAGCACAACAAGCACAAAATCTTTCAGAAAAAAAAGATCTCTTCAGTAGTTGTGTTGCTCAGTGTTCACCAGCTGTTAGAGACAAAGAAATCTGTACTGCTATAGCTTGAGGCCACATGGCTTAGATCAGCAGTCAGTTTTCCAAGCCACATTTAAAAGGATTGCTAGCTAACTACTCTTTGCTATTATCTGTCACTAGACATTAATTTTGGGGTAGAGATTGTGCATTGGAGTTTTTAGGAGAGGGCTAATGATGTAATGGTAGGGGAGGGGAACCTTTTGATGCCACAGTAACTGAAGAGAGAGAACAAAGCCAAAATATTGCAAACCAATAATAAATCTAATAAACCAATACAATCAAGTGGAGCAAAAATCACTTTAAGTGACTTTGTATTTGTATTCACCATCAAAGTCTCATTTATGCAATCATTGTAATATTGATCCTTTGGAAAAGGAAAAAATGTACCGACAAATTTTTAAAAATGTTCTTGTAAACAGGGATGGCCTGCAAAATTTTAAAACCACTTCATTATCCTGAAGTCTGGAACTCAATTATTTACCAGTAATGTTTTTAATTCTAAATCTCACTCTGCTCATCCAAATCACTTATGAGAAGGACTTGGTTTACAGTAAATTCCTTTTCCATGGAGCTGTTTCCTGCATTGTATAGGCATTTGCAGATACGAGAAGTGGGCAAGATTTCTGGAAGCACTGGGCTCCTAAAGAAAATGATTATGCATTTAGGAGGGTTTTCTGAAATACATAAATAGCTTGTAATCTATTCTGCAGGTTTCAGCTCACTGTGATACCTCTGCAGACCTCACCAGGTATGTATTTGAATCCCAAATATCTTAGAAAATATACAGAAGACACTGCAACCACCTCTCCCTGTTCGTGTTACTGACAATTTCATAAATTATCTGCATTTTGGAAATCCTTTGCATACATTTTAAGTAAATATATTTCCGCAAAACCCTCTCCAGGGATGAGATAAGTGCATTTCCAAGAAACTGTAAGAGAACTTGGGCAGACGTTTCTCAAACAGACTGTTGCCTTTTCATGAGGGCAAATGGTACCACTTTCAGTTAAAGGTTCAATGCATCTCCTGAGATACAGGGAGTTTGTGTCCATCCAGTATGTAGTGCTTGCCACTGATTCCAGAAAGTCAGCATTTATTTTACAGTTTTAACATAGCTAAACTAACCCTACATCAAACATTTATGCTCTTCCACCAAGCTGTAATGCAAGTTGGTCTGTCAATCATGCCCCCACACAGATCTATTATTCCTTGTGATTGCCAGGTACAAGCAAATTGAAAACAAATGCTCCTAAAATGGTTTGATTGCTCTTCTTGTAAGTAATCAATTACTCCTTAACTGCTTAACAAATACATGATTTTATGATGTCTCATACCGTCTCTCTCTCTGCTTTGTCCATGTGCTCAAAATATATATCTTCCCTATAAAACCCCCTCCTCCTTGCAAGCAGCACAAAATTCTCCTCAGCCAGTAGCTGAGATTGCTTCCAGCACAGAGTAATCTTGTCCAGCAGTGGCCTTTGATAGCCAGCTCTGATCAGGGCAGGCCTAGCAATCCCTCTGAGCACGGGAATTGCTGAATTTCAGATGGGGCTGTGATGAACTCTATTCATATCAACCTGCTCAGCAGTGCCTGACAGTAAGAGGGACTGCAGTGCTGTGGGGGCAATCAAGTACTGGGTGCTTTGGTTAAGCATGAGCAGGACATACTTGATGAAAGATAGCTGGTGAATTAGTCATAAACCAGCTTGTTACTACTAATGGAAAGATAAAAACTGAATTTCATGTTGTTAAGATGTGACTTCCCCTGCAAAAAAGGTCATACCTCAATGGACCACTTCTGCTAAGAGTCTGGGAATAACCTTGTATAGCTCTGGAGAGCACAATTTCTGTGTCAGTTTAATCTGATCTAGGACTGTATTGCTGCTGAAAATTATGTCCTATTCCCTCTTCCAACTTGTCGTTTCAGGTCCCTGTGCCTGACTCACAGTAATGCAAGTAAAAGGACAGGAAAACACGAGGCAGGGGGAGGGAGCCCTGCTGACAGGGGCTTGCTTGGTGCATGGGAGTAGCCAGGCTGCCAGCTAAGAGGACAGCCCCTGCTGCCTGGTCAAATACACAGAGAAGAATCATCCTGAGAGCTTTCAAACTGATAATAGGACAAAGTAGGTGATGCCCTGCAGGAGTAGCACAAATCTCCTTTCTGCAGTGAGCACTCCTGCATTGTGTAGAGGATGCTGGAAAGGCAGCAGTTGTCATGGCAGAGCAACAGAAGTGCAACAGCAGCAGGTAAGCACTGGACTCAACTTTCAATAAATGGCAGTTGGTTAAGCTTGATGTCTGAAAATCAGATATCTTGTTGTTGTTTTGCCTTTGAAATTTTCTGTGTGGGAAAGAACAATAAGTAAAGTCCCAGCTACTTTTAGGAAATGTGATGTTAAGTTATTGTATTTGAAGGAAATTAAGCCATCTCCTTCCCAAGTGCTGATCCCCACGCACATTCAATTTCTGCCCTTCTACTGCACAACTGCAGACCAGAGGTATGTCTTTACAATTCCTCAGTGTGCTGCTTTCTGACTTCCTTGTGTTGCATCTCTGCCTAGCATCCCCACCCCCAGGGTGAAGGACATGTGGGAGGGAGTTTAGCCCTGGAAAAGGGTCACCAGAACAAGCACATCTGGAACATATCGGGGCAAGGCAATTTCCTAGATGAACTGCCTTTCTGCCAGCTCAGAACAAATGCCATTGCAGCCTAGTTTCGCGGGTGAAGTAATTCAGTGGGGTAAAGGCTGCATGGGCTACCTGAGGTTACATACAAGAGCAGGGACAGTCCCTATCTGCCTAGGACTTGCTTTGGAACAACTGAAAGCACATCCAAGCCTTGGCAGAATATGGCCTCTTTAGCCCTCTCGTCGTGGAAAGATTGGGTATACAAGACATTGCCACCATCATTTAGACTTTTTCCTCACAAAAAAAACCCCAAAAACCAACCAACAAACAAACAAACCAAAAAACCAAACAAAAAACCAAAACCAACCAAACAAAAAACCAAAAACAAAGAAACAAAAAACAAAACCAGAAAACCCCCAAACCACACAAACCAACAACAAAACAACAAAAACAAACAAAAAACCCCACCAAAACAAACCCAAAACGAAACAAAATCCCCAGCAATTACCCATCATCCAGCAGGATTGCACCAGCACTGAAATCTGAAATCAGCAGCTCAGATGTTCCTTGTAAATCAACACGTGGAGCTGTTGTAGTAGTTGTTAAGCTGTTAGCTGTCCTGCTCTGCAGTCTCTTCAGCTTCAGGAGCTTGCTAAGCTTTGCTGTAATACATCTTCCACCAAAACCAAGGACAAACAGGAAAGCAGCTGCAGTAGAATAAAAAGGTATAGCATAAATGCAGAAAGCCATAGCAGCATATGCAGAATCTCTGATGCTTGTTCTCAATCCAAGGCATTCATTATCTTGCTCTGCACAACATTTTTCCTATTCCTACCTGCTGCTGCAACCACAGCCTTGTTTACCATTCATTTATTGCACAGTCTTTAGGAAATAATGTTTATGAGATAATTTGTCTCTCTTCATATGCATAATAAAGAATAAACTAATAACTACATTAATAAAGCAGCTACATTATTATAAGTTCTTTTCTTTGTTGCTAACATAAATCATGAATGCCCCTCCACCCAAATTACACCAAAGAGCACAATCCCTACTCATAACTCAGAACTTTCAATTATTTTTTTCAATTTATAGAAATTTACCTTCTCTATTAGTATGCCCCCAAAAATTCTACTGCCTGCAGACACAATATCTAGGAACAGAACATGCATTACTACTTGTAGAAATCACATTGCTACCTCAAAATTTAAGCAAAGTGTTTACAAAGTTACACACATCAAGAAGTGGGTTAGTACTACATATTTCTTCTCTAATGATTGTGTAATTAGTCCTCATCAACCTCCAGACTTCCATACCAACAGCTGGAATTGCTTTCACTACACCTTCCTGGCAAGTATTGTGAATGATGACTACAGAAATCCTGTGACATTAAGAACTTTGACATGATGAAAATTAATCTCCATTTTAGGAACATGGGAGATAGCAAATGTGAATGTTAATGTAATTAAAGACTTGCCAGTTGGGGAATGTTGGGCACGAGGCTTGAACTTACAACTAACATCACTTTTTCACGGCTGTGATGCATGTGCTTATAGAGAAGAGCAATGTGCTGAATCCTAAACCATTTAACATTTGCAAATAGGTGTCATGCTCACTCTGTGCAGTTGGGTGCAATTCCACATGAAGCCACCAAAACCACTTCTGTTTTGTACTCAGGATATTTTTCCTGCCTTTGCTTCTACATGGTGCATGACTCCTAGTCCCAATGCTGGAGCTTAGGGCAAACCATAAAATCTGGAAACATATTTACATTTCCCCATTTTTCTCTATTTTGATCCTGTAACTCAGAAGGGGATTTCCTCTTCCCAATTTTCTTTCCCTGTGGCCAGCAAGCAAACCTATTGCAGCAAAAGAGGACATTTCATATATATTAACCTAATTTTAAGCACAAGGATTATATTTCTTGTAAAAACTCTCTTACTGTAAAACTGTAATGACTAATATTATGAAACTGGGCTAAAGAAATCCAAAGAATGACAACATCCTTTCTATTTATCTACCAATATTTCTGATTTGGCACAAGAAGACAGTACATGACTGTGTCACAGGATGTGAGGTATTCAAACACTGAAATACTTGGAAACACATGATGCCCGGGAGCAAATTTATTTCCAGGGTAAATATTTCACAGTCATTTATTGCTCACTCAACATACCAAACCTAGCCTTTGGACTGGCATCTGCCCAGAAGAGCCAGCTGTTACCTCAGTTTCATTTTATTTCAGACAGCAATGAATTCACTGAAGATACCCAACATTCATTTCCCAGCTAGGAGAGGCCTCGTTCAGAAGCAAAAAATCTGCTGTTTTCTTTCAAGGTCAAAGGCATGCTGTCCTGGTGTTAAATGTATAACTATACCAAATATTTCTCTTCTTTCCCCCAACCCAACCTTGTAAGACTACGAGGAACAGGGTGGGTTAAAGCCCAAAGTGGAAATGCCACATCCAGGTGCTCAGGAAGACCCCAGATATTCAGTAAGTCATGAATTTCAACCATATTTCTCTGATCCATTTTACTTATAGGCAGTGCCTCTCTAGTTCTCGCTGCCAGTCATAGCTTATCCACTTGTGCCTCAACAGACAAAGAAAAGTGGATTACTCTTTCTCTTTGAGGCTGAAATTGGGATGTGACTGCCCTCAGCCAGGAAAGAGCAGGGAGGTCTGTGGACTTCAGGCCCAGTCTAATTTTTCTCTTGACTTCTTTACCTCAGGGAAGATGGCAGCAGCAGGGAAATGCTGCTGTCAGGCAGCCCAGGGCAAGAGTAGGACACTCACACCCTGAAGGGGCTTTTCTTCTCGAGGGGCTTCAGCACTGGCTCTGCCCCTCAAACCCTTGGTACACTTCTGTAAGGAAAGGGAGTGCAAACATCACCTCTCCGGAGAGGAGGTGTGTCGCTGTTGAGCAGCTAGCAGAGTAATGAAAGCACCAGTTCTCAGTGGCAAGAAGGAATGACCTTTATTGTTTTGATTTCATCACATATATAGAGTTCTCAAAAGTCACCCAGATTGGTCAGTCAGAAGCCTTCCCCCAGGCCTGATTAGCCAGGCCTGCACTGCCCAAGTTCTGGGACACTGTTCCAACAACATCCAAACTTTATCTTTATTTACAAAACACAAGAAAACTTCTCATGGGAAAAACCTGTGCTAGCCACAGAGGTGGAGGGGATAGGCAAGACGAAAGAGACTGCTCCCACTGCTCCTTGAGGCCATCTTTGAGGACAGGAGAGGGAGTACCAAGGACAGCCTGGCCATCTGCTCAGTTCACTCGATAGGCACCAACATATTGCAGTGGGATGTGCTGAAATGAAAACACCCTTCATCTACTCTTACAATGCACTACGTTGTGGGATCTCTCATTTCTCCTCCATTCTTCTTTTCCCAGGAGAATGCAGGAATGGACCTCACCAGCCATGAAAGGCAGTTTACCCCTTGCTTAATGAATTTACCTTACTTATAATGAGTTTCAGCTTACTTTCATGGAAGGTATACATGCACTTAGCTTGGTCCCTTTTTTGTTTTAGGTTCATTAAACTGATAATGAAGATAAAGCTTAAGTGCTAGGACTGCTAGTGAGCTGATCATGGCTAAAGTGGAACACCCATTAAAGCCCAAACTATCTGCTTCAGGTAGAATTTCTAGTTATGGAACTATCAATTTAAGGATTTCATCATCTTAACAAGTCCTGTTTCTTTCATGTACGTAATAAAAATTAATCTATTAATCTTCAGTGTGCATATCCCCAGAAAGAAATGAGCAGGAACGTTTTAATTTTCAATCAGCCTTTCTGGTGGATGAACACAATTAAGTACTGTCATATAAAATATCGGTAATAGCTTAAGGGGGTAGAGTGAAACTACATGAATAAATAAAAGAGCCAGTGAATGAATCATAAAAACTTACATCTAAATCACAGAATTCTTTTTTAAAATAGTAAATCAGGATTAACCTAAGCACCTGCACATATTTGTGTGTATATACATATGTGCTCAACCTGCATTTCAAATCCCTTTAGAAGCATCCACCTTGAACCAGTGAGCACACATACAGTCATGTGGTGTTATTCCAAGCAGTAAAAAAATGCAGGTAATCAAAACATTATGGTAAAATATTTATAAAAATTAATTCATAAATATACAACTTCTGGTCCATTTCCTGTTACAAATGCTGTTCCACAAGACCCATTGTGAAATCTTACTTTCCATTATGTCCCACATGTCTGCTCCAGGCAAGCTCCAAACTCTCCATGCATCCTAGACCATCATGGCTGAAGAAGTTTTTGATTTAAGGGAAGGTGGGACAAGTGGTAGACCTGCAGAAGAAGTCAAGACACAGCAACTGTAGGGCTACCTGGCCCCAGGGGTGGGAGAAGAAGCTGAAATGGATGGGGCAGGAGCATCAGGAGCCACTGGGTAAGGTTTTGACAAAAAAGAAGGGTATAATGAGAAATAATCTGGAGCAATGAAATCCTAGAACAGAAACAAGGACAGATATAAGAGAGATACTTACTGTTGAACAGGAACACCAGGAGGCAGACAGGAGCTGAGGACAGATGCTCCTGAACCAGGACAAGAGTGGGGTAGAGCATGAAGATCAGATGGAGATTGGACAGGATTCATCAAGCAAATATGTGGATAAAAAGCAAATGATGAGACTTGAAAAGATTTCTGTAGATAGGTCTGAAGAAAAAACGTGTTATAAAGTAGTGGTGGTGGTAAAGCAAAAAAAAGAGAAATCATAGCTCTACATGCAAATTTAGTTTTCATTGCACATTTTTAGGAAGGGGGGATTGATTTTTCATTTCTATTGAACATTTGGATTAATTAATTTCTTTTTTCTCTTTTTAAAGTATTTTGCTGCATAAAATTTATTCTCTGCACACTCCCATAAACACATGTACCTATGTCACAAAGAAATGAGCTACTGAAAGATAAAAAGTACTGGCTGAAAAAGTGTTAATGAATTCCTCAGGGCTTTGAGAAGTGATGAGTAACAACCACCAAAACAAATATACTCGCTGAAGAATATTTTTAAACTGACTTGTTCACTGAAGGCTTTTCCCAGACATATTTATTATAAAATACTGTGAAGTGGTTTGTCTGGATTTTGGAGAAGAATAGCCTGGGAGCTAAGTCATAACCAAGTCTCTAATAAAAAAAAAGATGAAAAATGTGCAAATAGACCATATTAAAACTTGCTTATTAGATTTTAGTATGCTCAAAATGTTGTTTACTGTATATTTTATCTTTCCTGATGGTAGATCTACGTTTCATTTTTCCTATCTGTCAAAACTACTTCACTTACAGTATTTGTAGCTTAAGCACTTTCTCAGTGGCAGCAATTGTATTTCTCTGTTGTCTCATCACCTGCTCCCATTCAGGAATAAGTTTTAGCTGTGGCAATATAAAGCTAAATGTGCTTGAATATTGTTTCACAAGATCTATGGAGACTTTAGATTTCATTAAAGGTTTATTTGTTCTACTGAATAGATGTATTTCTTCAGCAGTGTGAGAATTATTTCAGTGGTGTGAGACTTATTTCAGCAGTGTGAGAATAAAATTGAAATAACCAAAAATCAGTATGAGGTCTGCTAACAATATTTTGCTCATTAAGAATGAATTTGAAATGAGCTACTCAAAATAACTATTTACATTCTTTTTAACAGTCTGAGAATACTTAAATTTTCAAGTCTATGGCTTTTATTGAATTAAGTAAAGAGTAGTATGTTTATAAAACAACAAGATACTGATTCTCCAGTTGAACAACAAATCAAAAGTTCTTGTTCAAGTTCTAGCAGTGCAGGAAATAGAAGCAAATATATTTTACATTTTATGCCATACATAGCTGAAGAAGGCAATTTTTTGCTTACTTAAGAAGGGAGTCTGCTCATTCCTGATTGAAACATGCACACATACCTAACATGTGCAATAGTGGCAAATGCCACAATTCAATATTTTATAATCCTATGATCAAACTGGTTTTATACATCTTGTAAATGGCATCAATTTATCACTCATTTCATTTTTATTTGATACGCAGTGTTGGGGTTTATTTCAATAGTAGTTGATGGTGAGATGATGTCTACCAGTCTGCTGCAGATTGGTACACATAATTTGGGTCAACCTTTAATGGCTCACAGAGATCAGCAGTCTGATACTTGAGAGACTTTGATACTGAACACAGAAGCTAAGCCCCACCCAACTCTCCTCAAGTGAAGAGGAAACTTTACCACTCTTATCTGGTCATTAATTGTCAGAACAAATCATCAACCACTGATGGAATATAATTTGGAAGAGAAAGAACAAACATGAGAATATCTTTTTTTTTCTAGTTTTTAGTGCAGGTTAGTCCTTTGCAAACTTATCTCTCATTATGGCCTTGTATGTGGGAATGTCTTCCCTGGAATAAGTCTGCTGGAAGTGTTCCCTACTCCAGTGGACAATTTGAGCAGGAAAAAGAGTGGAAATGGGGCATGTCCTGCCAGCCCACACCAAGATTAAAGGTTCCCTGGATGAAGTATTCTTCCTGAAGACCTGAAATTTTTCCAAGTATTGCATTTTTAAAGAAAATATGAATTCTTACCTTCTGTCAAAGTCACTTGTGAAATCCTGCAGCTCTGACTCGTGCAACACTGACTCGTTCAGCCTGGCAGTAATATCCCCTGAAACAAGATCTCCACAGAAATCATAAAGGCTTTGGAATACAGTGCTACACTCCTCCACAAATATCATTAAAGCCAAAGGTGTGTGCATCTCATCTCAGTAAATTCTCAAGAGCAGACTTTGTGTTTGAAGTATGGAAATGATCTCCATTTCTCTCCACCACTATTTCTTCCCTGAGGAGCTCTCTCTTCCACAGTTATCTTTGCTTTTTTTCACTAGTAGGCAAGTGCATGCAAAATCCAGTCCAAGCAAGACGTGATATTTGGACTCAATGCTGGCAAATGGACTGCAGAAGATGCAGAATTGCCCCACACTGCCCCTTCATGCACAAGATGTGTCAAAATCACATCTGAAGCCATAATTACAGCACAGAAAACACTGAATCCGTGATAAAGGGTACTTGATGTTTCTAGGAAGCTGAGGACAAAACCTCACCTCCAAAGATGATGCACACTATTGCTAAGCATACACACAGTAAAGGGAGATGAGATAGAGAAGGGGATTGCATGTGTAACAGGCAGCTTGCACCAAACAGAGGTGTCTGAGAAATTGCTCTGAAGGACCCACATCCATCTCTCTACAGATAAAATTTGATGGAGAAATTGTATTCCCACCAAGGATGGCAGATGGGGTGAAATATGGATGTACTTGTATAATTTTAAGAAGGGTCTGACAATTATTAATAGTTAGTCTTTGGATAGTACTTTACATTTACAAATCTCAGTACAAGCTGTATTTAATTAATGATAAGTCCTTAAATACACTGGAGTTGAACTAATGCAGCTTCGAATGACTGATGCATGAAGGCAGAAGAATTGTTAACCTTAATGAATCATGTTTGGGACAGCAGGTGGAATAACTGTTAGAAATAAATGTGGACAGTGTGTGACAGGCTGGTAAGATAAAAAATTAGTCGCCTAGAACAAGCTGTTTTGTAGTATTCCAGATTCTGACTGTTTTCCTGGTAGATTGATAGCCATGGGGTGAGCTGAGGTTGCAGTATGCAGCGATAAGAAGATACACAGTGCTTGCTCATGACGCCACAGGCACTGGTTTTCTTTGTCTGCTACCAGTACTGCCAGGGCACTTACTGATTCCTGATGGTTTTAGCAGATGCAGAATTGAGTCTGTGAGTAACCATTAAATCACTGTTACTCTCAGGCTTTTGGGAAAGGGCATAATGTAGCACTACTAATTAATGTGTATAATTTTTACATCAGTAATGTCAACATAGCAGAAGCTAAATGAATGACCTGAATGAAGACCATCACCTGTTTGAGCAGATAACCATGATGACTTTGTGGTATGAAATTACTTGAGATGAAACGGTTGCCTCCCCAGTCAGGCTGAGAGTGATTCTCCTCTGGGTGGAACAGCACTTCAAAAGCTTTGACCATGCATTAGTTACAGGCACTGCATCCTCATAAAAACCCTGCAATTCACTGGCTCTGTGCCCTGTATTGCTTTTCGGAAATACCAGACACTATCTCAATCTAATATATTTACAATTGCATTTTGAATATATTTAGAGTGACTGGCAGACAGATCAATTCTTTTGATAAAAGTGACTTTACTATATTAAAAAAAAATCCTGCCTAAGCAGTCTGCATTTAAATTTTCCTTTAATATATTGCTGTTAAACTTTCTGTGTCTGCTTCAGTGTTTATAAGTAACACCATTATTCCATGACCAGATAAGCGCCCTTCATTTTCCATTAAATTTTCTCATCCTTAGCCCCTTGAATTGAGGGAAGTGACAGGCACATCTGATTCAGAGGTTGCTAGCAGAGGCTGCAGCTGAGTATCAAGTCATATGAGCACTGATTACCCACCCTTGCACCCACGGGTGCCTGAAGGACTCCTCCCAGCCTTGCTGCTTAAGCTTCCTTATCTCTGCTGAGGCAAGAGCTGGGTTTGACTGGCATCTGTTACTGACTCCAGAATTCTGGTAACAGCATGAAAGTCCTCAGAAGGTTGCAAAAAACCCCTTTCCCAACTGCACAGTTGTTATTTAACTGTACAAAAAGCTGTGGCTTACACGGGGACAGCAAGGTGCAGACATAATCCCACTGAATGTTGTGCTTAGACATTCCTGTGTTTCAAACCTATATGCTATTACTAATAAAAGCATAAAGTACCTTGATATTATTTTCATTTCTTAAAGTGATCTGCCACATTAACCAAATGTTTATTCTTTCAGTCACGTAGGGTATAGAGGCTTTGCTCCGTTGTGCTCACACAGATTTAACTCCCCCCTGCAGAGGCAAACAAGAGGACACAGCTCCTGGTACAAGCATAGGTAGCCTGGTAGCTATGGTAGCAAGCCTTTGCAAGAGTGAGCCCTGTTTTGGAAATAACAGTGCACAGGTTACATGAAGTAAAATAAACACAGATTTGTTTACGAGTAAGCTGCTGTGATGAACAGAAATGAAAAGGATTAGGCATTCCTTTGGGAAGTGTGTCTCTTCTTCATATTAATTACACTGACAGTAGCTTATTAATGCTGTGTCAGCTTTTGTTTACAGTTTTCACAGAAAAAAAAAAAGAGAACTGCTACAACAGAATGTGAATACAAACATTTATTTGTTTGCTCAGTACATGTTTCAGTGATTATTTAAATAAACAAATGAAGATACTCTCAGCATTATGAGATAAAGCAGAAGAGCTGAACTAAATTTATAACAGAAAGCTGTCAAAGCTTCACTTTTGGTGCTTGGGGAATGCATAATACATGTAAGATTTTCTTTGTGGAATCAGAAAGTCATCTTACTCGCTTCACCTTCACTCTCATTTTCCCCAGTGAAGTTTGAGCTTAAGTTTTTTGAGGGAACACAAAGAGCTCTAAATCCATAAAGAAGCCACACTTCTTGTTCTTTTGTTCAGCCATAAAAATCATCATAATATGTTTATATTATAATGATATCGAATAATCTGTATTGGTCCCCTATAAGACATTTGTGTTCCATAGCCCCAGGGAAACACACATAACCCCCTTCCCTAGCACAGCAGGAAAGGCCCAGACTAAGGCTGTGCTGCAGCACGTACACTCCTGCCAAAGTGAGCAAAAGTACAGAGGAAACTGCCTGGGTTTTATAAATAAAACAACAGTGATCTGTTTTGTTTAAGAGACTGAAATACTGAGGAAAGGGCTAAAGAAATGTGTTGTTTTAAATTAAAGAAAAACAAACTTAATGCTTGATCAGATCTTTTTCTAGTATATCTACAAAACTCTGGTCTTGCTTAATTTTGTGTGGAGCTCTGTCAGCAGTTCCCTCGAGACCCTTAAGAGATTAGTGGAAAAAGTTGGTGTATAAGTGTGTTACACCATAAAAACCTCCTTTCCAGTTGTTTTTCTATTTAGTTGCTTATTTCTTATCAAAGTTCCTCAACTTTTATTTTCTCTCTCAGGAGTTTATTGCTTAGCTCAGTTGATTAGAGTATGGTGCTAATAATGGCAAGGTTGTGGGTATGATCCCCAGATGGGCCATTCACTTCAGAACTGGACTTGTTTATCCTTGTGGTTCTCTTCCAACTCAGAATAAATATTCTATGATTCTGTGATCCTGCCTCAGTCCAGATGGGAATACTAGGGATCTCAGGGACAGGTACTTCACTCGCTAAATTGGGATCTGCAAACTGAAAATGCAGTAATTTTATAGCAGTCTGCCCTGCCTGGGATATTAATCATGCATTGTTTGTGGGGGTTAGGACTTGGTGCTTTGTCATGGAACAAACTCTAAAAATATAAGTACCAGTAATAAAACCACTCTGGCTGGCTGGGACGTGCTGCTGAGGTTCACTGTCGGAGGGACAGGGAGAAGCTGCTGGGTCCAAAATCCATCACCCTGAGTTGTCCCTGGCATGTTTCCCCCAATGCTCCTGGCACCACAGTGAGTCAGCCGCCACTCCTCAGTTGCCAAACCTACGTCAGCCGCCTGGGGTTAGTCAGAGGGGGACCAGGGGAGACGTCTGTCCCTCCCCACACAGCTATCATTAACAGGCTGTGGCCATGAATACAGAGTGCTGCTGCAGTGGAAGGGTGGCCAGGCCCTCAGGAGGCTCCAGAAGTTGATGGTCCACAGCTTCACAATTGCTCCTAATTGCCACCATCGTGTCTCCTGCCTGTGTCACGGGGTGACTTGGTGGCTGGCCCCATGCCGGCCATCAGAGGCACAAGTTGAAGAAGGCACCATTCATTCTTTGCCCAGGATTGGGCCAGTGTCCCAGGATGTGGCGTGCTGTGAAACCTTTGTGTTGCGCTATCTGGCATGACATGTTGCACCTCGACCACAGCAAGGCAGAGCACACTGTGCCCACCACCCTAAATGGCTCACAGGCTGGCACCTCTGATAGCCAGGGGATTCAGCAAGATGCTTCAGAGACCAGGGGGATGCACACCCAAATCTCTGGAAATCCAATGGGCCTGTGTTTTCTAAAGAAGTGGCCTTTCTCTAGAAACCCCCTTATTATACTGGCAAATACTCAGATATCCTTAAGAAAGTCTTTGAAAGGCAATAGAGGAGGGCGTGTGTTTGCACAGATATACTAATAATGTAAAACAGATGTTCAAAACACATTATTTGATCTCATGCAAACATTTATAATGTTCCCCTAGAAACCTTTTCCTCTTTGGCAATTAAATGCATGTTTGGCCACATTCCTATACATTGATAGCGTCTATTGTTCATTACATAAACAACTGGGTTAAAGAAATAAATGAAATTAAATAGGAAATTAATTCTCTTTTTTTCTTGTATTACTTGTCACATGGAGCAAGGAAACTTCCAAAAATCCTGTGTATGTTGTTGGTGCTGTATTATGTTTAGAGTTTTGAGAGCCTTGTTTAGCGCCTTGTTAATTTAGGCATGTACAGACATATAACAGCAATATAGTGATCTTGAATATTTACCATGTCTGAAGATTGTTTTATTTATAGAAGTCCAACTGCCTAATTTCTATTTTACTCATATTTGGGTGGATGTTCTGTCATATATTAAAAAAACATGACCTGATCATACGTCAAGCAGATGGGTTCAGTCCTTCTAGGTCTGGACTGACATTTATTAGTTACAGGAAATACGAAACGGATTATCAACAAAAGTTTTCTTGCTCTAAGTTGTCACATGTATCCAAAGCATATGGAAAAAAGGAAAGTAAGGGATAATTAAAGAGCACACACCAGAAAGTGAAAAAATATTAATCTAGCTAAAACCTCAGAAGAATCCAATCATTTTGAAGCATAAATCTTTACAAGTCAGATCCCTTCAATGCTAAGACAACATCATCAATGACAACTGTGTCCTGAGTGGAGCCATTAAGGGGAATATCCATAGAAGAATACTTGTATTCTCTTTTTAGACACAGAACAATATGGTCATCAGGCAATAATCAGCCTGACAGTAATCACTCCAGCTACATGAGAGGACTTTTCACAGTGCAGTATGAAAAATGCTGCCTTTTGATACTCAGTATTTAGCCTTGCTGTTGTCAGGGTGACTGGAAAAGAGCTGTACATAGAGAGGGATAAAAGAGAAGAAAAATGATAAAACTTTTTTTGAAGAAAAAAAATCAGTTTTGCAGAAAGAAAATACTGGTTTCAAATCATACCAATCATGCAAAAAAAAAAATTCAAGAACTACTTGTAATAAAATGAAGTGTTTGATTTTATCTGGTCATGAAAGAACATAAAATTTAGGGCAAAGCTGAAGTCTGACATTGACAAAATATTTACAGAATGGTTTTCTTTATCCCAGTCAACTTTAAATGAGAGAGAAAAAATAATTACTTGAATGAAGGAAATGTGGGAAAAGAACACGTAACGGCATTTTTGAGCATGGCAGGCCCTGTGCTGCAAGTTTCACAGGTATCCAGCTGTGGATCAGGTGCTACCATGGTGCTGCCTCACCACTGGGTGTCCTACCCTGTTGCTGACTAGTGCAAGGTAACCCACTGGAACAGCTGTAATGGCCTTACACCTTCCTAGAGAGGCATTTCCTCTGCTTCAGTTACTAACTGAGACCAAAGACATTGTGCTTAAGGCCCAGCACTGGGGCACATGGATTTGAATGAGTCATGGACGTGTGTTATCCCTCAGCAGTGGTGAAGGGGAAGAGAAACAGCCTCACATTTTTCCATTCATATTTTTAAAACCTAAGACATGATGTAATAAATCTCCTAGAATTAGGTAATAAATAAAAGGGTAGAACTAATCTGTACACAAAAAAAAAAAAAAGCTTTCAATTTGAAATGCCAAACCTTATCTGTGCTAACACTGAAATCACCAAAGAAATTTAATAGTGTTCCAATTCCCCACTTCACTTCTATGTACCAGATTGCTGATTAGTCTCTCTCATGTCTCGTGTGTTTTTCAAAGAGCTCTGCTCCAGGATGGACTAGTCTGTGGAGCTGCTGCTTTTGAAATACAGCTTTTAATCTCTGATAAAAAACAGTTTGTGGGAAACCAGCAAAGCAAGCCATGCAGCAGGGAGAACGGTCCCCTCTGTCCTAGTCCATCTCAAGGCCACATTTCCTGAATGAAGTCCTCAAGAGCTCTCCCTACCTCTGCTGAAGAAGACAAGCCAAGCTCTCCTTTAATGGCCATGAGCTGTTGAGTCACTACTGCCAGAGTGCATCCATCAGGATGGTCTCTCTCTGACTGAAGGAGCATGGCAAATGAAAGTGTTTGTCAAGTGTCGCATAAAGGCCCACAAAACAAAAACGAACTCATTTCATGTACAGCCCTTGGTAAATAGCCCATTAAACAATAAAAGAACAACAAAAAATTATGTTTACTCATAAACTAGGTACCGCCACTTTGTGTGCCAGCCACAGTTTCCTGGGAATAAAACTGCAGTCATGCAACAAAAGGTTTTGTTATCTGCACAGGGGAATGACAGCCACTCTCTCTCTACCATTGTAGCTCTTCACTTCGTGAGCATCATGTCCCTTTAGCACTGCCTGCCAGGTACAGTCACCTTATATATTGCTGTTTTCTGACTCAGCACAGGACATGCAGACAATGCGGCTCACTGAAGGAATTAATAATGTAAAAATGTATTTTTCACCAAACTGAAAGGGAAATAGAAACAAGCACAGAGAAACAGTGCAGATTCTCAGGGAACCCACACGTGACCATGGTCTTGGCAAGTGGCTGTTGATATTGTCCCCAGATAACCTCTGCTTAGTGGGGGATGAAGCCATGTCCAGGTCCTTGGGGGCTGAAATGATGTAAGGATGGATAAGGAGAACAGGAAAAGAGAGTCAAGTTTGGTCAAAACGAACTCAGGTTACTTAAAGCACATGATTGGTTTTCATTTTTTGGCTGGAACAGCTCACTGAAAATGTGTTCTGTGATGACAGAAAGAGGGAAATTGCCATCTGCTGGTATCCAATACAGCCAACAATATTTTCCTATCCAAGCACCAAAACTGCTTTTGTGCCATATATGCTTGAGCAGCTGGCAATCATAGCAGAGCAACAAGCTGCTTCAGTGCTTTGACACATAGTTAAATGAAAACAAAAGGAAAAGAAACAGTGAGAAGATATTGATGACTGGCTAGAAATTGGCAAGTTGCTAAGCACTGATCCGTGTCTAGACCTCAATTCCTTCCTAGCTCTGGGTGTCAGAGACTGAAATAGTTGGATCACAACACTGAGTCAGGTGGATCTGTGCTTTGGTTCGCTCCTTTCAGAAATGGAAAATTCTTCTTCCTTCCCATGCTGAAGGTACCCAGCTAATACACACTGGAATCACCTGCAACCCAAGGGATTGAGCAGGTCGTTGTGTATATGTGTGCTTATGCTCCCAAGTGACTGCTGTCAGGAACTGCGGCAATTTGCTGCTCAGCCCTGGAGATCTCTCCCTGCAGGGCAGGAGAACTGCAGTGTGCTCCTCACAGGCAACGTGACATTCATCAGTACTGTGACATTAGTTACTGTGAATGATCAGGAGGCCACAGATAGCTCTGCAGTGCCACCTCTGTGTCTCCATTGGTGTTGGTTGTGAATGCCATGCAAGAAGCAGGCAGACGGAGACCCTGGAGAAGCAGCCTTTGCAAAGTCGATGGATAAGCAAAAGCCATTCTTACTGGCACAGACAATGGACCAATAAATGACACCTACTGTGCCTTTCCTATTTCAGAAACTTTTCTAAATTTGGGGCAATCTTTATAAGACAAGCCTGCATGGCCTTGCTCTTTTTGATAAATGTTATAAGTAGTGGGTCTCGTTTTGTTTTCATTTTTTAATGATGTTTGTTGTTTTTCTGACAAGTCTCTCTGAAGTTTTCTGTTTGCCTCTGCAGCTGACATCTCATCTCGGCAAATCAGGAACCTGTTTCTGTGTACTGGTATATAACCTTCAAGTACAGAGTGAACTTCCAAAGCTGCTTCTTTCTCCAATTTTAGCTCTCTCATAATTTTTGTTTTCCTTTTATCCTTCTCTCAGTTCCCCTAGTGACTTAATGTAAATTTCTTTGAAATCACAGAATCACAGAATTTTAAGGGTTTGAAGGGACCTCTGGAGATAATTCAGTCCAACCCTCCAGGTGGCTTTTAACTGTCTTCAAAGAGGGAGACTACATGATCTCCCTGGGCAGCTTGTTCCAGTGCTCTGACACCCTCAATGTAAAGCAGTTTTGCCTCATATTGAGGTTGTGTTTGAGTTTATGGCCACTGCACCTTCTCCTGTCACTGGGAACCACTGAAAAGAGTCTGTCACAATCCTCTTGACACCCACCTTTGAGATGTATATATCTCAAATATATACATATATATATATTTTGTATATATACAAAAAAATGTATAAATAAAGTGTGTATTAGCTGGGTATCTTCAGCATGGGAAGGAAGATGAATTTTGCATTTCTGAAAGGAGCGAACCAAAGCACAGATCCACCTGACCCAGTGTTATGATCCAACTATTTCAGTCTCTGACACCCAGAGCTAGGAAGGATTTGAGGTCTAGACACAGATCAGTGCTTAGCAACTTGCCAATTTCTAGCCAGTCATCAATATCTTCTCACTGTCTCTTTTCCTTTTGTTTTCATTTAACCATGTGTCATGCAATGATGAGATCCCCTCTCAGTCTTCTCTTGTCCAGACTAAACATCCCCAGTCCCCTCAACCTCACCTCATTAGAGAGAAGCTCCAGACTCCTCATCACCTTTGTGGCCTCCACTGGACCATCTCAAGTAGCTCCTTGTCTTTCTTGTGCTGAGGAGCCCAGAACTGGACACAGCACTGCAGATGTGGCCTCACCAGGGCTGAGTGGAGGGGAAGGATCACCTCCCTCAGCCTGCTGGCCACACTCTTCCCAATGCACCCCAGGATCCCATTGGCACTCCTGGCCACAATGGCACTGCTGGCTCATGGTCAAGCTGTCACTGACCAAGACTCCCAGGTCCTCCTGCACAGAGCTGCTCTCCAGCAGGTCTGTTCCCAGCCTGTGCTGGTACTTGGGGTTATTCCTCCCCAGGTACAATACCCTGCATTTGCCACTGTTGAACCTCATCAGGTTTCTCTCTGCCTAGTTCTCCAGCCTCTCAAGGTCCTGCTGAATAGCAGCACAACCTTCAGGTGTATCAGCCACTCCCCTCAGTTTCATATCATCAGCAAACTTGCTCAGGGTACATTCTATCGCTTTGTCCAAGCTGTTGATAAAAACAATGAATAAGGCTGGACCCAGGGTTGATCTCTGAGGAATGCCACTGACTACAGTCCTCCAACTGGATTCTGCTTTGCTGATCATGACCCTCTGAGTTCTGCCATTCAGGAAAAGCTTACCTATAAAATAATCTAAGCAAGTTTAGTCTCTGAAAAGACAAGCTACCTGAAAAAAGAAACCACCACTTCTTTTTCTTACATTTGAGAGAGGAAAACAGGGTCTGTTTTCAACTTCTTCAAAGGATAATACCCCTTGTTGCTTCTTTTATGCTTTTGGAGGTTTCAAAATATCTGGGGATTGACTTTCACTGGTCAAGATAAAAGAAAGATTGGTAGAGGTATGTGATTTCCCATATTCTTTTGTTCATTGTATCATATTTTCAGCATCCTGCTGCAATATGTTTTTTTTCTGGCTGATGCACAGACACTGTTATGTACAGTTCCACTTCACAGCCTAAATTCCTTACTAAACATGAATACAAAGTGCCTCTATATCTGGGATTTCAATTACTATTGTGGAGAAATCTCCTATTGACACAGAAACTAAAGAGAAGCTCCCTGTGCCTAAAAAAAGAAAGGTTTGCATCTTCCTTGAAGAGCTGGAACAATAGAAGCTTTCAGAATACGCCATGGCCTGTCATTTGTAAGCCTCATCTGGGTCTGTGTCTCAAACACAGTTGGTGAATCTCCTCCTATTCTACGCTGCAGGCTCCCAGAACTGCGACTATTGGAAAACGGGTGGTTTGCTGATAGAATATCTGGCAGAAGGGATTCAATTGCTTAAACATGGGCTCCTACTGCCTTTTTAGAAGATACAGAGCACTTTGGATAGAGATGGGACTATCCATCTATCAGAGACAGGACTAGCAGGACATGACTCAAACCTCAAAGGAGACCCTCACACGTCTGGGGGAACAGCTGAGAACTGAGTAGTTTGTAATACCTAAATTGATACAGGATCTGTGTGGAGAATGGAGCCAAGCCTTGCTGCCTGCACTTTACTCAGCTACTTGTTTCTTTCTAGAACTTATTTCCAATGTAGGTAGTAGGCAATGCTTTCCATGTTACCCCAAGTATGTTTATTTCAAATAATTTTGTTTCAGAATCCCATCATTTCTGGCTTTCCACTTTGACTAACAGATATGTGAAATATCAGCTCCTAACTCTTAAGTTACTTGCCCTGATCCTCACAGTCCATACAGCCTACCTGTGCTCCACAAAGCACAAGGCACTGTCAGCTGCTTAAGACCAGAAGGAAGAACTCTTAACTGAGACTACCCACCACTCTTCATTAACTGTAGGAGAGAGAATTTGCTCAGACTAGACCCTCACTTCAGGAAGTTCAAAATTAAATTAGAAGTATCTTCAAATTTGAGTAAGACAAATATTACAAATAAAATTTTCTGTGCTCCACAGTCCTGAATCCCACTGTTTCCATGAGTTGCAACAGAAGTCTCACTTTTCAAAGGTAATCAAGCCCTCTACTTATACTTTGGGAAAGAGTAAAGTTCTTTTCCTTGCTAACTTCATTATAACCACTAACAGCAAATTTAGGTACATCGATATGAAACCTTCCAGCCCATTAGTTAAGGAAGATGCACTCACATCTCTACAAACACAAATAACACAATGCTGTCTCTGCAGGTGTTGATTAGACCTTGAATGAGGAAAATAAAATTGATCTTGGGTTCCTGGAATGATATGAAGAGCTTAATTTAAAGAACTCATCTATGAAGCAAAAGTTTACTTTTTATTTCTTGAGACGCAAATTACTTTTAGAGAACAACAATGATGGCTGTTTATTTAAAGTGGTCATTCCAGCATGCTTATGATTTTAAGGTTTTCTAGACTATGAGAAGGTGGCATAAAGGTATATGGATGGTTGGGCAACTTTAAGGCTTCTATGTTTTTCTTTATTTACCAGTAGAGAAAGTGAAATTGTGAGAAGATCCTGAACAACATGGCCTACTTTGAGAAGAGACACAGGGCTCAGATTCACAGTTTAACTATATGGGATTAATAGGTTTTGCATCTGTTTGTTCCAGGCCAGCAAAGCATATCCAGCTGGGCACAGTAGCTCAGCTCACACACAGGTGCCATCTGAATGCATATTTACAGTCTCAGCCTCCCTGGATCATGAGAAGCTGTGGGAATTAGCCAGACTCCTCATCAGCTCTGAAAGTGGGGCCTGGAATTCCAGTGTGGTGAGATACCTAACACTAGCCTTGATTGTTAGGCATTTTACTTGAAAGAGAATTTGGGTTTTACAGTTGTGAATAGATCTGGTCTACAAGGAGGTCTTCTGCCACAAAGTTATGATCTTGCCACAGAACTTCAATGCCCATAGGTACCTCAGAATGTTTTATAGCCCATCTTTAAGCTGTGAGGAAAGATCATAGGGCACCGCTGATAGATTTCGGTCTGCTAGATGACTCTCAGAGAAAGTCAGCAAATAAAAATGTCCCAAGTAACCATTCCAAATAATCATTGTTATAATAAGAAGGAATTAAGATGGCATGATTATTCATAATGCACCACTTTGAAAGGAAAAATAAAGTCTTTTGCCAAATAGATCCCATTTCTTACAATAAAATTCACACCTATATAGTATGGTATAATAATTACCCTCAGAAGTGACTTTGGCCCTTCAAATTTGATCAAGGCTTTGGGTCACTCCAATAAGTAAATTTTAATTTATATTTTTCACCAACCCTCTTCTTTTTTTCCCCATTAGTCTGCTGAAAGTTTCAATTTGAGTGATCCAGATGCATTTGTAGTAGGCAGTAGGATGAAAGACATGTAACAAAGAGGCATTCACCTGTCTGTTAAAAATCACCTGTGCAAAAAGCCAGCACACATCTTATGCTACACTTCTGTAGACTCCAGCTATGTAGTAGAGACTCTTAGCTATGGACAGGGACATCTAATGCTAAACAGAGTAATCTCAAAAAGTGTGAGGAAGACTCTGTGGTGGGTGAAACACCATTCACTTCAGTAGCTCCATAAATGTAGGTAGACAAGTAAACACGCACAACTCATTCAGAGCTGGAAGCACTTCACACTGCCAGAGTATTTGCCAGAGAGGGTATTTTTATAGTACCTACCAAGTAAATTTGGCAGGATAAAACATTGAACATGGCTCAATCACTTAGTTACCTGCCTAGCCTAACCATCTGGTCAGCTTTGTAATTTATATGTCACTAATTTTTATCATAAAATGTTCATGCTAGGATGCAAAGGAAGAGAAGAAAACACCTTGGTGCCCACATACTAATGGATGTGCCTCACCCATTTTTGGATTTAGTAGATAGAAACTCAGCATGTTAACCCCTCTCTTATGCCTCTCTCTAATAATAAAATTAATCATTCCTTGAGGTAAATATTTACCCAAACTTTGTCCCATTCCTCTTCGCTTCCTGGATGAGTACATCCTAATATTGCCTGTATCGTGTCATAGATTTGCCCGATACAGTCATTCATTTCTGAGGTAAGCCTCCTTAAAAACACACCATACACATAAATGCTGATGCTCAGTGGCTGATTCTGGCAAGCAATTTGCACTCAAAGAGCAACTATCTACACAACTACAAAGTTTCACAATAAATTACATGGACACAGAAGATGGTTCTCACTTCTCTCAACAGCAGGAACTCTGCTATGTACGTCAAAGTTACTAAACAGGACAAGACACAAAGCAGCTAACAGATTATACATTAAAACCTTTTTCTAATTTCCAGAAATAAACTCTATCCCAAAAGGTCCTCTCAGGAAAATGGGTCTGCCATTTACTTAATGTAATTATCTTAGAGTATGTCTTGATTTGCTATATTGATAAATACTGTATTGGCAAATGCACTTGAAAAACTGGCACACAGAAACAAGATACGTTACAGGAAGCTATTGCTAATAATAGAGACCTTTCAGGGGGGAAAAAATAGGTGTACCCTGTGCAAGTGCATTGTAATGTGGAGTAAATGGAATAAATGTACGCAGGAATACCATACATAAAAACTGTATAAATCTGTATGAAAGTAATGTGCTCTGTGTGATTTCCAAAAATAATTTTTGGTCATACCAATTATATTTGATTGCAATACCAAGCAGATAAGCAGCTGTGTCAAAATTATCCTCCTTCCCATGTATTTTTAAACACATATAATATTCCCTACTATAATAAGTATTTACACATGAGATATAGCACTGTGTCAATAAAACTTGACTGTACATCAGCCATGCTACTAAGTAAACAGGAATGTGGGATTGAAGCCACCTGATAGCTTTGTGCCAGCCACATAGGAAAGCCCTTCCCTAGCTGATGGGAATACTGTATCACTTTCTTTCCACCCCATAACGTTTCATGTGTCAGCTTTCAGCAGGTCCTTCCTAAATCCCACCCTTGCCACAGGCAGAGCAGATTATTCCGCCTCCCCATACAGTTCTGAGAAATCCAATTCCTCCTAGCTCAGAGGCAGTGGTGCTGAAAAACTGGCAGTGAGACAAGAGTAGAACATGAAGTATGGAACAGGGAGGCAATCAGTGTCAGGTATAAGACTGGAATGAGAAGGGACCCAGTAAATAAACTACTTAGATATTCACTTATGTTAACCTTGGCCAGCAGCCACACATCCACCCAGTGGCTTTCTCATTCCCCCTTCTCAACACAGTCAGGAGGGAAAAATCATGAAAATGCTGGTGGGTTGAAGTAAAGACAAGATTTCTTGCCAGCTGCTATCACAGGCAAAGAAACCAGGGGATAATTAAGCCAATTTATTGCCAATTAAAATAGATTTGGGTAGTGAGAAACATAGGAAAAAAACGAAAACTACTCTTTCTCCCTATCCCCACCCTGCTTTTTCCCCAGATTCAGCTTCACTCTTTTGTACCTGACTCCTCATTGTCCCACCCCAAGCAATGCAAAGAGTTGAGCTGTCCAGATGTGCCCAAAACTGGCTGTGGGCTCAGCTGTGTGTGGGTCCAGTGCAGAGATGGCTGTGTCTAGCACAGCACAGTCACTGGCTGTTTCTTATGGCGTTTTTAAGAAGATTTTGATCAGGTAATAGGCCTCCCTGTGCTGGTAAAACCTTGCCACTACACCCAGTGCACACTGCCGTTGGTTTTACTTAGTGTTTTCAACAGCTGAAACCCAGCTTAACAAAGTGGTAAGTGCAAAGAGGTAGGGCATTGTATTGCATGGCTCTAACACAGCATTCTCTCTTTATGGAGAATATCAGCTTATTCTGCCTTGCTGACCTTCACTGTCATTAATACCCAGAGTACAAAACAGACACTCAGTGGCCTCAGACACACAACTCAGCTTAAAAAGAGTTTAGGATCTCGTCATCTGCTTTTTGATTAACCTTACTGTGCCTTTGCAATGAGACCTGCCATTACCATTACTGTTCCCTGGCACAGAACCCAAAGTGCCATTTGCAAAGATAGCTGTGTCTCAGTCGAGGCAGGGTGAAGCCAGAAAACAACACAAAACAACAAAGTGCTGAATTTGAGTTTATTATGTGCAACATATGCAGAATCCCCCTGAGTCCTGGAAGATGGAGTCCTCCTAAATCCCTTCTGATTTAGTGCCTCCGCCTCCAAGAGCAAATACAAATAACTATTACTCCTTAAATGAAGCAGATGAGAGTTTCTTGGCTTTAGGGATCTTTAAAAACATACCCTAGCTTTCCCAGTGGAATATCTGCACTGGTTTATTTTCTATTAAATGAGTACTAACACATTGATTTATATTTACAGCATTTGGCTATGTAAATTTTTTGAATAAACATGTAATGAGTAGGAAAGCAACACCTATGATTATAAAAAGGTTTGCATGGTTGCAAATCTTTCCCTTTTAGAGTTTCAAACCTGTTTCATTTGCAGTCCATATAGCTTATCCCTAGGGACCTTCCCCCTATGTAAACCTAAAGGAGGTTGGAGGCTTGGCTGGATTACCATTGAGACACATGGGCAAATGTAGTTAGGACTATGCCTGGATGATTTTGATTTACAAAACTAGGTTGGAAATATTCATCTGTCTCTGGAGGAGTGAACAGTAGCTTGTCACTGCTTTTAACATCCCCCTTTCTGCGTGGGGGTAAATACTTTACATCGGATATTGCAAGGTGAGCATTTAGAGTGGGGAAGTGCATTTTGTTTCTTTAAAACATGTACATATCTCTACTCTTGGGTGAGCTCCTGGGACAGTGTTAGTTAATCCTAGTGAAACATGTTTTCAGGGTTTATTTCCCTTCCAGCTGCATCCTTCTCCACAGCTCATGTTCACAAGTACTCCTTGTGTGCAGACCTTACAAGTCTATGTACCCTATGCACTGTGAGTTTCTTCTGTCCTGGTGCTGTGGCTATGAGTTGTAATCAAATAGTGCAGCATGGAAGAGATGATCTCACTTCCAGAGGTGATGATTCCTGATTCAGGCTAAATCCATTCTGTACAGGCAATGCAGAGAAAGCATCACCTCCAGGCCTGACTGCAGATACTCACCCTCTAGCTTTCAGACAATGTCTTTGCAGAAGGAGAAGACCATCTTCTGCCTTCAGGATTTGTACACTTTCTACCACTCACACTGTGCTTCCTCTCCTCTTCTTGCAATTCTCTCCAACCGAGATAGCTGTAAAAAAACCCACAGCTGCCCTTCTACTGAAATTTTACTGCTTTGATGTCCCTCCCTGCTTTATTGCTGGTGGTTATAATGACTCATTTGCCATAGCACTGATATTAGAGATATCTTTTCCTGAAGAGAAGGAACTGCTTATTTGAGGTTTTTTAATTATTCTGGCCTGGCTAAACTACCAAACTTGTTGTAAAGCTTTCGTGTAGATTATTACCAACAACATTAGCATATTAATTATTCCTCTGTGAATTCCTAAAATGTTAATTCACCACATACTGCTAATTAAAGAGGGCACAGCTATGAAACTAGGCAGACACTACAGTCCCGTGTCCAATAGAGTTTTATGCTACCTGACAAATAAATCAGCTCTCACTACTTTTTTGAACTGAAAGGACTGCCTGCCTTGACTCACCAACACATAGTGGCTTGCCACAAATAGCTTGGCATCCTCAGGATTGTTCCTAGTTTTGCCTTGGATGGACTCCTGGATATCACTATATGCTCTTGTTTCACTCTTTCCAATAATGGCTTGATTTGGAATCAGGGGAGCAGGAATTATTATCCAGTTATGCTGTTTGGACTATGGATTGGGCCATTACCAATCACAGACAAGTAATTTGACTGGGATTTGACTTGTGTGACATGTTGCATCTCAGTGTACTGGTCTCCAATTCAAAAACCAGTTCCAGTTTAAGGTATGTCTGTGCTTAAAACTCCAATTTAATTTACAAATGCTTTATCAGTGAACTTGAGAGAAGAACTACCACTGCCATGCTGTAGTGAGCTGGCATTGCCAAACTTCCCTTTTACTTTCCTGTTGAGGATGAGTCTCAATGTCCAGCAGGACCAAGCATAGCTGCTGGTGGCCTACAGAGCTTCATACTTCAGAAGAGGGAAATTTTCACAGCCTGTAACTTGCATGTCCTAAGTAACGTTTCAAGATCTGTGCTGGTCAGAAGGGTAAAAATCATACCAGAAGAGAGGCCCAGGTTCAGATCTGAGACTCAGAGGTGTACATAGAGCACAGTATTCAGAGATTTTTGGTTCATGTGTTTATAGCTAGTAGGGACAGAGAATCCACACCTGTTTCTGATCTGATTCCCTTTTTTGGCTAATTATTATGACAGATTTATGTGAATACATCTCCTTAAGATTTGCTGGTTTACCACTCTATGGATCCAGCTAATTTACCAAACTAGTATATTTTGTGAAGAAAACCCCAAAGTGCTCTGAGTCTTTTCTGCAGCATATATTGCAGGAGATGGAAAGTTTGGTTACCAGCTCCATGTAGCAGCAGCTTGCACTGCATAACTTCTCACTCAAAATCTCAAGGCCTGATTAATCAGACTGCAGAGGTAGGTACATGTTAGAAGCTCTCCAAAGTCTGCTTTATTGCAAAAGATGGGCTGACTAGGTTGAAAAATACCATTAATGGAAGCAAAGCAAGAAGATAACATACTTATGAGAAGAGAACTTCACTGTGTAGACTTGAACAGCTGAAGTCTGCAGAACAGAACAGAACAGAACAAGCCCCTTGGCTTCCTGATCTTAGACAGAAACAATTTTTCATAAAATCATACAGGTCATTTCAATTTGAAACAACATTTTTCCCTAATATCTGATTTTAACTTCCCCTAGCACAATTTGAGGCCATTTTCCTGTCACTTGTTACCTGGGAAAAGAGCCCAAGCCCCACCTCACTAGAACCTCCTTTCAGGTGGTTGTACAGAGCCCTCCTGAGCTTCCTTATTTCCAGACTAAACAACCTCAGCTCCCTAAGATTCTTGTCATTGGACTTGTGCTCCAGACCCTTCACCAGCTTCATCACACTTCTCTGGACACACTAATCCAAAACTGAACACAGGATTCCAAGTGCAGCCTCTCCACTGCCCAGTACAGGGGCATGATAAGTGCCCTGGTCCTGCTGACCCGATCATTGCTGATCCAGGCCAGGATGCCATTGGCCTTCTTGGCCACCTGGGCACACCCTGGCTCATGTTCAGCTGCTGTTTACCAGCACCCCCAGGTCCTTTGCCTCTGGGCAGCTTTCCAGACACTCTGCCCTCTGCAGAGCCTTTCTGCACTCCAGCCGATTGACACTCCCACCCAGTTTGGTTTGGTGTTGTCTGCAGACTGCCTGAGGGTGCACTCCATCCCCGCATCCAGATTATGGATAAAGATATTAAACAGGACCAGGCCCAATACTGAGTCCTAGGGACCAGCACTAGTGACCCACTGATGTAACCACCACCCACTGTTCACCACCACTCTCTGGCCCGGTCATCCAGACAGTTTTTAACCCAGTGAACAGTGCACCCATCCAACCCCTGGACAGCCAGTTTCTCCAGGACAATGCAGCAGGAAAGAGTGTCAAATGCCTTCATAAAGTCCAGGTAAACAATACCCATAACCTTTCCCTCACCCACTAGGTGGGCCACCTTATTGTAGAAGAAGATCAGGTTGGTCAAGCAGGACCTGCCTTTCTTAAATCCTTGTGGGCTGGGCTTCACCCCTTGGTTGTCTTGCAAGTGCCATATGATGACACTCAGGATTGTCTGCTCCATGGCCTTCCCCAGCTGATAGGCTTGTAGCTCCCTGAACTCTGCTTTGACCCTTCTTGTAGAAGGCTGTCACATTTGCTCCTGTCACCTGTCACCTGGGACCTCACTAATTAGCCAGGACTGATGGTAAATGATGGCAAGTGGCTCAGTGAGCACATCCTACAGCTCCCTCCATACCCTCAGGTGGATCCCATCTGACCCCAGAGACTTGTGCATGCCTAAGTCTCGAGACAGAAAACTAGTAATTCCTCCTTGGATTATGCTTCATTCTGCTCCCCATCCATCTCCCAGCTCAGGGGGATGGGTATCCAGAGAGCAATGGCCTTAGTATTTAAGAAGAAGCCAAAAAAGGTATAACATACCTCAGCCTTTTCCTCAGTTTTTGTCACTATGTTTCCCCCCACGTGCAAATTTTTCTTACTTTCCTTTTCTTTACTCAAGGTAATGTGAAGCTGTATTTAGACTTGCTGCTAAAGAACTCTGGGATCCTCCAATGAGGAGTGCTGTAAAAAGTTCAAGGCACTGTCAGACTGGGAATTATCTAAATCATGGGGAATTAACTAAAGAAGATAAAGCTATTAAACATTCCATAACCCAGTTGTTTCAGAGGAAATGCGGAGAGATAAGTATTAATGGGGGTTTTTAGAAGATAGGAAAGTGAAGAAATGAAATACTGATAATATGTCTTTTGTCCCTTAAATAAGAAAAATAATGTGTCCAGAAAAAGCAGAATCCTTTTTTCTTAGAAATAAAATTAAAACAATTACAGAAAAAAATCCCACAGACATGTTGTTCTCTCATAATTCCTAATAGGACGTGAAAGTAGGGTTTGAAATTCTGTATTTTTTGAAAGATGCAATAATCTTTGCAAATTCATGGCAACGTAATGTATTTGATGGAAAGATGCCTCAACTTAATATCATGAGCATATTGCTTTGGCATATAGCTTTTCTTTGCCATGGCATGAGGAATATTGCTTCCATTGGTCAAACCCAGATGGTTTGATGAGAGCAATGGGAAAAAACTAGACATGCACAAATAACTCACATAAAATTCCAGCTGGTTAGCATACATGGCTCTACCAAAAGAACAGAGGAGGACTCAGTGAGTAGAATGATATCTGAGCTAATCTATCAAATAACAATAATTTTTAAAAATCACCACCACGATGCTGTAGGTCACAACTCTGTTGTAAGTACCTTCGCAGCAGAAAAATCACATAGAACAAATCAAGCAAACAGAACCCTCACGACTCCATTACTGCTGCACCCGCTACAGTAAATGCAGTCCTATTTTAAAAAAATATGTCTACTACAATACTGGCTTGCTTTAAATCAGTGCTCATATCCAGGTCTTCTTTTGGCTGCAGTCAGTATTTTACTGGCCCCATAGAGATATACCTTTCCTACATAACTCTTACAGTTTGAAACGTTGTAGAGAATCCTTATTAACACCTTCTGGGCAAGATAATGGCAGTTCTTTGTTTAGCCCTTATAGCTGAGTACCACGTTCCACTTCTTATGAGGGGATTTAGCCCCAAAGCTGTCTGAGTGTCTCTGTTTATCAATTCCAGTATGATTAAAAAAGGACAAAGAAAAAGCAGTGTATCTCTTCTCAGGTATACAACTGGTTTTAAGATCATAGCCAAAGGATATGTTTTGAGTCAAAGCTGTGTGTGATCCTGCTGAAAGTCATAAACCTCCCTAGCTTTAATGGCTCTGCCAGAGTACCCTTATTTAGCAGCTATGAAAGCATAAGGCAAAGGCACTTATTGGGAAGCAAAGTTTATATCTGGCTCTGTTCAGCTGAAGTGAGCCCTTGGCTCAGCATGGCTAAATTGGTCTCTCTGCATGTCGGCCCCTCTCTGCCTGCTGGCACTGACATTGCTGTGCTCCTCAGTGCTGCTGCAGTTTTGCTGCTCCTCCTTCCCCTCCTCCTCCTCCTCCTCTCCCTACAGCACGTGGAAGGCAGGAACACAGAGACTGGAACAGAGGAGATGTACAACTGCAAATGTCTCTAATCCAGGTTGTAAAAGGCACAGAGCAACCAAAATCCAATTTAAGCATGACACAGAATACAGGTCCTGGAGCATTTTGGAGCCTGTTTCCTTCTGTGCATATGAAGTCTCAACAGGCAACCAATTCACAATGGCATCAGGGGTAGCTTAGCCTGTAAACTGCCTGGTAAAGACAACAGAGATGCTGAATAAATTGTGGTCACACAGTTAACACACTAATAACCAGCATTTGGTATAGCCTGACAGTATATTTAGGGTCCCAAATTACCCTCTGGAGGTACCATACAAGGCTGCCAACATGATACTTGTTGGCTGCACCTTGGCTTGGCAACAATCCCTGAGCAAGCAGACTGTGCATAAGGAACTGACTGTACCTCTGGAGTACATGGTGTGGTCCTCATCCTTGTCTGTTCATATATGATGTAATCTGCTTTTTGGCCCTGCTCCCCATGCTCCAGCTTGGGGGAAAGCAGCTAGCAGAGTTTTCCTTCTTGCCTTCTGAGGTCTGAATGCAAGGTCTAAAGGCAAACTATTCCCACAAGGCAGGGTTGGAGTGCTTCTTCCTGCAGCCCTCTGTCCCAGAATGGGGATGCATCACTTCAAAAATAGCCTAGCCCTTGGAGCACATCTGTTCTGGAACTACAGATGCAGGGAGAATAACCTCAGCACTAGCAGAATGAATTTTTTTTTAATAATAAGTGAGAGCATGTTAAATTCTGGAATGGAACTGGGGAATCTGATGACGAAGAGACAAAATTGACACAAAGAGGGAGAAGGGTACAGCTAATGTATTCATAATGCAAGACTTAGCTGTCTCTCCTGGGACAAACTGAACATGAAACTACCCAAAGCAAAAGAAAGAAGCCAATTTGCATAGTAAGAATGGGAAGAGCTAAGTGTACAGTAGTGTGTCATACACTTTTAGGGCTCTGGTTGAAGTGTGGTGTGCTGTTTCCATTGGCTGTTCCCAGTTTCAAGTTCTTTATGGAAGAAAAGGGAGAAAGAGGTGGCAAGGAGAGAGATATATCCAGGGAAAAATTTTTTTTAATTTCCCCTCTACAGTCCTCAGCTTGCAGACAAGTTTCCTTCAGTGACATGTGCCCATTCCAGGCCTTGATTTTTCTCCAGGCTGGGAGTAACTTGGCGTCAGATCAAGCAGTGAAGAACACTTTCATTAATTCAGGGCTGTGCTGCCTTGCCATCACTTCTAACCTTGTCCTCTGACACAGAAAAATTTCCCCCTCCCCACATGCCCTGGTAGCACAAAGGCCTGCTGCTTGGCACCAGGGATGATTCATAAAATTAGAATCCATGTTCAATAAGCCTGATGGAGTGGAAATGGCCTAGGTGTATTAGTAACACTGCCAATAAAGAACTCATGGAGAACAGCAGCTTTATCAACTTTGAAGTAAACATCAAAAGCTGTCATTAGTGGAAAGGTCATTGTGCTGTCTGCAGAGAGAGCGATGTGACAAGTCAAACAGTTTAGCATTTTGAGAATAGTGCCCAGGAGAAGACGATGTGTCTGGCATCCAACAGTGTCATTGTCACTGCCTGTGGGCTTCCCACCATGGTGCTGGTATCACTGCTCCCCATTTTCCCAAGGTGATACCACAAGAAAGGCTTGGAGAAGATGGTTGATGACCAGGATAACACACTTGGATGAGACACATCCAAGATGAGCTTGACAGCCAAGCACAGCCCATTGCACAAGATGCGTTGCTGTGGTGCTCTGTAAGGACATCAGCAAGAGCTCACCTCAATGCAGGGCCTTTGCATGTGGTAAGAGGTGCTGATGCCCACAAGATACTATTTAGACCTACATTAGACCAGTTCATTGTAAATTTCAGCTCCAGCTAGGGCTGCAAGCATGTAAATTGCTGCAAATGGGTAATGCAGAGAGACTCTCCACAAGCCCATATATACTGAGGGTCGATGGCAGGTTGAACAGTCAGCAGTGCCCTGGCAGCCAGGAAGGCCAACCCTGTCCTGGGGTGCATCAGGCACAGCATTGCCAGCCAGGCAAGGGAGGGGATTGTCCTGCTCTGCTCTGCTCTGGGGCAGCCTCACCTCCAGTGCTGGGGGCAGCTTTGGGTGCCACAATATAAATAAGAAATAAGGCTGAAGAGCATTCAAAGGATGCTACAAAGATGGTGAAGAGTCTTGGGGGGAAGCTGAATGAGGAGTGGCTGAGGTCACTTGGCCTGCTCAGCCTGGAGGAGACTGAGGACAGACCTCATTGCAGTTACAACTTCTTCATGAGGGGAAGAGGAGGGGCAGACACTGATCTCTTCTCTGTTGTAACCAATGACATGATCCAAATTGCCTGAAATTGTGTCTGTGGAGGTTTAGGCTGGATATTAGGAAAAGGTTCTTCACCCAGAGGGTGGTTGAGCACTGGAAAAAGTGGTCACAGCACCAGCCTGACAGAGTTCAGGAAATGTTTGGACAATGCTCTCAGGCACATAGTGTGACTCTTGGGATGTCCTGTGCAGGGCCAGGAGTTGGACTCAATGATCCTGATGATCACTCCAGTCCCTTCCAACTAAGCATATTCTATGATTCTATGATCTTTTCCACGTGTATGAAATGGATCCTTTCTGATCTGGCAGGACTGTACACATCATTTGCATGAGTACTCAGGACTACAGCAGAGAGCAGTGCAGGTCAAAGATGAATCACTTTCACATGTGATTCAATTTTCCTCAGATCTTTCTCATCCTCATCAAATAACTTTTAGAATTCTAATTTCTGTTTCACTTAAAGGAATCAAACTAAATACTTTGTGGCTCATGACACTCTGTGGCTCATTTTCCAACAATTTGCTGTAATAAAAATAGGGATTTGTATTGGGTGGGTTTTTTGTAATTTTTGAATCTGACACTTCTAAATAGTGGGTAGACCAAAATATATATTTTAAACTAATTACTGCCATAATAGCTTTTGCAGTGTGCAGCAAACTCCTCCCAGCTGTAGCCCATCTCTCCTGCTTGCCTGCATGATTACTCTTAGCACTGCCAGGACCACCTTCTTTTCAGCATGGAGGGCACTGAAATACCCTGCCTTGTCTCAATTTAGGTTTATTTATGAATTAGAAAATTGCAAAATATGTTATGGGGATCAATAAATGCATCTATTTCATGTAGCCCATTTCTTCTCTCCTAGCTAGTCCCACATAAACTGTTCTCTCTCAAAATTATATTGCCAGTGAGGGCCACTATGCAATGCATCTGATGTCCTGATAGTGCACAATCTCATTAGGCAAATCCCAGGGATAACTCAGAAGCTAATGAGAATGGTTACAGATGCATTAACAAGGTCACTGATAAGAATATAGTCACAAATCACCTAATTAGGAGGCAGAAAAAAACCAGGCAAGCTCTTCTATATTTCTGCCTTACAACTGCCTCTCTGCAGCCAGCTGCTAGCTATTGCTTCTCTTTCCCCTACCTGTATGGATGGCTGCCAAAATACCTCTCTCAGCCTTGAGGCCTGAGAAAAGAGGAAGGAGCAGGAACTCCTGAATTGTGTCATTTTGATTCAGTATGGAAAAAACTAATTTGTGGTTCTGAGAGTATCTCTTCAGGCCTGCTTCTTTTCTACCCTGAGAGTTGCTCACACCCACCTAGTCCCCTGCCGAGTCAGTCTCATTCTGCACTCATTTTGTGTCAAAGGATATTGAGGGAGGTGTGGCACTCACTAGACTGAATGCAAACCCCACAAAAATAAAGAGAAATTTTGGTGGGGTTTTCATTAAATCTCAGTATAAGAGAATTAAGGTCAATGTAAATCAATTCTGGAACCATCAGGAAATTTTGATTTCTCCAGGTTCTGTTTGCTTGTCTAGAACCAGGACAGAAAAACAGACACACTGGTATTGACATGGGACAGAATAAAATTGCCCTTAAATCTGATTAAGTGAATAGGATGAAACCTAAAACTGACATCATACTGTCATTACATAGGAAACATAAAGTTGACATAATCCATTCAAATTTAATCAAATTCTCTACATTTCAATAAGGCAAAATAAAACCCACATCAACTGCATGAAAACAAAATGTTTCAGTTTAGCCAAGAGTTTTTAACCTGTCTGAATCAGCACCTTTCAAAATTTATAAAATGTTCTTTTATAAAAGTTTTAACACACTACAAAGAGATACAAAATAACAAAATGTCCTGCATCTGCAGCTGTGCTCTGAGTACTGCCATACTGTTAAATGGGCAGGAGATTTCTTCTACTCCTAACAGTGAGAATTTACCTGTTAAAATATCAACTACTACAACTTTATTATCTTATGGGTTTATAATACACATAGTTTGTAAAATTGTGATAATGTAATGTATATATAGATACAATAATATGTATGCACACATATAGAATACTATAAATACTGAACTCACATATTTATAATAGTTGTGCAAAGCCTAGACCAAAATTCTTATGCCAGTTATACTGACTGTGTTTATGTAAAAGCAGAATATATATGCTGACTGTAGGAGAGAACAAAGCCTAGAAAGCAGGGATGCTATACAACCACAACATGGCCTTAAGATAGAAATTTATCCTCCTCTCTATTAATTCACTAAATCCTGCTCACTGTTGCCCAGTACAGCAAATTTCCCTGCTATCCCCTGTCTATTGAGGCAACTTCATTCTCTCCTGGCACTTTCAAGGTTACTTTCTGCCTGAACAAATGATAGCCATGCTGTCTTTTCCTGACTTCAACAGAAATCATCTTGTCCTTCATGACCTGTGTGCAAATGTATGTGCACTAATAAATAGCAACACTGCTCATTCAGACAGCGTCCTTCACAGGAGCACTTTCCAACCCAGCAAAATTAACAACAACATCAAACAAAACCCCTGCCAAATGGGATATAAAAGCTAAACCACACACTGACTGCCTGAGTAAGAAAAGAAAGCAAGGTAAGGAAAAAAAACCACGGAAAATTTATTCATGCATTTCTGAAAAAATTAAGTGGAGATCTTTTGTAGTCTGGTAGCAAACTGCATGGGGAGCATGTTGAAATACAATCTTTTTTTTGGGCTCCCTGTGCCAGGTCCCCTTACCCACACATGTACTCTGGACTTGCTGGTGGCAGGGAGTTTCCCTGAGGGACAGAGGTGATTTCATCCTCTGGGTAGTTAGGGATGCACAGATACTCTCCTGCAGTGTTAAGGCAAGTCTTGCTCTCAGGCAGCCTTTCAGCCCTGCCTAGGAGGCAGGGATGGGGGAAAGGATCAGGGACAATGCCCAGAGCACATCCATAAGGAGCCAGTTGCTGAGTCTGCTCAGGTCCACGAGAGTGAACCAGCAAGACTTTTAACTCCAGCTGTAAGGTGACTGGGTGCTTGCTTTCATATTGGTACCCCAGAGGCTGAGGCACACAGGAGCCCTTAGGGTCTGGAAATGCACTCAGCAGCTCATCCACAGTTTAGGTTTGACCCTGCTGCTGGCTGCCACAAAGCTTTAAAACAATAGGAAGCTAAAAGCTAGCAAGAAGTTACCAATTCAATGTTAACACTGCTTCAGAGCCAAAGTCCCAGCTGAAATCAAAATAAATCAGAAGTCTAAAGAGAAAACTGAGGATTTCCTTTTCCATTTCCAAAGATCTCTATGCCTCTTCGATGAGCAGTACATTTAAACTACAAAGTACACTAGTGAGCTGGAAAAACTGTAGAACCAAAGATTACCTTTAGAAAAATACCAAATGCCACTGGTAGTGCTGCTCAGAGCTGCAGTGGCTTGGTGGAGTCTCAGCAGCCAGAAGTCTCCACAGCAGCAAACAGCTTGGTGATAAACTGGTAAACAAGGTAAACAGGTGATAAACTGGTAAACAGCACAAGACCCTGAAGTGAAAGGCAGTACTCAAAGGGAAATAAGAATAAAGAGCAACTTGAGAAAACACAAAACATAAAATAACAAACCACAGACAACTTTGAGTGTATTTTGTGCTAGTCTTGAACGCCCATCTCTTCACTCCCACTGACATCAAAAGATGGTATAAGATTTAAAAGCTGCAGAAAACACATTCCCACCCTGTGGTCCAGCTTTTCCAGCCACTGCCCCAGCCTCAGCAGCAGCTGCTGGCCACGGGCATGCACCCTTAGGGGCAGGGAGGGGAGGACAGAGGGACGGAGAAGGCAGCTGGAGGGGCCCTGCCATTTGCAGGGAACATGCCAGCAGCAGCTTGCTTGGCAGGCTCTAAGACACCAGGCATATGCATACACAGTTCTGCATATGATTATTTCTTGGTCAAATTAAAAGGTGAAATAAAGTAGGAAGTTCATCAGTGAAGAATAAGACAAATAGTGAGCAATCATGCCTGACAGCCAGAGGTTTGTGGAAACTTCATGAACTGTTGCTCTGAGCAGCTTGCAGAGGTTTGCACCCACGTGCCTTCATTGTTACCATGCAGCTCCCATCTGACTTGATTTCTGGATGCCCCATTTATGCTCTGTAGTTTTAAAGAAAACTGAAGCATATTTAGAGGATGGGGTTCCTACTGATTTTGTTAAAAGGCCAAACACTATCTTTTGGGGTTTGGAAAAAGCACCACTGTATGCTGGAAAATTCAGACTGTAATCTGTGTTTTTTTCTCTCATTATCAAAGTCAGTGTATGTGCCTTGGTGCTCTCTGTAAGGGCTGCATAATCAAAGCTTTTTGCCTGGTTTTAGAACACAGATGTCTAAGCCACACAAAAAGTATTCATGGTGCTTTTTTGGTCTTTATTTTTTGTTTTGTTTTTGCTTTTCTCTTTTAACAGAAGTTTTAAACAATATGACCTGTAAGACTGAAATAACTAAGATCTCTCTCTTGCAGCTGGCATGCAATAGAAATTATAGATTCTGTTTTAATCTGTTTGTTCAACTTGCCTGATTCTAGCTAATCAAGTAGAAACAACCCAATAATAATAAAAAATTGCAGCTAGAGCATCAGTCCTTCCAACTTTCTATCTTCTCTTTTCTTAAAAAAGTCACTTATTTATTTCAACATATACCTTACAGTTTGAAGGAAAAGATATTAATTGCTCCTGAATCTGAAGGAAAATATTTTGTGCATTGACAAACCCTTTGCTAGCAGGGACAAATTCAGACTGCACGTTAACCCTAGGCCTGCAAAACACTGTTTAAAAAAAAAGCATGTAATGTTCTTCATGTGTGAAAACCACTCTATTCTTCACATTTATTTTCACAGACGGGTCAATATTTTATCTTGATTTGCCATAGTTAGTGTTCCCAGAATGAAAGTGGGTAAAATAGAAAATCTCCTAATTGTCACAGATTCTGTGCGAAGCCACAATGGCTGTGTGTCACCTTGATAAGCAGCTTATCCAGTACAAGAGACCTGCGTTCACAAATTAATGTAAATTATGTGAAAGCACCAAGCAGTGGAACACAGGGCTATTATTCGTTGAAATGAGTGACTCACAGTATTGCTGCTGGAGTAGAGCTCAGAAAAAATCCCTACTCTTCAAAATCCCAGCTTTGGTTTCATTTTACAAAACACTGTAATTCCATTTTCTAATGGAAGTAGATTTGGCCTTCAATTCATTGGTCTCACCATATTAAAAATTGATCAAATGCAATTTGAATTAATATTTTATTCCCTTTTTCTCCCCATGGCCTTTCATTTCTGGAGGTAGCTGCACTTGGGTGTCACTTGCAACAGCAATGTCCCACAGGCACTGTCCCATCCAGGCTGCAGGAGCACCGTGATGTGATGGCAGAGCTCCTGCTGGCTGTGAGGGCTGTGGGAAGAGCCCCACACCCATTTCATAATTTGGTGGCAGAACATGTGTGGGTTTGTCCTGATGTCATCTTGCCTGGCGGGTACAGTTTGTTGTGGGCTCCCTGCCCTGAGGAATACACAGTTCCCAGCCCACGAGTCATCTCACAGGTTTTTGGGCTGGCCTCCTTCACCCCAGTGCATGACAAAATGAGTATCCAGATGAACTCAGCCTGGGGCTTTCCAGCATAGCACAGGGCTTGGTCCACTGAGCACCAAGTTTGAAGTTCATCCAACGCAAGTTGCATATTTGAAAAGCTCTTCCCATTGCCTCCAGTCAGCCAGGTTTGTCATCCAGGGAGCTACATGAACCAAGGCTTCTGGTGTCTAACCCAGTACTAATTCCACATGGTACATATTTTTTCCCCCCACCAGATTAAATTTGCCTTTTCCCCTAAATTGTGAACAGTGGGAAAATGCTCTGGTCACAGTAAAGTCATGCTTTGCAAATGTTTTGTTATTCATCTTCCATTGCCATTTACTAAAATCACAATGCCTTGGAGCGTCACGAATGCACACAGCACTCAGAAGCTGAAGGCAGTTTTCTTCCCTCTTCTGTTTAGAAATTCACTAAAAGCTGGTGAAGTCCCACCTCAAGTGCTGTGTCCAGTTCTGGGCCCCTCAATTGAGGAAAGACTTCGAGGTGCTGGAGTGAGTCCAGAGAATGGCAATGAAGCTGGTGAAGGGTCTGGAGCACAAATCCTGTGAGGAGCAGCTGAGGGAGCTGGCTTTGTTTATCCTGAAGAAAAAAGAGGCTTAGGGGAAACTGCATTGGCCTCTATAACTACCTTGAAAGGAGGCTGTAGTGAGGTGGGGGTCAGTGTCTTCTGCCATGTCTCAAGTGGAAGGATGAGGGGAAATGGCCTTCAGTTGTGTCAGGTAAGGTTCAGATTAGAGATTAAGAAAAAATATTCACTGAAAGGGCAGTCAGGCATTGGATTAAGTTGCCTGAGGAGATGGAAGAGTCACTGTCTCTGGGACAGAAGAGGCATCTGGATGTGGCACTTTAGAGGTGATTGTGACAGTGTTGGGTTGGCAGTTGGACTAGAAGGTCTTGAAGGTTTCTTCCAACTTTGATGATTCTGTGAAAGACACACTCTTTTCTTTCAAATTGGAAGCGGATTCTAACTGCAAATGAGACAGTGTTTATTAATCATGATTTGTCATGCTCTTGTAAAACAATCCAAGTTCTATGTCAGCAAAAATTTGAAGTCTATCCATACTAGTAGCTTCTGCCCTCAATAAGAAGCATCTTCATGTTGCTCTCAGTCTTAAATGCTTTTGCCCTTATTTTAGGATTCACCTCCTAAGGCTATCCACAGCCTCTTCATGGAGTAGCTATAGATCAGCCTCTGACTTTATCTCTTTTATTTTTTTTCCTCCAGACCAGGCCTTGCCTCTGTCCTTGCACTTGGACATGTCAGTTCTGGGTCAACAGGCTTTTATTTTTGTTAACTCTTACCAATTGCAGAGTGTTTGTGTGCCTCCCCAGATCCTCCATCTGGCCCCCCTTTTTAATTTCTGTGTTATCGTATTTAATTTTAACTTTATATGATTCAGTCTTGAAAAATAATTTTACAGTATAATCTATAAGACAGATATTTCACAAAATGAAAAGCTGAAATGCATTTCTCAGGAAACAAAAAAATGTTCAAAGATGGTATGGTATCTATTTAAGTTATTTGCCATTTTTAAAATGCTTTTTCCTCTGCGGCAAAAACTTCACCCACTCTTGTATTTCAGCCCACGGCCACTGTGAATAGTTTGGAGCACCCACACACATGTTCAACTTCCACAGGTCTAATCACAGAGTCCTTTTCACAGTGATTTTCAGATCAACATAGATGGAAAAAAATAAAGAAAATTTAAAAATCAAGGTCGACTCAAAGTCCTGAACATTTCCAGCTGGTTATGCAGAAGTTGAGTCAGGCTCGACAGTGAGATAAATACTGTCACAGGGATGTGGTGCAGTACCTGCCTCCCTGCCACCAGCTGATGGGACTTTCCAGTCTTTGATCTTTGTGCACAAATCCCTGTGACATTGCTGAGAAAGCTGACATCAACTAATCAGGCTTGTTACTTCTTTGTTATACTCTAAACTGTCCTATCTTTTTACCAATGAATGTAATTTCAGACAAATCAGCTTAAAAAGTAATGCAGTCACTCTCTTGCACAGTGGGAGGAGAAATGAAAGATAATATCATTTTTCTCCTATCTTTCTTTATAATGACCATGAAAAAAGGCCTCTGAAATTAGTTGAATGAATCTTGGCACTTCTTTCTTGGCTGAGATCATAATTTCATGGTTAATTATTCTGTATCTAAATTCTCTCTGGTTGCAGCTTCCATGAACTTGTATTACTTTAGCAATATTCCTGGTTATCAGAAGTCTCAGTTTCTGTTTACCAGGGCAGCAATACCCACACTCAGGACAATGTCTTGGCTTGACTTTGGACTGTCTAACTTCAGGGTTTCTTTTATGCACACAAGACAGCAAGTGGGGTTACATATTTTTTCTAGTTGCATTGTAGCTGTTGAGCAGCCTTAGTGCGAGAACAAATGAACTTTTGTTTCTCTTAAGGGTACAGTAACTTAAAATTAAAATCTGATGAACAAGTTTGGGAAGCGCCTGTCTCTTTATCTTTGTCCATCACACTGCCAGCTGGGGTTTGGCATTCCCAAAGATGCAAATTCAAAATTTTGTGCAAAATAGAATTAAATAATCAGTCTGGGAAAGTGAAAGTGTGGGTTTTCCCCTTTAATGTATTTCACATATATACTATTTGCAGAAGTATTTTTTTAAAATAAAAAGCGCCTAGTAGACCTGTGATTTTAAGCTGTATGTCTCTAAAATATTTCAAGGAGAAACTCGCATTTTCATGTGAGTACTAATGAATAGATGTCAAAACCCACTTCACAGAACAGCTAACAATACAAACACTCCCCACCCCAGAGTCATTCTGCTTTTGAATTCAGGTTCAATGAAAAAGAAATAAAATCCTAAAGTCCAGTAACTTTCCCCTTGCGTCATTCAGAAGTGCTTTTTCTCCTTGGCATTACTATTGACTGTGTTGTTTCAATGGGGAAAAGATAATTCTCAGTGTAGAGACAGCAATACTGAGTACCTGGACACGATCTTGCTCCTGAGTGTTGCTCAGGAAGGGCTCTTACTGCTTTCAGGAGGGTGGCTCATGGCTGAATGTGGATCTGGCTGAAGGCCTGTGCGGCCACAGGAACTCCGTGTCACCTCCAGGTGGCTTCCCCCCAGCTGCTGTCCTGCAGCTTTCTTTGCATTTACAAGTTTCACAGGCTGCTGTTCCCCCATCAGAGGCGGCTCCCATTTATCCTTGACCTTGGAGGAAACTGAGGGCACTCCACACCCTACTCAGAGAGCTAACCAGCTTTCTCCACAATTTACAAGAGAATATGTTTATCAGCACTTGACACTGTTCCTGCCGCGCACACTCCTGCGAGCATTTGTGTGAGAGCTCCTTGGTCGCTCGTCAGGCGCCTGCAGAGATTGTTTTGACAACACAGTTATTCATGATGATTCCTCCAAATGGAAACGTTTCACAGCAAAGTTATTCACACTCTGGGTGAGATTTCTGAGCACAGCCAGCGTGCCCAATGGATGCTACTTGAACCACTAAGAAGCTGTTCACTGACTGACAATAAATGAGTAATTTGGGCTTAAGTGTGACACTGCAGCAGGGCGGAGTGGAGAATTGAACCTGGGTATTTTCCTCTTAGATGAGTTCTCTAACCATTAGGGAGCTGGCTAAGAAATAGTCTCACTCTTTGGAGCTAAATTTGCAGGTTTGTAGACCTGCAAGGTCTAGGTAGAACAGGAAAAGTCTTGAAACTGGTATAATTTTTTCATGGGATGAGGAAGCCTTTGTTCATCCAGTCTCTGCATCAGAAAACTGCTGATTTCCAGGAGATCTTTTCAGGTGATAAGGAAACACACTGCATTGCTAATATGACTGTGACAAAGACAGAACAAGACTGATATACTAGCCTAGGAACACAAATATTAGAGAGTCCAGTAGACCAAAAAACTCATGCTGGGACACACAGATGTGTTGCCTGAGGATGCACCTTCTCACCATGTAACCTCTCACTGGTCTCTGAGCAAGCTTTTTCTTTTTTCTCTCTGTGTGAAAATAACAGTTTTTTTAAAGGTAATATGGTAGAAAATAGGGTACTTTATAATCATAGGCATCTTCAGAGTGCATATGGACAACAAAAGCTCTGTGCTCCACACTGGAAAGTAAACAGACTCCAAGAGGAGAGAGCCAGCTAAAAATAATTATAGTAACAATGAAGTAGACATAAATGAAGGTTATGGAAACTAAAGGTTTCTAACTATCAAAAAGGCAAAAGTCTGGAGCAGCTCTGCAGAGATAGTCAGACTAGAGAAAAATTAAGCAAATGAACAAAAAAAGGCCCAGGCAAACGAACTAATGTTAGGCTATTGATCTTCAAAAAATTAACAAACCATAGCCCTTAGTAGCACAGAGCTCATAGTTTTGTTGGGTATATTGACCTGTTTTGACCAACCTTCTTTACTGTCCTTAGAAAGTAAAATCCAATTTATTTCTCAATATTATTTACTTTTCACTCATTTTCTTCTTTTTGCTATAGGCAATAAAAATGGGCAAATGAGTATTGCAGGCATCAGGTACTGGGATAGTGTTAAAAGCCAAAGTAGTACAGAGAATGAACAACTATAAAAAGCTGTCAAGAAAATCATTCTTAGGAAAGGGAGGGTGAGTATTTAAAAATAAAACTTTTCTTTTTGACAAAAAAAAAAAATTGAAAATATTGAAAAATGCATTTTTTTTCTTACTTTCTTCTCCTCTAAGATCCATATGTTGGGGACTCTACCTACCAGAGAAGACTGGTCTAGGCTGTTTTGGTACAGAGTGAAATGTTCTCACTGCTGGAATGCAGCTCCCCAGGGTATGGCCCTGCAGATCTTGCCAAGGCAGATGCAAATGAGCAGTTTAGGGGTTTGCAATGCTTTCCTAACTGGAGACTAACCTGAGGAATTCCTACTTGCCCTGCCTGCACAGCAAGGCAGAGAGATGTAAAAAAGCATTGTTATTGGTACCATTCATGACCCTTGGGAAACAGAAAATGATATGTAGCAGGGCATGGTGGGCAATCCATAAATTTTGCTGTGTATAGGGCTCCTGTGTTTGGTGTTTAAGCACCACTAAGCTGGTGGGAATAGAGCTGGAGAGGCGGTTGTTTTCAGAGCTGCAGAGTATCTCATAGGATGCTGGCTTGCTGAGTTGCTCAGCTAATTCTCACAAGCAGGAATTATTTTCCCATGTGTGCAGATTTCAGGGTCTTCTATTTTTCCTCATGAACACACAGACATACATATCATCATTGAAAGGCAACCAAAGAATGTGAGGTGAGAAAAATACAGCTGATAACTTTTGGGTCTCTTCCCTTATTCTGTCAAAGGAAAAACTCACTCAGCCAAGAAAGGGAACTGATAAACCTTTGAGCTAGCCTAATTCATTCAGCCCATCAAAAAGAGAAGAGATACACACACAGCCCCATTCATCCTGGTGCCCTTGCTGTACATTAATAAGAGATGTATTCACCCTTTCCTGGGGCCCTCAGTGCATCCTTTCATTTTGGACAGTGCCTCATTCACCTTCTCCTGAAGTGCTTCATTCCAGTAGTATCCATCTAGGAGGCCATCAGCCCTGCATACTTGATAATTTCCAATTAAAACAGCAACATCTGCATTGTATAGGAAGTAAAAATGCTGGAAGACTAAGGAGGCCAGTTTCTAAGTTTAGCTATCAGAGGTGAACGTAACCTAATTTAAATGCGATGAAATTAGACCATTTGCCCTAATTTTCATGCATTTAGCATTATCTGAAGAATACTGATGAGGATAGAATGAGCACCTGAGAGAAGCAGGCAGGCAGCATGGCCACTGTGCTGCATCACATTCAAAGTTTAATTTCAAATGAAAAGATAGATTTGTAAAAAGTAGGGAAAGGGCTAGCCTATCTGCCTCTCCAGCTTCCTTGGGAACAGGAGAATGCCAGCATCGTCCCTTCAAAATTACATTGATTCCTTCTTTTGCTTCTGCTAGCCTGCTCTGGCTGTATTTTGAAATAAACTCAATACTGTTTATTGTTTTAGGGGAGAGGGTTGCTCTTTGAGAGGTGTTGGTGGGAAAATTGGGATGTGGGGGATTGTTTACTTGCATTTTACTTTTTAATTAAATGGATGTAGGAAGAGGAAAGCATTGCTTCTTGAGTCAGGCCATAAGTAGCAAAGACACTACTAGTTCCATCTATCGGTAGAAAAGTAAAAATTATTTTACTTACTTTCCAAAGAAAGGAATTACAAGAATTTCTAGTGCCATCTATGAGTGAACACAGAGAATTGCCAGTATTCCTAGCCCTTATGTTACACACACACACACACACACACACACACATATAAAACACAGAATTCACAGTACTTCTCTTTTCTTCTCTAAGTCCACACAAAATCCTTGTGAATAAAATCCTTTTGCAGCTGTTTAATACACACAGTTGAATAAATGCAGCTAGAGTTAGAAAAATTTTAAAGCTCATCCCCATAGTACAAAGTACTGTCCAAACCAGCTAACTTTCAATCTGTCATCACAATGCAATGTTCTTAAAGGAAAGCCTAAAGGAGACACCTGAGCTTAAGTCTCTAAACTTCCTAAATGACAGTGATCCAAAGTCAAAATCTGCATTTGACTCATATCACACTGAGGAGAAACATCTTTCCACCACCCTGCTATAGTTAGGGTTTTTAAAATACATCCTAATTCAAAACCAGCTGAAAACAGCAAGATGCAAAATCCAGTTGTTGTCCTCCACTCACCCCTGAAAAAGCAAGCACGGTCCACCTGGAATTCCCCACTGGATCTTACTGGAAAGCAATTTAAAACCTCAGAATGATAATTATCCTTTTCTGATACTCTATGGGTTGAATTTAAAATGCTTTTGAATACTCATCATTAGAGAATGTCAGAAGCAGGGATGTGGGAAATCACATTCTGTAAAATTGCCTTTTTGGAGGTTCCCAAATGTACCAATTTCAAAAAGTGCAACTTATACCTGGGAGAGACTTTTTATTTTATTTCTCCTCACACATTGCACAGTTTATTTCCTGGGGTTTTTTTCTCTCCAAAGAGGACAGCAGCAGAGAGAAGTGGCAATCCAGAAAATAAAGACTGGTGATATTGGATTCCATGAGAGAAAAACATTAAGAAAAAGACTACAACATATATTGAAAAACATATAACTTTTCCCCCAGGGAAAAAGTTAGGAGTTCACATTAAGGCAATATTCATTTGCAGAGACTTTTTAACACAAATTTGCAACAGAAAGTATTGTAAATGTTGTCATAAAAGTGAAAAACCAAGAAAATATTTCCTGGTATTTTTTCTACTATTGTTAAAAAAGAGAAAAAAAAGCACAATTTAAAAAAAAACAAGACCAAAAGTACAAAAAAATGTTTGGAGCAAAATACAAAACCCCAGCACTAAAAATTGTGAATGTGTGAGCTGTTTAAAGCAACGGGGGTGTGGAGCCCCCACCTCTGCAGTGCTGAGGAATGGGCAATAGGATGGTCTTCCCCTGCAGCCAATTTTCATTGCAAAATTGAAATGGACCTAGGACCACGTTGCCCTAGGTCAAGAGAGTTCAACCACCTGGGCCAAGTGATGCCCTGGGTTGTCATATGGAAACAGACAGCATTCATTATACAGTGGAGAGGTGGACACAGAAGTAAAAATTGTGACAACTGCTCTGATTATGAAGTTATTTTTAGTTTTAGCGGAAGGTTGAAAGAAAAACCTTGTGGAGTATGACACCATTTCTATGTTAAACAGTAAAGAAAGTGTATTATTTGTTTTGTGCTTCTTTCAGTTTCTCTTGAAAGCAGAGGTCAAAGGAGACTTTCATTAGCTGGGGACTTGCATTTTCTTGATATCAGGTTCATGGTAAAAATACAGCTAAATACAGATTACCAAAAAAGGTCTCCCAGAATCCCAGTAAGCAATGTACATAATAGTGCATTTCTCATCACTGGGAGGCATCAATAGAAAATGTGAGGGGAATAGAGGGGGATATTACATCCATTGTATTTTTACCTAAGTCTTTTCCTCTGAATAAGAACATGTTATGTTAGTTTAAAAATGACATCTCATTTGTAGTAGACCTGACTGAACTAGGGAGCATTTTCCAGATTTAAGGGCAAAGGAGAGAGAAATAATCTAACTCAGAATTTTTAAGTTAATACATTTTAGTTAAGAGAATATGTATGAGCAAAACCATGAAGAGATATGCATTTGTTTTTCAGTAACCAAACGTCAGCAAATTACTGAGAAAGGCAAGGTACAGCAGCGCCCTGGACTGAGACCTTTGCTTCAGAGCAGGTGTAACACAGTGAGCAAAGCTGTACCTTGTAAGGGTTCTGGCATGGCATTCTGAAACACATCCCAGGCTGCGCTGTCCTGCTCTGGTCTTTCCCTTGTCCTTACAATCCTTCAAACTTCTGTGATGTATGTCCAGAGTGTATGTACCCAGATTTTGTCTTTATTCCCTCTCATGGAAGACCAGCTGGGAAAGTATGCAAGTACTTCTTTTGTTGGGCTTTCCACACATGCCCTAAGGAAAAAAGTTTTTCTAACAAATCCATGTGTGTGAGTAATTAGAAATAACTGCAGATAAGTATTTCCTCCACACAGAAACACTATTGCATGCCTCATCTTTTTCTAAGCCACTTATTACAAGACGGCAAAAATTTTGATTTCTTTACCCAGGATTTATCTATTTTTTCACCTCAAGATTCTGTGTAGATAGACAGTGAGAAGCAATGGCACAACTACTTTTAAATTTATCACAGGATGTGGTACTGCAATTTCAGCACATTTCCCAGCAATAATGATAAATAGGTTGTTAAACAAGGTCCTTTATCCGATCTGGTTTCCTGAGGAATTGCCTTTCTTTCTGTGAGATACCACCATGGAAAAGACAAGGTCTGATCCCTCAACTGGAAGAGAACAAGAAGAGCTTCAGTTTTCTAATGTGCATTACTAGCCTAACTTTTATTTTTCTCAATGTTGATGAGACTTTGTTGGAATTTGGGTTTTGTGGGGGTTTTTTGTGGGGTTTGGTTTGGATTTTTGTTGTATTTTGCCTTGGTGTTCAGATTTTTTCGGGGCTTGGGAAAAGAAGAAAGGATGTGCTTAGTTAACAGAAATTTGGCTATGTGGTAATTTCATGTTATATTTTTACATACAGCTATTTGTATGCATGTTAAACTGCATAAATAAAACCAATGAGAAAACAGTTGATTAAACAAAAGAAAAAATAACAAACATAATTTTAAAAATCCAGGAGAGATCTTCAGAAAATACATTTGCAGGAAGTGGGAAGTAACTACTGTGCACATTTCTTCATGGGAACTGAGCCCAGAAGATGCCCTTTGGTTTTGCCCTTGAAAGTAGTGAGTCAAGGGAAGAAAATTTCAATTAACTAGAAAGCAGAAAGACAAGTTTTTAGAAAATTCTTCTGAGAGTTATGAAAATAGATCCTTATTTTTCTCTTCTTTATTGCTACACACTGGCTGCATTGATGTAGACTTACAGTAAAATTAACCATAAACGCAAATCTCTACTAAAAGAACCCAGAAATACAGAGCAAATCAAATTAACACCTTTTGCCAAAAACAACGATGTTAGGGGACCAGAGGTTTTTTTGCTTTCTCAATAAAAATATACTAGTCCTTTCATATTTTCACCTAGGCATAAAATTTTTAAACATAAATAGTGAAAATACATCCAAAAAGTAAAGCATAACCCCCAAACTTCATAGAGCAGGTTTCATACAAAAGGCCTTCTTTGGACTCAGACTGTGAGGTTTTTTTTCTCACCTTCATTTTAAAGAAAAACCCCCAGGCAAACAAAAAGAAGATGCAAGAGAATTATTTTCCCCTCCAAATTGTTGGTTTAGATATCAATTTCATCCCCCTTCCCCCTCAAGTTCCTTGCTCAGCTCCACTTTTGACCTTTTATTAAAAAAAAAAATGGTGGAAATAAGAGAACTTGAAAATTCATGCAAAATAAGGCTGCCTAATTTACTAATGCAAACATTCATATTTAATATCCTGGAATTGACCAGCATATCAATTTGTTCCTGACACTGAAGTTAGAATGTGAAAGAAGGGTACCTTTCCCCCTTGCTCAAGATTCAAATGTGTCACACCCCTGCACCCATCCTTCTCCTGCTAGGGCTGAAAAGGGTGAGCAAGAGCAGTCACCTGAGTCAGTGTTTTCCCTGGAGAGCCTTCAGCCATGGCATTATGAAGGTAGTTTTGCTGATTCAATCGCATGGGTGTTTGCCTTCAGCCTCTAATGATGGCAGAACGAGTAATTCCTTTCATATTTTAGGAAATCCACCTTTCTCATCATCAGTGGATTCAGGTTTGGGGGGGAGTTTGACCAATCTGTACCAATTTCCCCAGGTTCCATAGCCTTGATCACATGGCTGGTCTGGCTCAGTCTCCTCCCTCAGCAGAGAGCACTTCAGATGGCTCCTGTTCTTGGCATGGGATACTAACCTGGTAAATCCCTGGTGCCTGGGCCAAAAACATGCTGGTTCTGCTGTGGTGTTTCCATGGTCCAAAGCAATGGAAGGGCTGGAATACAGCAGTGGGGTACTCAAGAAAGCACAGCTCATTGCCATGCTTGTGCCAAAAAATCCTTAGAAGTTAAGGTCCCTACACACATCTGCAAATGGACTTGTGCCATAGAAATGGACAAAATAAAAGCCTGTGGGTATAAATCTGAATGATCCTATTATTTTCACCAATACAGAGTTAATAATAATAATCATTTGCCCTAGTTGCAAAACTGGCCTCTCATGTGTAATTGATGACACAACTCAGCTGCTGGGGAGGAAGAACAGAAGTGTCCTCCCACTTCTTTATGAAGAAGCTTCATTCTTTAAAATGCTCAACAGATAGAGGTGACTTCTAAGACGTCAACACACATCATGTTCAAAGACCTCAGATATTCCGCTGGTAGGTGATCATTTTATTTTAGTTTCAGCTGTCAGTGTTAGTCAATTGTAATGCTAAATAAGGTTGCATCACTTGCATTTCTTAGGTATAAGGAATGGGATGTTTTGCACAGGTCTGTGCTGATTTTTGCTATGAGCTCTCCAGTAATTCTCAAGGTACACTTTGAATTTAAAAAGGTTTTCCACATCTAAGGACTAGGAGTCTGTTCCTCTTTGAAACAGGTTTGATTTATTCCCACAGCTGGTGCAGCTGAAAGAACAGAACCAGCAGCAAATAGCCATATCCAGCTCAATTTGTTGTATATTAAAAGTTTGCTAGTTTTTTATCCCTTCTAACATAATCCAAACAGACAAAAGTTTTCAGGAAATAAGTCTTTTTAAGGCTAGTAAAGCACATAGAAGTTGGAGTTGGATCTGTCTGCATGAATGTCATCTCTAAGGGCTGTGAGAGCAGATTGTAAGAGATGTCTGGCACTCCTGCAACAGGAACTAATGCTGGGATGGCTTCTTGGAGTCGCCATCCTCAAATGTTTCCTTTCCACAACCCATTTACTGTGACAAAACAGACAGCAAATCCTTTCATTTCAACAACTCCTGGCTTCAGCACTGCAATCTCAGCAGGATATGAAGACAAGATAAAAAGGCCAGCAGTGACTTTGCCGGTAGATGGGTTAGAGAAATTTTTCATGAAAACAACTTTCATTTCATCCCTAAGATGAAGTTCAATGACTGCAGCACAGTTAGGTCCCCAGCTATTACACATATAAGTAAACAGATCAGATATTAATATACAGCTGAGAAAATCTGTAGGTTTTTTCCTTTTGTGGTTGTTTGTTGTTGTTGTTGGGTTTCTTTTTTCCCTTTTACTTATTTTAGACTTGGGATGTAGCTGAAAAAGGATTCGAGAGTGTGTCTTTGCAGACACACGACACTGGTTGGGCTCCTGCTCCAAGTACTCTATGTTTTCCCTGTGATTTGATCCTCATGAGGGGCAGTCAAATAAGATTTAATGTTTAGACTTTCTAAGACCTGCCACCACCTTTTCCTGCCCCATCCAGAAAAATTAGGGTACAGCAGCCAGCACTGCACTGAGGTAACAGAGCAGCACAGGACTGGCTCAGCCTTTCCCAAAGCAGCACAAAGTAGATCAAACATCTCAACAAAAAAGCCACATTTCAACACAGGTAAGTCTCAGAAAACAAGCTTAAGATTAGATAAGCAAAAGCTGAAGGTGAAAAACTCAGAGATTCAGGGGCTGAGCACTTGCTGAAACCATGGTGCAGCTGTGCCCTCTCCATAATGGAAACCAGCAGAGCAGCCAGCCAGCTCTGGTAGATCAGCTGGCCATGAGTAGCTCTGTTGAACAGCCCGAGGAGAAAGGAGTATTTTATGGGCAGAATAATGGTGATGCAGAGGTGTGAGCAAAGTCTGCCTCCTGCTAACCTCCAGCAGGCAGCTTGCAGTGATCCCCTGAACCCCAGGGCAACTGCAACATTGAGAGGTCCGTTGTTTTCAGGGCATCTGCAGTATAAGTGCTCTGTGCTCAGGACTTCATATTCAAGGCACAGAATGGACAGACTGCCCACTGTTTTCTGCCTGTTTTGAGCCCTCTGTGGATAGCTAACTGCATCAGAAGGGGACACAGATCATTTCCCCCTGGCCAAGTGTGAGCAACAATGTGTGTTTGGAAAGAGATTTCAGATACACGCTGCGGTAAAGATGACCTTGCCTGCTGTGCTGTCCACCATGTGGGAGCAACCTCTGAAGAGCCCATCTGTAAAAGTGGCAGTCAGGGTCAACCTCCTCACTCCTCCATGCCCAGTAGAACCATCATGAGGATGGCCATTAGTTCAGGACAATGAGTGTATTCACTCAGCAGGCACATACATTTTGCTTCTGTCAGTCAGGGTATTTGCTTTATACAAAACTGCTTTGTAACAATAATTGGTACAGGACCAACCTACCTGCACTGAAAGGGATATAGGAACATGGAGATAAAGCTGAAGGTCTCTGCCCAAAGACACAATATCTGAAGAATTACAAAAGTATTTTTTGGTATCACTGGGGTGGAGCTCATAGGCTGGAATGTTTTCCATCTGCAAAGACTTCTCAGCCCACCAAAGAGGAGCATTTTTATAACAGTATCCAAACTCAAACAATAGAGTTGGGGAATTTTGATTTGAATGGATAGACATGTTGCCAGTATCTTCCCTACATTATTAAATGGCCAAGAAAATTGCTCCCTATCCATTGCTAGATATAGATAGGAAACATGGTTCTGTCACTGAACTCATTACCAAGAAAATCATTCCTTGTACTACACGACTATCTTGCAGATATTTCTGCTACAGTCCTTTGTCATGTTTGTTTAAGCATTTATAGCTAGTTCTGTTTGAAAACTGTAGTAAGCAAGCTGCACAGTTACTAATTAATCAGTATAAACAAACTGCTGTGTCCTGAGTCCCTTAAAAGGAACAGAAGAAAGGAGGTAGCAGCTATTTTTGCATCCCAGGGTCTCAGGTGTACTGCTCTACGTGCTGAGCAGTTTGTATTTTCCAGAGAACATCCACACCTTTTCATTTCAACAGTAAACTCCAGAGAAGTGCTCCTTCAGTTGAGCACACACTCCACAAATTTCTCACGTAAATCTGAGAGAGGATATCTAAGAGTCACACACCTAAAGTGTGCCTTGAATACTTGAAAAGGAGAGGTTTTGATCTGTGTCAAAATATGAACTATTCAGCCAGGAATTGTCAAAGTGAGAGCTTAGATCTTACAAGCTTAGCTCTTCCACCTGGAAAAAGAAACACTAAAAGAAATTTGAAGACCACCAATAATGTGGAAAAAAAACCCCTGAGCTAGTGTGGACAACCTGCAGTGGCTCAAGGGAAAGAGAACCTTATTTGAAAGAAAGGCTTGATATGTCAGAAAGAGAATAAACTTGGACAGGGACAGGGACAACAACACTTTACTGCTGTGACTTCTTAAATTTTGAAAAATTTCACAGAAGCTAGAGATGCACATCTGCAAGGTGGATCTCCTTGCTGAGAGATCTCCTTGCTGAGATCTCCTTGCCCTAGAGAAACTGCAGCCCAGGAAGGGCCCACAACAGAGTAAGGAGCAATGGGTGGCTTTGATCAGCAGAGAAAAACCTGATATGCGCTGCCCAACCTCCTGTGTCACCTGTTACCCAAAAGGACAGGGAGGGATTGAATGCAACATGCAGGGAAGTGGGGACCAGGAAAGGTGGAGGAGAAGTGTTGGACTGAAGATCTTTTTGGGGAAAGGTGAAGAAAGACATTTCTCTCAGGGTCTGCTATCAATTAAAATCTCTGAGTCAAGACTGTTTTGCTTGTGACAAGAGATCTTAATTTACTTGGCATTTTCACTCAGCTCTGGTCTCTTTTTTTTGTTGTTTTGGTTTTTGGTTTGGTTTTGGGGAGTTATTTGGGGTTTTTTTGTGGGGGGTTTTGTTTGTTTTTTGGTGGGGGGTTATTTGTTTTTTTCTTGGGCTTTTTTTTGGTGGGGTTTTTTTGGGTTTTTCTTTGGGGTTTTTTTTTTGTTTTGTTTTTTTGCTTGGGAGGTTTTTTTTTGTTTTTGTTTGGGGTTTTTTTGTTTGTTTTTTTGCTTGGGGTGTTTTGGGTTTTTTTTGGGGGGGTGGTTGCTATCACTATGATGTGCTGATAGGGAGATATTTCTTCTTTAGGATGGGGATGCTCAACATGCAACACGTGATGCCCATGGAAAGGGCCTGTGGGGAGATGAAAATGTTGGCCCTTCCTGGCTGTGGCTTCTTCTGAGGACACTACTGCCCTTCCCCTGCCACAGTCCAGACCTACCTGGGGACAAGCGGCAAAAGCAGCTGTGCTCTAGCCAATTTCTGAAAACTGAGTGTGAAAGGAGGTTGCCATCCTTGTTATTCATACAGTCTTGCACCTGGCTGGGGACAAACAGGGACTGACCTGCTCCCAAACACCAGCTTAGCTGGCTGCACCACCCACACCTTGTGTGTGTATTTGGGGAATGCAGCCTTCTCAAGAGGCAGCCCTGAGCCTTGCAGCCACAGCAGTAGGCTGAGTGCATGGTGTAGAGCAGGGAGACCCACTGCAGCCCATGAGGAGCAGCACTGCTGTGAAGCTGCAAGAGACAAACCCAAGTCACCATCCACGTGATGAGGCCCAAAGGACCTTCTGCCTCCTGAAAGAAATGACACAGTTCACAATGAAAACTTTATCCTCTCATATCCATAAATCATCACAGCTCAGGAGAAACCAATGCCTGCATAACAAAAGGATTACAGAGCGTTCCTTATGAGGTCAGGAGAGTACAGAGCATTTCAATCAGCTCTTTGATTTGCAGTCTAGGCAAAGTCCCAGGCCACTGGTTTAAGGATTAGAAAAAATAACAGAAATAGTTCTTAAACTGGTTTTGAATTCTGCAAGGGTTTTGTGCAACAGGAAGACCAGGCTCTAGGAACAAGGCAGCCCCAGGAGCCTGTTCAGGAGCACAGGAGATGGTGTCCACTCAAGAAATATTTGAGTATTTTTTTTGGGACCAGGGTTCATGGATACAAAAGACAACAGAGCTGTGTGAGGCCTTCATAGTTTGACATTAATACCTAAACAGTGGCTTAAAAATGGAGCTATATTGGTCTCAATTAAACATTACGTTAGTGCTTAAAATAAAAGCAGACAGGAACACACTGAGGTCCAAAAACTCCATTGTTTGAAATCAAGTTCCATTTTCAAGATTTGCTGATGACACTGAGTTATTTTGGTTGTATTCCAGAGGAAACTGGAGAAAGGTGGAAAACAAGACAAAATGTTGTCACATTAAAGATATGCAATTTGAACTGTTTCCAAATGGTACTAGGTACTGAATTGAGTAATCAATTCAGAAGAGACACCAATGTATTTTAATAGAGAATTTAGTGACAATCTCTGGACAATCTGTCAGTAGCAAAAAACAAACAAAAAATCTGAAATGAAACAAAATGTTACAGAAGATAGAAAAGTTTTCAACCGGTATCTAGCTCATCAGACAATTTCTGTTTATCTCCTTTTGAGCAATATAGTTAAGGCAGAATTTGAAGGTATCACAGGGTAAGTGTGTGATTCCCACAAGCAGCTGGGCTGATTTAAACCACCTTTTTAAATAGGCTACCCCAGGAGCTATTGCATGTGGCTTTAAGTGCTGACCACATAAAAGAATAGCCTTTTTGGGGAGTGGTAATTGTCAGCACACAACATAAGATTTTTAAAGAAATCAAATTATATGAGTAGTTGCAGCAAACTTTATACCCCCACCAGCAAAGCACCAAAATGCAGTTCTCTCTGTCTTCAGAGAAATGTAAAGAATCAATGCTGCCTCAAAAGTTTCTAAGCTCTGTCAGACTCAGGAAGGTTCAGAGGACCCAGGATGCTGAGGGAAGAGATGTGGGAAAGGTACTTTTAGAGGGAAATTTACTCTGTCACCTCTCACCCACAAAGGTAATGGTCATAGGGAGGGTTCAGCCATCTGCCTGGTAAATTCACAGTCCTTAGGTCATCAGAAATATGCCAAAGGCTTTCAGGGAGGAACTCTCTTCAGGATGGGTCCCATTTAACATCTGCATGAACGACTGGAAAAGAGCAATAATGTGCTTGTGACATTTACAGATGCTGGTTAAATGAAGCAAAGAACTAATATGCAGCTGAAAGGCAGTAAGAAAATTAAGTACTGGTGTGTGATGCATACACATACAGTCAACACACACACACATTTATGTGTGTGTGCACATCAGCTTCTAAGCATAGTGAAGGAAATTTTTTTCTGAATTACTGTTTTTAGTGACATTGGACTCATTCTGTTCAATGGCTGAATAAAAACATTTTTCTTTCAGATGCAAGCATCTAATATCTTTTCCTGCTCTGAGCAATACTGTTGATCTAGTTCTTTGCTTCCACAAAGGTGATTTCAGACCAGATTCCTGATACTTTTTTCTTCCTATGTTGTGTTTTATCATGTGTATATCTGTGTTGTAAAAGCAGCATATGAAAGCACTTCAGGTAATTTCCAAAAGGAAAAGGGTGAAAGTACAAATTAAAACCTGTTAATCTTTACCTGAGAAATCAGAACTTTGGTTGAGATATGTCCTGGACATGACCTTGTGGTGAGAGTAGTAAGCAAAAGGATGTGATTCCTGCAGGTGAGCAGTGCTTGCAGTGACTGTTGGAGCTGCATCTCTTTGCCAGACAAACACACCCAGTGCTTCCAAGCCCTTTCCCTCTGACTGGATTCCAGATGGGGCTGCCCACTGGATGTGACAGCAGGGGAACTGCAGCCAAGGCATGAACACCTTCCCACCTGCTTAAGGCTGGCAGGAGAGTTTTTTTCCTTTGCAATTCATCTGTGACCTGTGAAAGAAAAATTTTTTATTTTTCACTTCTGAACACTGGCACTCAGGGCCACTCACAGCCACTGCAAGGTCAAACCACTGAATTATTGCTCATTTTCCACTGTTTCCTTCCCCTGGAGAAACAGCTCTGCCCCTTTTCACATACTGCTTGAAAATCCTGGGTCTGATTAGCACTGCCATGACATCTGCACATGCATAAGGTTGATGATGAGAGGAAACAGGGTCATCTGAAAGCAGCAGGGAGAAGTATCAGGAGCATCGATCTATGCTGTGCACTCTCACTGGCCACACATTTTACACTCTGATACACTGGGCCAGGGAGCCCTCAATAAGCTGAAAACATCTCACAGGTTTGAGTGGGGGCAGATTTGTGGTGCTTTGGCTCCCCTGTTCCTTATCCATGGGCTGCTCCCCCAAGTGACCTTTGTGCAACACAACTCCAGTGCACCACAGGAAATGTAGGAACAGAAGATGCAGCTCTGCACCAGAGGGGTGACAAAGCAGCTGATGTTGTACCCAGGGCAGCAGGTCAGGGAGACTTTGAATAAAATGGTACTTGTTTTGCTGGTGTAGCCTGCCATAAGCCCAGAGTCATTCAGCCTGCTGGGTGGCCTACAGTACATCCTTTCCTACATCACAACTCTACTGTGCTATAAATGCAAAGAAGAGCCTGAATTTCCCTGCCATCATTGCCAAAGAAAAACCTCTTGGCCTAATGAAGGTAATTCAGACTTTTATTAAATGGCATGTACAGCTTTGCAAAAAAGCCTGACAGTTTGACTGTAAGAAGCAGAATTAGTGTGACTTTGTTAGCCTATTTTCAAGGTGTCACAGCAATGGAAAGACATCAGCATGACACTCTTATAACACCTTGGGTGTCAAATCAAGGTTCTTTCAGAAGGCAACATAAAAGCACAAACCACCCTCCATTAGCAAAGAGACCTTTGATAGCATCTGTGTCTCTCAAATGATTTCTGACTGTGGCAGGCAAAACCTCAACCTTTTCTCTGACAATAGGTGTAATTGCAGGAAAGCCTTTGTGTATCTATATCCAAGGCCTGGCTTTTCTGGCTGCCAGTGGGAGAAGAGACACAAGGTGAATGAAAGGGCAGAAGCTTTGGGGAAATTCCCTTCCACTCAACAGGAGCCACGGCTCTCCATTCCTGCCCACCTGCCTTTCCCTCACACCCAGCCAGGTGCCCTGTCCAGGAGCCTCTCTGTCCAGGTTTCAGACATTGCTTTGGAATTTATAGGCCTTAACCATAATTTGAATTCTGTGTGGACCTGGGAGATGCACAGGACCTCAACAATGTGGTGATTCTCTACCTCTCATAGTTGTGACATGCCACATTTCCAGGGATTTTTCTTTCTTTCAGCAGGGATGATTACAATCCATGCATCTCATTTGCATTAGCCCCATCAGGCTATGTGGGATTTAGTCAACTAAATGGCAAATCCAGCTCTTGCAATTCTGCTTACCTAGAAGAAATAAAGCTGAATGAATTGAGGAAAAAGTAATCAGCTTAAGTTGTTCTGATACAAAATACTTGAAGCTGATCTGAGATAATATATCTGGGTTACTACACTGGCATTTAGAACATTCTGAATGTTGCATATTGGGTACTCCAGTAAAACCCTTACTAGGAGAAGCTGTGACTGCTGCTTGTTTTTAGCTGTGTGGCATCTGAGGTTTGAGAGTCCCTTTGCAGAGCACCCTGGACATGCTCAGGTAACTTGGAGATCCCAGAATCCAGATGCAGCAGTTCTACACACAAGAGACAGAAATAAAAGTATGCATCATACTGAATATAGCTGGCCAGATGAATAATTTTCATTATTCCTTCAGGATTTATATATCTCCTGAATGGTATTTCCATTATCCTTCAGGAGGACTTGATGGGACTCCCATTATCCTTCAGGAGGACTTGACAGGACTCATGCATGCCAATTACAAACCAGAGCCTTGCTCCAGCTCCTAAAGCAGCCACAGAGCCAGGGTCCTGATCCTTTGGCTGACACTGCTGTTGAACCAGTCTTGGGCAAATCAGTCAGCATCCATCTCTACCACTCCATTGTCCCACAAAACTGAGGGTGACTGCATTTCCCATGGCATTGGGAAACCAAAGGGATGTTGTCAGGTCTTTCTAGGACCAAAATTCAGACCAAAAAAAAAAAAAATCTCTTTAAAGATTTACTAGTGGAGATTTTGTTCTAAGTAATGAAAAATGTCTGATCAAACATAATATTCCTCTGCAAATATTAGTGTAACCAGGCAAAGAGAGCACAGAGTGAAACTGCTCATTTTTTTGAGGTTATGCCTTCTTGTGGAGCAAGAGATTCTGAAGACTGTTTAATTCCAATTTCCTCATAATTAAAAGCATGTTCAAATAAAGCCCAGGACACATACATCTTTGCACTTACAAATCTGTACAAGTTATGTGCAAATGTGACACAAACAGACCTATGCTATTATTTGAGCTGTGAGTCAAAGCAAAAAGGAATGTAACAGCCAGCACAAAGACAGTTGAATGAATTTTCATCAACCTCCTTGGTAATGATGTGACAAACTGTGAGCAGAGCTTCTTCCTGTTGCCCAAGAAAGTCCCCAAGATTCATCAGAGCAGTAGGGACCCCTGGCACAGCGCCTGCCAGGTTTCAGTGCAGGCACTTCAAGCCCTTGGTCGTGCTTGATGAAGGCAGCTTGCACATGAAGCGTGGGCTTCATCAGATGATCACTGAAACCAAATTTGCTCCTTGGAAAACATGCACACATTCCCACGGTCCCAGGAAACAGTGGGCTGCCAAAACAGATTGCCTGGGCTGACCTGGCCCAGCTTTTTCCTAGCAGAAAATACATATTAAAGATCTCTTAGGCCAGTTTGCAAATTTCTGCAAAGGTTAAGACCTCCTGGCCTTTCCCCATCTAAGTCATTGGATGAGCTTATAACTGCTCTTGCACAAATGCTCACAGGATGAGCAGCCCAGATGGTTTTACCCCCCTGTATTCCTGCAAAAGATGACCCCAGTGTCTGGCTAAACAGCCCATGGGAGAGTTCCACAAGAAACCAGATAATCTGCTCAATGTTTCAACTCTGTTGTCTCAAGGCCTTTTCTTGCTTCCTTGGGCAAAGAACCCTATCACAGTTTTATGATTCAGGAGGTGAGGTGCATCTGGCTGCTGGGGAATTGATAGGAGAAATAAAGGGCTTTCCTTGAAGCATAGCTGAGTGCCAAGCTTTTTGTGCAAAGTTGTAGCCTGAGGTATGCTAACTACACTGTCCTTATAGGCACAGAGAAATCAGGCAGCAAAAAGCAATTAAGTGGTCATATGGTCTGCAGATAGCCTTAAAAAAGAAAAAGAAAAAAGAAGTTTAAAAGCACCTGGGTTTAGTCACAATTTTGCCTTGGAAATGTGGTAACCTTCCTTTCCAGAGAAGGTATTATCTTGAGCTTTAGGAGTTGGGTTCTTGTGCAGGCTCTATTTAGCATCTGTGATTGTTTTCCTCTGCCTAGAAACAATTTTAGTCCATCCAGACCAGGTGCTGTGTTTGAGCCAAGATGCTGTAAAGTCACCTAGGAGGTCAGTTTCTGATGGGGACCGCAGAGCACCTGGGAACACAGACACCAGCTTGTCTTTCTTGGTTCCTCTTCATCTGCAGGGAGCAGATTGGGGATTAGGTTGGGATCTGCCGTGGTCCTTGCTGTGCCTTGTCACTGGGGATATCACTAGGTGGCCCTGTTAGATTGTCTATTTCTAATGAGCAAGTTTTTAATCTTCAAAAAAATATTGTGCTGTTAAGGATTGAAGCTTAATTATCTTTTTTTCCTTTTCTTTTTTTTCATAAAGAACTCTTACTTTGAGAGAAATCATCACATGAATCTGGGAGCTTGCTGTGAGGCTTATTCCCTGTATTTAGACAGAAAACCTTCAAAACCGCAACTCTGGGCTCAAAGGAATAAACTTACTTTGAGAAGAGGTTTCTTTGTACATGGTTTGAGATGACCTTTGCTCTAAAGTTAGTAAATGTGTATAAATAAAAGAAGATGGGCTTTGAGCAGCTGAAAATCTGGTCTGCTTCAGTAGAAAGGTAAACCAGAGGTTTGCTACAGTTTGGCTCAGTGCCAGGAGAGAAAGGACAAGTTTTTTTTTAAGGCTGGAACATTTGCAAGGATCCCCTACATTTACCTGGGACTGCACAAGGACAACATACCAGCTTTGCAATTCTGTCATGTGTTTTATTTTTCCTCTGAAAGGTTATTTGGGCTTCTGTGAAAGGCCATTGCAACATCCAGCTTTTCACTGAAACCCTTTCCAATTAGAAAAACCAAGAGTGTTTACACAGTGAAGCTTGGAACCACTTATACAGCTGCAGCATGAAGGCAGCTTGGGAATGAAAGAGTTTGTAACTAGAAAAAATCCCACGATCACATTTCCCAGCACTGAGGAGCTGGACAAGGCTCTGTGTTTCCTTCCTTGCACAGCTGCTTGGCTGCTCAGTAATGTGACTTTTAAGGAGAGCACAGAGCATCAGCGCATTGTGCTGAACTTCTTTTGGGTCTTCTAGGAGAAGGGAGACATAAAAGGTCAGAAAAGAAGAAATTATTTGTGCCTGGGAGAAATAAAGAGACTGGAGGAGGTGCTGCATGGAAAAGAGTGATGCAAGCTCTCAAAAGTTACTAATGAGTTTTTTCCTGTAAACAGTCACCTCTGGTACCAAAGAGTGGTTGATGCTCCACCAGTTAAGGAAAACACAGAGACCAGTTTGGCCCTTCAGCAGTGAAGGGCTGACCTTCTTGCTGTCTGAACAGTTGATAACTGCTGTAATTAAAGATTGTGCATGCTCCAGAAGACCAGCTGCCACAGCACAAGGCAAGGAGACAAGAAAAACCATTGAGAAAAGAAGCTCACAATTTTTCCATTTATTCACAGAATTACCAGGGCAAATCTTCATCTTCATGATGTTGTCGGGAGGGGAGGGAAGAGAAAGCATATTTGTCCAGCTGGCACACTATAGCCAGAAAAATTATGCATTTTAAAATGCTCACTGTCTTTACACAGGACAAAATAGCATGGGATGGGTTTCCTCCACTTGCATCCAGTCAGCAAACCCCCCAGTGACATCTGTCAATGTTAATGGAGGGGAATCTGCCCTGGATACTGCAGAAATGCTGATGATTGCTCTTTGGACACCAAAACAGCATCAGCCTCAGTAAGAGAACAAAGCCCATGCTCTCAAAGTAGAACATTTCTGTTCTAAACATCCTAACTAACAAAAACATGAAAGATTTGGTTTAACCCAAAGAAACTCCTCCATTTTTTGGAAGCCATTTGACTTCCACAGTGCTGGGATTTCTCTGGGAACTTGCCTGGAGGCTTTTAGGAAGAGTCATGCCACATGTTTAGAGGTTAGGCAGTCTCTAGGATCCCTTCCTTTCCTAAGGACACAGCTTCCAGCCAAGCAGAGCTTTGAGGTGAGCCCATGACCACCTTGCTGATTAGAGCTGGCCATTTGCAGGGCCTCCCAGGGGTTGTTGGCTTGTTCTAGCCTTGCACTTGAATAAACTAAGCCATCACATTAAGTGGCAGAAACTGCAAAACATCTGTAAAACCTGCTGTCTGAGCTGTCTGAGAATCCCCTTTGCTTACCTATTGGTCCAAGGAAGGTTTTGCAATTAGAAGTGGCAAGGCAATTTGGCACAACAAGTAGCATTTACCACTTAGAAATTCTCATGATTACAGGGGATCAAGTGGTGTATCCAGTTCCTGTTCTGGTGACAGATTTCCCTTTCAAGCACTACAGAAACCACAGCAGTCACTAAAGCCAGCAGGTAGGACTGGCTGTAAGCTGTAGAGAGACTTGTCACCTTTCAGCCACCATTCTCAAAGTTGAGCATGTGTCCTCTGTTAAGTGCCAAAATGTTACACACAGCAGAAATAGAAATTAAAGAATACTTCATGCAAGAAAACCTCACAGAGAAGAGGTTTTTTCTGCCTGCATCCCTTTCTTCAACAGTGGCACCTCTCATCCCAGGAATAAATTATCCACATAAGCACAGAGGCAAACACAAGGGCTTTTCACATCTCTCCCAGCCTTCCCTTCTCCATACAACAGTTGTTTCCAATTACAGCCAGCTTCCATCAGCATCTCTCACTCTCCTTGCTTGCAGGAGACAAGTTAGATACTGACTTTGTATTTTCACCTTAGTTGTTCTCTGGGCTGTGGGGGAGGAAAGAGAAAGAAAGAGAAAGTGAATGTAAGTGAATATCAAGAACCTGTCTTAGATAAAATATTCAAATCTTATAGTGAATAATACATGGGAATTGAAAACATTTTTCCAGCTACGTGCAAGCCCAGTGCACTGTAGCAGAGCCCATATCAACTTGGCTAGCAGCACCTTACAGAGGACAAAAGGAGGCAAAAAAATTTGCATAGCATCTGTTCTTAACTAAATTTCCCTTCAACAATTCAGCAGCAGACACAGACACAGGCTGTGCATACACTCACATTCACACACTCACACTCTTTACACTTCTGCACCACCAGCACAGGTGCTGTGCTCACCAGGAGCAAAACAAAAGGTAAATTTCTTCAGAGGTTTCAGGGCAGCCTCAGCTGCAGGCTGGGCTGCTCTGTGCTGCTGATCAGCAGGAGCTATCCCCAAGATAATTAATAGAGGTTTGCTTTGCAGCTGCCATATCACCACCACTCTGTACTCCTGCATGCCCCCCCTCCACTCTCCTGGTGGCCATAGCAACGTCCCCAACATTGCCTGCAGTGCCAGCTCTTCCCTCCTTTCAACAGCCTCCGCTCTAGGAAACGATCCTCGTGAGCAGCAAACCTGTGTTCTCCTCGCTTGCAGCCTGTTTAATCTGTGACCATTTCCCAGCAGGATTCTGACATACCCCAGGTGCCAGTGGTGCTGCTCACCCCCTGCCTTCCCCTGCCTGTCCCACCAAAGGTTGCTGCTGAGGAGCTTCCCAGGAGTGTACACTGCACACACCAGGCTCAAAGCACGGCTGGCTTTACCTGCTGGCAGCATTTTTGGCACCCTCTTGGAGCTGCTTCTCCCTGTCACACAGGGGATGTCCCAGCCTTGCTGCAGCTCTGCTTGGTGCATTGGCCCAAAAGTATCTTGCCTCTCCTCTCTTTGTTCTTCTCTAACCAGAGGGGTGGCTGGACTAAAGCCTGGCTGGTCCCTTTGTAAGAGCTGCTGAATCAACCTGGGCACCAGCTGTAGCCAGGAAAATGGCATCCCACTCCACTGGGTGGGAAACCCTTGTCTAAGGACATATTGTGACCTGGGCTGCCTGAGCATCTGCTTTATGGGTGCCACACTGCAGTGGGAATTGCTCTTCTCCCTGCCCTGGCAGTTTCAGGCACAAAGTGCACAGAGGCTGGAAAATAAGGAGTCCTAAGGGATCCTGTGAAGCCCCCATTTGCTGCCTCAGGATACACATGCACTCCCCTGCTGTCTGAAGTCACTGTGTACATCTAGAAACCAGGGAAAGGAAAAGGGGAAGGAGAAGGAACACATTGCCACTGACAGGCTCCAGGGAACCACTCAGCACTTGTACAAATGCAGGGATAAGGGTCTGCACTGCTCAGCAGTCAATTCAGGTAATGGCCATGCCAGGCTGAAACTGCTGCTCTGGATCAGCTCTATTCACAGCATTCCTCTTTCCAATGGCTGCTTCCACAAGTGCTCCAACAGGCTTAGCTTTCAAAGCACTTATTGATGTTTAAAAAAACAAAAAAACCACAGACTGTCTCTAAGGCTTCCAGAAGCATACACACAGCTAGAAGGAAAGATTTTGTTTACTTTTTAAGCCCTTCACTGCTTTGAGATATAATTCATTTATGCAAGGAGATAAAAATGTTACTTATTGCAGGCCAGCGTATTTCCAGACAGAACTAATCATCATTAGCCTTTCTGATTACCAAATAAACATCTTGCATAAGCATTGATCATAAATCTATGATATCGCTTGGATTCATTTTAACTTTGCACATTAATGTCAGCTGCTGTGAGATGCAAATACAATGGATTCACTTTCCAATTGCTTGTCAGAATATTGTACATGTGCTACTGCAGTATCCCAGGCTCAGATATTGCATACCTCCCCCGAGGTCTAACAAACAAGAATTTCAAGAGGGCAGCAAATGAATTTCTAGCCTGAGGGAAAACATTTGATGAAAAAAAGTCACATTGTTAATAGTTTTCATGGAAAATGAGATGAAAGTGGGGATGAAAAAAATAATACTGGAGTGGTTTTAGCTCTAAGTGCCACTGAGGGCCTGATAAGAGCCATACCTTGTCATTTTTTGACTAGTCTCTTTTGCACACTGGGGCTCCCACTCAGGCTCACACAAAGTGTTCCTCACTGGGTATAAGGTAGGAGGAAGACTGCTGGTCCCCGTGGGCAATGTCAGGAAAGAGAGCCTGCCTGGTAAAAGCTAAAATATAATATCTGGATTGGCTAAAAATCATTATTTTTATAGGAGGTATTCTTTCTCATGGTGAAAAGTTCTTCACTCCTGTGAATAGCTAGCACTTTCCACAACAGCTGTGAAAGCCCAATTTATCCAACAGAAATGTCGATGGAAGTCATTTGGGTCAGCTGTCAGAATACCACCTTGCACTTTGAAAACAGCAAGCAAAGTAGTCTTCCCCTTTTATTCATCAAGAATCAATGGCAGACAGGCCAGGTGTATTGGACAGCAAGTGGGTTTTAGTGCACAGAGCTGTTCATGGCATCACCACCACTAGAGGGAAAAGATGTATTGGGGCATTAAACAATCACTGCACTCATTACCACATTGCCCCTTTGAAAGACAGGGACTGTGACTGCAGAAATCTGTCTATTGTTCCTGGATTCATTACAAGGAGTAAACTGATGTGCAAAAACACCTACAACAAAAAACCACATATAAAATCCAAGCAGTCCCAGAGTGCTAAGAGATTTCATAGGAGCCCCTGATGAGGCAGGATGCAGCTGAGGCAACTTGCTTCTCCAGCCTTGATCCATTTTCAAGGAAGGGGATAAAATGTCATGATGACATATTTTACTTGAGCTAATCAATGCTGTGGGCTGCAAAGCAAAAGAAAACAGCCCCATGAATTCACAGCCCCATGAATTCACAACCACCTTCTTCTGAAACCTTTTGGGGTTTTATGCTTAGCTGCTGCTAAAGGAAGGAGGTTAAATAACAAAACTGCAGGACCACTTGCTTTGCCTCTCAGCTCTGATGGGCAGCCTTCAGAGCAGGCACAGCTCCAAGCTAAATGCTGTGCAATGATCCAGACCAGGCACAGCAGCTCTCTCAGGCTGCTCTGCCAGCTGCACTGCCAGTGCCTGCATCAGGCACTGCTGGGCTTCCTCCTCTCCCCTCAGGAAGCAGAGGCAGATGTGGTCCAAGGAGCAAGGGAGCCCCTCAGGATTCTCCACTGAGCCAAAGCTGGAGCAGCATTAGGGCTCAGGACAGCTGGGAGGCTCAGGTGGTTGGCAGGACATGTCAAGCCATTTACTGTGTCTTTCTTCAAAGGCCTGGATGAATGAACCAAGTCAGAGTTCTTGGTGTGGGCTGGTTTTTGTTTGTTAGTTAGTTTGTTTGGGGGTTTGGTCTTTTTCTGTTAAATACAAATGGAGCTCAGGGTTCCTCAGGGAGGATGTCCTGTCCCCTCTTTCCCAAAACTGACCTCTGACACAGCAATGCTTTCCCTGCCTCACTGCCACACTCACTGGCTTCTCCCATCCCTTTGTATCAGGCTCCCTCTGTGCTCCACATAGTGTGTGCACTGAGAGTGCAAAGAAAGCCAACAACTTTCCTAGAACTAATTTTTAGCAAAACTTGCTACTTTTATTTTTTCAATTTATTTTAAAAATAAAAATGCTCCGAGGAAAATTTCCCTTTAAAAAGCAAATAGACGGGGAGCTCAAGGAGCTAAAGCAATTTATTGTGAAGCAATTGGAATACCAAAAGCTTGGTAGGTGATATCTGTGACTGGACTATTATGGAATAAGTTCATAGCTGTTTAGAAAGGGCAAGCAAGATTGAAATGATTAGTTTGGTATGTCAATGAATAATTTTCTTTAATATATGTATTGTTTTTACTCTGGCAGGACCCAGGATAAACTGAAAAGTCTTTACTTAGTAATGAAAATGAAAGAAGCAGCCTAGGAATCATGAGAGGTCTGCTACAGGTCATCTAACAAGCAGCATTAGGTATAGAGTTCGAATTAATTTTCTTTTTTGAAAAAAAAAACTAAGCCATTAGCTGAAAACTTTGGTAGCCTTTTCTTTTCCCAACACAAAGCCATGAAACAGGCAAGAGATTCAAGAGGTACTTGGGATACTATGGCAATGATTTTCTGCAAAGCTGAAGGGAAGAGGGAGGTTCGGAGGATGGGGAGCTCTCTGAAGAAGCAGTATTAAAAGCACACACACATGCTCTGCCAGTGCGGAGGAAGCATAGCAGGAGAGCAACTTGGCTCTGCTAGGAGCTATGAAACAGCCTGAAACTTGAGAAGAATAGAAAAATAGGACATAGGGTAAGTTATTCAGGAGAAGCATGACAGAAGAGCATGAATTTATAAGGGTAAAATCAAAGGCCAAAGACACAGAACAAGCCCAGAGAACAGCAATATTACCAGGAAAAAAATGTAAATTGATACATTAGCAAGACAATAGAGATCACTTTTTAGTGGGAAGGGAGCAGCTAGCCCTGAGGACTGGAGCAATTCATGCTACTTTGCACTGAAAAGGACACAGCTAGGATGTGGATAGGCAGAATAATAACTCCCAGAGAAAGGGTAAAAGAGCCAAGATGATACCAGAAAAGAACAAGCCATAGAGTACTCTGGTAAGGTAGAAAATGCCTGAAAGCTTGTTTATCTGGTTAGACCCAAGGAAATGCACCCAGAGTGCTCATCAGCATGTGGGAGAACATGTCAGAATGACCAGAATTTTTTGTTGAGAACATGGAGAAAGAATGGCACAGGATAATGGAAAATGAGAAGAGCAAAAAGGTCATCTTAAAAAAATTACTGAAATATCCAATGAAAACAGAGCAAGTGGCTTCAATTGCAATTCCTAGAAAAGTACTGGAGCAAATGATCTAATTATATGGGAACATGTAGTAAGCAAGCCTCTTACAAGCAACCATCATCACCAACTCATTAAAAAAGACCACATCAAATCAATCTAGTTTTTAACACATTGCCATATCAGAATATAAAATCTGAGATAGACTTATGGGCTTGGTTGGGGGATTATTTTTTATCCCCTCCCCATTATTTGGGGTTTAAGCTGGACTCCCCCCCCCCCCCCATCCAGCTGGGTTTGGAAAGGAGAAATAATTGGTTGCTGTGTGAAACAGAGCAACCTGGGGGGACTTCAGTAATACAGGAGCTTAATAATGTGCCATGAAATTAGATCTCTTTAAATGTTTTTCTTGATTTGTGCATTTCACACTCACAGCTTTGTATGTCTGGCTATCCAGATGACACAAGCTGGCTCCCCACCATGACACAGGTGCTACAAAGTATTCCTTCAAACAGCACGGTAAGAATAAGGTTTACAAGGAAACCTGGGGGTTCACAAATGCCAGATGAATGTAAATACACATTTCTGTGTGCACATGAAAGCGTACTGCAGTGGCATCCAGAGCTGTTTTAAAAATAATTATGTGCATTAGTCATGGGGTTGAGCAAGGAAAGGTGTTATAAAGGCAGAGCTGTCAGCCTCCATCCACACGCAGCCGAGTGCAGGGAGGCGCAGGCAGAGATCTAATACGTGAAACCAGCTGATAAATACCTTACACTGCTCAGCAGGGAAAATGAAGCTGTGAAAACTGTACAACATGTGTGAATTATCACCCCACATGGACAGGGGGGTCTCCAAGGATGGGCAGAGCATGGCAGCCCCTGGGCCAGGGGCTGGTAAAGAGCTTCTCTGTGCTGCAGCTGCCTGAGGATGGACATGGAGGCCTAGGCAAGTTCTGGTGAGAGGCATGAGACTGAGAGACTCCAGGGATCCACAGGAGAAACCTAGTGGGTGGTTTCTGCAGGCTCTTCACTGTGAGGGAAAGTGCAGCTTCCAGGCTGTGGTGCCAGGCTGGGCAGGCATGGTGCCAGTGGCAGCTGACCTGAGTAGAGGTCTTGCTTGCAATAAGTGACAGGGCATGACAGAGAAGATGGAAACACCTGGAAGTTGTGGAATGTAGTTCAGAAATCTGGGTACTTGAAAGCTATTGAGACACAAAAAAAACATTGGTTAGATTCCTCTCCTCATTGGGTTACCTTGCCTCAATGCACATCATCTAAATAAACCAAAAAACTGACAACCACTGGCCACTGAAAAAACCCAACAAATTAACCTCAGCTTTCCAATTGTTCCAATCCCAATAAATAAGAGAAAAGTAAGCAACCTTTTCAACAAAACCTCTAAATTTTCCCCTTTTCCTTTAGCATCCTCCTACAGCACATGAACATAACTGGTGGCTGCATTGCAGACACCATCTGTTCCAGCACAACAGCAACTCACCCACTTCTACCCACTCAGCATGACCAGAATTTAGCACTGCATGCTGCATGTGCAGGGGAGGCACATGTGTTGTGAGCAGTGGAGGAGAGCAAACTAGGATAAGGAAGGGACAACCACGGCTAGAGAGGGAGCAGAGTGCAGCTCTGAAATGAATCCTTCTCTTTGAGAGGATGGTGAGCTGGTCACACTCAAGGAGAGTGGGAAAAATTCATCCTGGGAGAAGCAAATGTTTCACCATCTTGTAAACAAAGTCCTTGTGCAGCGATCCAAACCTATTGCTTCCTTGCCACCACCACAGCCAGTAATCCAATCATTTTTAGTGTGAAAAATGTAGTACAGTAGTACAGTACTCCAGAGTATTTTTCCACAGGTAGGGCATCCCATGGCACACAGGGAAGTCAGCCTAGGAATTCTGGCATCAGCCCTGGAATGGGCAGAGGCCCACAACTTGGCCCTTGAGTTCTCTTCCCTGATCTGACAGTTTTGCTCTGTGGCTGTGAGATTCTGCTCCTAACCTTGGGAGAAAGATATAAATAACTGCTTCTCACACAACAGTAAACCAAACTTTGCTTGGCAACAAGACACTTAGAGTACCTTGTACTATAAAAAAATGTATCCTCTTCTGCTGAACTTCAGCTCTTGCTTCTTCCCCCCACTGCCCCCAACAGGGAATGCATAAAATCTAAAAAGACCTTTTTCTGTAAGAATTTTAAACAATTAGCACAATTCCATCAAGGAGCAATTTCTATGAAGCAATAGGAAGACAGTGAGAACAAGGTTTTGCCCAGGGTTTCAATTGTCTTTGCAGAAAGGGCTCTGCACTGTGGGCTTCCTCTCAAGGCATGTTGCCAGTGCTGTACTTCCAGTTTCTGTGACTTTGTGCTGTCTTGCTTCCTACACTCAGGTAATTCAGGTTCCATGCAATATCTTTCCCTTTGCACTTGGATGCTTTGGTAACTCCATCAGTTCACACAGCTCAACTTCTGCTCTTTAAATATCTGCTGAAATTATATCTGCCTCATTTCTGATACTGAGCAGTTATTAAAGAAAAGTAGTTACTTTTTTTTCCATATTTAACCCTTCTGGAAGGGTGATGTCACACCCCTGTTTCCTTACATACCATCTCTTGGTTCACTGTGCATGTATAAACTGCTTTGTCTCCCCTCTGAACTAACCCGAAAGCTCATTGGAAGTAGGATTGCCTTTGATAGTTATTTGCTCAGTATCAAGCACCCTAAATGTATCAGATGATAAACTTGAATAATAATTGGCTTGATTAGGGCAAAAGGCATGATATGTAAATCAGCGTTTGAATATACACTGAATGGAATCATTGCTACATAAAGTGTTTTATTTTCCCTATCCTCTGCCATCTAAAGTCCCAGAAATACCAGGAAATCACTTTCCTAAGTCATTACCCTTAAAATAATCCTCAATCTACATTACCTTGTAATGACAAAAGAGTAAACAGTTTACACAGATAGGCAATAAAGCAAGCAAGATTCAGTGTTACTTGAAGTAGTAAATTATGCATGTACTACAGGAATCTACAAAAGCAAAATTCTATGCATATAAATAATAAAACCAGGTTATATACAGATTTTTTTCAATAGTTTGAATCAAGTTTTTACTTTAGTACAAAAACTACTGTAGCATGCTAGGAAAAAAACACTCCTTATTTATACATGATTTATATTACCTGTATTGCCAGCTTCATTTTAGACTGACCCTTTTTAATACTGTTTATGGTTGAGATGTCAAACTGAATGCATGTCTTCTTTGCACTTTTTTCGGAGCTACTTTGGTTATTCACTTAAATGTTCTGTTTTCTCTTTCTATATATGTGCTCACATCCATATCTCTCTATATATACCACCTTCCTATCCTATCTTGATAAACAGATAATATTTGAAAGTAATGCCATTTAAACAAATCTTTAGGACTCCTGCAAGAGCACTTGGCAAGATGGGATTTCTTAGTTACACAGCTGAGGAGTTTTAAGTCAGGCCAGTTCTGAGCAGTTGCTGCTGTAGAGGGTGAAGTTGAATAAGAGGCCAAACAGGAAAATAAGGCCATGAGAGAACAGATGACTTTGTAGGAGTGAAGAAACCTTCCCACTCCAAAGGGAGCTCAGACTGGCTGTGGCACTTCCTGCCACAGGGACTGAAGATGGACAGCCTGTTTTCCTTAGTAAAAATCCAAGGGGATTAGGGAGGAGGAAGAAGCGTAGGAAGCTCCTTGTAAATGGTTATCATCCTGCCTTCTGCTGGAGGTTTAATAACACTCTGGCTCTGTAGATTTCCTGCATAGCATCTAGGCTATGTTCAGTCCTAACTTTCCTTCAGCTGGAAATTCTATTTCTCTTTAGTTCCTGCTTTACTAACCAAAGTAGGGGAATTATTCACTCTATAAGAAAGAATTCCTACAGAGGTGCCATATTCCCAGCTGGGTGCCTGAGACAGCTTGAGACATTTGCCCATGGACTGACATCTCATTTGATAGAGCAGGCAGAGTTACTGAGGTAGCAGAGATGCAATATCACAGGACTGGGAGCTGTTCTCACAGGGGACAGAACATCCTCTATTCAAAGTGCAAGTGTCCTCAGCAATACAAAGTGGGCAGATTTTCTTGTAATGGTGTTTCTTAAACTAAAAAAAAACAACCAAAAAACAAACCCAAAAAAGAGCAAACCCCCCAACAACAAAACACAAAAAACTCCACAAAACAAACAAAAAATCAGCCCAGAAGCACAGATGAAAATAATACAGCTGAACAAAGAAAATAACACTCACAGCCAGTCAGGATACAGCAACAAGTAACTTCACAAGCAAAAGGTATTTCAGTTTCTGGCATGTAACCAGACGGCTGGAGTCACTGCATCCTTTTAGGTGAAGTATTATACATAAGTAAGTTGGCCCCATTTGGAACCAGCAAGCTTATGCTAATTTGGAATCTGTATAATTGAATGCAAAGCTAAAGAGCTACACTCTATTTCCATGGCATTTGTATGAACATGCACGAGCAGAGTTATCCAAATCAGAGCTGAGAACTCTCATACTCCAAAAGGACAAACCGCTTAGCAAGGAGTAACAATCAGTATTTTAATGAGAATTTATCAGGTCTAAAGGCTCATGGCATTTCTACTGACACAGAACGCTCTGAAGGCTAAAATTACACTTAAACAGGAACAAACCCATTAACAATCAGTATTCCTATTCCCACAATACTCTGGGCTACATCAGAATATACAGTGAGGATTTTCACACACCTTTCCAATCTTGTTATTACCATCTGACACCCCAGTTCACACCATCATCTGTACCAGTGCAACCTGACTGTCCCTGAGCAATTAACCCTTGGGCTTGAGAGACAGCTAGTGCTGAGGAAACCTTTTCCTATCAGTGCCAAATAATTTATTTTTTAAACTGCAGCTGATGCATGGATGAACTACACGGCTCCTGTTATAAATAATGCTGCACCTTTTGTGGGTGGGTGCTAAACTCGATGAAACATGAGAAGTAAATCAGAATACCTTTGCTTTAAAATAGAATGTTACAGGTATTTGAGGTCCCCAGTAGCAGCGTCAGGCCACACAAGGGTACACAAGTGCACGGAGTCTGGCCTTTTATCATGCTCCCACAGAATACTGGTGCCCCTTATCCCTGAAGATGGACCTAGGAATCTGAACTGGCTCTGAACCCAGAGATCAGCAGCAGTGACCCCAAATGCCCAGATGCCTTCCAGTCATTCTCACAGGGTTCTTTTTAACAAATTGTGAACTTTGAATTTTGCTAACCAAAACGAAGAAACAAGTTTTCTTAGCAGATTGGCTTTTGCACATGCTACCTTTGCGTATTTATTTTTTAGCACGTGAAACCCAGTTAAATTGCATTATACTAGGACTGACAAAAGAAAGAACTTAATCCCCAAACAAGATGAAATCAGATACTTGATAGTATTTATTACATTAGTTAAAATATTTTGCTTTGAGCACTGCAAGGAAGATAAGCTAAATTGAGTCACTGCTTGAAAATGTTTATCACTGAACTATGGCATGAACAAGCTATACATGGAAATAATACATATACTGGGGAATGCCATTTGATATTTATATTCCCAACTGTTACAAATCCAAGTAAGACTGTTAAAAGTGAGGTTCTCTTGCCTGTGACTGCTCATTAGGAGTCTTTTGAGACGCATAAAGGCACATCTTCCATACTCCTGGCTCCCTGATGGAGCACCTCATTCCTCTGTGGGGTAGCCAGTACCATAAGGATTTTAAAGGATTGTCTTGTACAGAGGAATGGAACACCTTCATCCTTTGCATCAAGTCCAGAAATCCTGTGTAACACTTCAAGCCCTCTTCTCCCTTCTAGCAATTAGCTATGCAAGTCTTGACGATACAGCTACAAGCTTGGAGTTTTACTTCTGCCTTCTCTCCTCCAAAAGGCCCTTCCATACCCTATCCTACCATCAAGCTGTGAAGATACCAGTAGTACATCTTTCCATAAACAGCTTCATCTGGATTTCAGCAAGACCCTCATCTTGATAGCTCTCTATGCACCTGTAAGAGATCCCAACCTGCTTGCACATCCCGTGTCTGAGCTGTCCAGACAGTTGGTTTTGGCCTTGTGCTTCCTTTCGCTGAGATTTCATTGAATTCACACCTTCATCAGGAAGGGTGATTGGCCTCAAGCTTAAAAAGACTAATCAGTAGGCAGAGCCACGCCTTGTAAACAGCAAAAAGCGCTGGCAAACAACCATCCCAGTTCTTAACAAAATCCCAAACACATTTTCAGGTCAATGCTCTATCCATCTGTTAGTGTTGCATTCAATGTGTTCTCTATTTTGAAACTTATAAACTTGCATTTTAATATGCATGTAAATGGAAATAATTCAAGAACAGCATCACTGGGCTCTGATTTGTTGTGAAAATGTGACAACCACCATGGGGCAACAGACAGTGTCGAAGATAAGATTACTTAGACAAGCCCTGAGAACATGTGAAATCCCAAAAGGAAGGATAGGCTGCAGATTTCATACACAGGAGCAATAAAGAAAATCTGCACTCAAACAATTGGTTATGTGGCATTGCATGACATGAGAGTGCAAAGGTTTATTCAGCCAATTAATCAAGACAATCCTCTTTCATAAAACTTGTTGCAAGTGAAATATTCCTAGGAATTTGTGACTTACTTGGTTTACTTTTTTTACTGTGGTATTTATGAAAAAAGTATACGCTGTATTTATATAGACCAGACACTTCCCATACCTGCTTGATCGCTTAGCGAAAATTCAAGCTGCATCCATGTGTGATTTCTTAGATGATTTCTTTCCTATCAAAAAGGTCAAAAATGTAATTCTTATTTCCTTTTTGAATAAGCCACAGTAAAACCACATAGCCAAAAATGCTTTATTTCACCATTAGCCATATAACCAAAACGCGTAAAATGGTGGCTATATTTTTGTTCAAAACAGTTCCAAACCCCGAGAAAGCTATACTGAAAACATTAACCAACACTTTATTCCTATAAAAATAAAAAAGAAAAATTATACATTCAAGAGGAGTCTACACTTTTAAACAATAAATTAAACTTTGTAATATCAACATCAATTTACATTTCAAATGATTTAAAAGTACAGTGTAGGATACAAAATAATCTCTTTCCTTACCTTCCAAATACATCAAATACATTATTTAATTCCTTTAATGCACTGGCACCTAGGATCTTAGAAGAAACTATAGAGTGCTACAGGAAAAGAAAGAAAAAAAAAAACATTAAAAAAAACCCCAGCCAGAGTCTCTGAATGAATATCACCTTCCAAGATTTTGCTGACAAAACTCTCTGACAAAAACGCTAACTGAACTTGTATAAAAATACAAACTTAGTGACTAGAATAGTGAAATCTTATTCAAAACTTGCAAAAAAACCCAAAAAACTTCAGCTTTCCCAAATGCTAAACAATTTATTCCAGTAATATAAACACATTTCCATGTCAGTTGTAATCAAAGTCAGTTTTAGCCAATACGTCATTTGTGAGAATGCACAGAGGGCAGATTTTTAAAGCTTTTATAGGACTGTCTTGATTATATACCTTGTATCTCTCTATTAAGGTTACACAATGAAGTGTGAAAACCTAAATAAATTATGTTTAGTGCTCACTGCACAGGTGACTGGAATGTAAGCATTGATACTTGTTATTTATTTTGAAAAACCTGGATTAGAAATAGATTTACATTTGAGCGCCCATACTAATTACCCACCTAATTTCTACACACAGTAATTTAATTCCTGCTAAACCTCAAGTTTTCAATCATGTATGCAAAGCTCTGAATTAGAAGGGCACTGATCAGGACTAACTCAAGTGCTGCCACACTCACATGCTGCTTAACTGAGGCAAATGAAGCCCACTGCAATTAGTACTGCTGGGCTGAGTTGTTTTTTTCGAATGGAGTGCTTTGATATTCTTGCAAACTCATACAGATACACCTGATCTCGCTTTGAACTAGAGTACTCAGGTTAGATAATACAAGTACAAGCCCACTAAGATCAGTATAGGCTGTGGATTTACTCTGCAGGATTTCTGTCTCTTCCCTAAGGAAGGCAGCCCTTTCTCCTTACTTCTGAATCAGGATTGCAACCAACCCTTTGCAAGAAAGATGACAAATAATCAGGCATTTGGGCTGATGATGCACTTTCTCTGCTTTAGTGGCCACGCTGCATACTAGCTGAGAACCAACTTGCTTTATGAGTAGGTAAGATGTTACCACAGCAAAGAAGGTACCTCAAGCAGCTAACCTTTTTATTTTTGCAGGAAAACCAGGTTTTGTTCCATGTAAAAGGTACGTTTGGTATAGAATTTGGTAAATAGGAATTTTCTACTTGAAGATTCTTTTTTTTAAGCATGAATTCTAGCTTAGTGCAAGACAACTTCCTGATGCTTGAGAGAGCAAGTTCCAAGGACTTCCTATTTACAAATGTTTATTGTGCAAAAGGCTGACAGAAATATGATGCCACACTGTTTTAAGTTGGTAGCTGATGTTAGGCAAAGTGGTTTAATAGCTCTAAAAAAGCATCTGCTTCCTCTTAAGCATGCAGGGCAACCTCACCATTTACCCAGCCATATTTGGGTTTCATTTATGTCTCAGAAAAAGACATCAAATGAAAACAGCCAAAATAATTTTTAAGCAGAAAATATTTAAGGGGTCTTTTTTAATGTTACTTAAGAGCACAAACCAGTATATGAGGAATATGTTCCACTTAAAATTATTTTCTAGGTGATTTTGACAAAAATTAAATCCCATTAACAGTAAGGCTCTTTACAAAAGAAATTGCTCCATGAGAAATGGTTTGTTTGAAAGAGAGAAGTGTTGTCCAAGAGGAAAAGAAATCATGTATTTCCCACCCCTACTTTATCTGTTAAAAGCATTTTCATGTTCACAATGTTTGATGTTTTCTTTTAAGTTAAACCCAGGTCTTATCTGCCCTGAACAAAACATTTCCTACATGCTTTTCCAAATATTTTTATGCTTTCTAGCACTGCCAGCTAGTTTAAATTCCTCAGAAAGGAGATCAGTTGAGACAGGTCTGAACACTACATTGCCCCTTCAGCAGGGGGAAAAAATCTCATCCTTTCTTAAGCAACAATAACATCACTTTGTCTGTCTGAGACAAAGCCAGTTTTAGAGTTGAGGACAACCTCAAAGTGATTTTATGAGGCAAAACAATGACATTTCAGGAAACAAAATCATGAAAGCCAAGCAAACAGAAGTTGAACAGTAAACTGAAGTGTTTCACTAATGCCCATTAAAATCAATGATTTAATATTTTAAATATGACTTTAATTAAAGGTTAACCTGCAGCTAAGCCCAAAATAATGCATAAACTAAGACTCTTACCCAAGTAGTCTGCAAACAAATTTGGAGAGTCAATAAACCCACATTCTACTCTCCATTCCCACAGCCCCCTCTTGAGATGAATTAGTCTTTAAAAAACAAAAAAAAAACACCAACAATTTTTCCTGGTCTCTAAACTACAGCCAAAAAAATTTAACAATGTCAACAGTCCACACAATTAGTTTTTTCCATAATATTGATCCTCAGCTTTTGCTCTTTATATGAGTGGTAAGAACACTATTGTCACACGGTTAGTCTGAGCTGAAAAATGGTTAAATCTATTGGCATTATGTGCTACTTCCTTTTAATTCAGAGAAACTTTTTTTTTATTAGGATGACAGCTTTCAGTGATTATAGATACTACAAGCTTGTTTGAAGCTTATACATTGTTAAAGTACACTAAAATTAATCATATTGCATTAGACTGCCACATTTAAACTGTTGATGTAAACGATGGTTAAAACAGCATCAGTTTAGATGACACTATTAGTGTCAGAAATTAAATGCAAGAAACCCATGTAACCAAAATATTGTGTATTATATAATGAATTCATCATTCACTTGGCTTTAAACTGCCTTTGAACAAAATATTTAATGACAACTTTACCTTCTACATAGCTTCAATTAGTAAATGCTTTTAACCAAGTAGACTGGTTGCAGGTTACTAATTAAAATACAAACATTTCCCAGCACATGTTCTCTAGAAAGGCTGAAAGAGTAAAATAAACTTGCACTTAAATGCTACATTTCAGAATAGAAAAATAAAGCCATTATCATTAAAATAACTATGTTTAAATTATAATTGACTGAATATTACCCATGTGCATCTAATTTCAACATTTATGCTTTTAGTCTGACACAAGAATACTCTTTACAGGGAAGAGCTTTTGTTGTAAAACGGTATCATACTATACTTGTAATAAAGCCAATGCATAGTTCATTAGATAGTTCAGAACTAGAGTTCTTTTGAAATACATATATATTTAACCAAGTACTGCACAGTAGAAAATAGCAGGGAAAAAGGAAAACCAACAGTTAAAAAACTGAATGTATATGAAGAATTATTGCTGAATTTGTGGGTACATTTTGACTGCATACAGTTTAGTATCAACACCTAAAAGACAGGATAATTAAAAGCAAACCCCTGGATTACTTTCTTTTTCCCTGCAAAACATCACCACTATTCAAGGTTTGGTTGTATTTTAATGATTTGTATTTCATACAACTGGTTACACAAAAGGCATTCATGGTTTAGGGCACTGTTTTTCTTATTTCTAATAAATAGCAAGATCTGTCCCTTTCACCACTGTCTCAGAAATGTTCCCCTGTGAGATTTCTGGAGACATGCTGAATAGGCAGTTTAGTTACTTCCATATCAAATATAAAGCCACTAGGTTAAAATTTGTTTAATTCTGTAGAAATAAATGTTAGTGTATTTCACAGTGATGAAAACCTCAAAGGTTTATTGCTCCCTCTTCATCCCCCACCACACCAGACATTTTGAATACTTATTTTCATGATCATGCCAGCACAGGAGAAATCAAGATTAAATTGCTTATGAAGGTCATATAGAATCTTGTCTTCACAGCATTTTCTGCCATTTGCCAATTCCTTGACAATTAAAAACCTTGTGGTTACAAGTTTTAATTCCCACCAAAAAAACCCCAAACTTATCAATCAAATCTATGTCTTCGCGATTTCTTAATTTTCGTGGAAACAAAAGCTGGCATTAAGATGTTTTCATAATTAAGCTTTCATTGCAAGATCAGATCTAAGGCATACTTCATTCAGTGCAAAGTCATCACTCACTACAAAGAGAAGACAAAACCCCTTCAATTCTCCCCTATGGACCCTACAGGTACATGTGCAAAACCCAGCAAGACTGAAATAAAGATGGACACAATATACAAGATACTTGTGTAGTTAATACTTCTTCTAAGGTATTTTAAAAAAATCTTATCGAGATTACTATTTTTATAGCTTTCAGTAGTCTCTCCATGGCCAGCAATTTCAAACAAGTTATTAAAATCCAAGAGCTCCCCAATGGTATTACCAAACCCATCCAAATTTACCGGAACAAGAGCAGCATTTGTCATCACAATATGACTGTCATCATTTCAATGCACACATACTAACCTAAGTCAGGCTTATACCATGTATCTTGAGACTGCAGTTATATGAGGAATACATTTACAGTGCTTTGGTAAGTACATATTCAACATGAAGAAACATAAATAGCAATTGGAATATAGCAATAACCTTAAACACAAAGAAACCATGAGTACTTCCATGAAAGACACAAATGTCACAAAGATGCTCTAAATATTTTCTTTCAGTTTATTCTCTTGCCTTTTTTCACTTCTTGACAAACTATTAAATGCAAGTCATGCCAACTGCAAAGGATGACTCTGAGACCTGGGCACAGCAAAACTTAAAAAAGAAAAAAAAAAAAAGATGTTTTAACAGACAACAGGCACACACATAACAGGAGACTTTTGTACTTTTGTTACTCTTCCAGGAGACAAACATTCTTTACTGCCCACTACTTCTTTCATAGGAAAGAGCCATTAGATTTTCTCCCTGCTCAATATCCTACCAGCAGCAAGCAGCCTGAACTTGTGCAACACTTTTCCACATGGATTTTTCAAAGAAGCTTCCCAAGTAATTTGTGCATGTCCATTATCATTTTACATTTGGATTCACTGCAGATTGAGCTACCTGATGCAATTTAGCAAGATAAGAGTGAACCAGAGGTATGGTCTTTTGCCTTCTAATCTATGCCCAATCAAGCAAGATGACAATGATCCAAAATACTGCAAAACACTTCAGTTGAAGTGAAATTTGGAATGCAGTACGTAAGGTTGAGCACAAACCTATTCACCCTTCAACCAAACAAAGCCAAGAAGGTTTCCATGTTGCCAATTACCCTGCACATCCCAATTAAAACTCTTTTGATCTATAAATAGTAACCAAATATCTTCTTCAGCTATAGCTAATAACGTAACCTTGGAAAAAGGACCAAGCCTACAAAAGACAAGTCAGCAATTTAGCTCATCCTACATTCACTTTCTAGTTATCTCCTGGGGGAAAAAACCCATAATCTTCCAGTAATATGAGAGATGCATATTGTACAGCTGTGATAGTTTCTATAATGAAACTCCAGCTATAAATGATTATATCCATAATACAAACCATAATTCTAAAATATATCTGAATATGTGTGTGCATATATATCTCTCTGAAAAAAATTATCTAATTTTCTCTTTTATACATATAAACATCTGGCTAATATGCCCCATAAAAATTTTTTCTTACTTAGGACTAAATTTTAAATAACAGAGTTTTAAACAGTCCCTTAGAATATTTTCTAAACACTATTAAAAATTAATAACTATCTCAGGTTAATCAAAAAGCACACACAAAATAATTTAACATTATACAAATGTGGTTACATTGTTCAGAAAGTCCAATTCTCCCATCTGAAATGAAATAGAGACCAGTGTACCTTAGGGTGAATTATTCATCAATATACAAATTCATTTTCTCTTTCCACGTAAATCTTCGGTTGAATTTAGCTGCATTTCTGTATAAGCAAGAAACACAGTAAATCTGCAGAACTCTTGCAAAAGTGAGTCGTGTTTCACTGGATAAGAGGGTTTTTGCTGGCAGGCAGCAAGTCAACATTTCATCACCATCTGAACACTAGCAACACCTGTGCCCTTGCAAGCTTCACACCTTGAAATAGCAGCAACATATTTGATGGGTTCAGTAGTAATTTTTCTTCCAGTATTGGATTAGACTACTTTGCATATACAGTAAGTCAAAAGTCTAGTACTTGTGTGCAACATTAATCCACATTTACATCTGAGAACTCATAAATACACATGGAAACAAACATGACAGAGAATTAAACCTCGTTTTAAGTTAAAATGTTTTCAGTCCACATATAGAAGCAGCAGTGAAAAACAAGTATAAAGGAGATGGACAGCAGAAACAGAAGAAAAGGGGTGCAATAACTAAAACTGTAAGAAGTAGGTCACTGTCAAAAGGGCAAATTGCAACTACAATTGATCAACAGAAGATGTAGACTGTACCATCTGCATAAATGCCTAAATGCAGCATTATTTTCACATCCCATACAGTAGATGTGATTTCTAAGCAGCATATTATAACCGCTGGCATACTCACTAACAGCTTTACAGTAACTGAATACTAAATTTCTCCAGCTCAATGTACAGTAGTTATGCATTAGCCTTTAAAGCTCTTTGTCAGCCTTTTAGTAAAGGTTACATTTCCATGGATATTTAGTATCCCAATAAGAAAGTTACAGATATTCACCTTCGATGAACTTTCATACAATACAAATACATTAGATACCTCCTTAAGCTGAATCATTTCAGTAATAGGAGTTTTCTTTTTGCTATTGCAAAGAAAACAAAAGAAACTTTGTAACTTCCAAAGTAAAGGGTGTTTTAAGGCAGTAAAAGATAAGTGTTAAGGTTTCCATGATTGTTTACGGTGGTCTATGTGAATAAAGCATATTACACACAGTTGCTGTCATATATTTATCTATGTGACTTTGTTATACTGTACATGATTTAGCAATCTTCTTGAGAAATTTAAAGTGCCACAGTTCAAATGTGCTCATCTGTCTTTCCATGGGCTTCTAGTCCATTCTAGTTGCTTTCAGAAACGAGCCCTTGCTTTACTTAAAGAGCAGTTTTTTTAGGTGAAAAAAGAATTCATCCTTCACTGCTGTGCTAACTGGAATCCAGTGGTCGAACCAATCCTTCTTTGTAAACACGAAGAATAGCTTCACAAACAAATTTGTATTGACTCTGTGTAGGAAAGAAAACACAAAAACATTTATGGATGTTCAGTTAAACTGCTGATTAGACAGTACTATCAAATAGGACTGACAGTCCAACGGCTTCCTTTTTCCCTGAGCAATGACAGGAGAGGAGATACAAGGATAGGAAGAGAAAATCCTACTTTCCTGTCTGTGTTCACAGTAAACAAAGCTAACATTTACTCTTCCTTGAAGGACAAGCATTAAAAATCACACACCACGGAAAACACATTCCCCAAAATTAAAAGAATATGTGCTTAATTTTCAGAGAGTAGGAACTATTTATAAAAACTATGTGCGACTTTTCTGACTAAGTTTAACTTTATATTTATGTTCTTTACACATCTCATCTATTTTGGGGGTTTTTTTGTATTTATCTGATTATTTTGAGTATCCTGAGTTTGCCAATCCTGCAGTTTACTGGGCACATTTAAGTTACAAGAAAAAGACTGCATTTTAAGTTCCCATATAGGATACATAGGTGCAACTAAACCTAACTAAAACTCTTTCTTTTTTCTAACCCATCTACAGAACTGCAGAAGAAGGAGTCACTTTATTTTCAATTTTTGATCAGACCACAGATCTCCTTTGTAACAGAAGGGGATCAAAACCTTTCAAATCAATATTTTTGAAGATCAGCAGCCACATTAATTCCTCTCTCACTCAATGTTTTGATCTCAATTAGATCTTAAAGTCTTCAAAAATTAGTTTCTGTTTTGCATTGTACTATTACAGAGACTATTTCTTCCACGACTTTGTGATGTAACTATTTGTTAAGAACAATTAGCCTGCAAGCCTCTTTCTAAAAAGGGATACAAGGAGACAGTATCAATAGGACTAGTGCAGGACTAAAAATCCAGGTAGCCTGAATAAATTTTTATGACTAACACAACCCTGAGAACACAAGATGATTGAAATTAAAAAAAAACTTGCAAAGATCAGAGAAGTAAAGCTTCAAATTTTTCAAATCCATTTTTCCATCTTTGAAATATTCTCCCAGCTGCCCTTTGTATTGTCAACTGCCACCAATGCTTCAGAAGCATCTGGAAACATTCCCCCCCACTATTTCCCAAAGGGCAGGACTAAAAGATAACATTTTGACTGTGAAAGACCTCAGGTTGCCTTTAAATACCAGCAGTTAAGAACGTTAATCTTGTCCCTAACATAACACTTTTTTTTTTTTAAATACAGAAAAACCTAAGGAAAACGGGAAGGTGGAAATGAGTTTTCTGCATCTCAATTTTCCTGGCTTTTCTTTCAACCTTTCAGTCAATTACTCCCACCCTCAATATCACTTTGTTCTTATTTCGTAATTACCTTAACTTTTCTCTCAATTGTTATTATCATTTCCATATTTCTACTGCCTGAACAAGCCAGGTGCTGTATTTAGCTCTCTGTTCAATACTTTTAATAACTTGTGTGATCAAGTTACTGAACAAATAAAAGAATGAGCCCTTCAGGATTGCTTCCACTGACTCAACCTCTGACTACTTGTTTTCTTTGCTCTTATCTGTTGCACATATTCTTACTGCTCACTCAGCTGGTAGCTAGTTATATTATGTACATCCTAAGCACTGTATTCTGCATTGTTTAAATATCTAATTTCTCTTTATTGGAACATATTGGGAATCCTAATTTTTTTAATGAGAGGCCATACAGTTACACCAATTTTGTTATAGCTTCATCATTTTGGTTGAAGCTTTTGTTTTGCTGTTCCTGGTAACCAAATTACTGGTCTTTGAGAAACTACAGCTTTCACATGATTAACAACAGACACTAAACTGACCAATAATAATAGCTCTGATGGGTCCATTCTTACTGAGTATGCCCTGTCTGATATCAACTCACAACATGCATCTGGCAAACTGTAATCACCTTAGAATTGTAGCACACACAAAACCCCACAGGGCAGCTGAACATGCTTTAGGCAAGGCTATTAAAACTGAACAATCCCTTTATTACAACTGAATAATCTCTAATGGCTGCTCCCAGAAAACCTAAGTGGAATATCAAATATAAGCAGTGAGGCTAGCTGGAATGCAGGCATGGGAAGGCAATAGAGCACCCAGGACAGATCGAAATATTAACATGCAGCTCTCTGGTATTGTTTTTTTTCACAGCTGAGCTTGCTTTTGTGTCTCATTTACAGCACAGTATGCCAGTTTTGCTCACTGGCTTTTCACAACAGTATCTGCCTGCTTCAGAAATAACAAGTGAATTTAGTTTCACAGTATTGCTGCTACAGATCATCTCTCTCCTGATTGTGCTGACCAGTAAACTGTGTAAAACAGCAAGCAAGGTAAAGAATCCTATTTTAGATATTAATTTTCCACACTGGGGGTCTGACTACAGGTGTATTTTTTACTATTCTCTGTATTCTTCAGCTATGTCAAAGTGTGGAGTGAAAGGATAATTCTGGCTGATTTCTCTTGGAACAAAACGGACTCGGTCTTCTGGCAAGCTGAAGTTTACTTCAGGTTTTTACATCTGATTCTCAAGAAAAGGACCACCTCTAGAATGTTGAAGCTTGGGATTGCTTAGGTAATTTTAGAAACTGAGGGCTGCAGACAGGTGCAACTCCAGAAGTTAACACTCAGCTTCCTTTAACTTGAAGCTAGTGTTCTTCACCTCATGACCACCTTTGTCATCAGCTCAGCATCCACTTCAGCAAGGAACAGGCAGGTGACCCTTCAAACAACTCCCTTGTCAACCATAGAGTCCAGACTCTCTTCCAGAGAGATGAACTCCTACTGCAATGAGCCCGAGTCCCAGCAGCACACAGACAAGCTCTGCTCACTGATCACTCCAGTGGTACACAGGCAGCTGCAGATCCTGACACCTTTGTGCCCTTTGATAACACAAGATTTCCACCACTGCTAGTTCCTGCAGTCATCAACATCTTAGCGCATAGAATTTGTCTTCTTAAATTAACTTTTCTGTGATCAAATGGATTTGATTTCAATGCACTTCAGGCATTTTCTTTGGAAGATCAGACAGAAATGCACAGTTTTACTGTTGGCTGTGTCTAAACCCCCTAACTCTCATTTCTCATAGGGCATTTAGCTTTCCAAGATAACCCACACTTAGAATTCTTGTCATCCAGCCTCTCCTAAAGAAAGAACAGGCTCTCATCCTTCATCCCTGGTCTCTAAAGTCATTATGTTGATTTCCAAACCTGACACAAAATTGCCCTCATGGTCTCAAGTCATCTTTGACCCACTTTCATCTTAAAATCACTGTCTACTTTCATGTTTCAGTTACCGATGCTACAGAATTTGCCCTTTGTTTTTATCAAACTGGGTAGAGGCAAAAAAACCCCAAAAAATCCATAACATGTTCTCATGGAATTTCTATTCTAAAGTAATCTATTGAAAAACCACTTCCTGTTTTTCAAACCAGGCCACAAACACTTTGATTTTAGCTTCAACTTAATAACTTTCTATAACGCTCTGTACTAGAATGAAAAGCAAAAATTTATTCTAGTTTCTTGCAGAGAATTTAGACAAAGGACCATGAACAGATGATCAGTACAAGTCTGACTTTGGGCATACTGACTACTTGCAGTGTATAGGAATCAATTATCTTTTCATGGCAAGATAAGAAATATGTACAAAATAGATAAATACATACCTCACTGGCAAAGCAGCCTTTGCCACCATGCTACGTTATGCTAAATTTGTAAAGTTTGAAATATAATGGCAACTGAAGATCCATACTACTAGATCCTTTAAAAAATTTTTTTGGACTGTTTTATAACTTGCCAAATGCAGTGTATATAGAGAAAATTATGCTTCCTCTCCATCACTTACTGATGTTTGCACCATCATAGCTCGTTGGTCTCGCATTTTCCGTACAATATCCAGTGGATAAACAGGTTGGTTCCTTTCAATTAAGCACATGGCTGTTTCCATAGTGACCAACACACCAGTGCGACCAATTCCTGCGCTGTGAAATGCAAAAGGAAAATAGTCTGTAAAATTAGGGTTTTGCAATGCACCAGATTTGTACCACAGCCTTAACAGCAGGATGCTAAACAGCCTTGAAAATTACAGGAAGACCCTAGTAAAATTCAAAGAGAGTGCAAAGTTTATTTTTATAGAAACTTCAGTACTATTTTCTGGAAATTGCCAAAAAGAAAAGACTTTTTAATAAAAATAAAACTAAAACCTCATTTAGAGTAAAAGCATTTTTAAACAATTATAAGTGCTCAAATTGTACTGGTTTGGTATTTTTGTCTTTAAAAAGGTAAGATCTAATTGACTGCTTCTATGACACACACTTGAACAGCAGGAAAAAAAAATTTGCAGTACTATTCAGAATGAGATTACAACAGTGGCAGAGGATAAAAATCAGAGAACAAATTAAATTGCAGATTATCAGACCTGTGATAATTATGTGACTAAGCCATTTCATGAAAAGGTTGCAGGAGAAAGGCAGACAAAGTAAACTCAGCCTTGAGATGTAACATCAGTGTTTCTGCCTGCAGCAGTAAATGCTCATATTGCACAGTTTAACATTTTCATCTAATTTAAGAAATCTCCTCTCTTGCAGATAAACTCTTCACATCGAATGCTTATTCTAAGGCTGAAGCAGATCTATAATCAGAATTTTAAAACACAAGTACCTGCAGTGAACAAGAACCGGCTCATTCTTTACTCTCTTGGGCCTCATGCACGTCACAAACTCCAAGAAGTCCATGGAGTCATCAGGAACACCATGATCAGGCCAAGCTACATACTGGAGATGGGTTACTGTGTGCTGTTGTTCTGTCTAAAATACAGCAAAATTTTCAAAAAATGTCCAGTCTTATGACTCCTGTATTAATGTTTACTAGATACAAGTCATATTTTTCACAGCCAGTGTTTTCTGCAGATGTGATGGTGTAGAAAATATTTGTGATTTTAAAATTCAGTGTGAAATATGGACATAAAATTCTTAGAAAGAATTCATAAGGCATAGCAGTTTCTAAATACATGAGGTATCAAGTGTAACTTCTGTGATCTAAACATTTTAATTTTTTTGATTTATTGACTCTTGACCCATTATACTTTGACATCATTGATCCACCTGAGGTAAAACAATACAAGACAGAAGCATAATAGTACTACACAATAGTTTAGAACTGGTTGGAAGAAACAACTGAGAACAGCAGAACTATTGAGAACAATAACAATGCAACAGGGGTTTAGGGTTATACAATCTATTGTAAATATGTCTGTGCACACTTATTCAGGTATAACAAAGTTGCCTGCAACACTTGCCAAATCTGTTAGAAAACAGTATGTATATCATTCACACACACATGCTCATTGTACATATATGAATGACATCTGTACGATCTGCAGGAGGACACTTTTCTCTATGGAAGCAACATAATTAGTTAAAAGATTCTGTTGTACAAAGAGTTCTTTTTTTGAATCAATTATATGTAAAAACCCCACGGTTTTGCAGAAGTTCCTTCAGTTTAGCTTTTTGTTAACTTTGATTATGAAATCACTCAATCATCTTTGCATGCAGATTGGGCTCAACTGATAAGTTAGAGATGTAAGTAATGATTAGGGTGGGAAGGAAAAGACCTAAAATGCTCGTGAGTTCTCCTGCATCCTGCAGTGAGGATCGTGCTCTTTACAAACTGAGACAAGTCTTCTCTTTCCTTTATTCCTTCCACATACTTTGCAATAGTTCAGCTGTTACCTGCATTTTATTTATGTCCATTACCAGCCTTAACCTTTGACACCCTACTGAAATAAAACTCTCCTTTATCACTGGATTAGTCTATAAAAGCTGGGCTTTCTTTAGTGGTCCACACAGACATGTTTTTGTGATGCTAGTGACTTTATAAGGTTTTTCTCCTTTTATGCTCACAACTATTGAAACATAGGACTTGTTTTAAATGCCTTCAACTGCTTGTTTTCCTCTCCCACTTGAGGATGTTCCACTCCCAGGGAACAGGCTAGTACAAAAGATGGAGTAAGTACTACCTATGTAGTAAGTAGAATATTAGGAAATGCATTTATTCCAGTCAAAGCAATTGCAGAAATTTTCAACTGCCTACAGGGACAAAAAGAAAAATGACACAGCTCATCTCATAGTTTGCTTCTTAAAGGCAGAGCCTGAGCAATCATCAATTAAAAAGGTCCAGCATAAGGCTCAAGTGGAAAATGTAATCTAAGATTAAAACCAAGCTCACTGTAAAACAAATTGCATTGGGACCTATCATCCAGGTCATTAAAAGATACACAATGACCAGGATCTCTCACAAAAAAGCATGGCCTTTTGCTACCCAGCTCGGCTCAGTAGAAAAAGTTGACCTTGATGAAATGATTACGGTTCACATTTTTCTGAAATGCCACAGATTGAAAAAAAATACAAAAACATGTCTAGAAAAGTCATTAACAAGTCCTCCTTTGAAAATCTGCACTTGCTTAATCAGAACCTCTTCAAAAGGGAAATGAGATAAAGCAGCAATTACACGTAACAGTTTGAGCTGATTTTCTTAAATCACAGATACTTGAATTACAGCATCCTGGTGAAACAAAGACTTGATTAATTTGAAAATTATCCAAGACTGAGTATCCAGTGGCCTTCCATGTGCTTCAAGAACTTAAAGCTAGATAATATGGATAAGTGCCAGTGGCACACCTGAGAAACATTGACAGTGATCTGTAGAAGTAAAAAGTCATTTTACAAGCTCATAACAAAAGAAAATGTTAACCCAATTTTTACTTATCAGTACTTCAGGCTCAAATATAGCAAGTTGCATTTAGTTAAATAGTTTGAGCTGCATTTAGCTAAATAGTTTGCAGACATTAAGTACAAAAAACATGTTACGTAAGATTTATTCAGAGTGAGAATACACTTTAAGAACATGCACTTAGTCCTCAGAGTTGCTGCTTTTGGTGTAAGCATCTTCAATTTCTGTTACACGCCCTAATCATCCTCAGGCACCAAAGAGGCATTTGTCAGTTACTTCAGGTATACCTCAAGTTTCAGTGCAGTTTCCTAATTATTTGCCATTTAACATAACCAGTTTTGAGTCTTCTGGTTGAGCTCTTCTGACATGATTCAAAATGCTGAAACATGACTGTTCTGCCACTTTCTTTTCAAAATGCATAAGTATTTTAAAACACTATTTTATTAGCAATTTAAACCTAATGTAAAGAGTAAATATATATAAATATGTTAGAAGCAGTTTTCTAGGTCTAAGTTTTATGTTGCATGCAGAAAATAATTAAACAGTATTCCAATGAAGTCCAGAGTTTTGAAAGCTATTTTTAGAGGGATTTTTGGCTTTTTTTAAAATATAACTTCTTCAAGTCTAGTGAAAGTCAGTTCTTAAATTCAGAAAATGTCAGCCAAATAACACCCCATGTGGAAATAACTTACGTTAAAAGACCATCACAGCTACTAAAATCTGGCACTCATACATGAAAAAAAATGCTGTAGTTACTGGTTCCATAGTTAGCCCCACAGTACATGTTCTGTTAGCAATACTTATTTTTAAACACTATTCCTCCCAGATCCTGCTTCTTCATACAAACCTCATAATGGAAAATAACAGGTAACTTCTCATTACACTCAAGTTACTCATCAAACCATTATTCTCTGCAACTTGGTTGAAGTCTTTTCAACAATTTTTTCTTTTTGCATTGAGGTTTTCAATGACAGTCATCCTAATGACTGATTAATGTATAGCTTTTCTTCATAAAAATCTAGCTTATTAGTCCTGTTTTATGAGTCTTGACTTAGAGAAAGTGAGACAGCAAGAGCTGATTACAGTTTGGTTGCTATTTTTGCCTAACTTCACCTGGTACACCTTGCTACTCCAAAATTATTTAATTTTTTTTGCATTCACATGGACTGATTTCAATGGAATTTATGTATTTGGTATTTCCCCAAAGAACCTTAAAAATTACAGATTAACAAAAATAGCCCAAACAACAGATTCCAGCGACACTTCAGGATTATGTAACTTGCCCAGTTTATCATGAGCCCTTTGACTAACATTTAGCTTCTTCACAGCATTGATCCACATTTACCTAGTAAGGAGCTACAGAGGTCTAAGAAACCATGCTTGTCCCCACCTGCTTGCTATTGTGCTTCTGATAATGGTTATTGTCATTACAGCAAAGTTGTTCAGCGGAAAACCCCCCAACAAAACAATGTACTTCTCCCTACCCCTCCTGGGCAAATTCAAGACATTAAACTACAGCAGCAGCTTCATTGTGGTTAAGCTAACATCCTAGATTTTGCTCTGAAACACATGATCTTTTCCAGTGAGTCTGTCATTGGGGCTGAAACTCCTGACAAAGAATAGCGCTGTCAGAGGTAATGCTTCAAATGGCTGCTCTAACACTTGCAATACTGCAGTACTGTCAAGTCCTTCAGCCACAAAAATATCCATTCCTCATCTTTCTGCAGTTTGCAGCCTTGCTTATTATAATTACATCAAAAGGCAAACCTCCTCGTTTCATTCTCCTTAAATGACAGACTCTCCCTGATTAATAAATGATTTGTGTGCTCTTCAGAAAATCAACACACAGAGCTTAGAATCATAATACTCATATAGAAAGAAGGATATTTAAGCTTGAAATGTCAACATTAATTCTTACTTTTCTTATAAACCAAGCAATAGATTTTGCATTTTAATGTTTCAGTTAATGTCCTTTTTGTATAGGTTATAATATAATCTTTAATAATGAGGAAAAAAAAAATTACAGTGTAGAGCTACATTAACCCTGAAATGGTCTTTTTATCTTCTAAGCAGGAAAAGGTGTGCTCTTTGCCAGTGAGCTTCACAAATATACCTTGAAATCTGAGTCTGAATGATTGGGGTTAAAGCCCAGTTTCTAAAGAGTAGATATTCTGGCAAGTAGCATTTGGCATTTCTTGGACAACTGTTCACACATCATCATGATTCTGCACACACTTGCCATAACACTTTAACTTTTATTCTTTGGCTCTTTATCGTTCAAAACCAGTGACATTTAATGGCCAATCATATGTTGCAAGGCATTTATCTTAAAGGAAACTGAATGAAAGCTTGTTTCAGGCTTCTCATGCTCTCTCTTCAAGGATTAGAAAGAAATCTGTATCTTGTTTTACAAAACAGTGCACTGTGTGATGAATTCTGCACTCACACTGCACGATTTCTTTTGTTTGGTCTGTTTGTTCTGGTCCCCAAAGTGTTCTGAAGCTTTCTTAAAAAAATAAAAAGCCTCAACCAACCTCAAAAAATCCCCAAACTTAGTGCTACAGTATAGCTTTCAATCTTGGTCTTGAAAAGAAAGGCAGGAAATGAAACTTTTCTTCATTTTATGAGACTTAGAAAGGTTTCAGATAAATAATTTGAGAGACAGAGACTAAAACTTTGTGTACATGTAGTTTTTCTTCTGACTGACACTCAGTCAGAAGACTTTTTTCTTCTGTGCTGACATTCAGGTTTATCACTTCCAGATTAACTGGTCAAAATACAGAAACAAATATGCTGCTCCCTGTCTGCGTGGTTTCTCATAGCTAGAAACTGAAATACTGTAAACTATCTTAACTGAAAGACCTTTAAGTACTGACATCTGACATCTCACATGTTTATGACTGCAAAGGAAAACTTAATCATATTCAAACAAATTTGGATGCACTGTCAAGTGAGAGAATGTCAAGTTACAAATATATGACACTAAAAGATTGGTCATCTTGTTGTAAGGACATGATTAAATATTATACTCTGAAACAGATATTGCCTTTTTCTTGTTTACTACTTACTATTACTACTAGCAATTCTGGTAAGAGTAAAGTTACTTAACTATATAGAAGTTTAGAACACTGACTAAAAATCAGCCTTTGGTCAGTATACAGCGATTTCTTACACATCTTATGATAGCACAAACCCTTAATCTTTTTAGAAAATACATGTGGCCATAGAATTTTGGAAAATATATGAAGACGGGAAACATGTAAGAAATGCAGGTGAACTTAGAAACAAAAACCAAACTTCAATCGCTCCAATTCAGCTTGTGGGAAGTTTAAATGTGACCTGAACACAGATTTCACATCACAAGATGACATGCTGTGTTTTCCCTTCTCTTTGCTTTCTACATCACTAGAAATTAGCATGAAAGTATGAGGAGCTATGGAATATATGTATCTTTCATAAAATTGAGCACATTTCAATTGAGATATGTATGGATTTTTTTCTTTTATAAAATGTGACTAAAGACAATGAAAAGGAACTGGTGAGATTCTGCATCTTCTCTCAAAACAACATTATTATGGTTCACTTCTTTATTAGCTGTTGTAGCTGCACATGCCATTAACCAAGTGACCCATATTTCATCCTTGAAAAAGCAGAGTTATGTAGGAAAAAACTCTCATTATAAATCAAAGTACTTGTGAAGAGTCAGTGATTGCAAAACTGCTTCAAGAAAGGCACTAAAGTTCTTTATGATGCTTATTGCAGTACCTGTACAGCATAATGTACTTTAGAGCTTCAAAAAGTGTCTTTGATGAAGCTCTAAAGCAACAATCACAACATGTTGATCCATATAATACACATGTATTCTATTTTAAAAAATATGTGTGTGTATATGTAGACACACATGTATATTCACACACAGAGATATATATACATTGTCAAACACAATGTCTTCATCTACCCATCTATAAATGTACTAATTCAGCTTGTTTAGGGATAACTAAAGGCAAGGGGCATTTACCTCAACATGTGTGATGACCATTTCTCTGACAACATAAGCTATTGTGCAGTCTTCAGAGTGGCATCTGACCCGGAAGCAGCCATATTCCATTACATCTGGTGGATCAGGCCAGTACTGATGACATTTGGTCTGTAAAGAAAATTAAGCACACGTCAAAACTGTACACAAGCACTTCTGTTTCCAGCCTTCCCTCCTATGTCGTGGTTCAGGGAATTCAAGGAGTGGTGTAAAATCTCTGGTGAGATTTCTTGATACAAATTGAAAAATAACAGGACAAAATAGGCTAGATTCTCCATAAATTTCCGTTTTAATGATTTACGATAAATATTCAGGTAAATTGGATGCATGATGCTTGGTCTGCTGCTTGTATGTAATTGCTAAAATGACTTCTCAAGGCATAAAGTGGGAGAACAAAGATGGATTTATTCTGTCTTAAGAGAAGTGAAGTAGTAGGAGGCAAATTTATAACTAACATTAGCCATCCAAGAGCAGGTTACAGCAAAGGCAGAGCCCCACTTTTCTTGAAAGTGAACTATGAAAAGACAAGAAGCAACTGTAAAGATGCAACAAGGGAAATTCTGATTAGATGTTGGCAAAAAAATTCCACAAAGATGGTCAAGCACAGAAACAAGAAGCCCTGTGTAAATGTGGAACCTCCACTTTTGGAAATAATTAAAACTTTGACGTGACACTGCAACCTGCATGAAGTTCAAAGCTGTTTTTGTCTGTAACTTTTAAACTGATAGAGAGTAGTAAGAGCTGGAATTTTTGAAGTGTTAAAATTTTGTCATTCTATCTTTAATACGGCTCAATTTTCAGAGGCTTGAAATCGAAATTATAATCATTATGCCTGAGATTTTTACTGTGGTAATTTATCTTAACTAATTTCCCCTTCAAATTTAAGCCAAAATAATGTATCCATTTCTAAAAACATGAACATTACTGTGGAGAAAAAAGAAAATCCTGTAATACAAATCTTAACACTATTGGAAAGAGAGAATGTAAAACCTCTAGGCACTGGGAAAAGGTTTGGCACTTGCTAATGGGGAGACTATTGACAAGAAGATACAAATTTTTCTATCCCTGAAAGTTCACCCACAAACTGGGCAAATATAAATAACTTCTGAAAGCAAAAAAACTCAGATAAAGTGTCTCGTGTGCAAAGGGACCAGCAGGGTGATCAGAAGCTATCAATATGAGGAAATGAATGCAGCAATACAGTCAAAAGATGAAGGGAGCAGTTTTATGTATGTCAGGCAATGTTCCATAATGTCTGCTTCCATGAGCAGCTACATAACCTGACCATGGTTAGAACCTAATTGGTGCTCAACTGTCCCTCCTTACATCTCAGTCTTTATGCTGTTTAAGACCTCAAATACTCACTCTCTCGCTTTCTAAAAACATTGGCTTTTGACTGGGATGACAGATAAATTTGATAGCATAGGACAAATCACACAGGAGTTACAGATAAAGGCTGCAGTGAAGGCGTACAGGATTCATCACCTTCTCCACCTCTAAAAAAATCCAACTGTTGAGTTTTTGGCTTCTAAGACTTCAAAACCAATACCTTCCCATTTAATCTATAAACTTAATCTTTAAAACTACAAAGGACACGTTAAATTAAAATACACCAGATTTACACTGTACAATTCCAAAATTCAAGGAGAGAGAATTTATCTAAACATAATTAAAAGAATTATTAGAGCAATCCTAGGAAAGAACCTGAGGTGTAAATAATAAGCAAGCTAAATTCTGACCACCACTAGTAAATACTACAATAGCAGACTCCTTTTTACAGTTAAGACTACAAGGTTTGCTCAACCCACTCAGTGCTTCCAGACGTTTGATGAAATTTTTGGAGAGAAACTGCCACATGGAGCCAAATACTCAAGGGGAAAAATGACAGCACATGGTACCTGTCTGATCAGCACAGCAGAGTGAATGCTGTGATTTCTGTTTATCTAACAACTGGTTTGTTCTCAAAGCAGCATACCAAAAAGCAAGTTGAGGACTATCTGCTCCCTCTAAGTAATTCAGAAAGCATGGCCTTCAGAAGAATGATTCAATAGAATAAGTTTACCTCTTTCAGGGTTATTTAATCATATCAATGGAAAAAAGTTCAAAGGCACAGTACATTTCTTCAGCATACAAAGAACCTGGGCACTTACCCGTCCTCGTTCGGTGAGAGTTGTTAACATGATGATCAGTGACAATTTGTGATCCCAGACGACTTGCCAGAAGTGTGCACATGTGTGTGGAAGAGGCCCCTGAGTAGCAATGTACCGGTTCACAATGTCAGCAGAAGGAATTTCCATCTACAGAGTGAAAGAAAAATCCTATTTTAAGTTCACCCTCACTACTCAAGTACTGTTTGAATTCAGCATTTCATTTGAACAGGAAGCTTCGAGGGAAGGTTAGGCAAAAAACTAAGGAATAAGACAATCGAGATCAAAATTTGTTATGTGAAAAACTCTTAAATCATTAATTTCAAACAGATGTAAAGCACAGATTCTACAGGCCTTCATGATGAACTATGAACAGATTAATAGTGAAAATGTACTTGAAAACTTGAAGCTACAAAGATTTCTAAATTTTCTTTGTTATTTAGTAAGGAATGATGGCAGGGTTTGTACACCAAAGGTATACCAACAAAAGCTGTTTATTGCCTGATAACACAGGCAGTTAGTAATTGACTCTCTGATTTAGGTGCTTAGCTTATGTATCTGACAAAAATACATACACATTTTCCCCTCTTTTCCCTGGCTCCCAGCCTACACCTGATTGATTAGGGAAATCAAGGCTCTAGTTTGTCTTCTGGATCCTTCATAGCACAGTTGGTAGGGCATAAGTGGTTCTAGAGGGAAAAGTTTCGTTTTATGGACAACCTCAGCATGTGAAGTATGTGAAAAAATAAAATAATTTTTATTGGTTAATGACTCTCCACATATCCACATGGTAGCACTCACTGTGTATTAGGATGGTCACTTGTTTCACAAGACACACTATCTTTTACATTACGAAACTTTACATCTTTAACATTTACAAATCCCCAAAATTAAAACAAAATATCCTTATTCCCTAAAAAGCCAAATATAGTCTGCTTTAGTAATATAGAAAGTGATTAAATGCAGGTCTCTGTATGACTTACATTCACATAATTTGCATTAATGTAATCTTCATCTCCTTGCAATATTATCCTTGTGGCATCATCTGCACACACACACGCACAAGAAAGAGGGAATAAAATTAGCAATTAAAGAGACATGCTTCCTCTCTATTAAGTTAAAAAAAACTGGGGAATTGCATAGATGCAAACAGCAGAATACAAACCAAAATAAATTACCTTTTAGAAAACAAAATAAATCATTATATGACTTCAAATACATAATGAAATTTTTAATCAGCAAGTTCAATACAGCAGTTTTAAAAAGCAAAATAGGCAGAAACTGTACTTTAGACTCACAAGGTAGAACATCTTTGTATCTATTCTTGTCCATATTCTGAGGTACCTTTGCACATGTAACAGCCAATCCTGGTTTCTTTCTATAAAGTTGCTGCAAAGTAGAATGAAAAATTATAGGATTTTGAGGGGTCTGATTATGCTATACACACAGTAATTACATTCACACAAAAATACATTAAAAAAAGAAAAAAATTCCATACTTTCTTTAATGTTTTTGCTATCCTTCCACAAAATTCACTTCAAAGGTTTTTGTATTTAGCATGACAAGGAAACAACATGTGAGCATCATTAGTATAAACTGTTTCTCTGCAAGTTTGCCTTTTGCTTATAAAACTGCAGACCAAAAGGACAACAGTGGTTGAGGGCGGAACAAGGGAACAATGAGTGGTATCAGAACAAAAAAATAGCTGCAAACTTATTTTCTAGAATTAACTATAATACAAAAATTTCAGAAAAAAAAATATTCTCTGGACTAAACCCATCCATTTCAATCCTGCAAGTACCTAAAAAAACAAAACTTCAATATACCCCAGTCTGTTCACATGTGACTTCTTTGTTTTTGGCCAATCCATTTGTTGCAGACTTTATCTGGAGCCAATGTGGGCATACCAAATGGAGTATATATAATGTGTGTATTACCAAAATTTTGAAGTTGTTGTTAGATTAATGGTTGGACTCCATGATCTTAGAGGTCTTTTCAAACCCTAATGATTTATGCTTCTAAGTACATCAAACAGGACAAAAAAAAGGTACAGAGGGGAAAAAACAACAACAACAACAAAATCAAGAAATGTAATTATACAACTACAGCTTTTGTGTATTAAATCTACATGAAAGCACCTTACAACTGAGTGATTAACCTGGCTGTGCCAGAGTTTTACATCCTTCACCAAACACTTACAAAGAGCTCATTTTGTCTTACATGTTTAATGAAGATTTTGAATAATGTTCGATACATAAAACGGAATGCAATAGAAGAATAAAATCCCCTACTTTCTGGTTGAGAGAAAAAGAGCAACACACAAAAATATTTATTCTACTGAGATTTACTGGACCTTAAAACTCTGTATCACAGCTCACCGCATTTTTCAACTTATACAACATAAACAAGCCATGTGAGAAGAGAACTTGATAATATATGGTAATGGAAAAGCTTCTATCTGCTTTAACTCAAGTTCCACTTTACTACAGCCAGGTTGCAATTTCTGCCTTTTTTAGGAAGACAAGGAAGAATATTTTAAAGTCAGGAAGAATAATTTAAAGTCAAGTAACCATTCTCAAGCTCCACTGTTGCCTGGCAAAGAGTCATTTGCTATTGACAGACTTCTTAAATTCTGGTTTAATGGAGGAAGATATTCTGGAAAAGCTTCGTTATTTACAGTCTACTGGCTAATTATTTACTATTTTGCTAAAGTGAATGGAGAGCCTGAGAGGCACCAAATCTGATGAGGAGACTCTGCAATTGGCTCTGCTTCTGAAGATCACTAAATAATGAATTCAAAGCAAGAAGGCCACTAAGCTGTCCCCAGGTTTATTAGATTCTAAAAAGGTCGTGTGCTTTTTCTATAATATCCTTTTATGAATACTGCCATAAAAGAATAAAATATAGGATCAAATATCCTATTAATATCATAATATCATATATCAGAATATCATAAAGGATCAGAAATCCCATGAAGTTCACTACAGGAAATTTGTGCTTAAATTTAGTCTAAAAATTTTAAAATCAACAAAGTATTGAAAGGTCAGCTCATATTTTTGAGCTACTGCCTCAATAGCCAACAGATTCATTGTAATTGCTGCACTGCATCCAGTGCTGTGGATTTTGAAAAGCAATTATGAACCATTGCCTACAACTCCCTAAAAGCAGAGGCATTTTTATTTTCAGAAATCTTGGAAATAAAGCAAAACTCATAAAAAGAGTGGTTATACAATAAACAATACCACAACTCTTCAACTAGTACCATTAAATTTTACAGCTTTAAAAAAAAAAAAGGGTGAAGAAAAAAATATCAAAAGGGGAAAAAAAGTTATTGCTGTTCTACAAGTTATCAGTGACAGAATGGGTTACTCCAGAACTCAATGCCAACTTTATAAATCATTATAAAGTAGGGCTTACCGAGAGCTACTACAAATGTTTGAATCCACAACAGTAAAGCAACCACAAACATGCATATGCTGCACTCCCTTGCCATTAGAGAAGCAGATGAATTATCCCTTGTAATTTCTTACACTAACACTGAAGGAACTAATTTAATAAAATATAAAACATTTTATTAGTCAGTTTTCTATGACATTCTTTGCTGACATATTGGAAGAACATAGAAAAAGAACATAGAAAACAAAAAAACAAAGTACAAGACTGAGCTCTGTCAAAATGCTTCTACTCTACTCAATAAAACAGCTGCAGAAAAAACACTGATTTAGTGAACTTTAAATATTTGAGCCAGAAACACATTAATTCTAACACATTTTTCTCAGCAGAGAGCATTTTGTGTAAGACTGATAACTCATAACCCAATTTTAAATAGTGAAGTGTGAAACTGATGGGCAAGTCAAATTGTTGCTCTCTTGAGGTTAAGAGTGAACAGGAACAATGAGACTTGCAATTAATTAAAACCCCTGCATTAGTCTTTGGTCTATACTAACAGCATTAAAGAGCTGAGCATTACCTACCTCAAACTGAATAAGGACAGTCCCACTCTCCAGCCCTCTTCTAAGCTGCTCCATAGACTCCTCCAGAGTGTCACCACCATATTCCGAACTGACAGCAAGTATAGATTCTGGGAGAGTGTGGGAATCAGCTTCATCTTCTGATTTGGGCTCCACAAACTGTCTAACTACTGAAAGATTTGTAGAAAGTTATAATCCATTACATACAGCATTAATGTGTTTTTAACAGATATAAAAATTTAGCAGCTTGAAATAACAACAGAGTTTGCAAAACCTCAGGAAAGCAAATAGCAACACATTTAACTGCATTTCTTTTTGCAATGTATTACTGTGGAAACTATGAAGAAGAAAATGTCCCTATGACTTTTCTGAAAGAGAAATTCAAAGTGCCTATCTGTGAAGGAAAAGAACTTGAATTCCAAGCACAAGGTGTTTTTTGCAACCTTGTCTTACAGAATGGACTGCTAAATAGGCTAATGAAACACAACATCCACCATGGTAAAAAACAAAGGAGTTTAGCCTAAAAAAGTATAGAACATAATTAATGGAATATCGCTACAAGAAACTTGTATAAGTTTGGACCTGCAACAGCAAAACAAATGCAAAAATCCTTACATTACACTCCCTTTAGAGTGTCATTAGAGAAGCATGTCATCAGAGAAGCAATGGAATTGTCTTTTGCAATTTCTTATGCTAACACTGAAGGAAACAATTAAAATAAAAAATCATTATTCCGTTTTCTCAACACTCCTTGCTTACATATTGAAGAACATGACAAACATCAATGAAGTAATCTGCATGGCAGTTCTGTCTCTAAGAAAGGTATTGTATCAGCAAACATGTCCAGCTGTGGTTATTCTCTGCAGTGATCAGAAGGGTTCATACCTGCCAAACTTCAGAAAACAGGGAGCTGTTCATCCTCATGCCTATACAAAATGACTGCTATGGGGCCACAGGTTATCTTTAGATAAAAGCAGGTTTCTTTCATCTGCAAGTTGGAAGCGGACTAGAAAAGTTAAACTAAATGCTGCATAAAGCCAGTGGAAAACAAAACAAAGAGCCCATGTATCTTCCAAGAAACTCAAGAGGTTTTAAATAAAGCTGATGTTACAGAAGTATATCACTTAGGCTGTTTCATTCCCTCCTGTTTCCCAGTGATGCATAATCCCTTCAGATTTGTATGTTTTCATGTAATCAGAAACTCTGTGTAATTGTGTGTGTTAAGGTCTTAGCATACCTCTTAAGGAAAGCAAATAATAAACCAGGAGTTTCACATCATCTGAAAGCTCTTGGGATCTACATGTGTTTAAATATGGAGCAAGCAAAACCAAGCTGGATAAGTTCCCCATATTTTAAATATACATGCTAAAGACCCTGCATATTTCAAAGATTGTCTCCTCTTTGCAGGCAGCAGCTCAGCAAGCAGCCAGCATAGATTTATCTCAGTATTGACACTAGATGTCTACTTCAAGAATAAGGTGAGGAGCAGACTAACTGACTTGTTTCATCACACTATTGTGCAGGGGAACAGCCCATGAGTTTTTGCAAACCTGCAACTGGGGGGGTGTGAAATTATGCTTTATTTACAAAAAAAAAAACCCCAACACTCCACATCACCAAAAAAACCCCCACTTTCAAGGTACTATTTATTCTCATAGATTTTTTGACCAAAAAATAAGAAGAAATTCCAACTTGCTAGATTCTTTGTTGCATTGGTGAGAACCTATATGGTTTAAACTACTTGTACTGCTAATTTGCACACAGTGAGAGCCACTTTTTGCACAAGTCTGTTCCAAGTGCGCTGAGAAGATGTTTATGCAAACAGAAGAGGGGATACCACCAAGCATAAGAGCAACAGTCTCAAAAAAATTAGAAGTGAATAAAATTAGCCCAGTTACCTTTCCTCCTGACCAAAAGTGCAAGCTCTCTTGAGTGAGATTCTCTGCTGGCTTTTATGAACATGACCACCTGGTCATGTGTGTGCTCTGAGATATCTCGGCCATTAATTAATACTATCTGATCACCTTCATTCAGCTTTGGGATGCATTTATCAGCCTGTTTCAAGACCAAAGAAACACATTAATGTCATTGCATCCAGTTGAGCAAGCAGGAACATATCAGGATATTAAGTACATCATGTAAGTAAAGTCTTCACAGTTCTCCTGACAAAGTTTCACATTTTGTATCAGAAGTTCTATGAAAGGATTCAGCTCTAAAGCTCTCTCATGCTTCAAAGCCTCTCCATGAAGATAAGGAACAGTTCAAACAGCGTATTGACAGCTATAAAAGGAATTCACATTAATCAAACAAACATCACCAGATTGCTCTCACAGATCTATATTTCACACTGCAAGCCTCAGTGACCATTGAATTTCTGGAGAAAGTGTTTTGGGCACGTAAGATAACTCAGTTCACTTTTTACGAAGTGAATACAAAGAAGTCTAAACATGATTTTCATGAACGTGATTTAAGTAACATGACATTCCCCAGGCATGCACTTCTTAAATTTTAAAGAAATCCACACACATTTCATATCTTTGTTATTTCGCAGATTCTTATTCAGTAGATAGCAAATGATATCTAGAAATAAGGAACATTCTTCCTCTCTTCATTTACTGACAGTTTTAACAAGAACGCAGGTAAGTACTCAACCCATGATGCTCAAGTCCCCTGCATTGGTGAAAAATTCTTTTGCTACCTGTGCAGCAGGGAACACAAAAATGAGGTTTTTCCCACCTCAAATGAAAACTAACATTATATGTTATCTTGGATATTGCAATTTAGACTAACTGCTGGATTCCAGGGCTTGTTTGGCTTTTTTTTTGCCACACTTCTTAGTTGCTTGGCTCTATGTCCAGCACAAAGCAATTAGAGCTATGGACAGAATATGATGATGATGCTACAAAGATGACTGAGGGACTAGAGAATATTGATATTGCCACCTAATAAACAAGAAATGGAAGGAAGAAATTATAATGAAATTATCAACAAGAATAAAAATGCAGTATGAAAAAAAAAAATAGAGGCAAGAATATGATGAAAATGTATTAGGAGTCATTTGTGCCAGAGAACAAAGTAAAAGGAAAGAAAACTTAAGACCTGGCTTAGTGCCACAAAACAGACAAAGGGAAATAAGCAAGAGAAAGGAAAGAGGTATGCAAGAGGAAAAAATTCTATACAAAGAAGCTGAGTAAAACTTAAAAGTCGGAGTAGTTTCCCCCAACTTTTTCCATAGAAATAAGGAAAGGAAATAATGAGAGAAAATAATGATTCATAGGACATGCAAACAGAAAAAGAAAGAGAACTACAAACAGCCATGGTGTTCTTCAACACTGACTTAATTAGGTATTCACAGGTCCCCAAGAACACCCTTGCCATGTTTTCTACTATTTACAAGACTGAAGAAAGTAACTATGACTGACTGAGTAATTTAATCACTCTCAAATATTATTAAGTTATTCTCTCTGAAATATAAATATTTGAAAAGATAGGTGATATAAAGACCCTATCAGGTCAGTCTAGTAGAGTCAAGATACCAACAAGAACTTGGAAGGAATGGTCTCTGAGTGCCTATATTTGTCTGTAATTTAGATTTCTTAGCTGGCTGCTATTAGTCTTCAGTACAGATGAAGACTAATATCTTTGCTCAAACAAACTGTTAATCATGTGATATGTTAATGCCTCAGCTTTCTCATTTGAATCATCTGACTATATAAATCATATCTCAAAGCAGAATTAATTTCTCCTATGCAAGCATAATTCGTGGATTTTTCAGGTACTGAGTTTTTCCAGACAATTAATTATGTCAAAGGCTCCCTGTCCTATTGATACATCCAATGTGTCATTTTATGCTAATCACCTTCTATTGCTCCAAGAAGCATACATGCTCTTTATCAATAAAAACCTCTATTAAATAAAACCATAATGACCACTTTCACACCTGAGGACGTTAATAGTGTGTGTGAAAATAATCAGCATAGAACTTTAATTTAAAAAACCCCAAAACCAAACAGATACAATAAATGGTTGTTCCTTCACTAAAATGTGGTCTCACAAAAATTTTGCCTACTTTTTCCTACAATTTTTCCAGCATACTACATTGCTGCTATATTAGAGGAGTTTTTTAAAAGAACTTCAGGATGTGTAAAGACAAATACTGCCTTATTTTGGGGAGTAGATTTGTTTCCCCTCCTCTACAAAAAATGCACATCTTTTTGTAGCAAAGAGGGAAAAAGGTGACCTACAAACCTGAGAAATAATCTTAGGAAATAATATTACCAAATAGCACCCCTGAAGACAAGTTGCAGGGTAATGAGTGAATTTAGAACAAGTTAAAATAGTAGCAATGAAGGAAAGGCATAATTGAGCTAAAATAATTTAAAAATGCATTCCATAGAATGTTAAATTTGAACTTTGAAATATCAGCTACATTTCATTAAACAGTAAAGAACAGGTGAGATTTCATTTATGGAAAATGATACTATCAATGTTATTACTGCTAGTATCTAAAAATAAGTATCTTTTCCTCTTGCTATAACATGACATAATTTCCCTTACACTGCTACTGAGTATATTATATTGGATAATTGTTTACAATTTTTTCCATGATCCTGGTAACTTGCTCATTTGGTGATTTACTAGCTAGAAAGTTAATTGGTCACTCATGTCCATGCCCATGACACCAAAGAGAGACACTTCAATGAAGTGTTTAAAGTAAGAAGTCCAGTCTTTTTCAATTCAAGAGAAAAAAATACAGAACAATACTTTCCAGAAGACAATCTGAATCTGCCAAAAAAAATACTGCCTCTGGAGAAATATCTTTCATTCTCTGATTGTGGAATGAGCCTGCTTGCCCTATATAATTTCAGAATCTCAAATCACCCTTAAAATATTTGCTAGGTTGACCATCGAACATCTTAAGGACTCCTTTACTTTCAGTTCCTAGATTTAAGTTACAATTTCCTACCAAACCTTTATTCAAAAAATTATTAAGAGTCGATAAAGGTGTGCTACACACTGTGTAAGTCAAGCCACAAATCATAAATGTGACAAAACCAATTTCTCAAAGCAATCTGTTTTAGCTTGATTTGCATCATGACATTTAGATATCAGTCCTGTGACTTCTTATCACATTTCTGAAGTATTTACAAGATTCAGAGTGCATTGCATTTTTAGGATTAATTCAGTAATACTTTCTAACAAATCTGCACCGAAATTGTTTCATGAGCATTAGGAAATACAGTTTGGAAAAAGGCAAGTGAAAAAAAATGATATATGTCCTCACAAATTTATGAAATAATTGTTTAGAAAAAAAGTTTTAAAAGATTTTATATTCCTAATATTATGTCAGAATTCAACAGAAGACTTCAATGACTCTGCTGCTTCTTATAAATATTTCACCTAGCCTATAAATATTTCCATAAGCAAAAAATCTATGGCAAAATAGGAACAGAGCAAACATACGCTCCCTCTCTATGCTCCCTCTCTCCTGCCAAGTACTCTCCCATCCTACAAATATTTTTAGCCCAAAGGATTTTCTCAGCCTATTGTGGCTTGCATAGTCAAAACAGGTTTTATCCCCCAAGTATTTGTCCTTTCCTGACCACACACAAAATTATTTTAACCACAGCATCTTTTGTCAAGGAGTTTCACAGGTCTACTATCTTATGTGAGAAGAACTACTTCACTAAACATGAAGAACCTGACCTTCACAAACTTAATTTCATAGCCCAGAGCTCTGCTGGAATTCCCTGTTCACAGGGCTCCTAATCCCACAGATCCCTACTACATCTCCCTCAAACTAGCTATTTTTTCTAGGCTGCAGGGGCCCAAATTATTTACTTCTTCAGTAAATGCTGCTCCTTATCCTCAGTCCTCACCCCTCATCAAGCGTATTCCCATTCAGGATGCACTTTTTGAGATAACAGGAGAACACAAATATACTTCCTACTTATAACTTGTTTGGCTAACACTTCCAGATCTTTTAATCTCTGGTTTAAGAAACCAATGTTAAACCAATTCCTAAAGAGAACAGCTCCACTGCTCTCTCATACGTATAGGAGTCCAAATTTCTATGTATCCAACCTTTGAGATGTGGAAGGAATAATAATGGAAGGGATTAAAAGCCTTAAGAATTTACTTACAGGTGATCCTGGAGTGATTCTTGATACCACCAGTGGCATTTTCTGATCTACTCCACCCTAGAGGAATGCCAAGTAAATAACAACCATAAATATGTCATTCAGCATAAGTACATTTAAAAGAAGTATTCACTTATTTTGTTTCGCTATAAACTTTTTACACTGTGTCATTATAGACAGGATTGGTAGGACTGAATTTTCATCAGTAAATGGGGAAGTAGGGAGTGGATTGTGCTGTATTTAAATCCATCAATTTCCAGTAAACTAGATCCAGTGTCTTTTTTTGGTCAGACATTTTAATAGGCAATAAACAGATAAAATGGAACATTTATTGCAACCCTGTGCTTGAAACCAGCCTAATTTAACACTTGAACTTGCAAGACAGACAGTCTTAGATGTTTTGACAAACATGCAAAGAATCTGGTAGGATCAAAGTTCCAGACAACTATATTCCCTTATTCTCTTTACATCACATTCAATTGCTGCCCCACTAATAAATAGCCAAGGTGAAAAGATCAAACTCTGCTCTAATTTTGATATTATGGCTAATTTATAATACTCTGCTTGAATGGAATTTCAGTGAGGGAATGTAAAACATTTACAATAGTCAATTATCAATAGTAATTTTCATTTTCTTCATAAATTAATTTTCAACTTTCCAATAAGATTTCTAATGGATAGAATTAAATGGAACAGCACAAACTATTTAAATTGGTTTATAATATGGAGGTCCAATTTTCAAAAAAATGATGCCTTAAATTAGGTTTTTGAGTTCTTATTTCAACAGCCAAATGGGCAGAGTGCCTTGGATATGTGGCATGCCCATAATACATGCAACTGAAAAAAGCATCTAATAGAGAACTATTAGATGCTTATTTCTGTAAATGTTGCTTTAGCACTTAAGGATTAGGCTGCCACTTCTAAAAACTCTCAGTCCATAAGAAATTCCTGTAAAATATACTGCTTTTTCCAAATCATTACATTAAAAAATAAAAATAATCATGAAGTTAAAACAATTTATCTATAAAGCATTTAAAAATAATTAAAAGACAGCTGGTTTACCTTTAGATTAAATCCAAACTTCCCTTCTTCATCCGGTATGATACGCACCAAAAGTAAATCTCCCTCAATTAGGTCATTCTGCAATGAAATATAGAAAAAGAAAGCAAATTTTCTAATTTTTAAAAGGAAATATCATCAAATTAGAATATTGTGTGTCCAAATTTAGATGTGCTGAACACAAATACTCTATGTAAATCCACCTTTCAAACAAGAAGAGGATATGGTTGTACAAGATACCAATAGTAGAAACCTTTTAAATAGCAAAAATAGCAACACACATCTCAACAAATTCTCTGGTTACTCTGTTCTAACATCATTAACTCTCATCTTAGCTTTCCCAACTGATAACTCCTATTAAACTTTCAACCTGCTGTCATTTAAAGCTTAGGGGTAACACATGAGTAGAACTGATTCTACTCTAAGAGCTGTGAAGTGACTATTTTTCCCCCAGTTTTTCTCCTTTAAATAGGTGTATTTTTATGCAACAGATCCACAAAGCAGAGGAATTAAAAGGTGTCAGCAGCTAATGGACATGTTGGAAATGACCTTATTTTTCTAACTAATTTTAATTAGTTGTTTTAATTAATTCTAAGTGCCCACTTCTAGCAAGAACCTCTCTGAAACAGGCTGGAGACAAGAAGAATGATCTACTACCATAACATTAGCAGGGAGCAGCTACTCTCCAGTTAGTTCAGAACTCAAAAGGATGATGTTTAGCCATCCTTGAGAAGCCTGGGATGAAGCAGAGCTGTGTCTGCTATTCAGACTTAGAGCAACTTGAGTTAGCTGATCTTTCCCCTTGGAAGAAACAAGATTTGATCATATAAGGATTTCTATTCCACTAGGAACTTCCCTGAAGCTTCTGGGACGCTGGACACTTCAGAAATCAGTGCACTTGGCAAGCTTGTCTATCACACAACCTTGGATAAACATCAGTAGTAATACACAATCTTTTCTCATTACTGCATAAAATACACCCATCCTGAAATACAGCCACCACTTTTGTGCATTTGTAAACTATAGCTCCAAGTTAAATTCACTCCTAGTTCTGACTTTAAAAGCACACAACTGGACATACCTTATCGCAGTAGTACTGACTGGAATCTTCCACAGAGCTACTTTTCGTAACATTGTCATATGTTTCTAAGAACTGTTTATCCACCCCTTCCAATGGGTAGGAGCCAGAAATGTTGCCAACTCCATTGGGAGAATGAGCCAAGGCTTTAGGTGAGAGACGGGTCAGAGAACTCCGCGTCGGACTGTTTCCCAACACATTCCTTTAGTTAAAAGGGATAAATATTACAGAGGTATTGTTAGCCAGATTTTTAAATTAAAAGAAAGTTAAAAAGAGCAAGTTTTAAGTGTTAAAAGAGCCAGCTTTACACTTAGATTTAACACCACTTCTTAATGGAAGTGCAGGGAAAGAGACTGGAGTGTGATCTAGGCCTAACATTTGATCAGTGGACAACCAGAAGAATGGATAAAAATTCTAGAATAGCAAAACCATTTTAAACAAAATATTTGGATGTTAGCCGTGAAAGGCCCTGTTGCAGTGGTACAGGAATTATGAGCAACACATGGAGAGAGCTGAACCTCAAGGGAAAGGCACTTCAGTTGCCAATTTGATCCATGAAAAAATCTTTTGCTGTGATTCCATTCTCATTCCTGCAAAGCACTTTTTTTTTAAAATTCCTCCCTCTTACAAGTGCCATCTCAACCTTAGCCCTGTGGGAGAATGCAGTTTACAGAAAAGCAAGTAAATTGTCAGAGAAATAGGAAATTAAATGACAATGAAAGCTTTAACAACAGTTAAAGTATGATGGTATTCAGGTAGTTATAACCTCATGAAAGGACCCAGAATTAACTTAGGGTGCAGATCTGGCATTCAAGGACTTTGACATTCAATGACAACAAACGTCAGTAACTAAAATCCTCAAATCTGGGAATTAGCCAAGCTGTGTGATGGTGCTCCAGCACTTCACAAACACTCATTTAGCTTCATTCCCTCTTATGAAAAGGATGACATGCAGACCCCTTATACAACCAACCCCCTTCTTTAATTGGACCAAACACCACACATACTAACTGCTCCATCCTTATAAATACGAGTGAAAATGTGAAATAATGTGAAAATATCTGTTTTGAAGAAAGCTCAGGTATAGCAACATCAAATTTTGACAGTGTTAGTTGCAGAAGTACATGCAAGTAAACCCTGGCATTAAAATTTGTAAATTCAAACCTTTACTTCTGCTTTGGTATTTGTCTACACATGAGCTTTTTTGAACCATTTCCAATAGCCATTTCTAGCTGTCAATGAAGAAGTAATTCTACACTACAAGGAGTGTAGCTTAGCATTTTAATGTCTAGGACTTACATTGCTGCAAACTTCGATACTGCCAACACTTATTTCTTGGCTTATGAAAATCTGATTGCAACAAATGCAAATGTCCTGAAAGATGCCATCAAACAAATGTATTCTTGCCACAATAGTTCTGACTTTCAGTTACACTATGTGTACTTGGCAATGAGGTGTTTTGTGCAACATTTGCACTATTTTCAGTTACTACAGAAAATCGTTTTTCAGTGTTTGGGAGACCTTAGTCAATTGGCACTTTCAATAATTTCAGGATGCTTTGAAGTCGTGAACTATAATTACACTGTCAAAATTCTGGTTTTATCTGATAGCTTCCATGACTTTTCATGATTCCTATGAGGTCAATGTTAAACAAGGAGGAACACTGTATATGTAAATACATCCTACTAAGTTTTTCAGAACATAGTAGTTCTAAAAAACCATTTCACTTACAAGTTGAAATTACAGACCATAATGATTTTTCAATGTAGAAAAGAAATCTAACAATACCAGAAAAGTATGATTATATATTTCAATGTTATCTGGCACTACATAAAGAGTCACCACATAAATCTACCAGGACTTTTGCATCATTAAACTTTTGCAACAGTTTCTAACCAACTTTTTTTGTTAATAGTGATGATGATCTATCAGAACTTGCAACTGTCTAAACCTGACCCCAAAACTTAACTCTTTTTTCACAAACCTTTACAATCTTCATTGGTTATTACATTTGTGTCTTTTAGTAATACAAAACCACTACTTTGAAAAATCAGCTGACGTCATGTATTTTGTTATCCTAAAGCTAGAGATAGGAGAAAGTGTAAAGAAAACTCACTTTGGTGATTCTTGTTCAGATGACCTGGTAAAAAAAAAACACAAACACAAAACCAACATTAAACGAACCTAAGTTAAATCTTCAAGAAAACAAGAACTAAACTCCAATTAAAAAAGAAAAAAAAACTGCATGAAAGACAAAAGGTGTGCTCATAATAAATAAAAGAATACTTAAGCCTATAGTGAGTCTGAATCAGATAACTAGGGTGTTTATGAAACACTCAAGAAAAATCCCAGGGCAGCTACAATCACTCACTTCCACTTTTGACACAAGCCCAGCTACAGGCAGCACACATCTGCTACTGCAACTCAAACTGTGCAGGAGTGTAGAGGCAATTATTTAGCCAGACACATTACATCATTTTAGAAAGTTTTAGGTGTGGATCACAATGACTACAGATGTCACCAACTGTATTTTGTAAAAAGTCAAAATGTGACAAGATCTTTATATTTAGGTAGCCAGAAATGAGCACAGGTGGCTTCAGAAGCGTGACATTTCCAAAGCTTATTCTCATGATGTGAGAGCAGAGAAGGTGTTGACAGAAAACTTTGAGACAAAGCATAATGAAAGAAGAAGTGGTTACACCAATGAGGACAATCTAGAGTGGAAGAGAAATTAAAATTTGCAGTACATAGTATTTTCCAATGCATTCAATTAGCTTCATCAGAAATCACCTGAAACAGTGAGCTAAATGAAATGGCATCAATTAAAACAAGAGCTGTGACATTAAGACAAATTTTAAAGTATAAGTTACCAAAAAGGTGCTTGCAAACACAGTTTAAGGCAGATGGAATAGCTTTACAAACTCAATTAAGCAGTTACCAAACATCCTGGAATGGTCTAAGTCCATGCTAGGAAAAATACAAATGTGAAGTAATTCCGTTTGAATGTAGAATTGCTGAGTTGCCAAGTTATAGGAAGCAATTCATAGTATACAGTTAAATTTTCAACTCATGTTCTCAAAATCATCCTTAATACTAAGAATTATGCACTACATTTCATCAAAAGTACAGTAGAAATAGCACCCATATCAGTCTAGTTAAATTTCCTTGTATGTTATTTGACAATATGAAGAAATTCTTCCTCAAGAAGCAGAGATGGTGAAGCCTGATCCCTCAAGAATTTGTGGAGGTTTGAGTTCTGTGTATTTTTAATAATTTTAAAAGTTTAAACTTCTTCCCCTTTTATTGCACTCATACCTAACTTCTTACTCCACTGACATCCACCCCTACTCGCCCTCTAGTATCTCTGGTTCTGTTTGTCCACAATCCCCAGAGAATTTTTACCCCAAAAGTCTAAGCAGATCCTATGGGAATGTATACTCACTTGCTGCCTGACCAGCCCATATCTAAATGGAACAGTGAACTTATACTGTAATTGCTCAGCTTAAGTTTTTGTTTTTTTCCTGCCAAGTCACTGACTTTCACTAATCTTATAAAACTTTGCATCTTCAAAAACTCATCTCCTACATTACATCTGATTGCTTTGTCCAAATATTCTCAAGTGGAAACAGAGGCAGAGGAGCAGTACAATGACATAAGCCTTATTTCCTTAGGAAGCCATGCTATAAATACAGAAACATTGAATTTATTTTTGTTTAAGGTAATTGGTTTCCTTGTGAGGCAAAGAATTGTACATGGTTTCTACATTTTGCCACAGGAGAGCTACAGGCTCTATTACCAGATTCTGTGCAGAATCACAATTGCCCTGAGTTAACCCTTTCAAGAGTCTTCATCAAAAACTTAAAGGTGTAGAATTGTGATGAAAATCAATGCAATGTCCTGATTTTAATATATTTCCTCCCCTCTTTCTTCCCAAGAGAAAAAGGCAGTTTGAGAAAGAAAAAAGTCCAACTTGGGCTTTTACTCATAAGCCTTCCATAAACTTACAGTAAATTTTTCATTATCTCAGTAACATCTCTGGAGACTTAAATGTGAGATATAAATTCTTAGTACTATTTGATGAAGCTTTATCTGTTAAATTATTTCACTTTAATTCAATGATATTAGCTCTAAAAGAGTTACTGAAAATTCTGTAACCTTTTGAATTGGGAGGAAAGTTGACCAAATATTTGACTGAGAAAGTGACCAAATTCAGTGTTTAAAAGAATTCATCACAGACAGTGCAGCTGTGTCTTCCTAAAGTCTTTAGTGGGTCAGCATGCAAGAGCTGCAGAATTTTGCACTACAACACAGTTAAAAAGTATTTCTAGCATTTAATTACTCAGCAATATGATAAAATACCTTAACCATGAATAACTAGGTGATATTTTTTGGCTACACAGTGTTACACAGTTTACTAAGCCATCTTCCTCATTTCACAACATACAAGGACTGTATTTTAAGTCAATGAAAAACAACACTCACCAGACCAGCCACTCAACTTTTTCATCAAGGAAGAGAGCCCTTCCTTGCAAGGAGATTAAGCTTTCCATTAGTACAGCAAATAAGCAAACACTTCAAAACTTCAGGTAATTTCTCTTCCTCACTTCACAATGTATCTAAAATCATGCCATTTCAATCTTGCACTCAGTATGTTATGATCTATTGATAATGACCTTTTAAATACAGGTCTTTGCCCTGAAAATCTAACTCTCCTCTTCTGTTAGAAGGACAGAATGGAAAGGTCTTAAGAAAAGACCACTCCTCCTCATTTGGTGTAACCCACCAGGGCATTCTGCTATTCTGAGAACTGAGGATGATAAACTACAGCAGAATAAAACCCCAAGAGAAAAGGGTCAACTGAAACAATAGCAGTGTTCCAAAACTCCCCCTATAAAAACAACTGAAGGAAACATCTGTAGGTTTTGCCCTTGTGCTGTTCTTGAAGTTCTTAAAGCTTCTTTTATTGTAACACCTGCAGGGGTGGGGAGACCAAGTGTGCCAGCACTTCCATTATCACCTCCTTTCTGAGGACTCACCATTCAAATTGGGTTTTTTATTCATAAGCAAAATAAGAGGAAGATAGTTGCAGCAACACCTTTCTGCTGCCTTTTACAGAAATTTATACACAGAATATTTAGCATTTCTGTGAAGAGAATGACTACATAAGAAGGTGTCATAAATTTTTTGTGCTGCATAATTAAGAGAACCACTACAGAAAAACTTGAGAACTTCGTGGCATACACAAGCTTTTCAGTGATTATCTATAAATTCCAATAATTCACATTTGTAAGCTACTGCCATCACCATTAAAGGGATACTTGGTTACTCTGCATTGCCTCTATTGACCGTATTCCAGTTTACTGACTTGCCATTAAATTTTCATGTATTTTGACACACAGCAATTGCTTGGATTGCTGCAAGGTTTGCCTTATCACATATTTGCAATTCAACTTTGAGACTTTCCATTTGGATGCAAAATTATTGCTTTTTGAACTGGAAAAGAAAGTGTAGTGCATTTAAATAAGGATAAATATTTAAAAAGAAAAGTTTACATCGAAGCAAAACACACGCAGGTATTATTTTAATGTATATTTGGGTGGAAAAGCATGTAAAGCCTATTAGTAAAGTAGACTTAAAAATTTAATTTGAAACTAATTTTAATTGAAACATTCTCAGATCCACTGCCTGAGAGTATTAGGGTATCTTCCTCAAGAAAGGCTGAAGTACACAAACAAGGACAATAGAATTTTGTGAAATGCAACAGATTTTGTAAGAACAAAAATTATCATCTCTCTGTATGATTAAGAACTAAGGATAAATAACAGTTTAAAATATGGGTTTTTTAAAACTTATTTACAATTTTCTACCAAGAAAGTAGCTACCAAGACTTGGCTGGATACATCTGAAGAGTACTTTTATCAACAGTAAAACTTTAAAAATTTTGCTCACATGAAAAATCGTATTATAGTTAAACTAATGATGTGTTCCCATAGCATACTCACCAAAGCTCACTATGCAGCTACAGTTTATTGTCTATCAAATGCTAAGCTAAAAGAATTGAACAAATGCAGCATCCGTTCAGGAAATCTATTTTCAGTGGAATACCTTCACCAGATGATGCATCACACTCACACGAGGAACGTATGTGCACTTCCAGAAATTCATAGCACAATGCAAGTGAATTTCCTTTTTCTATACTAGTTCATCATTTCATTTCCTTCCCCTCCAACTCTGGGGGTGTACACATTATTCTGTCTGTATCACTAGCAAAAGATAGTTTTACAATGTAAGTTAAAAGATGTTTATAGCTTTGCAAGCATTTCAGAGAAAAGTTTATGAAGTGATATATTGCATTTATAACAAGAAGAATTGTAGACTCAAAATAATTTAGGTTAGCATGTAACCTGAAAGGTCACTTAAACTCTTGTTCAAAGAACAGCCATCAAAGTTAGATGAGGGTGTTTAACTCCTTGTGTTTTGAGGTTCTAAGGATGGAAACAACCCCACCTTTCTGTTGATATACACAAAGGCTTAAATAACCAAAATAGAATTTTTTTCACCCTCATTGTCTTTTGAGCATTTCCCTAGCTATAACTTGCATCCAACATCTCACGTTTTTGCTCTCCATCTCCAAGAAGAGCAGGCTCTATATTCCTGATAATCTTCTTTTGGTAGAGCAAGGCAACAATGTGACCAACCCCTCCTGGACTCCCCCAGCCTTCTGGCTCTACTCATGCATCATGTGCTTGCACCTGTGAATAACTCGCCAGATTTATCTCATCAATCAATGTATGACTCTAAATATAAAATCTGTGTCGTCTCGCCTGTCAGGAAGCTTTTCTTGCTGACTGTTACTATACCTTATCACTTAGACATACGTTTTACAATAATCTTCCTGGTGAAACAAAATTTCACAGCTAATCTTTTCTGTTAGGCCAGCGAATCTACCCTAAAAAAGTACCATAACACTTGCTCCTATGCCATCTGCTGTTCCAAACCAAACAGACATGTTTGGTTTATTTAATTACAAGGTGAACAGGAGAAATTGAATACAATTCAGGTAGTAAAACCCTCCACACAGCTTATCAGGTTACTTTTCCAAGCCAATAAGCCAGTTATTTTTTCTCTTTGGCACCTTATATACTGTGCTGGTTTTGGCTGAGGTAATTTTCTTCACTGTGTCAAGTAGAGGGCCCTATTTTGTACTTGTGCTGAACACAGGGTTGATAATCTAGAGATGTTTTTGTTATTGCTGAGCAGAGCTTACACAGAGCCAAGACCTTTCTGCTTTTTGTTCTGGCAAGGAAGTTGTGGGTGCTTGGGAGGCTGGGAGGAGACACGGCCAGGACAGGTGACCCCAACTGACAAAAGGGATATTCCAGACCATACAACATCATGTTCAGTATATAAAGCAGGGAGAAGGAGGGGACATTTGGAGTGATGGAGTTTGTCTTCCCAAGTAACCATTATGCATGATCAGGCCCTGCTCTCCTGGGGATGGCTGAACACCTGCCTTCCCATGGGAAACAGTGAATTCATTCCTTGTTTTGCTTTGCTTCTGTACATGGCTTTTGCTTTCCCTGTTTAACTATCTTTATCTCATCCTATGGAGTTTTCTAGCTTTTATAATTCTGAGTGTCTCCCTTATTTCATTGGTGGGGAAATGAGCGAGTGGCTGTGTGGTACTTGGTTGCTGGCTGGGGTTAAATCACTGCAAATTTATATATTCTTGCCAACAAGTACCCTTCCCATTCAGAAAAGTGTGCTCAAAGACATGAAAAAACCTTTAAGAGGGCAAGCAACAGCTATATTAACACTTCCAACTATTTCACCTACAATATAAAAAACAATTTTAGAAGATTTTTAAAAGCAAAAGCCATTAAACCTGAATTTACAAGGTCAAAAATAAGCTCTTCTCCTCATATAAAGGGGAAACAGATCCTGTACAGGCAACGTGACTAAGATTATCCTGAACTGCCAAAACAAATTACTGTTTGTTTCAGTAATCCTTTGCATGTAACACCTTCTTTTCTGAAAGAAACCCCAGCTTACTAACATTCAGTGAGGGGGCAAGTGTGGCTGTTGGCCACAACATGGGTCTCCCCACAAAGCCAGATGAAAACCTGAAATCCATGAACAGGGAAGAGTGGAGCACACTCTTCCTTTTTCGTACTGAATGGTAGAAAATTAGGCAGCTTCCCACATCCGGGTTCTTGGAGGTTAAGAGCATTTAACAGCTCAATGGTTTTCAGTTTTCATTTCTTGTCTTTTGTTTGTTTTCATTTCACATTGCCTGGTGAAGGGTGAACATCTGTATCACACCTCAGGCACTCAAAGATGCTTGAGAAAAAAGAAAGGAACAATGAAAACAAGGAAAAATTAAAGTTCAAAGCTCCGTAAATAGTACTTGGTTACATGGCTTTAAGTACCTTTTTCATAGAAGACCTTGGTATTTTAAGTTCACCAAGTGCTTAAAAAGTGTATAACTGAAACCTTTGAAATGAAATTTTTAATTTACACCAAATACCTTAACATAAAGATACAAGCAAAATCATTACAGCTATTTAAATTTTCACTTATTTACTTGAGGGTAAAGGGCAGGCTAGTTTATTTCAGGGAGTTTTTTTTCTCTTCTTCTAACAGTTAATCTATAAAGAATCCTACACATTAGGTTACTTTTTTTTTTCTTTTTTAAATCTATCAACACGAAGAACCAGACCTTGCACTGGAGATGGCCAGTGCAGCCTTTCAAGAGAAAACCTAATGTCTGATAAAAGATCAAGCATGTCAGAGTATATGACTCCAAAACATAACTAGTTTACTGCCCCAGTTAAAACCAACTTAGATTTGAATTAAAGATGTGCTTAAATCAAAGATGTTTTGGAATTTTCCAATTTGGTATTGAAACAATGTCACATACTTTAGTATGACTACTTCATTTTCATTGTTCCTTTTCCCCTTACATGACACAGTAGCATACAGATCACAGTGGTGTCAGGGAAAGGCAAATCAGTAAGGAAAATTTGTTCCTCTGCATCCATGAGTCTTTCCTCATTGCAAATTTTTAAACTGTAGCAGTACCTTGATCAACACAGACTGCAACAGTGGTAATCTTCAAGCACTATACCAGGCTAAAAAAAGCAAAAATTGCAATGAAAAATAATTCCCTGCACAAGTCCATCGGCATGCCTGTAAAAATAACCAGCTGTGGCTTAAACCTGTTAGACTGAAAGAGAAGCATTTTTCTCAAAGACAACATCTTCCAACTCTATTGAGGCTACCTATCAGGATAGCAGAGGGTCAGGATGAGCTGATGCCAGGTATGACACAGCTTTGGAAAAACTTCCCAAATTAAAGCAGCTTTTCCACAGAGGTAACTTTAAAAATAATAAAGCCTCATAATATAACTTACTTTGTATCTTTAAGGAAAGCCAGTTTGTATTCATAACTCTTTCCTAATGTATGTCTCAGGGTTTAAGGACATCTGAAGACATGTAACCTCACAGCAAAAGAAAGAAGTTTTCCACTTTGCTTAAGACAAGGAGTTTACAAGGTCAGTAGCAGCAGTGCTTCAATGAAGAGAGTGCAAATCTCTCAAAGAAAACATCTTCAGGGAAGCCAAGACTATGGAAAGCAAATTCTATCTGAAAAACAGTTATCAAACAAGTACACTTACTAATTAGTATGTTTCATCTCAATGCTTGTCTTGAATAATTTTTAGAACTAAATAATAATGGTACCATGTGCATACACATGTAGGGATGGTATAAACAGAGTGTCAGAGTGAGTATAACATGTAGTCAGAAGACAGACTGGGTTACCTGTTCTGAACTGGTGAGGCACAGCCGTAGGAAAGTGTTGTACAACAGGGAAAGCAACCTATGAGACTTGGGAAAGCCAAGTGTGGGCTCCATGTCTGTGTTAGTGCTAATTTTGCAGCGGCAGTAGCTCAGCTGAGATGCTCAGCAACAGGGCAACAAAGAGGAAGAAGAACTAACAGGGAATGCCTTCCTCACAAAGGCTGGAGAGACTGGGGCTAAACAAAAGTCCTCTTGAAGTCCCCTTCAGAACTGTCTTTTCTGACATGTTTTGTAAGCAGCTGTGATTTGAGACAGTTGGCTGAGATAGGCAAACCTACTCAGGCCCTGAACATGAAGTGCTAGCTAGTGTATGTTAATTTGGGATTAGAGTATTTTTTTTGTCTATAATACAGATGTAATAGACAGCTCCTTCTACAGACATGAAACTGAGAGAAAAAAAATTGCTTCTTTTCACTCTGTCTAAGTCCCAAATGGCTCTTCAATGTGAAAGTACCTTAGATAATCTGGGTAGCTAACACAAGCTTTACCCTGGCTTTCTGTTGTTCACCTGTGTGCATCGTTTGCACTATTTTCCAACTCTCTTCTTTTATAGTCACAGCCTGTAGTACACACTTCACATATCAGCTAAAAAGCACAGTATTCACACAAAGCACATTTTTAAAACAATTATTGTGGCCTTAAGAGAAACAATATAAGAAATGACAAAATATTATTGACTCTCATCTGCAGCATGCTCATTTAAAGGATTTTAACAGCAAACATAGCTCTAGATGATGACATGTTGATACAGTACAGTATCTTCAAAGAAATTGAAGAAGAAATATTAACAACTGCTATATTTTATGCTGTCCAAACCAAAAGCTGTTCCACATAATTTGTTTTCTAAATTGTGTGCTGTTTCACAGAAAAAAGTAGAACTTGATTGATTCCTACACGACAGTAAACAGAGCAAGGAAGAAAATCGATTATTAAGAAAATAAATATACTTGGTATTGTCAGGAAGGAACAAAGCTGTAGAGGGCAATAAATGCAGGTGTATGTACTTTTCCCAGCAGTGGCTGCATCTACATTTCTGATACCCACCAAGGTTCTGAACGTGCCTTGGCAGGATTAGGTAGGTAGTAAGTCTTGTTCATGACTTTTATCTATTATTTGCCTCAAAAAGCACTCTATCACAACAGGTAGTTTGAAGGTAGGTCTATCCTACTTTCAAACAGCAAACGACCTGCTGTTTTGACAAAAAGGTGAAAGAGTGAAGACTATCCCCCACCCCAGAAATGCTGACGGCAGCTGGAAAAATAAGTGAAGAGCCATATTCCATGCTAACTGTAGCTTGCTCAGTATTGCTTCAGAAATAGTAAACTATATTGATGTTTACTTTACAGAAGTCAAGCTGTTGCAGGATTATTATTATTATTAATATTTGAGGTCACAGACATAACCATTCAATGATTAAATACCAGTATATACAGCTGTTTGCTAGCAGCTCTCAAAAAATGTTTCAGATATTTTTCATGCCAATGGTATTCAGTAATTATAATTATCATTAACTAACACCATTAATAACAGTCTCAGACAGTGAGCTAGGCAGTGAAAAAAGAGCCCCCTAAAGACAATGTTTATTAGCATTAGACTATGAGAAGTTACTCTTAGCTCTCCTCTAATGAAAAAGAAATTGAAAATCTGGGGCTTTTTTTCCATAGTATGTTTCTATTACATCAGTTCAAATCTACTGAAGACCAGCATGGCAAAAATGAGTAAGTTGGCTTTACAAGATTTATCAGTCCACTGAAAGCTGTTTTATAGGGAATGTTTAAATATTCCCAATGTGTGGCAAAAGCCCAGGGCAAGCATCCATATTTAAACCATCCATATTTAATACTGAAGATATGTAAACTTTTTTTTTTTAACAAAACATATTTAGCTGATACGGTAAGATTCCCTCTATCAATAAAGATTTCATGGAAAGAAAGATTTTACTATACATACATACCTAATTTTACTTAATATCATTTAACAGGGGAAGTGAAGCAAGTAATAACTTCTGTAAGAATGCAAAAGGAAAAAATCTGGAATGTGGACTAACAAATTTCAGTGTAGAGAAAAAACTTTTTTCTTATTTGTATGGCTACTGTGCATTTTACCTCAGTTGTTAAAAAGGAAATTATTAATAATTATTTTACTTCACAAAAGCCTAACGGTCAATACAACAAAGGATCATTTATTCACTCTTGTTCCAAAACACATTACTTGAATTTAAATTAATCAGATTTGTGAAAGCATTTTTTTCATTTACCTGAAGACCATAAAATATTATAAACACACCCAAAAAAAGATAATGTGTTTGGGATAAGATGTAAGGAGAAAAGCAATGGTTTATAGGAGGTAGTACAAATCTCCACAGTGAGTGATATTACTCAGATTCAGCACAGTCATTTAGGGCTCAGAAAATAAATGAATGTGCTATTTTCAAATTTAGAACATCCTATTTTCACTGCCTGAGAAAAGGCATAAAAGCAGGATTTTCTACTCCATTCTCAGTAGGTACAAGATAACTGAAACAGGAAGGAAAGGAAAAAAACTACAGGGGAAGAAAAGAAAAAGGAAAATAAAAAAAAAAAATCCAACAATGTGCTAGCTGGCAGGACGTAATTCGCCAGTCACAAAACACAGCATGGCAACTTAATTTTCTGTCTACAGCTTCCATCCTCATCATCTCTTCTTATGTCTACCTCTCAGTACTTTTACCCAGAAAATACTTCTAAAAGTGTACCACCTGCAAACTTTTAAACACAGCAAAGACACAGTTTCCTATCTATGACTATTCACAACATCTAGAGGCAGCACTTTTATGTATTATCATGGCTACTACTGCCATTACTACTGCTATTTCTACTACTACTACATACTACTGCTATTACTAGTACTTATAAATAGTATTAAGGTTAAACTGTCATCCAGTCAGAGAAACAGAAAAATGAAGTGACAAACTCAAAATACTTAATATACTCAAAAGAGCGGTAAACTCCAAATATGCATACATCATGTCAATTTTTCCTTTCTTTTATTGAAAACTCTCGGCTGTAATGCAGTAACAATGTTATTATAGAATTTAAAGAAAAGAGTTTAAATCCAAGATATAAAGCTTTAGTAGCTGCACACTGTCAAAGAGGCAGGTGAGTCCTATCAGCTTCCATTAAGACATTGTTTCTCAAAACACACCTTGCCTTAAAGTCACTAGGCATCACTAGTATCCATCTTTCTTCTGTAATGCCACAAAGGAACGTGCATTTTAATACATAGCATTCTGCCCAGCTCAGAGTTTTAAAGTAGCTGTTTTCTTTTTGACACAGAATAATTAATGACTTTGTACATTATTTCTGAAGTTGATATTGTGATAATCTGAAGTTACTCATTACAAGACAAGTTTAGCCACACATATAATGAAATACACGAGCAAGCAAATAATCAGAGTGCACAAACACAGGTGTTTCAAGCCCTGGAAGCAAATCCAGCAGCAGTTAAAGCACTGCAGAGGAGAACAAAGTTGCTCCTCAAGGAATATGGCCAAAAAGCAGACAGTGCCTTTGGACAAGCCATCGACAGTTCCTCTGAAGAGGAAAAAAATGGATGGCCACCAGCATTATGATGTTGTGTATACTCAAATGCAATAGCTCTTTCAACTGACAAGGCTGAGCTGATGATGTGGAACATGAGTGAACTCTTAAAAGAGTTCACTAAGTCTTTATCCCCACAAAAAATAGTTTTTGACAGGTAGGGTAGGGTTGCAAAAGCTACTAGGCAAAAGGGCATTACAGATTTGAACAGATATGCCTCAATGGTTCTTCTAATTTTACTAACAGCTCAACTACTGATTATTGTTTAGGGACAAAGGGTTGGTTTGCTTTTGACTTGTTTTGTGTCATGGCATTTATGGTATAGTAATTGGTCAAAATAAAGCTTATATAAACACAAAACTGTTTGAACTCATTGTAATAAATCAACCAATTGTGACTGTTTTACTCTACAGCTCTTTGGTTTTTTTGTTTGGTGCTTTTACAAAAAATCAAAGTAAGCAATGGATTGTTTGCAGAAGTCCTTACCTCCTCTGTGGACTACGGTTCTGAGAGAACTCTGAATCACTGTCCTTTGATGTTGGAGAGCCCTTATAGGTGTAAAAAACATCCTCTGTTTCAGTAATATAACTAATCTCATTTGTAAGGTTATCTACAGATGAGTGTCGTGGTTTGCGGATTTCATGACGTAGTCTAGGACTCCGCCTTAAAAAGACAGAATACAAACACAAGCAAGGAGATTAGAATATTTCATGGAACTTCATAGAAGAAAAGTTTCTATCCTATTGCAGTTATGACCTGAATCCTCATATCAGGCCTATAAGTCTCACTTTAAATGATCCATTTTTAAGCATTTTTTATGGTATACTAGGCAATCTTACACTGCTAGGTTGAGCACACTGAACTGATTTGGTGTTTTTCCCCCTGTAAAATACAATTTATATTATTAGAGTTTTAATCATAGGCTAATTCTGGTTGGAAGGGACTTATGGGGGTCATTTAGTCCAATCTTCAGATGAAAGCAGGGTCAAATAAGAGTAGGCTACCAGAGTAGGCTGCTTAAGGCATTATCCACTCATATCTCAAAAAATCTGTAGGATGGAGATGGCACAGTTTCCCCAAGCAACAACTGTCCACATGGTAAAGCAGTTTTCCCATTATATCCAGACAGAACCTCTCTTGTTTCAACACATACCTGTTATCTCATCCTCCCACTATGCAATACTGAGGAACCTGGCCTCATCCTGTAGCTAGCCTCCTCTGAAGTTATTCCAGGCTGTTATTAGGCATCTAGGAAATCTGCTTCTCCAGGCTGAACAAGCACAACTATGTCAGCCTTTCCTCACGGGACAGGCGCCCCAGCCTCCTGACTACCTTGGAGCTGGTGGTCTTTGCTGAGCTTGCTCCAGTTTGTCAGTGTCAGTCTTGTATTTGCAGACAAAAAGGGCTGCAGCATTCTAATAAAATATAATGAATGCTGAGCAAAAAGGAGTGATCACTTCCACTGACCTACCATCTACAATTCTGTGAATTCTGCCTGGCTGAAGTGGATTTCTTTGCTGTCAGGGCACACCAGAGAGCTCATGTACCACTTCTGCCTATAAAGACTACCAGGTCATTTTCCAGAAATCTGCACTGCAGACAATACTGTTGCAATGTGTTTTTTTTCTTCCCCGGACTCTGTGCTTGTCTCCACTGAATTTCACACATTTCCTGTTGACCCATTTGTCCATATTATCGAGATCCCGTTGGAGAGCAGCCCTGCCCACAGGTTTATTGATTCATGCCCCATTTTGGTGCCATCTGCAAACTTTATGATCAAGCACACCATTGCCTCCTCCAGGTCATAAAGACATTAAGCAGGAAAGGTCCCAAGAGAGACCCCTGCAGTCATCTACTTTTTACTGTTGTCCACATAGAGTATGACCCATCAACAATCCCCCTCTTAGTCCAGTCATCCAAACATTTAAACTTTTTTTTAAACCACCCTGATGTCCATCAATCCAGAACATAATGTCTTAACTTGGGTATAAGATTTTGGCAGACAGCATAAAAGCCTTGCTAAAGTTGAGGCAAGTCACATCTACTCTTCTGTTGTCATATATATTCTCAGAATAGCAATGTTTAAATATATATGTACATACTACATAATTATTCTGCTGGAGTACATACAATTGGAAGCGGTAGGAGGCTAGAAGGTGTGGAAAAGGCTGAAAATGGATTTACCAATTGGGGGTAACAGGAGGTGATCGAGAAGGAAGGCTTTTGGTCTCTAGGTGCTCAACCGATAAGGATCGTCTCATAGATGGGTTCCAAACCATCCCACCTATCACTTTTCTGCAGTACTGGTTGTTTACAGACCTGAAAAGATATAAAACAACTGTACGTGAATTATTTTGCATAGAAGACTTAAATGAAATAAAATATGCTTACAAAAGTCAACTCATAATTTAAAGACTCCCCTCTTGTGCTTACCCCTCTTTACTTATGCATTTACATTCTCACACAGACATTTGCTGTCCCACACTTATACAAATAAAAGTGATCGTTAATCTCTGCTACATTGCTAATCACAAGCCTGGGTAAAAATAACTTTTTCTGAGAATTATTTTTAACCCAATTGTGTTTAAAAAGATGGAGGGGAAAACAGGAAATTCAGTATGTCCTACTGGTACTGAACTGAGTGCCTGACAAAATACAGTCCAAATACAGGTAAAGTACTCCGAAAGTTCTCTGTTAATACTAATAAAGGTGTAACAATTCATCAAGAGCTTCACTGCACACAGGACAACTTTACCTATCTACCTGCTGCCTCATCAACAAAGAGCTACACCAGACAACACTCTGTTTCCAGAAGGAAGCCACTTTTGAGTCATGTGTTCCTTATAGAAACAAATCATTAAAAAAAAAAAATCTGACATGAAAACAGGTTCTCCAGGTCTGAACTGCTTCTTCTGACAAGAAGAGGGCTGCATCAGGACCAGAAGCACAGCCAGGAAAGCAATAAAAGTATCTTACTAGTGAAATTATACAGCATAAAGAATATCTTTAAGTAGCCTGAAATTGAGATAAACTAACTGTTATGCATCATTTTATACAGCATTCCACAAGTCAAACTGAGAGATAAACTGCTCATCCTTGAGCTTACAGGGTTAGCATTTCCCATGGAAGAAACAGCGTATTAGCTACAGAAAAAACACCTTTAGCTCATTAAGGCCTGAGCTGTACATACTGAGCAGCTGGGATAGGAGGCTATGTAAGGACCTTACTACAGAGCTGAAAAGTCTCAATTTTACACAGCTTTAAAAAAAAATTTTTAGAAGTGTTACTTATGCTGCGGATATTATGCTAAAATCAAACCTTAGGCATGCTCTGCATTGTACTACTTTTTGCTTATATAAGAAAAGAGACCCATAAGTTTTTTTTATATATATTGAAGTATTTAATGTACCTTGTTCATGATTTTAAACGAAATCAATTCCTTCATCTTCTAAATGTACTTTAAAAGCTTCTCCCAGTATAAAATACAGAGGGAAAACTTAGTATAAAGCATCTACAGATCAAAATCAGCTACCTATGTATGTTTTCATGGTTACTAAACAAAGTCCATCAATTCAGGAGAAGTTCATGCCTATACCACGCGTTTTATTTTTCTAAGAATTTTGAATACAATGACAAGGCACCGACTACTCCGATCTTCTTCAGAAACAGAGTTCTTTCAAAGAAGCTTTACATAGTTGGAGCAGAAGGAAAGACTGGAAAAAGAGGATGCATTATGAAAAATTCATTGTGATGAACTCCACATTAATCAGCTTTTCTTTTTTTACAAGTGGCTGTTCATGCATTTTCCAACACAGAGAACTTGAAGTGCAACATAACTTGTGTGATGGAAGCCAGAACCCTAAACCCTAACTCTAATCCCAAACCCCTAATCCTGACCACAAAATCACTTATACCGTATGTTCTCTAGATATTTCAGTTAAGGCACAGAAGATAAATCATCTCCTGAACTTCAAGTAGCTGCCCTTCAGATACCAAGTATCAGCATATTTCTCAGCAAACATTCTCGGAGGCTGCCAAAGCCTTTCTGGAATGGCTGTACTATCTTGAAGTAATGCTTCCTTTCTCCCATCTATTACTGAGGCTATCGTTGGTGAAAACTACAGATACATTTCTAGCTTTTCAACAAGGAATGAGAATCCACCTAGGAGAAGTTATTCAGCATTCAGTCCAGAATTTACCTCTCAGAATCTGGGAGATGTCATTCAGTCTGCTCCCAGAAAATGGTTTACAGTTGATTTACACAACTCAGCGGCCCAATTTAAATGGAATGACACTAGTACTTTAGGCTAAGAGAATCAAGAAGGGCACAGGTATGTGCAAATAAGAAATTGTACTCAAGTACTACAACTACTTGAACTGATGCAATAAATGCTAGGCTATCTGCCTCACGTAAGTGTAGGTTTTTGTGTGCATGTTTGGTTTTGTGGTTAGGTATGCCTGTTTGTGTTTGTTTGATTTATAAAATGCAAAAATTTTTTCGTTTCATAAGGGAGAATGCAGAATATCTTTTTTGGTTATGTAGCTTCCACATGAGTACAGAGCCATCCTTGAAAAGGAACGTGGAAACTCTTACAACATTCCACAATCACAAACAAGTAGGAAAGTAAAAATTTTCAGTATGTGAAATATGACCTCAGAAGTAACTTTTTCACAATTTTTCTTAAATCTTTTGAGAAAACAATTTGCTGAATGACAGTGACCAAGTTCATAGGAACTACTGAAAGCCTTTCAAAATTACTGTTACTTCTTATGTACTTCAGCAGTCTTTCATAGCAATGGTTGTCGAGTTACTTCTTCCTCATGTAGATTCTAAAATTCATGCTTATTGCTGGTATAAATAAGGCCAAATATGCATTAGTACTGAGGTTATCATTAAGCTGATGGAAGATATCTCCATGACTGATTCTCCCCCTGGAGATTCCTTGAAAGTCTAAGTAAGCGATTCAGTAGAAATAATACCTCAGAGCATTGAAATTAATTAAAAAGAAATCTTAGTAACTCAGAGCAACAATGAGAACTATCCAGGATGCTACAGACTATTAAGAAATTGCAACATCAAATTTGTCAAAAATAAAATGTTTGGTAAAAACTGGAATGATACTAAACTGGCACCCCTTGAAACTCATACTGTTTTCTTTCTTTCTTAAAGGGCGTGCAATGCCTGCATGCATATGTGTGTCTATAGGAGGATCAGGGGTTTTTAATCTCTTTGCACATTTGAAAGAAATAAAGGACTCCAGGACCTGACAATCCTACAAACTTTGAGAGTCACCTCCTCAACACCTCAAAAGGAAGAACAATGTCATAACACTCCATAAAGAATTAATTCTAAAAATAGAGAGATGTAAAATGTTAGAAAATTAAAATACTCTGTACAGCTAATTGTTTTCCATGATCTAGAAACCAGATCATCTAGCTATGATCTAGTGCTAGGTGAAAACATGGAATCACACTCCAGCAGATTTCCTACTGTTGGACAGCCCTCATGGGTTAACTGCTTCATCTACAAGCAATACCAGTACACTTGGTATCAATTTCTGCAGTATCAAAAGAGACATCAGAGTGTGAAAAGCCAGAGAGCCACCAAAGTCTGAGAACCTATTTCAATCGTGTTGACATCATTCAGAAGTTGAAGCTTATTATAACAGAAGAGAGAGAATTAGTCTGGCAAATTAAATGTAAAGTTAAACTGTTAAGGGAACACACTACAAAAAACTCACAAAAACACACTACCTACAAACAAAAAGAAAACAATAAAATACTTCTCCAAAAATCTTGAGAACAAGGTTGAAGCAGGTTTCTAGAGAGTTTACAGATCATCAAATGGTCAAAGAACCCTCCAGAATCTAACATACAGAGAAGATAAAGACACAAGACTTTATTTTTCATTCCCTATTAATATGAAATATTTTTCATATGTTTCATTACAGAATGTTTTTGGGAGGTGGGGTGAGGGGATTGGGATGGGATGGATGTGACAACGGAGACACAGGACATGACACCTTTGTAGCTGAATTGCTGATAAATGTAACAGCAGAACAAATCATCACAATGGGAAAAATCACTGTGACTTATCACTGCGACTTTTGACACTTATCAAAAAGTCTAAAAGCCCCTAAGATAAAAGAGCAGAACTACTTGAGTAACACCTCACGCTTCAAAAATCACACAGGATGGCCAAAGCAAAGGTCAATTGGAAAGAAATGGAGAAGGACATTATAATGTCGAGTGACTAGACAAACTGGCACCTTAACTTTAATGAAGATGGGGCACAGTTACTGCATATGAGGAGGAATAATCCCAGCTTCACATAGGAAAATTACAGGCTCTAAAGAATTACTTCTGGGTAACTAAATCTTAGATAACACTAGGAAACTACCAGCTTTGTAACTAGAAGAAATCAATGAGGCAAATAAAGGATTAGAAGTGTAACAACAGGGGTATCTTGAATACCTGAATGGGGAAAGGTTTTTAATCTTTATGTCAGTAATAAGTGGTTGGTACGATGCACTGCAGAAATTGCCCTAACATACTAAACAGAATGTGTACATGACACTAATGGCTAAACATTTCAAAACAAATCTGTTCTGCAAATTCTCTAACCGGATCATTAGCTATATGACATTTTTTCTTTCCGGTGTTTTTATACTTCAGACTGAAGCAGCAAGTTGAAAAAATAGCTGTAAAACATTTATTCAAACACCTTTTGAGGCAATGATAAGAGAAGTTCTATCATGAGGAGACCACATTGTAGAAAGTGAAGCCACAACCATGTAACTTGTCAAATGGTTCATATATGGACTTGGACAAAGCTATGGCCAGGACTGAACTCTGCCATTTCAGCTTGAGCTACCACTGACACAAATCCTCCCATCCCCATCATAAGCAAAACATGCTTTCACACAATACTTACTTTGCTGGATTTCTAGAACCCAGAGTCCAATAATGTGATAATATCTTTTTTTCATGAGGTAGTGTCTTCTTTGCCTGAAAAAATGTGTGATGCTCTACGCAAGATTTCCAAAGATTCTTGCATGCTCTGTAATTTAACATGTTGAAGGCAACAATATGCTCTCTGGATTCATTCTGCAACAGTAAGGCACACCATGTTTCAACATACACAAGTAGATGAAACAGTAAACAAGCTCTTAAAACAACAATAAATTAAGTTAAACATGAAAAATACATTGAGGCAAACAAACAAACAAAAAAATCAGCATATAATTGAGCTGGAGACGGCCAAAATACCTCTGTGACCATGTGAAATTCCAAACTGCAAAATGTGTGCTTTACAAGTTAATGAAACGTTAATGAAATATTTAAGTCTAGAGTGGTAAAGATTTTACATATACAAGTGTCATGCTATACTAAAAAATATATTTTCAGGTTTCCAGTCAGATTTTGACCTCCTAAGAAAAACAAAATTCTTTAAAACATTCCATTCAGGGTGCAATGCAAATCGGAAAAACCCCTCATTCTTTGAATTCAAAGTCTTCACATAAGGAGTCAAATCGTTCTTTCAAGCACTATATTATGTAAAAAGCATATTCTTGATAGTCTTTCAGAAGAAACTGGTGTTAATAGTTATCATTTTTGAGGGAAAGAAAGTAGCCTTGTTGGTACTGGACCTGCTGCTACCACTGTTCAAATCCACTCCCACTTGGATGATAATGTGAGGCCACAAGGAGGATGAGAAACCCTTACAAGTAACTTCAGTGCCAAAGTGCCAGTGAAACATGACTACGACACAATTATGCCACCCATGTTTATGCCCAAGAGTTTGTAGAAGAAAAAGCTTTGGTTAGTTAATCTGGTTATCGATGCAAAGAAAGTAGAATGAGAGCAAAGCAAAGAGCAGATAACGTGAGACCTGAGTCAATTGCTATCACAGCTCAGCACCCCAATGAAAAAAGGCAAGTTTTCATTACTCATCTTTTTCAGCTCCTCTAAATTATGACTGATTTTGACATCTCAGCATATAATTAGACAGGCAACCTTTTGCTTGTTCACAGCAACAATCCTGTTAGGAAGTAACTACAAAAGACTTTGGCTGGGAGAGTCTTCTTTTCTTGTGATCTTTTTATTTCTATGCAGCATTTTACAAATGCCATGAATCAGAGATCAATCCTGCATTTTGCAAATCACTTTATGTCTAGTTCAGAGAATCTATGGCTTCAGACACTCTTTTAGAAAAACAGTGAGATTCTCAAGAGAAAAAAAGATCTGCCTCTTAATTTTACGTAAGTACTGAAAAACATTTAACTGATCTCAACCTTTCAGGAATGTCTTCCCTATATCTATTAAAGCATTTAAACAAATATTTTCTTTTTAAGATGTGGGCTTAATTTGAGTTAATTTTGGGTTATTTGAGTCTCTTGCATACTGGAACCAATTCATCTTTGTCAGTTCACCACAGTTACTTCTAAGTAGTTATGTAAAATCAAGCAGGAAAGCATAGCGAAATCTTAACTCAGAATTTCTTGAAATATATAAAGCATACATCACAAGGATTTAATGACAAATGCCATTTCTGACAGAATCTCTGTTGGTTGAACACCACTTTAAGGCTTTTATTGCTCTAGCAGACAAATAAAAGGAAGTGTACAGATATTTTTGTTGGCCTGAAGCACTGGCCTTTCAATTGCCACAAAAATTAACATCTCAATTATACTGAAAAGCCAAAATATAAAGACAAGGAATTAAGTACATCTAATATTCTGTTTTTAAATTTAGGTTTGAAAACAGTAATGGATTTTGCTTGTTACATCACAAGTGTGCTTTTCTGTTGTCACAGAATCTTCTTAGCAGACTTGAAGTGGGCTGAAAGTTTTAGCATAGATTTAAACAAGGAAAAATATTTTGAGAAGTTTCATAAAAACTTATTCAATTTTTAGATTAAAATAAACTTTTGTTAATAACAATCTGGCTTACTAACAAGCCACCTTGCAAATCATGCTATTAAATCTGTGTACATTTCTAGAGGAGAGGAGATTTCTAGTGGGATCTAAGGATCTAATGCCCATCACACTTCTCAAATCAAGTTTTAAAAGAATGGCATTTTACTGATTATAAAGAAATGAGGATTAGAGAAATTTGTGGCCGTTAAGGTAAAGGGAAAAATTCCACATAGCTAAAGTATCTTGCTCATTCAGCATATGGAAGAATTTTTGCATCAGTTGTATGCCTATTCCATTCACAGAAAATCTGAAAACATCTACAGAGAAAGTAAAGATATATTTTAGTATGCAGCAAATGAAGTTGTTTTTAAGCATTAGATAGGCACATTGAAAATAAAATTTAATTTCTGAAAGGTACAAAATGTTGTCTGCAAACAGCATAGTTCCTATTCCTGCCTTAAATCCTGCACCCTTCATTAAACATACGTGTCATGAGCATCTATAGCATTAGACATTCACTGATTTATCAGTCTTGCTCCCCAGTCCTTATGTAGCTCTTCAGTAGAAACAGAAATACTTCATGCTCCTAATCAAGCAGGTGATAAACAGACCAAAGCAGTGGGAGGGTAAAAGAGAAAGTGAGTAGCTGGGAAAGAGATAAGGTAAGTTGATTTTTCAGAAAAGGCACGTAAGGAAAGAAAAATTGAATAAAAGAAATAAGGAGAATAAATCAACGAAACATATGGCACATCCTAGAGGACTGCAAATTCATTGTCTTTGCAAACTTTCTGTAGATTTTTGTAAAGAATCTACATAGGACACATGAAACATAAAAGAAGTGCTATGGCACTCTCATCATCTTTAGTCAAACCTTGCCTATGAATATACAGTATCTGCTTTGTTTTCAGATTCATTTACCTATTTGCTTCTGTATTTCCACACAAAAAACTGGTCAACTCAAAGAGTGACACCAAAGCAGTCATCTGCCCTCACACACTGCTCAAGTGACCCCCTGTTCTGGTGAAATCCCTAGGACTCCACTCCTCTCTCTCCCACTGCATTGCACCAGCAAGCTTTTCCAAGCAATATCACTGGAGTACTGCCAACTTGATGCCCTAAATTTCAAGCAAAGGGGGCTGACAAGGATGGATGTGTCCACGGATTTAGTAGCACACCTGGTCTGTTTTTTCATATGTCCCGAGAAGGAGTAAAAACGGTTATGCAGCTGGCCTTATTTTTCTTACAGCTCTGTAATTCTTTAAGCATGACACTGTGTGCATGACTGTCATCTCCCCAGGTTATGAAACAAAGAACTATGATCACTTAAGAGGAGGTAAGCTAAAAAGAATCAGCCTCAAACTGTCATCATTTATCAAATGTTTAATTGAACAAATTAAGACTGCTGCTCTCTTGAAAGGTGACACAGGTCTCCAGAGATGAAAATTCTACTTTTGACAGCAGTCAAGTCTTTATGTAATGAACACACATATTTCATATTAAGTACACAGATTGTTCTATATTGACACTTGATTCTTCTATATTCCAAAACCACTGTAAGTACACTCATTTTCAGAGAATCATAAAATGGTTTGGGTTGGAAGGGACCTTAAAATCAAGTCGTTCCAATCCCTATTTTACTAATCATTCTCAGAGAGTTCTGTTACCATGTTTACTCTCACAGATACATTTGGAAACTGCTGTCTGTAAGCCTGCCCTTATTTGTATATTTGAAAATATTTAGCTTTTAAAGTTACTACTTGTAAGTGAATTTTTAATCCTCGAACCCAGGAGAAATTGCTACTTGTAAGTGTTTACACTCACCAGTGAATAGAATGGCTTATTAACCACTCATTTCTTCACGCAGTGAAATATATATGAACAGACTGTGACGTCTGTATATAAACAACACATTTAGAAACTTACAGCTAGTGAAAAAAACTTAAGATCTCCCTGCAGTGTGTAAGGACACACTCTGTGCATGCTATGTGTGTGTGCAAGCATTACTGCAGTAACACTATCTCTAGATATTAACTTTGTTTAAACACGAATCCTGAAAAGTAACATGTGCATGCTGGCAAACTCCTCAAATTTCAAAGAATCCACCAAACTGGGAAAAAAAGAGAAAAGAAGAAAACATTTTCCTTTCAGGTAAAAAAGGCCTCCCTGAAATCTGTTTTCAGCAGACTTTGTAATCTATGTGGGTCAAGAGGTGGTCCTGTAACACAGCTCCTATCAATTTAAGAGCTCATTTACTACCAAAAAGAGCCTTCATAAAGTTTAGTTACAAGTTAACACTTATCTTGTACTATGTCCTCGAGTTTTGTCCTCAAATGAATTAAGATATTTATACATCTCTTCATCACTATTTTCTGAGAGTTTTTTTCTGTCACATTAAATAATCTATGCTCTGTAAAAAGATTATTTTTTTCATATTGTGGCAGCACAATAATAATCAGCAATCAAGATTTGTTCCCTCCATTAAATAGACTGTTTCAACTGCTCTGCACAGAGCACAAAGCAACCAACAGAAGCCAACTCTTAACAGTAGGAAAATTTTACATTAGTTTTATCAACTACCTTCACATAATTTGCCAACTCCTAAAGCCCTCTATGTTATACACAGCAGGAGGAGTGCAATTCCCCTTTTCAACCTCATGTTTTCAGCTGCAAAGCTCTCCTTTCCACCAGGAACCTTGATTTCTTCCCGAGCTCTGAGCCCTGTAAGCTGAAGGGATCTCACAAAGTCCCCCTGGACAGGATAAGCAGTTGTTAGGTAGATTCAGTGCATTAAGGAACTCTACAGGGCAGGCAGAGCAACAGAGGAAAGAGCAGCAGATGCTGACGAGAAACGGGAAATATGCTACGTTAATAAATACTGGAGAAAGGATGGAGATCTGCATTTACCCAAAGTCTCCAAGGGAGAAGAAACCACCATGGGAAAGATACACTCCAACAGACTGAAAGAGGAGGGATTCAGTGTTGGAAAAGAAACAAAAAAAGGGAAAAAGAGAGGGAATAAGCAGACCAGAACAGCAAAACCAAGTTAACAAAACAGAGTTTAAAAGGCAAGTTACCACAACAGAGCCTTTTGATCAGCAGTTTGTAGGTTACATTTAATATAAAAATATTGAATATGACCACTTGAGCAAAACGAAATTAGAGGGCTACTTACATGTTTTTGCCGCTGTTGTATAAAAAACTTTTTCCTTTTAAAGGAAATTTTTAATATGTTCACCCTAAAAGAAAGAAACAGGCCATGAAATACTGAACAATGTTTAGAGGGATAAAACAATGAAAAATAATACTGCATACAGTGAGCCAGAAAGATTATAGCTGTAAAATATTCAATGAATAATATGCAGCCATCTCCTGTGTTGAGTGGCAAATAGATGTCCTCGTTTAATCTTTAAATAGTTCACAGCAGTTCTCTCCCACCAAATCTATTCTTGCAGCAAAAACTTGATGACATCTTCTACACTAAGCTGCACAAATGTTAAATGTGTCAAGTTTTGTATAACTTTAGAGTCATATGACAACTGTGACTAAAGGAGCAAAATTTAAGACCCTAATAACATGACAAGGTTCATCTTACAACAACTGAAACTTCGCAGAGGCTTTGCAGAATTGGTTTCATAATGTGAAAAATATCATGCACTTGTGTTAATAAGTAAACAAAACCTCTAGATAAAATCATAATTTTAGAAGGATGAAAATTGTAAGAATGAGTGTTCATATATTTTTCACTTGATTAACATTGCTATGTAATTTATGTGGTAATTTTAGAACTGAACACCTCTTTTTATATATATACAGGATGAATACATATTTTCTAAGGTAAAGATTACAACTGGAATTGGTACTCAACTGGAAGCAATTTTCATATTAATTATATGCTTATCAGTTTTGCTAAATTAAACAAACTTCTACCTACCCACACACCTTCCTACAGCAAAACAAGATTTGTCTAAAATACCTAAATTTTCTCTGGAATGGTTCTACTTCAGTAACTGAAAACCTGCATTTTTTAGAATAAGAAATCTCTGATCTGTGGTCCGCTGGAACCTTATGGATGCCTTAAAGAAAGCTATTTAAGGTCTGATCAAACATATTTGCCTGAAAAAAAAAATCATGAAAGGGTTTTGTAAGTTGACTGCTAAAAGTCTCACATATTTTCATGAGCTGATGCTTCACAGGATGTTAGATATCAGGGATGAACTATGTTGAAAGTCTCTCAGTGCTGGCACAGTCTTTGCATCACTCTTATCAAGCAGGAGGGCATAAAATTCATTTCCCCACTGCTCATGGGAGATGCACTTGAGTTACAGAGCAACATCCTTCATGGATACAGGAGAGTATATTTGCCAGTGACTAACCAGAATATTCATGGCATTACCTATCCCCCCTCCTGCACAAGAGGTGAAAAGAAGTGTGTGCCAATTTCAGAAAATGCTTTTCCCCATCAATTACAGAACCACAATGAAACAGGTATTTCAACACTATTCTTTGACAAGACAAACTGGTGTGAAAATTAATGGAAAGCTGAAATCATATCCACCTCTCCTGTTAGGCCAACTCTTGAAATAGCTGTATCCTTTGACTTGCTACCTCAAACAATAGTGATCTGTGTTTCTCATCTAGAAGTTCTGGATTCTGAACTACCTGATGAATCATATAAATTCTCAGCTGTATTTAATGAGCTGCAACTCATTATATACAAATTCTTTCTTGATTCTGGTGTTACTCTGCCTGTACTAGCACCACTCAATGTTTGTGCTTCTGGTTTCTTCTTACCACATTTCTTGACTTAGATTAAACCTCAGCAAACAAGTTTTTGGAGTTATTCGCAGCTTACAAAGTTGCTGTCATGGTCTGCTCTTACCGCAACATGGAGCCAGCAGAAATGCAGGACACAGAAAAATTAACTTTGCAGATTAAGTGAAAAGCTCTCCACCCAAAACCAAAAAGGAAGCCAGCATTCTAAAGTACCAAAACTGCCTCAATCCCTCTCCACTACCTCCTGCTTCTTCTTAAAAAAAAACCCCAAAACAAAAAACCAAAACAACCAAAACAAAAACACTCAAAATCCAAAATAACAAAAAAAAAAGCCCCAAAAAGAAAACCAAAACCAAACAAAACAAACAAAAAAAACCCCACCGAGACCAACTCCATGGTTCACTGCATGACCATATAATCACTTCAAGCCAAATCAGGGCTTAAAGTCATTTTGACACTTTCCTAAATAGAGCACCTCTCTGGATTACATTTATTCTTCTTAAGGTACAAGTGAACCTATTTAGTTCAGGCACAAAGAACACTTGCTACTCTGACATTTTTATTTAACAATAACTAAAAATCATTTGCAATGTTACGCCCACAAATCCAGTGAATATTCACATCTAGCAAAATCTACAAAAAGATCTGAGAGATTAAGGTGTCAAAGGATTTAGACTTAACAAGTTCCTGAAGATGCCATACCCAAAAATTACCTGAATAGAATGCAGTTGCTGTTATTATAACTGGTGGCGCAGTTATAATGGATCTCTCACCAATAATCTGTCCATGCAACACTCACAAATTATTAAATTTCACAGTTTACTTATAATCACTCACTAGTTGTAGTATATTGAGAATGATGGATCTTTTGGGCTCCATCTTCCTATCATTCACAAGCACCAAAATAGATTTGTCACTCTGTGGGCCACAGAATTGCTAATTTCTGATTAAACTGGCAGTCCTGTCCTAGCACTTAGTACTAACAACTGGTATTTGTGACTTGAAGCAAAAAAAAAATTATTTACCTGTAAATCCTATCCTTTGCCACTGAAAGATTCATCAAGAAAGTTTCTGTACAATTTGATATATAAGACAGTTGTTTTCCAAGTTCTAACTAGCAACGTATTATGCATTCCTCAAGCAGTTTCTCTGAAGTTTTCAAAGCAGTGAAACTGCATACACAAAATAGCATTTAATACATAACTTTATTTGCTGCTGATATAGAGAGTGTATGTTTTTGCCACTAATATTTTACTTGCAAAATCTATTTGGAAATTTCCAAGAACAGTTAAGCACCCTTGAGAATAACTCTGCAGAGTGTATAAAATACTGCATTAAATCCAAAGCTATTTTTTAAACCTATCTTGACTTGCATTGCCGCTGACTGATCAGTCAGCTCTTTACGTAGGTTGCTTTGATTGAAAAGCCTCTTTTTGCCAAGGCAGAACTCTGTCACTGCCTCTGTTCCTGGAAACTTTTGGTCCCCTTTGACTACTACCATATGGCATAGTTGTATTGTTGTCATCCACTGCAGAGTATTTTACTTAAAATTTTGGAAAGAGTGCTTTGATGGTGTTTGCTGCCACCTTGAGTTCTACCTTGTTAATGGCAAAGTTTGCACAGTCCATAGGAAAAGCCACTTGGTACAAAGGGTGTTACATAAAAAGCCTAAATAAATACCACTCAAAAATATATCCTCCTAAATAAATATATCAAAATATATAAAAAATATATCCTCCTAAAATAAAAGTGAGAATCCATACTACAAATACATCCCAAGCAACTCCACTTTGGTGCCTTTCAGTGTTTGCTTGTTTTGGCAATGATCAGGGAATGGACATCATTCCTGCACAAAGAATTATGATTAACTCATGCAAGATGCCAGAAATAAAATATCAAAAAGTTAGCCTCTGTGTAGGGAGCTTTTGCTTTCAAGATACAAAGAAATTTTTAGAAAGAGAGACACAGAGAGAGAGAGTAGGAAAGCTTGGAACAATTGTATTAGCTGTCAGATGAAAATATTACTGTCTAAACCTCATATTTTAGGGTAGGAATTATTTGAACTGAAAAACCTGTGGGTTTTGTCTCCCTCAATTTCTTTCTGTAAATGAGAATAGGCTTTTGTAAAAAATGTTTTAGCATTTGTGTTTTATTCCTCTGTGCTCTCCAAGAGTAAAAGCACAGGAAGTTGTAGATTCCTCCTGTCTTGTGTGCTATAAACTATCTTTCCCTTCCCTAAAAGATTCACAGTCACAGATTTTAAAATGCCATTGCTCTGGTTTTCAGGAACAGCTATCATACCTATTCATACCTTACTTAGGTCAACTAAGTCGGCAGAATAAGACCTGCAGAAGACAGAAAATGAGCCTCCAGCTGGCGGTTTTTAAGACCTGCAGCTGTTCAAAGAAGTGGAGAGACTGATGTATGAAAGAGCAGAGCTCAAGGCACAAAGATGAAAGATAAAAGTCTTCTATGCTTTAATGTGTATCAGAAATGGAAAAATACAAGTTTTCACTGTGCTGCTGTATGAGAGCATTATTATTAACGTAGATTTATCTAGGATGATTGCAGAATATCCCAGGGATTTGAAATGCAACTCACCACAAAAAAAAAAAAAAAAAAGGAAAAATCCAGAGATTGTGCAGTGTATTTTCCCCTTAAATTTTAATTGAAACTGATTTTATTGCCTTTCTGTAAAGAAATAGCTGGTTGGGGTCATAAACGAAAGGATGGAGTGACTCTAGTATTTAAAGAATACAGTTAAGGAGCTTTTTTTTTTGTATAATTAAGGGCCAAAAAGCAAGTACAACCCATTAGAATGTATTTTTCTATCACAACTAAGAACACTATACCAGAAAAATTGTTACAAATTAAACAAAGAACTTATATATAACACAACAAACCTATAGTTTTATCAAGCATTAAAAAAAAAAAAAAAAGTTCATACTTCTTTTAAAAAAGAAAGACTGGAAAAAATTCATTCTGATCCAATCCAAAAACCATAAAGAAATTCCCAGCCTCCATATAATTTCTAATGCATGTTATAATTTTTAGTATGGTATAACTAATAAAGCCCAAAAGCACTTCAAAAAAATTATAGCTTATGTAACTTCTCATGTCATTCACATTTGACTTCTTGTGCACACTGTTTCTTTGCAGAGGTTATTTTCTACAGCACTATCACGCATTCTAATGTTTTATGTATTAGAGAATAATGTAAAGGGCTCTCCCCTGCTGACTCCAAACCTTGTTAATGTTATATAGCCTTATTTGATGACATTTAAATATGTCTAAATTATATTATCCTACTTCCTGTAAATTTGATACTCCAAATAACATATTTTACATTTCTTCTCCAAGAAGCAAGTCTCTTCTTGCTAAAACCCATGTTAAAATGTTCAGATAATTAGATGCTGAGCTTTAAAAGCAATAGTGATTGGTTTTGTTTGTTTTTAGAGAGACATTATTAGGCATAACAGCAGCAAATCTCTAAAACCACAGAGTCCTCCTAATCATGTACTCATACCTGTATGTAAATTAACTTGATAAAGACTTCAGAGTTCAAAAGTCTTAGAGATTTAAAAGCCTAGGCTAGTTTTCATTTTTATCTAAACACAAGGAAATACCACGGTAGTCCATAAAGAACAAATATATGTATTGTAGGCTTCTTTGGAATAAATGTGAAAGCAAATGGAAGTAAGATGGAAAAAACTGGAAATATTTCTTTACAATAAAGGAATTTACCAGGGATAGAAGCTTGTACAGATGAGTTTTCTATATACAGCAATTCCACCGGATGCAATCCCAATCATAAGATCTAGATTATGGAGATCCTGCAGAATAAAAATACTGTAAGAACACAGATTCAGTTTGTGTCATTTGCATTTATCTACTTGTAAATTTATTTTCAAGTTTTCTATACCTATATTGCTACACTTGAGGAAAAAAATTCAATGACATTTTTGAGTTTTGATTTTTGCACATCTCTTTCCTTTGATTTTGTCTATTATGTATTCTAAATATTATTCATTCATTGAAAGAAGTTGTAACATTCAACCTACTACCCTGGATATTCCTTAGGTCTGTATCAGAGTAAATTTGCAAGTCTAGCCTTAATAATTTCAGGAAAGAAGTTGAAATACTTCCCAAGATTAGTAAGGTAAATGTCACAGAATTTTGGGAACTGAACAAAAAAAATCCTGGTTATAAGCTCTTTAAAAAGCGAGAGGAAATAATTCCTTACTTTTTCCTAAAAGGTAAGATTGGACAGGAGGTGACCACAATTTAGCACATGAGAGTATGTTGGAGAAATATACATGTGTACATTAATATTTGATACACTAAATTAAATCCATTATTAACTAAACCAAAAGTTGTCCCTTAGCTTAACACATTCAACTGGAAAAAAAATCATAAATTTACAATCCTTTCTAGGCATTGAGATACTCAAGAAGAAACATATTCTTCCATATAAGCAAACATTTGAGTTAAAAAAAATGCAAAAAGGCAGGGAAAGATGCTGGATAGTCATTTTGAGTCTAAACCCAGACTGATGTTAGAGAAGTTAGAAATCTTGACTTCCCACCTCTTATGATTAATACACATTAGTTTGTTATTACACAGATTTCTAAACAGAGCTAAATGCATACATAAATTCACATGTAAGTAGAATCCATTGTTTAAGATCTCAGGTTTGACTCAAAAGCAGTTTCAGAAGTTTTTGAAGGACAGCCAATGGTAACAAATTCTGTTAAAGCCTTCAGTACCACAGCTGCTCCTCTAGATGGTACTGTGGGCTCAATTAATATATGGCTTTCCTCCATGTTCAATCCCAATTTCTTTCTATTAGTAAGGTAAGGAAGAACGGAACAGGTAGCTCGTGCTCTGGCAATAGTGTGGAAACTCTACAATAAATCCTTTAAAAATAGTTGAATAGAAGTGTGATACAAGCACATGAATGAGTGAAGCCCAATTTCCAAAATATAATACAGGAATCCAGAATTGACACCCCTTTATTCTAATATTTGGAAGGAACACTGAGGTATTCAGGAGATTAACTGTTATTTAGCTGTTTCTGCCATGATCTGGCCAACCTAAAGCAGGGTAGAAAATTGTATTATTAGAACTTGCAGCTTACTCCAGGTTCCTGCTTTTAAAAATCAATACTATGAGAAAAAACAGCTTTCGGAGTAAAAGCTGAAAATCAACACGATTAAGCAAAAATAAAGGATTATCTAAACACTTGATAGGGATTAATTAGGCTAAACTACTCTATTTTCTCCAGAAGCTTTGTCAGAACAAAGTTCATTCCTCACCCTCCTCTGCACCAGTCCAAACCACTAATCTCCCATGTTATTTGTTATTATGAATACTCTTGTGTTAATCCTAAGAAAGACAAATCCAAGATGTTGGATTAGCATAAAGAAAGGCTCTCTTATAAAAAATATGATATTGATGTGCAGTTATTTCCCTTTCAAAACATCTGTGCTGTTAAATTGCACAACAAATATGTATATATATGCATATATATATAAAAAAACAGGTAACATGAAGAACATAAAAATGTTGTAAGGATAAAAAATTATCATGCCAGGCATCTAGCTAGTAAAGTACTGATTCATATTTGATTTAATTTACAATTACTATCTTGATTTTTGTAGATATGGAAATAATATTGATTCAACAAATTTCCCATCTTCCACTCTCTGAATAAAAATGAAAGATAATTTAACAGCACATTAATTATTGAGCAGATGAGATAGTGGTCCAGAGCCAAAAGGATATTAGGAATTCAAGAAATATCAATATGGTTTTAAGATATTGAATTTAGTCTCCTGAGTCTCCTGACACTATTGCATTTTTTAATATTACGATTTTAGCAGTTCAGATTTTTCATCAGAAAAAACTAGAAGTGTTTCCAGATGAAAACTGAGCTCAGATTGAAGCTGCATGTTTAGCAAGTTGCTAAAAGTCAAGCTCACACTTATGTTAAATACTCAACTTTATATCATAAAACAAACAAACAAAAAATTAAGGAAACTATATATTCATCTGCTCTTCAAGAAACATTATCCAGGAGTATCCCACTCTCAACCACCAGTACAGGAGAACCAGCTTCTTTTGACCATTAGCATAAAAGCCAGGCATTACCTGGCTCTTCTGCAATACACGATATCAGAAGAATAAGACTAATTAAGAAGCAAAGGCCTGAATCGTCAGAATCCACAGAGATAAAGCCTTTCACAAAGCCAGAGTTTAATTAGCCCCTGTTCAAGGCACTGGGATGTGACAAAACTGGCAGGATGATTTAAAAGCAGTACTGAGTGGGGGGAAGATATCAGGAGGCACTGCAAACATCCCTGCCCAAGGAGAGGCATGACACAGTAGCCTCTGTGAAGCAGCAGCTTATTACCTTCACTGCAAACTTCTCAAAGGTCTGCAAGAGTAAGACCAACAATACCATGCTGGCTGAGAGGTTTGCCTCGTGGCATTCAACCCAAACAATGACCTGCAACTGATGTTTTGGCAGTATAAAACTGCAGAGACAACCAACTACACCCCTACTAGCAACTCCCCTTCTCAGCTTCTGGTCATTTACAGCCGGGGGATTTCCTGGCTCAGAAGCTTCTTTCATGTTTAATGGACTCCAGTGACTGCCGAACTGCTCCTGATAGTTTTTTCACCTTGGGCATCCATTAAAAGAGCAGTAACACTTACAATTCAACTGCAGCCATACAGAAAAAGTTCCTTTACTTAGACCTGTCTCTTTCTAGGTAGACTGATGATCCTTAAATCTCTTACTACCATAGCTAAAAAAAAAAAAAAAATAAGAATTCTTGGCTATTCACATTCTCCATGCTGTTCACCTGCTACAGAAGGCTTTTCCTTGAAACATCAATGATTTTTTTCCTTCTCTGTATTTTTCTTTTTCCATTACCCACTTTGAGATAAGGAAGGGAGAGGAAGAAGGAAGCTCAACATTCAAATGATATTGAAACTAAATTTGAAACGTGGCATGATATTTTCTGGTTTGCTTTCTATTTCCTTCCTAGCAGCTTCTAAATGTCTAGATATCCAGTTCAACTGCTAGAAAAAACAGATCACTTCAAATATTTCATCCTTCAAGAAGACTGAATTGTGATAAAACTATTATTCGAATTGGAACAGAAGCAAGACAGTCTGTAGTGAAATTTCATTTAGGTGAAAATGTCTGAATCCAGTCTATCTTCACTGCTAGGCACTGGTATGACCACTACTGACATCCTGCATGCAGTTTGGTGGCTTGCAGCTCAGGAAGGATAATGGAAATTGGAAGAGCTTTCAGAAACAGCATCCCATTAATATTAAAAGACTAGCCACATAGTGGAAGTCCTAGCTCCCAAGTTGGCTTATCAAAATACTAGGCTATTATAGATGTTAAAAGGCAAACATCCAATCAAGTTAAGTGCATAAAGTGAAATCTCAAGTGTAACAGTAAGAGCTTCTTCAATAAAGTAGAAAGGTGACAGATGACCCAATGCACAGTGTACCTACACAAAGTCAGATTTAATAAGATCAATTACTTCCTTTCCTTTTTACTTTTCTCCATTCTTAAAAAAAGTGTTTACCCTTTGAGTGCTGTATTTCATGAATATGAATGTAATTACAGTGGCTTCATACAGAAGTATTTTAGGAATTCCTAGAAATCCAGTGAAACACTCATTTGTTGCAGCATGAAGAAAAACAACAAAATATCAAGCTGAAGGAAGTAAATTTTTTATATTACAAGCCTTATGCCAAAACAATTTACTATTGCATAGAAGCACAAGTGGTAATTTTCACACTAGGATGCAAATAAAAATGCATTTTGGGGATTCACTTCAGCTGAATAGTGTAGTCAAAAATTAAATAGCAGTAGCCAGTGAAATACTAGGACATGTTTCTTATCAATGCTCATCCTGTATCTAAAAGATTTCAACTACATTTTTTAGTGGTCCTTTCTCAAGATGTTAAATATTTCTTAGATTTAGCCTGGAATCAGGAAATACAGGAATTCAAACAAACAAAAAAAAATCTCTATATTATTAACATTTAAAAAATTAGTGCTAGAAACTCAGACAAACTAAATTCCCAAAACTCCTGTCAACTAATAGCACCAAACAAAGCACTCATTCTCTTTCATGCTAAGACACTCAGAAAACTTAGTAAAATTATAAAGTAAAATATATTGCAGTAATTAAATAGTTTCTCTTTAAAATACATTGTTACATTTTTGAGGAGCTCTAGCTTGTTTGGTTGAAATTCCTGTACCTATGTTACGCAGAAGTTATTGAAAAATTACCCAACTCTAATTAAAAATAACACGATAAAGTCAATATTTAAATACTACCTTTTTCCCCTGCTAATAATTAATGTTAAAAAAAAACCACATAAATTTATTTTCCAAGGGAAAAATTACAATGTAAACATACTCTACCACTGTGCAATTCCACTCCATAGAATTCAAGTGTTCGTGCTATATTTATATAGCAGGACTCTGCTTCAGATTGCTTGAGGCCACTAAAAGAAGGGAAAAAATAATAAATATGAACCTCAGACAAGCCAAAAAGAAAAGATATGATACCATATTTATTCCAAATGCATAAAACCAGAAGAATGGTACAGTCCAGTGTCTGAGAAATAACCCGACATTAAATAGTGCCATAACTTCTTCACTGGTGAAGGCCCTGCTAAAGTACTCTCAAAAAATTGAGTGAATTATACAAAGTTTTATTAGCTAAGCCATTATGGACCAGCCCTTTTAGAAAAATCTTCTTTATCTGTTATGTTCAAAGGGGTGGGGAAACTATTTCACTATAAAATCTTACTTTATAGGAAGAAGCTGTATCTGTAAATATTCTAATTTTCATAGTCTCTCAGAATGAAGTAATTTAGAAGAAAGATTAGGAGAATGAATGTACTAATAAAATAAAGGGGAGAGAGTAGATTAAAAGTTAAAGGTATGAAACTTACCCGGGAAAAGCTAAAATCTGAGTTTAACTACAATCTGTTAGTCCTAAAATACCTCTTTCTCCTGCAGCTAATCCATACATGCATTTGACCTTCTTGGCGTCAAGAAAGCTTCTATAAGTGCAAGTAAAAACAACTCTTTGCTAGGTAAACTTTCAAAACAACATGCATAAAATTACATTAATCAAATGCAATTTAGGTACAATCTGCAAAAAGCTGACATAGCATAGAGTTATGTTAAGAACTCCAGCATCTATTACTTCCAATTGTTATCCCTCCTTTTAAATGCAAAGCTGTCAAAATATTATGCCCTGACAGCCACTCTAGGAAATATCAAATAATGCTCCAAAAAACTGAAAGCTACCTTGAATTGGAAAGCCATGGTCAGTGTGGCTTGAGGATGTCTTAATACTGGGGGGAAAAAAAAAAGCAAAGACAAAAAAAAAGAGCTGTTTGTCTCAATCCTGAGCTAAACTGGTTTCTCAGATCTGCATGGACACTGACTGCTGTCATCTTGATTCTGAAAAATTTCAATAGACCTTATCTCTTTCACTGTGTAAGAAATTACAGAAGCAAACCAATGCAAAATGGCCATTTTGTTATGTAACAGGATGCTGAATATGTTTACAAGGGTACATTACTGTCATTTTACAAAATTTGATCAAGAAAGTCTGCTGCACACCAACAAGATATGCCTGCAAATTTAATTCTCAATTTGCATACTCCATCTACACAAGACCAGCCATGCCTTGTGCCTTGAAGGGCCAACAAATATCTCAGCACAGACTTAGGTTTTTTCCTCGTTGTTGTTACACCCTCCTACTCAATTAGAGGTGAAACGAAAGCTCCAGGTCCCTAAGCAGATGGTAATTATTCAGCGAGATAAACAGGCAAGAGGAAACTGGTCTTGATGTTCCAATTTTTATAGTTGTTGATACCCAAGGACTAACGAACCTCATCTGGAATATAAGCATCCTGTTTAGTTTCAAATGTGTCTTTCTCAAACTCATGGCTGGATCTATCAAGCACTATGAAAACCTTACCAGTTTGGACAGTATTTGCATCTTAAGATCTCAGACTGCTTATGTAACTAAGCAAAACACAGCAGGAAAACCGTGTTAGAACCAACTACGCACAGAAAGTCCCCCTATGGATTTAGGGATGAACACAGAAGGAAAATTTCTGAAGCTATACCAGTTCAATATGACAATAGCTGCTTTCTCAGCATACTGTCCACTGAATAGTGTGACACGAACTTGTTCAGGGAATACTTCCCCAGATTTTGCAAAGCAACATAAAACCTTGGTAACAAAAACCTCGCACTCAGTTACAACACAAAACATAACAACACAAGACATTACATGACTTCTCAAGTCTGTATTGTGTTTCAGCAATTCAAGCCTTTTTCTTTTCCTTTGTGAAAGTTTCCCAAAGGATCGACACTAAAGAATGAAAAAAGGATAGATGTTTATAGGCTTGGCTTTAAAACATTACCAATTTCAAAGCTGTAATCATTTACAGATAACCTGTATGGTCTATAGCAAATATTATTTATTCCAGATTAGCAGAAATATCATTCCAAAGCAAAAATGTTCTCCTCAAAGTGTAAAAAAGTAAATTCTTCCTTTTAATTTTCCTTCCCAGGAGCTCTGGTGAACACCAGAGCCACTCTTGTCAAGTATGTTCTTGGCACTGATCTAGTCAAATTCACATCCCAGACATAAGCATTCTCTATGAATGCCAAAGGAGTATGCAAGAAATACTGCCAGGATAAACAATAATTTGTCTGCCTCTCCTTGTACTCTGAAGTAAATTGGCCTTCAGACCTAACTTTCAAATGTGTTAAAACAATAAAGCAACATTTTTTCCAGTCCAATCTACTCAGCATTTTTATTCAGACCTTCAATTACCAACACCTCTGTTAATACCAATACAGAAGTTAAATTTCTCAGGCATCAGGGCTTCACTCTACCAAAGACACTCAATGAAAATATTGATTTCACCGAAAGGACCCAGAGAAGAAAGGATTCTTTCCAACAGACCCTACCACACCCTAGTCTGGACCAATGGTAACTTCTGATCTTTCCTCTGCAGGACATAACCAGTTTTATATCTCTTGCCACTATAGCACTAAATACATTAACTCAAGCCAACCACTTCAACCACACAAACTATCAGTAAAGAAACAAGAGGGAGAAGTAAGAGTACTGAAAGATGAGGAAAAAAAAACAGCTGAGGGACATTAGGAAGAGATGAAAATGGAAATATTTCAGGGTATAAATCAAAGAAACTAAGACAGTGGGGAATTAGCTCTCCTACAGTTAAGATACAGACAGAGAAAACAAGTCTACAGAGATTTGGATTTCATTTGCTCACAGACAATTTCTTAGATTGGCATATTTGCATTCAGCTTGCAAATATCTGATCAACACCACTAATTTCAAAGATGCAGTCTTACAAGAGACAAATCAGCAGGGTCAGAAAAAATAATTAGCAGTGCACTGACTGAAATAATCTGTTGCAGCACTTGTATTACACTCAAGAGAGGGGAGCGAAAGCACAAAGTTAATTGAAGTGTTTTATGGTTATGGCATTTATTGGAGTTTTTTTCCCACATATACAGACAAAAAAAAAAAGATAGAATTTGAAAAATGTTCAAATGTCCTTCATCCAGAAAAAACCCTCAACCATCTAGAATGGTGATCTAGATTGTTGCCTTTAAAAATGTATAAGGCTAACTGATCTACTGGAGGTTATAACTAGAAATTTATTTAAATGTTTCAACACATTAGCATCATACCCTGAATATAATTAATCTAGCACCTCTATGATAAACCCAAGTATTTAATTTAACAGAAGCATATTGAAATACAACTGGTTGTTATAATGAAATTACTACAAATTTGAGTCTTCCTTTTGACATCTTTTTTTTTCTTCAAAAGCTCAAGAGGTGAGACAGAACTAAAAGCCCACATTACCTGTGTTGCTCATGTAGAGTTTCTACTTTGGTAAGAAAATCTTTGTTCTGCTCCGGTATAAAGTTGTAATTTGACAGATATCCTGAGCAATGCACTGAAGCATTATAGTCCCCAAGTTGTGCTGTTAAGAAACAAGAAACACATATACAAAGTTTTCATAGTTGATTGGATTATTGTTTAGAAGAAATTCTGTCTCATTAAAACACGTACACATATGGACAAATGCAGGAATTACCAATTATTTCCCAACAGATAAGCAGTGTTGAACACAGGGAATTGTATGACACCAGTGAAGAAAGATTTCTTAAAACTACACTTACCATAACTATAATGTCAGGCACTGAATGATTCAGTACTTTATTTAGTTACTTTCATAGCCCCACTTTTGCACCACAAACTGCAACAGCACCAGACAGGCATTGTGTGCCATGTCAGCACAGACATGGAGTACTGTAACACTAGAGAACACCAAATCGCTTCAGTAAGAGATGGCAAATGAAATCAATTTGACAAATTTACTCAACTATATTAGAAGTCTTCAACAAGATCTGTCATTTAGAAAGCATCTACTCTTCACAAATTCAGGTGGAAATTGCTGTACTATCAACTATGGTGCTGTCCTTGAAATTCAGCAGTGAGTTACTCAACAGAACATGTGAAATAGCTGCTGATTTACACATAACATTACCAAGCTGCTAAAAAAAGCAAATAACTATAACCTGTACTAATACTCTTTCATAAGGAGCATGAAATAGTGATTATAAAGCCTTAAAGTTTCCCAGAAGTTATGGGTATGACTTGCAAATTAACACAAAAGAAAGTAATTGATAGCTGCAAACAACTCAGCATAGAAAGCCCCTCAACTAAATCAAAGTGCAAGGGCACACTTTCAGGATGTACTATCAATAATATTAACATTATTTTCCAGAAAATAATAAACAAAAAAGTGTGAAAGAGATATTTCACTGATGCAAGTTGAGGGGCTGGAGAGGCAGATCAGAAATAGCTTACAGCTACAGTAACTATGTAGGATCTGCAATGCAGGGTGTAACTAATATTTGTCACTTATGTATTCAAACAGCATGATTTATATGGCCCAGAAAATGGAACTACTGTGATACAAGACAATTCCCAGGCAAATGCAGTCAAAAGCTAATACAGTTGCACACCAAAGTGACTGCATCAAGAGAAATACTTAAATAAAAAAGGAATGGTAAAGAGTAACTAATTTACTTTCAATGCAAATGTTCTTGCACGCTTAGTTCTTTCCTTTTTAAAGGTAGCCTGAACTTTAAATTAGTTAGCAAAATGGCAGGCAAAGGACTGAATATTTACCATTAGAACCAAAACATATTTGAACATTACTGTCAAATTTATCTGAAGAAGAACACAAAACAAGAATGAGAAAAACCAAAACAAAACAAAAAAAACCCAAACCAACCAAGACAGAATATGTAGAAGTATCACAAGAAACTGAAATAATTTTTAGGAATATCCATATATTAACAAAAGTCCAAGGCTGCCAAGGCTAAGACTAAGGCAACAACAATAAAAGCAAAAATTGGGAACTTTTAGAACTAAGGAGTATGCTAATAACAGTGTAAAATAAAACCCACAGTTTCACAGATTACAGTAGTTCATTGAGGATATTTCCTTTACTAGTCATTAACACAATCCATCTTTTCTATGAAGCAATCTACATCTTTAATGTTTGTTGCAGCTAGTTTGAATTACAATCTTGCCAATGGGAAAAGACCAGATTGCCTGGAATAAGATAACCTAGTTTTCCACTTAAATTTTCTTTGCCATAGGAAAAGACATTTTTACTGTAATTTTACCTTCTCTAAACAGGACAATTGCTGTTGCTTCATATATTATGAGGCAGAGTCTTCTTTCTCATCTTTGAAGTAGGCTACTCTGGCTTTTTTTTCTCCCTCTTTCTCCTACCTACCTGAGGCCATGCCAACAAGGGGAGCAATTTAGCTTCTCCAACTCCCTAGCCAGCTGTCACAGTAGAAGAGAAACATCTTGCAAGACTAATGATCTTGTGTAAGATTTAATTATCCAAGTAGGAAAAAAAGTTAGGACATATCAAGATGTTGGCAAGAATAATAATCCATGATGCCTCTATCTGGATTTCTCCAGAAGACAGCAGAAGGGCAGGAAATATTAAAGACTTATTTCTAATCTGAGTTTCTCCTGACATAGTTTCTGCTCTGATCACAAGTAAGCAGATATCGACTCAAAGAAGATAATGTTACAACATAAAAAGAACCATATTTTTAACTTTCTCCATTCTAGACCACTGTTGCTCTTAAATTTATTATAACTGACAAATGACAAAGTGAGTGAAAATGGAACCAAGGACAAAAAACAAAGAAACCCTTGATATTTGAATATCAGAACATTGTATTTCAGAGTTCTATATCTAATATGAATGGCTTTAAAGACAGAAATATGATGAAACACTCATTTAGAAGGCCATATTCAATAAAAATAGGACATTTATCTTTTAATTACTAGTAAAAGAAGACTGCAATGGCCATGTAGCCATGTTGACATACCAAAACATTAATTCTACAAACTTTCGATACAGTAAGAGCTTATACATGCTTGAAACACAAAAAAGCCTTGAGATCATATATGTTTACAGAGCATATGATCTGTCTGTGCCTTACTGAAGCCTAAACAAACCATATATTCTTTGTACCTATACAAAAGTAATTTGTTCAGTTCAAATAATATGCCACATGTGCATTTTTGTCTCTTTCTCCTAGCAGTAGAAAGACTTCTGTGCAGGAAAGCATCAAAGAAAAAGACTAACTAAAATTAAAAAGAAAGGTACACATTTTAATAAGATTATGAACAGGGGAAGGAAAGACTAGGAGCAAATGTATTTATGTAGCACTTACAGATTTCCTTAAGAATTCTATGGGTACACATGCATCTTCCCTAGAAAGAGAAGCTTGAGCAGCAGATATATTGCTACATTTAAGATGGGAGAAAAAAAGGTAAAAAATAGAGCTTTACAGAGGGAAGATCTGACACATATGGAAGGAAAAAGAGGCCACTGATACAAACAGCTCTTACAGTAATTACCCAAGTTTAATTTATATAGTGGTTTCTTCCAAGAATTCATTGGTAAATCAGCTTAGATATTAGGACAAGGCAGTAGTGATGTAATTTCAGTCCTCCACTGCTCCAAAGGGAGGCTGCAAGAAAGACAGAGTCAGACTCCTGTTCGAGTTGCAAACCAAAATGATGACAGACAACACAAATTTCAGCACTGGAAATGTAAAACAGAACTGGGAAAGCTCTGAGAAGCTTCATTTGACTTTGAAGAAGCCTCTTCCAAGCCAAATTTGTCTGTGGTTCTTACTTGAATTATTTTTGACATCCAAGCTTTTTACTACACGACCAAAATAATTATTTGTTTGTTTCCAGTTTTAGAAATTCACATTGTTGTTGTTTCTAAATAGTAACAGTACTGAAATACCACCTAGAAATCTCACCCAATTTCTACAGGGAGCCCTAGAAAACATAATATAGAAAAGGTAAGTTTTTAGCTTCGTATAGCTTAAATGGTGATCGATTTCTGCTTCCCATATATGTGATATCCTTCATGGTGCAGATGACACATTGGTCTCCATTCTACAGACTTTTCTGTAAATAATAATTAAAAAATTTGCACAAAAATAATAGCACCAGAATCTATTTCTGAATGAGGGCATTTCAGATAACTACAGATTTAAGAAGGGAAATGTATGAATGGCTCACCACCTAACCATGATGAGAAATCAGTTACAGACAATATGGACAAATTAGTCCATAGAAATGCCTGCAAAAGCTGGTCTTAGAAAACTGGTTTAATATCAACTTTCTCTAGACCTATAGGCTTCTATAGAGACATGCACCAAAAAAGAATCAATAGTTTCACATTGAATTTGTAACTTTTTTAGCAAGTTAAATATTTTAGGTCACATGAATAAAGCACAAAAGTGGACTGAGTTGCCTGTTTTAAAAAAGGATAACTACATATGAAGATCAGGTTCCCAGGGGAACAGAAGATAACCAAACAACAGGACAAGTCTAGTATGTAAATTGTAAAAATGCTCAGGTACAAAACCGCTGTTCAGAATTAAAACATAGTCAGGATCACATGACTGGCCTCCAAATCAGGACAGCAATAATGACTCACATTAAAGGCTAATGATTAATTTATCTTCATATGAACACTGAGGTACAAAAAGACAAGATTCTTAATCTATACAGTTTAAAATTTTTAAGTGATCACTTCTTGGAACAAAAGGAGAACAGAAGAAAATGAACTTTCTAGCACAAACTGTTTCTCAAGAGTAACTGCAAAGAACTCAAGTATTAAAATGTTTCTGGAATCAGAAAACAATCTGCTACAGCAGAATTCTGCCTCAAAGAACCAACATAAAAATGTAGACACTTATTAAAGACAGACTAAAAAGGTCCATTGGAATGAGCAAAAAGACACCATGTTGAAAATTATTTTCAGAGAGAAATTTGTAAAAGGACCAAAACCCTCAGAACTGAATGTTGCAAGAAGGAAAGGTGTTTCAGCAAGTGGAACCTGTATCCAAATAAGGATGAGAACATGAACACTAACCCACTCAGCCACTAAGTAATTGTGATGTCCCCACTGGAAAAGTAGAACTAGCTATCATGTGAGTTAAAACTAACTTGTTTTGTAAAAGGAAATAATGCTTCACACTCAAGAGCAATTACAAAATGTTCAGCCTAGGCATGACTGTAAATAGCTGCTTATGACCACTTAGAACAGCTGGCCATTTTGTGGTAAGACAGAATGAGAAATTAGGCATTAATAAAAACAAAGGAACATTTGTAGGAGGAAAAAAAAAAAAAAGAAACCCATGCACACACAATGGTAGTCTCCAAGTTATTTACCACTCCAGAATGAAAAATGAGCCAGTCATTGTAATGCTTTTTATTAAAAGAACTAAAAAATAAAAATCAGCAGCTCAAAACCCAGGCACAGTTAAACAACAACACAAAAAAACAGTCACAAGGAAAAGGAAGGAACAAATTAGAAACTATAAATTATACTGAGTTGCTGTTTCTGCATCTCAAATACAACACATACTTCAGAAACCATACAGACACAATCAAAAAAAGTTTTGAGAAAAGAAAAATATAATCCAAAGTACAAAGAGTATTCATTTTGAGAAAGTATTGGGATAAAAGAGTCAAGGAAATAGTTACCAGTACTCCCAAAACATTGTGAGGTTTTGCCAAACTAATGCATCTGATCCTCTGCCATATATGTTGTTTCTCAGCATTCACCACTACTCCTTTGCGAATCACAAAATCATTTAGAGGGGACAAGACTTCTAAGATCATTGAGTCCAACCCTTAACCCAGCACTGCCAAGCCCACCACTAAACTATGTCCCTCAGTGCCCCATCTACACATTTTTTAAATACATCCAGGGATGATGACTCCACCACTTCCCTGGACAGCCCCTTCCAAAGCCTGACAACCTTTTGGTGAAGAAACTTTTCCTAATACAGAACTTAAACCATTCCTGGCACAACTTGAGGCCATTACCACGAGTGTAATACTGTACTACACTGATGCTGACCTCGGGAAACTCTTCTTTCCCCCTTTTTACACAAAAATATTTAATAGGTTCATCCAACTTAAAAATACAGAAGAACAATATCAAGTCTATGAGGCACTGCAGAAAGTCAGCTTCTTCAGCTACAGCACTGGCCAATGTCTCAGTCTAGGCTTCTCCACTCTGGAGATTACAGCACTGCACCTTGTTTTGAAGGGTTACAGTTCAAAAAATTATTTGCGGCTTAATGGGAGACCATCACATAAACAAACTTGAAGCAATGATCTCCTGAAATGGTCTCTCTATTGCCTAACACAGCTGTAACATATAATTAAGGAAAATCAGCCCAAAAGAGCTGGAAAGTTGCTGTATATAAACAATCAGGACACTCTTAGAGGGTCTGTTGTACAGAGATGCTAGCAAGCTCAGAAGAAGCAATCTAGAATTCAGTGAACCATATGGAAAAAAATGGCAATATATTTCAATTAATCTCTCCAAGCTGATTCTTGTATGGGGAGCTTCACCATCACACAGATAACACTGGCACTGCTGATGACAGGTACTGTAAGATATGATAAAAGGTACCTGTGACTGACCAGAACTGATGCAGGCTTCAGAAGAACAGATTTGACGTGCACACAATCCTTAGACTACCTAACATATCTAGTAAGCAATTTCAAACACTGGAAATTCAGCTCAAAGTTCTCCCTATTAATCCAGTCTGCTTTTGATTCTAAGGTACAAGAGTTAAAGCTGCCCTGGAAAGAAGCAAAAACCTGGCTGATCTGTAAGCAAATCTATCAGCTCACATGAGATGTCCTTCTGAGCACTATTTCATTTCAAGAAAGCATGGGTGGGGAGCACACACAGAGAAAAATCCTCAAATGCTAACCATGAAAAGAGAGAGGTCTCCATACATTAGGAAGTCTGAGGTTTCAACCTTATTTCTATAAAGAGAGGCAAAATGGAAGCAAGTTAGAAGAAAGAGTCAGGCCAAAAAGAAAGTTGATGGTGTAATTATGTGCTGTGACTCTCACTGTGGAGCTGCTCTCGCTTTTTCTCTAAATCTTACAGCCCACCTCTACCTCTGGGACCTCAGCCTTCTGGCAGTCCCAAAATTCTAACTCTTATTCCCAATTCCTGAGAGACTTGCACACTAAGCTCAGCTTTCCTTGACTCCTCATCCTCATCAGCCTTCCTTTCCATAGAAGAGGTTAAAGTCCATTTGAATCCCTAGCAACCAGTCAACTCCATTCTGAACAAACTCCCAACGACAGATAGCAGTGTGCTAAAGATAATTCCTGGTTCTCAAAGCAGGGCTGAGAGGAGCAATACCACAAGAGACAAGAGCAACTAATGCTCAGGAAAAAAACAAGCTTAGAAGCATTCATAATATCTTTGTTGGCTTCATTGCTGTGTTTCAGATTCAAGTCCCAAGTCAGCAATGGATTTATTAACATAAGAGCATATTCTCATGAAACCCATGGGACTTCTTACATGCCTGGGCATTTCAACAATGGCCTGGAAATGGCAATTTACTACATGAAGTGATAGAGAACAAGTGGTGCTAAATCAGCTTTGTGACGTTTGAAATAAAAAAAAAAAAAGGAATAGATATACTGTATAGGTTTCCTTATTTAGTTTTATAGACTGTACAACATTCCCATTTTACATTAGTAAAAACACACAATTCATCATTAAGATTTTTTGGTATGAGTGTATATTTCCAACTTCACAATGATGAAATTATTCGACATGCACCTTAACGAGTTCTCCTTAAAATTCAAAATCCACTGATCATTTCGTCACAAAGCACATTCCTGATAATACACTAACAACTTATTCTTGAAGTGTCTGAACTATGTGTGTAATCAGGTTCAGTCACATGTTATTTGGACACAGTATTCACACCCACTTGCATTCCCCTGTAACTGAGCTCCACCAAGCACCACAGGGTGTGCTGCTGCAGGGCAGAGGGAGGCATCAGAGCTTCAGTTCAGAACTACCGTGCTGAACCCAAATGCCTGCACAAGGGGCACTACAGAGAAGCAGCATTCCAGCAGCACAGCAGATATCACCAAAAACTGTCCCTTTGCAAAACTCGGACAAAGCCTCTGAAGGCCAACCATACAAACAGCACGAGGAAAACTTTAGTTAAGAAGCAAGAGCAGAAATGTCAAACACCAGACTTTACACACAGTGAAAGACATCTGCTTCAGCCCTCCCATCAGCAACAACTGCCTACACCTTTTAAACAAACAACACACAAGGTTGTCAGACGACAAGGATTTCCCCTTCTGCATACAAGGCAAGTTACAGAAGGAGAGAGCAGCCTGAAAGTCACCAAGAAGTGGCAGTAAACAGCTCAGGTAGAACTGACTCATGGCAATTTCAGATAATGGATTTCTCATAAGCAGCTACCTCATACCCAAGAGCTTCAACTCTCCTTACTAAGTAGGATTAGAAATTAAAACATTAATACTAAACTATTTAAAACAATTTCAGTTGACAGGAATCCCAGCAAACATGACTAAAGAGACCGACACCCTCAGATTTCATAAAGTCATCATCTTCAAGTAAAAGCAAAAAAAAAAAAAGATGCCATCATCTTCAAGTAAAAGAAAAAAAAAAACCCCAAAAAACAAACAAACAACAAAAAAAAACAAAAACCCCCAAAACAACCAAACCCTTTTTATTTTTTCTTTAAGGGAATACTTCTTTCTATTAAACATTTCATTCTTCACCAAAGCAGAGAATAAATATCAGTATCATATAAACAGCATCAGAAAGGACATCAGATAGAAAAAAAAAATAGTTTTAGGTTTGGGATTTTTTGTGCTTCTGTCTTTTTTTAACTGAAACAGAAAAAGAAACTGAAAAACCCCCACCACCTGGTAAAAACAGCACTATCATGAATTAGAAAAAACAAGCAAATAGCTCAATGGGAAATCCAGAATCCACCATAAAAGAGAAAAATTAAAACACACAAGCACCACAACTTTCACTGTCCTCCTTATCATTCTCCTTTAGCACAGATAATGTCATTAGTAGGTATCCCAGCCTAAGCACTGAAAAGGGAATACTCAAACAACTGAAGGGGAAACAGGAACTACATTGGGATTTGGGGTACACTAGATACAGTACGATTAACTTCACTTTGTGATAAAACCTTTACATTCCATTTTTGAGCTTTAGCACAACTGGATCACCAATAGTTCATTGAGCAATCCTAATGGTGCAGAGTGTTTCAGACTTCAAGTGCCCTTACCGGGCCCCAGGAACACCAGAGCAGGATGCACTTCATTTGGCTACAAAACTGGGACTGCCACCTACTATGGAAAATTTTTCTGGTTTCAACTGTTCTTACTAAGCTTGAATCTGATTACAGTTTCATTTTATAAAAGGGTGCAACATATGACATGCTTAAACATAAAAGCAAATGTTTGACAGACACTTAAGGTTTCAACAGATGATACGAAGAGTTTAACGCATTCTTCTTTGAGAACCACATTTTAATCATTTTAGCTTGGTCCTTATTTTAAAAAAAAATTACCTCAATTGTTTCTGTGGGCCTTATTAGCCTTTCCATAAAAGAAAATGAGATTCAGCCAAATAATTACACAACTATTCTTGCATACTTTCCCCTGACTATTTTAACAAATATGCAAACTCCGCTAAAAACCTCAAAACCTGTTTTTCTTTCTTTATTTGTTTAATGAGAAAGGTCTTCCTCCAGCTGTTTTCCACTATCTGTTGAGGATGCTTGTGAGGCATTGGATCAGACTCCATTTTGGTTTTCCTACAGAAGATTCTTTTCTAAAATCATAGTTTCAATTTTTTTTTGCCAGTTGAAGGTAGATGAAAAGGATATAAGTTCTCATATGTAGAGTTACCTTAAAAGTACTGCAAAGGGCCAGTTCTGCATAACTAACAAACCAAATTCCATGAAACAAATACTATGTAAGAACACTGTAGTTTCCTTATCATGAGTTTACCTTCCTCTTAACTGTTCTCCAGATGACCACTTATTCCCTAGGAATGCATAGTTATTGTAGCATCCAGTATTTTCAATATTTTGTTTCCAATGACAATGCAAATTTTACCTTTTTGTCAGGAGTACAAGCACACATAAATAACAATGTTATTCTTGTATCAACCCCTTTTTTTCACAGGCCTAAAAACTATGCTTTTTCTATTTTGACAGTCCCTGGAGGCTGCTGTAATAATCTGCACCTGCACATTGAACACTCTGCACAAACAGATAAGGAAAGAAATCTCTCCTGACTTTTCAGTGCCCAACAGCCAAGAAGGAAGTTGGTCAAATAAATTTATTAACAAAATAATGACTGATTATTACTTACATTGTACTGCATATGATGCCAGGACAACAGCAGAATTAATGGGGCATGACAACCTGGAAAGGAGAGGAAATAATTTTAATAAGACATATATACAGCCTCTATCTAAGTAAAATTATCTCACCATTAGTTCAGTATGAGAAAACTCATTTATCTTCAAAGAACATCTGATTTTTAGTTACTAAATTTGATTGTTAAAGAACAGTACAACAACAGTACAACAGTACAACTTTAAACAGCTTCTTAAGTGTATGGAAGTAACTAATCCTAAAAGGACATGCTCAAATTCTTGCTGGAGGCTTATTCAGGAAAGAAAAAAGAAAAGAGATTTTCATGGGGCTCTGGACATTACTTTAATAGTAGAATTCTGCTGTATTTAAAACCAGACACAAACACTAAAATTAGCCAAATGCCAAGCACAAAGACAGTTCTGATCTTCTGATTGAAACTGACCCTAAAAAAGAAAAAAGCCAACACCTATAGGCAACTTACATTTGGCAGCAAATACTTGGACTTATTTAGTTTTTTTTTTTTTAATGTACAAACACACAGAAATAGCAGCCAAAGAAACCACTGGGTATATGCCTACCATACATAGGTAATATAACTCCAAAATCATGAGAAACGTTAGCATGAACTGCCCTTTGCTCCTCCCTCCTGATTACTGCACTAGGCAGTGGCTCCCCAAATTTGGAATTCCATGCCCAGCACACTAAGCATTGCTATTGGTAAATACCTCTGCAGCATTTTGTGCCTGTTGACATACAGCATGTCCTACAGCTCATTCACAACAGCCTTCTAAACTGTTCTTAATAAATGAGCTGTGTGAAAATTTGTAACATTTCCTAGCAATGTGATTTTTCTTTAAAGCAATGTTTCACAAGGCACATTTTTTACAGCAGCAATACCCTCAGAAAAAGGCTTTTTTATTTTACTTTAAAAAGAATGATGGAGAAATTGAAGATTCTTCTTATTACCTTCCTTCTGCAATATCAGTCTTCAACTGCAGAAAGAACAAATGCCTAGAAAAGATTTTTTTGGAAAAGAAACAAATGTGCATTTATTTTAAAATGGTATTATTTAAATGGCTACATAGTTTTATTTCATTAGATTTCCCAGCAAACTATACAAACAGATGTACAAATATTAGTGGCACTTACAAATATGCAATCATACACCCACTCACTCTCATAACAGTTTTAAGGATCTTTGGCAGTCTCTACTGCAACTCCAAGGCCACAGTATTAATGTTGCAATTAACACTACAAAACCCAAACCACTATTGGGCTCTTTTTCTACCTGGAATACTTGTTTTCAATGCAGCTTTAAGAAAATTTTTAAAAATTAAAAACAAAAAAAAAAAGGCAAAATACCCCAAATCTCAATCAAGGTCGACTGTGTCAGTCTATCTTGGAGCTACTAAACGGAGGATGAGAGCATTTTCTAGCAGCATATGCTGACAAAAAGCCCTTAAACAATCTTACAAGAGCAGTTGAGCCTTTCTCTTAGTAATGTATTTGACAGTGTTAGTTTATAGTGTTACTGAAGAGTTGGGATATGAAGAACCTAAAAGAGCAGATCTTAGAATAATTTCAGTTTTAAACTGCAGGACAGTTTAAAACGGCATGACTAACAAATACCAAAACAGATGAATAGCTAAATTTTCTACAAGAAATATTTCCCATGTTGTACTATTTATATTCTCAAGTCACTGAAATTAATAAGCAATGAAAATGCTACAGAAATGCCAGATTAATGTGTCCTTCCTTCGAATTCTAAACTCCAAATCACAGGGACTGAACAAAACAAGTATTCAGCTAAAATCTTGTGACAAATTAATTGAAAATAGCTTATAATTCATGTACCCCACCTCCCCCAAAATTCAGAAGTAGGTTAAAAAAGAAAACTTTAGATGTCTACTGTAAACTGGAGCATTATAGATCTTTGCATGTTACAAGTAATGGGCAAACTAGAAAACAAGAACTGTTATCTGTTCTTCCCCAAAAAAAATAAACTCCACCCTCCCACACCCTCAGCATTAAATCTACTACACATGTTCAAAACTGACTCAGTGTTGATACAAAATTTCTAAAATAGACCAAGGGTATAGACACTCAAAAAAAAAAATTCAAGAGGCAAATAAATGTAATTTTAGAACCTACGTCTTTGTACCACCCTATACCTTCAAGCTGAATCTCTGAGTTGAAGGCTGTGAATACCAGAAACTATTCATCAAGAGCCTGGCATCAAGCTCTCCATTCCAAATGCATTCAATACCAAGAGTTATACAAAGTTATCTACATAATAAACATAGTTTGCCAAGCTGCAGACATGCGAAAGAAGGGCTTTACACATTCCTAGTTGATGGAAGCAAACATCAAACAATTTACCTGGTTTGTTCTTGCTGAAGTGTGTTAGGATCAGGTATAAAAAACCTTACACGAAAATGAAGGGTGCAGGGAAAACCTCCTGCAATATTTTAGAAGAGCAAATCAATTTTTAGTTTAAAACAGAAAGAGCCAACTATTTTCATTTCTATATTTCCAGAAAAATTGCATGAACAACCACATAGAAATCTCACTTATTTTTCTCATGAAACTAAAAGAAACTATGAGAATTCTCTCTCCCTCAACTCCATCTTGGAGAAGAAAACACTCCCAAATGTTGTAATACTTTCATTTAAAGTACTTTGCATAAATAGCATTATTGAGCTTCCTTTGCCTCCTAAATACTGGAAGAGAGAAAAGCACCAAATATACTTGAAGTGTCTCAGGTGGGATAATGCTCAATTCTATTTCACATATAAATACATGAAATTACAGAAGTTTACCACGCTAATTTTGTGTATGAATTGAAATAAAAATGCATGATCTGCAGCACAAGCTATAAGAGTGCTGAAAAACAGCTCAAGTTCACAGCACAAGCTGAGTTTTGTGCTCAAGTTCACAGCGTCACTCAGCCCTCCTAAGCTGCTGCCCAGCCAGGGTCATGTTGGCTAACCTGTGCTTCTCAGTAAGCATTCTGTGTTACCCAAAGCTGTGTAAAACAAGACACACTAGAACAACAAACACACTTGGAAGTGTGTGGTGTTGGGTTTTTTGGTTGGTTGTTTTTTTAATAAAAATGCATAAATTTTTTTTTTCTTACCTATGTGAGACAAGAAATTGCCAGAACCTATACATGAAACTGGCTATGATTCCCTCAATTAAAACACCTCTTCCTTTGCTTCCCTCTCAGGAGGAATTCACTGGCACCACAAAATAACTACTGCTTTCACGGCCATCGAAGTATGTCTAACACTGCTCAGAAACCAGGCTTAGCTGCTACTATACCATCGAAGTTAAGGATCTGCCAGGTCTTGTTTCCACTCAAGAAGGAGTAAGGAGAAGCAGAAGGATCTGCTGAAAAGACTGGCAGACACAGTCTCTTGCTCTTGAAGAGAATCTACCATCTGGACAAAATGCATTTGTTCTAGTCATAAGAACACAGAAAACCAGGACTATAGTGATAACAAAGATAGTAAAAACAAGTCTTACCTTTTAACTGTTTCCTAATAGGTTTGCTTGGTTCAAGCCATCGCTGTGAAATGAAAAACTATTAGATAGATTAAAAATATTTACAAATAAATACTGTTTCTTTATGTGCATGTGTGTGCATGAATATGTGTATATACATACCCATGAATATATTTATACACACATATACATGCACACACATTTATTATTTACTATACTTACAGGTGAATCTACTGAAGTTTCATTTTGCTGTAAACCAAAATATTCCTTCTCCGTCACACCCAACTGGTTATAGGTCATATCCAACAAAATCTGTCCAGTGTCTTGTTTCTGAAAACAAGAAAACTTTAGAAGTGAAAACCCGGCAATACTTACACATTTTAAGACAAAATTAATTGAAATAATTTTTTAATGTAACTCATAATAAAAATAGCTGCTAATTCATTGGCTCAAAGATTTTCAGCAGTAAGAACTTCATTCTGATAAAAGTTTGGGTTTCTTTCCAAAATATATTAGGCACATGAAATTTCCTGGTACGAACAAACATGTATTCCAGCCCTTGATGTGAGTGCAGCGAATTAATTGTAAGCAGAGCACCTCTCCCTTGCCCACAGTGGGAGCAATGCCCTTCTCCAGGGTGGCAGCCTGCAGGGATGGCTTGCAGACACGTGGGGCTGCTCTGGCCACTGCTGTCACCACCGAAGCAGCACGCTGTGCTTCCACATCAGCTGACAAAAAGCAAAGTAAGTATACACTACAATGGGGAACAAAAAGGAGGAGGATGATGTGATCCAGCCATAAGAACCCATACTTCAGCCTGCACTCTCTCACCTGCGCCTCAGCGTCCACATGCTCAGTTGCCATTCAACCACCCCATTTTCTGCTTAGATGTCCCCCATGACAGGAATCATAAAAGAACTGGTGCAGCATGGTAGCAAACAGGCAGCAGAGATCAGAAGTATAAAGCTGGCAAAATTTCCCCCAAGCCAAAAAAGCATCTCCATGCCACGGCATTGTGGAGAACAGATTAACCAACTTCTGCCAAAGAACACCATGAACTAATTCTATTTAAAAAAAAAAAACAAAACTCCCTCAGCAAGATTGCAATCCTAAATATGCTAATAAGTAATAAATAGCAATAAATAAGTAATAAATTGCTGCACTGGGTTTGTGTGGCTAGATTTTGGTAGTGGGGAGACACCAGAGCAGAGATTCCTCTGCAGACTGTGTTGCAAACCATGGTGAAGCAGCTGTGCCCCTGCAGCCCATGGAGTCCCAGAGGGGAGCCAGAGATCCACCTGCAGCCCATGGAGGATCCCATGCCAGAGCAGATGGATGCTTGAAAGGAGGCTGGGAACACATGGGAAGCCAGCAGTGGAACAGGCTCCTGGCAGGGACCTGCAGACCCATGAAGAGAGGAACCCACACAGGAGCAGGTTTGCTGGTAGAACCTGCGACCCTGAAGGACTGCACCTCATGGAAGAGTGATCCATATTGCAGCAACTGGGGAAGAATTGTGGCCTGGAGGAAGCCTGTTAAATATGTGGGGAACTGTCTCCCGTGGGAGGGACCCCACACTGGAGCAGGGGAAGCACTCCTCTCCCTGAGCAGCAGGAGAAACAACCTGCAGCAAACTGACCAAATCCCTGTTCCCTGTCTCCCTGCGCCACAGCAGGGGAGGAGGCAAAGCCTGGAAAAGAGGGATGAGTGGGAGGAAGGTGTTTTTAAGATTTATTTTACTGCTCATCCCACTCTGATTTTTGTTTGTAATAAATTCAGTGATTATCCCCAAGTTCAGTCTGTTTTGCCTGCAATGATACTCAGTGACTGCAAAGCTGTATTGCATCTTAGCTCTAGATATTTATAAACAGAGTTGCTGGACAGAGCAAAAATCAAGCCACTTTGCTTTTTTTTATTTAAAGGAAGAAAAACAAAGAAAATTAATTTTTCTAAATTCCTTTAAGATTTTTCCAAATGTCTCTCTTAAAAGCAGAAAGAAACTGTGCACATAAAAACCCCCAACTAAATCAAAACCAAACAAACAAAAGCCCAAAGGAAAATTATTTAGACTACAAAAGACAAGCACTTTATTCTGGAACAAATTTCTTGAAAATTAGGCTCTGGTTTTATTAAGTTCTGATTTCTTAAACAAATTTTTTTATTTTTTAAAATAATCTCTTGAAACAAGGGACTTAATGTAAAAGCATGATATTGACAACATTTCTGTGGCTGGCCCCAGTTTGTCCAGCAGAAATTATCCACATGTGTACACAAGAGGGCCCTACAGAAACAGCAGATGCCACCCTGAAACAATGGGCATTTCCCAACATCAGTAAGTTTATCTTTAGCACTGACCATATTCATTTCCCCAGAGCAGGGTTTTTATAAGCAGAATGTTAAAGCACTTTCAAGTGTCATCACAACACCTGCACAACTCAGAAGCCTAACTGCACACCTACGGTGCACACTTTTGACAGCACCTAAATGAGCAATTAAAGTTATACTGTGACCAAAAGCAGTAATTACAGGGGATGGGGCACATACTTGGATGAAAGGTATTCAGGAATCTCAGGTTTCAATACAAATGGGGCAGGACAAGACCACAGAGGGAGGATTCTTCTGTTAATTTTTGGGTTGAATTTCAACATTTCTTAACTGCCTTCAGTCTCCTTTCTTCGCAACAGCGTTTCCTAATTCCTTTCTCAATTTCCATGCTTACAGTCTTTCACACCAATTCAGATGCCTTCACACTCTCTCTCCCTATCCCCTCACAATTGCACTCCTCCCTCTCCCCCAGCATATGTGAATTTTTAAGCCTTCTCATTACTTCCCTGGAAAGACAAGCAAGTTCCCTGCTATTCTTGCCCAGCAGTCACAGTTCTCTCTGCAATGTTCCCATGGGTCTCCCAACCCTAAACCCAGCTGTTCAGCCAGCATTAATCTCATCCACCTACACATCTACTATTTACTTCTCTTCTGCCTCTCCACATTTCCTAGAAAAAAGTAATTTCCAGCACTATTTTTATGTTGTTCCAGTTCTTGCCCACTGGTATTAAAAGCAGAGTTTCCTTCCCAGTATCTACATCAAGGACCCACTCCAGAAATCTAAGCTAAGTGAAAAAAAGTTATTTGAAATTGTTCAAGTCTTCTTAGAATTCCCAGTTATAAGGGGTATTGTTGTTTTTCCTCAAGGAAATTCTTATTTCCTTAACTTTGGCATTGTTTTAAGAAACACTTGAATTATTTTTCAGTCTATATACCTAAAAATGACCACACAGATCAGGCTGCACAATCTTCAATTTGTTTCGTACATATACAGTTTTGAGACCTAGGTGTAAAGTGAGGCAGGCTAAACATGACACATCACTCCTTCTGAATTTTGACATCCATTCCAATACAATTCATAGCCACAGCATATTCCAATATTACAATGTGTCAAATGCTTTATAACACATCCTATTTTTGCTCCCCTGTACCACAGGAAGAGGGCAAAACAATGAACACTGCTTAGCTTTACTGGATATTAGAACCAAGTTCTCCTTAACCCTATCAAACATTAGAGCAAGTAGTTAAGACATTCCTAACTAAGCTCTTGCTTTTCTAAAACGAGATTAAAACCATAATGCATTTTTCTCACTAGCCTGCACTTGCTACAATGACACAAGCTCTTAAGATAACATTAAGAATTTCAAAGTTTTTAGTGAAAAAAACATTTTCAAGAAGTTTGTGTGTTTCCACCCTGAAAAGAACCTTTCATTTATTTCACCTTCATAATATCTAGCAATCCTTATTCTGAACTGTTAAAAGCTTTGCATCAACCACGTCATAACCACACACTATTCACCTGCATTTAAATCTGTCTTCAAATCAATTACACCTTATGTTGGATAGGCCAAAAATTAATATTTAAAGCAGCCATAATTAACACCTATTACATTCTACCCGTGCCACAACAAGTTCCTACTACATTTAGGGAATTTAAATTAGTCAAATTCAATTTCTAGTAAGTTAAACAACTATGAAAAAAAAAGAGTCCTTCATTATTTTTTAATGTCAAATACTACCTAGAAGCTGGGTTGATCAAGACTCATTCCCTAAGAACTGCATAAACTTAAGGTAAAATTGCTAGTTCCTTGGACTGAAGAGGTAAATATACATGTAAAATTCTTCAGTGTGTTAACTTCTACAAGGTAAGTGGTACAAAGTGACAATTTAAGAGGACAGTGCAATGTAAAGCGTATCTCCCTGTCCTCTGCAAAAGCTTTGCCCCCTATTTCTGGTAATGATAACCTCCCAGTTAAACACCACCTAAGCTTTTGCAAATTCAGTCTCACTTCAGACAAAATACCCACTGCCCCTCATGTGCTGTTTGAGGTCATCCTTTCCTAATTTAGCCTGTAACACTCATTCACAACCAAACAGCCTGTGTCCTTTGGTCCTAAAAGATGCATGAGCTTGAACACAGTGCTACCAATTTCTTTTCATTTCCACAGTAATTTTACACACAGCTAATTTGCTCTTCTGCTAACTGTGTCCTTTTCTCTTCCCAGAATTTATTTACCCACCTGATGCTCTTATTCAAGCATGGAAGATTTTGTTCATCTAGAATAAACAGAACAGTCTCTTTCCTAAGGTCCAATCTTCTGCAGAGCATCCTAGTTTTACTTTCTATGCCTGCCTGACTGGAACTTCCCTCTTTTGTCTGCAAGTGGCCAGGATCTACATGTGACATTCCCTGGAGGGTTGTCTTAATGCCAAGACTAACACTGTTAATACTTCCTTGACACTGGCTGAAGATTCTTGCCCAGTGCATAAAAGCACTCACCTTTTTCAGAACAGTAACACATGAGCAGCTCAGTCTGCAAACTGCCACTGCTCTCTATTGTTTGCAACCGAAAATTGAGCTTAAAAAAACATTATCTCATCTTATAAAAGCTATTAGTTTACTTATTTCCCTCACTGCAATTATTCCTTGTTCAAGATAACCTGCTACTTTATATTCCTGTGTCTTTTATTGTTAATAAGTCCTCAAACCTAGTATTTTTGAATTTTTTATAAGTTTCAAGAGCAACACATTAATGAAATCTGACAGTCACGAACTCTGTTAATGTTCTTGCACTATTTAACATCTCCTTTTCAACAATATCTACTGCCACTTCCTCAGCCAACTCCCTGCCCATCCCATAATGCTCCTAGATTCCATATACTTTAGCCCAGTATTTTCCTACATAAAAGTCATACAAAATATTTATCCAAGGACAGAGCTTTGACCCACTGCATTTCTTCTGCCTCACAAAATGATTTAAAACAAACATATATTTGAGGTTAGTCATTTCAGTTCTAACTTTGGAAAAATCTCCCCTCCACTAATTCTTTCCTTCAGCATTTATTATGAAGTCATGCCCCACAAAGAGCTAAGACTAACAAGCCTGCTGTAGGGCAGATCACTTTCTCACTGTCCTCAAAGGCATCATCAAATTTCATAGTCTTACTGTATTCCAGTTGAGTATACTGACCTGTCTCAATATAAAACTAAATATTTGTTGCCAGCCTGAAACTTCATACAGCAGTTCTTTCAACATGCAGGGACACAGAATAGCATTAAACTGTCTTGTATTATCAAACAATACCATGTAGGAAAACTTGGTAACAGAGATACAAAAAATTCTGCATCATTGCATTTTTGTATGAGCGGTTTAAAATTATAAAATTCACACCCACAATCAAAAAGAACATTTAAGACTTATATATCTGTCCATTATTTTAAATACACCAATAAGTAATTGTAGGTGTTCATTTTAACAATCATATTCCTTCTAAAATACAGGAAGGAGAAACTCAACTGATGTGGTATGGAAGCAAAAACATTCCTTACAATTTGAGCTTCAATTAATGCAGCTTTTTTAATTATTACAGCTTCATAATTTTACTTCTAGAAGAAAATCCTATTACTAAAAGCCAACTAGTCTAAAAGCAAAAATCACAGGTACTAGTACAAAAGCGTTAACTGAGATAGACAATGCAATACAGAAGTGATCTGATGCTGTCAATTTTATCCCTTCTCAAAAGTCATTTTACTGGGGGGACATGCTTCCCAAGTTGTCATTCCTGGTAAATGAGTCAAAGTAGAGCAAAACCAGAAAATTCCTGCATGTTTATATCAAAAGTTACAAACAAATTTGCATTATTACAAATATACACAGTGTAATATACATAATATAATAAACACCTATTAAACACACTCAAATATGGTATGTGAGCAAATTTTGTATATATCAGAATGACAACTAACATTTTTCCCGGCAGAAAGCCTATGCATTATAGCCTTAGAACAAGACAGAGGTGACATCAGAGGTGAGTTAACCTCACCACAAAACTGAAACCCCTGAAAATTTACTGGGAGGCTTCAAGAAAATCTGAATGTAAGTAAAGTCAAGTGCAGAACTGTAAGCAATGTAGTTCAATGTGTCTGTCTGTCCACACTCCCACGTGAACTTTCTCGATAATGATGAGCAAAAACCAGCACACACCACAAGTTATACTGATGAATTCTTTGTGATACCATCAGTACAAATTCATATTCACCAAAACTGTAGTACAAACACCATTAAATAAAAATAGTGAACCAGAAAGCCAATCCCTTCACTACTCTTGCACTCCTCCTGTTGCCAAAGCAACAAATCAAGGAGAAAAATGGCACTGCTCTCTTTCAATTAAGTCTTTATTTACAGTTGGTCAGGACACCAATATTCTTTGGGATGACTTCTTAATAAGAACAAATATTCAGAAAGGAAATTATGCACCTTTCTTCAGGTTTCTCAATGGATAGAAAGTTCCTCTGGTTATGTCAATATGCTAAATCTACCTTCCTTCTTCCTTTGTCCGGTTTTAGGATATTTGGCTTTTATTCACCCTGCTACAGACAGAACCACTTGGAAAACAAAGTACCATCTGTCAGAATGATAAAGAAACATATAGGTACAACTACAAAAGTGCTAAACAAAACTTGATGAAAATCAGTTATGTGGGCTCTATAAAGATCCTGTTCCTACAGAATGAAAAGAAAGGTTTCTCACTGTTGTCCATGTTATCTGAAAGACTCAGTATTTTGAGACACCATGAATGTTCTACCATCATTTTAAAGATATCACTTAGTACTAGTTCAAAATTCCCAAATATATAAGTTGTTCTCAGTGTTGTAAGTTTAGACTATTTAATCTATTATCTTTCTATTAAATTTAAATCCACCCCATATCTTGTAGTCTTGAGCATATGTGCACTGTCAACAGGATATTAGGAGTAACAACATAGGAATACCTACTTGTTTAAACTTAACAGCAAATTTATCTCAAGTTTCTTATTACCCTTGATATTTCTTTTCTTTAATTCTTATTATAGTTATTTTTCTATATAATCTCCTTACAATTTTGAAAGAAAGAAATCCTTTTGCAGTGAAAATTTTGTGTTCAGATAGCTACTACATGACAAAGCAATACTCAGTTGTTTTCAGTCCATTGTCATTAGAATGGGAGAACTCTCCAATTCCACCTATGCTATTAAATGGACAAAGGCCAAGTTTCAAGTATTCTGCTTTTCCATTTTCACTTTCCACTATTTGTCATTGAAAAATATAATCCTGTCTATGAACATAACGCATACTTATGTATATGTGAATATTAGCCTAGTGTTAGTTCAAAGTGTAACATCTATCCAAACTGAGCCTTCACAGATCAGAACCAGGTACCACTGAACCACAAACAACCCTGAAAAATACCCAACCTTAATTTTCCACTGATAATGTTTAAATTCTTTTTAAAAGAAAACACTACACTTTATACTTTAGAAAAGGTGATCCTGTTCTTCAGCTCCATTTCTCCAAACTCTGACAGAAGTGAAAAATTCAACAGATTTCAGCAATAATTGTAAAAGCTGAGAAAGTAAAAAACTGGAAAACATATTTACAATAGCCACAAGACATTGTAGGTCTTCTTATCCAGGTATCTTGTATCTATGTCTAGTCACTTCAGAAAGCACCTTCATTTTAACAATGTACTACTACATTATTTAATACATTTCTGTTTATTTGTCTTCTGGATAATTATACCTTTGATATGCTTACCTAATTTCTTAAAAATATGGTATTGTCAATTAATATGTCATCCAGAAATGAATTAAATTTGGAGAAAAACATTTTGATACAAGAAACAGTTTCTCTAAAGCAACACAGAAACACTTCACTAGTGGGGAAAAATTGTTCAGAGCAAAACTTACTGCTCTTCAGTACATGCCTAGCTGATTTCCAGACTGACCACAGACCTGAGTTATTCTTTGCTCATAGACATAAAACTGAATTATATTGGCAATTAAAATAAAAACACACACACGCAGTCAGGCAAAAACTTCACAAAGCTGAATTTTTCTGCTAATGTAAGCAGAACTTGGATACAAATTTTCTGCAGCTGGCTTCAAACCCTTTTGAAAAATGGACCTTATGACACTACCAGAGTGTGGCAAAGCCTATTCTTAGGTTGATATCAAGGTTAGATAATCAGGAAGGGCCATCCTCACAGAAAAGTGCAGCCTCCTTCATTACCAGTATGACAACTCAGTACTCAAAGAACATAAATCTTCTGTGAAACCTCTACTTTTTCTTAGTCCATAAGACAGCAGGGTAGCCACACTCCCTGCTTGTTTTAAGTAGAGCAATAATGAGTCCTACATCACCCCTCTGCAGCTCAGCATCACAGCTGCAGGAAAGGAGGCCCTTACAATTCCTGGATGAAGGAGGTAACCAGCAGTGACATCCCAAGGGTATGCTGAAGGCAGGGAGAGAAATCAGTTGGGTTCAGAGTTTCTAAAAATAATAGAATGGTTTTGGTTGAAAGGAACATTAAAGATCATCTGGTCCCAACTCCCTGACCATGGCCAGGGACACCTTCCACTATTCCAAGTTGCTCAAAGCCCCATCCAGCCTGGCCTTGAACTATTTCAAGGATGGGATATTCTACTAACACTAGTGTGTTGCTCCTTCTCTTACATACCCACTCTCCTTGTACCCCACTCCCCAATATTACACACATATATGAAAACGTAGCAGGCAAAATACATACTAAAATGAGACTAATTCTGTATGTACTGTGGTGAAAATAAACTTTTTAACCTATCAAATAATTTATATTTTAATTAATATACAACAGACAAAATCAAAATCAGTCTGCAGAGAGCTGTAATAAGACTTGGGAAAATACAGCTTTCAGGTGCAGTTTTGAACATCCTATTAGAAAGCACCATGTAATCTAAGATATCTGAACAATACCGCTTCCTCAGCAAAATGCTTCCTCTCAAATAAGGTAAATTGGATAAAGTAAGTATCACATAAAGAAATACACACAATTCTACTTAAATTTATCCAAAGTTTTTCTGCAAGGTCATATAATTCTATTGAAAGTTGATTGAGAAGTGAAGGTATTTCTTTTGTTTTCATTTAAAAATGAACTGATATTTTTAATCAGTACTAAAGGTTATAAACTTTACAGAATAAAATACACTAAAAATACAGAGTACAAATCTCCATTAATCCCCTTTCCCTCCCTACACCCAAATAAATGGACTGCATCGAAGTACAAAAGACTGAACAGAACAGTCCTACTGAGCCACAATGTCTTCACTGTTTACATCATCTCTGCGTTTCAGAAAATATGTACTGACATCACTACAGGAATTTATAAGGCCTCCTCCTTTCAGGAGGACCCCTTTTTACCAGTCCTTTGAAGGAGGAGCACAACCTAATTTGGGAGTTCCCTTCAAATATTAATTACTTATTCATAGTTGATAATGATCACCAGATCTGTTTCTTCATTGTTCCCATATTATATAGAAAACCTTTTTCTAGATACAATCTGCGTGTCACGATTTTATGACACTGAAGTTGGTTGGCTTGAAAGTAAATTAAAATAGCACTTTACAAACCCAGTTCATAAGCAGTAATTCTGCAATTTGTTATGGCAAAGCTACATCTTCAACATCTCTTGGAAATACCATGCCTCAGGGTCCCATATTTCATCTGCAGCTTTCAAACAAATTTCTATGTATTTAAAGAGAAAGTAATTTTCCAGACTTACATTGACTTTGAAGCTTTGTACTGAGCCATCCAAAAAGTGGACGTTACAGATGATTTCTGACCGGGTTTTCTCTTTTGGTAGCTCTGATGCTCGTATGTTATTTATCCTCCCACCTAAGGCTCGTAAACGGGAGTTCATAACTATTGCTGAATAACCTATAAAACAAAAATTATGTTTAATGACAGTTCTTATAATTCTCTATGTTTCTTTTTCAGAATAACCCACAACATTATGAAGACCTCATTGCACCCCAAGTTAACAAATGCTTCTTATAGAAAATAGTAAGTTCTAAAATTAGCTTGTAAACTAGAACATAAATGCATACATATAGTGGGGCTGCCATGCTCTAAATGTGAACTTTATCAAGAGAATCACAGGTAATACCTGCAATGTATACCTAGGTTAGGCATGAGCCACTGCCTTAGTTTAAATCAGTAAAAAACCCCAAACACCTACTATAAAGTAGGAAGGCAATGTCAAGACAAGTTTTTATCATCTGTAACTAGGAAACCCCTTACCCTCTTTCACATTTCCCACATATTTCTGCACTTAGAATACAAGTTTCACTACAATAATTCTGTTTACTCTCAACTGACAAAACAGTCTTGAGTTAATGCAAATCAGGTTCTATCAAGTAACACTTTGTTTCAGGAATATATACACAAACACCATATGTAAGGCAAGCAGAACTAACCTTAAAACATGTCACTATTCTACAGTCTACCATACATAAATTCATGAAGCCAGAAATTCATACCAGAGAAGAACATGCCACAAGAAAAAAGTTATTTTGTTGTTTGTGCTTTTTTCTTTTTAAAAAGAAAATCATGAAAACCAAAACTCTGAAAACCAGTATTTACAAATTAAAACAAACAAAAGAACATCCCATCAAACAGAAAAAGCCATTCATTGAAATAAGAGATGAATTAAATTCAGACAAGCCTGTAAACATTTCAAGCCTCTCTTCAGTGGATCAGTTTACCAATTAACATCACAGTGTTTAAAGCCAGTTGGCAAGCGAAGCAGAGGATAGCTTTCCAGGTTAATTACCATACCAATTACCAAACCATACCTCACTCATAAGGGGACAGCTACAAAGCGACTTGCATAATAGGAGTGTTCTGTAAACTGCTGGCCAAGCTAGATGGGACCTATACAAGGACTATTTTGCCATCTCCCTTTTTTTATTTATCTGCCTTAAAACACAGGCTGTTTTTTCTTTTACACAGCTACAGAAATGGAACAATTAAAAAAAAAAATCACTTAAAATACTGAAGCACTGCATCTACTACATATCTCTTCGAAAGGGAAACATGAAAAGCATGAAGAGCCATGCAATGTAAAATTGTATAAAGTGGGATTTTTGGGGTTGCAAAGACAACAAAGCAGTGCAGTGATCCATCTTGACTCAACTGTGTGTAATCTATACTCAGAAGCTGCTAAAACAATTGCCTTCTCACAGACAGCTCAGAAGTCAGACACACATAAGCATTCAACACTTCCAACAATACTCTCATAGGTTTTTTTTGTCAGCCCATTGATAGTTCACTATTGTATATCTTCTAAAATCAAAACTGTAAGCTGTCAAGACTCATTTTTTAGACAGCATGCATTTTTCCTAGGAAAAGGTGTGGTTTGGGGGTTTTAGCTGTTTGTTTGCTCTGGCTCTTTGCTTTTGTTTTTCAAGTGGATAAAAATGAAGAGGTAATCTTTAGGAGAATTATGAACAATATTTCCATTTAACCACCAAACACTCCTATTGCTTTGCAATTATTCTTGATATACAGTCTACAGTTAATCATAGAATGTTAATTTTTATTTTTTTTTATATCCAGAAGATGGACTAATTCAGAAATGGCTGCTGTTAAATAAAATAAACATATCCAATTATCAAGAGTATAAAGAAAGGTGAAGACAAACTATGATTGTAGAGGAAGCCTTCAATCTCACATTCTCTAATTTTCAAGCAGCTAAGTTTTAAACTACTTATTCAGCACTGTTTTCACTTTTCACCAAAAAGTCAAGTAACTGCATGAATTATACTACAAAGGCTTTTCTCCACTGCCCACCTAAGCTGGCAAAAACCCCCTTCCCACTTGCAGAAATAGCTCTCTACCCACTAGTCAACTTATGGGTAAGAGGAAGGTTATCCTTCCCTGTGAGCCACTAGATGAGAGAGAAGGCTTTTGGTAGCCAGATTCAAAGCTTTGTCAGCCTGGCCTTCAGGGCTCAGTCTGCATTGCAATGCCTAACATTCCCAGCCCTCAGACTTCTCCACTCTTGGGGGAAAAATGCTATTTGACCTTTTTGCCTATAATCCCCAACCTATCTCACAATTCTACCATTCCCCTTCTCTATGTCCTAATTATCTTCAAACTTTGTCAGGCTTCAGCACAGAGCAAAAATCATCTCCAGCACTCTGCTCCAGATCTACACAGATAAAGGAAGAAAACAGTGCTCAGCCCCTGAAAATCTAGTGCAGAACATGCTGCAGGATAAGCCACATTGGGAAACCCTTAAGACATTTTGATACCTAACTCTAATCACTCTCCAGCAGAGCATTATTTTTTCAAGTGTTACCATACAGCTAGATCTTGCTACTCACTTGCTCAAGCTTTAAATGCAGAAGCAAATAAAATAGCATCAGTGACATCTTTATATATACGTGTGTGCTTGCTATCCAGAAAAACATGAAAAAAACACCAACAAAAACCCAAAACTCTTATAACTGCAAAAAAATAAACTAAATTGATGATTTTTATATAAGTGGCTGTGCATAGCAGCACAAGTAACTACAAGTCCATCTCATACCATAGGTCCCTCTGTGGGAAGCCCAGCCTGTCTCCTGGATAACCTAAGCTATCCAAGAACTAACAGTAACACATACTGCAGTTAATTATAAAACAAGAGGTGCTTCATTTGGAATTTATATTCTCGTGCTAGTTTTGGACAGTTACATTTGGTTTAACACATTCTGGTGATCTGCTGGATGCCAGTTATATCCCCAACGCCCCAAGAGAAGCAGTAAGTCGGAAATCCATCAAGAGAAATTCAAACCTTCTAGCGTGACCAGTTTGCATTGGGTTCACAAATGAAAACCTGCAATTCCTTTATTTTTGCAATTTTATGTAAAATCACACCAGGAACACAGAGTTCCTCGTTTATGTTTACGGCATGCAAAGAGCCCCAGCTGAGGCTGTCCTTGACAAAGCCAGCTGACCACAGGAACTGTGCCAAGACAGGGACAAATGGCTGAGTGTTTGGATGCCACAGCCATCAGTCAACCAGAGCTCAAGGGGCCTAATCAAGCCCTAGGAAACTGCCACCAGCTGGTGTCCCCAGCAGAGAAAGCCACACCTTGTGCTACCCACCTCCATGGCCTTGAGCAGCACAGTGCAGAAGTGAGCTCCTGAGGGAGCTGTGTTACAGGTGTCACACCACAGGAACCTGCCCACAGCGCTTTGCATGTCCCACCTCAGCGTGCCACATGCTCAGCTAGACTGCAAGGATACAACTTTGTGAATCCCTAGCCTAAAGGGCAAGGGAAGGAGAACAGGAGAGAGGTGAGCAGCTGAGTTGATGGCATCTGCTCCACAATGTCATCCATACGTGACCTGTGTTTAAAGCTGTATCTGAAGTAGGGCCAGATTACCATAATGGCTTATGGACCTCAGTGCAATATTGAAGGAACCTGCAATGGCAACTGCTTTGGGGATAGGTGGAGGGGCCACTGAGATCCCCAGCAAGACCAGAAGCTGTCTTTTAAGCCCCAGCAATCAGCCTCCAGCCCTGAGCAACCAGAACCAGCCTTCACATGCAAATCTCAGTTCCTGTTTGCAGCCTCAGGAAGGAGGCTGATTCACAAATGAAACCAAATTAAAAAAAACCTGTAAGACAATTCTGAACATTATCAACGAGTCAATACATTAATATTATTTCCCTTTCCCTAAAATAAGCATGTCAAATCCAGGAAGTTGGGAGTTACATTTTAATTAAACAAACAAAGAAAACCACCCCAACACACAGTTATTTTCACAGTTATAAAGTATAAAACAAACATGTGGAATTCTATCCCATAATGAAATCATGCATTACAGGAGAAACAAATACAGCTACAGAAAGAAGTTAATGTTTTCCAAGTACATTAAACACATTTCTGGACAAGTCTCGTTACGCATGCCTTCTCCTACTGTAACATTGCAGTCAAGCAGAACAAAAATAACATGTTTTCCTCCTCTTCTGTATTGAAGACTGACTCTTAAAAACACTTTTTCCATACCAGCACTCGATTTCTTTCCAACTTGCTTGGAAATTGTTGTTAAGAAAACTGAAGACCTGATTATCAGTATAAATACCATCAACTTCTTTCTTACCAAGGAATTAAATTAAGGGCAGGTTTCCTGAGTATATACTCAAGGACCTTCTACATATAACTATACTGTGTATAACTATGAATAGTTTTGCTGGGTTTGTGATTGTTTGGTTTTTGGATTTTTTTAAATAAATCATTTATTACCTTCTTATCATTGGATGAATAGGGATAATTTACTCCTATAAGTGGACACACTCATGTTTTTCCTAGGAGACTACTGCACTAAGCTTTCTCAATTTATTACAGTCTTGACTGATGAAAATGTTGGCCTCTCAAAAATCATATATATTACAGAATCTGTGGGAATGTAATTTATGACAGGACAGTGCTTCTAACCCACTTTCATTGTCTGAGTGACCACAGCTGACAAGGAAAGGGAAAACTGTAGTACTAAAGACACAGCCAAGCCTTTTGTGTCCTTTCAGTAACAGTCACACTTTATGGTTATCTGTTCCTTCCCTTAAAAGACACGAAATAAATTAAATGGGAATGGAAAGAAGTATAACAAAGTAAAGGTGTCTTTGTAGTGATGTATATCCCTAAGACAACTGATACAAATGCTCTTTACCATGCATCAGGCCATGTAGTTAAGAATTATTTACACACCTCAAAGTTGTATCTATCATCAGTGCATCTTAATGATGACTGAATTATTCAGCCAGATTTTCCAAATAGAAGAATTAGGTTTAACTCACTATCTATGAAAACCAGCTTCTCCTTTCACCTTCTGCAGAGGAAATGCTCCTCTTTTCTACATTCCCAATGAGAAACTAGATGCCTCCCTATTAATTAAAAATTCAACTCTTCTATGTCACAGGAAAATCCCCTGAGGCATTTACTACAATACAAATTACTGGGCATTACTAAAGCATCAACCAAAGTAAAAGATAAACTTCATTTTGAGCAATGTGTGCAGGTCACCGTTTTCTCCTTATATATAGTTATTTCCTCATAAACTTTTCCTGACACATTCACTGTAAGTCATACAAAAAGTAAATGTGGAAGCCAGAAGCATCATAACATGATGAAACCTCCCATCATTTGGAAAAATAAAAGCTAAAAACATCCGGTCCAAAGCAATTAAATCATAAATACAGAACAAGCATGAAAGCCTTAGATGATTAAGCCTTACAGCTTATGGTATAAAAATACCTCCAAACTGAGATAGAGAGAATGAAAGACTTGTTGCAGCATAGTCTTACTCAGAAAAAGAATAAAGGTTAATATCCATATTGGAAGTTGGTGCATGTGTGTATGTACACACACAACTTCCAAAGCAGTAGCTGCAAGTTTTCAAACCATTGCTCCTTAAGAAACACAGCAATATCATTATATAGAGACTCTTCATGCTAAGGTTAAAATCAACATGAATAAAATTAAAGATGTGGCTTTTTTATATTTGCTTCCAGTGGCTGACACCTGTGGTATTTTCAAGCACAGTAAAATTATTTATCTGTCATATAAATAATCAACAGGTATAGCAAAGCACTCTAAGAATGTTATCACAAATTGCACTAATGAGGCTTAAATCATTCTAGTTATCATCTTAAATTTTCCAGAAAAATAGATCCTCTGGGCAGAGATTCTTCACAGAAAATTAGTCCATATAAGCAAAAAACCTAGGCATTTTGAAGTTATACCTTAAACAGGTACAATACATGTTGCCAGCCCAATATTTACCAGAACTAGTACAGAACAGAACAAAGAAAAAACATCCTTCCACTGTAAAATGTGATACCTCTTCTTCATTGAACAGCCTTTAATGCTGGAAATAAGCCTTCAGAGTGGACCCCATACACTATGACACCTCTATTTGTTTATTTAGGATGTATTTCAAAGCATTTTAGTTTCAATGAGGGTAGTTACAAGGAAAAAAAGGGCTTGTTCTAAAAACAAAACAAAACCAAACCACAAGTAATTGTGAATACTCTTTCCTCTTCTAACCTCCACAAAACTGGAATCTAGCTTTTTATTTCACTTTTAAAAGCCAGTAAATAAACCAACTAGATTTGTTCCTATGTCTAGAAATCAGGTACCTACCTATCCACAGCACTTATTGCTTCTTATACAACAATCCAATACATGCGGTTGAATAAATTTTAAAAAATCCCTACACCACTACAAGAGGTTAGGTGCTTAGTTAGTGCAAAAAAATGAGTTATTAAGTGGTTAGCAAGCCTTCCCTGCACTTCATTTAGTGTTCTATTATAACACAACCCTGGTAAATCCATATTTCACAGTGTATTCATGAGGAATACATTGGATTCAACAAGATCACACATGAATGTCAGAGACTGACTGGAAGAGATAGATGGGAGAAGAAATATGCTTTTTAGTTCTAGCATTGTACTGTATCCTGACTCACATGTCACTGAGAATCTCCTAAACCAATATGATACTGAAGGTAATGCAAGCAGTGTGAGCAGCTGCAGTATAAGCCACACACCACAGTAAGCCACTCATTCTTATTTCAGTTCTGCTGCCTATATACACTCATGCAGCTGGACTGGGGACAACATTTCTGTTGGGGACCATCTTACAGTGACAGAGTAAAAACGCTAAGTGAATTAATGATCCTTAAAAAAAAAAAAAAAAAAAGGAGCATTCACATCAAATGTTTGTTCTTTATAAATATATATATATAACATATATATTCATTCCAAGACAAGTTTTAGAAACAAAGATTGCACTTTAACTTTTCTGAGACCATTCTTCCTTGCCCCCCTCCACTTTTGTAAAAGGTTTGCTTTACCTGCATCACAAAGATTTTTACCTGAAGAGTCTTAAAACATGCACAGCTTCAGGCATCCGAACAGTTCTTGCTGTTAAAACTGACGAAGCAGAACAGGCTGCCATTACAGGTTAATAAAGATTATTTGGCCAAAATAATCCTACTCTTTACATAGTAATAGCTTTTACATGGGAGACTGGTGGGTGAAGAATTCTCCCAGCCTTTCAGCAACATGTTCAGCAGTAAGGACCGGTTATCTGAAAACTTAATCTTGAAATCAGATAACTAGAGGTAACTAAATTCTTGAAGAGCTTATTGGTAGAAAAACAATACTGACCATCAATTTCAGTGTTGTTCAGAACTTGTGTTCTTAACACGCTTTATTCCAACTTCTGAGGTAAATATTTTGGTCACATTTGAAAAGCATCAAATGAGATTGTAGGAATAACTCCTCAAATTTCAAGGGTGTAAATCTTGTCATACCAACTTCACAAATATGTTTTTTTTACTTACATAGAATAAAATGATGCAGGTAAGGCATTGTAGGATCCAATGCGTCATTTCGAAGAGCATGAAACATTACTGCTAGACCTGAGACACAGGATCAGCACAAGATCAGAGATAGCATCTACTGCATGCAGAATGAGTGAGAGCAGAAACAAATAGTGGAAAGAAAAAGCATCTGAAGAGACCTGCTCCCTATGCTGCTAAAATACTATGAAATACAGATGAGAACAAGACACACTTATAATGTTTTCACATTTTTTGCAGTTTTTATCGCTCATGTCAGAGGCCTTTATGATGCTTATTTTTAAAAAACCATTTATAAAATAACACCTTCAGCCAGTGTTGAGGGCAATAAAGAGCACGCTGCTCCACTTCCTGCACCATGCCAATCAAAGCATTCAGGAACTCGATGGCTTCCTCTATTGCCTGCCTCAGATACTATTATGCAGCACCCCAGCACAAAAGAAAACTGTCCCACTGAAAACCACAAGAGCTATCAGTACTTTATTTTCCAAATAATGCCTTTGGGAGGTAAATAACAATTCAAAACAAGAACTGCAGAATGAAAGCTGAGGTTCACGTTCCTCAGTTTGGTAGCATCTTAACAACACAGAAGAGTGGAAGAATATGAATGCTGAGTCAAAGTGAAAGCTGAGCACTGCAGGGCCCACTACCAACATTTCCCAAAAATATATTAGTTTAAATAGAACAAATAACTTATGCCTTCAAATTTTCCAAACCAAATAAGTAAGCATTCATCACTGAAATTCATAAAGACAAGCAACTAAAATATTCTGAAACTGTGTGTCATGAAACTTTTGTATGACACATAACATGAAACAAGAACCATCATGCCAATTTTCCTGCCAAATAAAGTTAATATTTAAGCAGAATTTTAATCATCTGTATGACAGATTCAGGAAGAGATGTAGAAAAATAACCAAAGCTCTACAGATTACAACATATTTCCAAAACATACTTTTAGAGGGAAATTCTACTTTTTTGCTATATCCATAGTATGATACAAATCAAACAGTCTAGAAACTACCTGTGCTACCTCCACTGGATTTTTAAACACAAAAACCACCTCAAAGTCAAACAGGGATTATTCTCACAAATGTCACACTATCCACTATGCTTGCAGGTTAATATTAATCGCTACCTCCTATAGGGAAACATAAATAAATAAATAAAAATTTCACTTTTGAGAATGTCGCTGAGAATGTCAGAAAAGTAGCAGGTCCCCACATAATTTTGCCTATATGAGACATGCTGTTTTCTGATAGTAACTTTGAAATGCTGTCCTCCACTTATGAGTTAAAAGATGTACATTGAAACATTCCATTCGCCAATGCATGATGATGGCTTACTAAAAAAAAAATTACAAATTTCAGATAATGCCTCTTATGAGTACAGGCATGTTCAAAAAAACCCACCAGCTTTCCAAAACAAGCCTCTCCTCATTTCTCAAATGTATGTCCAAAGTAATTTTTTCCTCTATATTTAACCAGTCAAATAAAAGATCATTTTATAATTTTTGCCTCCAATTATCACAGTACATTTTGCATGTCAAAGCTCCAGTTACCAAAGATTTCAGTCTTTTCAACAGGACTGATGTCATTGTAGCTCATATTTCATCCTCTTTCTTCAAAGCAAAAGAAATTCAAGCTATTTTTTAAAGAGCAGGAAAACAGCAGATTGTAGACAGAACAGAGAGTGTAGACTCAACCCAAGGGTGTGAATTTAGATGTTAACATTTTATTTCTGATGTTGTCACTATGGACATTTTCTGAACCCGTTGCTTTCCTCCGCCCCAAATGGAACACGGATCACAACAGAAATAATTGCCAAAGCACACATTTAAAAACTTGAAAAAGCAGAGGGGTAGGTAACCGGATTGTGGATAAACTTAAGAACTTGTTCTTCTACAGAAGGACTGAATGCCACATAAATCTGTCAGCTCAGAAAGATGCTGCTGGCAGTGGTGACTGCCATGTGCTGCCAAGGGGGAAAGAAGGAGAGAAAACACCTTAATCATGGCTCTGAGAGTACTAATGAGTAATAATGCCACAGAAAGCTAACTCTCCTTTTAAAGAAAACAGAAATTCCACACAAAATTTAGTGCTGGATTGTTACTAAACTTGAGAAATAGCCTGAAATTACAGATGTCTGAAGTTTCCTTCATGCGTGGGCACAGTTGAGTAGCAGATCAAGACCTGCTCCTGTTACCCTGTGTTTTCCACTGTGGGCATTACTCAGTCTGCTTCTCAACACAACAGAGGTCAGTGTACCATTCAAGCTTAGGAAGAAAAGGTCTCATCACTGGCAACACAAAAATACAGTCCATACTTTTTGCAAGAAAACATTCCAGATCTCAGAAGAAAGCCTATCTTGTAAATTGTGGTAATGAACAAAAAACTCTTCAGAATTACCATGAATTATCTTTCTGAACCCAGATATTTCTTTTAGACCTTTAAGCTTAAAACTTCAGAAAACTGTTTTCTATACATTCCTGTTTCATCTATTTTATAATCCACATTCTGCCACAAGCTTTTGAAATATACTCCCTTAAGCATGACAGAAAACTTCTGTTATAAAACCTATGGCTTCAAAAGATCCCCAAAGGGACTTGGAACACAGCATTGGCAATCCACAGTTAACCACAGAATGCTATTGAAAAAGATAAAATGGTAAAATAATCAAATCACAGCAATTCTTCCTTTAAAAGAAAAAGGAAGGACACAATAGCAATCTGGAACTTGAAAGTTAAGTTACGAAGGAAACATCAAGCTCCACGGACAGGAAACAGTATTTCTACCAGAGAGTATAATTCTATTATTCAATTTATCCTCCAGGACTCTTTAAAATGACATAAGTTCAGGAGATCCTCAAGTCTCACAAAACAAGTTGTGTTGAAGGAATTACAGAGTTCTACCTCATGATCTTCCAGAAAGAATTTGAAAATGTGCTGCAAAAGTCTTGCATCTCAGAATCAAAACCTAAACAACATGATAAGATTAAAATACCTCCTGAGACTTTGATCATAACTTCTTGTTCTTATATATTCAGATTAAGAAAACTGAACATGTACATGTAAGAAGTTTACTTGCCATGTGAGTGGACTAAAGAAGAAGAGTACCTCCAGAAAATTTACAATTTACAGAAAATTTACAACTTTTTACATGGGCATGTAGTGATAGAAAAACGGGTAATGACTTTAAGCAAAAAGAGAAGAAATTTAAGCAGAAAGTCTTTACTATGAGGATGGTGAGGCACTAGAACAGATTGTCCAGAGAAGTTGTGGATGCCCCATCCCTGGAAGAGTTCAAGACTAGGCAGATGCAGCTTTGAGCAACCTGGTCTAGTGGAAGGTGTCCCTGATCATGGTAGGGGTCTGAAACTAACTGGTCTTTAAGGATCCTCCCAATCCAATCCATTATATGATGATTTGTAAGTCAGGAAGAAAAAGCAACCATGCACTGTGGAAAACTAGTCCAGGAACATCTGCACAAACAATAGCCACAGATAAACAGTTTTCCTCTGTTCTTTCCTATCTTCATCTCATCTTCCTCCCCCCCTTATGACTAGCAGACAAATTTGTGTTTTAAGCTTACCAAAGCACACCTTTTTCCACCCTTTTCAGTTTGTTCTAGACTTCAAACATCTAGTAACACAAGAATTTGTTATCAATAAGATCAAACTGTTCCCCAGGACATGCAGTAGCACTGATTGTGCATCTGTAGCTTTTGCACAAGTCCTCCTCCTCCTCCACAAACAAAAAAAAGAGCTACCAAAAAAAACTGCTACCCAAACTAGTCAGTCCTTTCTCCAATTCCTGCATGTGTTTGGGTGTCCTCACCTTAAAAGAAAAAAGTATTCCTACACATAGTGAAGAAAAAAATAGAGTAAACATTCTACAGAACACGTCCTAGCTTGCAAACAATTTGTGCTTTCTGGTTTTCCACCAGTATTTAAACAGTGTATGTTTCAGACCAGAAAAATCCAAACATTTACATCTTTATATCCCTGTGAGGCAATTTTTTCACCACCCTACAAGATTAACATGCACCCTGTGACCATGGTGCAGCACATCAGGAGGAGACCACTCCAAAAAGCGTTTACCTAGAATAGATGCTCCTGTGTCTTTCCTCCACTGCAAACCCAGTGGCAGCCATCTTTTGGTCACTTTCTTCCTTTCAACACTTTAATTAAGTCCCCAAAGAGCCAAAAAGCAACCTCCCAGTCAAGATTCAATGCAGCTTTGGTGCCAAGCTCAGCCAAAGGCTGCAGGCTGGCTGGACAGTTGTGTCCCTGGCACAGACAACTCCCAGGACCAGGGAAGGCAGAGCAACCCCCAATATCACAGGATAAGTCAGAATCTTGGGCCAGCTTTTAGTCAAACACCTGCTAAACTTTCTGTCACGAGGCCACCAAAGCAGAGTGAGCAGAAGCCATGCAAACCGCAACTGGAGCTTGGGGGAGTTAAATGGAGTGGGCTAGAGTACGATTTTGTAAAGGAGTCTGGTAAAGAACTTTTTTCTCTTGAGTGAAGAACTTCTTTGGGCTTGCTGGGGAAGAGAGGGGTCTGTTTTAGGCTTTTTGGTGTTTTGTTGCTTCTTCTCCAACTCTCCTACTGAAATAAAGCACTTACACAAGTAATTCAAGCCCACTTAGATCGTTTTTGTTCATTTTTAACACAGCTATCCAACAAATGAGCATTTATAACAAAGCCTCCTGTTGCCATACGAAGCAATGGAAGTCTCACCAACCTTGTACTTACAAGGTTGTTAAAGCTCCAACTCACAGCCAAGCTCACCTGATTTACAGAATTAAACCATCTCATTGTTTGAGAACGTGTCCCTGTTATCCACTACATATCAACTGCTGGTATTTTTCACAGTTTATAAGAGGCTCAGAGGCTAGTTTGGTTTTTAAGTTTCAAATCATTCAATGCACAGGACAATGCCAAGCAGTTTCAAGCACACCAATTTTTGCCAAGTAGATCTGACATTCCCCAAGCCTTTCTATTTCAGTTTTTGTATTCCTGGCTGGCAGGTAGAATATTTATCTACTTCCCACAAAGCAATCTTAGCATGCTGTGGCAAACGATTACAGAGGAATGCAGGCACTAGGCCAGAGTTGCTGGTTTATACTGAAACAGGAGCAAAAACAGGAGAGCTCTGCTTACAGTGCTGAGATCCGGTATCTCTCCCAGTTTCCTCACTGCTCAGTGCTTTTGCAAGGCAGAGGTAATGGGCAATGCCTCCCAACAGGCAAATTCCCCAAAACTTAATGGAGAAGAGCTGGGAGAGGTACAGGGAGTTGACTGCAGCACCTCATTGGGTTAGAGCTATGATCACAGAACAGCTGGAATGAAAAACAGGACAGCAGCCCACCACTACTAATGCTTTCTTGCCTTCGTGTTTCTTTCATAAACCTGCAATACACCAGAAATGCACTTTAAAGGAAAGGCATCAAAACAAGGACTACTTGAAAACACAATACTGTATTTCTGGTTTTGCCTAAGGCTAATCAATTGACCAAATGTAAGCATACAGCAAATGAATGACGAAACAGCCTTTTTTCCTGGAAATAACTGATCATCATGAGAGCTTTAAAGGAGAAATTCATTTGAAATGGATTCTTCGATGTCATCAAGCTTATTTTACCTTAGCAACTGAATAAAATAGATTAACAACTTGATTTTGAAAGCTATTAGCTAAACCTCTACATAGATCTCTAATATTTAAGCTTATATTGTAATCAGTAACAAAGGTAATGACCCCTATTCCAGATTGCCTACCCTAAATTACACCTAAATAAAAATACTCCGCTTATTTTATTTGATCTTAATTGCTTTCCTAGTGCAAAATGTACCTTGTCATGACCAAGTAAGTGGTCTGCTTTCCCAAAAGAGCTTTCTGAATGTGACATCAATATTTACCCATGCTGAATGCTCTCAACTGCCACCTGATCTTTGGAATCAAAGTACAAATTCTGACCTATACCACATACACCTTCCTACTATTAATAAAACCTAGATTTTCACCTAAGCAAGTTTGTCCTTTGCAAAAATGGGGTGGGGATTCAGCTTCAGCATGCATTGGGAACAATCTAGCCAAAACTTCCAAGGTATGTAACCTTCAACCAGGTTACATTCACGCAGCAGCACAGAGTCACCCTCTTAAAACAAGATGAGAAGAATAGAAATTCTTTCAAAGTAAAGGCAATTTGCCAGACTAGAAAGAATAATTGGTAGGACAGTTTTGTCAGGGACTGAATGCAATGGCAAGCTGGCTGCCTACCCTGAGCCAGCAAACACAAAGCAGCCAAAGTGAATCGCAGCAGCATGTTTGGAAGGGAGGTCTAAGAGAACTTCATAGCAGAGCTCTGGCTGGGAAGCATTTCAAAATGCTTGAGGAAAAATCAAAAAGGGAATGCCTCCTGGTTTATTTCTCATTGCATTCATGAGGAAAGAGCTCCCCTTTCCACAGATTTCAAAAGCCTTTTGTCAGATGATGTTCAAATGTAAAAATACATTAGAACTGATAAGACTAATTGAATCAGGAACTAGTGCAGGCTCTGAAGAATATAGAGGATTTCAAGTAGAATGAGCAGAAGACATAAAAACAAGTATCAGATGAATAAAAGCATTAAGAGATGAAACAAAGCAAATGGTAACATGGGTATGACAACAATGCAGAGACTGGAGGAAGAAATTAGGTAAGAAAGTGGAGGGGAGTTACCTGGCATCTTTAAAACAATGAATGAAGTTAGCTCCTAAAGAACCAGATCAGTGCCAGGCAAAATAAAAAAGAAAAGAACTATTTAGAATTTGTACAAATTCCTACTAGCACCATTAATAAAAAAACAAAAGGAGAGAAGTAAACCATTGATTATTGTGAAAGATGATGTTTGGGGCATTAGTTTTTTTAGTATAGAGGGGTTTTTTTTTGGGGGGAGGGTTGTCATGGTTGCTTGTTTTTTTAAATGTCCTTTGAAGTTTCAGTATCTTTTGCGGGTTTACCTTCGTAACTGTTAGTATGATTTCATGCTGAATCTGAAGTGTTTCTTGACCGCACCTCTTTTTAATCCCAGCCAATCTCAAACAATGTTGTCTGCACAGCTGGGTGAGGAGCTGGATGCATCTCATCCAACTATCTGGCATTCTCTTACTACTGAATTTGTCACCTTTTCCTCCAACATGACTCAAATTCTTAGTGAGTAGAGAGCTAACAGTGACCACAAAAACACATTAACTTCTGTGCCAGACATGCACTACTACTCTTAAATACAGATCTTAACTTCTTGTTTTACAGATAAAGGTTTGATCTGCTACAACAGAAAATGTTTTGCCATCATTCACTTTTAATGCTCTGAAACCAACTCCTCGGCTCCACCTTATTACTATCTCCAGAAGGAAAGGGAAATGAAAACCTGAGAAGAACAAAGATGACAACCCTTTCTGATGGTATTATTACAACCATCATCACAAACCATACAAATCACTTTCTTCTACCCCAAGCTTTCAGTATACAACAGTTCAGCAAACTATCATCTTCCTATCCCCAACAACTTTTTCCTCAATGACCAATATTAAACTATGAAAGAAAAGAACAGCAATATTGTCAAAGATGTACAAAATTAAGCCACTACTGTAGTGTACGAAGCTTGTAAGAAAGAAATGTGCAATCTTACTGCACATTGTAGGTTGAAACAGAGGAATCATACTGTAATTTGCTCCAGAAAAAAGAAGACAAAACTCTTTTGATCAATTAATCAAACACTTGGAAAGCAAAAAGAGCAAAATACCAATGTAGTTGAAGTAAAACTAAATCCTTTTGAGGCTGTAATACTTTTTCCTCGATTTCGAAGTCCAGCTATTACCAACTGTTATCAAATCCAAGAAATTCAGTATCATAACACAACTGTCATTACAAACGCAGTGAGGAAAGGATTAAAAACTTCAAAAACGCAGGTTTCAGATGGCTACTTTCCTTTGGTTTTCAGCCTTGCACACACCCAAAAGAGGCTTCAAAACTGAGTTTGGAAGAGAAGCCTGGCTGTGCTGGGCCCACTGGCAGCCCCAAACGCGAGGCTCCAGGGCGCCAAGCCCAGCACACCCTGCCCGCTGTGCGCCGCAGTGACACCGCGCTGGGAACGCAGAGCTTCGAGCTACTCATTAACCACGGCCGGGCAGGAGCTCCCAACCCCGCCCGGAGCTGGGCTGTTTGGTGTTTCCAGAGCACCTGCGAGCTGCAGTGACACAGCCAGCTCAGTGCCCTCTCGCCCAGAGCAGCGAGCCTGTGCGCTGCCTGCCTCGGGAAAGTGGGCTCACGGCTGCTAGCAGGCACTCAAAACCACCAGCTCCTCTATTCTATGACTAATCCCTTCGAAGGTCTTTTCCCCCCTTCCTCCCCTACCCTGTCAAGGGGAGCTGTCACCTAAATTATAATGTTTGCAGTTGTGCAAACAGTAGTTAATTATAAATCCAGCTATCCAGAGAAAGGTGACAGCACACCAGTGCCTGGAGCAGCACTATCTGTATGAACACTGTCTGTGATGGCTGCAATTATGCTAAGGAGTCATGGAAGAATAAGAAACTTCTACATCAAACAGCTCTTCTCGAAGGTGAGCACAATGCACACACCTTGCTCCCCCACTTCAAGAGCAGGTCCTAGAGTGGTTAGGTGCCAGGGGGCAAAAAAAAGCTAAGGTTGATTGAAATGCAAAGAAAATAAAGCTATCAAATAATTTAAACAAGCTACAAAGATTAAAAATCATTAGCAACACCAGGTAAAAAAATACAACGTTTTCACTTAGAGAAATGCTGACCTTGTAACTGCTTTTTTTTCCTGCCTGAAATACTTTTACCAGCTTAATGAAAAAAAAAAAAAAAAAGAGCCTGAGGAGTCATTATTAAACAGGCTTATAAAGTATATACATATATATATACTACTATTGCAAAGTTAAGCACTTGAAACAGTACCTAAAAGTTGCTAATAAACTCAACCCAAATCATAACTAAACTGAGTAGTCCCTATACCTAATTTTACATGCAAGACAGTCCCAGGCTAACATTAAAGGTTTTGATATTTACGTATACTTTCCCATGAAGTAACTTACAGGATTTTGTTATCTCCAGTAAGAGATACTTAAGTTCCATTCTGAAAGCCAAGTCTAAATTTCTAGGTCTTCTGCAGCACTGAACATATTTCACATAGTATACACATCACCACAGATCTCAGGATTATTTCCTGAACCAATAGACAGCAAAATTTGAAAGGCTAATTTGAAATGTCACATAGGGAATGTCAATAGATTACATTGACTTTGTAATGATTTCTACAACAAACTGCTGGGACAAAACCAAAAAGACACCAGGAAGGCCAGCCACTACTGCTGGCCATTTAGAAAAACAGGCAGACAAACAAATTAAAAAAAACAAAAAAACAACTAAACCCACTGACAAACCCAGAAACCAACTACAAACAGGATATGTCTACTTCAAAGTGTTTTGAAACAAATATAGCTCCACCATTTATAAGCTTGTCTTGACACGCTCAATTTGTTCTGCAACAAACATACATATGTTATTTTCATATATATATACATATATACACACACACACACACATACACACAACATGCAGTCAGCCATAAGATCTTCATTCAGGTATTCATCATTTACATATAACCAATAATAAAGGGGGAAACATTATTTGCCACTAATAGTCAAATGCTTTCTGATTTGGTTTGAAACTAGGTTTTTAAACAGTACTCAAACAGCATGGTGTGCATCAAGCAAAATCCTTATAGGATGAAACCTCACTAAGAGCTCGTTCTGCTCTCATATAAATAAAAATAACTGAGTATCAGCATTATAGCTATTTCTCTAATATAGAACAAAAATGTAAACTCTTTTAATAAAGTCATCATTGTGCACTAGCAGCAGTATTGCATTGGTAGACTAATTTCTCACTTTTTTTTTCAACAGAAAAAAATATCCTTTATTTTAACAAGATTAATGTAATTTTCATTTCACTATCACCAATAGTTTAGAAAAACATGGCTATATATGACCTAGATCACAGAATCACAGAAAAATCTAGGTTGAAAGGGACCTCTGGAGATCATCTGGTCTAACTGTTCTTAAAAAGTAGGGCTTTAAAATAGATTTTCCAAGGTCCCATCAGGTCAAACCTTGAATACTCCCAGCAAGGAAGACTTCAATACTTCTCTAAACAATCTATTCCTAGAGTTTAATAGTTGTCAAAGCAAATTTTATTTTCCCCCTTATATACAGGCATCTAATTAAAAAAAAAAACAAACTACAAACAAAATGAAAAGAAATATAATCCCCCCCATAAAAAAGAGCAGAATAATAGGAGTTCATGTCTGCAGAATATTTATTTCAAGTACCTACAGCTTCATAATAGATATAACTACCAAGTTATTTAATCATATATATAAACTTGAGCAATAGATCAGTGATTCCTTTTGGTGGGTACCTCTGGCACCATCCACTGTCCTAGTGAATCACACGCCAGGATGCCTCTGACCACCTACTACTATTCTCATTTCTCAGGATTCCAAGCTGCCAACTGTCTCAAGACTGAGCCCTTCCCCTGTTCTCCCAGATCCCAAGGCTTTGTAAGTCCCACACATTTCTCCAGTCTTGCCCAGCCATCAGACAGAGGATGTAGCACCAATGTTGTTGGTAGTGACTGAACCTAAGTCAAGCACCTGCTCACTCACTGCCCTGTGGACAGAGCAACACAGACATCTGCAGAGTCTCACACAGAAGCCCCAGCCCTAGGGCAGGCAGGCAGCAACCTCTTCATATCGTTCACAACTTGAAGCCTTTAAGACATTACACATATAAAATGTGTTGAAAGTGACCAACAGAAGCAGACATTGCTGGTGCAGGGATGGACAGCCAGCACGCTCTTTAGACAGCAAAACCCAGGAGCTGAGTGTTCATTTGACCCAATGTTGCTTGAGGTCAGCTGACAGCACATCGAAGTTAAAAGTATGAAGAAACAGAAACATGCACCTTGTTTACTTGTCACACACAGCTGCCAAAAGGGATCTCAATGGATGGAAACGAAGGACATTAATAAAGCCAGGCTACTCACACTGTCTGACCTTATCTGCTGGTGAGAGGCACATTTGCTGATTGCCTTGAAGTTGCCATCTACTCAATCCAGTAAAACAGGCTTTTTTTATTACCCATGTTAAGAGTTCAACTTTGCCTTATAACATGCAGATGGCTGTAAAGCCAGTTTTTCTCCACACTGCCAGAAATGCAAAGCAAACGTGCTTCAAGGAGTGCTGTGAGCCATCTCTAATGGAGAGAGGCCATTACACAACTCCAGGTGGCTGCATGTGGCAGCTGAGGACCACTGGCACACTGCTCCTGCAGTGCTGTGACACATCTAAGGTGACACCTACAGGAGCACTTCCTTCAGAGCTTCTGCAAAGTTAGACCTACAATCTAGTTTTGTAGAAAAAGTTATAAGAAGAAGCGTAGTATCTTGGGCTTAGAACTAACTTTACTTAATTAAATAAACTAAGCCTTCTAGTCCCTAAAGGGGGCCTACAAGAAAGCTGGAGAAGGAATCTTTCACATGACCATAGTGATAGGAGAAGGGGGAAAGTTTTAAACTAGGAGAGAGTAGATTCAGACTAGATATTAGGACAAAATTCTTTACTGTGGGGGTAGTGAGGCAGTGGATGTCTCATCCATGGAAGTGTTCAAGGCCAGGTTGGATAAGCTTTGAGCAACCTGGTCTAGTGGAAGGTGTCCCTGCACCTAGCATAGAGGTTGGAACTTGATGGTCTTTAAGGTCCTTTCCAACCCAAACCATTCAATGATTCTATGACGATAAGCAGAGGAGGAGATGAAACCAAGTTTGGTGTTTCAATTAATGTGTTCTGGTTATAAGTGTCTGGGGGACAGAAGGCTGAGGGACAAACATGAGACAAAAAAAAAAAAAAAAAAACACTTTTGCCTATGGTAAATGAGGTGATAATAAAGCTGCAGTGCTGGACACCTGGCAGACTAAACAACATTCAGACTTATTTTCTTCATACCCAGTTAACACATCTTGTAATTGTCTTTGGCTGCTTGCTTTGACACCCAAAAGAGAATTTTTAAGCCAGTTGTTTTATACTGGGAAAGATTTCCTTTCTGGGTAATCACTAAAAAGAAAACCAAAACCAAACAAGGATGGCCATAGTACACAACATGACACTACTGCAAGTCAATCCAACATAGTACAGTCAGTCCACTGGTTAACAAGTAACAGAGGTTGTAACTGATAATAGTAACAAAATCTCCTGGTCCTGAGAGTACTTGGTGATACAGCTAACTTTAGACCCCAATAAAACAGATTTCACAGGCTCACTTTTAAAACCACATTAATTAATCTCTGCAAATTCTATTGGAAAAGTGTATGATCCCTCAAAACTTATTTTAATAAAGGGTCAGAGTCCTCCTTCATAAGCTAAAGAATAATGGGTAACACATTATCAGAAAGGCTGTATTAAACAATCACAACTCCTCTGCAATCCTTTTGCTCCAAGAAGATGGAGGGGTTTTTTTGAGAAACATTTTTCATATCATGTTTTTAGAATCAAGAAGTCAACAAGTCAGCAAGTCAACAAGAAATTATTCTAGTGATGAATTACCTTTCTCAGAATCATAGAATCATTTAGGCTGGAAAAGATCTCTACTATCATCAAGTCCAGCCATTTGCCTAGCACTGACACCACTAATCCACGTCCTTAAGTGCCACATCTGCATGCCTTTTAAATACTCCCAGGGATGGTGACTCCACCACTTCCCTGGACAGCCTGTTCCAAAGCTTGCTAAGTCACTTGGTGAAGAAAATTTTCCTAATTCTGAATATGCCCAACTTCATATTCCACTGCATCACTGTTTGATTACTGCAAGACCTCTGATGGCTCACAAGTCAAATAAATTTGTTTAGAAACTAAATATAGTTAGATAAATGACACTCACAGTAAAATCAAATGTACTGCTATCTCGGGATCTAAACCCAATATATATTAACATGTAATAAACAGGGTTTACCAGTATACCACAGATTTTAAAGAACTATGTAATTGCGTTCTGTTCATAGTGATAAGGAGGCATAACTGATGTTGCAAGACTATTCAACCAGATACAACAGAAGTATGATGTTTCCTATTCATTTCAGGGAGATTCCACCAGATATACACAGCACACTAGAAGCAGAATGTTGTGGGCCAATTCAGGCTCTGTAATTGAATAGTAACAGGACGCTCACATGATCCATCCGTTATTTGGTACCTTTGCTCAAAGGCACCATGTATCAGCAAATGAATGAATTGAAAGATTAAATAGTTATCTGAAAAATAATAAAGCACTATCTGTTCAAAAAAGGATTAAGACAAAAAATTTTAAAAAACCACAAAACCCACAACCTTTCCCATTATTAAACACTGAATCACTTCCTAGTTACCAAGAACCACTGTGTTCCCCTTAATCCTGGAGCCTTATCAGCTCCCAAGTGCCAAATCACCAGCTTCCTTTAGATTGGTATCTTTATCTCCAGGTATGCAGTTTCAATATGAATAGGAAGCACACATAAGCTGGAGAATAAATTTTAAAACCATTGAATGTAATGAACAGAAAGCTACAATTAGGACAGGTGCTTTACTACAAGAGCATTGCTAGGGAGTTGTAAAATATGTCAGGGATTTTTGGTTTCTTGTCATATCAGTAGTATTCCCCAAATGGTGTGGCCCCACAGACATTCCCTTCGCCTATTAAACTTTCTGGCAACTACTTCAAAGCAATACTGTGTTACTAAAGTCAAACAAATCTGAAAGTAAGAAGAATGAAAAACCTCCATCACGGCTGCAAATATAAAACCCTACACCTATGTGCAGTCTTATTAAAAGCTGTTTATATACACAGAGTACAGTATCACCAGTATTTTCAAAAATTAAAAGTTGCCTAATATTTACAGATCTGAGTTTTCCCAGTGATACCTCAAATTGCCTATACTTTTACAGAAAGCATTGATTCCCCTCCAAATTGTTCCCCACAATTAAAAGTCATAAACAAATGTCTGTAATTTTATCACTGGCTTGTGACATTCTATGAGACAGCCATCAAATGCTGCATATTCCAAATAGGAGCCTATCCTGTCTTGCTATACTATTGCATTTTTAAATTATTTTATTAAATATATGGAAAATTCAGTTTTTTAACTAAGCAGTCAAATTCATGCATGGCTAAGTTCTTAGCAACCTTTTCAGGCACCATGCAAAATAAACTACAGTCATGCTCTAAAGATAGAAAGGTTTATAATCATTAAAACAATAAGGTCTTTTGGTAAAAATATTCCCAAAAGACATGATCTCTTTTCAAACTAATTATTAATAGAATAATGAACAAGACGATTTTTAGAGTGGCATATGCTCTACCCAAAGTCAAGTTCATCACTGAGTTTCCATCAAGTGAAAATTGTGACATCTTTTTTAAGCATTTGAGAATGCCATAGCTGAAAGAGGCAGTGGGCAGAACAGAGACTGAAATTGCAACCAGGTTTACACTATCATTAACAGAAGGATGGTTCTAATAAATAACTGCACTGATTCACAAATGGAGTGAATCAAGGCTTAAAATTGAGTTAGGCACAGGAGAGTGTAGAAACCTTGATCAACCAGCAGTAGACTAGGCAGCTCTGTGTGAAAGACGAAATTATGAGACTCCAATAATTTCATCCCCTTAAAGTCTTTTGATAATTAAAACAATCCACTGACACACTGAACCCAGAAGAAAAAGCCAGGGACATGAAAAAATCTTGAACTATACCATAACTATGAACTTAATGCACTCAGTAGGCCAAGACGTTAGACAAACCTTTTTAAAAAGTTTTCAAAGTGCTTTATAAATCTTTACTCATATACAGATATACACCTATGGCTAGAAGCATGTGCAAAACCAAGAAATCCTCTCATCCTACAACAACCTCTGAAACCAAATAAGGACAGCTTGTGCTCACTAGGTTGTTCAAAGACGCCTTTCTTTCCTGCAGTAAACATGGACTAACATATTCTGAAAGAACAATGTGAAGATAAGGCAAGCTGTACTTTAACATGTGCTAGCTGATCTTCAACTTGACCAAAGTACAATCTGCTTTATCTACAGGTTCTTAATGTGTTAGTTAGAATATCAGCAATACAGTCAAGGAGATCCCTTCTTCCAGACAAACCACTAGCATTGAAACCACCATGGCAAAAAAAATACTTGCATGTCCTTAACTTCAGGTACATATCCACATTTGCCTCAATCAAAAGCTGCGCTTCTATCTACACCATTATAGTTCCAGAAGCACAGTCCTTCCCATCTATGTAAGAATATGAAAAAAAAACCAATATCACAAAAATTATGAAAAGCCTTTAGACTGACATAGATGTAGAAATAGAATAAAACTGTACATCCGTCCAATACTTGGGATAAAAACTTTAAGTTAAAAAAAAAAAAACCCACACCAAAACTGAGTAAAACAGCACAGATCAGACCTCTGCATACTCAAGCCAATCCATGGGAACACCCCATGTTGAACAAGAGCATCCATAGTCACAGAACTGTAGGCAAACAACAAAAGAACAACACTACAGTACAAAATCCCACATGTATACAAGTCACAGCTCAGGCTCCCAGCTTTGATTCATAAAATGCGTCATTCCACAGAGCGTAACTGTATCACATAACTTGCTAGGGAAATAGCCATGGTTACTCATCACAGTTTGGTGTTATGAACTGCTGGCTTTCCATAACACTGCATGCACCAGATTAAAATCTCTCCGGGGGTGGAGGGAGAGGATAGCAGGAAATCAATGAACAAGATGTCAAGTTGTAACAACTTTCATACTTTAAAGTGCAAATAAAACAGCATTTGACTTAGTAGTGAAATACTTCACTGTTGATTTCAGCTGCTTACAGATGCTCCTTCTCTTGAACTATTTTTTAAAGTCTTGCTCAGGCTAAGAAAGGAAAACAGTCTGGTTCAGATTAAATAAGATATTATTTGAAAAGAAAACTGGCTTTTTGCTTCTTGCTATACAAAAACTTCAAGGGTAGCTTTACTTTGTGCACACACATGTTTAATTTGACCTTTAAACCATATTGTTGAGGCACAAGCCTTGGTTAGTACTACTGGCACCTGTCTGAATCCCCAAAATTGGAGCTACCACCAAAATACCGCAACTGCATTTGCCAGTTATGAAGGCTGAAGCATTTTATGATTCCACGCCAATTTTACCATTACTTATCTTTCAGAAAATAAAAAAGTGAAGCATATTTTGTATTGTCTGCCTTAACATTTCAGAAATAAAATGTTTTAGCTTGTTTGGAAGTTTATGTGAACTGAAAGGAAGAATATACAGTTAGTTTTATATTACATTGCAATAGAAGAACAAAGAGTTGGAATCACTTTCCATACACCCAGTTTTCCTCTTCTTGCAGAGAACTTAAAAACACACCTATTTTATTTTCACCTTGAATAATGAAAAACCTCTTGAACTTCTTGTAAAACTTTACCTCTCACTAAGATAACATACATGTACAGGTTTGAATTGAGGAATGGCTTTTGCTTCATTTTTCATGAATTTCTATGAGCAACATCACCTAACATTAGTGGGAAAGCTATAAAGCCAAAACCAATGAATGAACCAAGAACCCTATGACTAGTAAGTTACTACCTGAATACTACACAGTATTGATTGAGACTAATAATTAGCAAACCAATTCCAGAGTGCAGAAGCTACTACTTTGAATTAGTAAGACAGAAGCTGGTTGTTGACAAAGATGACAGAGAGGTTACTACAGTACCTCTTGGAACATACTTATTGAATTGGTCAATACAAGAAAGCATGCAACATATTACCTTGGCTGCATTTTGACTCTGTGATGCAAGGAAAAGTACCCTTTTCATTCTTGGCAAAACAACAACTTTCAGAGAGCATAATACTCTTTCTGCTAATAAAGGGATTAAGATCACTGTTCTTGAAGAGTTCCTCTCAGCTCCAAATTCTGAAAAACACAGTTTCCTCAGCAGTGTTTTTAGTCCTAATTTAAAGCTTGGGACACACTCTCCCTAACATATGTTGCTGTGCTTGTATCAAACCTAAACTTGCCAAGAAAGGGAATTGATGAAATTACAGCCATTATGGCAGATTAACATTTGCTCATAGCATGCACAAGCTTTACTGCTTCTGTGATTTCTGTTTGATTTGTAAAACTGCATTACTTATCTAATGTTCTGTAATCTTCATATTGAAGACAGATTTGCAGAAGTCTAACAGAGGGAACCTAGTCAGAGAGATACATCAGATCAGACCACTCCTAATGATTTTCATTTCAAACAGAGGCCATTAGGATAATGTGCTGGTTCGGACTTAGGGACCTAGAGCCTGCAGAGATTCACTGCATCCCTTGCGCAGTGATATGCTCTAATGTTAAATCAATGGTGACAATTCTTGGAAAGAAGAACCACATTTCTTAAAAGGAAAAGTATTGTTATTGGATGGAGACACATGCTGAGATGGGATAGGAAGACAATGTGAGACAAGAAGGCCCTCAAAACACAGAAGTCTGACAGACAAAGCCAGAGGAACTCTGAGACCAGTGAAGAGGCAGATACAATTCTGCTTGTATCTTTTTCGACTTTTTTCCGGAAACTGATTAAAAAAATACCTTGCATCTTCCTGAGGAATACCAGATGGATAATCTGTATTCCAAATGTATGCCCAGAGCTCAGATTCTCCTTGGACATCTCTAACTTGCAAGCCAAGAGCACATGAGAATCACCAGGCGAACAACAGTACAGCAGTGCACCAAGAACCTACAAGGTTTTCAAGTCTCTCTTAATTCCTCTGGCCCAGAAGATGGAAACCCTTTGTTACCATTACTCGTGTAATGTTTGGAAATCTAAACTAAAATCTAGCAGACAGGCATGACCAGACTTCAGCATCACAGTGATTTCAGCACAACTCAAGAAACCGAATTATGTATGGAAATATCAGTGTTTCCAACAGGGAAAAGGCTCTTCAAGATTGTGAATGCAGTTTGACAATAGGGAAAAAAAATTAAGACAAAAAAAAAAGCTTCATAAAGCAAGCTATTAGAGAATGTTTTCTATATTATCTGATTTTGTAGAATTTCATGAATGCAGGAATATGAAAAAATAGAAGGAACACCAAGTCCCATACTGGATACGTGACTAAGTTTCATGTTACAATGCTAATAATAGAAATTAGAACAACTCAGTGAGGTTCGGTACATACTGATTGAAGGCAATGGTATCTTAGGGTATGGGGAAATTAGGGTATGATTAAATTATCTCAAGGCAAGTCAGGATGAAACTTGCAGCACATCTGTTACTCCACTCCAACTGCTTGTGTGCCTGCTCTCTCCCCTTACTAAACACCCCAACAGAAGAATAACTTACCTCCCATTAATTCACACTCATCATGAGGAAAGACCACATACACCTCCTGACTTTTAGGCTTTGATAACAAGAAAACACTACAGCTCATGAAAAGCATCCAAGTCCAAAACAAAACTACAGGCAGTGTTTCTAGTTGATGCTGACACTTTCCTAGCCCAGGTTAAGTTGCCTAAACTCTTCCTCTCCCACAAGCTTAAGAGATAACCCTAATTCAGAGTTACTGGATTGACTCCTATTCAAGTGACTCATCCCACGCTCCAGCCCAAGGTATGTGACACTTCCATCATGGGCTAAAATGCCAGAACTATGGGTTCTCACCACAAGACAGACACCTGCAAGTGGGATGCACCAGTGCTCATCAACGTTGTCCCAAATGCCCTTTGCTGACATCACACACTCAACACCACAGAACAAAATGCACACTGCACTGCTGCACAAAGCTAGCCAGAATAGAAACCAATGCTACAAACTAACACCAACTAATAGGAGGAGGAAGCAAAATAAAAAATTTTTGCTTAGTATACTCAAGGCTGTAGTTTTGGGAAAACAACTGAAAAAGGTTGCTCCCTCACTTCTGTAATTCTGTGCAAACTTTTCTGTAGATGAGCACACAGTGTTGTCTTTGACAGAAATCACTTCTCCAGTTCACAGTTATGAAGCTTAGGGAATGTGTTTCTCATTTGAAAAACAAAACAAAAAAACAACAACCAAAACCAAACCCACACCACTAGGTTTCTATAAAACTTACAATGAACATTTACTGCATTTAAAAGAATGAGACTGGCAGTGGTGGTCTTCATCACCACTGCTTTTAACTGGGCGATTTTAAACGAACAAATATACCTATGCACAGATGTCAGCATGGCAAATATTATTTGAGAATGAAGTGACAAAACAGAAGAACTGCTCGTTGTACTGGCATTTAGTCCACCATGGAGAATTTAACATTAATGACTTCTGTGCACAAGACTTTTGGTGTTGTGCCTATGTAAGGTTACTCCTTAGTGTCTATGTAAAGCTATCATTTACCCATCAGTATAAAAAGTAGGTCACAGCTTAGAAAAGTATGGACAACTGTCTCTGCTATAAAATTGACTATGAAAAACAGAGTGCACCCAAGATCTTTAGAAATCAGCTGATATTTTAGAGTACTAGATTGGATGAAAACAGGATTTATCATGTGACAAGTCATGAACATATGCAAGAAGATGATGATACTACCACTAGCTTTTTCGTTGCTTCTATCTACTGCATTAAGCATATAACAACAATAAGACAAAATTACTAAATGAGAAGCAGTTATGGAGCTTTGCAATTTAATAGCATATCCAGAAAGTTCATTTAACTATAGTTTAATCAGTGTCTTTGTACTGAAAGTATCGGAAGCATGAGGGTAAAGAGTTAAGTATTGTACAGTAAAACACATCCCTGCAGTATTACCCATGCTTAAGTCCTGAAATAATGAACTGTCCCAGTCTTAGAATATGCAAAAAGTTGATAATGGCAACATTAGAAAGGCTTATTAAGTCAGAGAGAGAGAAAGAGAGAGAGAGATGACAAGTGTAAGGAGTTCTTCCAGGAATCCACTGCCAGCAATATTTGAGTGTTTAATGAAACAAAATTAATCTTATCATCACAAGTTGGTTCTTCAAATGAGCTGTTCTGTTAAGTGTACTTAGAACTATGTGAAATATTACATTTTTTCTTATGAACTAGAAAACAAAAATGTATTAGGTATTTGTCACCAACCTACCAAGACATTTCTGCCACAGGACAATGCAAGAGAATGACACCTCCACAAAAATGTAGCATTTGTATTGCATTAGCAAGCAAGCTTCTCTAGATATGGTAACTGGGCAGGCCCTTCTCCCCACGCCCCACAGTTCCGTTTGTTAACTGTTTCCCTTATGATCAAATTCACTCAGGTAATAGGTACAATTTGCTTCTCATACAACTAGTTTCAGAATTTTTTTTTTTAAAGTGAAAGTGCAACTGTCCCTCCAAAGCTAAGTAAGTGTTCCCTTTTTATAAATGTTCCCTTTTTATAAATAATCTTTCAATACAATGCTGTGCAAAATTATTACTTCAGTAGTAGATGTATCTCTACAGTAAAGACAGTTTGGGATTAACAGAGTAGCAGAACCAATATTTAACAGCACTAAAGCACTAACTTGCTCTGTTTTCGGTTACACAGATATTAGAGCACTAGCAGTTTTTGTGACAGGCTGCAGAGAGCCACAAGGGAAGCAACCATCCCAGCAGGGGAAACAAAAAAATTTCAACTGTATCTTTGAGGAGAGGAAAGCAAGGAACAACAGAAGGAGAGACTGACTAATTAATTCGGATAAGTTAAGTCAAGACAGGAAATGAGAAATGCCACAAGATGAATGAGAATTTTCTATTAAATGAAATATCCTATTTTACCACTGTTGCATCTGGTCCCGTAACACCAATGACGCAAACAGTTGTCACAGCTCACATACATGGGTATATACATCTTAGATATATTACAGCTACATCATATATGGGAGATTTTTGTATCTCCACAGGGCTACTCTGCACCCAAAATGCAGAAAAGTAAGCGCTGTGGAGCCCCGGCAGCCTTAGTGGTGAGGCAGCGGCTGCCAACTAGTCTGTGGTACTGCATGTCGGGGCTCTGGGGCTGCGATCGCTCGGCACACCCCGTCCATCCTCCGACAGCCGCACGGGCAGGGCCGCTCTGCGCCCGCAGCGCTCCTCTCCCAAACACGCCCGAGGCACTCGGGGCTCGAGAAAACTCTCAGATCAGGTGCTCTGCCAAGGATTTGGGGGGAAAAAACCTCGGATTAGAGAAGGAGCCAAACTCGCCCTACAGTAACAGGCAGTAAAGACGAGAGCAGGGGCGCACGGGGACGGGACGGGACCTTCTCCGTGCCCTTCCCGGTGCCCGGAGCTAAACACACAAGGCGCGGAGCGGAACACCAAACGGAGGGACAACGCAGAGCGGACCAGCGCCGCTCCCCGAGGGCACGGCACGGCAAGGCTCGGCGGGCTCCGGGCTGACACCCAGCCCGGCACCGCCGCGCACCTTTCCGCTCGCTTTCCCCCGCGCCAGCCGCCGGGAGCAGCGCTCGCCCCCGCTCTCCCGGCGGACAGCCAGGCACCGGCGCGGGGCCAGCCGCCCGCCCGGGCACTCCGCCGCCCCGCCGAGGTGGAGGAGGAGGAGGGAGGCGCGGGGGCGGCCCCGGCGGCACCACCGCCCCCGCCTCCCGGAGGCGCCCCGGCGGCGCCAACTCGCCCCGCGCCCCGCGCCGCTCCCGCCGCCTCGCCCGGTACCTGCCGCGCCGCCCCGCGCCGCCGCCGCCGCCCCGCTCCCCCAGGGGGCGCAGAAGGCCGTCACGGCCGTCGCGGCCGCCGCCACCGTGCGGACCGAGGAGAGCAGGTGCGGAGCGCGGGACCACGGAGCCGAGCCCGCTCCCGCCGCCGGCTCCGCTCCTGCGCCTGGGCTGGGCGGGCGGGGCGCGGCGGGGCGGGGCGGGGCGCTGAGCAGCGCTGAGGAGCGCGCCCGCCGCCCGCCCTCGCCCCCTGGCGGAGGGAGCGACCGGCCGGGCCCGGCCCATGTCTGCCCGCCCGCCCCGCCGCTGCTCCCCGCCTCGGCTCCGCTCGGTTCCCTTCGGAACCTTCTGCCGTTTCCTCACGGGGAACGGGCGCGGGGTCACCGCGGATGGCGGGGCTGGAGCTGCTCCCTCGCCTTTCCTCCCGCCCCCTAGGAGCCCTGGCGGGGACTGTCCCGCCGCCACCTGTTCCGCACGGCCATGGTGGCCGCGGTCCCGCCCGGGTCCCTCCCGCCCACAGCTGCTCCCGGGCTGTGCCCGCTGGCAGCGGGGCACGAGGAGTTGTAGCGCCTGGCTCCAGAGGCTGACACGGGCTTGGCACACCCCGGCTGACGGACCCTGCCAGGCGACGAGGAACCGGGTGTCACTCGTGCCATCGCCTGGGGTAGTAACGGGGCCGACACAGGAGGTGCGAAGTGTCACCACAGCCCGCAGCTGGTGGCACTGCCCGCTCGCTGGCCTCCCCGCGGGACGAGGGCAGGTGTGGCGGCCGGCGAGGCCGGGGCTGAGCTCCCCGAGGGTGGGGATGCGTGTGGTGCCTCCTGCCTCCCTCTGCCGGCCCTGCTCCTCGCCGGGCACTGCGCTCCAGCGCCCTGCCGAGGGATTAGCTCAGGGCCTGCAAGCGGAGTAACCGTGTCAGAGCAACTCTACACCCATGCTAATTAGCTGAGCCTTTCAGCAGCCCTAGTTAACTGAAGCTGAATAGCTCAATGGCCAAGCAGTCTGGTGCCATGTTTTCTCCGGGTTTAAAGAAATTTCCAGGTGCTTGGTCCTGCCCTTCTGTCACAGTTGTGCTAATACGACCGTACATGAGATCAATGAAACAGTCCGGGTTAAAGTACACAAAAAAATTCTCCAAAACTGTGTGAAACTTGGACGGTGTTCTCCTGATCTGTTTTGGCCCCTGCCTTCAGACATCTCTGTTAACTCAAATGCAGGGGTGGGAGCAGGAGAGAGTGAACTGATGCGCCAGAAGCTTCCTGCAAGAAACTCTCATGCAGAAAAAGAGTCCAGAGACAAGCCTGAGAAAAGCATATCAGGTGACTCCTTGAAATGGTTGTATTGTTTCAAATTCCAAATTGCCTTTCCAAGCTTTGTTCAGCGACCTCTGTGCTGCATTACACAGTATAAATATGCCTGCCGTGGAGATGGGGCGTTCCAAAATGCATCTTAGCTCTTGCCATCTGCATATCTGTACTGCTCTTCTAGTGAGCCGTTCCTTGCTTTGCCACGTTCTTGGCTAGTTTGGGGAAAGTAACTTGAAGGCAGCAACTCCAGCGAAGGCAAGAGAATGGGAGCCAGTTTGTGCATGTCTACACAGTACTGCCTATCTAAATTTGAGAACTGGGAGGAGCATAGCTATGTCACAGGTTTTCCCACCAGGTACAATGCACACTGCTGCTCAGCACAGCTGATTGATAGGATTTTTCAGATTTCCTACAGGCTTTTCTGAATTATTCAATAATATCTACCCTGAAAAGTGATCCGTCCCGAATGCTTGAGGAAGCCATCTAATAATTGAATTTCCCTTCATTTATTAAAGGGATGTCGCTGTTGAGCAGCTAGCAGAGTAAGGAAGTCAGTTCTCAGTGGCAAGAAAGAAAGACCTTTATTGTTTTGATTTCATCATATATAGAGAGTTTTCAGAAGTCACCCAGATTGGTCGGCCAGAAGCCTTCCCCTAGGCCTGATTGGCCAGGCCTGCACCGTCCAGATCTTGGGACACTGTTTTTAATAACATCCAAACTTTTTATTTATAAAACACAAAAAGAATTCTCATGGGAAAAGCCTGTGCTAGCCACAAAGGTACATAAACTTAATCTTCTATACATTTAAATCCCAATGAAATATTTAAAGTTGACAGACTTCATTCAAGATAACTGGTTCTGAGACTCAAAGTGAGAATTGGTTCACTTGTTAATTCTATAACATTACTCCAGAATGTGAGCTCATCTAACCCTGGAATAATAAGAGTTTGTTAAAAGCATTGACATTGCCATCCCGAATCAGCCCGTTAGGTCAATGTGTTTCCACCAGAACCTCTCCTACTTAGCAAGTGAGGATTAGATCCATCTAACACTTCGTGTCCCATGGAAGGAAGTTAACTTTTCTTTGAACTGATACTCTGAATTTTGCAAAGTACTTTGCAAGCAAAATCATCACCTCTTCCTTAGAGGGTATGCAGTAAAATGGTGCTATGTAACAGATACACAAAGGGAACACCTGGCCAAGAGCCAAGCTGCTGCTCCCCATATTAAAGGCTACTGCATCTTGCCTTCACACAGTCCCATGTATTCTGTAGGAGTATAATTCAGAGGCATGAGACCCTATCCATTCCAATTAATCATAGTCAGGGCCTGATGACTTTAGAGATTAAATACGAGTGTAGCAGGCTTTCGATTTAGTTGTACAGCTCCTGGACTCAGGACCAAGTCTGTGCAGCAGACAGCTCTTTCCTTACAAACGTCAGAAATTCTACTGCTGGATCTTGAAGGAAATACGTAATCCAGTCTTCCCCTATGTTGAAACTATTACCTATTGTATCAAGTGCTATCAGTCATTCCAGAGAAGAAGAGTATTCCTCACTTTTGACTGGGAGTTGCCCGTTTAATGGAAACAGACCACAGCTTTCTATTGCACACAATTACTTTCATCTCCAAAATTCTGTTCTTGGAAAGCACTTTCCCAAATTCCTTGACTTTTTTAGAAAGGCAGAGAATCTTATAGTGCCTAAGAGCAGGAAAGAGGAAAAAGAATTTAATACCTAGGATTGCCACACACAGGATACCATAGGAGCACTGTCTCTCACCAAGAGATGATTTGTTCCTCCAAATATGATATCAGCTAATAGCAAACACTTCTGTATGTGAATCTTCTACTTGTCCCCTACTTGTTAAAGTTGTGCTAAATTAGAAAAAAATTAATTTTGTGTAATTTATTTTCCTATCACATGATCAAAAATGTGGACAACATACTAATTTCATGAGAATAACAGCCTTAAGTTTAAAAGAAAAACCACCACTCACTCCTCTCTGAAAAATAATACAAACAAAAAAACCCCATAAAACCAACAGGATAAAGGCTGTGTCTGTTGTTTTCACCTTTTGTGGCTGAGGCATTATTATTTTCTGTAATTACACAAACAGACTATCTTTTTGCAGGATCATCTCCCATTCATTGCATGTTTCAACAGCTGCTTCACCCTTCACTGCACATGTTAACCCCTACAGACTGGATGTCTGCTCTCATCCTACTGAGTATTCAGCTGAAGACATCTAGGACACAGGTTTCAACTAAATTCCTGAGCGTGTTTATTCACATCTCTGAGCACTCCTTAAAATAAAAAGTTCTAAAAAAAAATCACAACCTGAACCTCTGCTCAGTTTGCTCAGAAAAAGGAAGTGCTCAGTTACTTATCAGAGGGAAGAAGTCCGGCTGGAGTAACTTCCTCGGCATCCCCCAGAAGTGCTGTCACACTAACGAACATCTCTGAGAGCAATTTAGGCAGCTACCTGGGCAGAGATCAGGTACTGATTAAAACTAGATGAGGAGAAAACAGTGAGTAGTATGACTTTTAAAATAGATAAGTTTTCCAGTTAGGTTAACCTGTAGTGATTTGAGGAAAAGTGTATAACTGTAAAGAGCTCTTGATGTCCTATCCCAAGAAGTGTTAAAGGCCATGTGGATGGATCTCTAAGCCACCTAGTCTAGTGAAAGGTGTCACTGCCCATTGCAAAGTAGTTAGAACCAGATCTTTAAGATCCCTTCCAACCCAAACCTTTCTGTGATTCTGTGAAATATGTGTGCACACATGGACATACAGATTTTCAGAAGTTAATCAGCCAAATTTAAGAGGAATTCCTTCATGTCCACAAAAGACTCCTTGCTGTCAGAATCATAGACATGCTAAAGCTCCTCAGAAAATAGTTACAGATAGGGAGTTTGTGTGATTGTTTTTAGTTAGCAATTCTTTATCCTAATTCTTCTTCAAAAGGCAATATTAGGATCAATTCAGCTGGAGGCAGAAACTCATAATGGGAAACATCATCCCAAATAATTACATTCTGGCACAGTTGTAACAGAAGAAGGATCTCAAAAAGAAAAATATTTGGCAATCTGAGCTGTGGTCACTCTGCCTTATAGAAGGATCTGTATATGTGAGCACAGAATAAGCTTCTCTCCACTTCCAGAGACACTAAAGTTCTAACCACCATCCTTATCTCAAGTTCACAAGACATTTAAAAACATAAACCAACAGTGAACTTTCAAAAAAACTCTAAGTGGCTTAAGTATGTTCGCATTATCACAAAACACCAGTTTAAGTGAATACAGACTGGGAGTGTGAATACACTCAGGCAGTGAACGTTCCCAGCAGTTAGACAGTAAATTGTCTGGCCAAAGTAATTTATGTGCTTGCACAGTCTTCATGGGTATTATCCTCCTCCCACACTTTGGCTGACTGGATTTTTGAAAGTGCTTACATTTACTTTAAAGCATGTATGAAGCAAGTCATGCTGATTCATGAAATGTGTATCATGAAATGTTGGTTAAACAGAGTGGAAGGGTGGCAGAAAAAATTGACACTGGGGATGTGCCTACAATGTTGCACTTAGACCTAAACAGAGAAAGTTGTACCAGACTGTAAAACAGTATTTCTGCGGGAAACAATGAAAGTACAATCAGCTCAGCCAGTTAAACTTTGGTACATGAAAACATCTGGGAAATTACTCTGTGTGTACATGTATAAAAAAAATCAATTAATCATTTTTATATCTACTTTGATTATCTGATCAGTAATACACTGAATGTGTATTTACATGAATATTGGCCCTTCTGTTGCTGACAAGTGCTCATCTCAAATTATCATTTTGGCTGTCTTCCTTTACTGCTCCTTATGGCCACTCAAGGGTTTCCTCTAATTAGTAATATATAATTATTGTAAATTATGAAAGAAGGAGATATATTGCTGCAACTCACTTTTTTTTGTTTTTTTATTCACCTATAACAGTATTTCCCCACTCCAGGACATATCTTTTTTAGTCTCAAAAAGTATGATTCATAGGAAAGAAGTGTCAAATAATTTTTTCTTTGTCTAAAATTTGCAAATGTTTTACATTTAGCAATTAACCATGAAAAGCATATTTAAATGAATCTTATTTAAATCAACCCAGCATATATATTTAATATAGCTGCACAAGAGAAACAACATGGTACTATGCTAATTTTCTATAAAATATATTTTGTTCCTTTCAAAATTACCACACCCTGAAGTATAACAGGAGTCCATTTTAAGTTCTGCATCATTTGAATTTGAGATGGAGCATTGAAGAAAGCTGCTTTAATTGAAGCTTAAAAGATATGGAATTGGGCCTTTAGGGAGTGTTGGGCACTTTTCTTGTCGTTCTAGTTGATTGATTTGCATTATGTGGGTGGGGAATGTTGTGGATCAGGCTGTCCATTTTAATTTTGTACTGGTTGTGTCAGCTTTCAAGTGAGGGGCGAGCATGCAAGCTTTAGTACAGACACTGTGCTGCAGGCCAAAATAAGGAAAATAGCACTATATACACTCTTCAGAAGTGTGATATTTAAGTCAACTCAGAATATCATATGCTGTAATACATTATTTTTAGCCTTGTATTGAGTAAGTGCCTTCTCTTCTTTTTCTGATTCACATATATATAAACAAGGTGGAATAAAAGTCCTTAACCATAACATGTCACTGTCCTGGTTCCTTGAGAAGTACTGCTCTGTATTTAGCTGACAACCAACTAGTCTTAACGATGAGACTTGAGATGTCCCTTATAGGAGGGGGAAAAAAAACCCTAAAGCTTATAATGTTGTTCTGATTTACATTGCAGGCTATGCCAGATTTGGCTGCCACCAGATCACTGTGTCTTACCACTGCCTGATATCCTATAAAATCGCTCTACTTTAGAGAGGTTAGATCAATCTCCCAATTTGTTATATACACACAACTATTGCAATCAGACTTCTTTAAGAAAAAGGCAGAGCAACTCTGGACTTGCTAGTTTTTTGTGAATCATTGCTACCCAGAGTGTTTAACTGGGTAACTCTTCTTTCTGCATTTTTTATGATAGTGCTGTGACCATTGTGAAAATCAAAAGCACCTTCCAACAGTTTGCCCACAGGCTAATTAATGACAGTAGTGCTGCTGTGTTACTTGGTGTCCTATATGAATGGAACAAAAAGCCTTCCCTTTTGCCTGTGTTATCATACAACGGTGTTCATTAACACTCTCAAAAACGGCGGAAAAAACCCTACTGCCAAAAAAACCAGGTCTCTCTTCCCACCCACTCCCCACCCCATGGCAAGGAAACTATGTTTCAGGAGATGAGCAATAGAGCAGCTTTTTTTCTGAAGGTTACTATCAATGCGAAAAATAAAACCTTAACTATACTTCTATTCAGAGGTTCTTAATGAATTGTGCAAATGCCTCAGCATTTTTTGTATTCAGCACAATTCAGTCCAGTAGCACATGGGGTTATAATGTACCTTAGGGGAGAAGCCATAAAGAATTAGGTCTGGAGTCTGGGGAAGGCAAAAGCTTGACTAGACTAATTGATTTCCAGGCTGATGTTTTAAAAATCTATACAGTGAAAATTCTAATGAGTTCCTTTTTTGGAGGGATGAGTAGAAGTTCTAAATTTAACAATGAACTTTCAGTAACTTTCAGTAACTATGAGGTCTTCTGCTCCAGATATTTAGGATATAAAGCAGCTGGAGAGATTATCTTCCTATGAGCCCGCCAAACATGTCTCAGATATGTCTGGTGCTATTTGTTGTGACATGCACAAAAAACCAGTGTGTATATCAAAGAACTTATAAGTTGAATGTTGTAGCACTGAACTTACAGATGCCCAGCTCTGGAGTAAAATCCTACATTCAGCTCTTGGGCTGTTTAACACAGTATGTAGGGAAACTTTTCCAGCTCGTGTTGGAGAACTGCCAACACACTGAATCAAGAGTGCTTGGTCAATATCTTCAGCAGAGAGATGCTGGTGTCAGTGGTTGGAAGTGCTCCCTACAAGTTCCCATAAAATCTCCTATCTCTGCCTCGGGTGGTCCAGAAGGCAGCTCTGTTCACTTGGGATCTGTTTCCACAAGTGTGCTCTTAAATGTAGGCAGGATTTATGTCCCTTATTTCTGTCTGCTAATCAGGACCAGGTATTCTCCAAACTGTAGCTTTCACAGTTCACAGCCCCATTAGTGCAAATGTGAGTATCATGTAAGGGACACAGATTGTGCACGGCAAACCCCAGATGCCCCTGAGGTCTGTGGTTTGTTGTAAACAAACACTAATGGTTGTATTGTGGGAGTTTTAAATTTTGTCCAAATCCCACTCTAGACTTTCTAAATACCCACATTGTACCTGACTTTTCATGCTGTTCATACTTATTCTAACTGTCATGAGAAATTATTTGAGGCTCTGGAAGGGCTGTCATCATCCTGTAGATTACACACATAGACAGAGAAGAATTGAAAGAGAGCAATTGAAAAGTGTTAAAATAATTCACACATTTATAATTCTGCCCTCCTGGCAAAGTCCTCAATTCCAGCATCCCATTTAATATTGGAACATTACATATTCCTTGTCACAAAGCTATCTTGTTGGAAGTTATTGAACTCTGTTAAAATATTGGCCACTTTTGAGAAGAAACATAACCTCCTGATTTTCTTCCTCTTTGTTGCAAAATCATTTCTTTTGTTCAACCTGATTTCTCAGAAGTTAGACTTTGAGGCAGCACAAAGCTATCCAGACAATGGTGTTTTGGTTTCCTCTCCCTGAATCACCTTGTGATGGAATTTGCAGTCAAGCTGATGTCCTTGCAAGGCAAGGCAAAAATAGGAAAACAGACTCTTAGGTGCTACTTTAGATACTTAGATTGACTCATTCCTTTCCAGAGTAAATAGGGACAAGAACTATTTTCCAGGTCCCAGCACTTCCGTCAAGTGCTCTCATTTCTAATTATTCCAAGCAGAGTGAGACATGTTCCCCAGAGTGACCAGGTGCCTAAGCAACCTTTAGTGTTGCTTTAGTTAGAGAAATAAGTCTAATCACTGTCTCCTGCTTTCCTAGCAAAAATGAATGCCAGCATTTCTAGATTAAACGTGTGGTAAGAGTAGCATCTAATGGCTCTGAAATCCTCAGGATGGTGGAAGGGAACATGCTGATTTTTAAAGGGTCACATATAGCTGTTTTGCCATTGTATTAGGAAGTGTAGGAACAAAACAAGGGTTTTGGATGCCACCAGGCACCTGGTTCCACTGGGATCTATGGTTGTTGGTGCTCAGGTTCATTTGGATCCTATGTGGAGATAATTTGCTAATGTGAAGAGTTTGTGTACTCTTGGTTAACTGCCATCCCTATAAATAAACAAATATATAGCACCATCACATGTTCTTCCTTTCCTGTCTTTCACTCCATATGGAATTTTTATAGTTCTTGAATTACAATGTGACATAATCACCAACATTTCCTCTGGCAACACTATATCTCTGTAAAGCCTGATAGCTAACAAAAACTGTTTTCAAAGCAGAGCTGATCTCATTGCTGATGCTTGTCCATAAAGATGTTTTGGGATGATAAGATTCTGTATAAACTGATGTGTTTGTTATTGAAACAAACCTTAAGTTTTCATATCTATTCAAAAGGGAAAACAAAAAAGATAATAACTTCTTTACTAGATGGAAATGGCAAAGCAAAAGAATTTTGGAAATTTTCTAGTTGCTGAAAGAGTATTATAAGTACGGAAAGTAACAAACCAAGCTGATAAGAGTAGGGTATTTGGCTTTTATGTAAACAATTCCTGATGCTTCTCCTAAAAAACTTTCTTCATGAGTTAATAGCTCTGAGTAGCATACACCAAACACTGCTGTAACCTGGTATGCTGCTATCTGGAAATTTCAGATTAGACTCTGTCAAAATCTCTCAAAGAACAGACCACAAAATAAAGTGGGGGGGAGGGGGAGGGAAGGGGGAGGGGAGGTGGCAGTGGTTGCTTACAGTGGGTTAGAGGCTGATATTCTGGTCAGAGAATTATTTGGAGCAAAATAGCTACAATTACAGGTAGGGAATATAAATGGGAATTTGAATTAAATACATACAGTTATATGACCCACTAATGACTCCAAAAAAGGCATAAGATGAATGAGTCACCGAGTTTTAAATATAGTTCCCTGCTGCAATAGTTTTATCATCAAACAAGGCTCCACTTGAATTAAAGGGGAGTGAGGGCTATATGATGGGGTCCTACAGCTATGCCTCAGTGACAATAAAGGCAAAGGCTACACAAGTTGTTTCTATTATAAGCAATATAAGAGAGAAGCATTTGCAAAGGGATGACTCACTGATCAGAGGGCTTTCAGTTTGACTCTGATACAGTGGTTCAGATAAATGCGCTCATTATTTTCTATAGCCTGTGACCTTTCCTGATTCATAAATAGTAACATTTATTTTTCTGCACAATATTTATTTTAACACTGTTACTATTGATTTCACTGTATTTCATCATTTGTTCCAATTGTAAAGTTATGCTCACTTGCTAATATAAGATCAGCAGCTTTCTAAAGGCAAAGAAAATAGCAAAGTCGTGCTAGGATTTTAACAGCTGGGAATAGAAATAGCCTTTGACACAATGCTTTTAAACTGATTTTTTTGCTACATGACACAATTTGTTTTTAAAGAACTGATGTATCCTACAGACGTATGTCTGGCAAAGCATAGTCATTAGAGAGGTAAAACAAACAAAATGACCTCTGCTTTGCTGGCCACCAAAACAGCACAGGCAAGGAAGTGAAGAATTTTACAAGGTCCTTTGGAAACATAAACCCAGCGACTATATTGCAAATGTTCTTCCTATCATTTGCAGTGCTGTCTCTGAAGGTCATTTCTAATTTCAGTCACAATTTGCATGAAGTGAAAAAGTAATTCAGATAGACTGCTAAAAGGTTAGTGGGTTTAAGGGACCATATATTGCTATAAGAAGCTTCTGAGTACTTATATGCAAAAGTATGTCTCACAACTTCAAGAGATTTTCTTTGCATATTTGAAAAAGTGAAAGGAAACTTCAAAATAATGGTAAAAAAAGGTAACCTATTTTTTCCCCATTTCCCCTCTTCTGCATCACATATGCATACTTCTAAAGAGATAAGAAGAGCAAGCTTCATTGCCGCTCTCCTGCAAAAGTCTGTAGAGACAAACTTAAACAATGTTTTATTTCTCAGAATAAATAAACAGCAGCTTTCTTTCCCTGGAAATTTTGGCATCATTTACTGATATGAAACCACAAAAAGCCTCTGGTATTTAAAAGCTATTAGGAACGCAATCCAGCCAGCCTTTCTCCTGTCTACAGCTCAAATGAATTGGCTTACTCTTAGGAGTGGACCCAGGATGAAAGCCTAGGGTTTGCCCCTTGGCATGGGTGACTGCTGTGCACCATTGCCCAAGCTCATCCTGTCAGAGCAGCAGAGCTCAGAGTTTAAACTGCCCTTCAATCCCTGGTTTAGCACAAGCTGTTTATAAGCTCTCTGGTAGCTTGTTAATGCAACAGTTTACATTGATTGTAATGACACCAAAGAAGTAATTAAAGGGGAATATTTTAACTGTACCTGAATTTAACTTGTCCTCTGTTGCTATTCAGATCATCTGGTGTGTGTATAACCTCGTCTTGAAAACATGTATGCAAAGGTAGAAGGTAAATATAGAAAAGTAGATAAAAGTAGTACAGAAATCTAACAGGGTTACTTTGAGTTAGCATGTTCAATAAATTCAACCCTGGCAATTGTGCTGACAACCAGCATTAGGGCTATAGACCATATATCCAGAAAAAACTTTTCTCCCAACTCTTGTAAAACTCTGGAAGTGCAGCTCAAAGAAATGGAAGAGATATAGGAGGCCTGAAGCAAATGCTGAGGAGCTTGTGATCTCCCCGTGCTTATTAATGTGTTGACTCCTAACAACAACATCGGCATTTCCTGCAAGTCACGTTTGTCTGGGAGCCTTTGGGGATTTGTGGCAGAGAGGGCAATGCATCCTTTTGTTTGTAACCTGTGCATGCCTTTTAGCGGTTTCATAGGTCTATCCAGGGATCCCTTGATGTTAAATATCTTAGTGTCTCTTCCACACACTGAGGTAATTGCCACAATGGAAGACGTGTGTGTTACATGCTTAAAACATACACTCATGAAAAATCTAGTATTTTTAAAGGCATGCAGTTTCAAATAACCCATTTTCATAATGTTCATAACATAGTGTAGAATTAAATAAAATTTGTAGTCTATGCTAGAATAACAGTATTTAGTACATAAACTATTTTTTGGGATACCAACTGTAGAATACTGTTGCCATTAACTTTGCAATATCAAACTTCATGCAAAAGTTTGGTTGATACCCTCAGTACCAACTGCCTAAATATTAATGGAGCTAGCACAGATTTTCACATCAAAAGCATGCAAATGTTCAGAACTAGTTATTTACTTTTTATAGTTAAGACCCAGAAAAAGAGTCTTAAGTAAAATATTATAGCTCTAATTTTTGATGGACTTATTAAAAGAAGCTTGGTAAGGTTTGTTAAAGAATTATTTGAAGAAATTGAGAGTAGTACTTTATATAACACTGGGGCAAAACTTATGCCATTTTTGTACAAAGGCAGATACTTTTGAAATATCTTTTGTGTATTTTGTGTACCAAGGAGAACTTGTTTCAAAACAATATTTTACTGCTGAAAATAATATTCTGTCAAGGGTAAAAACCATGAAGATTGATTTTCATTAAAATTTTCAGTCAAGCAGGCCTTGCTATATACTAAAAATCGCTAACCATTTTAGTCTCTTCTAAATCTTATAATTTATTTCTATTCTAATAGAAGGTGGGAATAAGAAGCCCCCTGGTGACAAAATTAATATCTTTGTATTGAAATGGATATTAAAAAATCACATTATGTACTTAGGGACTCTAAACTACACATGCCTGGGTGCTTTATTCTGTGCCCATAAAGAGTCCCATGGAAACTGAAGAGGACTGTTCATATGCATGAAGTTAAAATATAGTCCTAAGCACTTGTAACCTTAAGGGCTGGTTTAAAAAATGCATAAAGGATCCATCATCATATTGCCTTTATATTTGAAGTGAAAAGAACATTTGTTATATTAAATCTCTTTTTTTTTTCATCAGACAAAACTGTTCTGTAACTCTGCACAGAAGTTTCACAGGAAAGAAATGAAATGCAGGAAATAAAAATCACTGTCAGCCCAATTGTACAAGAACTTTTCTATGGGACATGTTTTTTCAATATCTTAAAGCCACTCCTAGAGATTGTATTTCAGGGACAATATCACAGTTTTGACTTAGAAAGTGACACCAGGGATCTAAGCACTAGAAAGACATCTTGAAAAGGATTAAGGCAACTAAATAAATTGAGCGTGAACTGAAATGACTTGGTAAAGCTGAGTCATAGCAAAAATTTCTATGATGCTGACTGCCTGAGAAACCAGGCCTTTCTGTTTCATAATGGCACAAATTACTTTTAAAAACAGTCAACAGTGCTGTTTTCTGGTAATGCAAAAAATCTTCCTTTACACAGAAGACTCAGATTTCTGATTTAATAGTCCACTTTAAAATGCAGATGAAGAACCATACCTGCCCACACACTGTATTTTTTATTTATTTTATCATTTGCAGAAATACAACATTACAGAGGAAATAGCTTGAAAGGAAAAAGGACAATTGGGCCCATAGATGAGTGGGGTTCTAGACGTAATTCTAGGTGGTATTTTGCTGGAAGGAAATGACCTTATAATTAATAAAAGATGGTATGACCAACCAAGTAAAACTTTCCATTCTAAAAGTGTAACATGGGGGTTTTTGAGCATATGGAAGGGAAGAAAACACTTATAGTACGGTCATGCATTTAGCTGAGAATGAGCAAATAGATTATATTTAAAGAATGCTTTTTCTGGTGGCTGGGAGTGTGGTTCAGAAACATATCCCTTAAACCGCTATTATTAGCCATCTCAGAGGAGAGAGAGATTTTATTTGACTCTGCCCCAGTTTGAAGATCTCCCAGTAATATGAAGAAACTGAAGTAAAACTATATGAAGCTCATTTGCCCTAATTTCTAGGGCCTAGTAAAGAGATGCATATTGCAAGTCTAACCTAAGAAATGATGCTTTAGAGGGCTAGTCCCCTGCTCCCAAACATAAAGCTTTCTTCCCACCAGCTCTTCTCTTTTGCCCTAGAGAGGTTATGATTCTATTTTATATTTCCAATATAAATGAAACTCTATCATCTTAATAGAAGTTGGGAATATTTAAAATTCAAGATACATTTTCTACATAATGGCAGAATTGTATTGGGGCACAACCTACAAGCACCACTTTCTTTTCTTATTGCATTAATTAATTTGGCGATAATCTAGGTGTGGTCTCCTAGTTTAATTTACATTCAGTCAAATGGCTAAAGAAAAAGCTGTCTTTTTATTTGGAGGTGATAACCTTTCACAAAACATTATTCTTCAGAAAACTGACTCCTATGTTTTCAGTACTCTGGAAAACTGATGAAAATTACCAGAAATATGTGTCAATTAGAAAAAAAAAATTAGGAAGCATGTGTGAAATTGTAATATAGTATTTCCTATGATGGCACCACAAACTCATGAAGATTTAAGAAGAAAACCTAAAATTAAACAAATCCTGTAGTATCCTGAGTATTGTTGAAGGAGTTTGAGCCAGGAAAGCCACTAATGTCTAACAGCCAAAAATACTGTGGATTTCTGCCAACCTTGTCTTTCTAGGTTTGTGTTAGTCCATATTTTCCCTGTCTTTCTGTTGGCTACTTGCCTTCTCAGTACCTTAACTAAAGGGTAAGGAATAAAGCCATACTTGGCCAGCAGGCCTTACTGATGAGTCAATATACACTACTTCCTAGGAGGCCAAAAATACCTTTCTTATGATGTAATCATGCCCTTTTCTTTAAATTGACAATTAGTACTTATAGTAAGTGTCTGTGCTAAAAACCCAGTGGTCTAGATACTTGAGGCACAGAGGAGACAGCGGAGGGAGCTGAGGCATTACTTCCAGCAACATCCAGTCAAATGGATACACTGTCCAAGGTAGCCACAAAGTTTATAGGTTTCTATTGGATTCTGAAGGGTAAAACTCAAGAAAGAACTTTGTAGAGAGAGGTAAAATTTGATTAGATAAACTGATAGAACAAGCATGGTGTGCTTGGTCATAGAATGTCCACAGTGTATACCAGCAGTGTCTGTTGCATCTTTCTAAACAGAAAATGCATTGCTTCCATTTCTGCCTGCATTGAGGGGATTTTACCAGGTAGTTTACTGTGCTTGATGACTGACAAGAACAACATAAAGCTCCTGATCAGCTCTGTTCACTTTCTAGCACTACAAATAAAGAACAGTACAACCTCACTTTGGATGCAAAAGGAAATATCTGTTGAGTAAAGTCAACACTTGGACTGAAGAGAGGGTGTGAACAACAGCAGACAGATATCTGTGAGTAACTTCGTGCATGAATATGCTGGTTGTGAGAGAGGAGTGCTGCTCTGCAGGTGGGTAACTCATGGATGAGTCAGGAGCGACTCTGGTGACAAACCTGCAGGAAGTGTAATTCTCATAAACCCTTCACACTTAAACTATCCTCAAAAGTATATGTCTGCAACACCAAACACCCTGACTATCTACAGCTAATAAAAGTCTTCACAAATCAGAGAGCCAAGATCAATCAGACCACAAGAGCAAAGCCTGTGAAAGTGGCCTCAAGTTACTAAAACAAAGTCACAAACAAAATGATCATTCAAAAAGAGCTGGGGGATAAAACACCCCACAAAACCACAAACCCAAAAGAAAACTAAAAAAAAACCCTCTCCGAGTCCTAGCACTTCTGAGAGTTCATTAGGTTATGAAAATGCTGCTGCGGGTTTTGTTTCCTTTGTCTCCCTCTAAAACGGGAAGAGAGAATGCCATAAACATAAATTTAACTTTCAGCCTAACAGAACTAATTCCCAAGTACAGCTTAGTGCGGAAGGTGCTGATGCGCTCCTGCACAAGTCCTGTGCCGCCCTCTGCTGCCCGCCGCTCGCCCGCGCTTCCTCCGCCGGCAGCAGCGCAGGGCGGGCCGCAGGGAGAGGGAGGAAAAGTGCTCCGCAAAGTGCCGATCCTGCCCGTGCGGCTCTGTTCACCTTGGGTGGTACTTACAAATGCTTGCACTTCCTGGGAAACGCATGCCTTCGTTTGCTGGAGGTGTGCCCTTTAGGTGAACCCGGACCCGGGTGTCCCCGGTAATCCTGCAGATTCCCCTTTCCTGCGCAAAGCAGTTTTTATAAAGTTCCTGGTTTGCAGCGCTCAAGCTCTCTGTAGAAATCCCCCAGACTTGAAGCTCTCAATCAAGCAAGAAACTGCAAACTGGAAGCCTGGAACTCTAAGCAAGCAGAGCCTTTTCTGCATCCAACAACGCCTTTGGAAGAGATCCACGCTGCTGTTTGCATTGCAGAGCAGCCGACCAGCCTTAGTCATAGGCCAGGAACCTGTTTACACTAGGTTGCAGCATGGTAATAACAATTTACGACTTCTGGAAATGAAGGGGTTTTGATTTGGGTGGTTTTTTGTTTTTGTTTTAAACTATGTGACATTAGCTGTAAAGAAAACAGTGGAATTCCCAGCTGTATGAACCCTGGTAAACTTAGCTGAGAGTTTGTTGTTGCTGATGCTCCTGTGGTTTCTGGTGTGTTGACACTGAAATCATGTGCAGTAATAGCCAAAATAGTTAAACACAAAATACAAATCCCCTATCTAAGGATCCTGCTCCATAACTCCATTTTTCCTCTCTCCTCAAATCCCTTTCTGATAGGTATTGCAGCCCTCCTACTGCACAGGTTTTTGGTTTGTTTTTTTTTTCAGAAAGCAGCTTGCCATTTCCCAAGGATGCTCCTAAACACTCTGCTTCTCTTTTGCTACTTATCTTTGTTATGATGATACACTTTTATAAGTGTTTGAGCCTTACAATGTAGATCAAATGTGAATCTGTGCAGAAAGGAAGCAAAGAAAATTAAGATGAGGGCTTGTGAGACGTGCTGGCTGCTGCAGGTACTTGGTTGTTCTGCAACCAGCAGAGCCCAAAACTGAGACTGAGCAGAGGAGATGAGTTAACATCAGAGAGGGGAGCCAACAGCTCTGAAAGAAGGAGGAGGAATAAGAGTGTGACCACTCCATCATGTGGCATGTTCTGTCTGAGTCTGTCATGATGGGAGGAGGTGCATTATTGAGCAAGCCACTCTTTTTGTCATTGCCTATAATTACAGATACACCCATAACTGCACACACAACCTTATCACAAAGAGGATTTCACCTCCCTTTGGACATGAGCAATGCCACTATAGTTTCTGTGACAGGCAGCACCTTTGTACAGGTGGAATTTGGTAGAATTCTCCAGAAAGCTGTCTAGTCTTAACTTTTCTTTTCAAATGAGGTAATCTTGTCTAAATTATTCAGTGCTGTAGCCCAGATATCAGTTCTGGGTCACCTCATGTAATAGTGACCCTCTCCACTCTCAGGATTCTCACAATGATAGCAATATTTTTGGAAACATGTGCTCTTAACAGGAGGTTATACACACAATAATCCTGTCTCTATCTCACTACTGTGTGTACACGTGAAGAGTCTAAGAAAAGAGAACAGCTCACAGTCCCATATAGATCACCTTTGTTTGGACAGTGCATCTCAGTGCCACTTGCACTGAGATTGCAAGGCCAGCTGTCATTCCATCTACTCTGCTGGTGGGTCTGAGGATTTACCTCTCCCGCAACTCTGAGGGGGTTCAAACTGTAGACCCAAATGAGGCATATTGAAAAAAAAACAACCCAAAACCAACATCAGTTCCTGCATAAACTGAGTGAAGAAACTTAAAGACCTGCAAGTTATAATTGCTAATGACTTCTGGTGCAGTCTTGACCTGTCCTACAGGCCTATAGCCAGTGTCCATGGCTGACATTTTTCTAGCCAAGAGCTAGATTCCTACTAGCCAGATTTCTTCAAATTCCAACTCAGGCCTTGAACCTCTCCTTGGCATTTCCTACTGTGATAACTAATTGGCTCCTTGATGAAGCTGTCAATGTGCATAAGGAATGCTGGACTGGGGGCTTATGGTTCAATCCATTTACTCACTGAAAGTAAGAGGAAATTTCTTCCTGACATTGCTAGAAGTGCAAAGGGACTACACAGATCTGCCTACAGAAAAATGAGGGACACTATGCCACATGTTTTCTCTCATAGTTTTTCCCCTCCCTGTCACTAAGCATTAAAACCATCACAGCTAGGTAAGATTAATATTCTTTTGTGACATTTAAGGAAACACAGCTGGATCAGCAAAGCATATCAAAAGGCTTGATCAAATACTTATAACACTTACTGATATTTTTTATAGTTTATTTTCACATTTCCCTAAGATAATGCATGGGAACATGGTAAACACATGCGCAATTTTTCAACTGAGATTTGTTGCATTAGTTTAATATGGGTTTTAAATGTTCTTTAATGAGTAGTTTGAAGGTTGCTACCCCACTGACTTCTAGATTTTAGACTCAAGATCAATTTTATGCTCTTCCAGTTTATTCTGAGGTAACAGTAGGAACTCCTATTTTTAGCAACTAACAGTTTTGAAATTAACATTTATTTGATGATGAATCTCCCATTTGTTTCCAATAGAGTAAGATTTTCCCAAATGCATTTGGCTGCCTTAATTAGAAAAAGGAAAGAACAGATCTTTGAGAATTCAGTTAACATTTGCTAGCACTTCATCAACTAATGCCAAATGCAGGAAGGAAGTAACCATTCAATTCTTTAAGAAAATTAATGAATGTTAGCACATTATTATCATTATATGGAAAAGATAGCATAGGAAACACTATCACAAGCAGAAAGTGATAGTGAGCAAACTCTAACTACAGTTTTGATCAGCTCATCAGTTACCACTGCTGTTTTACAATAAAATTTGAATTGCAGTTTTTTCCAGAAAAAAAAAAATCTGGGCCTGGGTTTACCCTTTACTTTCCCTGGCTGTAGCATATACTGCCCATGGTAGTGGTGACTTCAGCTCTGCCTGCTGTCACTGTGCTTGCAGACCCAGGGGAGGTGTCAGGATGTGCTGGCTGGCCTGGCCACACTGTTCTTATTGCTGCCACTGCTGCAGTTGAGCTCTGAGTGACCTGCATGGACACAGCCAGCCCTGGCTGCCCAATAGCTGTGATGACGTTTTTACCAGTGGTGCCATCTAGAGAGCCATGCTGCAGGTAACCTAGTACTGGGAAGTGAGTGCCAGCATCTGAATAGCTATGATCTCCAAAGATAAAACCAAGCAACCTTCCTCTGCTCCCAGATAGCCCTATCAACCAGCAACTTACTGGGACCCTTGTTGGCCACAACTGTGTCGAAACCCAATGTCAAGTGCTGCTGTGATGGCTGTGCCTCCATGGTGATCCCTGCCTTCCCACTTGGGTTTGGGACTGGTGACTGGGACATGAACCATCCTGCACACATGTAGAGTAACAATACACCCATATATATCCCATCGTCTGCACACAACTATTTGTAAAACTGAAAGACTGATAGTCACACTAACCAAAAGAGAACTACAGTAAGTATTGAATATATAATGCTTCTTGGGATAAATAAATCTTGTGAGTCACAGGGAGCTCCAATAGCAGAGGCTATTAAGTTCAGAAAGGAACAGGGGTGTAAATGTCGTGGCCTTTTAGGGACTGCATGCTTGAAGGAAGATGCCTTTACAACATTCTGTGCTTTACTTCTTCTCTTCTCTTAGAGCTTTCCTGAACCTCAGTGCTTTTGTGCTTAGCTGAAAGGGAAGTCCACAAGAACATTACACACTGGGTTCCCCAAACTCGTAAGGTTGTAATGCTTTCTGCTTATGTTTTGGGAGCAAAAGACAGGACCTTTTATCTCCTCACCCCAATATATGGCCTGATGACAGTAAGGTGCAACTTCGTTTCAAGGGCTTTAACTTCTTCTAGTTTGTTATGGTGCTAAATGTCTTTCAATCACAGCAATGCACAGAATGTCCAGCACCTTGTCCCAGCACAAATCCCAAACCTACTGCTGTGGAATTTGGACCTTCAAAATAAATCAGGGTAGGATTTCATATATAATTGTATTTTTCATTCACAACTCTCAGTAATCTGCTGATATTTGTAATGGTCTAAGAGCATTGGTAAAGAAATGTTCACATTGTGCAGTTGCTCAGCTGGATTCCAACATGACCTTAAGAAAAACAAAAGCTGGAGGCAATTAGTATCTATAAGTATCTGAAATAGATGCATCCAGGCTCTTCTTGGTGGTGCTGACCAGTAGGACAAGAGGCAATTGGCAGAAAATTACACTGAAAAATTCCACCGGAATACGAGGAAGCACTTCTTTACTGTGTCTGTGACTATGCACTGGAACAGACTGTCCAGAGAGGTTATGGAGTCTCCCTCACTGGAGATATTCACAAACCATGTGGATGCAATTCTGTGCAATGCAGTCGAGCAGGGAGGTTGGACCAGATGACCAACTATGGTCCTTCCCAACCTGACCCATTCTGAGATTCTGTGAAATATCATCCTGAGGAAGGCTGGTCACTGGAGAAATGCCTCTCTGCCTGACTAATCTGTAACCTGTCCACTGGAAATACTTGCACTAGGGAAGGTAGAGCATCACTGAATGCTGGGCTGCTACTTCACACACAGGCTTGTGGTCACTCCTGATTGTGACTGGAAGCTGTGGCTTGGTGTGGACTTGCCCAATCCTTTGTATAAGGGACACATTCTCTTCAGGCTTGGGTGGGTCTCCTGAAGATTTGCATTTGTTGCTAAGCAGTAATCTATGTTGATTTCAAGAGTCTGGTGGAGATTGAAGATTTAGGTGCCATGAAGAGATATTGTAACCCTGTGGCTTTTGCATCCCTAAGACAACAGGAAAATACAAAGTGATGGCGCAAGAAGCAGGAAATTGGTATTTAGCCCTGTATCAGATACTGTCCTGGAAGAAAAAGGGCATTTTTAAAGGTATGCACCTTTGCAGGGCCAAGTAGCAAAGAAACATGTATTTTCCTCCTGCTCTGTACCAGCCTGCGCTCTGGTGCTGAAAGCAACACTTGGGAAAGTCTGTATGAAGTTCTCTCCAGGGTATGATAGCTCTGAAACCTCCATTAATTCTCCATGAAAAGAGGGAAGGGAGGGGGCAGAACACCCCTTCAGCTTTTAACTTTTCCATATGCCTTGATCCACAGATGAACTGACAGTGGGGTAGCCTTAAGAGAACAGCTACTATTTCTTTTAAAAGGATATGCATTTATTTACACAATGAATCCAGCACCGATTCAGTGACAACTGCCAAAGGTAAGTTGGACAGTGGACAGTGACAATTGTCCAAAGGTAAAGCCACAACTTAGATCAGATGTAGAGCTAACATAAACCATGAAAACTTTATTGAAGCCAGCGCTAATTTCTATGGCTTCATCCTGTATGATATGTGGAAAGGAAACCTAGTGGCAAAGCCACTGGGAAAGAAAGGACAAAAGAAAGTTAGTAACCTTCACTTTGAGGTTGGGTTTTTGGTTGGTTTTTTTTTTTTTTTTTACTTTTGCAGGTTTCTGCCTCAAATTAAAATCGGTTAATGAAGTGCTTCACTGTGAACAGTAGGTCGATTACTGTAAGGATTACATTTGTCTTTAATGAAGTGAATCTTACTGCTATTGCTCCTGCTCAAGGATATTCTAATAAATGAAGTCTTGCATCCTAAAGAGTTTCAAGCATATTAGAAAATTGTGAATAAATAAAAAATCCAAAAATAATTTTTAATTACGCAGAGATTGTTCCCAAAGTGAATCCATCTCAGACAGGAAGGTGGCTTTAAATACCTGGTGGTTTAAGAAGAACCATTTTCAAAGGGAGTATTAGAAAATTAATCTTTTACAGATGGAACATTCATGGCACCGATTAATTAATGAAGTTGGAAATCAGCATAACTTTAGTACAGAAATAGATAAAAGCTGTTAAAACACAAGCATCTAAAAAAGATCTGATTTTTTTTTTTCTTGGTTATACCAGAGTAAAGCACAAATTAGACTTTGGGCTATAAGAACTTCCTGAAAAATAATCTTTTCTATCTGCACAATTAAGACTGTGAGATGAAACATACCTTAGGCAAAAACCCCTTAGTTATTGTGAAGTATCAAATCATCACTGAAATAACTGGAGCTGTACTGATAATCCCGGCAGAGCGCCTGAGCCATCCAAGTTTCTGTGCAGAAGAGAGCTGCAGTTTGACATCTGCCTATTCCATGGATATTTCAAAATTCATCTGGCTTCACCTGATAATAAAATGAGCCAAATCCGAATTCATCAGACATTCTCCTTGCTAACCTGCCAGTCTCTGCCATCCTGTTCTCTGCTTCTGATTTTAAGCCTGATTTCTGCATTTAATAACAAATCTGATCATCTTGGCTGAGTTGAATAGCTCGGGGCTTTTTGGTGCAGCAGCTAATCCATCTTTGTTCAGCCATGCAAAAGTATCACCGATAACTACCACAGAACTTACACCTCCACAACAAGCCAACTAAAGCTGCGAGAGTGGGTAAAGTGCCTCTGAACTCATGTCCATAGGGCATAAATCCAAGCTGGAAAATCCAACCAGACTTCCATCTGAGTGGGAGGAGGCCTGGTTAATTTGATTAGAAAGTGGCTAAGGTGCCCATTCCTGCTACCACTGCTAAAATAATAGTAGGTGAGGGCAAAAAATGGAGATGACACATTTGCAAACAATCTAAAAAGAAGCAGTCTCAAATTTACCTGTTCCACAACCTTCCAATGCCTTTACAACAAGGGATGTGGGTTTTCTTATGACTGTTTTTCCAACAATAGAAAATGACTTGATGTCAACTTCTGTTTTTGAATGGCACGGACCGAGTTGGGTGGAGGAGGAAGGAGCCAGCCAAGAGGAAATTTGAGGCTTTTTTGTTTCTCACTGTAAGCAGGTATGCGTTGACTGTACTGCTTCCAAAGGCGTATGCTGCAACTCAGCATTAATAATAGCTCACAAAAATGTGGCTAAACCTGTATAATGCACAAGATGTAGTCATAGCACCCTGTAGGACAGCACCCATTATAGTGCAACCTCAAGATGTCTAAGTAGTAAATCCTCTGCCTTCTTCAAGTCCACCACATTTACAACCTCTTTGTTCCTAAAGTCCTCGGTCTCAGAATGAACTTGTCTAATAAAGGCAGCAGAAATCAGGGCCACGGAATTTTCCAGGAAAATGTTTTTACTGGAAAATTCCATTTCTGAGAACTAAAATCATTCTCCAAAATGTAACTGTTAAAGAAATAATTCACCCAAAGCTTCCAAGGACACAAGATGTTCTTAGAAGATACTTGGTGGGCTCTGGTGCTCCCACATCTTGTAATGTTTGTATTACTTGTGGGTTTTTCAGTCAGATTCCTGCACAGCCTTGCCACATGGAGTGAAAAAAAATCCCTAAGGTTCTTGCTGCAGAAACAAGGGTCTGGTAATCCTGAGGTTTTATCTTCACTTAACCTTAGCTTTAGACTGCAACACAGAGCTGGAAAGCCTCAAATCCCAGTTGATTCAACCAGAGGTTTCCAGATGTATCTCACAACTGGTCCCTCCTCTCACTGGATCTTAAAAGCCATGTGGCCACAGTGGAAAGTGAACTTTCAAGCTCAATTTTATTCCTAAACAAAAGATTTTAACTATTTCCAAAACTTTTTGTTTGGTTGGTTTGGATTTATTTTTGTTCTGCCACTGTAGAACATTTAGAATATTTTTTTCTCTATTTGTCCTTACTCAAGATCTTTGGATTCCCAATAAAAAGGAAAAGTGTCATTTTCATCAGCTTTAATCAAAGTCCAAAAATAGAAAGAAAGAAGAATAAAATTCCCAGACCTGTAGTACCAACCTCTACTTGGGAAAGCTGTGGAGCTTTCCATCCTAACAGCAGAATTGCATCATTAGATAGAAAGAGTAACACTCAGAATGGTTTTTCATTGGAAATATGGATGAACAGAATAACAATGGTCTTTGTCATCATAATCAGAAAACAGAGTTGATCCCGTTACTCACATAAGATAAAGTTTGTATCTCCCTGCATTAAATTAAATTAAATGAACTTAAAGTTCATTTAAGTGCTTTTTTTGAATCTTGGCCAGTGAATAAGACATTAGTCAAGAGGTTTGAGATGTTGTGAAAAGAATGAAAAAAAACATGCTTTTTAAAATTAATTGAAATGTTTTCATTCAACAAAATCAAATTTTGACATTTTATTCAGTTTCACTAAATTTTTATTTTGGAATATTATGGAGGAGGAGAAAGTTATCTGCGATACACTCTAGTCTGCTGCCCTAAGGAAATTCAGATTACATTATCACACTCACTCTGTGTGTCTCTGCTTGCCTGTCCTCCTTCTCTCTTCCCACACTCCCAAAAGGTTTTGAATCTAGTTTTGATGAAATGTATCAGAATGTTCTGCAATTCTTACAGTCTCAGCAAAGTAAGCTTGTGAGTAAAGTTGGAAAAGAAACACTATTAATACACCATTAGGGGTAGAAGAATAAACATAAATCTTATTACATATGGGAAAATTTGCACCAGAATTTCTCATTATGGTCCCACCACTTACAAATCAGCTCATTACCAGTGTTGGAGAGTTCAGGTTTTCTGTTGATGGTCTTTTGGCTGAATGCATAGGACAAATCCAAAAATTTTAAAGAAACAAGAAACAGCAAAATAGAGACAAGGATAAGGCTCTGAAGAAACTGTGGGGAAGACAAATATTAAGGAATTGTGTTCAGCTGGGAATGGTCTAAAAGGATGTTTTCTTCCCACATTTTGTCACAGTGAGCAAAAAAAAAAAAAGAAAAAAAAAGAAAAGAAGAAAAAGAGTACAAACTATTGTTATTGGATCTAGAAATCTACTGAAACTGAATGATCTGTGAGAATTATGGAGAAGTTTAAAGTGCAAAAAAGGCAGGCCCTGAAAGAGTAGAAAAAGCTTCCCCATAACACAGAACATTTCTCCCAGACAGTGATGGAGATCTCAGTTGAAAAGAGCAAACATGTGCTTTCAAGGAAATATTTAGAGAGAGAACACTGGAACTATTTAATTCTTTTCTGCAATATATTATGACTGTGAATAAAAGAATCAGTTACATTTTGAAAAAACTCTTCACAGGTTATTAGTTAATCACTTATGTATCTTCCACAGCAGTAGCCCTAAACTTCCAAGTGCAGCTGGGCTTTGCCATGAACTAGGTAGGGAAGGTATGGCGATACTGGGATCCCTTTGGGAGTGGTTGCACTAGGGGGTCATAGAGCCCAGGGCAGAGGAAGAATAAAGATCACACTGGAGAAGGGTTGAAAATAGGGATTTAAAAAAAAATCGTTGAAAAACATTCCCTCAAGCCTGAGGGAAACAAGATGTAAAGCCCAAAGCCATTTTAAAAGGAAGAAAATTAATTGGGAAAACAGTCGTTGAAGCATTGATAGAGGAAACATCTTTTTATGGAGCAGATCCCAGTGATTTCCCACCTCACTGTTTTCTCTTCAATACAAAACTCTCCACCAAAAGTAGTTCTTACCCAGATTTACTACATGGGTTTACTAATCAGTGGGATCAGTAAAGAGCCAAGAGACACTGTGATTGCCCGAGCAAGGCAACATAACCAGCCAGGGTGTATTGAGTGCTCTGGAGCAACTGCCCTGTGACAGTATTCCCTCATAGTAAGCAAAAGCAGGATAAACTGGTCTGCAATTACCAAGAGGGTTAATTCGCTCCTTTTAACATAAACATAGATCTAAAATGAGATTATGTTACATAAGAAACAAGGCAAAGTTTGAAGATATTTGTTGAAAATTGGCCTAATGACTCTTTTGTCATTGTAATTCACACCTTTCACCTCGCTAATATCCAGCAATTGCAAATTGGCATGCTACCAGAAAATGAAAGTAGTATCTTTCACCTGTCCTGTTTGCTTAATCTGCTCTTTCCCCTTCATTCTTATGAATTTTCAGACATGATGGACTTTCTTATTAAAGCTGCTAGTCATTTCCAATTTATAACCACTGCATAGCCAGCTGCCTGCTTCTTTGTTTTTAAAACGTGAGGGTTTTTTTGTTGTTGTTGAGCTAATGACATCAAAACACCTGTGAAACTTTGCATTTTACAGCCCCTGGCTGACAGCAGATTACACCAAAAAACCCCATGATTCCTTAACATGTTCTATGCCCACTCAGGACACATGGCCTACAAGTGTTGAAGACAACAAAGAAACTCACAAGGACTATTTCTAGAGGTACTAGACATTACCAAAACTTCTCTAAAGCTGGCACAGAGCCACTGACCTGACCCTGTCTTTTTAGAGACTCAGAAGGCCCAAGCCCAAGCCATGATCTGGTCAGCCCACATATAGAGCACCATTCGAGGAGTCTCCAGCCATGAGCACCTCCAGTGTGGGGTGGGGAGAGAACACAGTGGGCAGTAGGTGTGGTGGTGTGAGGATGAAACCCTGCAGAGGTGAGGAAGGAAGGCAGCACAGGCTGTTTTGAAGGTGGTATTGCTGAGCTGGGCTAGGGGCCAGCTGCCTGCCTTGCCGGTCCCCTCCCACAGCAGAGAACCCACAGCCCTGCAGAAGCTGTTATCATCTGCCACCACCAATTACTCGCAGAAATTCTCCTCCCTTTAGTCCTCCAGCAGATGTCTTGTGGCTCAGATACAGGAAAATCACTACACCGATCTTGGACACACTTGACACATCTTCCAGTGGCACTAGAAGTGAGGAAGGAATTTGCCATGCCCTTATAAAGGCACATTTTCCATGTACGCAGAGTCACATGGGCTGCAGGGCTAGGAATTGCCCGTTTCAATTGACACAGGCAGGCTGTGCTGCCACTGTGCCCTGAGGGTGATGGTAACATCTCCAACACCTATATATTGTTATATTCCGTAGTTTGTTATTTATTAAGTATTCCTTTCTAGAAGAATTAGTACTAACCAGACCAAAGAGGAGAGGAGTCCTCTTTGCCAGGAAGCTTCTCCTCTCAAGATTCCAGTTTCATGAATCAGATTTCTGTTTAACTCATTTTATCTGGCACAAAACACAGCAGATACATTCCGTGCAGAGAAGTAACAGCAGAAAACGATGCAAGCATCTTTCAAGGGGAATAAGCTAGTACATGAACGGAAGAAACTAGTATATCAAGTGCAATTTGATAGTTGTCTTTTCCTCAAGCACACAGAACTTGCCAAGTAGATGCACTCTGCTGTCAGTTTTTAGCTATCTTTCTCTTCCTTATCACCCTGTTAAGAATCAACACTCATGTTTTGTAAACACCTGCACCCCATTTTAGGAAAGAACTATGGCTGTGGGAGCAGCAGGAAGGATTTCCAAGTTTTGTTACAGTGCTGATATGCTCTCAGCAGATACAGGGGTGTACTTGATTCAAACAATGTGTTGTAGATCTGTTTTCCTCCCTTGGCTAAGCAAGATTTAATCTGTTAGAGTGCTTGGTGGACATCTTTAAAAAATATGTGGTATGAAAATACAAAATTGTGGGTCTGAGATTGAAATACAACCTTGCCTTTTCACTGACAGCATGAGGTGCATGCTGTTTGCTTACTCATTGCAGTAACCAGTCTGGTACATCTTTCCAGGTTTTCAATATTAGATTATCTGAGGATATAAAATCAAGCTGGCAGAATGAGTCAGCTGATAGATTATTGCCTAATAAAAAAAAAAAAAAGGCACAGGAATGTCATTATATTTTTCTACAAAGAGCTGCACGTACCTGTGGGGCTGTGAAGATAAGAAGTATGAACTCGATTACTGCTAATATGCACTGCTTCATGTCTCAGATATTTCTTTTATCTAATTTTTTGTTAATATCCTAGAGTTGACAAAATACTTCAGAGAAATTAAACTGATGAATACTCTTTCATTGGCCTTGTTAAAAATTCAAGCAATAATACCACAATAGCAATAAAAGTTATTGCTAAAAAAAAAATAGTTCCAAGTCACAAGTTGTGGCAGCAAACCTGCTCCCATGTGGACTCTTGTCTCCATGGGGCCACAAGCCATGCCTCTAGCCCCCCTCTCCAGCTACCAAAACTTCACCATGTAAACCCAATACAGCATTCCACCCTTCTGGCCTCTCTGGGGGAAAAGCAGATATCTACACAGCTGGCCATCAGTCCTCATCTAAGGCCATCTCCTTCCATGGCCAGGAGCAGAGCCCTCTCTGATCATCAGTGAGGGGAAGCTGGAATTGCAAAGGAAGAAAAAGCTGACAAGAAGCAGTAAGGAAAACCAGAAAACTGATACTGGAAGGAAGACAATTTGCCTGAGCCCTCTCACAACATACAAACAAATGCCGCAGGCAAAATCTGAAATGGCAGAGCAGAACCACAGTTTCCATAAGCTTTTCTGTCACAGAAGCCACGACTGCTAGCTATTAAAACAGACTTAATGGCCAATAGCTTCCTGTCATCTCAAAGAGCTACAAAACAAGAGGGACACAAGTGCTGCCAGCCCATCCTGTGCCATGACCATGGTGGCTGTCACACTGCACACCTGGGGAGCACCACAGCTCTGGAGGAACAATGGTCCCTCACTGTTCCTGAGGGTGATCTCTGTGGATAGAACAGCACCTTCCTGCAGAAACATGCTGTTTTTTTCCCCCTGAATAATTTCTCTGTAATGAAGCATAGCAAAATTGCCCAGTATTGCTTTCTCTGAGCATTAACTGCTTGTGAAGTAACTTCACAAGTAGGTTGGTTGACTAGCTCCTTCCTGCAGAACTATGATGGGAAGAAAATACATGCCCTCTTTAATTTAATAAGTAAAATTAAATTGAATTAAAATGAAAAATATTCTTAATGAAAAGTGGTTGTTTTCTTTTTTTTTTTCAATAAAGAAGAAAAATCCAAATAACAATAGTGTCCCAGATAGTGCTGATAAACTTCAAAACTTCCACTTGAAGAAAAAAAGTTACTGGAAGACATTTCTGAGGCCAGAGAGAATTCTGTATTTATTAACAGGCAAAGTTCAAAAGATTAATCATACAGAGTCTTTGATATTTCATCTTGCAAAAGAATAATCATGATAAGAAAAATGTTTTGGCAAGAGCACCCTCACTGCTGAACACATGATGATTTCTCTGGAAGAGGGAACAAGATCTAACTTGTTGAAATGGCACTGCAAATGCAGAAGAAAAGCAGGTTTTACTGAGCACTGTTTCTAGACACTTCTGTAGATGTTTGTCCGAGTTCTTGGACTATCTCTGACACAGCACCTGTGGGAGGAATGAAAATAGAAAAGCCATCTTGTTCATGCCATTTATTTTTCCTCTTTCTCATTCCTGCTGGTTTTAACACTGGGAGAGGATTCTCTAAGGGGTTCATAAGGCCAGTTTTCTCTGATTCACAGAGAACAGCAAGCAGCTCAGTGAAAAGCCACACTGGGGGAAAAGAAATCCAAACCACAAGCCATCAAGGTGAGTTAGTATTTCCACCCATGGTTTTGCAAGGGATTAACTATTAATAAAGATTTACCTAATCTGTCCTTTGCCTGTACAGCTGAAATATTAATAATGGCCATATGTCTTGTAGATCTCTTGTATTTCCTCCACAGCAAGTTGCCAATAGTGAATATAGCTCCAGGCTGTTTCTATACTACTGAAACTCACATTGTTGTGCTTTTTTGACCCTTTTTCTCCATTATCATTAAAAAGAAAAAGGAAAAAGTGATTTTTTTTCACTCAGACTCTGCTGTCACTCTCCATGCCCACCATATATTATTTGCCTCCTCATTATCTCAGCCACAACAGTAAGAGTACAGAATGAAGCACAGAGAAAAAGCCTGGAGCTATCTTAGAATGCCTGATATCACAAGAATTACCTAACTAGCCAGCTTCCCTTTGCAATCAGATTGTGATATGATACCATGGCTGGAAATCTGTAAAGTTTTTTTAGTTCTGACTTCTGCCTCCCTCTTGTTTACATATTTTCGTCATCTCTAGAAGCTTTGAGTTTTATTTGCTTTACTTTGATTTCACAAATGTTCTCATTCATGTTTTAGGTTTCATGAATGTCTGAGGTTTCTAGAACAGACTAAACCTTGGTTTTCAGGACAACCCACAAACTTCTAGTGCTATACTCAAAGTCTTTTAAACACAACTCATAAAACATGCATCAGTATAGAAATTTTAGATGGAGAGATTTTTTTTCCTCTCCCGGTTAGGAGGTACCTCAAACTTCAGGACAACATAATTTCTAGCCTAATAAAGGCTCCTAGTGCTATTAGCTCTATTCCAGCTTCATCCCTGTGTCTCTTCAGTGTGGGAAGGAGGGCAGGGAGGGTGGGCATCCTTTACCTTCCTAACACCACCAAAGGAGCTGCAGGGATTTCAGCCTCAGGTGTCTTGGAAACAGACCAGCTACCATATGTGGAAGCCAAGTGAAATGAATAGGCAATCTCGGTATTTTGAGCTGTTGTGATCTCATAATATGACACCAAATTAAAAAAAAATTAAAACAAACTACATCAAATTTGACCTTTTCCAGTTCTGGACAAAACATATTATCAAGGATGCTTTTGGCTTTCATCTCTCTTCCATTAATATGTGCCTCCCTAGCAAGTATTTTACAAATCCCATTGGTTTCTGTGCAGCAAAAACAAAGGTTAAAAGAAGCCAATCTAAAGAAAACGGTTTGGGTTTTGGAGTGTTGGGCCTTTTGATTATGGTTTTTATTTCCTTTTTTTTTCCTTCCTTTTTTTAATTCTTTTTTTAATCTTCACTTTATTCTTTTGTCCAGAAATTACAAATTTGGTTCCCAATTTAGAACGCAATTGTTTATGACAATAAATCAGTTGACTTCACTGATGCAGTGCCATCCAAAATGACTTTGTAATCTGGAAAAAAATAGTTGTGCTGAGGAGAAAGGGAGCGATGGACATTTCCCAGGCTTTTTTGACCTTCTGAGCAAGAATTGGAGCTTGCCTAGTGGTTTAGATGCTAATCTATCTACCCAGTGTGTGGGTGTGCTCTGAGTCACAGCCAACATGTGCACTCACTTCTAAAACAGGGCTTCCTAAATATTTTTGTACGGGTAGCTTTTGTTTAACTTTCATTTGGCAGAGTCCCACATTGGGAACGGTCAAAAGCTCAGGAAGGACCATATGTTGCGTGTAGAGCTGCTAAGAACAACTTTGAAAGTTTTCAAATCGTTTTCTCTCAAACTGAAGAAGAAAAGCCTCACCCTTCCCCCAACATGATTCAAGATATTGCTTTTTTCTCACCCACTTGCCAGAAAACCACATCTGTCCAACTTCAAGTGTGCAGCAACTGTCTGTCCATAGTGAAGATAAATGTCTTTTTGTCTGGGGTATTTTTTTTTTTTGCTTCGGTTTTTTGGTTGTCTCTTTGTTTGTTTGACTTTGCTTGTTTTGGGGTTTTTTGTGTTGTTTTTTTTGTTTGGTTTGATTTTTAAGGGGCTGTTTGTTTGTTTGGCCTGGGTTTTTTGTTGTTGTTTGGTTTTGGGGGGTTTGTTTGGTTTGGTTTTTTTGGGTTTTTTTGTTTAATATGTTTGTTGTATTTACTTTTTTAACCCATGCCCAGTTACCAAAACTCAAGGGGCATCCCGCTGAGGATGTTCCAGGCAACTGTAACCATGTAAATCTGAGCAAACAGGATACAGTGGCCATATACAGTCAGTGGGTACCACCGAGATTTCAGCAAAGAGAAGTATTTATTTTTTTTTATATTGTTCTCCCTATTACATAACTGGGAACAGGGATAATGAACGTTTCAGTCGAAGCATCACAGGTGTTACAAATTGCTTTCTCTCTTGAAGGCCCTGTTATTAACCCAGTTACTGCTGTAATAATACCTGCTGCTCTGCAAATAAGCCTGAAAAATGCACTGGGGCCAGATTCAATAAAGGGCTTAGGTGACTCAGCGTTAAGTTGGTGTAATACCCCGTGTTTAAGATCTCAGGCCTTTGAGCAGAGTCTGAATCCTGAGCAACAGATCTATAAAGTGCACAGAGAGCGTTAGGTGCTTGCAACAACAACCCCAAGCAGCTTAGCATGTACCTGCTTAGACCTAGCCAATAAAGCTGGCTGGGTGGAGAGACAAACCTTAAAACCCACCTGGCAGACCTGCCAGGAGACACTTGCATTTGTTTGGGATCTGCAAACTGCCTCCATTCCAATTCATAAATTTATGGGCATTTCACCCCCCCTTTATTCATTTTCCTTTTTCTTTTTTTCTCCTTCCCTTCAGAGAGCTGTGCAGGCCTTATGCTTTTTAATGTCCCCTCTCTGCCACTGCTGCCACACAGTCATAGAAGACCCTGCTGCTAAAGCAGTGACCTGGGAATTGGATGTGCTAGGTTTGTTTTCCAGCTTTGGCTGCACAGTGTGCGTGGGAAGGGGTCTTCAACTCCTGCCCACCTTCCTTCCCCCCAAGCTTATGCCACTGGTAAAGTAGGTCAGTGTGAGTGGGCTGGAGGGAGAGGGCTCCGTCTGCAACTGTGCAGGAAACATTTCTAGATACACTAGTCCAGAAAGAGAAAGGGCACATTAGGCAACAGAGTCAAGTTTCCTCATGCTCAGGACACTCACCTGCCATGAGGACATCCAGGTTTCTGGCCCTTGTCTGTGCCTGGTTTTCTGTGTTTTGATCAGCAGCGGTTGAATGGGAATGACAGGAAAAAGAAGTTCCAGCAGGGAAACTAAAACCCAGGCCTGTCCAGCTCTGCTTGGAGTGAGTGGCATGGTTGAAGTGGGACTGCCTGTTGCCAGAGTCGCCTCTCTGCTGCTGGCATGGCTTTCTCTCAAGAGACTGAAAGGATTTCAACATTCCGTATTCAAAGAGGGAATGAAAATCTCCAAGTCCTCTAAAGTAAATACTTAGTCTACTGTGTAGTGCTAGGGCTGAGAAGAAGAATTTTGCATTTTGGCAGCAAAAAGCAAGAGTCAGTGCTCATAATAAGGTGAGAAATATGTCCCTGAAAGCTGAGTATGCTTAGAGTACACTTGTGGGACCAATTGTCCCTGCAATAGGCTTAGTTACGGATATGTACAAAGTGACCCTTGAATTACTCAACTCCACTAAGATTGAGACATCTCAGGATATGCACAGACTTACAGCTCTAAGATCTTGGAAACTGAAGAACAAATAATATCTTGAACTTAATCACCACCAGCTTTGTTGGGATTTTAGTCTTAAACGTCTCAGCTGGGTCAAGTTCCAGGTCAGAAAATCTGGTAAAGATTTGACACCTCACTCCTTTTAAATGAGCAGCAAGGGATAGAGTCTCCTGCAGACTGCAGTGCTCCAGACTCCATCCCTCTGGCAGGAAACAGCAGGCAAAATTTTACTCTCAGTTACCTTATTACAACTTCAACAGCATAACTGGGCCAAAAATATGATAACAGAATTGGTTCATGGGTTTTTGTTTTGATTTTCATAGGCAAGGTCGTGCTACAGTATGGTGAGAAATACAAGCAGAATACTCACTACCAACAGCTTTATGTGGCCAGTGCAGTAGAGCTTCTACCTGTTGGGAATCCACTACAGCAGAAACCTCACAGATGTGATTGAAGAAAAATACCTCAAGAGAGTCAGAAACCTTCCCAGACCCAGGACTACAAGGGGCCTTAGATGTGTGTATGATGCCTTTGAGATGTGACGTGCACTGAGCAATACTGCAGACACATTCTGAGTCCATTTTAAACTTCCTTCTGCTGTTTTCTCCCTGAACATTGTTTCCCTTTCTTGCAAAGTTAGCCCAGGCCAGCCTCCCACTATCCCTCAGAGCCCATTTTCCTGCACGGGGAGCTGAACGCCTCCAGCTGCTGGTAGCATTCTCCCCGCGTTACCACAGCAGCGCAAACAGCAAAACATTAAACACCAGGATGCTGTGTGAGAAAAGTCCTGCATCCTCCGGGTTCCTGAGCAGCCTTTATGCAGCTGCCAGGCCCCTGGAGGAGCCTGCAGACTCTGGGTGTTTGCTCCATCTCCTTTTCCAGCTAAGCCTGGCATTTTTCTGGGACAACTAAGATTATCTGTGCAAAATGAGTAGTCAGCACTGGTTATACCAACTTTACGCAGAGAAGCTTTCTAGTGGCCACTCTACTCAGAAAGAACATAACTTAAAACTTTTTCCCCAAATATACTTCTCTGTAACCTTTGACAGGTACATTTGTCCTTCTTATATATCTGCCTGGGCTCCACCCCTGCATTACATAAGCCCTTCTCCCAGAGATAAGTCAACACAGAGGAATTCACATGGAAGGATCTTTCACTGTGGCTCTGAGTGGGGAAGCATGTGAATAGCATGTGTATTACTTTTGGCTTGGTTTCAGTTTATTTTTCCTTCCTTTGAACATATCTGATCTTCAGAAAGTAAGGAGTGATAGAGACTTCATTTCCTATTAGCTGACTGCAGCTACAGATTGGACTGACATACACTGATGTGTTAATTTGGCAAGATATCAAAAAATCAGAGCCAGAAAAGCTGACAGGCAGCACAGTTCCCTGTAAAACAGATTTCCTTAAATAAATCTTTTGTTTTGACAGTGTGACAGCTCTGTTCAAGAACTGTATCTGTATTGGAACAGTATATTTTGATTTCTCCAAGACATGCAATTTAACTGTGCATGGCATTTTGATTTAAAATGTGCATTAACTGCAACTTACAGAGAGTGTACTGGATGGATTAGAAATTGATTCCCTGTTAGGTCTTAAAAATGTAGCTGTTCATCAGGAGATAACTAGGGCTGTTTTTCTTGTGATCCACCTGAGACTGGTTCTTAGTTTGACATGATTTAATATGTTAATCCACAGTCCAAACAAAACAAAACAAAAGAATTACTTAATGGCAAATTTGAGAAGTGATTAAAAAAAAAGTTATGTTGTTAATAGGGAATCACCCTACTTTGAGGGTGATCATTCAAACGTCTAAGTATAAACAAATGCATTCTGACATGATCAAACAAAAAATTTAGAATTGAAAATAAAAATAAATTATAAAAAAAAGAAAGAAAAAAAGAAAAAGAGACTGAGAATGAGCAAGTGTCTGGGAAAACTGTTTCAGATAAAGACTTTTTAAATACTCCTCCTAGGCAACCACCACATTTTTGTCTTCTCAAGATAGAGAGAGAACAGATATCTCCCACATCTTCTCATCAGCACACACATAATACCACAGTGCTGCTTTTAGACAACAAGAATGAAATATATTAATTTTACCATGTTATTTGAAATTTGAAATCTAAGTAAGTGATCCTGAAAGTGTGTTTGACATTTCATAGCTGAGAAACAGTCATAAAACCAAGCAAACTAACTAAAAAAATCAACCCTCACCCCAAACACAAATAATTTTTTGTTGAAATATCTTTGGTTTTAAAATTAATGTAATTCACTTTTGGAATAATTGAAAAAAAAATGTAGGTAGTTATTGACCATGTCGCAAAAAAATGAAAACACAAGTGTGTTGGGGTTTTTTTGAGGTTTTTTGTTTTGGGTTTTTTTGGGTTTTTTTTTGTTGGTTGATTTTTTTTGTTTGGTTTGTTGGTTGTTTTTTTGGGGTTTGTTTTTTTGGTAAAGGCTTAGACAATGTGCTTTTGTCATATGATCTACTAGAGTTAAGAAAAAAAAAATCTATATTTGGGCTTTGGGAATATACAAATATTGCCTAAAGAAGACATTCAAAATACATGAAAAATTATGAAACCATTATTAAAATAAATAATAATGTAAAGGGAGAAGTGCAAAAAGATAGCTTCTGTTATTTTCCTTGGAAGTTTACATTTGCAAGCAGCTATTTAGGAATAGCTAGGACAATGTCACATAGCTTAGAAGTCTGTTTATCCCATTCTAGAAGGAGCCACATATTTGATACACCTTTTGCTTTCTAAGGGGAGTAAAATCTGTTGTAATGGCTAATTTGCTGGTTTTTTTCTTTGAAAGCTGCTTTTGCCATGAGATTTTCAAATGTCTTCAACAAAGTTTGCTCCAAATGCCTGGTGAAATAGGGCTGCAGACCACAGAAAACCCCAGCTCCTATTCACAAGGGAAGAGAAAGTATTCACCCATGGACTGAATAACCTGGCACTACAGCACTAGACCATCACGGTTTTATGGAAAATATGTCCCATGACTAACTAGGGGCTAATTGCTCAACGTTGTGATCAACCTGGTGTGTCTTGGAGATTAAAAAAAAAAAAAAAAAGAAAAAAGAAACCCAAACCATAAACATCTTAGTTTTTGCTCTAAAGACTTTTAGGGAGACAAATGGCATTAAGCAGAAGGCACATGGAAATGTATCGTCACAGATAGCTAGAGCTTTGGTTCAGGGAAAAAGTTTGGAGTTTCTTGTTGACTTCACATAGCAACAGGTAGAAAACCAACAGCTCCCAACAAGTAGGTGCAGACTTCCAAAGATGTACCATGCTTGTTTCGCTTAGCAGAAAGAATTTCTTAAAAGGTTTGGGTTTTAATTTATAAGTTAAAGCTACAGCGGGTTGACCTTTTGGATCGATCCAAGAAAGCACTTAGTTTTGATCTGAAAAGCATCACCCACTGAGGCATAATTTGACCCTTACAGCTAGAATGGACCCATTCAGTACTCTTTTTGTCTTTTTAACATGTCAGATACACACCCTGCCTGTTCTGGGCAAGTGCTTAATACTGTAAATGGAGTGAGGCAGGCTGGTCCTCCATATAGCCCTTTCTTAAGCCCATGGGGTAACTCAGGTGGCTTCAGGGGGGTCACTGCTGATTCATGCCACCAGAAGGTGTAATTAGTGACCCAGCTCATCCATCCTGAGGTATTACATGGCTTCCTTCTTCCTGTGGATTTAGTTCCTTTGGGCTTGATTTGATTTCTCTATGCAATTTTTTCAGCCCCTACAGTGCAGCATGTCACATTTCTGTGAATTTGACAGCCAAACTGAGACTGAGAAGTCTCTCTCTCTCACACACACACGTGCAAATACAGTAACACAGAGTAAGAAGTTAAATTTCATATACAAAACTGAGCAATTTGACAGGTCCAGTGACCTGTTATGCCTTCCATAAAAGGCAATTGGGTGATTTTAACCCACTATGACTCCCATTTTCTTTTTAACATTAATGTGAACAACAGAAAGAAAAAAAAAATCAGTCCACAATATGAAAAAATCACTTATATTGCTTAGGTTATAGCAAAGCTAAAAGTAAAGTATTGTCATCCTGCTTTTTAAAAACCTTTAATAGGACACCAGGCAGGAGAAAGGAAAGTATGGTTTGAATGGGTTTTTTTAATAGCACAGATATTTTAACTCCAGGTTTCATTTAAGCTCTGTTACAGTCAGTTGATTATAAGGTCCTAAATCAGCTTAACAAGACACTGTGGTAAGGATGATTTTTATCTCTCTCTTGCCTTTTGAATACACAAAATAGGGAGTAGAAAACAAGACAAAGCTGAAAACATCTCTCCACAGGTAAACTGCATCTTTACTGACATCCTGTCCTATTTTGCTCCCAATATCCAACACAAAGCTCTGTACAAAGAGACATTTTTACAGACAGAACAAAGGCAATCCTTCGATCTGCAGTAAGTTTTAAATAACCTGCTCATGAAGTTGCCAAAGCAAGCTAAGCCATTCAAAAAGCAGTATTTCTTGAGTTGAAAGGGAGAAGGGGTTTTTTGCATTGAATATTTTTCTGGCAGTGTACTGAAGTCGCTTCAGGACATACCAGTTCCGTTTCTACATTTGCTTAATATTTTGTTCAGACATGTCCAGTCCAGACTTGGTTACCTGACTTCATTGCAGTCAGCTACATTTCTACCTTTCTGTCATACTCGTTTTTGGCACACTGGAAATCTGACTTGGTTTATTTCACTAGTCTTTTAAAACATTCCCAGGCATTTTAAAAGCCAATATGTACAGGTTTTATTTGGTTTGCTGACTTTATCGCCTTTTCTGGTAATAAAAACAAAATTTCTGGTTTGCAAAGAAATTCTGTCACAGAGTGACTTCAGGAAGGAGGGATAGATTTGGGTATATTCCCACTGTATCCTAATCCCAGCTGATATTTGGATAAAATACCAGAAAGCATGCTGATGTCTTAGGAAAAAGAGGCATTGCATTGTTAAAAAAAAACCTAAACCGTTTGTTTTAATCACAGTATATCTTTCTTGAAAATGCTGTCTTTGCACTCCAGTCTCCTCCTCAAGTTACTAAATCAAATCTCGTTGCTCACATTCTCTACCACACAAGCAGCTCCACGCCACAGCACTTTGCAGATAAAAGCAGAAAGTCAAAGATTAAAGCAAGTTTCTTCAAGAAGCTTTTATATCAGAGTTGTGCATACAAGCATCCTTTCTTTTGCTTGTAAGTACACTAATCATATTTCAATTGCATGCCTACAATATAAGGTTAATAGCTTCCTTATTTCCTTATTTTAACATTTCCCCTCTACTCCCTCAGTCTTTTCAATTATACAACCTAGATAATTTCTTTCATTTCCTTCCTCCAGTGTCCTGTTTTCATTCCTTATAGAAAATCATATTTGGTCACTTACACTTTTCTGGAGGATAAGCACATGACAGCAGCATCTCTTGCTCCACCATGGTGCTGTCTGTTGCAGAGGTCGGTGGTCCCTTGAATAGCGCTTTAAGAAAATATTTTGGAAAGCTAAGCTCACTCATGCAGGCTTCTGATCTTCTCCAGTACTCTTGGCTTCTCTGTGCTGTCACATGTTATCCTCCCTCCTGAGAAACCTGTGAAACGGGTCTGGCAACACACAACTGGTGTGTCAGAAGAGTTTTAATTGATTCATTGCAACAGGTACCCACCCTCATTAAAAAAAAAGCTGTTGAAAGGAGTAGTCTCTTAGCGCCTCATTTGAAATTACAGAACCTGCCCAATGTCACAGCTGGTGCACTTTAAAGGGAAACTACTTGCTGGCTTTGCGAATACACAGGAAATAATTTCAAATCAATCTTAACGTGTCAAATAAACCACAAATAGCGGTAGAGTTTGGACGCTTCTGTGCTGTGGGAGAGCAGGGATCCTTCTGTTGTGCAACGAGATGGCAAGGGGTGCCACTGCATCCCCCAAGGCACGATGTCCTGTGGGACAAAGCAGCTCCACAGAGCCTTCTGTCTCCATGATCAGCCACTCTGACTGCTACTGACATGAAAAAATGGTGTGGGAATGCATCCCCAGGAAGGTGAGGCTGTTAGTGCCTCAGTGCTTGCAGGGAGGATTCCTCCACGCAGCAGCCATGGAGGTTGCTTTGCCTTTCAGCAGCCCTAGCTACCACCCTAGGCTCAGCCAAGAGTGCCCAGCACTGCCCTGCAAGCCCCTCTCAGCTCAGTAAACATTCACCTGTTACCCCCACGACCAAGGAGGATTGCAGGTGGACCCTGATTCTGATCCTATGTCAGCTTCACATCAGGGTGCATCCTGTAGTACTCCCATAGCACTTCCCTACTGCTTTTACAAGCTGGTGATGCATCTCCCAGTGAGGCTGTGGTTAGCAAGGAAGCGAAAAACAAGAGACATGGGATTTATGTCTGACTTTATCTCTGGTTTGTCCTGTCAGCTTGGGCAAATTGCTTTACCTCTTGGTGTTTTTGTTTCCACATCTTTACCACGTGCATAATTATAGTTCACTTTCTTTGGGAAATGCTTTGGAATCCCTTTACAAAATGGAGCATGAAAGAGGAAGCTATCATTATTGTACACTTGTAAAATACTGGGATGTGGCAGACAATAAACACAAAGAGATTTTATGCATATAAAGTGTCTCATTTTAAAAAGAATGTGACCTTATTCTAATAATGATTTTAAAAAGGAGATACACCTACAGAATTTGGCAAAAGCTCAGATTCTGTTTTCACAGTCGAATGATGAGAGAAAAATCTAAATCAATTCTCACTTCTAGGAACACTACGCCCTCCTGGAAATAGCAAGTCCACCAGAGGTTCCTCAGTGGAAAATGATATAACATGGCAATTTCCTGCTTTTCTCTCACCTAGGTTAATAAAATCCCTCATTTTACAGCCTGTGAGTACTTACATTATACTCAATAGGTCAAAATCCTCACCCTCATTTTCTTTCTTTCTCTTTGAAAACTGAAACTCAACAAAGCTTACAAAGATCACTTTTGTTTTGGTTTACTCATGTGCAAGTAAGATTGAACAGATTGATGCAAAGTTGTATTTTCAGAGGTTGAATTCACTCATATGGGAGTCTAGTACTTCTTTTGTACTTCAGTGAACAAGATGAAAGAGGTGCCCAGAAAAGCTGTGGATGCTCCATCATTGGAAGTGTCCAAGGTCAGACTGGTCAGTACTTTAAGGAACCTGATCTAGCAAAAAATTTGCCTGCCCAGAGCAGAGGGCTTGGATTAGATGTTGTTTAAAGGTCTCTTCCAACCCAAACTGTTATGTAGTTCTATGCATGCATTCAGCCTCTCCAGCAATGTTGCTCATCGGGGAGCCTTCCTCAAGAAGAAGGATTGTAAAGGGCACAACAGTGAGCTAATTTTCCTCTGGAGTTTAGAACAAGTGATTTTTCACCTGTTCTACTTGGGGAGACAGTAGTGTCCAGGCTGTGAGATGAGCAGGAGGTTATGCCTTGGCTTTCCTGCCTGTGCTTCTGCTGCCATAATTCGTGTACTTCCACTGTCAGGCTGAAGGCATCTCAGATGATGGAAGAACATTCTTGAGGTGATACACTGAGGACTCATATCATCTTGAAAAGTATAACAAATTTGCAAAATCTTTCAGGAATTATATTGCTTGTGTGGTCTGTGGAGAAGCAAAGTTACTGCTTTTTCCCTCTGCATCTCCTTTCTGTAGGACAGTTCCCAATAGATATTTATTTATCCACTGTCCTGCTTAGACTAAAATCCTTAACATGGGTGGTAGCCCAGAGATTAAGCTGGGCAGCAGTGAACTGAAGATAAGTGGATGTGGGGAAACAGCTTTTTGTGAAATGCCCCTTGATTGCGCGTTAATACTGACACATTCTGAAAGCTTACCTGAGTCTCAAAACATAATTCTCTACATGACTTAACATGGCCAGCCAGCATTATTATAGACCAGGATAATAATGCATATAATAAATGTGTAACCTACTTGCTTCTTACTCCATAATCCACTAATTTCAGAGTCATGTTCTAGGATGTCCTAAGGTTACTGCCCTGACAATTTATAGTATGGGGTGAATCACTTAGAGCTGCAAGCTCAGAAACTCTTGGAAATGCATTTGCAGAAGAGTGTGTATTCATTTGTGTTGTCTGAATACCCATAGTTGTAGTAGGTGACTTCTCAATAATCACATTCTGAAGCACATTATCAAACTCATATTGGGCATCAGATAGGCACAGTCTGGTTTGAATTTCAATGGAAAGAATTCTTATGAAAAAAAGAAAAGCTTTCTGTAGAGAGATCATATAAAAATTGCACAAGCAATACTTTAATTTTTTTATCTCTCTGTGTAATTCTGCCTGTGAACGGAACAGGTAAGGACTTAAAGCTGTTTCCCAGTCTTTGGAAATAAAAGGCACGGTGTGAGTTGATTCCAACTTTTTACAGCACAGAAGTGAAAAGTATCAATTGAGGCTGTGCTGTTTGTTTGAGGTAACACTGAGATGGGCAAATGCATTCGATTAAACATCAAATCCTAAAAATCTGAACCAGTATTGTCAACTTAAGCCAAAACACTAGGAAGAATCAAGTTTACATAAAATAGCATTCTGTTGCAATCACAAAATTAAGAGTATGAAGTGGCATCAGCCATCTATGTCTTTGGACAGACTCCAAACACTCAAACTGATGCATACATTTGTATGTGAGTTACTGCAAAGAGTGTTCAAATGACAAACATCCCATAATTGTGGTCCTTGATCTTCCAAGAAGCTCATATCTATAATTATAATCATTGTCTGAAAAGAAACAAACAGTGCAGGTTTACAGTAACTGGACAATTGATGCTTGTCTCCACTTCTGTCACTGAAGTGACAAAATAACCAAGTCCTGCTCTCATCTGCTTCTTTATGGTGCTACATGTGTCCTCACCTCAGTATCTTGCTGTAACCCACAATTATGTGTCATTAACTTTCCATGGAACTGATCAAAGGTCATTAAATTCCAGGCTGATTTGGGAATAAGCCAGAAGTCTGAGGGTGGACCCTAACTGGCATTCAGTGGAAAAGGTTTAAGCAATTGTTTCTTTAAACAGCACAGATTTTCCACTACAGGTAATAACTCTTAGTCAGTGCTATGTCAAGATCAAATCCTGAATACATTGGTGCTGAGAGGCATGTTATGGTGTCATCCAGACCATTTGGGTAATCTTTGCTTTTCTGTTCTAACTGAAGAACCTTAAAATGCCTAATTCAGCAGAACAGTGTTTGAAAAAGGCTTTCAGGTATGGCAGCATGTGTTACAGGACTGGGGCAAGGGTAGGAAAGGGAGCCAGAGCTCTCTTTGGAAGAGATGAAGCTCACTCGACGATCAACTGTGCTGAAACTGCTGCCTTGCCCTGGAAGCAGTGAGCCATGAGGTTATGAAACACAGAGATGCCAAGCATGGCATCAGAGGAGCAGAAATCCGTACCAGCTGCGGGCAGGGGAGAGGCACAACACACACTGGGCCCTGAGCTGCTGTGTGTGAAAGGCTGTAGGAAATGAAATCTTGTTGCATCTGTGTGTTTGGGACAGAGGCTGTACTGAGTTTAGATCCCTGTGTGTGAAGTGATCAGTCCAGGCTGTCTCCACAGTCATGGAGAGAACCAGGCATGCTGAGGGCATGAGTGGTGTGAAGTGTTCCAGACATGTCCTTCAGGCGGAGGTGAGCCATGCCCTAGAACTTCTACATTTACTGAGATGCATTCTGCTTTCCAGAAGCTGCACAGAACCAAATAGGTTGCACTTGTTTTTCTAGCCACACTTTTCTGTTTATTTTTTCAGACAGGAGAATGAATAGTTTCCACTAAGCTATGCCCTGCGGACTGCAGGATGACCCTGGGAGTATAAAAAGAAAGAGGAACCACAAATAAATACACAGCAATAGCAGTTCTGAATATGTCACTGCCTAGGAGTAAAATAAGGGGACCTGCATAGACCACCTGAAATTTATCCTAAGCCAAGATTTTCTGAACTTGATATTAAACCGATGAATTTTTTTGTTAGTTCATTTTTGTTTGGTCAGTTGTTTTTTAAAATTTAAATTAAACAACAACTCAATATTTTGATTTCTCAAGATCACAAACCAAATGCCATCACATGCTTTTAGACAAAATCTAATTTAAGCATCCACTGTCAGGGTAATTTCTGTGTGATATGTATCTGCTGTCAGATACAATGCAGATTTCTGAAGAGCAAAGAGTGGTAAGATAACTTGGCACACTGACTACTTTATCTGGAGTAGTTTCAAGGAATGCAGCTTTAAATACCAGGCCATTCAACACTACTATCAAAGTTTTTCCTCCTAAACTTCTAGTTCCTTGAGATAAATAAGCAAATCGCATCAGGCTGAAAGGGCCACGGGAATGAAGTCAGCCTGCTAAGCTGCTGCAGAAACCTGAAGGGCTCCAGGGACAAGAGGCTGGGAGGAAGTGATGTGCTTTCCCACTCTCTGAGAGAGTGATGCAATGTGTTGTTATCCAGCACGACTTTTTTTTTTTCTATTTCAGCTCAAGGAATCAACAAACACACCTGAAGGCAGAAAGGGATGTGTTTAAACAGAGGAGATGTGAACAGATTCAAACCTCAGACTTAAAACAGGCCAACAAAAAGACTGCATAAGGGAAAAAGGAGGCAGTAGTAGTAATTGCAAGGGCAAAACCATGTGGAATAATGAATCCAGCAATAAATTGCTACCAGCTCACATTGATTTCCACTTAAGTCTGTGGGCTGTTCCACTGCCAAGTCCTGCCTGTTGATGGGTCACAATCAGGTAGAATATTTCTTTAAGGATTAAGTTCTCTTTCCAACTTGTCTTCTCTCCATATTAGGTTATGTTGTGGTGTGAGTGTTTGGTTGACTGACTGGTGAGCCAAGAAGGCTGATGCCTGCCTTTGCTTCTGCTGTACACTCTCACTTGCAGCACTTCCCCTCAGAGCCCTTCTGACAGGCTTCATAACTTCCAGTTTTGAATTTCTCAGGTCTGTAGCTGTTTGTTTTGCCAGTGGTGAATCATACTGCTCCAGTATGGATTAAATAAAGTCAGATGGAAACTGTGAAAATCCCGTGTTAAAGTCAAAACGTCATAGTCTGGAGGTAAAGATTGTTCTTGATGAAAAAAGTAGGGAGAGGTAGATACTCATCAGAGAGAGAAAGATATTCGTCAGAGAGATAGATATCAGCCATGGAATTCTTTATAATGACAAATAAGGGCAAGAAGGCACAGACAGATCCCGTGGTTGTGGACACCCTCAGTTAGCCCATTTTTGGGCTCCCTCAGAACCTTTTTGTAGCTGCTCCCATCTATTAGAGCATCTGAGGGTACATCAGGGACCAGAAACCTCTCTGAGCAATATGGGGTTAGGTGAAAGCAAAGCTGATTAAACCCCCTGTTGGACACATGTTCCTCGTACTGCTTATAATTTTAAATGATTTTCTGGAATTTTATATATTTGTCAATTATTTTTCAATTTCAAATTCTATTTTTCAATCTATTATTTACAATTAGCATAAACTGGCACTTCCTTACCATTAGTATTGAAACTTAGTTTTGTCAGGAATGAAAAAGCCAGAGAGGTATAATAACAAGAGGAAGAGGATAGTCTTGCATATTAGTCAGTGCATGTACCCTGGTTCTTTTAGAAAACAGTAATTATGCATAAATAGATTAGATCATAGAATCATGGAATATCCTGAGTTGGAAGGCACCCACGAGGATCATTGAAGTCCAATTCCAGGCCCTGAACAGGACATCCTCAAGAATCACACCATGTGCCTGAGAGCATTGTCCAAATTCTTCTTGAACTCTGTCAGGCTGGTGCTGTGACCATTTTGCTGTTCCAGTGCCTCTGGGTGAAAATCTTTTGCTAATATCCAACCTAAACCTCCCCAGATACAACTTCAGACCATTCCCTCAGGTCTGTCACTGGTCAGCACAGAGAAGAGATCAATATCTGCCCCTCCTCTTCCCCTCATGAGGAAGCTGTATCTGCAATGAGGTCTCCTCTCAGGCTGAACAGACCTCCTTCTCCTTTTCCTCTCTTCTCCAGGCTGAACAGAACAAGTGACCTCAGCTGCTCCTCATACAGCTTCCTCTCAAGGCCCTTCACCATCCTTGTAGCATCCTTTGGACACTCTCTGATAGTTTAATGTCTTTCTCATATTGTGTCACCCAAAGATGCTCGAGGGGATGCTGCCCCAGTGAAGAGCAGAGCAGGACAATCCCCTCCCTTGCCCAGCTGGCAATGCTATGCCTGATGCACCCCAGGACAGGTTGTCCCTCCTGGCTGCCAGGGCACTGCTGACTTATGTTGAACTTGCCATCAACCAGGACCCCCAGGTCCCTTTCCATGGCACTGCTCTCCAGCACCTCGTTTTCCAGTTTGTATGTTTGGTTGTTCCATTCTGGGTGCAGAACCCAGCACTTGTCTTTGCTAAACTACACGTGGTTGGAAGAGAATTGCAATCTTTGCTGGAAATTATAGGCAGAAACTAGAGTACACATTGAGGGTATTAAATGTACAGGAGATTCCTAGTATGATTTTGTATGTCAACTGAAAGTAGGGTATTATTCTGAGGGAAGGGAAAAAATGCAACCACAAACATTCATTAAAAAAAGTCATAAAACTGATCATTTAGGGTGTAGGAGGTTGCTCAGAGTTAGCTGAAGGGTTTAATTACCCTGCATTTCTTGGGTGAGTAAGCTTCTTGACTTCCTTTCAATGTACTGACCAGAGGACATATGTAAGCTTCACTGTATTTAGTAAATACCTAAGGGTAGACGAATTCCAAGTGACATCCACATGGTTTCATGCAGCAAAATGGTGACATGTCATCCCCACCAAGTTATCATCACACAAATTCAACATGGCCATGTTATTCACCAGTGAGTGTGACCCCTTAACAACATGCAGTGACATTCTGCTGCTTCTCTGCATCTATAAATCTCAGAAGTGTGGCTCCTTCCTAACCTAGTTTTAAGTCACATCATTTCCTTTGTATTGACATGCAAGCATGACTCTTGCACTCACACTGCAAAGCAAGCAGTTCCTATTACTATATCTCCAAATTTTAAGACGGCCTAATGCAGAAGGAGCTGGGCACCAGAGGATCCTGCACAGCAAAAAGACCCTGCAGAGGCAATCCAAATTTGGGCAATCTCTGACTAAAGTTTCTACCCTACTAAATTATTTGTGCCATGTCCAACAGCTGAAGTGTATTTGAAGCTGCAGACACATTAAACTTTATGCTTAAGGAAGGAGCTAGAAATACTCCTGTACAACTCTGTCTGGATGGGGGAGCAGATGTGTCCATGCAGACCTGCAAAGAAAATGTCTCCCAGTCAGTCGGCAAGACGATGGGACATTCTCTATTTAATCATCTCACTAAGAGCTGTGCAAACTCTGGGCATGGATCAAAAGCCAGGTAAGTGCTCAGTTAGACATTTGGTATACTTAGATGAAAGGAAGTAACATGTTTGGTGTACATTACCTTAGAGAACAATAGCAAAAAACTGTTTTTAACGCTGCACAGGACCAGTATTTCAAGACTGTGATTTGTAGAGGTATGTTTGTTGAATTTAATCAGTCTCCACTTATGTTCATTACACATAGCTGATGCTTCATCTTCTCATAAGGCTGGAGATTTCTCACATCTATGTGAGATATGCTCCATACCATAGCACTTTGAAGTAGTGCATCCATTGATGTCTTTGCAGCTATGCATAGACATGCGGTTTTTAGAATTCTTTTATATTTTCAAATGCTCTCATCACTAGGGGATCACATCTAGCTTATTATCCACTCAGCTACTGATTTCTTTGGCATCTGTGCTTTGCTTGCTGGGGATCAGGAGGTTCAACCAAAGATATAAATAAAAAACCCACAGTCTAGGCTTAACTTTACTTTCTTCATTCAGGGAGCTTAGATGTAAAAGTTAAGCATGTTGTACAGTAGATGAGGTCGTTGGGCAAAGTAAACATGAGTGTTTAAAAGAGAATATTTCAATGCTTGATCTGACATTAACTTCCAAAAGGTGAAACACTTATTCACATAGCTATTCAATTTGACTGCATTAAAAAAAAAATTTAATTCAGTTTCTTGCAATTATCATGCTGTTTTTACGGTAACATCTGAAGGAAGTAAGAAAATTTAAAGCTCTATTTTTTACACTACATTATGTATATACACATTTTTATATTATGCTTCAGCTTACCAAAATGATACCATCCCTTTTTGGCTTATAGAAGGAGGTCTGTGACAAAAAGACAGCATATACCTCTCAATATTTCTGCTGTTAATTGCCCTGATCTTATGAATCTACACAGATGCCATGATTATAAATCTTACTGTTCTTTATGAAGCACACACTCCAGCATGGAGAATGAAGGCATTATCTAGTGGGTCTTACAACTGTTTTATAAAAGTCTGTGTGAACACTAAATATTAGGAGCTAATAGAATTTCCTTACAGCAGAAGATGTTAACATTCCTGGAAAACTGATCAAACTTGTTTATTATTCACACAAGGATACCTTTCTGCCTATGAAGAAAGTGCCTCAAAAAGAAAGCACAAATACAACACTGAAGAATTTGAAACACATTGTCTTAAGGTGCTTTCTCACAATGTGCTACTGCTTTTGAACAGTATAATTTTTAAGCCAAAAATTTTAACCAAATAGCTGACAACACAAGTTAATCCATGAGCTGAGGGAAGTGTTTCATTACTCTTTCTTTGATAAATTTCAGTGCCTTGTTCTTACACTGACAGTGTTGATTTTCTGTTACTTGTGGTTTTTTATTATTTGGGGGTTTATTGTTTTTTAATTATTGTTCTGAAGTAATTTGTGATTTGCAATCTAGTCTTTTTTATATGCCCCTTAGGAGCAGGTACAGTTTGTAATTGAGTAGGTGTGAAAAACAGGAGTGAAATGATGGTCCACTGATAATTGAGCAAATAAAGGAGAGAAGGTAATTAACAGGAAACCAGTCCTATTCTTTTTTAGCATATATTTTATGCCTTGAGAAAAAGAAATATTTTTCTGTGTTTGCTGTTAGGTGTAAATATCAGTGATCACTGCAGTCTAAGTGCTGTGTAGCAAAGGCTTTGCAAAGAAGTGTGAACTACCACTGTGCATTGTGCATTTCTGTTTTTCAGGACAGATATCCTGTTTGCTGATTTATATCAATGTAATAGTTGTTCCATTAACTATACTTACAGTGATAAAAAAACAGGTATAAAAATAATAGATAATACAGCTGAGCAACTGTCTCTGAGCAAAGATCCACTGACCAAAAAACCCAACGTTTTTATAGGAATTTTTTAGTATTTTTTTTCATCAGCCAGTGATACCTCAGCATATAAGGTCTTTCAACAGCAAAGGATGTAAGCAGATAGGACTTCTTGCTGTGAGTCAGCTTCAAACTCATGATGCATCTTCATTAGCATTTTAGTCCAGGTGAGGAGGCCATGCTGAAATGACTCTCCCAGTTCCTTTTCTTAGCTTTGGCCTAAGAGTGCACTGATTAGATCAAACTCTAGCCACAAATAAGCATTCAGTCCGTGGAGCAAAACAATCCCTGTGACAGGGATTTTGGGCATGTCCTGTTTTGGTAAAATGTTGATGGGCTTTTTGGTGATCAAAACACATCACCTCTGTTTCTGCAAAACAAAATGTCTTTGCGGGAACACACCATATTTTTGAAGGGAAGGGTTGGCAGGATAATTGAAACAATTCAGTACCATGGAACTGACTGGGGTGTGGAGGTTGGGGTCTCTTTGATTGGCTTGGTTCCAATTTCTTACATTATTTTAGCTTTTTTCTGTATATTAAAGTATGAGTTACAGGATTTTAACTTTATAAAAAATACATTTCTAAGTTATTATTCTGTTTCCAAATGAGATTATATTACCTCAAAATAAAAAAAAAAACCCAAAACCAAAAATGAGCCAAACCCAAAACAACAATACAACCAACCAACTAACAAACAAAAACAATTTGTCATCTAAATCCATGAAAAAACTTCCATGATTTTGAAATACCAGAGTTTCTTATAGGACTAGATTTCATTTTTAAGAAAGCTTTTTTCTTAAAGTATTGCCTAACTGGCACAACTATACCAGATACAGCCAGGCACACAAACAAACTGCAATTCCTTCCAGAAGCTGCTGCCACCTTGCAATCCCTCTATCTGCTGTGAGCTATCATTTCCCAGGAAAAGGCAGCAGAAAATTAACTTGTACATCCAGGTTTGTGGTAAATGCCCAAGGAGCCTCACCTTTGCTCCTGCTAGCTTGTTCTCCTGCAAAAAAATTCTACAGTGCTCTGCATTCATGAAGTTTTGTGCATTTGCAGGGAGTCAAAAGAAACCAAATTTCTTTCTAATGGTGAAGGCTCTGCCCCTTCCAAGGAAGCACATTTCTAAACAGGTAGAACAGCAAATATTCCCTTCCTTTCCTCACCTAATGCCCTGGCACCACCCAAAACATTTGGACTCATCCCAAGATCGAAAATGACAGTTGTTTCTCTTCTCAACCTGAAAGATGTGGCATTAAAAACATTAACATGAAGGTGTGTGAGTCTTGGAGAGCATGGAGTTCACCTGCCCTGCCAAGGCAGTGGAAAGATTTATAGTTTCTAATTTATTTGGGTTGCACCACTTTTAATGTGGTAAAAATTATATTGCTTTTTAAATCTTGCTGGTGATGTTCCCAGACAGGAATAAGTAGATGCTACAATGTGGTTTTTTAGGATAGTCACAAAACAGTGTGCATAGTCATCTTTGTGCTTATAAAACTTGATCAGTTGTCTTGATACGAAATCTCTGGGCAAGGTTTTGGACATTCTGGTAGAGTATCTAAGGTCAGAAATGGGCTTTGCATTTGATCCCAGTTATGGCCATTTGTCTGTGTGCATTCTGGTTTTATTGGGCACTGTCTTAGCTCAGTTTCTGCCCAGCTTCTCCCTTTTGTAACCCAGCAGGCAGGTCAGCATTTCTAGTAGAAAAAAACCCTCCTGTGAATTCAGCTTGAACACTGAGAAAGAGAAGGATCCCCTCGAAGAAGCAAGGACCGGAGTGGGGGAAAGATGCTCAGGATTAGGGCAGTGGTGCTCAGCTGAAATTGTTTGGGCAAAGGCAGCCCAAGAGAAACCAGAGAACGTTTTTTGTCGTCGCACCACGAGTGATGACAGCTGAGGCTTGATACCCTGAGCACAGGAGAGCAGTGTGAAGATTTGGGGCTGTGCAGGGCCTGACTCAGCCTCCTGGTCAGCAGGGGTGGAAGTGCTGGGGCTGACCTGCTGCGGCCATTTGGGCAACCCAAGGGTAATAACCTCATTTGAGTAATTCCAAGGCTTTTAACAGTTTCTTAATCTGTGGGTAGCCATCCGGTTGTGTCACACTTTTAGGGAGAGAGAGGCATCATTTCCAGGAATGGCCAGCTTCCTTTTCTCCTGGTTGTTTCAGCAGCTCCTTTTCCTGCCGTTGCTGCGGCATGGAGATTAAAAAAGAATCATATATGTGTATGTATAGATATATGTTTAAAGTTGCTGTTTATGCTGAAGAAAAAGGACAAGGTTGATATATTAGCAAAAAATTAAGGAGCTTCCTGAAGGTCGTATTAAGACATACTTCTTGACACCAACTTCAATTAGTGAATGGAGTCTCAGATTGTTTTGGAATTCTGCCCATATCTAAGAGCTTTCTCTTAGCCCTTGGCTTGACTAGTTCAAAAATCAAATTGCAAACAAATAAAATCAGTTTGCCAACACTGTGAGCGAAGCACATGTTACTTCTAACGCTTGCTAAAGGGCAGCCAATCACAATGTCCTGTGACTCAGTCATTCATGAACTGGTCTAATTTTCCTGTGAAAACTTTAAAGAAATTCTCAAATTACTCGTATGCAAATGTTTTTTGATCAGCTCACCTCTATTTTTGGAATGAGCTCTCATGAACACATAAGCAGTCAGTCCTCCTCATATTTATATTTTTCATTCTGTCTGAGGTTAGGGGAAATATGTGTCATTTATAAATTGTCTTATTATAGCTTTGTGTTGAGCTCATATGGGGAGCACACTGATCTAAATTAGATTCCTTCATTATTTTAAATTGTAGCCCTAACAGAGGAGCTAAATACACAATTATATACTCATAATAACATGACTCTGGCCAAAAGGCAGTGGGGAGGTGTGAGATGCTGAGTGAGCCGACTGGTCAAGCAACAACAGAAGTTCTTTGTAGAGCTAGCCATTCTCCCCAGGGCTTCCTTGAAACCCAAAGAGCACTGTTTACATTAGAAAACCTTCTCACAGAGGAAGCCCAGGCTGGGTTATGAGCACTGGCTGGCCTTACGTGGGGAATTCTCCCTCCCTTGACAGCTTTGGTGATATCTGGCAGACCTGACTTGGCTCTGAATGTTGGACTGGCCTTTACATGTCAGCTCCTGCCCATAATGCCCAACTATCCCTGTGTACAGGAAAATATCTGACTGTGAGAGTGCATTACTGATGGATTTCCATCACAGTATTATGCTGGGTCTCTGGGACTTTGGGTTTAAAATTTATGATGTTTTTAATGAGATCTGGGATGCTTCTGCTCTGGGGAGCTGGAAGCTGAGCCCAAGCAGACAAAAACATTTGATACTTACTATGCACCCTGAAGGATAGGTCCTGCTTGGAAAAGTCTCATGAACGGAGAGTTAATCATTCAAAGAAAAGGAGGAAAGATAGCAACAAGATGTAGGTCGTGCTCTGGAAGAGCAGATTAGGGATGGATCATTTGCAAATGCCATCCGGCTGGCAGCCAGTCTCTCCCTCCTGGTAATGAAATACACTCAGCACTTGCTATCAGGATGGAAACAGTTTAAGATTATGTATAGGCTGGACTTGCAAAGCATGACTTTTCCAAAGGCACAGAATTTTTTAGCTTGTCTTTATCACACATTTCAAAGCATGATACACAGCCATCAATACATACTGCAGTGCAGGATAGGGTAAGATGTCCACTACATTTGTTATTGAGATAGGTAAGAAAATTCTTTATTCCAAAGCTCTATTTAATCACCATTATGAGACATTTCTGATTTGTGAGTAGTCTCACAAGATACCTATACACACACGTTTGTGGAATGTTCTTAAAATATATCTCATAAAAAAAGTTGGTGATGAGCCCAACTCATGAATTACTGCAAACCTCCACACTACTGCACATTTAATGAGGGAGACAGCAGAACATAAGCTCAGATTTAACTCATGGTGTGCTTACACTGCTCTGCAGTTAGAGCAATGCAAGGCAGATTAAAAAAGAGTCCAAACTGTAACAGATTCCTTGCCCACTGTAAGAGGAAGAAGGGGATTGCAATTTACCCTCCTAATTTGTTCCATCCTCTTCCTTTCAGGCTGGACGACTTACCTATGTGAGTGCTTATGCACCCTGCAGAAGGATTATAAAGCCTCCATGCACTGAACTCCTTGTGAGAGATCCTGTTGTCAGTCTACTCCAGCCCAAGGGCATAGCCTGAAGCAAAGGATGCAGGGCTGTGTTTAATTTGCACGACCTACTCCTTTGCAACTAGAAAACCAGGCCAAAAATAATTTCCTCAGGGTCTTTCCATCGATTCTTACTTGAAGGTGCTGTAAAAATACAATACAAGGTATATAAATATTCAAGCACCACTCACAGATCCACTTCTGAATAGCGTCAAGACGAGAGGAAATAAAAGTGCCTAAAAAGTCAGGGCGTGGATGATTACATGTGTATTCAAAGTATCAGTATTAAAAAAATTGGAAGGAAGAGGAGAGTTTAAGCTTGAGGAAAGCTCGGCTGCAATACACAGTAACCACATCATAATTCACACACAAATCTATGAGGAAATATATCCTCTCCTCAAATTCCCTAGTTGGCACATTGTCAGAGGCCACTGTTTCCTTCATAGCTTCTTCATAAGAGTCTGTAACTTCACCAGTTTTCTCAGCAGTTACACATAGCTGATAAAGATTTTCCAGCATTTATCTGGATGCTTTGGGACACTGACCCAAAGGGAGAAAGGGTTAGCACCTCATTTGTCAGCTAAGCTGCTGCGAGCCAGAGGGCAGGGATTCCCACCGTCCTGGTCAGTTCAAAGGGATATGCTAAATATATGCAAAGGCAATGAAATCAGATGCAATAGGGAAAGGGAAGGATGATTATCTGTGGACTTTCTAGAAGGCTGCACTGTCCCGTTGCCTTAGGGAGGAAGAAAAAGGCTCCTCAGGACACCATGTGCACTGGGTCACACTTGCTGTGTCCTTGCTTCTAAGCAGAGCCAGTTAGCCTTTTCCTTTTCTTTTTTTTTTTTTTTTCTCTCCTTCAGAAGAAAAGAAAGTCGGTTGGCTCAGATCAGGACAGATTAAGATGTTAGACCTTTCTTGTCAATATGGTGGGAAATAATTGTTGTGGACAATACAAGAATTCAATCATGTTTATGGATAGTAGTGGTCAAGATTATGTCGCCATGCATTTGATGCACTGGCATGTAGGGACATGACACATTCTCCTGTTCATTATCAGTCAAAACTGATTCAATAAAAGATGAAAGCATTACGTTAATCCACCTCCCCTGCTATTTTGGAGAACAGTTGATGTCTGATCACAAAGTGCTCAGAGGTGCGTGGTGACCCCAAGCAGAGGAAATGGAGAAAACAGGTCTCTTGGTGCCCTGACTGGAGTAGTTATGCAAGAACCAGGCACAAAGCACCTCATTATCTAGGGCAGGCACCATCCCCGGGGAAGGGAAAGGCAGGGAGCTGGAGGCAAGAAGGAGAGGTGCTGTCAGGGACAGGAGTGTGCTATGCAACGTGGCAGCAGCAGGCAGCGAGCAAAGGAGCTTCTCAACACAGAGCAGAGGTGAGTAATTCTCTCCAGGTGACTCGGCTGAGGTGTGATCAGCAAAGCTGCACAGAGGGTTGGGTATTCCTCTTCTAGAAAGCAAATCCTGCTTTCTAATTTCTGTCAAATCCCTGACCAGAGGGAGGTCAAGTGGTGCCAGCAATGTTTTCTGGGCTGAGGAGACTGATTTGTCCAAGCTGGGAAAACTGACTTGAAGAAAATTAAGAGACCTTGGGTATGCTACAGGATATTACAGGGTATTACAAGATTATTTGAAGGGTGGAGGTGAAAAAGGAAGACAAATCATCTAAGGCAGAGCAAGCACTATGGCCAGATCATTATGTATTTGTACAGCACTTAGAGAGTGATCAGACATTTTACAGAACAAACAAAAATCCATAGTCTGAGACCCTTATGCTCTAGTCACAGGCATGACAGCATGCATGACTGAGAGAGTGAAAGGCAAGAAAATAGAGATTGAGGCATATAATAATAAGCAATGTGCTGAAACTAAGGCAGGACAAACTTAAATTGAAATTAAAATCAGGGCCAATGCAAAATCATCCAAGAAAATTGATTAAATATTCCATTTATCACACCTGATCAAAATATCATGTATGATATCAGCTGCAAAATGAATGAAATGATTTCTCCCTGGAGGAATTCACAGACTGTTTCACGCAGGAGAAGGAACAGAGATGGGGTCTCAGCAAGGGGAATGCAGAAACAATGCAAATACCAGAGCACTGAACACAAGCATTGAACTCTGTGGACATTGTCTCATTTGTCCACAGAAAATGCAGAACAAGCACTGTCGTATAAAGACCCATTACACCAGTGATATATCACTCATTTGGGGTTTTAATAAATATCAAGAATGTTTTTGGAAGCTCTTCTGTTGTGTCAAGCATAAGGGCTGGGTCTGTATCCTGATTTCCAGAGAGATTTGGGTTTGATTCTTTGTCATCTTGCTTCCCAGTAAATAACCTAATACCTGGAAATCTGTAATACAATTCTGTGTCCCAGCACTGCCATCACACTTACCCTATAGCTGTTCAAAAGCCAACCTAGAATGCAAACCAGCTGTTCTTTAGTAACATTTTTCTCTGATATTGAAATATTGGATGCACACAAGACCATCTTACAGGAATTCTATGCCAGGAAGTCCACTGGTGTATTTGCTAATTACACAAGACCTAGATTGGGATCAGCTCTCAGGGCAATTTTATTGATTTCCTCATTCTATTTCTGATTTCCTACACTCATTCCTCACTGACTTAGCAGCAGTGAAAGTAATGATCAGTGTTAATGCCTAGAAAAGTTGGGGCAGAGAGAGAGACTTTCCCCATAGTCAGCACAGAAAAATGCCTCTGGGAGTAACCTGGTCAACATCTTTGTCACTAGGTGCAGTAAGAATGATTACAAAATATGCCATCCTTCAAAAAAAAATATTCATTCTAATTTACAAATCATATTCCACAAGTAAACACATTTCTCAAGAAATTGGTGCACCATTCACAATTTTGTTTCCCTACAAAAAGTTCTTTAGGACTCTAGGAGCTGATATTCCAGAACTGACGGAATGGTCCAAGTAGTGTAGAAAGTTTTTCCAGTGTGGCTGAGCCTGAACAGTCACTTTTGGACAGATAAGATAAATAGAACAGATAAAGCTTGCCATCTAGAGGAACTGTACAGAAATCCACTTTTCTTTCTACTGAATCTGTTCTTGCAGTTACTCAGTGACTATGAGCAGACCACCAAGAGCAAGTGACACAATTTAGTATTGATCATAGCTCACCAACAACCAGAGAGATTGGAACAAGATCATAGGGACACCTGCCTTCAACTTGTTCTTTTTACCATCCAACTTCTCCCTCCTTTTGCCGCTGGAGATCCCTGCTCCATTCTGCAGGAATCCCTGCTCCATTCTGCTCCCACAACTACTCCATGGGGTATTCCCTTCCTGCTGCTTTCTGTGTAATAATGAGAAGGGACAGCAAAGGGATAAATCCCTGCCCTGACATTTGGGTGAGGTGGAATCTGGAGGACAGGAGAGGGAAATACCTTAAGGGACTGAAATATCAGTCCAGGACATCATTCTCTGCTCACCACAGAAACACAGTCAGACCATGAAGACACTTACAAGAACAGAAAAGGATCTAAGCTACAAGCTGTTGGAGCTGCCTGAAAAATGCAGTTGATAAAGCACAGGTAGGATGGTACAGCTGTCCATCCTAAAATCTCATCCTGGTCCTGCTAAGATCTCAGAGGTGCATGGCAGTCCCTGGGCAGGAGATGCCTCTTGGTGAGTCAAAGAGCAGCCACATGTGACTTCCTTGGTGAAGTTGACGGGATTTCCAGCACTGTGTGTGCACTGCAGTGGAAGGAAGGTGACCTTGGTGGGCAGGCATGAATGCATCCAGGCAGCAAGGCCAAGGAAGATCAGGTCTCCTGCTCTTGAGGTGAAAGCAAGCTGCCCTGGCTGTGTGCAATCCAGTCGAGGCTGCTGTGCCACTCACCCTGGCCAAACACGAGGTGACTCCCAGCTACTTTCTCTTGCACAAGAGTGAGTTACGTAAGCACCAGCGGTGGTGCAATTATTTGTCTGGATGCAGCACTGGGCACAAGGTCGGTGACACTGTTTGTTAAAGTGCCTCAATTTCAGACCTTAGCTTCCGCCTCGAGTGCAGATGCTTCAAAGAGATTAAGAGAAGAGTGAGCACCACTCTCATTTCACTGGATAGAAAGTAATACTTCCTCCCAGCTTCAGGCATAGCAAAAACAGTAAACAGAGCTTCACATTAAGTTCCATTACATTTGGTAGGGAGAACTTCATATAATTAAGCAAATGGCCCTGTCCTGCTTCGTTTGAAATCAAAAGGAGCTTTTCAGTTTACCGAAATTAAAAATAGAAAAATGTTCACCGTGCTTTTGCCTTCTAACAGTCACATTGATATCAGAGGAGTGATATGGTGAGATGCTGCCAACTTACACCAGGGGCTGACACGACTGATCATGAGCTGTCATCCCTCAGGCTAATTATGAACTCACCAGTTCAAGGATTCTTCTGAGTTCACTTTTAGGGATCAGTGTGGTTAATCCTCCAAACCTAATTTTCAGCCTTGCAATGACATAGCTCAGTACCTGTGTTTAACTTCTGAATTACCACTCCTTTGGGCTGGGAAACTGATAACAATTAGATGAGTTGTCCCCAGACCAGTGCTGGCCTCATATTTCACCCACCCTGCTGTACCCTATTGTTTAATCATACCTCACTCCTCTTAATGAGACTCATTAATCTTTCTCTCAAGTTTCATGCTATTTCCTGCTTTACTGACTTTTGTGATGAAAGCAACAGAAACACAGCTAATTGATGCCCTTCAGGTGACATTAGCCCTTGCAAGAGCATCAGTCAGTGGTGGTAAACATCTGTCTGACAAGAATATTCCTTTCTGTATTCCACTTTGGAAATTTTAAGAATAGCTGATAAAGGATGAGCAATACACAGCCGTCATCTGAGAAATTACAAGCCCAGGGAGCATGGTAACAGAAGTCTCTCAGATCTCTGGTGGCATGGTGGGGATTATAAGACCTTGTTAGCCAGACTGACAAAACCTTTTCATCAAGAGCTGCCCTTTGCACATTAAGTTACATGAGCACAAGTCTGTGAACACAGTGTCCATAATAATCTGTGGGTCCAGCTGGGTCAGACTGTGTCAGCCCAGGGACAATAAGAGCCTCCAAGTTCAGCTATTAGTTGAAAAATAATCACCTTGGTCTTTGGTCCATAACAGTTACATGGCAGAAAGTAAAACTACGGGAGAAAAGCAGCAGAACTGACTGACCGTGGCGTCCAGGCTTGTGCAGAAGCAGACTGACTGCTTTGGTCCTCAATCAAAGTACTTATTGCTGCTTTCTGTGCCAGATGGAGAATCATCCTGACTGCCACACAGAGAGAGTTGTTGTCCCTAGGTTCCCTAAACTGATACGCCTCAAGTGCCTTGAGCAGTGTCCCAGGATCCCCCTTATCCCTGCTCAGCCTAAGGGATCTGTCTCAGCTCCATCTGGGCACTCTGTTCAGCCCTCCCCTATGCTGCAACAGGCTGGGGCTGGAGAATGCTGGAATTAGGGACCCTTTTTGATGCCTTTGTCACCTACCAGGTGTTGTGCTGCTATATTTGGTGCTGGCCTAGGGCTGAGGGACATATTTGATAACCTCTCAAGGACTCTTCTTCCACTTTGCTGCTCTTCTCTAATACACCAGGATGATATTCATCCTTGAGATCAACAGCACATCACTGCAAATATTGAATTCTTGGGAATCTTCCAAGTGATCTGCTGGAAAAGCCTAACTCTGTGCAACTCCTCTGTAATTAAGCTAGGTAACACGCTTATGAGGACATCCCATCAAAGGGATGAAGAGCCCATAAAAGCAAGAAACATTGACTGACTTACTAACAACCTCTGCCTGGTAATAAAAGACTGGACTGCAAGGATTTTCAGTTTCATAAACCTCAGCTTCTGTGCTTGCAATGCTAGCCTAATACAATAGGAAAAAAACAAACAAAAAAACCCCAACAACAACACCACCACCAAAAAAAAACCCCACCAAAAAAATGGAAGATGTTTTGAGCTTTGCCATGTCTGCAGACAAAGAATTTTGGTCCTAACAGCTTCTCAGCTTCTTCACAATAAAAACATCCTGCTGATTCTAGTTTTTCATCACCTTGGAATTCATGTAGGTTATTCATCACCTAAGCATGGGGATTTCAGAACGATACTTGAGGGAGGGTTCTCTGCTCCCATGAGATTATGGCTTTTTATCCGTGTGTTGCACTGGGACAAATAAGCATGCCAGGTGCCACGGAAAGAAAAACGAGGCTGCTCTGCAGTTCAGCCCTTATTTCATTCCTGTCATTGCCTGAAAATCTCATTGACCTGTACTGCCTGATTCACACTTTTGCACTGTACGTGCTAAAGAGAGAAGCACAAAGATACAGTTGTGAACAGCTGTCAACTTCCTTTTGCCTGCTGGCAGTGAAACAGCTGATTAACTGCTTTCAGATGTGGTCCATTTAGTAAATTAGGAAGTGGTACATCTTTGTCTAAAGTTTCGGAAGTACTTGGGCTGCATGGATATTTGATTGGTGCACTGTTCAATCAACCCAGTTTTTAGAGTGTTCAGCTCATACTTTTAGAAAATCAAATTTGTTATGTATCCAAAACTGGGCATACAGAAATGGAACTGCTTCAGTCACACAGCAACTTTCTGAATATTGGGGGGATCCATTTAGAACATTTTGAAGGAAGAAAATATGATTACTGCCAACCTTAGAGAGGAAATGTGAGTCTACTCAGCAGAGAGGAGTTTAGTTCTGCTGCTGACTTCACTCAGACCAAGATTGCGACCTCTTCTAGTTTTGCAAAAAAATTACAAAACACCCCCTCTCCCTATCCTTGAAAATAAACCCCCAGACTTTTCCTTGATTAAGTAAAAAAGAGAACCAGCCAGCAAGTCAATGGTAATAGAGTTATATTGTGAACTTAGTGTAAGGTTTCATTTAAAACTAAATTCATAGCCAGTCTCTGAGGAGCAAAAATGGATGTATCACAGCCAAGTCTCTAAACTGATAATAATGTAAATTTTTCCACCCAGCTTGCCAGGGAAATGGTGCCTGCCTGAACTTTGTGGTCTTTCTCACTCACTCACCTAAAGAGCAGATGGAGAGCCCTGTACAGCCCTGTAGGACAGGCAGTGATTTTTTGAGTTCTCTGGTTTAAATCCTCCAGCATTCAGCACAGGATAGTTGATGTCACACATTGTACTTCTCACTGGAGAGGAAGGTTTGAGGATTGCTGTACATGATGTATGAGGAGAAGCTGAGGGAGTGGGTTTCTTCAGCCTAAAGAAGAGAAAGCAAAGGGCAGGCTGCACAATTACCTATGGGCTGGGAGTAGACAAGACCAGTCTTCACAAAGATGCACAGTGAAAGGATAAGAGGCAACAGCCAGAAGATGAATTTCGGTCTAAAGAAAGACTTTTTCATCAGAGGGTGGAGAAGCACAGGAAGAGGTTGCCCAGAAACATTGTTGGAGTGACTCAGTTGGATACAACCCTGAGGGACCTGATCTAGCCCTGAAGCTTGAAGCACTGTTTTGAACCAGGGGACGTTCAGAAGTCCTTCACAGTTACCCTGACACTGGCAGCTCAATTACCAAGAGGCCAACCAGAAATTAATGAATGCTAGTAGCACTCAAAACAAAATTTCACATGAATGAATTCATGTAAAGCCCATCATACAATTAAAAAAAAAATATTAAGTTGCTATTGCATTGCAATATTTTGGCTGATTAGATGAGGAAACAACTGACTTATAATGAAAAAGGAATCACAGTGAAATCCACAGCTTGCTAATCTCATGATGTTTTCTTCCCGCTTTATTTTTAGACAGAAATGAGAAACAGCTGAAAGATGGAGGTGAGAGCTCACTTTTAAGGCAGCATTTCCCCATTCTCAAGTCCATTCCTAAATCTGTAGCTGCATTTCCAGTTGGATCACTGGGCTCATGGCTCCTATTGCCCTAGGGCACCAAGGGGTCTTGTTCTACTTACAGCCTCTTCAGAGGCTTCATCTCCTCTGCCACTCATGTTCACACATCCTCTTCCTGTCAGCTGCACTTATTTCTTCCACAAAAAATCCAGATTAAGAAAGGCTGAGTGTATGTCACAATAATGCCAGCATCAAGAGGTCAAAAATCATGATGTTTCTGAACCAGTAAGTCTTCCTATAGCTGGAAAGCTTTTCAGCTTTTCATTGCAGTATTAAGGTCAGAAGTTTTCTCTTTCTGAGAAAGAGAAAAGGCCTCATCATGAGGCCTTCTCTTATGATTTTAAGGTTTACTTTGTCATGTTATGACATTGATTAGCAGCTTTATCTCCATGTCCACATCCAGCATGAGTATCTTCGTCAAGAATATGCTGCTAACAACACTATTTCAGTGACTTCTATCCCTGATCTGGCAGTTAGGGGGCTATAACAGCAAGAACTGGTAAGATGAAATGTGGTTTGCATGTTGAAAAACCAAGAAATTGCTTTTATTTATGTTAATGCATTCTGGAAATCTTAGATAGTTTCCTTTAGTTCCATTATTCACTTTTATGCTTATTTTCATACTCTTTTTAAACCTTTTTTTTTTCTTTTTCTCTGCAGAGAAAGCTGTAGAAAGTCAAAGTATTCAATTTTCATTTAAAAAAATTCCATTATTTTGCTGTGTTCAGGCACTTTCCATTTGATATCACTTTGCTTTTCAATCTCTACCTGTTCCTTCTGGCATAAAGCTTATCACCAGAGACTTCAGAAAAATAGGAATGCATATTTAAGTAAATGTCCTAATTTGGGCAGTTTCTGAGAGAGATGTGTGTATGTTAAGGGATTTCTCTTCCAGCAAGCATTCCTCTCTAGCTGTAATGTGATGCCTGACTGTATGATTCTCCTTCTAAGTGCTGAATCACTCCCAATTTTCCTCTCTTTGACAAGTGTCATGGCCATTTTTCCAAATTACTGGTTGTGTAATATCATCATACAGCTAACTTGTAGTCTCTCAATTCAGAAATCTGTGTCTTGTTTAGGCAAAGCTCAACTTGTTTCAAAGCTCAACTCTTCTTACTAAATGGAAATTATAATTTAAACAAATATTTTGCTCATCAATATTTTGGAGCTGATTGATGAAATTAGAATAAATACAGCACAGGTTGTAATGACCTTCCCAATCCAAACATTTTTATTTGAAGCAGAATATTGATTTAATATAAGTGCAGAAAATATGCTAATTGCAAATACCTGACAATTTCATTTAGATCACATATAGCTTCTTAAATAATTGATGGTTTGTATTACCTTTGCACTTAACAAAAAGGGCTGGTAGGAATCCACTTACATTTTTCCCAATGTTTCATGCAGGTCCCTGATCCACACAGGTCTCAAACTTGCTTGACTGATTTAACCAATTGTTTCAGATTACCCACTCAATGAAACCTCAGATTTTCTCTTCCTCAATATAGTCTTCACTTTGCCCATAAGTGGCTCCAAATCACTATGCTGTGCCTGGGGAAAAGGCAAGGGAGACTGAATGCACACCAAGTGACTCCATGATGCCAGCAGGAGACACAAAATAGTATAAGAACTCAACTAAGTCCTTCCCTCAGATAAAACCATGCACAGCTAGTTAATGAACAGTCCTCTGAGGCTGGTAAGGTAAATTAACAATGACTGTTGGCTTTTAATTGTTCTAAAAGTCCCTGGCCAAAATATACAACTGCTGTGCTACAGCACAGGCCAGCAGTGGCAGTGTTCAGCGTCCCTGGGCCACTGTGCTCTGTCTCCATCTCTTTCTTTTTCTCTCTCTCTCTTCTTCTTTTTCTAACTGACCAGACATTTCTGAGGAACACTGTAGCTTTTTTCAAAGTACTGGCTGACAGATAAAGCAACTCAAACAAGAACTTTCTCTTTTTGAGGGCATTAAATCATTACATCGAGCTTTGGATAGCAAATCAAACACAGAAATCTTATGTTCTGGGAATCATAGAGATTATTTAGGCTGGAAAACACCCTTAAGATCATAAGTTACCCCAGCACAGCCAAGTCCACCACTAAACCATGTCCCTCAGCAGCACATCTGCACGTCTTTTAAGTACCTCCAGGGATAGTGACTCAGCCACTTCTCTGGACAGCCTATTCCAATCCTTGACAACCCTTTCCATGAAGAAATTTTTCCTATTATCCAACATAGACCTCTTGTGACACAACTTGAGACCGTTTCCTCTTATTTCTTAAAGCAGAATAAAAGCCAATGTTTGACACAAGAAAAAATTAACTTCATTTCAGTATTAAAGGGTTTTCTGGAAGAAACTTTGGCAGAAGATAAAAAGGCTCCGAGGACAGGAAATAATTCAAAGTATTTGGTTAAACCAGTGAAATTACAGCTATTTAATACATGACTCACGGGAATTACATCCATGAATGATGGATACTGCAGAGGCTCTTCTCCATTTGTAGAATGGGTTCAGCAGTACAAGGCCTTCTGTAGACTTCTAGTTTTCTGTAGCTTCTGGAAATAATAACTCACAAACTTTTCAACAGCTTTATCTGATTCATCTGTCATAAGTACCAGGAAACAACTTGATATTAGATCACTGCTGGCCTTTCAAATACAGCCTCATAGAAAACACAGCCCTTTCAGAAATCAGAAGCTGATTTCACTTCTGGACTGAGGAATAATCTCTGCATTAACAATCCTGGCCAGAGTGCTTTAATCCGGATGGGACACCTACCTCAGAAAGCCAGCAAAAAGCATGAGAAGGGCTCAAGTATGGAATATACTGGTTATCTAGGATAACCAGTTGATGTTGAGTTCCAGATTTGAAGTGTGTTGACAAGTTTTGGTTGCAAATTTGGAATAGATTGGTGCACAGAAGAAATTTGGTTTACCATAGAAATGCACCTAGTTATAAGCTATGCAGGAGCCATTCAAGGGAAGAGGCTCTACATTTGGTATCAGTGTCATTCCAAATTTGCCATGGAACTGCTGTACTAAATCAAATTCTCCGATTTCTCACATTTTGTCTTACTTGGTGGATACTTAAGAAACCCCTCAGCAACTCTGAGTGGCAAATGTTACAACATGCTTTTTGTTGTTGTTGTTTGTCCCCTTTCCCCATCCTGCCTTTGCAATGGTCTTTCCCCAACAGCACAATTCTTGAATATCATCCTTACAGAAAGACTTCGCAGCTCCAGTAGAAAAATCACTAACTTTTTCTGTAACACATATTTCTGGGATTGTTAGGGAGGTTTTTGAAGTACTTTGCACATGGCGGTGAAGCTCAAGGATGCCCCATCTCGACCCTCCCTAACATCTCTCCCTGTCTGTAGTCCTGAGTGAGTCACTTCACTCCTCATGCAGGGCACCTGACTATCTTCTCTTCCACTGGAAAGGACCCTCCACCACCACCACCACACTGAAGGGCCAGCAAAGCAAGCTAGTTGACATGAAAAGGAGGGAAGAGAAGCTTCTTAAATGGTGCCTTGCTAAAGAGGCACTTACTTGTCAATGACTTACTCTAAGTTCTCAGAATCTGATTTAGAGGTTGAGGATACCCATGTCTTTCTGGAAAAAAAAACTCAAACACAAACTGGGTGATGAAAGCATGGGCATCACAACCTTCTCTTAAACTTTGACTGTAGGAACTGCCACTTTTCTTTCTCTCCCACATTTTTTCCTGTTCACTCTGGCCTTGTCACTGGCACACCTACCAGAAGTCAGAAATGTGGGTTCATTTTGATTTCAGCTTTTGATGCCTCAAACTCATATTTCCCCTAACAGCCTACTCCAAAACACACTTGGGGGGTTCTTCTCTATTCTTGCTGAAGTTCCACCTTGTACTTAAACACCGGTGGCCAGAGGAAGGAGACACACCTGCCTCTGCACACTCACTGCCTCACAATGCCCAGTGGAGAGGAGCTCTGCCATCTCCTCGCCTTTCTGGGGGCTGTGCCTGTGTTTACCCCAAGCAGTTGCCTCATGCTATAACAGAGAGAGAAGGATGTACCCACATTTCACCTCCATGGGAATGACCTACCTGTTGGGTAAGAGTTCTGCTCTTCTTCCCCTCCCACACTCAGTGAATCAACAAATGCATGAAAAAAAACTCGAAGTCACGTGTGGATACTGCCTCACTGTGCTCATGCTGGCCCTGTGAGTCACAGATCATTTCCATGTAAACCTCATGAGAAGGGAAGGACAAGCCTTCCCTGAGATTCCTACACTCGCCAACTCGTGCTTAGTCTCCCCTACTGACTGATGGGTTAGACAGTGGAGAAAAACAATGGTGGATCCCTCCAGGCAAATGAGAGGGAAATAAACCATCCCTTACCATCTCACTCCTGATGAAAGCTCCAACCTCTGGGTAACTGAGATTGCTTCAATGGGACTGACTGTGCATATTTTAAAGGAAACTAGTGATTATGAGTTCATTTGGTGCAGGGCCTGAGTGTGCAGCTGACTGGCATGTGGCCACACAGACGGAGGGAACACCTCACCTGTGAATCCCAGCAGCTGAGACATCCCTTCAGTCCTGAGCTGCATACTCATCCATGAGCCCAGCAATGCCTCAAGAAGAACTGAGCACCTCATGAACTCGAAGGTCAGGAATGCAACCATCCGCAGCAGACACATCAAACAATATATATTTTATTGGTTTAATTTCCAAGCAAGTGAAAAACCAGAGAGAAGAAAATTTGTATAGCATAATCTCTAAAATTTATGAAGAATAATTACAACTTTTATGCAGTCTTTCATTTTGATTTGGGTGTAATTTTGACAGAAAGATGATCTAAAATTTTTACCATACTTTGAAGGACACTATTGAAAGTATATAAATCATAAACTGTATCTGAAATATCTTAGTCATAGCAGAGAACACAGAGTTCAGAAACTTCTCCTAAAAATGCTGATTTCTGTTTTATGATTTCAGCCTTCTGGCTATTATTAGAGCTTGTAATAATTACCATTTTTACCTTGAGATTTGAGAAGAAGCTAAGTCTCACAGCGAATGGAATGTGTCTGAATAATTCATTGCAAGTAAATAAGGATTTGGTTTTCAAATATAGAGAGGACTTTCTAGATACAGCACTCTGGAAATACTGTATTAAGTATATTTATTATCCATGGAAGGCAAACATATATCTGCAATTATTCCAAAGATTTAATTTTGCAGTAATTGGAGTATTTAGATCAAAGAGCCTGCATTCATATGAAATGAATATGTACTTATACCTCCTATATACTTAGAAAGTTAAGAAATAAACCCTTATACTTTTTCTACATAGTGTTTCAAAATATTTATGCCCCTTTTGTATCTGCAGTCCTTGGGGTTGCAGTGTGCTAAATTTCTTTCTTTGAATTTTTTTTTCACATTATAGGAGGGATGTTCTTTCTACAAACTTAAAGTGCATGTCATTTAAAAGTGACTCTTCCTACTTCAAGATTTTCCACAGAGTTTTGGTACTGAGAAGAATTTGTCTTCATTGATGGAAAGACATATCATACTGGCAGGAACACTCCACTTACTAGAAGGGAAATATTATCCTTTGTTGAGCTGAAAGATTCCTTATGTATCTTCCATCAATCTGAAGCATTGTGACATTTCCTATCACTGTACCACAAGGATGTTCCTTCTGGGAAATGCACAGACTATACTAATGAGTATGTTCATACATCAGAGGAAATCTTTCTTTTCCCCCTGTAAAATGGCAAAATTATTCTTGATCTAATATTACTAGACCACAGCAGAGAGAATGTGTAATTGACTGTAAATAATAGGTCAAAATGACCAAGCATGACATTTTTAAAGTTCAAATCCTCTCATGCGTAGTTATCATACATTGCATTATGGATATTCACAAACAGTATTTGTCAAGCCACTGTGTACCAAAGTGACTTATCTTCTACTAAATGCAACAACAAGTGAAACAGAGCTCGTTGAGGTTGCTTTCAATTTCCTTTTCTAATTTCTGTGCCATTTTAAACAAATGACACAGCGGTGAGTCGAAGAGAACAGAGCAGAGCAGCAGAGATCACCTGAAGGTCAGCATACAACAGGTCTCTTCATATGAAATCTGCCAGAGCTGCGCTGGCTTTCTACCCAACAAAGCAATGTTCTGCATAACAGAGAGGCAGGGAGTGAAGCAGTTAAGAGATTTAGATACCAGGAAACTGCTTTTCAAGGCTCCAAAAGCCTGCTCATTACAACCTCAGATAATTGACTATTAGAGAGATAAACCCCCTGCTTTTCAAAGCAGACATCAAGGAGCAGACCTTGGGCTCTGAAGTGGAAGGTACAACTCTCAAAACTGATTCTAAGTTTACATACATATGAAAAACCCCTCTCTTTCCACGTACTTTATGGCAGATTGTAAGAAACAGATAATGTCTCTTCTCATTTCCATTACAAAGCTCTGCTGAGAGATTGTTCCAGCTGAAGTGGGTAGAACCAGTTCTTCAAAAGAACAAAAGAAAGAACAAACCATTATACATTAAAAAAAAAGGAAAAAAAAAGAAAAAAGAGAAAGAAGAAAGAGCATTTTTGAATTCTGATTTGTGCACTGGGTGATGAGCTTCCTCTTTCCCATCCTGTGCTGCTCTGTGGTAGTCACTCCCCTTTCAGAATGACTGTTTGACCAACTCTTTCACAAAGCTGCCTGCCTCCCTCTGGGGATATGCTCAAACAACCCAAGGATTGCTCCAGCCAGAAGCACTTTCACACAGCTGGAGCCAAAATTGCCCCAAGGAAGATCTAAATCATATTGGATGAGAGTTGTGATGGTGCTTTTAACGGGGTCAAAATTTCACTTCCCAGATGGCAATAGAGCAGCCAATCTAGGAGAATTTCTTCTTCCAGAAGGAGTTCCTGGAAGCATAAAGTCATTCCGTAGCTAGCTGGACACATGTTGAGGGTCATAAAACACCTGACTTCAATGTATTCAGTCTTGATTTACATAGACTTTCCATGTGTTTTGTTGTTTTTGTTTTCCTTTTTTTTTTTTGGGGGGGGGATTGTTTTGTGTTGTTTTTCTTTTTCTCCACAGCTTCCTTTATTTATTTTTTTAAATTTTCACAATAATCAATATTTCAGATTAATTCTTAGGTTTCAGACATTTGCACTCAGAAATCAGAAAGCATGAGTCTTGTTTAGGAGCTTTCAAAAGCCTTTTAAGAAGGGCATTATGAAATGAACAGAGTAAGAAAAAAGAATACTTTGACCTGTTCATGATGGGGAAGCATCCAAACTTTCAAGAGTTCTCTTAAGTGACCATTAGATATTGCTGAGGATAAATAAATTTGTGTAGAAAATGAATGTATTACTTGAAAAATCTCTAATTAGGAATAATGTGTCAGCATCCACAAATATATAAGGAAACAAGAGTGTGGGACTCAGAAATCATGGAATGGCTTGGGTTGGAAGAGACCGAAAAGATCATTTAGCTCCAACTCCCCTTCCATAGGCAGGGACACTATCACATAAAAAAATCCCAGGGAAGACATTGTGTAAAATAAATCATATGGAAAAGTAACAAATGGAAGGGAAAGAAGTTGAGAACAAATGGATGGAATTCCTTCACAGGGAATGAGTTTTGCAAATAGCATTCTGAATCTTCATTAACTTTGTGCCTTTTTTGGCATCCTCACACACCACTTCTGAAGGGGGAGACACAGATTTCCCAATAATTCCCTATTTTCCATTGCTTTCAGAATGTCTACACATCACCTTCAGCTTCCTATTAGAAAAGCTGAATGCTCTGCTTCTCTCATGACACTCTCCCACTGTTCTCTTCCCACCCACATTGTTTCTAAAATATGTTTTGCATCCTCTCTCCTAATTGGGGTTTTAACAAAGCAGCAGAAGGAAGTAGTGTATTATTGTGTTTATTTTCCTTCATTCAGATGTGGCTTTCTGACAACGAAGTTGGGCTTGTTTTGGGAGTCATCCACTCCCAATCCAATAAAACTTGATCAAACCTGTTGCATCCTGAAGCAATTTGCAGAACAGAGTTATGGCTGCTGCAACCTAATCACAAGCAAAAACATGTAGGTGAGCTGTAATTATCAACAGTTTTGCCATCTGATACCATTTACAGCAAACAGACAATTACCAGAAGCAAATGAGTGGAAGCTTTTTCTTTTTTTTTTGTGTAACTGACTACTGACTTTTCCCTGTAGTTGCACAAAAATTTCATCTCCACCAGAGAATCTATCCCGAGCATTTTTCTTCACTGGAGGTCGGAGGCTGGATTTCTGTATTCTCCTTCAGCACTGGAAGTACTTGAGACCCAACTGATAAAATATCTGGCAAGGAAGAGCGCAAGGGCTGGTTCATAAGATAGATGCCAAAGTTTGTCTGAAAAAAAGCAAAATATTTACTAAGATGCAACACATGTTAGGGCAATCAAATCAATAGAGGCTCTCACAACCCAGGTATGTTTAGAAGAACAATATTGCTTTAAGAATAAGGAGGTATGTACTATGTCCATGTAATTAAGAACATTCTCAACTCATTAATTATAATAGACTGGTAAACAAAAGCTAATGCCAGGCTATTCAAGAATAGCTTAAGTAAGTGGATAAATAACACAGTATTTCATCATGAGCTCCACAGTATCATATATGTAATTCATGCTCACTCACAATCTTGTTATTTAATGACTGTTCTGGCTTCTTGACAAATACAGTTAATGCATTGTCACAAACAAAGGCTCTGCAGCATGAGAACACTAGTATGTTCCAACAGCAAGGAAGTCTTGCATCTTCTACCATGAATTATTCGCTTTGTTAACAGAACTTTATTCTGTCTAGCCTCTGTGAGTTTCCCTTCATTTGTTTTTATGAATATTTTAGCATGTTTTACAGAAAATATTCAGAAAGTTTGTTTTATTATTGCTCCTGCTTGTTAAGTGTCATTATCTGTGAATCTATCCTACATAAATATTAGAACTATTTAGAAGGTGTCTCTGAAATACTGAGTAATGAAATGAATGAAATATCTACTTTGCCCACTGACCATACAACCCTCACAGGCACCAAAAACCTGATCTGTGTGTCTGCATTCTTATGTGAGGTCTTGATCTCAAGCACTTGAATGTTACAGTTGTGGGTGTGATCTGGAAATGTCACAGGAAGAGACTGGTGTGGTTTTGTGGTTTTGTTTTCCAGCAGTGGAGAATTTAGAAATATGCAAGAAAAAGACTTGTCATCTCATGACAGTATTTTCCAAAGAATTAGATAATAGTTAATAAAAAAAATATATTAAGTAGGAAATAAAGGAATGCTGAAGACCATGTTAAATTAATAACTGATTTTCAGACTTCAGAAAGTCTTTCCTCTTTAAACTGAAGACCTTGGAAATCCAATACTAATTTTCTTGTCTCTTTTTGCAAGCTTCAAAAAAAAGTATTTTTCTTTGGTAGACTACAGCCAAAATGTAGAAGTCATTCTAAAGTGTAAAGTAAATAAATAAGCAAATGAAATTACTTAAAACCAAAATTCTATTATCCTTCTCTATTTCCTGATTACATTTACTGCCATTGTTCAGATCAATGATTCTGAAATTGAGTGAATTACATTAAGAGCAGGTTTAAAAAAAATAGAAGGTAAAAGGAATTGCAATAAATAAAAAAAAATAGTGTTAGGTGAATTTAAGGGACCATATTTCACAGACTAAACATGAAGGCAGTAAGTTTTCTCCTATGCTTGCACTGTCTAATTAAATAAAGATGCAGCAATGAGGTAACACAGAACAGCTTTTAGGCTTTGAAGAATTCATGAGAGGTAAGATTGAGACCGACTCCCAAATAAGAGAGATTCTGTAAAGCAGAGATCTATCCAAACATGGCCTCAGACTCCAAATTTGGGTCTTTCTGTTTCCTTTGTAATCCTAAACATCAACAAGAAAAATGGGCCCCAAGCTTAGGTATTTTTGGCTACATGTGCTACTCCTTCATCTCACTGGCATCTCACATGTAGAGGGCATGAGCTGGACCATCAGGCCTATCCTAGCACTGGCACTTTTTTGGGTACCAGTGGCTATGAGGGTGTCCATGCTAAGTACACACAGGGTATATCCTTATGGCAGTGTTCCAGTATTTAATGCTGAGGAATGACTGCAGCACTGTAAGATTCCAACCCTCTAGCACAGTGACTGTGTTGCATCAACCATGCTGCCATAATGGTGTTAGTAACTGTTTCATTCAAAATATTAAAGTACATAGTCTTATTTTTCCATTTTTACTTTTCTCTCATTCATTGACAAGTTTCTCTGTTGGCATAAATTATGGATTTTTCAGCCTTGTGGTTAATAACCTGCATTTACCTCCTACACCCTAGTGCAAAAATAACAGTTGCCATGATTTTTTAAAAAAATCAAGCAGTTATAAAACACATATTGTAAAATTAATATTAGTTCATGCTACACTGCATTTCACACAGAAAGGAATTTTATAACTCATCCATGTAAATGAGCTTATTTGCTGCATGAGAAGTTTATATTTATTGTATTGTCATCATGAAGTATCTTATAACGAGACAAGAATAAATCTGGGCAGATTGTTCACTGTGAAGAACTTAATTGACCAATTTTTGCTACTGCAAATAATTTAGCAGGGTTTTGGGTTTTTTTAAATGCACCTTAAAACATTCAGAATTATTTAAGAAAATGCATGTCTGAATACATCTTGTCTTCAGGAGTTTTCAAGTACTGTTTCAATAGTGGTCTTTAGTATTTTCCTTCTCAGATTTGGCTTCTAAAGTCTCAGTATTTTTTTCAGTGAGCAATGCCTAAGGAGTTTCCAAGGTGATGATATACTGATGGTATACATATTTTAGTACTAATGCCTGGTTGGAATTGCCGACCTCTGGTTTTTTGTGAATGTTCTTAAACCCAAAATTTAGCCTGTGATTGCCAGAAGTGGATTTAACATTTTTGAAGTAAATTTCCCAGGTTTTTCAATAATTACAAATAATGACTCAGCAAGTACTGATAATAGCAATCACACAAACACCCCTGCCAAGCAACCACAAAAACTGCATCTGCCACTTCAGCTCTGTTTCAAGAGAAAGATAAAATGTACAAATCGGCCCTTCTCACATTTCTGATGAAAAATGAGGCTTTCAGACGCAGAGATTATAGCCTGCAGAGTTATTACAGTGAACTGCATAATCTCTGCCTGCTGCTGCTACCTTTTCCTGGCTTCAAGGGCATTTTACTCTGCATATAATCTTCGCAGACACACCAAGAACTGTGCAGGGAGTGCAGGACTGTTAGCTCCGTGGCTTTATCTGGCAGTAGAGAGTCTTCCCGTCACTGTTAAATTTTACAGGGACAAAAAATGTAAAGTTTCTTGATTAGGAAAAAGCAAGACCACTGCTGGGAGAAATAGAGAAAACATACATATTCTTGCCAACAGTGAATCATATGATAGTCATCACACTCACTTAAAGGAGGAGCTATGAAATGCTGTCATTCTTGCATGTTGTTTCAAGCTCATTTACTCGATCAACAGTGATATGCTCTGCTCAGAAATTCACTGCCAGAGAAATGCCCTGTGTGCACTATCCCCTTTTGTAAGACAGAAACCTGAGGTGCTACATCTGACTAAGGCCTGAGGTGAGATACCTTCAAGCTACAGCTCCCAAAGAATCAGTTAACACAGACTAGAACTTGGTAGGGAAATACCCTGTTGGATTGTGCAACAAGCACATAAATCATACAGCATGCTAATACTTAGCTTTGGATGGATGAGTTCTGGATTTTGCCCCCAGATGCAGCTCGCAGCTGTCATCTCCCAGCAGATAAATTTACCTGTCCAGGTCTGAACATTTATTCATACAGTAACATAGCCTCCCTCTCATTCAAAAACTTGGGAGATGCAACTATTAAAATGGAATATTTTTTAAATGTAAGAATGTTTTATTAGCTTTAGATTTACCAAACCTTATTAGCAAAACCTTAGGAGAATGGAAGTACTCACTTTTGACATGCTGATTTTTTTATATTGGAAAAAGGGAAATTTTTAAGTTGGTGTCAATAAAACCCCATATTGTTCTGTTGAAAATATCTGGACTGCAGAGTGTTTTCTTAAGAATGGATTTTCCTTTGCTGTACCATAAATAAATGCATTTTCCAGTTCAGCCACCAATGAGAAAAGAGAACCATATCATTTCAGAGGTCTATTAATTACAACAATCACTGTTCTCAAATGTTCCATATATTTGAATGTAAAGCATTGCATGGTGTAAAGCCCTGAACTACTATGAAAATAATGATAATGATGCATCAGATATGAGAGATCATTTGCTATCCTTGCTAATGTTTCAGTAAGCAATCCAAAGGTATGGCATCTAATTCTGCAGGAAAAGAAGATTTCCCAAGGCACAATGAGATACATAAAGGAGGATCAACAGCCCCCAGGAAAAAACACAAGCCTATTAGTGTATGAAGGCATGTGCAAACATAATGGATTTCCCTTGATGTGCTGCTATCCATACATTTAGACCAGGGCAGACTGCTAATGCAATAACTCCCTTTGCTACCTTGACAGCAAGTCCCAGCTTATAGCACTGCTGCAAATCCACCCACAGGGCTTCCGCTGTCATTAGCGCTAAACTGCACCTGCAAAACACTGAAGAGAGGCAAGAATTCTCTGTTCTCCGTTTCCATCCATGGGTGTTTTGCATCAGGTGGTGAGGCATGTGAAACAGCATGTGGCCATTTGCTTAATGTAGTTCTCTAGTCTTTCATAGTCTCCTGCAGCAGCAGAGCACTCTGTCACACGAGGAGAGCTCATCTTTCCTTTCCAGTCAAAAATTACAGGAGCAATCCTGAATGAGTGTTTATTCAGAAAGCAAAGCACAAGTTTACTTTGTAGAGGTGTTTGCATTTTATGTCAAACAATGACATAAAACGTTTCATAAAAAGCAAGGCCTCAGCACCATGCTTTACATTTATCAGGAAACATGCAAATTGCTTGCGTGGCTAGTTACAGTAGCTGGTTCTGACTTTCAGCTGCAATCCATCTATGCAAAGGTTCAGTCTTTCAATTTGAAGTACCAGGTTCTCAGAGTCTCAGAGGAATGGAGAAAAACAGGATTTCAGAAATAAATATTGAACTACCTCTTACAAGCCTTACATTATTTAGGTCATTACTGAAGATCATTGGCAGTGCTGCTATTTGGGCTACTTGTTTCATAAATTTCCCTGTAATTTTTTCAGGTTGGTGTTCTTGGAAAAAAACAAAGCAAAATGGTAAATATTGACATCTGGCTCTCTATGTGCAGTATCTTTAATGTTTTGGCAATCAACTAGCTAAAGCAGCTTTTCAAAAAACTGGGAAATTATCTTAAATCTTATTTTTCTGCAATTTTTTTTTTTTTGTAGTTTGAATCAGATTATTGACAGATGGGAGAAAACACTGCTAAATTCCTTCACTGAATCTGCATCTGATAAAAAAAAAAGAAAATGAAGTCTATTAGATGACTCCTTAGCAGAAAAGCACATGCTAGAGATATGAGTCACCAAAGGATTAGCTCTGCAATTTAACACAGTCACATGAACTCGATGTTCTTTCTCTCTCCCCACTTCGAGCTGTGAAAGGTTTGGATCAGTGTCGTCTGCTAGGTCTGCTGAACACACTGAAAACGCCAAAGTCCTCCTGGGTGCTGCTCACTGATCATCAGCTGGTGCCATCACCACAGAGGTGACATGCAAGACAGAAAGGCTCGGAGGTCTTCTCAGATCAGACCAGGCAAAACTACCACTTCAAACTCTCAGTTGTCAGCTAACCCAGAGGACTCACCCTTATGCAGAGCAGGGCATGCTCACAAGATCCCATCTGCCTGCAGCACTGAAGGATGGGAAAAATAAAAAAAGGCTGAAAGCCTGTGTGCTTGCAGCATGAATATTGGCGCCTGGCAGAGAGAGACAGCTCTTCCCTGCGGAGATCAGCAGCGCCTGCCTTGCCTCACCTCGCCGTGTGGCTTTCATCCAGAGCCAGCTTCTGCTCCACAGCCTGGATTGCTCTCTTTGCCTTAGTCCTGCTGGAACGAGTTACTTGGTTCTAGCAATGCTTCTACCAAGAAAATCTCTGCATTGCTGAGTTAATCAGAATGAAAGAGGAGCTCATCTTCGCTGTTGGAAACAAGCAGAAGATGCTTTCCCTCTCCTGAGAATCTGAGTAAGGTTTTGTCACCATTCTCTCCCTGAGTACAAAGTGATTTCTCTCTACAGAGGTTTCAAGTCATAATCCAGTAAAACCCATATGGGCAGAACACCCCATGTGGCAGCAGGGAGCATCCCTACCCAGAGTGCCCAAATGCGCTCTGAAATGTCCCACATGCTCCAGCTGTGGCTCACCATTACCCAGAAAGGGCCCCTGTCCTCAGGGGCCGGGAGCTCATCTCACAAAGGCTCATGCACTGTGGTGCCCTGGACCAGAGCCTGCTGAGCATCCCTAAGTCACCTCAGGTCAGGGGGAAGCTGTGCCTCGACAGCCAGCCCTGCCCGCGCTGGCTCCCCGATGGAGCCAGAGGAGCAATTCACCAAGGATAACAGCCAACGAAAAGAGCCCTTTGTTTGCTTAATGAGTCACTGAGACGAATCAATTCATTATTTTTTCCCCCTAAACATAGAATGCGGTATTTGTAACTTGTTTGTGCATTGTCTGGTGAATGATTTCCAAGCTATTTGTTATTGCTCTGTGCCAATGGTGCGCCGGGGCTCTGGTGCTTGGCGGGAACTGGCGAGGCTCCCGAGCCCCGACTGCCTGAGACACTTCAACAACAGAAGCTTAACGAGCAGGAAGCAATGAATTTTGAATAAGGATTTTCAGCTAAATAAATACGTAAGAGGAGATTTGTGGAGCTTTAGGGATGCCGAACTGTCTAGCCATCATCTGAGCACCCTCAATTCCAAGAAGCAATGCAACCTCAGGAAGCAGGACTCCAAATGAGTGCCTGTATTTCACACTTACTCTCCAGTCACTTTCTTAAGCAATTACACTCCACTTGGATTATATTCACAGCTGCTCTGTTTTTCCTGCTAACTAGTTTCCCAGGGTAAGAATAGTGTTTAGTCTTACAAGCCAACTGTATAATTTCAAACACTTTCTGATTTTTCTGCATATGTTTTTTTCTTAGAAGACATCAGTGCATCAGCTTGTGTTTTTAAGACCAATATAAGCACATTGTAAAGAAGTATATACTGAATAAAAGCTAGCACAGTTAAAAATAATGCATATTAACAGTCCATTTCTGAATAAAAATTGTATTGAGCATTTTATGGACATAAATCATGTCATATCTGGGTTGTAAGTGCATCCTCTCTTTACAGAAAAAATCCAAATGGTAACAATTAGCACAACAACTTAACTGAGAATATTCTCTCAGCAGATATTTCACTGCACATGCAATAAAGTCACTACTTCTTTCATTACAGCTATTTTGAAGTACTGTACTGACCTTTCTACCTCTGGCAGCAGACAGGGATTGCAGAACTTCTTTGTTTCGTTCCCCAGACTGTTGATCAATGCAGATTATTTGACATCTGCTACAAGGACCCACAACCTGAAATTTTAGTTAAAGAAAGTTCATGGCTGTTTATCAAAGCAGTACAACATTGAACAGTACAAGCTTCTGACCATCATAATATCTTAAACACATACCTCTTGCATACTTTCTCTGTGGTTTTTTAAGCTTTCATTATGTAAAAGGTCAGGTCTGTTCACCTAATGTAGTAGGTCTACTGGCAAAAGTCTCACTGGATGTTTAATTCACATTTTTTTAAGGTAAACTTTCTCAGAGACAGAATCTGAGAAATACCAGACATTTACATATTTGTATTTCCTGATGGCTTCACTTTTGTGGGTTAGCAGTGCTGCTTGCCCAAAGAACTGAATACAAAATTAAGCCAGTGCCTCAGGATTCAACCCAAGGAGGATTTTCTTGGGAGTGTTTTAGTGCAGCTGAAATGTACAATATCTTCCTTAGATGCATGGCACTTTTAGATAATCAGAATGTAAAATGTTAACATATACAAGTTAAAATAAGCAGAATAAATAATTTATCCTCTATAATCTACTACATATTTTGCTAACATCATATGTAATTGTTCTCAAAGTTAATTGTTGTTTGAACAACACCTTAGTGTGCTTTTAGAGAAAAAAAACAACCCTGCAACAAATTTCCTCTTAGAGCTTTAAGATGGAGAAGGACGACATATTGCACTTTCACTTAACATTCTATCCCTAACTTTACCAAAGCTGTAAGTTATAGAAATTAAGTCTTACAGTATCCCAGTATACTCATTCTACTTTTGTAAAATGTGTCATAAATTTCAAATAGGGCAAATAATTAAACTGTACACTTCAAACATTTTATATGCTGATCTGAAGTGGTATTTCAGGTTTTTGAGATGCATCTAGAACTGCTGGTATAACTCAGTGTAATCATCAACATCACACATCAACTTTTTTTAGAAAAGCATTTTCCACTGCTTTAGTTTTTTTAATTAAAAAAAACAACATGACAGAGAAGGAAATATTTTTCCTTGCTTTACTTTGTTCAACAGTTTCTACCATTTTCGTGGCATCAAGAAGTATTAACATAATTTCCACTGTTACTACATCAATATCTGAAGAAGAACCTAGCAGAGATGGGAAAAGACAATGCAAGTTGCATAAGCCTTTCTATTTTTGCCTTGTTTTCCTAAAGTATGTCAATGCCAGAAACAGGAATGCCTTTTCATTTTGTATCTTTACAGTAACTTATTAACAGGAGTTTCAGCTGAGCTCCCCAGTGTTACTCCAGTCTCCCACAAGTTATACACCAAGGATTTTGTCCTTTGTGTTCTTCATTTCTCACTTATAGGGATTTTCCTCAATTTTCTGTAACTCATATTGCAGCTTACTGATCAAAGTATGCATAAGAAGAGAGCAGATAAGTAATATTTTCCACCCTTGCTAAAAAAAAAAAATTCTTACAGCATGCTAACCAGAAAAAAACAGGAATGATGTCTATCACAGCTTCTAGATTTGACCTCAGCATTTCTGTTATTTGCACCTTAATTATATCTCTAAGAAAACAATGGATAAGCCACTTTCACATCCTAGGCAAAGCATCTTCAAATACATATTTCATATCTCTTCATATTTCCAGACAAATTGAACAGAACATGTAATACATGTGTGCATAATTCCCTTACGTTTCACGTGTAGCTTCTACAGATTCTTTGCTAAGAGTTTTTCTTAAGAGAATGTATTTGCAAACAAAGTCTGACTTTTCAGCATATCCCTTACAGTCCAAAGACATTATGTTGTTAGCTATGATATGAAGTACAGCATACCAAAAACCCCTACTAGGCTAAAATTAGGGACATTCCTTGAGTGGAGATTAGGGTAAAATGTGTACAACAGAGGCCACCAGTGTTCACTTGTATTCATGTCCAGTCTTTTGGCAATCAGTTGCTCGATGTGCAGCAATCCAAGGTTACATTTGGACTACTGTGCTTAACAGCAACAGGTATTCTCTACTGATGTGCTGGCTAGATATTTGCTGTAAACTCTCCCTCAAAAAACATGATTATTATTTGGTTCAGATAGACAAAGATAAGAAATGTTATGAATTATGAAATTGAAGTGTGGAGAAATATGTCAAAACTTCTCAATTATATTGAGGTAGGTTTGTTACAGGACACATCCCATTTAATTTTTATTTTTTTTTTACAGACCTCATAAATTTCACCTGCACAAACCGTGCTGCCTATGTTCTAGTCAAAGCATTCTTGCAAAAATTGGTTTGTTTTCAGGAATCAAAATGCTTTGTGATAGACTTGGACATGGACAAGAGGGAAAAGTTCACACCTGGAATTGCAGAGCACCTATGGAAATCTCAGCCCACTCTTCTTCTTCAAAGGACTCTGGTGCACTGATGACAATGTTGGCACGGAAACGTCGGATTAATTCCTCTATTTCCAGTGGCTCCTTCAATCTGTCTCACAGAGTTGCCAGAGAAAAAGAAAAAATAAAATTATTAACTGGTTTTGCACTAGATCTTTGTACTGTAATAATCTGGTGGCTCATGTCATTAAACAAATGCTTCTCCAAAATAAACTGGACCAAGTTTTATTACAAAGGCTATAGAAATGGCACAAGGTATTTGACTGTAATTTGTAAACTTTCAACTATAATACATAACCCTCTAGGTGGCTTCTTCAGTGGTGTAACCTGGAACTGCAGGTATGAAAACATGCAGACAGGTGATTGTGAGCTATGCATATGCAAATTCCCAATTTGTTATCATATGTAAGGCTGATGGTGACAAATAAAAAGATCTTTTCAGTCAGTAATCATTTGACTTGTTAAATGTAGTAGAAATAGAAGCTTCTAGAACCAAAGGCAAATAAAAATTTATTCTGCACATGCTTCAATGTCAAAGGGACAAAACCAGCAGTTGCTGAAGGTGAAAAAGGCCAGTAAAATAATTTTATGAGAGAATATATCCCTCGTATTATTATTATTTGCCTTTGGGAGTCAGCAGATTGCACCAAACGATAGGTGTTTTAAAAAAAATTAATCTCTGTGTGGTGATATCTCCCCCTCTTTACAAGCATTTGAACTGACAGAGTGTAGATTTGTGTCAGTGTGGAGAATGTATATGAGACAGAAAGAGAAGCAGACTGCATACAAATATCAGAAATCTTGCTGCATCTTTGAGTTGTCATTCTTCACTCTTCTAAAGGAGAACTTGAACAGTACCAGAAAAAAAAAAAACCTCTAAAAATTTGCAGGAGGGTTCTCTCAGTGCCATTGTTAGTGGAGAAGAACACTTCTTTTTGCATTAGCTATTAAGGACATGAAGAATTTTTGATACTCCATCAACTTTATTCTGACAACTTTGGGATATGACATCCTACAGCAGAGGCAGAAAGAGTGAAGACAATGAAGAAACAGCAGGCAGTGAAGACAAAAGTTTCTGTCCCCAAAATAAAGAAGTGAGGCCATACAGTTTAAAATGTATCCTAGTTAAAAAGAGAAAAAAACATGCAAAATCAAAGTACAGGGAAAACTTCACATCAAGCAGTCTTGGCAGAAGAGGCCTGTTAGGTGAAAAAAAAAAAAAGAGCTTGGTTTTATTTAAAATAGTCTGGATGATCTTCTGAAGCAGACAAAAGTGTGTAAGGATAAACTGCCTGTGCAGACTTTCAGTCAAACCACAGAAGCCCAGCTCCACCAAGCCCCCAGTGCTCACAAGGGCTGCAGCAGCCTGGGGGCACAAGGTGGGATGGGAAGCTGCAAGGCTACAGGTTATCCCACAGGTAATCCATGGCTGGGACACAATTTGGAATGAGTTCAGGAGATGAGAGCCAACAGGAAGCATAGATAATGCCAGTGCTCGTGCAAACAAGGAGGAACAGAGCAGCTACTTGTGAGTATGTTCAGTTATGCTGCTGTGCTCCCTAGCTTTGCTGTGGGCTCTTGGAGCTTGGGTGCTGTGTAGCCTCTACTTTTGAATGTGTTTTGCAAATAGAAGTGCCTGCCACCCCAGCCTGCACTGGTGGGGGCATCAAAAACCCCAATAACTTCAGAGCTGGGCCTGCAGTGTCCTGAGCCAGCTGCTGAGAATTACTTCAAGCTTCTACTCATCTCCCCCTTGCTGCTGAACTCAAAGACTGCAATGCCTCGGCGCTTCTCTCTGCCTTCAACGTGCTCAGGCTACTGCCAGAATACCTCACCTCTCCTGCTCCTCCCCCAGCCCTCAGAAATGCTTATAATTAATTAACAATGTGTATCTGAGCAAATTCCCATTATTTCTCCTCCCACAAAACATGCATTGGTTGGATGGAGTGACAGGTACCTTCATCCTGCAAATCTCAACAAGGATCTGTTTTAAAAATCAGTATAATGTGCCAAAGTCAGCCTAGGTGCTTTGGATTTTCACAGCAGTGGAATCTGATGAAGAATTCTTAACATATATTTAACAGACAAACCTGAAAATGAATATTCATTTCTTTAGGGTTATATTTTTAACAAGAACATTTGAGCATTAGGGCAGGCCATAAGGATTTTGATGGAGGTGATGTGTAATGGAAATTCCAGAGAGACTGATGTACATGTACCTCTCCAACAATATGCTGCATTCCAATTTTCAATTGAATTGCCATTGCTGTTTTAGATCACCTCTCAAGGGCTAAGTGCAGACTGGAAGATTAGCTTTTACTCATGGAAGATACAAAGTGAAATTATGAAAATTTAATTGAAAAGTGAAATTGTTTTATAAAACTTAGCAGGTTTCCATTAAAGAAAAACAAACCCACATGCCAAGAAGCTAAGTAATACTTTCTAAAAACCCTCCAATATTTAATAAGGACCCCTATGTGCAGTTCTTGAAAGTATATTGGATAGTTCAGTATTTGGAACATGTTCATACACCATGCTTTAGTAACATTGTAGAATGAGGATATCTGAATTAATTTCTGCAGCACCCAGAGAAGACACTGCATGGCAAAATGCATGGAAGGGAGGACATTTCCAACTCATGCTGCACAGTGGGAAGCAAGATGTTTCTCAGTCATCACTGCAGCCCCTGTCACATCTGGAGTTTCCTTTGAGGAAAGGGAGATTATAAGCCTAGTTTGCTGGTAGATATTAGGTATAAAATCAGTGGATCACCTGATGTTGAATATTTTACTGAAGTTCCCTGTTCCCCTTCATCCTGACTTGATGCTTCTTACTCTTCATCTCTGCACTCAAATGCCCTATCTGGGAGGTTCCTCATTGAGTCTCACCATGGAAAAAGCCCAGCCTGAGTAAGGGATGTCTGCAAAGAAATGTCCTCCCAAGGAGATGTAACCCAGCCAGTCAAGCCTCTCAAGAAGGTATTAACTGTCACTGAGAGAGAATAGTCAAAACACTGAGAGATGGACTGATTCAAACCTTTCCGACACATATTTCCCATGATAGTCTAAAATTGCCCGACTGTCTTCTCCTAAAGAAGGAAAACCCTCATACAATGCAAGCTCCAGGGGTCTCAGTGATGCTTCAATCAGTCAACGCAAGGGACATGTTTGGTGGGTGACCAAGAGGAGAGAAGATGATTCCAGGAAGAGGCAAGAGGGAAGTTTTGTGAGACAGCAAAGAGAGATGCTGGGGCTGTGGAATGCACAGCTATAATGGAGACCTTGAGGGAAGATTTTCTGTGGAATTTAAACCTTTCCTAGATCTTGTCAAGAAACAACAATTTCCTATTGTGAGTATATAAAAATTCTGTTGGTAATGGGTTTGTTATCTGCAAACAGTGGGCTGACTCGCTGTTTCACTTGCTGTTTCTATCTCCCACTTTTGTATAAGTAAAGCCAAATTAAATTAAGAAATAAAATTATTCCAGTCCTGAAAGTACTTTAAAAGTATTTCTGTTGTGCATATTTACTCTAAATCTTAATCATTCCCATGGGAGAGAAATTGTTCAGCCAGCAGTAAGATTTTATATTTTTACCTGCCAGATGATTTATTTTGAGAAAAACTATTTATCCTTGTTCTTCCAACAAACAGAATTTGGCTGGTTCTCAATAATATCTTTCCACCAATTCATTTGGACAAATATTTCACTTAGATTCTCCTAAAGATGATTGGTAGGCAGATTATGCTCATGCATTTAATCCAAATTTTCAGAAATCATAAAATAATTAGTAAGTATAGCAGTTTAGCAGCTACGTATTTGTTGAATGTTGAAAAGTAACTATCCCTAAATTTCCACATAAAACACCTATATTGGCATCTTATGGCAAGATTCTGGAATCCAAGATCACTAAGAAACATTTGGAGACATCTTACCTTGCAGAAATGTGTTCTTTCAGCTGCAGAATGCTTGCTACATTTATCAGGAGGTATTGTGCTTCATTCACAAGAGAGAGTGAGATGTTTGTAGCAGATGACAGACCTAAAAAAGTCAATCCAACATTCTAAAATGATCTTAAAAATCAGTATTTTCACCTCATCTTTCCTTTGACCTCTTACTCATCCTCCTTACCAGTTTATTCATTTGGTTCCAGACACTAAAGAAATACTCCAAAAATGCCCTGAAATTTGTAACTAATAATGATGCAATGCATTTAGAAACTGAGAGAGGGTTGAGATTTTAATTAATTTGTAAAACAATTTACAAGAACAATATCTATACATTTTTTATGCTCTTTCCATTTCAATGCTCTTTCAATGATTTTTATAATGAAATTTAGTCTCTGCTTAAATTCTTAGATTTTTCATTATCATTTTTCCAAATGGTCTTTGAGTTTCCAGTCAAAATCATAAACATGATGCTAACTCGTCCCATACTGGTGTATCTGTTTTCCCAACAAATTTAAGAAGCAGAAAGGCAGCAAAAAGTCAGTTTGGGTATAAACATAACTACTAGATCAATACTAGGTGAATCTTTCAGCCTTTATCAGGGTAGCTATATCCTGAGAATGAAGTCCATGAGCCTGATGTTTGCAAGAGGAATCACAAATATTTTTAAGACTGACAACACACCTTTTGTATTTTTCTGATGTGACTTGCTTTTCGCGTCTGAACTTTGCCTTATCAAGCGACATGGACGACCAAGAAACGTAGAGAGCCAGCCAGCAATTCTCTCTCCACAGTCATACGTTTTCACCCTATTACAAGAAAAGAGGGAGTTTAAATTTGATTGCCCAAACAATTTGCAAAACAGAAGTCAAATTGTGAAGATGTTTATTCTTCTTCCTTCAATACAAAGTACAGAATCTGTATTGTCTGATGAGTGTCTGATGTGAAGCTCTGCATGACTCTAACTACCCATTTTCTCAACTTTGTTACTCTTGAAGCCAACTTTCACAAGATCTAATTGAGTTTTGTACAGGAAGTAAGTGTGGAATAAAGGATTAAATAATTATAATGCTCAAGACACTGGTTGAAGTACAGTAAGTGGTAGCCCATGTAACAATATTACAATACAGTACTAGGAAAAAGTCACACTCTAGTCTGTGCTTTTTACTAAAACAGAGAGGAATGAGTTGAGTTAAATTTAAGATTGATCCACCATGTGTAATTTTTCACGATCCCTTCAGGTACAATGATGTTACTTCCCTAATTGAATTCATATTAGTACAGACACTCCACATTAAAACATGGCTCCACTAACAGAGGCCAAGGATCTCTCTAAAGATGATTTCCATTACTTGTAAAATGTCTATTGAGTTATGAAAGCTGGCAATGGAATTGTCTTCTTTACCTGGATATAGTCTTTCATAGAGGGAATTTGAGATCACCTCTCTCCATCGAAGAAGGCCACAGATCAGACCACTGGTAATTAATCCTATTTGACATTAGATTCCTCAGCCCTGAGTAAACATAATGTCAGTCTTCCAAAATCCAGGCATCTAGTTTAAATCAGTAGTCTGGGTTTTGCTCACAGATAATGGAAAGAAGTGAATAGTTCCCATCTATCTTAGACCTCAGGATGGGATTACTCTCACTGTGGGAATGTTCAACTCTCTATTGACTACAAAAGGAGATTTGACTGATACCTAACTTTAGAATTGCATAAGCACTTAAGAGGTATGTGAATTCCTATACTGATCTAGGGAGGATTCTTGTAGCAGGGAAAGCGAAGTAGCTGTGTTCCTATGTTCACCTTACTGTCCTACCCAGCCAAAGAAGTTGATCTGCATGGAAACCATCTGCTTTGTGAAATGAGAAAACAGCTACTCACAGCAAAAAGTGCTCAGCCCAAGGATTAAAAGGAAGGGGCTTGGCTTTACAATGTGCTCTGTAGGGTTCAACTGGATTACACAGGTAGAATCAAGAAGATTTTATAATCCTGCAAGGATCAGGTATCTCTTCAACACTTGTTCTGAATTTTGAGTTATTGTGCAGCTCTGCATCCCTCTCCCCACTCTGAGACTGGACAGAGATCAAACATAGCTGCATCAAACCAGTGATGCCCTAGAACTGAAATGGTGTTCTGTTATGAGATGCAGGCACTGTCAAGAAAGAGGCCAAATGGCAAGTGTCCACGTGAGATTTCACAGTCTGAACTGTGCCCTTGCCCATTGCTGTGTTAGGGAGAAGGCTGCTGATGAGAACACATGAATCTTCCATTATAACAATACAGGTGAAACAAATTCCTCCAATATTTCTTCCACCTTCACAGAGGTACTAGGGGTGTTAAAAATCTCTCCTGAGCCAATGGCCTCTAGCAGCCTGTTGGAGATTAATACTGTATAAATCAGGAACAAAATTTTGCCCTCTTTTTATATACTTATTGCTTTGAGTCACAGTGGCTGAGTTAGAGACTCACACCATTCTTGGTATTTCATCAAATGTCACCCTGTAGTTTTTGTATTCCAAGACTCCTGTGTTTTCAAATTGCTTTCCCTTATTGTCAGACCATTTTCTGAGCAAGTACCATCATCTCCTCAAGGTCTTAGTCAAAGTCATTCTGTTGTAGCTCAATTCTACTTGTTTTCTGCTTGTGTTTATTTTTGTGGAGTATAACTTTACATCTGTCAGCATTACATTTCATTTGGCACATGTCAGGCAATTTATAAAGGAGAGCCTATTTCTCTCTGATTTCACTTGCTGTTTGCCTTGAATTCCCCACTCATCTTTCTATTATGTCATTTAGCTTCAGTGCATTACAATTGGTCCCTGTAGCAGGGTAATTTACAGAACAAGAAACAAGGACAGAAGAAGTCTGAATATTGATCCCAAGGGATTTAATACACACAACGGGCTCAGTTCACCTTGTTCTTAACTACACCTTTGTCTCCTACCAACTGCTACACTTCCCTCGATCTCTTTGATATTGCAGCCTGTCAAAGAGGAGGCTGTGTCCCTGCCTATTTCAGTAGAGCAGCAACCTTGAGCATTTAGGGTCTTCTACAACATCAATAACCTTATCAACATCAGCTTCTATTTTCATCTGTCCACTGTTAGATCTTGCACCAGAAAGCCACATGCCTCTGAAGTGAGCAGCACCTGCTGATGGACAACCCCTGCTGAGATAAAGGCTAACGCTGATGAATTGCTTCAGAAGGGAAATTTGGGCTCATTAAACTATCGTGGCTGTTGCAAAATTAAACTTCCTCACATGACTGCTTGCAGATTTGACATCATGTACTTTCCTCAGGTATCTCAGTCTAAATTCAGAGTAAGCCAACAAAATTGGATGAAATAACCACATCAGAGCACAGAATTAATAAATAGAAAGTGCCTTCACTAGGGGTTTCTTTTGAATAAAAGCCTTTTAACAAAGACTTTTGGCCCCACTGCTCACCTTAGACACTTTGCAGAGAAGACCCCAGACCACAAATCACCTCCTGTCTTACTGCAAAGCACTGTTTTCTCATTATTTTCGGCCCTGAAGGCTCTTCTGCTGAAACACTGGAAACTGGCACCAGTCACTATTGGATCTCTGAGCAGTTTCAGAGCCTCATCAATGTTGTTCACTCATCCTGCCATGCTTCCTGTCTTGTTTATTTGCCAGCCATAGTCCTCTCTGTGCAATTTGCCTTCATAGCCCCTTTCCTAGTAATTCTATCCTTTCCTTCCTTCTCAGAACTCTGAGAAGTTTTCCATGAAAACTTCCAATTTGATAAAATAAAAATGACACAGTCAGTTACATGAAAGAGAAGCTACAATAAATAGTATGACAACAAATTTTATGCACTCAGAGGTGAAGATAACCCAGGCTATTTTATAGCCTGTAATAGACAGGCTTACCATGGGGAGGCTAGGAATGAGTCAACACTAAGGGAAGTGGGACAGATGGTTAAAACAAATGAGTCTTGGGTGAATTCCACTACCTGAGGAAAATACACTTCTGAGGAAAAGATCCTCTTTATCATCTGAATAGCTAGTAGAAGAGAAGGAGAAGATAATTTTCTGCATGGCTCCATGGGGAAATTGCCAAGTCTTCTGCTGGTTTGTTTATGTGTTGCTCAGAGAAGCAAATGTAGAGGGTTACAAAGAATTAGTATACCTCGGTTAAAGGAAGACATAAATCTTTAAGTGGCTCTTTTAGTTGGACTTACCAAGAGACTCATTGAAAAGAAGCATAGTAGATAATGCAAATGTACTTTAGGAAGTCACTTGACACACTGCCTCTCAGAAAACTTAATGAGAAGGGGGGAAGTTCTTAGAAAATATGATGGATAAACACTTAAGTTCACGGATAAGAAATAAATTTATTCATAATGTTATATTCACTGAAGTGGTATGTCTCTTGATTAGAATTAACACTATTTAACTTACACACCTGCAGTCATCCCAAGATTGTTAAGGGGACACTGAACAACATGGGTGGTCAAAACAAAATTAAAATGAGTTGTAAGTATGGAAAGCTGTTTATAACTTTAGAAGGTTCTAGCAATTTTAAATCCATGAAGTATGAGATGGGCAAAGTTGCCAGCATCATTACTACTGAATGATGGAGCTGAGTTCAAGTCCTGCTGAGACCCCCAGTTGGCATTTGGAAGTAACTGGGGACACCTTCTCCTTTTCTCATACTTGGAGCAAATGAAAAAACAAAATCTCACTCAGTCAAGTGAGTGCCAAGTCAGTTTATTTTATCATTCTTCCTCCCCTTTTTCATTTTTTAAAACTGTTTACTGTTTTCTATCAGACATGCTGGGCATGCCTACGTACTTACTTAAATAGGACCACTCTCCTGGTGCAAAAAGTAATTTTTTCCAGGAATTCTGTCTGTGTGCACATCTGTTTACATCCTGAGTGTCACTACAGGGATTTTCAGCTTCAATACCTGCCTTCTCTCACTTACCTGTGTGAACAGACTTTACTCTCACAGATCACAGCCTCTTTTCCAGTATTTTCTTCTAGTGACACAGATATTGGGTCCATGCCTAGATGGGCAGAGAGCAAGCCATATTTAAATTAAAAGTTTATGAAGACTCAGAGGGTCATGAAAAGTTCTTATTTTTGCTCCTGTTCACAATCACAGCAGCTTCACAAACAGCAAATTAAAAAAAAAAAGCTTTTTCTTTTTGCTAGAATTATATTCTGTGCCTGCAGGTGGCTCCAAATGATAAAACAAAGCACACAGGCTGCAAATGACCTTGGTACTCAAATCATACTAAGAAATATACAATTTCAGCTTTGAGTAACTTCCTTCTCTGTTTATCTCAGGCAACAAAACCAGCACAGAATTATTGCCTCAGACGTGGTTTCTGTTGAAAGGGTGGTCTCTCTAACAAATCAGGAGAACATGTTAAAGACTGTCATGAGTTTTTTTGGAGTAGAGGGATTGAGTGATCTGAAAGAGGAAAGATGGCGGGGGGGGATCTCCAAGTTTAAACCAGCTGAAGATTCCCTGGTAATGATCAATTTTAACAATTTCTCCCACATTTTTCTCATCTTGAACAAAATGAGCCAGAGAGATGGAAATGGTGCTGTAGTTTACTAGAACCAAAACCAAAAGCTGTACTATTTTTCTTTCTGTTAATTGAAAACAATAATCCTAAATGAAGAACAAAGTGTTTTACTGTGTGGCTGCAATGAATCCAGCTTTTCCATTACCCTGCAACATATACTAACAAAGACACTGACCCCCCATTTCCCAGCATTATAACCACACATTTTGATATTACTCACTACTTCCTCTTTATAATACTGTAAAACAAATAAAAATCAAGCTCTACCAACACTGATGTGGTGAAATCAAGTTGGTTTATTTTCTTCTAAGGAGAAATGGAATGTAGTTCAGATTCATTATAGCATGACTGTCAACTCAGTTTCACGTATATTTTATAAAATAGTAAGTGCTCCACTTCTTTTGTTAATAATGTTAGTATACTTTGTAAGTGAAGAGAGAGGGTAAAGAGTTAGGTTCACTTAGGAAAATAAGACATGTAATAAATGCTTTAAACTATCCTGTAACAACCTGAAGATATGCCAAGGTTATCATCTGATCAACTAGAACTAATGCTCTCAGACTTTGAAACAAATAAATATTAGTATCATTCCTTCTGGAAGAGCTTGAAATTTTTCATCCTGCAGGCACCCTTAACAGTTATATATTTTAAAATACTTTCTAAGAAAGGCATACTCGCAAAATTTCTTGAAGTAGAATTTCAGGGCTTTGAAAAGGCCTTGCTTTAATACACCAGCAAGAGTATTGCATTTTTATTGAACACTACACATTTTACAGTGATGTTTAGGTCAGTTAAACATTGTTAATTACAATTTTATTCTATCTTTAAGGCAAAAAAATAAAGTACAATATTGCCAGTTACTAAAATGTAAAAGCTGTCATTCTCCATGGTCATTTGCTTGATAATAAAATTCACAGATGTGCTCAGAGTATTAATATAAAAAAAAATCTTACCGTTATAGCTCCTATTTTCAGTCAATGACGAAAATTAGAGATCTGTTATTTCAATAGACTGAAATATAAACTATTCATGTATATTCTTTCATCAGTGTATGCACTTAATTCCCATTATTTTTATTGGCAGTAACACAATACTATTTGAAGGCACAATAAACTCCATAAAGTGCAATTAGCTGCTCAGTTTTGCTAACATCTTTCTACTCCAATATTTTAAAGTACCTCCTCAACACTCAGAATTTCTCCCACTGTGCAGTGGCAAACTAATGCCCAACTTGCCAGTGTAATGGTGATTGTTAGCTAAAATGGAAAGAGAGAAATTAGTCTTTTCCAGAAATATATTCTCAGCCAAATTCTGTTTGGCTACACATTTGTGTAGGTCAGGAGCAAGTGCAATGTAATCTGTGCCCCCATGTATCGGATGGAGGAGGAGAAGGCGATTTCCCTTGATTCTCACTCAAGTAATAGGATTTCTGGAAATAAAGACACTTGCTCTTGCACACCTTTAAGTTACTGGGAGGCAAAGCACTAATAACTTCAGTCAAGGTACAAGAAGTTGTTTTTCTCCATGGGGGCTGATTTAGAGTTAGGTACACTGATTTTCTCAGTGTAGGTTCTGTGATAGCAAGGCTTTGTTGCACTCTTAAACAAAATAGGAAATGCCTGTTAACACTCAGCCTAAGAAAACAATTCTGACAAAATTAATCAATGCAGTTTCTCAAAATTAAAATCTCACTCCCTCTGTTGAAGAAAAGCACAGTCAGTGAGAGAGTAGGCACAAGCTCTTTCTCTCCCTCTGCTCTCACTTAACCCCTTCGTCAGGGATCCAGGAAATACCTGGAGTTCCCCAGCTGCCATGCAAGCCAACTGATTTTGCAGGCATGCCAGGGAAAGATCCTAAGCCTTCAGGCACTTTGGGCAGTGTAGAGCGCCACTCTGCCATCTTGCTACCCACAGTGGCGACAGGATCACACAGCTGGGTCTGTCAGGCAGCAGGTGCTGCACATCCACAGCTGGAGGCTGAATGGGCTATGGAGACACCCAACTTGCAGGGGTTAAAGAGCAACCCTGAAAGGGTGTCTCAGCACATAGAGAATCCAGCAAAAGGTGTTAAAGTAGTTACTGTCACGCTAAATCACGCTGACAATTTTTTCTTGGACAGAGAATATGAAGCCACATTGAAATAAAATAGCCATAAACAAATTTTCCACTAATGAAAAGTTCTAGAGGGAGAGGAAAGCGTGTGCCTGGAGGGGAAGAGTGAACAAACTCATTACATTTTAAAAGTGGCACAGATAAAGTCTTCACCACAATCTAATAGTGTAACAGCAAGATGCTCTTAAAAAATGCTATGTACTTCAGCTCCATGGGGTTCACCCCACTGGGCTTTAGGCACTTACCAGAGGCACCTATTCCAGCAGCACAGTTGCCTTAGGCTCTCTCTTTTGGAAAGAGGCACCTGGAGCCAGCAAAGCATGCTCCGGGCAGAGATCTGTGCCCCAGCCTGCTCTCACAGTGAGAAAAGCGCAGATAGCAGCGAAACTGGCAGAGAAAACACAGTGGTTACAGCAGAGCAGCACAAGGGAGGCAGCTGGCTGGACTGCAGTTGTCACCAGACAGCTGGAAGCCACTGGGTTTGCACATTCACTGGAGCAAGGGGATTGTAGAAATGGAGAGAACGGAGAAACTCAGCACAGGAACTGTGACGGCAGGGGGAGGAGAGATGCAGGAAATTAAACTCATCTTGGAAAGATGCATGCTGCTGTGGCTGAGGAAAGGTAGTTTGGGTGGGTGGCATTCCATGTGAGAATAACTCGTGAAGGAGCAAAACTGGAAGAGACCTGGAGGTGGCTGTTAGTCAGCAGGCCAAGAGCTGCAGATCTGAAATTACATCAGCCACCAACACAGGCCAGTGAAGCTTCTGAGCCGCAGAACAGCCAGCCTGGCTCAACTCAGCTCCACAGCTCCTCACCACATGGATCACTGCTCCAAACTCACATGCCGCATGCAGCTTCAGTCCTACATTTGCAGCCAACTATGGACAGGCTGGCGAGAGTGGTGACAAAACCAGCAGGGACTAACATGGGATTTGCAAGGAAAGAATCAACTTATTAAATTAAATTTGTCTGCCGTGAAATGATTTAAGTGGGAGATATAACACTAACTCATGTTTGTGAAGGGATAAAAGAAAAAAAATGAAGAATTTAACACCAACAAACAAGTAATGCATTTAGACTGCAGGTAAGAGGAAAGAAAACAAAATAAATATTGGAACAACTTCCTACAGATTTATCTGCTCAATCTTATTCTGCTGCTTTGTATGTGCTCCCATCACTGTGCTATCTTAGGAGCAGTAAGGTCTGGAATAAACTCTCCAAGGAAAACAGCGCCATTATCTCACTGTCAAGAATTTTCTAAAAAATTCCATAGGTTGCTAGAACACCATAGGAGTATAAAACAGCAGGACAACTATAAAAGAGGGCCCAGACCATCTCATGGGCTAGGATTTTGGTATCTAGAGTCATTATACAAAGAACAAAATGACTCCATTCTTACACAGTGGCTATCTCAAAGCAGGCTGTAAATAAATGCCAATGACATTCCTGTTAGAGCACACTGATAATTACTTTTGGGCAGAAAAATGACTCATAGACTTGGACGATCACTTCTATGTGGAAATGGTTCTCACTTTCATCAGAAGGAAGGCAAATGACAGTGAAAACTCAAAAAAGACACAGTAAAATGTAGAATTTAAAGGCAGATTTCAACCTGGCATTAACTGTGGCAAGAGATTGTAAATCTCAGACTGAAATGGGTGCCTTGACTGTCATTTGAGAAAACTTCTTCCTGACTCCCTGAAGTATGTCAGTGCAGGTGTTATTGACAGGTGAACATACTAATGGATATGCACTTGTCCGGATGAATGCTAGCAAGGAAAAAAAAAGACTCAGAACAATCAGAAAGGAAGAGAGATGGTAAGGAAATAAATTTCTAGAAATAGTTCCGAAGCACTTGATAATTTAAAAGTTGTGGGAGAATGCTGTCTGTGCAACTGTACTACAAAAATTTGAGGTGCAAGGTGCTCCACATAGAATTGAAATGAATTAATGATACATTTTCAAATAAATAGTATAGAGGAAAGAGTAGAAAATAGCAGTGTGTGTGTGCCATTGAGCAAGTCTGGAATCCCTAAGAAGAGAGTAGATTGTGTTTGGGACTGGAAACATAGAAAATAGCACATGATTAGTGGAAGTATCCCAATGTATGTTTGAGAAACATATTTCAGACAAAAAGGATCAACAAGTTAGATTTAATTCTATGGAGAGTGCTCAAACAGCTGGAGAGGACAACTCTAACATACAAACAGAAAGGAGACTGTAGTTACAGATCCACTCATGGATTTCTAATAAAGGGCAAAAAATCTGAAGATTGGTTCCCTTGTTTTGCTTTAGCTGCTGAAAATGTGGGCACATATATTATTAATGGTTAAGACATCCAGGCTGAGTAAATGCTATACCCCAGGGAAATGATGAACACCATTCAGACACATGCAAACTCAGCATTAGTAATGACTTCTGTGGAATACAAACCTGTTCCAGTGTTCAGTGCCAATGGCACTATTATGAAAATAAATAATTTTCACCCCTGAGTAGCAAAGGGCTTTCTGTAACACTTTACATATTTTTAAAATTTTTTTCCCCCTCATCAGAGAAAAAAGGGATTTTGAGAATTCCCAGGAAGCTCAAACATCATGAAATATTTGCCTGCTAGTGCAAGTATTTAACTGAGTTAAATAATGTCTCGTCCTTATTTTAATTCATACTAATTTCCACTGAAGACTCTACCCCTCTAATCCCACAGATGGAAGGAGCAAGAGAGATACAAAATGAGAAGGTCTTTGGCCAGGATGTTTAATGTTAGACTTCTATTCCTTTACCTTTTCAGCAATAACAACCCTTTCAGGCTTGGGACTTCATGATGAGGAGAGGCACTAGTCAGTAAATTTCCACATCTGTCTGTTCCTTTCTCCATCCTGGAACATCCACTTTATGACTGCACATAGTCTGACACTTCACTGTCTCCTCTCTGCCTGCCCCAGCAATAAGTTAGGAATGCCTCCAGGGCTGTGTACAAGAGGTTGGGCTTTCATTGCCCACAGCTGGCACTGAACTTGTCCCTGAAGTCCCAAGCAAGTCACAGGTAAGCAAGCATGCACAGCATTCAGTGGATTGGTGGGTGCATGCAGGTGACTCTGCCTAGAAATTTGACACTAATTAAAAAGGGAAGGAAAAGATATTGTTTACTAACCTTCTGCCTGAATGACCATAATTTTTTGCTTCAGATCAATTGAGGGATTCACAAGACACAACCTTGCCTCCTGCTTCTGCGTCATGCAGACTCCATTCTGGTTTACCACCATCCAGTTTCGGTCATACAGCAATCCCTGGTTCCCTACTGGCCATTCTGTAACCTGGGAAAGCATTAGAAGTGGGTATAAGAGTTTGAAAAATGTTAGCTGCATTAATAGATTCATGCTGAAAAGAAAGGGAAAAGAATCCATTAATGAAACTTATAGAAATCAGGAAAACTTGTGCAAGCCAATGCCAGCTTTTTATAGTAGAAACCTTAACTGCAAATCAGAGATAAAGATATCACTGCACAAAGCTGAAAAAACAAAATCAAATTACTCTAAGTTGTTACATATTATCATAAAGTTTAATAGCGCTATAAGAATAAACAATCTCCGAAACACTCTGAAAACTGTTTCCAATCTTACACTCATCCATTTTTAGGACCTGGTGCTCCAGCAATTTTCATTTAACTTACAAACCACAGAAATTTTACAGGAGTCTTCTGAAATAAAGCAAAACCAAACAAACAGAAAGCAGGAAAATGGTGAAATTCAAAATTCTGAAAAAACTTGGTTTTCACAAAATGGGACCACTTATCAAGTAGTACAATAGAGAAAATATCCACCACTGAAGCTTCTGGTTTAGCTAGGAGAATAATAGTTTCTTTAGATCTCCTTACAACAAAACACATTGTCTTCTTTGCTATTTGTTCTTCTACTACTTCTATAACACTCTTTGCATCCAATAGCCCATACAAGCATATTGTCCTTGCTTTCATGTACATTTTACTGGTGAAAAGAACATCTGTTTCTGATGCTACACAGATGGTAATCTTGAAATCTAAAAAGAAAGCAATTTTAGTAATGCCTTTGGGTGACGTTAATATCTGCTTTCTTCTCCAGAATGTTAAAATATTAATACCATTCTTGTAACATAAAGCTGGCCATTTAAACATATTCTTCAGCTCACGTCACAGTTGAATATGGAGAAAAGTTTACAGCTGAACTTGGTTGAATTCTTACAGAAAAGCTCAGTACATCTCACATGAATTAGCTGCAAAAAACATCAGCAAAACACTATTGAGTAAAAGATATGTCAAGCACAACCTGATACTCTGGAGAGCACTGGTTAGATTAATTTAAAAACACATTTTTGTTTATCATGTGATGAACCCGAAACTTGATAGAACCCAAAATATCTCATTCTTATAAACTTCTCCTGTTTTTATAGAAGCCTGCAGCAGCAGTTTGACACTGACAGCCTGACTATAGAAAGCTGAGGGCAGGCATGCTAGAACTGAAAATTTAAAGCATCAAAGCTGAACTCAAAATAATTCTGCCACAGTGCTACCAACTATATTGAATACAGAAAACGGGGAAAATTTAAGAGAAGAAATATGTTCTATCAACCTACTTAATTTATAATATAATTTTGCAATCTTTTTAATGCGTGGATGAAAAATTCAGCAATAAACAGAAATTTTAGGTCTGAAAGTGTCATCTGAAATCATTATCAAATCATTAGTCAAAACATTATTCAAGCACCTCAAACTGTAAGCACTTAAGTTTTGTGATCCTTTGCCCTATCTTTTTTAGGAGAGGAATCATAGCCCAGAGACTGCAGTATCAGCTGAAGAACACACTTTTGTTCTTAGTGGAAAGTATTCTTTGGAGAGACCAGCATTTTTGGTTATCCTGTATAATTAGACTACAAAATGCATTTGAACAGCTGGTGATCATCTGAGAGCTGCAAGAATTTCCTGCTAACAAATCTCCCTTCCAGAAAAGAAGATCATTAATACATCCTCCCATAAATCCAACAGATCTTTACAGGATTTGCAAGATAAAGAGAGCAGAATAAACTAAAAAAGCAGAAAAATAGAAAAGGAGCACAAAGGTTCTTAGTTCCCTATTGTAACATCCAGTTGTTTTGGTTCCACTTCAGGACACCAATCTTATTCAGGAAATAGCTTAAGTGTTTTCGTACCTTCACTGAAGGCAAGAGGGGTTTTTTTTGAGCAAAACAAAACCTCTCTTTAATCAGAGCTTCAGGTAGTTCTTACATGCTGACAGGCATTAAAGGGTAAGCCCAGCTAACTAGATAGCAAATATTTGGAAATAATCAACACCTTCCACTCCAAATACCTCTGACAGGTCCAAAATAACGGCGACTAACTCCATGCTTCAGTCACATCACAAATGGGATGCAGCACATAATTATGTGTCTTCAGCCCATTTTTCCCCCTTCCTCTGGGTATTTGCCACTGTAGTGAGAGTCACACACAGGTGGCCTGCAGTGAGTCCCTGTCCTCCCATGGATGTCCTCTGTAGGTTGTTGAGTGCCCAACGCCCTCTCCATTTTTGAGCTCACTGCACTGCACATGTTGCTGGGACCCCAGTAAAGAAAGCTGTAACAACAAAATAACTGTGTGCCCTGCCTTGGATGGAGCCACAGGCAGCTCTAAACAGCCAGAGCTGGTTTATTGCTAATACTGACATGGGATGAGAGTGGAAGTACACATTAATTTCTCTTCTCAGCACTTATGCCTGTGCAGACCGTGTCCTCCATTATTTCAAAGAGGCTGAGGGAATTATTAAATAAAGTAAAATAGAGCAGGTTAGCAAACCTGGTAGTGAGCAATACTGCATTATATAGCTTCTAATAGGATTCCCAGAAGTTGCCTGGCCATCTCTGTCTACTGAGACAAATTAGAAGTGTGAGGACAAGGGAAGCAGGTAGAGCATGGTTTTACTGATAGACACCAGCACACACCTTCATTCCCAGCATGGCAGGGGATGATGCATTCCAGGATTATTCAATATAAGGTCTTCTCTACCTGTCACGAGGATCATTGCATAATACAGCCAGTAGTTGGCATTAGTCCTATCTGCTTAATCCATTTTTTCTTATTGCAAAATAAAAATATCCACTGCAAAAACATGTGGGGTTGTTTGGTTTTTTTTTTATTTCAGAATTTTCTCCAAAACATTTTGGGCTGTATTTCTTCCATAGTTCACAATAATGTCATCATGAAGGCTAGCACAGTTTTTGAACACATTAAAGGAACCACTGAATAGGCTTTAAATTATCTAAGTTTAAAAATATTAGTGGTCTTACATATAATTTATCCACTGATCACTAGGAATTTGCATTGTATTTTAAATTAAAAGCTAGTTTGTCTTCTCTGTTGAGATGCAATTTTTTATACTCTGAAATCTACTGCAAGAATAATAAAGTTATTAATTAGTTATTAGTTTAAATTCCTAACCTCTTTCACTGGGCACATTGCATTATATAATTATGCAAAATTCATTGACATGAGAGATGTTCCTGTTTAAAAATGCATGTTTAAAATGCATTTTTATGTTGGAAAAAAGAAAGTGGTCAGGGATAAGGTTAGTCCTCTGCTTCTCCCCATTTAATAAAATAATTGTAGGGAAAAGAAAACACATTTGAGAAGTTGAGTTAGAATATTCTGCCCTCTGCTTCCTGCACCACAAAATCCATGGGACAACAGTGGGCAGAGATTTTCCTGTGGCCAGAAGCACTCTATAAAATGCTGCAGAAACCACCCAACCTGCAGTGAGCTGATGATCTTCATGCCAAGCTTCATCCTCCCAGCTGCCAAAGCACTCTGCACTCTCCTTTTCTCTGGAGGTCAAGAACCTCTCATACTAAACCACTTAGAATAGAACAGAGAAATCAGAGTTTAGGAGCGGAGGAGATTATGTGACTCAAAAGAGGAGATCAAACAGCTGTGAGTTTGCACTCACATCCTCCTCAAGTTTGTCCTCCTGCCATTAATCATGTGTCCTGCAAGCAGGATCATTGGGCAGATTTCACTGGCAGATGGGCTGGGTCCTGCACACTATTAGCTGGAATTTTCCACTGCACATATTATTTTAGGAAAACACAAGTGATGGTGTAGTTACAATAAAGCCTATTGACTATCCATGCTAAAGATCTGACCTCCCATATCAGCTGGAGGACTGCACTAGAACCTGCAAACCCATGAGCTTCTGATCTCAAGTATCAAAGTATCATAAGATGAAAGAATTTACTACAGCTCAGTATTCAAATTACTTTTACCTTTTCCCATCAGCTAGCTCAGAGTTACCCTATAACTGATAAACATAGAGATCAAATTTTTCATTGGGAAGATACTGTTCTAATTTTCCAGCAACTACAAAGCATCTAAAGCTATTTCAGATTTAAAACAAGAAACTGAATTTCAATTCTTGGATTCCAACAAAAGACTAAAGAGACCACAAGCAACATGATTACTACTTCAGAAGTTTATGGGTTTCCTGAAGTAAGGAGATAATATAATGCTAACTGAGAGGTCTGTATGAAGAAGACCACTAAGCAAATGGCAAAAGAATAGTTTTGCACATGATTCAGTCTTTTCAAGTGAAAGTCTAGAGATTCTGGTATAATCAAATATTTTAGAAGGCAAAATTATTTTCAGGATTTGATTCCATTTAATTGTGATAAGGTTTCTTCTCTAGCATGTGTTTCTTCAAACTCTAACACATGTGGCATGGATTGTTTTTCTGTTTCAGGGTGATACAGGCTGAAGTTGCAGTAATGACATATATATGTACATATAGATGCATTTTGGAGGTTAGCACATTCTGCAGTTAGCAGTGGTGTGGGTTCTGGCAGCCATGGCTTTCTATTCTACACTTACTCATTGGGAAGAGACTAAGTCACTTTAACTGAGTTTTAAAGCTCATTTTACAAATGGTGGTCTGTAAGTTGGCTTGTTTACCTCTTCTATAGGCAGACAGTGAGACTGGCAGATCTTTCACAGGCTGGTTATAAATGTATGACAGGTCTAGAAGTCTCAGTCAGACTTTAGGGAAGAAAAAACATGAAAAACATCAGGTGGACAGGAAGAAGGTCACAAAAGCAAACATATTGTTTGGGGGGATTTCCTTCAATATAAAAAAATAATGAAAATCAAAACACTCTTTTGACTTCATCTCCTGACCTGCTCTCCCTATGCAGTGAAAGCCCTTTGCCAGTGGATCTGCTAGGTCAACCTCAAAAAACACTTTTTGAGAAGAGGAGAAGAGATAAATGCTCTTTATAGTCAAATTGCAGTCCTTTCCAACACCATACACTAAATTCAGCATTTATTTCATTTTCTGTTACTCTTTGGCTATCCAAGTTGCCTTGGATTCCTCTTGTAGTCAATGAAAAGAGACAGAAACATCCAGGAACAATTTATTTCCCCTACTGCAGATGCCTGTTTTAAGAGAAAATGAATAAGCAGGTATCCATTTCGCACTACTTAGAGAACAGTGTCTAACTGCAGAGGTGGAAGCTTGAGGTAAAATGAGCCCTGTTTTCACTCTGGGCCCATTTACACATACCTGGCACAGGCACTATGCATGAGGTATGGGGATTTCCCCCTCCATATAGAATTGCAGTCCTGTCTGCCAGGGAGTACCAGGTTTGTGTGAATTTTTCACCTAGAGCTGTTTCTCCTCACAGTGCTAGAAGAGGAGAAACCTGGCTCAGCTTGTGGGGAAACATAAGCTTGCTTTCATGCTGAGGTATGTCTTACCTGCTCCTGGGCACAATCACTTCAAAGTCTTCCTAGTGCTGAATGTTGTGGCATGTATCTCACAACACCAGCCTGCATGTCAAAAATAGAATTTAACCCCAAAGGCACCTGAATATTGCCAGCATGTATTTCAGCAGCTTCTACACTGGGCTTCTGCAATACAGCTATAAAAACTGCAACACTTAAACAAAGGTTAAAAAATTTTCACATGAAATGGGCAATTAATTTGATTTTCTGAACAGTTTAATCTAGTGGGAGGTTAATAAGGGGTGGAAATTGTTTGTTCAGGTCTCATTTAATGCTCAGGATTATGCCTCTGAATTAAAGACATCATAAGCCAACCCAAATTTAAAAATACAGATGTTTTGTTGATCATTTAACAGTGTTTAATTGCCTAATCTCTCTGCATTGAGAAAGAACAAAAAAACAAAACATGATCAGATCAGCTGAGAAGCCCTATTTGAAATGTAGGGGATTCGTTACTGGATTTGACCCCAATTTTCTCTCAGATGTGAGACACTGACCTACACCAGTAAGTTTTCATGGGGAAAGTTACACCCATTATTGACATTCATTAAATCACTTCCCAGTATGGTACTAAGCAGAGTGACATTCTAGGTCATGTGTGGGCCATACACCTATTTCATCATGCATTATTGAAAAAAAAAGTCACAGCTAAGGTGATGATATTATTAACTTGGTAAAAAAGCAATTAAAATCTTCAAAGAGTGAACTTTCAAATAGTGCAGCAACACTTAAATGTCATATTTCTGTTGCAAATGTATTTTTAATGATAACATTTCTTTGTAATGTAAATCAGCCGCCTCTCAATTATAACATGTTAATCAAGTTATGTCTCAATTGCTGCCTACCCATCAATGCCTACAAGTCCATCACATGTCATTCTGTAAAAGCATACTAATTACTTGATTATATTTTAGTCAAGTTTTGCAAACCCAACTATTTTCTTCAAGACAGCATATTATGTGCAGATTTGTCTGTTGTGGGGGAGAGAAGAGCAGAATACACTTTTACCCCCCTTGTAACTTCAGCCTAATTAAAAATCCTTCAAGGTAGCCTAACATGTTGGATTTGATCCCAGAAACTGGAAAAGTGGAAACATGGGTACCCACACACTGCTTCCTAGTATCTCATGCACAGGTGTCTGAGGAAAAACACAAGGCTGATGGTTCAAAGCACATACCTCAAATGCAGAGCAGGATTTGATCGGGTACAGGTAGATTTTGGCGACAGTAATGGGCTTGCCACCTTTTCTACATGTTGGCACTGCAGTCTCAGAAACAGCTGCCCTTATGCTTTCTGCCTCAGGCTCTGGTGGCTGCCAGCTCCCAGTTGTCCCTGTCTCAGATGGATTATTCTTGGGTTCTCTGTCCAAGATTTGCAGTACTGGAGACAATTTATCTGCATTTTTAAAAGAAAGGTGGTCATCTGGAACAGACTCTGTCGTCAGCTTTGTAACAGACTGGAATGGAATCTCAGTGTCTGATTTGGAGAGTCTGGTGGCTATGATGAAATTCAAAAAATTCTGTGCATCTTCAAAAGAAGACATGTAGCCAAAGGATATTCTCACAGAACCAGTGGGACGTCCATCAATCAGGTCTATATTATCTCCACAGACATGGCCAGCCTAGTTTGAAATAGGAAGAAAACCAGAGAGCTGTCATGACACTTTGCTTTATTTCTCTCTAACTTTACCTACTTATCAACAAGTCCCTTAATTCTAACCTGAAAAACTGTTGTAAAAAATACAAGGTTAACTCATCAATACAAAGAGAAAATGGAAAAAAACCCTCAATCATCTTCTGATTTACTCAGACTTTGAAGAAGATTATTTTGAGCTGCTATTCTATTCTATTCTTCTCAAAAACATACCAAGAATCACAAAAAGGTGTTGTGTCTCATGATTGTTAGTTAGGACAGTCTCAGGGATATTCCAGTTTCGCTTGCATAGTTCACTGGGATTTAAACTGTGATATTATGTTCAGATAAGTGAACAAACCATGACTAGGATGATTTTTCTGGGGCAGTTTTCTTGATATTCCCTGTCAGAAGAGTTCCACTTTATACCATCAGCAGCTTATTCATGAATTGTGTTAAATAGTCCAAACAGCAGAGAGATAACTCATCTGGGATATCAGCAAATCAGAGACTTGAATCTAGAGCTCAGACATCCAAAGTGATATTGGAATATTCATCATATTTGTCTTGCTGATCCAGTCAGCACATTGCTTTCAGGATGGAGGGAACTAGTCTTTCCCCTAACACTTCCTCCTTTGAGAAGCACAAGTTTCCACTTGAAAAATGTCTGCTGAAAAATTCTTTGAATTCCCTATAGTTACTTCCATGTAGACACCCATCTATTTGATACATCTCTCACACAACACTCGATGGAAAACTCTCCCTTAAGAGCAGAAGTTGCTCATTCTTTAAGTGAGTCAGGGAGTGCTGCCACTCACCACCAGTGAAGCAAGTTAGAGGTCCCCTTTGTTTGTCCATTTAATATTAGCTCACCAATGGATATAAGATTTAGTCCTAACTCAGCATCCTATTCCCTAAGGGCAGCAGCTGTTGGGTTTTTCTTTTCTCAGCATTTAATTTATTTACACATTTCTGTTACATTAAAAATATAAGGGTCAATAGTTTATTTACATGAGGGCTTTTTTCAGCAAGAAATGTCACAGTACAACGAACACAGATGCCATTTATGCAAGGAGAAATAAAAACCCTACATCTATGTCAAAGCATGCAACACAGTAGTAAATATTTTAACGCAGTGTGATGTAGTTTTTATCCTTGACAACAGAGCAGGAGCAACATTTGCAAAATTAGATTGCATCTGTTAATATACCCTTCTATAACCCTTCTGCCAAGTATTGCTTGATTGACTGGGGAGAGAGGTTCATGCTGTGCAAGTAAGTAAACGAGTTCCTACACAGCGTTATGAGGAAACTAACCACACTTCTCCAGGGACCCTTGAGGACAGAAAGTCCTCCCTCACAGGCATTTTGTCATGTAAATCTTCATCAGGGAAGGAAGAATACAGCCAGCAGCCTGGGAAAAGATGAAACTGAAGTATACGTGCAAATAATGTGATAAAAGAAGCCTTCCTCTACTCAGTAATGTTGTCAATAACTCATCCTGATCCTTCTCAAAGCACAGATGGGAATGGAATGTCCCAAAATAACGACTCTGTAACTGTACCACCTCATTATACAACTTTTGGCAGATTAAGTGTCTCTCCATAAATTTAACTTTGGCCTATCTCCATTTAAATGATAGAGACCTAAAAGAAGTCCCTCACTCCTTAGCAAAATCCTCCTTGTATAAGGAGATCCAAGAGCATTGCAGTTGATTATTTGGCATTTTTCACTTCAGCAGAAAGACAGCCCCTTTTTTGCTTTCTCAGAGGAGAGAGCCCATGGTAAATCAAAGCATCATTTTGCCAAGGAAGGTATTAAAGAATTGCAGCAGTCTTTAAGAACTTGTGCTATCAGTCCTGCATGTAAATGTGTTTGCAAAATTATCAGTATGTATGTGACATTATAAGGGAGCTATAATTTCACTACAGCCATTAGCTTTTCTTTTTTTTTACCTTTTGAAGAACACCATTAATAAAATTTTTGATTGTTCTGAATTAATTTACTGCAATTTCAAACTCCGACAAATATGCAGACAGGAAGCCTCCTCCACTTCATTGTAATACATCCTGCTATACATCTTTTAATGATAACTTATGGAAAACATTAGTAATCTTGAGAACAGTCTTTACACTATTATTCTAACACACCAGCAATCTAAGTAGATGCCATCTAAATTTACTTCATTCTCTGAGACTCACTGTGCATTCCCCTTTATTGTTTCTTGTCTTGTATTTTCGACTGTAACATCCAACAATAGGTCTCCCATACTTGAACATTATTATGTACTATAATTAATTAAGGACACTTAAGGAACAACATGAGAGGAATTGTCCAGGAACTTCTGCTCTGTTGGAAGTCTGGATATCATGCAATTTCAAAACCAAACAAGAAGCCCAGTTTTCTATTCTCCGGTGAAATAATAACAAGCAAGACCTACCTCTCTGGGTCCATCAAAAAAGTTTGTTTCAACACCTTATTTCAATGAACTGAATTTCAGTTCATTTGCTTCTTTAACAAGGCAAGTGAGTTAAAAGATGATAGAAAGCAAATAAAATTTAACTTCATTTTCAAAGTCACAGACACTCAAAACCATGGGACATGATACTGTTACTTTAGCTTTTAACTTCTTCCAATCACATTCAGAAACTAACCTGCAGGTTCCTTTGGATGTCCTCATTGCTTATATCCAAATGCATCTGGCAGGCTCCTGTGTTACAGAAGCAGCCTGTACGAACATGTATGTTGTGGAGACTGGCCATGCTGTCCACCTTTCCAACCCAGCAGAAGATATAGGAGAAGAAGGAAAAATAGGCATTTTAAAGTTGTGGTCAACAAGATACAATGTTTTAAAGGCAGAAATCAACGGAGGCAAATTAGATCTCTAAACAATTAACAACTAACTGTAGCTTTTACCATTCTTGTAGAGATTTTGGACTTTTCAACTTTTTTACTTCAGCTAGAAGAAAACAGTGGTAGAAGCACAGGTGTTTACCTTAAAACTGAGAGACTACTACACACAAAAACCACACAATCAGATTCCATAAATGCCAGTACATCTGCTGCATTTTAAAGCTGTGAACAGGTTTATTCACATCAGCACTACGAATTACTGACCTACAGCAAGGTGTTACTTGGTGTCTTGACATAGCCACCACCTGCAACTGCCCCTGCAGAGACTGAAGCCTGGGGCAAATTTTCAGGTAGCTAAAGAAAACCTTGTGCTCCAAGGATCTGAAACTGCAAGTCCTCATTACAGAAACTGATGGCAACCGTGGGATTTTGGCATGCAAGTGCTGAACAGATCAGCCCCATAGTAAGCAATAACATCTGCCAGGAGAGGGAATTAACTGAAATGTCTCCTTCAGTCTTGCACATACAACCACCCAATCTACCAAGTCCCTGGTGCATTTCTTTCTCATGCTGTTTGGTATTACACTATTTCCTTATCACCCACTAAATAATAAATGGGCAGAAATGCAATACTTGATGACAAACTAGCATGAATAAATTATGGGAAGGAATGAAAATAATGTGCATAGAGAACAGAAGCACATGTCCATATGTGCCTCAGAAGGAGACATATATATGCATGCCCTGTGAGGACAGCACTGCAAGGAATACGGATTGTCAGGGTTTCATAGCACAGCTGAGAAACAAGGGAAGCACACCACTGGGAGCCTCTTAGCACGGCTAAGAAACCATGGAAGCTCACTGCAGGGACCTGGAAATGCTTTATATTGATTTCAAAAAGCAACAGCAGCAGCTGATAAGATCAGCTGAGCTACCAACAGTTGGTTTTTTTTTGACCAAAAATGATGAACATTCCTGGTCAAGACTGCAAGGAAGGACTGTCAAATGCATGAAATCTGACCCCACCTCTACCACAGACTCCCAGAACAACCTTGTGCAACCTGCATTAACCCCTCTGTGCTTTTGCTCCTTTCCTACAAAAGGAGAGCTGTGAATGACCACACTGCAGACTCACTGCTGTACCATTGACAGAATCCTCCTTGCAGGAATCTCGCCTCAGCTGGATGCAAATGAACAGGGCAGCCTAAAGGTACAGGAATGGGAGTGTCAACCAACTCATACCAACCACTTCCCTAACTGTGAGATCATGCTTTGTCTGAGGTATCAGTGTAAATGCTCAACTTAGCTTTTCTAGCTGGCTAAATTTCTATTGGTTTTTATTATTTTTAACATAAATTCCCTCTGTAAAAGATAATGGCCCAATACATATAGCAAACACTTTCTGGTATAATTCAGTCTATCTTCTGTTTTGACATATCAATCTTTTGATGTCAGTCTATCTTCTGACATCTCTGAGTTTAACTCCGTGAGGTGCCAAGCACCTTTAAAGTCACTATTTCAGCAGCTGGAAAAAACCAAGCCTTCTGTTAGAACTTACTCCATGCTGAAACAATTCAGCCTATATAGTATTTAGCTCTGCTAAAAGCAGTTCAAATGCAATTATTTGTTTTTTTCTCATGTGCAATGCACAAGGGTCTCTGCACAGAAATGCACCAATGGTCTCTGTACAAAAATTCTACATTGTTATAGTGCACAATTCCTCAAGTTCACATTTAAATACGTTCTGCACCACTAGTTCAGTTCAAAATTGTCTGGTTCTCCAACAGAGATATAATCAAAATAACTTCATATATACAGACTTGGAAAGCAGAGAATACAATCAGCCCCAAGATTCCTATTGATGATTAATGCCTTGGAGAATATCTTGTGTTAAAAGCATGTTTCTCAAAGTGAAGTTATAGTAAAAGGCATCTGTTGAGAAAGACTGTTGTAGCGTCGCTAGCTTTGCTTTGTCAGAAGACTTCAATATGGGAACAGTGACATTTTCTTGATGTCTTTTTCATTTAGATGAGAAAAGTTGTCATTCTGCCATAACATGATTTGTCATGGTGCTAGTGACTTGTGGGCGGATCTGTCGTTCTGCTAATGGTGACAAGCAAGGCAAAAATCATGACATACTTCACTACTGAAATCATACAGTGTTTGGGCTTATTTCCTGAGTATACAAAAATATAATCTTTTTACTAATAATACTTTTTGAAAGAAACATTCCCGGGACAGCCTTGTTTATCAAAGTGTAGGTAGTGTAATGAAGTTTCTATGACACATCTTCAAGGAATTGCAAACAAGACTTTTTAAAGTTCTTTTCAATTTTGTCAAATAAATTGATACTATTTTTTAATGAACAGTAATTTTGTTCTTGCTATGCACTCCAATCCTCTTCTGCAATAATACTTTAATTGTAATATATATTTATCTGTAGATTGGACAAGGACCACTGAGACATAAAAACATGATCATTAGAGTACTATGGGAATTGTGATTCAGGAGAAAAAAGATATAATAATAGCTTTATTATTAAATGAAGTTCATTATCATCAGTGTGATAAAGTGCACAGATCTTGGGAATGTGATGCACATTTTTCACTGGAAACAATGACACAATGTAAAGAACCAGTAAAGGCAGCACTGCAAAAATATCTCTCCCTTGAATAGATCCTTGGTTTTCCCTTGGACATATGTTTTGATTTCTTCTTGTTTAGTTTCACTCTAGAAATACACCACTTGGGGAGTTAATTTAATCTCTCTCTGTAGTGCTACCACATAGCAAAACAAATAGAACATAAAACATCTGTTCCAGTTATTTCGATGAAGAAACGCTTTCCTAAATAAAACACATCTTTTAAATTGCCATAAGGAGCAATAATGTATATTGAGCTCAGGGTTATGAAATATAGAATGTCACTTGCAGCTCTGTCTGTAAGAGCAGAGGCTGACTTTTGGGAGCCAGCAATGCATTCATCAATGAAGGCACAGGAGCATGAATGGTGCTAATGATAAGTACACAGCTTAATGTACTTGGATTGCCAGTTTTGGTGATTCCCTGGATCTGATATTAGGGACTAATGTGCCTTGGTTTTTTAAGAGATTAGGGACTACAATTAAACCACAAAACAAATGCAGAAATCTTGCAGCATTTTTACTGGTTTCAGTCTTAGGACATAGTAATTAAGCCATCATGCTATCTTAAGAGTCCTTTCTGTCTCTCAGAGCCCCTTGGCATTCATTACTTTTTCTGAGGCTCTTTACTGTGGGCCTGGCCCTGTAGGTTGCTTCACACCCCAACACTTCTGATGTCACTTTGTCTTGATTTTTGACACACAAAATGTGCTTTTCACACTTCCAAGCCACGGTCTTCAAATTTAATAAAGATATATAAATGAAGTTTGCCTAAACCAATTGTTTAAAACAGGTTTTTTTTTCCATCAGTGAGCTTTCCTTTAGTGTTACCAGACTGATCAAATCCTATCATTTAGTGTTTTTTTCATAGTGCTCTATCTGATAATTTTTTTAAATATATATTTAGTATTGAAGAGGAGAGCTTCCCCCCTCCTCATTTTAATGCATTACCCTACAGTAGCCCCCTCTTGGAAATCTGGTATCTTAGTTGACACTCATCAGCTGGAAAGCTCCGAGGAGAAATGAGATTCTGGCGTGTTCTGCTTTCCTATTCCCTGTCACACAATTGCACTGGTGACTTCTCTGCGTTTGCTAAATGACTGAGTTCTGCTATCCATTCACTTCAGGGCTCCTGGGGCACTCAGTGAGAGCTGTAAGCTTTTCTCTGGCTTCAGCTTCCATTGAAATAAGTCTGAGAATGATACTTGCTGTAGGCATGTATATACTAAATGAGAGTCAAGATTTACAAATAGCACATAATTTTGCATTATTCCTAATCAACTAAGTCTAAGACTTTCACTAAAAATGATGAATGCTTTAGAAACCCCTGCTGAAGCCATTCCCATGGGATGCAATTCTGTAGCTCTGATTCTAGAAAGCACTTCTTATTTGTGTAAGTTATCTTACTGAGTATCACAAGAATTATTCACACAAATAAAGGAACTTTTTATAATACATCATGAAGTGTTCTGAAAAAAAATCATATAATTCAATACTGGCAAGTACTGTCCTTCAGGAATTGGGATTAGGATTTCTCATTCTGCTTTCTACAATGCCAATGCCCAAATATCAGAGCAGTTTGTCTGTCTGATGGATTTGCTCATTACAAGAATTTCACTGCACACCACTGATGGCTGGTTATAAAACAGGCTTCATGATGCTGTTATCCACATCCACTGGTAAATTAATTCACTGATTCATGGCATGGAATTGGAAAGAAAGTAAGCTAGCTCTTTCTGTCATCCAGCATTTGACTGTGAAACGCTGTTGCTGATGCAAATGCATACTTAATCTTGTTGAATACAATTTAATAAGAAGTAGGTCAGAAGGAAAAAAAAAATCAGCACTTGTCTCCAAATCATTTGGAGAGGGGGGAAGCATTTTAGTTGAGTTACAGTGTCATTAAACTGTTTTAACTGCATGGTTTTCTGCAACAAAGGCATTTTTTTTCCATCTCAGAGAAATAATTTCTATGTGGGCAGATTCCCTCAGTATTGAGGAATCTGATCCTCTCCTCCTTTTTGCCTCTCTAGTTGTTGACAATGGTTTAAATTAACCAAAGAGAGGATGTATTTCTGTATTCAGTCTTCATCCATTCATCACTTACTCTGACCAAAATCCCTTTGGTAGAAGGCAGTGAAGTATTAGACAGAGATATTGAAATTTACTGAAATTGTCAATTTCAGTGTCCTGATAGTATAAATACTAGCTTATCAAGAACTTTGCAGTCAATGTGATAATTTTCTGGATTAGTTTTAAAGACAGTCAAATAGCAGGTAAGATTGCATGGGAGATAAGCAGGCTAAAAACATCAGCATAACTCAGAATATGTGGGTTAGAAGATCCCATAGTGAACTGCAGGTTTTTCATGCTTAAAGGAGTAATAGTAATTTTACATTTCTGAAAACCAGAAACTAGAAGATTTCTTAGGGATGGGTTGGCTATGAAAAAGAAGTGAAGCACAGTCTTGTAATGGATGACCTAACATTTTTTTCCACTGATTTTTTCTTTCCTGCTGTATATGCAGTGAATTTGGCATGGACCTCTTTGAACATATGCAAACTTCATGAGTCCAAGATCCAGCTATGTGAAACTGAACAGACTGATGAGTAGGCTAACCAGCTTTCTTTCTTTGATTTGGTATCTTAATGGCCATAGGTCTCTCCAAAAAATGACACTTTTTTTTTCCTTCCCCCCCTCCCAGTTCAGCATTCATTGACAATGAAAATCTGGTTTGCTAAAACGACATGAGGGAAAGGATGGATTTCAAGAAGAAAGCAAAGTAAAGGAACTCAAGCCCTCTGTGGTTTCCTAACTGACTTCAGCAAAGCATCCTCTTGTGAGTCATAGAAAAACATTTGTATCTCTGCATCCCATTGAGCATCCCCAGGTATTTTGTAGGCTAAAGGCTCTCAGATGGCTGCTAGTCAGAGATGTGGAAGCCAGAGGACAACCACACAGAAGACTAAGCTATAAGTCATATCAAGAGGGATAAAGGGGAATGTGGCAGACTAATACACATGGAAACAATGCCTAGGAACAAAAACGTGCAGTGTATGATACTGAAAGTTTAGTGACACAGGTTTAATTCATGTCACGGTCGAAATCTTCTCCACCTTTTCCTCTTTCTTTTTAAGCAGTTAAATCCTCTTCTGCTTGTATTCAACCTCTGAAAATGGGGATAATAGAACGTTTTGGGGTCAAAATCCCATATTACTTTAATTACACCCACAGGATCCTATACAGTAGTGTGGTTGGGTTTAGGGATGTGGGGGCATGAAGATGCAAACAAGGAAACACAGTAATAGAGAAGGTGGGGCTGGGCTCTTTTTGTCTTCAAAGGATTCAGATGATGGACTGAAACTAGACACTGCATGCACTCGAAGGCAGCTGAACTGCTTTTACCAAGATCAAGGAAAAGGGAATCCAGTGGAAGCTGTCAAAAGTGCAGTTCTTTTCCTGCTACCATGTCGTTTCTTTTCCCATTTCTCCTATATGATCAGGTCTGTAGTTTAGGGCCACAGTTTGGCCCTGTTACCAAACAGAAAATATTTAGCCTCCCTCATTCATCTCTGATTCTTTCCTCTGAACAACTATGAGCATCTTTCTTTTATCGCTTAGTTTCCTTAGCAACGTGCAAGGACACTCCAGAGAAACAGTGTCAGGCAACACCTTCAGTCTAGGCTTTCATGAGGCTTTCTAACCTTGATCAGCTGTGATGTGCAGTTTAATAGTAGGCAATTTCAAGCATACTAACTCACCTGTCTTTGTCCCCATGCAGCAAGATATTACAGAAAGCAGCTCAGCCTGTACTCTGTCACTACTACCTCAGGAAGCAGAGAGCTTCATTACCCACTAACTAGGTTTGCACTTCTCACATTGAGCCTCTGAAGTGCAGCACCTCCTTATGTTCCATCAGTGATCCTTTACCTAGATCAATGAAGTTGCCTCCTACATTGTGAGCTCCTTTTTGTAAGGGCTTTGAGCATCCAGTGCCATGTCATGAAAGCAAAGATCCAGATTGTAAAGATTTCTTGCCAGTTTGAAGCAACAAGGTGCCATTTATTGACACGCCAGTGTGGTTTACTGCATTGCTGCTATCTTCCTGGTCCAAGACATCCACAGAACAACTGGAAACTAATTGGAACCAAGGAAATCAGTATATGTTCAACAGGAATCTTCACAACAATCTTTTTGTCCTTATAATCCTATTTGCATTCTATTGTGCTGGTCCATCTGCTGCTCCTGGCTTCCTGAAATCAATGGCTAAATCTATAGCTAAAATCAATAGTGAGTAATCACCTCAGCAATTTTTAGGTAGCTATTGGGAAGATGGCCAAAAATCCCATTAAGCAAGTTAGAGAACACTTTTCTTTCCCTGAGTCATCAAAATTAATATAATGAGTGGTTATGCTTCTAAAAGCATTAGTGTAACTAGCTCAGAGTCATATGACCATTGCTGCAAAGACATTCTTAGCTGGAATTAAAAAATGCTGGATTTCCATTTTCTGTGGCCCAGATGAAAAAATGCTTCACTTACAAAACCAAATGATTGTTTTACATGGAAGTAAAAAGAAACAGATAGAAAAAAAGCCTAAAGGATTAAATATGAAGAGCAACAAAGATTTCTTGCTTAATAACTTTCTATGAAGATTGATTTCAAATAAATTAAAAGAAGGAGGAGGTATTATCCTCCCATTGTCCACTTTCTCCTGTAGGGACATGATACAAATGTCCAGATAAGTACTGACAGTACCAGGCTCTGGTCATTCTGATCAAAATGATCTGGAATGAACTTCCTGTGCATGGGAAATGCTGTAGCTCATTTCTTTTCCTCACTCCTCTAATTCACGTGTTGCCATTGCTCTAATTCTGTACCTATACACCATGTGTACAGTGGGCTGGAGATGATCTTCCAGTGAAACTAAAAATATCATCTAAGACACAAACAGCAATTATTTCAAGAAATCTATCTGCTTCAGGTATTGCATGGTCCCTTTTATCAGGTAATGATTAGCAGTGATATGAATATGTATTGAACCAGCTGTGTGTATATACAAATGTATCCGCCACTTGATATCTGAAGATTTGACAGTATTTAACATATTTTCTCTCCACTCCTGTGAAGTTAGAGTAAATTGGGAAGATAAGGCATTAAATCCCTCAAGGTGACACTGAAAGCCTACTGCAGAAGGAGGGCATTTCACCTGGTTGTTGCCAGGTCCTGGTTACTAATCTAAGTCCAGCTAAACAATTTGTTAAGATATTACTAAAGGAAAAGGAAGCTTTTAAAAGGGAATATTGAGAAACTAAAGGAAAAAAAGTGTACTTGCAGCATGAAAGTGCTTCCAGATCTGGCTATCACCATATTTACCTAGAGCAGCTACTTTTTTGTGCATTTCCCATCCTGTCTCACAACCCTTTGTCCCATGTCAGTTTTGTTTGCAGACCTGTCCAAATACAAACAGACGGAATAACTCCTACCTGCATATACTGCTCTGTCTCTTCCCTCATCTCACCTCACCCATACAACACTGCTTCATGCTGCTTGTCCAATTTTTCCCCCACCTTGGATGTCTGAAATCCTCCTTTTTTCTGCTGTTCTGCCCAAACTAGTGTCTCATTCTTTGCCTAATATATGTAATAATGGACTTTAGCTGCACTGTGAGAAATTTAGTTTAATTATTAGGAAATATTTTGTAATATTGGATATAGCTAAGTTCCGGAAAAAATTGGCACCGACACAAAAGATTTAAATAAAGATGATCATGCAATTATAAAATACATTTTTCTCCCTCTACGTCTCAAACCACAGGGTTAAATTTGTCTTGCCTGCTAACGCTTACAAGACAATTCACTAACATAGAATACTTGGGATACAGAAGGATAAATGGGGTTAAGAAGAAAACAAATTTTATTGGGGTAGTCTCGTTCTGATTTTGCCTTTTTCAAGTCAGGTACTAATAACACCAAGGTTGTGGGTTTTATCCCTGTATGGGCTATTTATTTAGGCTTTCCCTTGATGATCCTTGTGGGTCCCTTCGAACTCAGAATATTCTGTGATCTGGAACTAAAGATTATACTCCTAACATATACTGCTAGCAGAAAGAGGCTACCTGAGTACAGAATGTGTCACAGTGAGTGGTTGGATGTAAGTGATTTGAGGACACACATTCCGATGGAAGACCCTGATCTTCATTTCAAAATGATGGAAAGCAAGGGAGGAATGGGAAAAACCCAACAGTGGCTCATTCAGTCAATCCTTACACTAATTCAAGGGTGGCTGAGATAGAGGGAGGTGAATTAGACAGTGGGCAGATGCCATAATAAGAGCAGTCATCAAACTATTCTATAGATTTAAACTGAAGTAACTCGTGCTAGAAGTTGTCTCTTGAGAAATGTTGATTTTTTTTCTTTTAACTGAGAAATGGGTGAAGTCAACTCAAAGTCTAGACATCCCTTCACTCTACCTGGACTGCTGAGGGTGAGTCAGGACATGCTAATACAGGCTCCTAGACAAAACTGATGATAATCTATGTGAGCAGCGTTCTCAGTCCTGAGAGGCAAAACTCATTCATATGCAACACTGCAGAAGAGCCTTCCTTAGGCAAACCAAAATGTTTACATTCTCTGTCTTTGGCAGCTATTCCTGTTATAGCAGTTTGTCTATCACACACAAGTGTGAAGCGGTAGGCAAGAAGGCTGAGACTGCTAATGGACTGATGCTCATTCCCTTCCTGACAGGATTTTTAGGGGACATGTCAAGCATAGATATATACCAAGGGAACTTTTTCAGGTGAGCCAATCACAGCAAGTTGCTTGTGCTTAGGTTCAGGCTCCAAGCAAAGGAGGCAGTGTGAAAAAGCAGAGCAGGGATGGATGCTGGTAATCCACAGCTGAAATGTGAAATGATGGCCATTTTTCAAAAGACAGCCATGATGGTTTGCTCACTTTTTAAAGCCCATTACTGCTGCATTACACACAGGAGGAGAAAAACATATTGTCTGAGAAGATCAGAGTGGAAAAAGGTTTGATAAGGCAAGGGCTACTTTTCACTAGTGGTATAACACTGAACTGAAAGGTGTGGCTGGGTAAGAGCTCTCCAATGCATACAATCCAACAAATGCTTCAGGTAAAATTCCACCTGGCCATCTGTGTCTCCTACCTCTTTCCCCTCTTCTGGCTTCCAAACTGACTTCATAGAATAAAATGTGAAGGAATTATAAAATTACTCTGCAATTATCTACTGAATGTACACAGAGAATTTCACAGGTCTCTTCTCCCTATCCAAACAAGGAGAAAGTTTGATAAATAATATTAACATAAAAGATCTCCCGGAACAGAGCTGGTGATGTTTTTTCACATCTGAAAATGGAAGAGAACATATAACATTTGCACTTGGCTCAGTTTATAAAAAATCCACTTTTTTGTGTGTGTATGATTGCTGTTGCAAATCTATGTTGTTCTCTTATGACTGTTCCATCTTTCTGATATTCAAATCAGATTAGATTTCATAGAGTCCTATGCATGTTTTTGCTAAAAAAAAAAAAGATGGCAAGGATGCAAATTGAAGCTGAGTCATTGCTGTCAGTGTTCCAGAGGCTGGAAAAGACTTGGGGATGACAGAACACATGACATTCATATATGCTGAAGGCTACAGATATTCATTGCTAATAAATGAGCTGCTGATGATTCTCTGTGTGAAGAGTTTGCTGCATTAGCTCAGCACCAGGTATGTATCTGTAACACCATTTTTTGTTACATCACAACCTCTCTTTAAAGCCTTGGACTGATTGCTTCTCTTTTTCTGGTAGCCTCACAAGGAAGCAGAAGATTGACAGTTTGCTGCTTTAATGTCAACTCTTCTGCTTCCATCTTGCAGAGGTCCTTCATCTCTACCGCTTCACTTTTACACCTTTCCAAATTACCAGTCTGTCATCTGTCCACATTTCATTAGCAGCAAAAACTATAATGCTGGGGAATTATCAATTCTTGACTAGACAAGTATATATGAAGAAGCCATTTGGCAAAAAGGCCATTTTTATATTCTGGGCCTGTCAAGTACTCATCATAATTCAACCTCTGCTCATAACAGGGGCTTTTTGATGCTGCAGTGCAAATAAACACATAACAAAATGACAGAGGTGCTACTGTAGAGGACAGGCATCTTGCATGAAAAGAATACAGGTGTCCTCCCAAGTAATTTCAAGAACAAATTACTACCAATAGTAGTCTATGAGACAGCTTTACTGAAGGAAATCATTTTCATGGAAAGTAGTTGGTATAGCTCAATTGAGGAAATTTAATGCAGTTTTAGTGCTCAAAGACAAGAGATTTATGGAAATTTCAAAACTATAGTAGTTTTATTTCTATATAAAGACATGTTTAATGACAAATCTAAAGAAAAAACAAAGCTTTTGAGTGACTATTTGGAGTCTGCAAGACCCTCTTATTTAATTGTTTTAATTACCATTTAGAGCAAAAAACCTAAACTAGTAATTAAACTGTCCATTAAACCAATGATACATATAGTATACAACACAAGTTTTTTCCAAGTATAATATTCTAAGACAGTATTACCCTTCAACACTCACAAAGAAACATTTAAACAAAAAAAGCAATAGCAATTCAACTGACTTCCATAATTATTTCACTCCCCACTCTATAGCTTCTTAATGTCTAAGTATTGTATATCATATATATTGGGAAAGGAGGCTGTAAAAATTGCTGCCATCTCCGAGAATGCGATCATGGTGCGGTTATTTGTTTCTCACTTTAATGAAATGCCTTCATTTGCTCTTCAGTGATGCAATGAAGGTTTTACTCAAAGATGAACCTGAGATTGTGGCTATTTCCTCTGGATGCAATTGACCCCATGTATGTAATTCCCCATGTTTGTGTTTAGTGGCACAATCTTGTTAGCTCTGGTAATTAAACTGATAACACTGAGAAATGGATTTCAATCATACGAGTAGGTGAGAATAACTTTCTTTGCCATTGCTGCACAGATGAAAGACATAATTTTTTCTCTGTTTTCATTTTTCCACAGCAGTGTTCCATGTCATGTATTTCACTACACGCCTTTCACATCCTAAATATCTTGGGCTTAGTTCAGAGTTTTGAATATCATGCCAATTATGCAAATCTTGAGGCTTAAATGTAAGCTTGGTATCCTCTGAAGACAGTGTCTACTTATGAAGGCTTTCTTGCCAATCTCAAATGTTCCAAATAAACTGCTCCAAGCCTCCTCATAATATTTTCTCTGGAATCAGGTAGCCATATTGTCCTTTTCAAGCTACCAGATGTTAATGTCCAGTCACACTGTGCCCTATAATAGGCAATGGGCACATAACAATTGCCTGTCAGAAAGACAAATAGAACTGGTTCAATGCCTGGTTATAAGCAATTAATTATAGATGGAATATCATCCATAAAGGAATAGGATGTTCTACCATTTTTCTTTTAGTATACTAGTTGAAAGGCAACCTGAGGCATTAACTGGTGTCCACTAGTAGTAGGTATGTCAGACAGAAATGCCATCCAGTTTTCCCTTCATAAAAAATTCCCCAAAATGTTTTTTGGGAGCCTTCTGAAACCATGTTCTCCTAACTCCACAAGATTGCATTTGGAGACTGCCCAGTGAATCCACATGAATGTGCAGACCACAGACACAATCAAAGCAGAGGACACTATTTCATTTCCAAACCATTACCAAAAGTATTGGATTTAACTTTGATTTGAATAAACCTATCTAATTTTAGACATGCATGCAGGTATGAAGATGAGATTACACTGTCAGTTTGATGGAGGTTACTTTCTGTTGTATGTATTTTCTTTGTAAACATAAAGAAGAAGCAACAAAGATTTTTCTCCCCCATAACTTCTGTAAGGTGTCTATGAAAGAATTTCATTCCATAAAGAAGCCAATTATATATACATATCACACATATTGTAGCTTTGTAAAGAATAGTGCTGCTGCTTGTTAATTTCCAAAAGTCATTAAATTCCACATTATTTTAATTAAACAAAGCAATCTAACAGGCACTGCAGATGTGACTGGGATGCATTTGAAAATTTTATAGTTCTTCATTCTACATACACCAGAAATTATGAGAATCTGGTGAACAGCACAATCCAGATGACACAGATCAATAAAGAAGATTTTTATGAGCAGCCACTGCAGCAAACAGGCACAATGGATTTATAAGAATATAAAAGAATTTTTAATTTGAGGGTTCAGTTAAGTTTTAAAAAGTGATACACGAATGAGCCATTTTTACTAAGAAATTGTGAAAATCAGAAATCAAGAGAAAGGTTTTGGTTTTAACCAAAGAACAGAAGCAACGTCAAAGTGCTTGGGGAGTTTTACAAACGCAGTTGTGTTAATGTCTCCAGTCTTTTCTGAACGTTGTCATACATATTGAAGGCTACATAAATGACTAATTCACTTCTAAAATGCAGACTGCTTTAAAATGAAATGTGGTGAACATTTGCCACTATTTGGTAGCATTGTCTAAAAAGAGAGGTAGGTGTAGAAGAGCTTATTGAGTACTATACATTTGAGTATGCCATGTTCATCAGGTAAATGCCTTAAAAAAAAAGCAAAACTCCACACTTGTGGGCTACAAAGCAAGTGCTTCACTTCTGTTCTCCCTTGTGAGAAATGGATCTCTGCTTGTATTCTTGTAGACAATCTCCATGTTCCCCTCATTATCCTGTTCTCTCTGGCAGCCAAGGAAATAAAAGAGGCATTAAGCAAAACAAGAGCACTGTGGCTTTTCTGCCTTCTCCTGATGAGCAAGTGAGCTACTCTCCCCTACGTGACCCACTGCCGACATGGTGCACAGCCATACACACAGTTATGGTCACACACCATTACCTCTCTACTGAAGGGATAAATGCTTAATGAAGTTTCAATTTAAAAATACTTGGTATACCTGATGGACAAAGGCTACAAAATGCTGCTGAGAAGGACAGCATTCAAGTATTTCTTGAGCTTCAGTCTCACTCTTTACACTGATCATTCAACTTTATTCCATGCTTCCTCAGGAATATTACAAGAATGTAATTATTAGAGCTGAAGGGAAAAGAGAACTCCTCTTTCATTGGTGCCTTCAATATTCTGAGATCTAATTTCACTTGTATATCAAAGCTCCAAGGCAGTCTCTTTATCAGCTTTTCCAGACTTGCTCTTCAATTCCCAGTTTTGAGTACTCTAGAGAGGGAAGTCAACAAAAATCAAACTGCCTAGTCAATGTATCCTGTTAAAACAGCCCACTTCCAAACTTCCTGTTTGTGGAGTAATAAATCTGTAAGATATTGCCTCTGGCTATTATGTATTTTGTATTGTGCTAGCACAATTTATTGGATTCTCTTTCTACTACTTTAAAACTGGTGTTTATATGGTGTAGAGCCATGAAGAAAAAAACCCAAAACCTCAGAAGAGACTACTATGAATAAAATATTTCTTCTAGGATAAAGAAGTCATTGTGAATATGCTTAAAATACAACCATAAACTCAAGTTAAGACAAGAGAAAAACTTACCTGCGAAAAGCCAAGCACTTCTCCTTTTTCATTGAGCACGTTAAAATTAATGATTGGACCTTGGACATCAGGACTGCTGAAATCTGTATCACTGTAAATACGTACAACAGGAGCCCCATTGGCATATTTTAAGTTAGACAGCACAGTATAGGTGTAGTGAGCTAATGCAAAGGTATGCTGTTTTATTTTCTCCATTCCACCTACAAAACAAAAGTGCACATATATGTCAGGTGCATTATTTTTATGGCAATGTAAAAAAAGGATGGTTTTTCAGAATGATGTAGCAGTAAGGCAATTAGCACACAATTGGTAGTTTTGTGCTTCTTTAAATTAATATACATTTTTCAAATGTTTCTTTATTCATGTAAAAGTTGCAGAATTGCACCAAGGATTTATCTGTAGCTAATCTACTGTAGAAAGCTAAAGTTACACTGAAATGGATTACACCAATTACAAGATTTATAGTTCCAGTCTATACATAAAACTAAGATGTTCTGGCAGAAATAAATTGAAAAGCAAATTTTTCTCCAGATCTGGCTCTGGAAATCATTGAAACAAGGCATCAGTTCTAACACAGCACAGAAAGGGAACTCTTATGTCTAAGACAAAATAAAAATAATAAAATTCTAAATGTAATGAGAAATTAAAAATGCCATTCTACTAGACATTTACTTGAATAATGAATTATCCTTCCAAGAGTGTACGTTCAATAGAAGAAAGTTCTATAGAAGCAAAAGGACATTGTGAATGCTTCATTGACTACACCCATGCAATCTGGGGGCTCAAGAGAAACTTTGCAGAGAGAAGTTTTCACAGAACTTGGCCTGGAAAAAGCATAAAGAGGAATTTTTTCTTTTTTTTTTTCTTTTGCTACACTGTGCAGCTTAGAAAAGAGAACTGTAGAGAATTCCTGACAGATGAAGATCTCTTCTACATCTCAGCTCTTTGAGAGGAGGTTGTGTCTTTGCTAGATGTCCCTATTGAAGTGGCGTCCATTATGCACACTACGTTCTGCACCATGGTGGGTCTACATCATGTGCAAAGGAAAAGAAAAGGTAAAGAATCATTTCCCCAAAGACCTCTTGAAGTAGAAAAGCATTTTTCTTTCTGGGTTTTTGACCCAGAGTATTTTCTGTACTGCTGAGTATCCTATTTGAGGCACGTGAGCATGTTTCACATTTTATTTTACCTTTTTTTTATTAATCTTTGTAACTATGAATCTCACACTTCTGTGCGTATCACTTTTACATCTGAGTATCTGAAAAATTCCACTCTTAAAAAGAAATTTTGTAATCTTGTTGACTTCTGTGCCTTTATTCATAAAAAGACTGTGCCAGTTTTGAATGCATATAAAGGAAAAAAATAAGATATATTTCTCCTGACACGCAGAAGAATTGCAGCAGCATCTGTTATTTTGCTTTTATTTGAGTATCTCTATTATAGATGCTACCTCCTTTAGATAAGATGGGAGAGCAGATATTAAAGGCATAAAAACAGATTAGATATAAGGTGAAAGGACATTTTTTGGTGCTGAAGAATATTAAAGAGGAGTAAGATATTTAATGAGATGCTAACATGCAAAGCACTTGCAAGGAAACATGCCAGAAGCTAATCAGTGCAATTTCTAGATGTTAGCCACAGTAAACTTGGCAAACATCTCTAGAACATTTTGGTCTGAAAGATGATTTGTATTTTCAGAGTCTTTGGCAATAAAAGATTGCCTAGTCAGAAATGTCCTAGTCATTGTTGGGTAGAAGTTAAGAGTCCTGAAATAGCAAAAAAGAAAACCAAAACCACACATGCAAAAGTTATTTCTGAGCATTTGCCAGAAAGTAGCTGTCTTAAGAGAAGTGACTTCCTTGCTGCCTTGTCAGCTTCTGAGATGTCTCTAATCTCCTGATTCAGAGCTTTTCCAAATTGTCAGGAATCTTTTAATAGAAGATTAAACTACTGTCCTTGTGCCTGGTTGAAGAAATCTCTTATTCAGAAATTTCAGTCACTCATTCACAGCAATCATCCTGCTATCATTTCTATATTGTTTTCAGCTATTCTCCTTTAAAGTTTCTTAATCACATTTCCTTGTTCATTAGCAAAAAGCTGATGAGCCTTTTAATTATTTATTCTGACAAATCCAAATTCAATAGCCTGCAGTTGCTTTTCTGCCCCATGATTGGAGAAAGGAAACTGTGTTGCTAAGGTCCCATATTTTTAAGTAGCAGAATAGGTGGTAATTAGGTCTGATGTCACAGAAAACCTTGTGGAAAAACTGCCAACAATCTGACGTTTATTCTGACACAAAAAGGGGTCTATTCAGAAAATAGCTGTGATTTATTTTTATTTTCTTCAACAAATTTATCTATACTGTGTATTGCATAAATCCATTGCTTACCTCATCTCTCTTCTAAGGAAAAGAATGTGATGAAGAGAAGATAAAAACCAGAACAAATCTTTGGTCTCTAACATGATCTAAGGATCTAGTCTCATATTTGGGGTGACAAAAAAACACATTTCTTGACTGAGTCCAAGTTAAATGAGAATGTATAATTTTCTATATTATGGTTGACATGGTATTTTTTAGCTTATTGCATTCCTGCATCTTTTCTTCTCTCTATACAGAACTCGGGTTTTATGACCAGTTCCTTAGCTCTGAATACTGAGAGATTCTTCCCCTAGCTGCCTGTTTGAGAATAAAAGTAGTAACATATCATAAGCCTTTTGGAAGACTTACAGTTTGGAAAAATCATTGATACTTCACCTCAGGAAGGTGCTAGGAAGGACTCAAGTGTCCTGACTCCTTCTCAGTTTAACAATTTTATTCCTTATCACTGCATTACTTCATTAAGGTGAATTGTATCTAGTTGCTCCTAAAAATTATTTTAAAATCAGGAACAACTTTTGCACTCTGTAATTTATATCAGAATTAATCCCATGGCTTAATTACATCAGATGAAGTCTATCTAGTACCATTCACTGTATTTATGTATGTAATGTGTGTAGGAGCACATTCAGCACAAAGAACGCTCGCATCTGCACTCATCAGTGACTTCTTCCTATAGCAGAAATGTAAGGACTTCTCTGTTAAAAGGGAAACTTCTACATTTCTGTGGATTAATATGCCACTTATTACTTTGTCTCCATGTGCATTTTTTGACATTACATTAAGTCAGACATGATAATTTAATTAATTCTTCTTATCAATAGAACCAGATTTTTCACACTAATTGTTTCCACAATGTATGCCATACACTTTTGTAGTGATAAAGTTTTTGAGCAGAAAAGATTGACAAAGGAAGCTTGTACTTTTGTGTACAAACCTCCTTGCCAAACTATTCTAGCAAACCTGTGGAGGTGCTTTTGCACGTCCTATTGCTGATGTATGTTTGCACACTACAGCATCCTGATAGGTCAGCACCATCTCAGACCTGCCATCCCATCTTATCCCACAGTTTGGGTTGTGTTATGGAAACGAATACTGTTCCAGTATGGAAAATTCAGATTGCCGCTGCACTGGATAACCCCCAGAGAAATTCATAATGTCAGTTCTTCCACAGGAACTGCATGTGTGCATATGCCTATCCACAGAGACTGTGGGTCAATTAGGTCACCTGGAAGTGAAGGGGAAGTTATGTCACACAAGAAGGTGTCATCATGGTAGAATAAATCCACTGCTTGTCTTGCCTGGTGATAACATCTTGTACTTGCATTACCTCTGTCTGGTTATCTGCTTGTTCTGTGCAAAATAGAATAAGATATTTTTTTTCCAGTGGAATTTTATCTAATCAGAGAAGTCTGAGATATACAGATGTCGAAAAAGTATTCAGTAAAGAAAAATTTTGAGTTAGCATAGACCTGGTTTTGCTTTACATAATGGCAAACATGTAATGGCATATCGTCTCCTCTCTGAAAGAACTGGGATTACAGCAGCCCAAATGTTCAAATGTTAGTTCTTCCTGAAAGAACTGTAAACAAATAGACATATGTCAACACCTATAAAAGATTTTGAATACAGAGATTAAGATAAAGCAGAAACTGAAAATGAGCCTCTAGAATAAAAGCTTTGGTGCTTAAGGTATTCAGGCTGTACTCAGAAACCTCTGTGATCTGCATTCAAATACATTTTTTATCTCTCTTATTATGAGAAGCTAAATACTGGAGATAAGGAAGGAGAAAGACATAAAACAACTATACAGTTATTGTTCTAACTCAGTTTGAAAAAGCCACAGAAACTGAGGTTTAAGAGACAAATTCTCTATCACTCCAGTAAATCAAATCTCACATATATCTTTGGATAAGAGAAAGATCAACGTGATTCAGTATTTGTCTGCATCACCTAATAGCAGCAACAAGGCAGAGAAATAATGAGCTGAAATCTCAGCTAACCAATCAGCAGGGAATGAAACCAAGATGTAGCCACCTTCTACTGAATCCAAAGGAGACAGATCACCACGCAGGACCTGTGAGTCAATGTGCTAATGAAGGCATGGAACCTGGAAATCCTGTCACACATTTGGAGTCCTTCCTTCACTTCCTCCAAGATGTGCATATAAGATGAATTTCTGAGCTTTTTTTGATGTTCTTTTATGCCTAGAACTGGATGTCTTTGACTGAAGTCTGTCACCTAATTAGTGTTATTCTCCTCACAAAAAAAATCTCGTGAGGATGAACTTGGTAATGGTAGTTTCACGTATCTCCTTTGCAAATTTGAGTGCTTCAGCTTTAAACCACATTAAACAACATATTCTAACCACTGCTATTCTTTAGCAATCCTGTTTTAAACAGAACACTGCTAACATGAAAATGAAATATTCATAAGATGATCCGATTTCCTGCCCCCAAAGTGCAACCCCGAAGTGTTATAAATACAATACAAGAAAAGAAAATAAAGATAAGAAAATATAATCAACTTGATCAGTCAACCTTTGGTAGAGATTCTACATTTAACAATAAAAATATTAAATATACCCACTTCTGTTGGTCTTCCCTCTAAATTATGAGAACAGTTGTCCTAAGTAAGACCAAATCTAGCTACTGCCTGTTTCCCAGAGTGAGGAATAACAGATTTCTAGAGAAAAAAAAAAGAAAAAAGTATCTAATTTCTAATCAGCTTCAATGAAATAAACAAAATTTATGTTAAGAAACTCCCCAAACATGACAATGAGTTTACAGGTTGGCTAACAGCAACTAAACGTCTGTTTCAAAAAGAGAACTAAGGATATAAAATCCCTCAGGGAACTTTTCCCTGGCATCAACAAAAAGGAGTTCTTCTGATGTGAGCACTGCAATATTGGCCATAACTGTTACCAAATCTCATTCATTTAACTCAAAATAAAATACTGTAAATCAGCTGATTCGTAAAAATATCCACTACCCACACTTACAGAAAAGGCGTAAGGCATGGGAAGATTGCAAACCCCTTATTTATACTGACTCACATGACTGGTCCAATCAGCTACATCTATAAAACATATGTAATAAAAATTGGTTTGGGGAACACAAATTGGGATGGACCAGAACTGTTTCTGCAGCTAAGCTGACTGCATTTGAGAGCAACAAGAGTAAAATTTGTGTCCCCAGGTGTCAATGGTACTTCTAAAAATATAATACCTTGCCATGCAGGCTTCTTTCTAAAGTTAAGATGTAACAAAAAGGATTACATAAAAAGAAAATTTCAGTTATGAAACTGTGTTGGGTTGTTTTTTTTTTTAAACTACATAGTTTTATTTCAAAGTACATAATGAACTGGCAAGAATCCATCTCACAAGATCAGTGTCCAGATTGAAACTTTAGATGGACTCCTGCAACCTAATTATGTACTTTCTGTGTGTCCAAAACAGAGAGCCGTGTTACATTCTCAACACAACTAAATCCATGCAGAATTCAATGGGTAAAAGGGGGACCTTTTACTCTCTCAACACTAATTCTTTGTATAATAGCTCAAATCCTGTTATTCTCCTCCTTCTCCCACACCATCTCAATAGTTTAAGACTGTGGGAAGCAACTGCTTAATCCTCTATTCAGAATGTTATACCGAAACCAAACATGAAACACATATTCGGTGTTTATCTTAATGAACAGAAGGCTCTTTGATGCCCCATCTCCCACTTCTTTAGAGCAGCTAATTCAAGCTCTGTTTTCACACAGTGAGGGGAGTTCGAAGTCTTTGTTCTAAATAAAATGAGCAGCACATTCTGAAAGAAGCAGGTCCTAATTTTCAGACATCATAATGAGGAATACTTTGGCTTTTTAAAAAATTTCTTGGGAATTACATGAGAGTGGGGAAGTTGTACAAGCCAGCTGTCTGAGTCACTTTTAGCATGAATATTTTAATTACAGGTAGAATCCAATTTTGGTTAACTGCTTGTTAGACTAATAGCTATCTTAGAATTCAAATAAGCTCCAGGTAAGATACATTTAATTTACTGTTTGCTATTATGAGATTTCTTTTTTTGAGCCAGGGGAGGGTATGTGTATTTGTCTATCCTTTCTTTTCTTCCATGTGCCCATGCCATACTCTCAGCAGAGGCAATAATTTCAGGATGACTTTTCAAACCATAAAACCAGCAACATAAAAGATGACTGGGGAGTCTTTCTTAAAAAGGCAGAGTGCTTTGCACACCTCATGGAAGCAGCACTCAAACTGCATCTCCAGAGTGCTGGATGACGTGAGCCCACAGAGATTTCTGTGAGAACAACAGAATCATCCCTAAAAGTACATATTTATGTGATACTCACATTTTACCTCTAAAGGCTTTATCTCCCAAGGTTTTTCTCAGTCCAGCAGAACAACTTCTGCTTATGATTCTGTCATTTTAAGGACAAAACGCAAGAGAAGCTTGTACTATAAAAGGACATGAATTCTCCTGGCAGCTGTTAGAAACCTGAATGTTACCTACATTCCTGTTTTCTGCTTTATTATGAAATGTCTCTGTCCTTTGTTTAATGGAGCCTGCTATGCACAATTCCTTGAAATCAGCACATGGAAGTTATACTGTTGCTTATTCCCTGGAATTTTTAACTTTCAACAACTAGTCTGCTAATATAAGGCAGAGCATAAAACTCTTTCTTTGTCTGAAAGCTATATCATGGGAATTTAGAAAATGTAAGATGGGGCAGTAAGCCTTATGTTTTCAAGCCAGTAAGACTAATTTGACCCTGATCTTGCATGAACAATTATTTATTTACTTATTTTCTAACTTACTCATTCGAGTCAGCAACAACTTTCTAATCACTGTAACATAGCTGGAGGAGAAATTTTGTCATCTTCTGTTCAGCTAAACTGATGTTATCATCAGGTATGCAGTTAAGTTGAATTCTTCCAAAAAATAACTTTTCTATAAGACCCAGCCACCAGTGCTACTTGACAGTCTCATGATTTTCTAACGTCTCCACAGTTTTGTGGGTTGTTTGCTTTTGCTTTCCCCTGAGGGGAGGTGCAGACCAATAGATACAAACAACTTGCACCAAAAATAAACTGAATACAAAGAGAAAGCCAAATGTGGGGGGTGTTTGTAGGAGGAAATTTCTCCCTCAGCATCAAGAGAATCCTTTAAAATATTCTGAAAACCCTGTCAGCTTCTTTCTTTTCCTTCCTAAGATGACAGATCCCAGTCTAAAGCCTTGCTAGGACATAAATCAGTTCTGCTTCAAAGCTCACCATGCCTACATTAGGTGAAGAACGATGGCTAATGCTGTACCCAAAACTCACACCTCAGTACCCATTGGTTTGACTCTATCTTCCTATAGGTTTTGTATTAGCAAAATATTTAACATAATGTTTTTGGAATCTCTCTGTCAGTGAAACACTTGGTGCCCAAGGCAGCATATCAATTTGCAGTACAGGTACTCCTTTACCCATAATTTTGGTTGGACTCCTTTCTTCTTTATCTCTGACAATCTCTGAACCAAGGCTTTTACTGCCAGTGTATGAACTACTGTGGATGCTCCATCTCTGCTCTTGTGCAGCCTTTGCATCCCACTCTTTCTAAGGCTCCACAGATCTTTCCCATCACAGCAATACAGAATATACCACAAGTTCATTTAATTAAATCAAGAATCACAATACACTAAAGAAAAGCTTCCAGAGGACAAATCTTAAAGCATGATGTTGAATAGTGATGGAACAAGAAAAAAAATCACTCTATTTTCCCATTCTCTATCTGTAACTTTCAAGATTACAGGGATTTAGTAAAATAGTTTCTATACATTTTTTATTAAAAGAACAAGATTTTCTTAGATAAATTTCAGATTTGTTGATATTTATAATTTTCTAATAGTTTGAAAGGATCCTTTGCCGTTTGTTTTGCATTCTCAGACTAGGTCTTTGCTGGTACTGTTATTATAATAATAATAGCTACCGTGGAAGGAAGGGTGTCATTAATGGAACAGTGTAATAAAGTAAATATAATGAATTATGAAAACTGCCTTCAAGTTTCCTTGATTTGATGCCTTAATCATAAGGAAGCACGCAGTCAGTATTAAAAAGTGCTCTGAATTCTGGAACCTCATGCTAAACTGAATCACGCCAGGGCTTCTCCCAGGCTTTTTAACCATTACTGTTTAAATAATTATCTACAATAACACCACAAGAGAGTCCTACAGCTAACACGTAATTTTTTTAATGTGATTTTTATAGATCTTCCTCTGAGGTCACAGCATTAAGTCTTATTTACCTCAGTCACTGTTCTTGTGAGGACCAAAAGGTGACCTACTGACACACTTTCCCTCCTGTGGCTGTCTTTGCTGACTGGACAAAGCAGGCTCAGACCTCTTGAAGTTCATTGCTGAGTTTGTGAGATGTGTGAACACACATAGCATTTCATGGATAATGAAAGGAAAAAATGAGAGCAAAAGTGGCTACTTTGGCACAATGTTACACACTCTCAACACACAGATGTCAGCAACGATGCTGTAGTTCCAGCCCCACTTCTCAAGAGCTCATGCAATGAAAATGAGATGCTATTACTTCTTAAAGTATAGCCATTGCTTTGGGACACTCAGCAATCACTTCGTAAAACAGTATCAGATTCTTTTACAAGCAGAATATTCTGCGGTCTTGGCTGGCATAAATTAACTTTTGGCAGGTTGTTATTACATTGCTTATTCCTCTGAGCTTCTGAAATCCACTGCACCTAGAAGATTGTGTGGTCTCCAAATCGTGGGGCTGTGCAGTAACATAGTGTGCTGGATTAAGACTGAAAATTTGTACTTTTTTAAGCATGTAATAGGTATTCTACTCAATTTTAAGTTCAATGAGCAGATCTACCAAACAGAAGACTGGAAGAGTAATCTAAGGTAGAAAATGTTAATATTATAAAGTAACTTATTGTAGTTTTTGCTTCCTGATAAAGACTGGAGAGAATGTGCTTCAGAAAAAAATTACCACTCTTGGCCTTGCATCAGCTTCAATAAGCTGTAACACCATAAATCAGTCAAAATCTGTACTTCAGATTCAGTTCAGAAGAGTTGAAGTATTCAAGACATGAGCAATTCTTATGTGCACCACTCGCTGTCTCAGGCTGTAAATCAAGCTCTATGGTGAACTCGGGAACTGCCTCTGCAGACAGACTTGGGTGAGGTTAAAAGAAAACACTGATGCGAGCAAGGCACTGGTGAAGGATGAGTGCTGCCAGCTCAGAGGGAGCCACTGACAGGGAAAAGAAAAAAGGCAGCATGCACAAAGGAAGCCCTGGCCTTTTCCCATGGCAACCCATTACATTATGAGCTCTGCAGAAGGAAGGGAAAAAGAGTAAGGGCTGCGGCAGTTCTGTCAAATGAGGGACTTTGCAGTTAAGGTGTAAACAAATGGCTTAAAACCCCCCATTTTCTTCATCATTTCCATTTCAGGTATTTTTTACAACAGCAAGGCTTTAGAAATGAAGGACCAGCTCAAGGCACTGTTCACAAAATTACATTTTTAGGTAACAAAAAAAAGGCAGGATGGAAAAGGTTCCCTTCCTATGACATAGAGATGAAGCTACAACACCCATGAGGTGTGGAGGGGCCCAGAATCACTTATGTGCTCCCTTGAGGGGCTTCACACTCTAGTTTGTCACCACACAGAACAATAAAACAAAATATTTTACTTCCCTGGGTTTTTTTGGAGCTCTCTGTTTTTGGAATGCTTTCTTTTAGATCCACTAAAGTGGTAATATTGGCTACTGTGCTTCAGACTGTTCTATGAAATTCATATTTTAAATTGCTAAAGAACACTATCAGGGATAATGAAGGAAAAATCAGAAATAACAGCTCTACTTGTGTGGTCTCTTGTTTTGTTGGGGTTTTTTGTTGTTGTTTTTTGTTTATTTGTTTATTGTTTTGGGGTTTTTTTTTGGTTGTTATTTAGTCTTGTCTACCATGCATTTATTTTTTCCTTTAATGCAGCATATTTTCCAAAGATATTGTGCTGGTTTTACACGGCCTGGGTTTTGGTAGTGGGTGTGACACAGCAATGGCTTCCATGAGAAGCTGCTGGAAGCTTCCACCATGTCCAGCAGAGCCAAGCTCTGATGGCTCTGAAGATGGACATGCTTCTGGCCAAGCCTGGGCCAATTAGAGATGGTTGTTAAACCTCTGTGATGACATATTTAAGAAGAAAATCAAAACAAAGTGGATGCAATTTTTTCTAGCCAAGAGAAGAGGAGGAGGTTAGGAAAACAACATGCAGACACCAAGGTCATGGAGAAGGATGGGCAGGAGGTGCTCCAGGCGCCACAGCCGAATTTCCTATGCAGGCTGTGGTGATGACCATGGTGGAGCTGCTTTGCCCCTGCGGACCATGGGGTCCACAGGGGATGCAGAGATCCACCCGCAGCCCGTGGGGAGGTGTCCATGCCAGAGTGGGTGGACCCCTGGAGAAGGCTGTGGTCCAATGGGAAACCCAGCAGAGAGGGGGCCCTGCTCCCAGGTCGGAGCAGCCTGTCCTTGGAGGACTGCACCCCGTGGATGAGGGATCCACGCCACAGCAGTTTTGAAAGGACTGTCTGCCTGTGGAAGGGACTCATGTTGAGGCAGTTTTGGGAGGACTGCTGCTGGTGAGACGGGACCCATGCTGGAGAAGTTCACAGAGAACTGGCTCCCTTGGGAGGGAGCCCACAGCACAGCAGGGGAAGGACTCTTCTCCCTGAGCAGTGGAAGAAGATCTCAGTGATGAACTGACCAAACCCCCCACGCCTTGTTCTCTGCGCTGTCAGTGGGAAGGAGGGAGGGGTTGGGGGGAAGAATGGTATTGGAAGGGCTGGTTTTACTTCTCATTATCCTCCTCTGACTCTCTTAGTAATAAATTCACTTTGTAACTCTAAGTCGAGCCTTTTTGCCCTTGGAATATTTTCTCTCGGTCCTTATCTCAACTCATGACTCCTTAGTTCAATTTTTTTTTCTCCTCTGCCCACCTGTGGCAGGGGAGAGAGCAAGTGGCTGTCATGGGTGCCTGGTGTTTGGCCAGGGTCAAATCACAACAGATATCTACAATGCCTTTATTTGATAAATGGAAATATTCAGGGAAGAAGCAATTTAAGGAGATAAATACACAGATAATCCTTATTACTTTCCTTTTCATTCTTTTCCCACCAAGTGCAGTTGCTGTTGTAAATGAAAAGTATGACCATGAAAAGAGCTTCATATTGAATGCATCATGAAAAGAAAACCCTCAGAAATGACTCACAGTCTATATGGCCATTATGCCTAACAGGCACTGAGCATTACTCCAGTCAGCAAAGAAGGTTGGCACAAGCTTAGCTCCATGACCTTTGGCTACACAGAGGTGCTGCACGATATGAGCTATGCAAATGCCATACTTGAAACAAAAAATCTGTTTTCATAACTGAGCCTTGAATTACAAAACTTCTTGATGAAATACGTTCATCTCTTTCTTTCTTTTCCTTCTTGAAAGATGCTTAACTCAATACAGGAGACAATCTGGATGGCTGCAATGGCACACAAGACACTTTTGCTCATAATGTCGTCTTGGCTTGGAGTCTCTAGCTGAGCAGTCAGGAGCCCTGGTTTGCAGCTGAAATGATTTAAGCCTATTCAAGATTATTATGTAGTCCATTTAATTTCCTAAGTGCAACAGATATTCTTGTCTGAATTGAACTAACCAGAACGGCTGTTTCAGGCTGAACAAGCTTCAAATATTTCTCTTGACTCAACCTAATATTTTAATGACTCAACCTTTCTGGCCTTACCACACCTCTGGTGGTCTTACATACTTAGGTGATGATCCTACAGGAATTACATCTCCCTACTGAGGTACTTTGCAGAAGAGAGAAGATACCTAATTCAAAGCAGCAGCAAACTTCAGACCAATTAGAATCGCAGTGATTAATCAAACTGTTCAAACATTTGATTGAAAACCCAACAGGAAAACTTGTATAATTAAGAGGTGTGAATTTAAAGGCATGGCTATGCATTTAAAGGGTGCATGTGCCAAACATCAGTGTGGCTGCATTTCATGCAGAACTGATATATTCATTTACCTCTCTGAAACTCTTTTGCCTTCTTGGATATGACAGCATAAGGGGTAACAATATGCAATCAATCAGCCCTGTTTCCTTTTGGGAGAACAGTAACAGTCCCACAATTTTGTGGGTTCCCATCTGCAAAATCTTTTACCAGTAGTCAGAGGCATTTTTCCATTAAACTCTTCAATAATTTTTAAGAGTTGAAGAACATCTTCGTGTGTTTATTATAAATGGTTTTTATTTACTGAGCAGTTTTCAACAGAGAAATTTTACCAAATAGGTAAGACCAAAAGGCAACTGCAAGAACATCAACCTTAGTGTGTTGCTCTCTTTTAAAGTGCCCAAAAGTGACACCAGGATCAGATGAAGCATTTTTCAGATGATATTAGCTTGGATTGTGATATGACTTCTCAACCCTTTTCTCTTTCATTATAATATCTGTTATGACTCTCACCAGAGAGCCTTGTCAAATGAGAAGGCATCAACACAACTATGAAAAGAGGTCAGAAAGAGGCAGGATGAGCTGGCCTTTTGTGACAAAGGCAGGCAGTCAACTGGAACTCCCCAGGAGAGACAAAGCAGTAGGTGACAGCTACACAGCAAGTCCTTCTTCAGCAAGCTGCTGAAACTTCAGCAGTTTGGAACTAGCCTGGGAGTTTTTTACACCAATTAGCAATTTCCTTTTTTCTTGTCTCCTCACATACTTTTACAACCATGCTCTCCAGAGTATGAGGAGGCTTACATGACATACCTCTTGCTCTCAGGTCTTTGTAATAGTATTGTCTTCTATCATCTTTTAATTTCTTCCTAGCTATTCTGATATCAGAATTTCCACAGTGTTGAGAAGTGATAGAAAAGCCTATATTTTGCTCTTGAGAGACTCTCTAGTGTCCTAGAGAGTTCTACTCTCTCACATGCCAACTGAAGATAAATGTTTCACAGGATTAAAACACCCCTTGTACATCTGGAGAACAAATAAATAAATAGATAAGAAATGTTGGCTCACATACTTCTTTTCTTCTGTGTCTCTGAACATGCAAGAAATAAACTGATTAATATCCTGAAGTTATGATGAATCACAGAATTTTCTAGGATCAGTAGAAGGAGCGTTGAAACATTTCACCTGTCTTGGACATGGAACAGAAAAGGAAAAAGGAAGGTACTATAAACTGAAGGGTCAGAAAAATTACAGTTTTATGGTCCTGCTGAGACTTGACTCATCTGTAAGGTCAGAACAATCAATCAATCAAAAAAAAACCAAACCCTTTTCTTTTTGAGGCTTTGACAATATAAGTCCTGCCAAATATACTCATTACTGCTTTTGTCTTTTTTCTTTCTTTATCGGAATGATGCTGTCAAGTTCAGTATGTGATCTAATATAAAAGCTTAGATCCTTCTTTATCAGAGCAGATAACAAGAAGTGTTGGTAACAAGACAGTGTGTTGATTATTTCTGACTAAAAGCTGAACCTTGAAGGCTCACTTTGTTCAACAGCCAGAGACAGCAACTGCAGTCTTTATTTTCTTCTGCAGCTACCACGCTTTGACTTAACTCACACCACACTTTCTCGTAACATATGACGAGCTCTGTTACAGAGGATTAATTTTTTTCCCATGCCTTAGACAGTTCTTTCTTTTCCCTCATTTCCACAGCTCTTTATGGATAATATTCGCTGAGCTTGGGTGTGTGTGACATGTAACTTTATCTGAAGATATACCCAAAGTTAAACACATCACTATACTGCTCAGCTATTTTGGCTTTTTGGCTACACTGGTATTACTTTCCTGCAGATTTTGTCTCTTCTTCTACAGGCAGGGAAGAGATGAAGGAGTGTGTCAGGGGCATCAGGTACTTTAATGTCAGCTGCTCATAAGCCAGGTTAGTCAGTAATGTATTCAGAGCCTATTAAAGCCGACAGGATCCTCCACAGCTGTAAAGCTCTCCTGCAGTAACCAGCAAGAACATTTTTCCATATCCTATGTGCTGCCGAGATGCAGATCCATCATTCAAGCTGTTTTGAAATTCTTCCATGCTAACTGAATGCACCCCATTGGATTTCATCTCTTTAGTTTTCGTATTTCGCTTGCAGCAGACACAGTGAGTATTTGACCCAAAGACAGAGGCTGGATCAGCCTGTTTCACACAGCTGCTTGTTGAGCTGACATTTATTTAAAACTCTTCCCGTCAGAAGAGAATGATCTATTACTGCCACAAAATGGCAAAATGCCAAGAGACAGATTTTGAGAATTTCTGCTTCCATGAACAGGAAGATATTATCAAGACTAATTTATGAAAAGGAGAGCAAAGTATATCTTTAAAACCACTTAACACAGCCATAAAAATATATTGCTTTTAAATGCTTATGAGGTTATTCAATTAACAAATTGGTATCACCAGCCTCGATTTAAAAATTCAAATTTATAAAATTCTCAGACTCTATTTTACAACCTTCTTGTTCTCACGCTCCCCCTTTTACTCAGCTCCAGCTTCTCTAAATAATTAAAGAATATAATGTCTTTCACCAAACCCTGTTGCCACAGGACACCTGTGCTGAGAATGAGGCCTGGGATCTGCTGCCAGGGCTTGGAGATGCCCAGAGACCTCTGTGACACTGCAGGGATCCACTCTGGTCCTGGGGGGACTAAAGGAGCACAGAGCCCTGGGGTGCCCAGCTCATAGGAGAGCAGCTCCCTCTCTCAGGAAGCAGCATGTCCCCTGGCTGCCCCTGGCCGAGGATGCCAAAGACAGCCATGGAGATCCATGTGGACAATGCCAATTCCCAGCCCAAGGCGGGGCGCCTGGAGGAGGCACCAGGGAAAGGATGGGGCAGGAGGGAGAGCCCGGGGCTGGGATGGGGCCACACTGAGCTGCCTGGATTCTGAGGCCAGGCTTGCCAGCACTGGGGGGCACCCTGTGCCAAGGCAGCCGCTTTCCTCCTCCTCCTACCATGCCTCCTCCTCCTGTTCCCACACATGGGCCATGGGCAGCAACGCGCAGCACCTCAGGACAGCCACAGCCAAGCCTTGTCCCTCCATGGGGACAGGCTGCCACTGCTCCCAAATACAAAAAGCTTGCAGGAACTTAAGCTGAGATAAAGCACAGTTTTAAATTTCAGAAGGTATTTTTATTATCTCTAAGCAGGTGACAGCCACTGCAGGTATAAGAACTATCTTCCTTTCTTGACTCCAGCCTTCAGTCTTCTTTAACTTTTCTAAGCTTTGAAATGAAGATGTTCTTAATACCAGAGAAAGAGGCTTTGCATATGAAATGAATTATTAAACTCACATGAGATGCATCCATTTTGGAGAAGAGGGATTGCGTGAAAGAGAGACACACTGTGATCTTTTTCTTCTTGTCACTTTCATATTAAAACAAATGCTATATCATTATTGGGACCGGTTTGTCCAAGGTCACTCAATTGTTCAGCATTTACAAGCTGGCAGCTCATCACAGGCAGAAGCAGCACATATAATCATTATTGATGCTGGCAGTCTCCACCCTCGCTAATGCTACTTGTTCTGTCAGCCAGTCCCTGGCTTGTCACAGGCAAGCGGAATTATTCTTTGAGCCGTGCCTCAGATCTGCAGTTTAAGGGAGCTGTTTGATGCTAGACCACAACTAAGCACCAAATAGTGTCATGCCTCACAACAGAACATGCCAGGTCAACAGCTACTGTTTAATTAGGCTTAAATCCTCCCATCCACAGCTCAACATGAATGCCATGCCATGTGGTGGGCATCTCTGAGGGAAAGTACCTCACCTCCTCCCACATGTGAAATGGCTGAAGAGCTGCCTTCTCGATGCTATTGTAGCTCCCAGAGGGGGCTCTCTACTGGATGGCGTTGATCCCATCTTCCAACTATGGGTGAGTGACTCAATTACTCAGCTCCCACTGCTACTGTGAGGCAGAACTGCACAAGCTATAGGAATTCCTGGCTCTATAGCCTTGCAGAAAGTTCCGTCTGCTTTGTAAACTTCAAAAACTTTTCCCCCATTTTATCAATCCTCTTCAAAATTTGTATTTGTAACTGGAACTGCTGAAACTTGACACTATTTAAATGACAATTGTATTTATTAACATGAAACCAGGTATTTGAGTTTTCAGCTCAAAACTTTAACTAATTTTAAAGCATGACCTTTCTGGAGATGAAAAATAATTCTATTTAAATCTCCAGAGATAAACGATTTAATAATATTTTTTAAATTACTGTATGTTCTTTTAGTTAATGTGTCGCTCACTGAATATGCCGAAGTGACAAGCCCACCTGGAATGCCACACAGATGATATATAGAGAGAACAAAATATGCTCTGCGGAACTTGTTTGTCTGCTAGGAGCTGTGGTTCCATGAAAAAAATATTCCCATAAATTCCACTTCCTAATGTTAGTAGAACACAGAAAAGCTATTGACTACTAACATGTTATAGTCATGTGTCTCTTCAATACCTTGACAATTCAAAATTAGCATTGATCTAAACCACTTCTTGGTGAGAATCAATACATAAAACATATCTTTGTAAGGATTGTTTGCTGAGGGAAACATTAAAATCCAATAACGAAGATAAAAGCACCTGTTTTGTGAAGATCTGTTGCATTTCTTTTAGCAAGACACTTTAAAAAAAAACAACCTGTGAAAGGGACGTAAGCGTATTTGTGTAGATGTACATAAGAAATGTTAAGTTTGATGGGTAAACAGGTGTTTGTTGCAGATAAAGGTTTAACAAATTTGCTCTAAAATGAAGATATTCTGCTTAAAGAAATTATTGCATCAACACTAGCCTCTTCTCTTAAATTGTTTGAAAGCAAAAACTTCATTAAGACCTCAATCCTGAAAATAATTTATTAAATATCATTAATAGCTATATGCCTGTAAGAGACTACTTATAGAAAAACATAGTAAAATCAAATCCATTGAGCTGCCTGGCAATTACTGTGAAAGTCCAGATAGTTTAAGAGAGAATTTTTCCTTTTTAGAGGTTGGAAGCACTTCATGCTTTCATATGAGATTCTATATGCAGCTCAAAATTCTCTTCTAATTGCTAGCAGATGGTTACAAATGTAATAGAAAAGCTTTTATTTTCTACTAAATCCTTGGTAGCTTTTTCAGGAAGGGCTAAACCCTAAATATTTAAGATTAGTTTCAAAAACCACTTTTTACTATGCACATATAAAGCTTACAGGCTCCACCTTCTTCCCTTGCTACCATTTCCACACATGTAGCACAGATTGATTCTTCTCTGAATGGTACAATGATCTCATGAGCCACAAGAATAACCAACTTCCTGATTCTGTGCCCATGGAAATATAGGAGAAATTTTGATAGTGATTTGAATTTTTCCTGAAGCTGGTACATAGTCTACATATCCAAATACCCATTATTACCCAGGTGCTGATCCTTGTCCAGCTTTTCAGAAATGCTCCCAATCACTGTTACGATTAGTCACTGCAAAAATTTGGTTTTAACCTGACAAGAAAAATTCAATTTGAGGTAAAAAAAAGCGTGTTTCAGGGATCACGTTCTTCAAGCTCAGGAGTGGTCCATCCCAGCAGGTAGGAAACATAGTTAAGACAGCAGGAGACTTTTATGGATGAACAAAGAGCTCCCCACTAAATTAAAACACAAGAAGCAGAAAGGTGAAAACAAGGCCAAGTGACCCAAGAGAAATACATGGTCTGAATATGCATGGATGCAATTAGGAATTTGGTGATGACTGTAATGGGTAACAAGAAGGATTTCTACAAGCAGAAGCCCTGTTGAGGAAGGACACAGAAAAGGGTAAATGTCTCAACATCTTCTGTGACTCAGTTTTTATGGTGAGCCTTGCCTTCAGGAATCCCAGGCCCTCAGATCAGAGTAAAAGCCTAGTCCAAGGACAACTTACCATCAGTGGAACAGGATCACGTCTCAGAACCGTTAAAACTAACTGAGCATAAACAACTGCCTGGGCCCTGATGCGATGCTCCCACAAGTGCCAATGGAGCTGTTTGCTGTAACTTCCAAGGGCAATCCTGATAATCTTTGAAAGATCATGGTGATTTAGAGAACTTCCCAAAGACTGGAGAAAAGCAAGTGTCATTCCTATCCTCAAGAAGGGCAAGAAGGAATATTCAGGGAATTAGAGGCTGGTCAGCCTCACCTCAGTCTCAGGGAAGGTGATAAAGCAAATGAGTCTGGAAACCATTTTCATACACAAGAAGGTGATCAAGAATCGTCATCATAGATTTACAAAGAGAAAAACATGCTTAACCAACCTCATTGCATTCTTCAATGAGATGACCAGTTTGGCAAATGAGGGAAGAATAGTGGATGCTGTTTATCTTGACTTTATTAATTTTTGACACACTCTCCCATAAAATCCTCACAGGGAAACTGATGAAGTATGTGTTAGATAAGTGGACAATGAGGTGGAACTGAAAAATAGCTTAACTGTCAGGTTTAGAGGGCTGTGATCAATGGCACAAAGTCCCGCTGGAAGCTAGTCACTGGTGATGTACCCCAGGTGCTCATACTGAGTCCTTTGCCATCTAAAAATATCATTAATGACTTAGACCATGGGGCAGCATGCACACTCAACAGATTTCCAGATGATACAAATGAGGATCGTGCTGCCTACTAGAAGGACCTTGACAGGCTGGAGAACCATAAAGAGGAATTCACAAAGACCAACAAAGAGAAATGCAAAGTCCTGCTTTTGGGTAGGAACAAACCCAGGCACCAGTATTGGTCAGGGCCTGACTGGCTGGAAAGCAGCTTTGTTAGTAAAGGATCTGGGTGTCCTAGTGGACAACAAGCTGATCACCTCATGGCAAAGGAGGTAAATGGTATCCTGGGCTGCATTACAGTAATTGAGGTTATCCCTCCCCTCTATTCAGTGCCAGTGAGGTCACATCTGCAGTGATGTGCTCAGTTCTGAGCTCCCCAGTACAAGACATAGTGGAGTGAGTCTAGTGAAGGAATACAAATATGAATAAGGGACTAGACTATCTCTAATATGAGGAGAAGCTGAGGGAGATGGAACTGTTCAGCCTGGAGAATAGATGTCTTACGTGGGGATCTTCTCAATGTGTATAAATACCCAAAGGGAAGGTTGTAAAGAAGATGAAGCCAGGCTCTTTTCAGTGGTGCCCAGTGACAGGAAAAAAGGCAATGGGAACAAACTGAAAAACAGGGAATTTCACATAAACAGCAGAAAAAACTTGGCAGAAAGCCCTCAGCCTTCAACTGGGAAGGCTCTTTTTCTTCATTCCACTGAGCAAGAAATTTAGCCCCCATGTGGGTTTAGAGAAGACATATGGACTCATTCAAGTGAAAGCCAAAAAAGCCTACCTATTTATGCTGCTAGTTTAGTTTTTCAATGATATATTCATTCTTCTCTTATATGGACACAGTGACTAACAGTTTTAATAACCTGTGAGCAGCCAGACTTGATTATGACTCTCTTCATTGTATTATAAAACTCAGTCTCTTTGAAGGGAAAGCAGGGTTTCTACACAACTGCTCAAGAAACAGAATTCCTGTTATATGCGAAATTCTAACATATTACAAAGTAATTCTGATTTGAATTGCAAATATAAAGTGATGGAATTCATGCCAAGTGAAAATTTTCAAAAATCACCACAGAGTTAATGCCCACGAACAAACATCTTCTCAATAACTTATAAACAGGTTTTAAGGAAGCAGTTGCTGGAGTTGCTGAAGATGTAGCCCTCACTGGCCTAGAGAAGTGACTTTCCACCAAGTACCTTCTGAGCGACAAACTCAAAAAGTCACCATGTTGGTTAGTTCTGACTCCTGAAAACTTCTAAAGTTAAAAAAACCCACATCTCATTATTATATGGCAGCATTTAACAAGATGTATAAAAACTAGTATCTTTCAGAATATAAGAAAGCCTGTAAGAAATTGAAATATTTCCACATTTTCTAGGTACAAGATCAATGACATTTCTTTGAAAAGAAAAACAAACCCAAAAGCTCAGAATGGCACATTTCCACAAAAGGTTTAAATTTCATAAAAATTAAATGTCAGAGAATAATCTGGTTAGTAAATACGTTGCTGTCCAATACATCTGCAAGGGAAGGCTTTATCAATGTCATTAAGGAGCTTTGCAGAAGACTCACCTCTTTGTAGAGTTACCTTTCTGGGATTTGGTAGACTCTTGGTTGGCCACAACACACAGACAGAAGGGAAATCTGTTTCAGGATTTAACAGTTGAAGTGAAGGTCTTACAATTCCTTGGGAATGTGCCTTATCACAAATGTGCAGTGCTTGAGGGACGAGGAAGACTACTGCCAACTTTTCCTTCTAGCTGTATTTCACCAGGCTCATCAAATAGAAAAGACGCTCCTATGTGAGCACAAAAGGACTTTGTATGGACTTACTGGGAGAAGGGAATCACCTGTGGAAGATACCAGCTCATAACAACTCATGTGGCCCTTGTGAATTTTCCACATTTACTGGAAGTATAGCTTCAGTGGACAGAGGTTGGTTGGACACATGAAATCATTATTTTTGACTTAAAGGGAAAAGTTTTAAAAGGGTTTTCTGAAGGAAAACATTTGCAGGTTTTTTTAACGGCCAAGAAAAGAAAAATCTGAGACTAATAAAACTTCTTCCTTTATAGAGGAATCCTTCCCTATGATGAACTACAGAGTAACATATCTATTTCCTGGTAAAACCCTTCTCATAAAGATTTTTAGGCTATAGATGAATGGATACAAACAATGCTAGCTCCAAGGCTATGTAAATTGTAATAAATCCTGTATAGCTTCAAAATATAGGTGTGGTAATCTCATTTTATACTTTCTTTCTTCTTTTTTTAAACTTTCATATGCTCTAAATTCATACTATGTACAGGTAACCCAGACTTGTGTTCCACCTGCATCAGCTCATGAAACCCATCCTGAGGTTTGTTATTTATACATTCATTTACTGAAACAAGTAGTAACGTGTTCAAAGTATCATGAAACACTGGCGTTGAGCAGGCTCAATTAAGATTTGAATACAGGATTAATTTAACATTTATTTGGAGCAGGCTGTTATAATTTACCTGCAACAGTACAGTATGGTGAATTCAAAAATTTCTGCCACTGCTAATCAAGTCACATTGATAAACTAATAATTAATAAGACCAGAAAAAAACCCAAAACCAGTTAAAGCAGCCACAACAAATTCTCCATAAAGGTAGTCTCAGAGGTTCCAGCAATAGGAAGATGAATCTCATCACTTCTCACTGCTTAAAAGCAAGGTCAGCCTCTGCCATCAGACAATGGTTACTGAGCCTAGTATTGCACTCAGCAACCTCTGCTTGAGCATTCTCTCCAAGGTCCATAGGAATAAATGTTTATTCCATCACCACTAGTTGATGGACACAGAAAACTAACAAATCTGCTGGATAATCAATCCACTGATCACAGACTGTCGATGCACATCTCCAAAATATCTGCCCAGTAAAGAATCACGTGCACACAGACTAATACAGAGCAGGCAATGCTTATTCCTGTTGTTTTTCCCAAACATAAACCCTTCAGCCCCAGAAACACACAGGACCCAGACAATTATTAAAATCTGCCATTTCATATGCTTTATGCCACTCCTACCTAACCTGTCACAAACATCAGTAGATCCAATCCAGGTATCTCAGATTATATCCATTCCTTTTTAAGCATGCAGAGAAAGAGGAGCCAGAAGCTCAACAGCTCATCTGGGGGAAATACGTCCTGCAGCAACTTAAGAGAACACTTCTGACACGTCAGTGGAGTTTTGAAAGTTGAGATAAGAGTTCAAAGCAGCACTTTTGTCAGATATATGAATCCACCATTTTTTCCCTACTCCTGGTTTGTTTTTGGTTTTTTGGGGTTTTTTGAAGTATGTAGTGTTACACAGGCTTTGAGGTAGAAGGAAAGCATTGATGACATTGCCAATCTTTTAATTTTCTTCCCCTTGGCCCCTCAGGCCTCAGTTCCCCATTAAATTTGAGCCCAGGAGAGTCTTGCAAAAATTGCTTCTAACTTCCTTCTGATGTGAATATAAGTCACAAACACAAAAAGGTAGTCAAAGATTGTTAACAGTGAGAATGGGAAGCAGTCTCTAAGTGTCTCTTCTACCCCATGCTGTAAGGCAGATCTGGATGCTTTCTTTGAATCTCAAGGCATTAACACTGCTTCATAGCCATTCTGCCAGTTTCATTAATTGCACTTCTATTCCAATCATTTCATAAGCGGACTGTACTTATAATCTGGCTATTTATCCTAATGTTTGATGTTTCTGAGTCACATAAATACATTATGTTTGAATGCAGAGAAGTACTTTGCATGACAAATTTGAGATTTCTGCCGGAAACATTTGACTGAAATTTATTTTTGCTATCCATAGGGAATAAGCCTCTGCATTATTTGATTGTTATTCACATTTTGGTAATCGCATTATGAACCTCTACAAAGAAATGAAATGGCAATGTGCCTTTTTTTTTCCTCTAAGAGCAAACGTCTCCCTCCCCCTTCCAGATGCACAGACCTTGAAAAAGCATTAGAAAATTAAAAAGCCAACAGAAATAAAATAATGTATCTACGTTTGAATATTCATTAAAATACAAGATTGCTTAGTCACTGCTTGCCATTTGGATGATGAATGGTGCTCAGGCAAGCTTAATGCAACAATGGGAATTTGGTCTTCTTTTTACAGGGCGGGTGGACACTTTAGTGGACAGATTCCTAATGGTACTGAGCTGTACTAATTCCATTAATATTTTTAGGCTATAAATCACCTTACATCCGTTGGTGATCTGGCTTTATGTTGTAAATAAGACTTCAGAGAAATAGTAATAGATCTTATTTTTGGGCTTTATTCAGATCCATCCTGATATTTCGCATTCTCTCCAGCAGCTGCTCTACCTACAATCCTTTATACTGAAGACCACATGCCTGTGCTGTCTAATGGAGTATTTGCCCTTGGTGTTGTTTGCCCTTTGTTACTGTGGTATTATATATGCTCTTCTCTCCCAGAGACTTCTAGCAGCTCACATATTGGCAAAAAATTTACCACACTTTATTTCATTCTGCACAGCCATTATCAAACATCACAGGCACAAGAAAGGATGACATAAAAACATCTTTGGGCTACTAAAACCCATGAGACAAATTAATTTCTTGTTTCACCTCACAAATCGCAGCAATCTGTTAATTGTGTCTCCCACTGCTTTTACATTTTATGAGCATCATATCACAGCAAGTTTTTTCTCTGGAATTTGATGAAAAAAGCAACAAAAGCTAGAACTGAACAAATAATGCTGCCTCTGCTCTTACCCTTTTAAACACCAGTTTTCTAATTGGAATATCTGATGTACTTCCTGCCCCCTAACCATTTGGCAGCACTTCAGAATCTCCTTTGTTTTGTTATACTGCCCTGAAACTCCCACTGCCTGTGATTCCACCAACTGACTAGCAGGAAACCTCATCTTCTGTACTTAGAAAAACAGGAACACAAGTTATGGTGGAATGGAGACCCAGGAGACCACACAGCCTCTCGCCCCAAGCACAGCTGCTCCGCTGAACCAGTGTGCCTTCAGGGGGAAGAGGCAGGAACTGCACAACACCATGGGCACCTTTCTGAGCTGTGACCCAGCACCTCAGGCTCAGCCCTACCACAGGACAGCATGTGGCAGGCACAGGTCCCTGCAAGACATCACCTTGCAGTAGTATCTCACATACTGGTACAGAAATAAAGGGTGAGATTTAGGGTTCTTTTGTTTGTTTGTTTTTTAAATTTCTACACATAAAATACTGAGGCAGAAACATAACACAAATAATAACTTAGTCCTTTTTCCAGTTTGCTAAGTTTTTGTGATGGATGCAGCCATTTGCCCTAATCCTTTTATCCCCTGATTAGCTGACAAGAGAGGCTCCTCCCCAGCTCTCTCCAACCACAACTCAGGAAGCCACATACTCTCCTACCAATACTTTATTCTAAACACAGAGTATCACTTGAAATTTTTTACGCTGGACAGTGAAATAATCTGGACGCCTGTCAAAGCCAGTCCTTTGAAAATCATCAATTATATTTTAGCTTGTTGCAATGTAAAAGATAAAACAGAGTTGCAATTGTGCAAAATACACCTACACAAAATTACCTACATAGAACTGCTATTCTATAGGAGAAAAATCTCAGAACATAATGAAAAGGGATGGTTTTTTCTAAGAATCTCATAATGTTGGGTCAAATCCTGCACCCCTTAGTGGAGTTGCTCAAGTTACAGTGAGGCTGATTCAACCTCTTGCACTGTCAGAGTGTGATGGATGCACAGAGCTATCTAGTTTGTTTAGCTGATCCTTCTTGAAAAGGGTAAAAATTCCTTCCAGACTTGTTATCAATCTAATGTCCACTAGTCAAGGAGTGTCTATTAACACCAAAGCCAGATAAGTGGCTTAATAATTTAATGAAAATGAATAATAGAAACATGTCAACCCACTTACCTGGGTAATCATTCTCTTCCCATTATGTTTCTCACAATTAAACTTGCACAATCCAAACATCCACATGCATTGCCCACATCAAGAAAAGGATATTCTGGAGTTTGAACTTCATTGTTTTCCTTAATAATTGGATGTACCCAGCAGTTTGACTGCCGAGATCAGCAGTGCCTGTTGGCTAGCTCACGGACCCCTCATCGATCTTTGGCACACATGGTAAATTAGTCAGAAAACGGCAGCTTGCAGACCCCAAATCCTTTTAATATTATTGTTCTTATTTAATCAAGTGGCATTGGATCAATTGGATTGTCCTCACAATTTCTTTTCCTTTTTCCACCCCCGCCTCTTGAACACTGGTCTAACTCTGCTGGTGACTTTCTTCTAAGAATAGCAAATGTCCTGTGGAACAGCAGGGACAGGAGGCTCTATGGAAATGCTTCAAACACAGCAAACATTGTGAACCCAAACATACACGGGAAAACACACAGTTTTGTGTTCTGCTAAAATGGGTTTTAAGTCCATACAGGCTTCTTTTTTTTTCTCTTGGATAAGCAGAGACACACCCCTAAAGGATGCCATTGATTATTTTAGTCTCTGTTCATGTGACCACTCGTTTGTGCGGCTGCTCATTGCTGAGCACCCTCCAGTTCTGTGGATATACTTGTGTGGTGAGGTAATCAGGACTGCACTACACATTTTAGATTATAAAAAACAACTGATTTATAGGGTGGCACTTAAGTATCTTCCACATTATTCTCCAAGATAGCCCATGGAGCTTCTGTTCCCCACCTATACCATGTTAATAGAAAATTATGGGAGGCTTTATGTCTCTACTGCCTTTGGACCTGACTTACTTTTTTTAGCTTCTGTTGATACGTAATTCAAGTCTCTGCTTAGCAGCCTCTGTCAGCCTGCTCAACATTCTGGCTATAGAAAAGGAGCCAGAAGTGACAAACTCTGGCACCCACAGCCCTAACAAGGATTGTGAATTCAAGCATTCAACCACAGCATTTTGGGATTTTTATTTTTATGGAGACAGAGGTGAGTGAAACTTCAGTTAGCAGGTTGGGATGCCATCTGCCTGAGCTCAGAAGAAGGTACACTAACTGCTCAGCCCCTAGGCATCAACTCTGGCCAAGATTTGGGTCAATGTCTGGAAACAGAAATCTCTTAATCACTTAATCAGCAGTGATAATGGTCAATTAGCAAATCATGCAAACCTAAGTGAAATCTGAATTTCATGTCCCTCTAGAAGACCTTATTTGTCTCAAAATAAAAATAAAAAGTAGATATTCTCACACCAGACAATAAAAACGGTGGAGAACAAAGGAATTATAACAAAAAAATCAAATTATACTTGTTCCAATTGAAACTGGTTTGAAAAAAGTAGTTGAAGACATCTCCATGAACAGAGATGATGATACCAGTTTCCAATACCCAACAGAAAAAACAATAGAGCTTGCTTGAATGTGAAGATGGAAAAAGGGGAAAAAAAAGTAAAAATTAAAAACAGGTGTCTTGAAGCACCCTGAAAAGGCAACGGCCTGTTGCTTTCAGTTGCCTCATAACAATTTCTGGAATACTTTAAGAAAGTAAATTACCCTTGGGCCCAGGCTCTCTACTAATTAGAAGCTGAGTTCCACTGCTTAACATATAGTCACAAGAAGGAAAATAAACCATTTTTGTGATTATGTGAACTACATTGAAGAAAAAAACCCTTTCAAAGCAGACTTCCTCCTCCCCTCCCAAAACAGGTTGAAACATGACCATGTGAGCACCCAACTTGCCCTGTTATCTACTCACTCATCTAGAATCAATTTGCTCCAATTTTTCTTTATATGTTATGGAAGGAAGATCATACCACTACAGAGTCTTGCCAAAATTTATGAAAACTTATTTAGGTAAGTAAAACCAGCTCAATAATTCTGATCCCCAGCTTAGCTCTAATTTCTGGGATGAAGTTCTTTTAAGATGTGAACTAGCCATGACCAAGGAGTGAAACTAGCTCAATTATTAAGGGTCTGTATCCTGAAGGTATTTGTCAAACCCACCTATAAATGACAGCTTTTCAAGCAGCATTTCCATGATCTTGCCAAAGATTTGGGGCAGGTTTTTAGCTCTGTTTGTGTGAGTCTCACTCCACTCTGACAGCCTTTACATGTTTAAACCACAACCAGAGCAGGCAATGCACAAGAGCTGAACCCATATCTACAATGGCTCTATTGAGAGCCATTACCAACCGGGCAAAGGTGACAGCTGAGGCAGATCCTCATTGAAAAAATAAACTGCAAGCATGGAGCAGGCATTAGGCATGAAAACAGTCCCTGTAGGCAGAATAGCTCTTCTGATTACATCCTGTGATTTCCTTCTTTCCATTTTATATTGACTGAATTAAAATCAATGGAGACTGGCAACAATTATTACATGATTTGCAATTAGTCCTGTTCATCTATAATGGATCATAAACTCCTTTTCTCTGACATGCACATTTCTACTAAAAGTAGCTTGGCAGTTCAACAGGAAGTAACATTAGTGAGAAAATAGGAAAATTTTATTTTGCCTTTATTGATTTTTTATCTGTTGATATACTACTTAATGCTTTTTCCCAAATAACAGATTTAATGCTGCAGCACATCTAAAAGCTTCAAAGAAGTAATTTCCATATTAGCAAATCTCTCCTTCAGAGATGTAAGAAATGCCATTGTGGGACCTGAGGTGGAGAATGCCAGTTAACAATTTTTGCTACTTTGCCAGTAGATGTCTCTGCAAAACACACTGAAGGGAAAATGCTGAGTTTGAAACTTCAGTGAAATTCAAGTAAAAGTTTGCATCCTTCATCTGAAGAGCAGGGTAGAACCAACTAGGTCACTAGTTCTTTCTGAAGACTAAACTTCCATAGTCACAATAAAAATGGCATTTACTTAAAACTCAGTGACTCTCAACTTAATTAAATATTAAGTTTGTCTTCTGGTATTATCTCACTAAATAAGGAAATTCAAGAAAGGCTAAGCTAATATATAACATTCTTGACAAAAGTTATGAGTGTAGAGTATTCGGGAAAATATTTCTATCATTTAAATATTAGTTTTGTAAAAACAAGTAGTCTTTCCTACTTCCAACAGAGAACTTCTTTATTAAATATTTTTGCCTCAAACCAAAAAACTATTATATGAAAAAAAAAATTAGTTTTAGGCTGAAATAGTGCAATGCATGGTAGAATAATTATGCTCCTAATGGATAACATTCAGAGGTTCTTATATTTTCTTTACATCTATATGTTATTTGGCAATGGTCTTACTTGCAAAAGCAGAGCTTGTAAGAAAAAAAAACCCTAATATTAGTTTCTCATAATTGGCACTTGCCGTTAACATACAGCATGATTTTCTGATTAATAATGAAAAAAAAAAAGATCTCAAAAGGCACAGATCAGCTGGAAAAGCATCTGCTTAAAATACACACACATAATTAGGAGAGGACGTCAAACAGACTTGATTACATATTTCATGGGTATGTGTCAAAGAGTGTAAAGCATTTGACTTAACCCCAGGGTGACTTCAAGAGGATTTATTCTGTCTAGTGTTTGTGATTAGCACCATATAATCTGGATCTGCTGAACAAGTAGAGTTTTACACGATATGCAAATTTCATTTCGCTTTAATTTAGCCCCTTTGGATTTAGCATAAAATCTCTGTGTTGCATGAAGGGCTGAAACAGCTGGATCCAGTTAGCTAGGAAATTAAAAATGTACTAAATGAAATAAGGTAATCCTTGCCATGGTAGCCAGCACGCACTAGAGAGGGACCCTGAGATCTCTGAGGGATGGCTGAAGTGAGTACCCAAGTGCCAGTCAGATCTTCTCCACAAATGCCAAAATACTGATCCCTTCTCTAATCCCAGTGTGCCCTAGCTAATCATAAAACTGAATTATTTCACCACCATGTCAAGGTTCATTTTCCAGGTGCATGTTAATAAGAAAACTGTTCACCTTATCAGTAAAGGAAATTAGTATCCCCTAGGTAACATTTTATTTCCTTGTAAGTATATCAAGAAGTGGCAAAAAATAATTAGCAATACATTACACTGTTTAAAATGTAACGGAATTAATTTATGTGTAATTTTATTTGCCATTTCCCTCTCAGTTCTGGTTTTAGTTGGAACTATACGGAGACAATTCTTGAATATTTCACATGCAGGTTTTAAGAAAAAAGCTGAACAGGATTTTTTTTTTTTTCCACATTTCAAAAGGGTATTCTAAGAATAACAAGGTCCTTAATCTAATCAATCACTTTAGGCATCAAAAAGTCTTTGGAAGGTCTGCATCCCAGTCTAAAAGCTGTCACTTCTCCTTTGAAAAAGATGGTTTCATAGGACTTTTTCTCTTAGCAGTGATAATGACAACTTTGTAATGAAAATGACAATTCCTTCAGGTCCTAACTATATCTGACACAGAAAATCATCTTGGGAGAAAGTTATTACAGGCAGAAAATGCTTCTTCTCCAAGATCTCTTTTGGCCATATGTAGGCAATGCTGCATCATTGTAGGAATGAGTAGATCTGAGTTTCATTACTCTTGACTGCTGTTAATACTCCTATAGCCTTTATTGAAGGCTTGGTCCTACAGCCATTCTCTCTCAATGGAAGGTACAACAATTTCTCCCACTTTATTTTGTGAAAGTGATGGACTTCACCATGCTACCTGAGGCAAAACTAGGAACAGATTCTGTATCTACAGTAAAAAAGGTAGCCCCCATTCACTGATCCAAACCTGCCTTCCAAACACATTGTATGTGCTTGGCTGTACTTGAGGCAGTTACACAAGACTGCCTCACCTCCTTGCTCATTTTGTAATACTGCCTCTGTAATTGTTTTAATTTCATGTGTAGCCATTAGTAAATGTGTGCTCAGTTGAGCATGTTCTTCCTAATAAATTAACCACAGTCACAACAATGGCTTCTTTTGATGCAAAAGAACCAACTGAGCTTTCTTTCCTCCTAATCTGCTGTAACCAGTCATTTGAAAATGAAAACCACTACAAACTTATGAAATCAGCTGTACACACACATTCTTTAGATAAGGCATCTTTTTTTTACCATAACAGGTACATTTTCACCCTGAAGACAGAATGCTTTTTGCCTTCACAGGATAGTTTACTGTCAGACTGTGAGCCTTTCCCCCTCAGAGAAAGCAACATCTACCTGAATAAACCTGGATCTGAAGCATGAAATATATGTTGGAAATCAGAAATCACTCTTAGAGTAATGGACAGATAAAGGTTTCACAAATAGAAAACCTCACTTCACGCTCCTCAGGGTTCTTCCAGAACATTTCCTGTTATGCTTTACTGTTTTGTTTCAGCCACAGGAAATGTAGAACCTGCCCTGCTAAAAAGAAGCTGCAGATCTAAGGGAAGGAAAAAAAAAATCCCAAAACACTATTTGCACCTTAACTAATCTGGCAGTTCAGCTTTCTAGTCCCAAAGGGATCATTAGCAGGAAAGTTACATAAAATTAAAGCAATGTCCTATACCACACTAAGCTAATCATCTAAGCTCCTTTAATAGAAAAAAAAAAGAGCTGCTATTGCTGGCTGTAACTTCTCTCATCCTAAATTTCTAAAAATTGAGAGGGATCAGTCTGATGAAGTCCCTGTCTGTTCCACCGATTTCAGTGGGAATCAAAATGGTACCTCAGACATCAGTGTTGACAGCAAGATAAGGCAAATGTCATCCAGAGGTTAAATGCAAATCTGTAAACATATTCAGTTACCTAACTCCCTGTTCCCCTTAAGTATTTATGTGATTAAATAAATGTCAAGTAAATTTTGTGGCCAAGGAAAGGAACTGAAGTCTCCCAATTCCTCGCCTAGCTCTCAGGCCATTATATTAGCCTTCTTTTTATGGCCCCGTTGGCTTCAATGGAAGCATTCAGAAGAGTGTCCACACAGAAAAGGTTCTCACAGTAAAACACATCTCATGTTGCAAATCTGAAAGGAAACAAGTGCAGGTAATTCCTCTGCAGAGGCTCTGATTCATCAGTAGGTCATGGCTTAGTTTTACAGCAACCATCTGATGTAAGGCAGGAAAACCAACTTTCTTATATAATCCCACATATAGAAAGAAAGATACACACACTTGCAAGAAATTTAGACTGTACAGTTGGTGTTCAGATTAGAGAATCCCCAAAAACCTTTAAAATTATGAATGAAAGAGCACTAAGGATGAAAGCAGTAAAACACACAAGCATCACACCCATGGTCCAAGTTTACGTGACCAGACAACAGGAGGACAAAGTCACAAACTCCACACAAAAGAAATCCCAGAAATCCCTGACAATCTTATTTAGGAGAACACTTTTTATTTTCTGGCCCCTAAACTGGATGATTTGCATAACCTTAAGTGTTTAAACACAACACACATGAGAATCTTTGCAGCATTTACTGCAGCATGCCAAACACCCCATCACTGACTGCAACCAGTCCTTGATATACCAGCACAAACCAGAAAAAGTTCCAAAGACCAAGTAAAAAACTAAATTAGCATCACCATTTAACACCCTGCACTACATTTTGCTTTGGCTGTTGTGTGGTACAATTGTCTTTATGAAAGCCAACATAACTTTTACTCTCCAACAACCAATCAAACATCTGGTGAATTTAAAAACAGCTTTCAAGTCATCATTTTAGGAGACTTAATCTGCATTTTAAAATTTCTTCCCATACATATTGTATTTTCTTCTGAAGTGAATTAATGTCTCCTGAACAGACATTATAATAAAAGTAAACCTAATAACAATAAGGTGCAAATGATGTGCCTTAGCTTCGTTTTTAAAACAGCTGAAAATTTACTAATAAAAATTTATTAATAAATTACCATAAACCATAAGTTTAAAATCATATAGATGCAAGACCTCTGGCAATGGTTTAAATACACACACGTAATTATTCATTTCTGGTAGGAAATGTGCCTTGTTCTAAATGGAATTTGAATCAGGTAAAGGATATATTCAGATTATATCAAAGTCAGAAACTGATCTGTATGTTTCCCAACACTGCCTAACACTGAAACTCTGAGTTAGCTTTCATTAGTGATTTTCTCCCCATCTTCCATAATTGCACCAGAACAATCCAGCTACAGCACATCCCAAAAGAACTTCAGAAGTGCTTTTATTATACATTAGGACACAATTAATAACAACAATAAATTGTGTATTTTGTTTATTTTGCTTATTTCTACTCCAGGCTATTTCCAACCCAGAATGAGAATCCTTGTTTGTGTTTGGGGAGTGCAAAGCAAGTGCACCAGTAGCTACAGCAAAGTGATATTCAAAAGTGATTCACATTTGACAATGTATTTTGCCACTGAAAACTCTGACAGTTGAAGTGGAAGAAATATGCATAAAGAGGCTTAAAACAAATCTGCAGTTCTTCTGGATTACAAAGTGTTTCTACAGCATGCAACAGCTTTGTTGTATACACCCAAATGCTAATAATCACTGTTCAAAAGGAATGCTGGGCTTTTGACAGAAGTTAAATAATCTGTAGAATGCCATGTTGTCAATGATCTTCAGTGGAGAAAAGGATGGGGAGACGAAAATGGCAACTGCAAAGCCCTGAATCTCTTGTTGCATCAGTCATGCCAGGCACTTTCCATGCCTTCAAAAATTTAAAAGCAGGGCCTCCACAGCCTTCATCTCAGAGCCAGCACAGAAGGGCCAAGAGACCTCAGGGGGCTGAGCCACCTTTCACATCAGCTTTGAAAAGTGTGCATATGAAATGCACTTTATGATGGAAAAATCCAAACGTGACCGTAGCTGTGCCACATTCTACTACCACCTTTGAGTGGCTTGTTTGATTTCCCTTCTGTATGATTAAATTCCAACTAACAAAAACACATCCCATGGAAATTTTTCTCCTTACATGGACATACACATACTCACATAAGCATACTCACAGAAGTTTTATCATGAAGATGTTGAAGGCTCCTACTTATCTGGAACACAAGCTTAATTCATCTTGGGTCATGGATAATGGTCTAGGATTAGCCCAGCTTTGCAGAAAATTCTTGGGTCATGTGGTGATTAAAATCCTTTACAGAATTCCATTTTTTCTTCCACTATGGATTTCTCCAGTCTCTTTTATCTGTAAAGAGGCAGTGTGGCACTCCAGAATTTCACCAGAGACCACTAAAGAACCTAGACTACACCAGCAATGCTGAAGTTTTAAGTTCCAGTATTTGTCAAAACCATTTTTATTTAATTATTCAATTTTTTCTGCATATAGGTTTGTTCCTGTTTGCTCTTTCAGACTATATCAGTTTCCTCATCTTTCTTTATCTTTCTATGTTTTAGCACTGTGGAAAAAATAATTTCTTAAAATTGAAAATATAAATATTCCTAAATTTCTGATTTTCACTTTTTATCAAAGGATTGTAAGTATGAAAATTTAAAGCCAATTCACATTTTTGAAAACTGAAAGATCTCAACATACTATTTTTTCATGCCTCTCTTTTACCCAGTCATCCATTGATATCCATTTTCAGGCTCAGGGCTGAATGCTCTCCTCGGTCTAATGTTCAGAGACTTTTCAATTGTTTAGCTGAAATAGGTACCAATAGGAGGTTAAGATGAATGAGAAATGTAACAGAGGAGGTGCTACCATCAACTCTCATGTTCATGGCAGGCAATGCTCCTACACATTAAACCAAAGTGCTCACTACAAGAAAAAATTTAGTTTAAGATTGCACATTTTTCAGAAGCATTCAGTACTACAAGAACATATACTAAAGGCTGGTTACTGATCCCTGGTCTCCAAGTGGGGCAACATAAAGTAAAACATCCTTACTTGTTGGGGCTCAGTCAGACTATTGAAGTGGATGAAAACTGCTATTGATTTCTACATGAACAAGACCTGAAGCATCTAACAGAATACTCCTCACAGAAGTCTTGCACTGGGAAGAAGAAGAAACTAGAATGCTTCAGATAAATCATGACAATAAACCTCCACAGACACTAGCTGAAATTACACTAACCTGAAAAGTACATAGCCTGTGTCTCTCTAGTCTCAGGCCTCTTTTACATCATTAAGCACTTTATGACTTTATATAGGAAATCGAAGAGTCCACTGGAGAAGGGAGGTTCAGACATTGCACATTAAGTGTGCACATACCAGAGTATGAAACCCATTTCAGGAGCATGTTTTGTTAACCTAGCACATTCCACATGAGAAAACATGCCACAGTGCAAGCCTGCTTCCCTGGCGAGGTGTCAATTCCTGTCCTTTTTCTGAGAATCCCTGACCCATGGCAGCAAACACAGAGAGACTGTGCTTTTGGGGTGCTGAGCCAGACAAGCAGCAGTCTATCCTGGAGTAAATAGAGCATGTGAGTGTTACCCTTCACATAGGTTCTAGCTTGAAGATCAGCTTGAAGTTTTATTTGGGATTTTAGCATTGGCTACATGTCAAGGGCTTCAAAGATTAACTCAGTGTGAGTCACTCAGCTGCTTTCTAGTGTTACTTTCCTATTGCACCTTGGTGAGTGTGAGGCAGATGAGGAGTGCTCCGTGTACTCAAGTCTTGCCTATCCACAACAGTCTGGACCCTTTCTTTTCTTTTAAACCAGGCTGAAATGATCCAATATGGAGTACATCAATCAGCCAGTTACACTGAAGTCTCATCTTCACAACGATGGATAGTAAAACTAGAAAGGAAAATTAAGCTAGAGCCATAAGAACTATGATCAGACCTGTGCCCTGAGCATAAATGTGGAACTTCAGTCTTCAGTATTAGAGTTATATTAACTGACCTGTGAGTTTTTCCAGAACATCAAATCCATGTTTCAGAGCAATGATATCAAGAAAAGAGACTGTACCATCTTCAAACCTAAAGAATGGAATAAATGAGCACAGTAAATAAAACATGCAGCTACGGTAAAGATTTTAAATCTATTTTAAGAGTTACTATATTCATATTCAGTGAATGTAGCTTGCAGAGTGGCAACTCTTCCCTTAGGGATTCATCTTCCAGTCTTGTAGTGTCCTGTGAAGCAAAAATATATTCAAAGCAAGAGAGGTTCACTTGAACAGTTGCTTGCACATAGAAAGGTATCATTTTCTCCTAGATGGAGTAACTAATGTACTAACCTACATTAAAGTAATGGTTAACAGTTATGTGTCATGAGCTTGTCACTAGGTCCTAAGTTACCTTCGGACAATTTAGGGAATAGATGAGAAGACAGGTGGAGATTTGTGTCCCCACCCCCTGATGCAATTGCACCTAATACAGCTGAGTTAGAAGGCTCCAGTAATCTGGTGGAAAGAGGAATCAGATGAAGAGTTCACTAAAAATCTCCCTCTGTGTTCTTCTCCTGGAAATTAATTTTTAATTGACCTGTAACAAGAGCACTATACAAGGATGGGGGGAAAGGTGCATCCCCTACCATCATCTTTTAAAGGAAACACCAAATAGAAACAAAATCGCTGGATTTTATGAACTACTGCACTGATGCCCACAGTCCAAGAGGAGAAGGTGAAGCTCTGAGGTGAGAATGTGTTCAGGAATTGACACACAAGAGCATTTCAAGGGGCCAGAAGGGATACCAGAGAAGCACCAAAATATGTTTCATTTAGACTTTGTGTGCACCACAGCCCACAAGAAGTTTTAAGGAGCAATCATCCATCTTTATTCACCCCAAAGAAGAATGCAGAATAATGCAACTGATTAAGTTCTGAACAGTACAGAACTCCATACTTTGCAAGGCTGAACCTGGGGTCACAGCAAGTCTCTGAGGAAGGAAGTTTTGGAATGTCCAAAACTGTAACAGTTAATACTGGAAATGAACCCACCAGCAACAACCCCAAATCTTATGGTTCAAGTTTAAAATTAAACTCCAACCATGAGAATGAGATCTCCACAGGGATCTACTGTTCTTTGGATCTTTCTCAGAAAGGTCAGATGATATCTACATTGAAGAATTAGTGGACAAGGTGGAACATAACACAGGCACTCTTGGGCAAAAATACTTTACATACATGTTTTAGACCAGAAAATAGGGGATTACTTTTTTTTCCTGGAGGTAAAATTTTTCATAATGCATGTTAAAATCTTTTCATGCCACAATTAACTATGTATTGTGGAAAGGCTCAAATTTTTAAAATGTCAGATATCAAATGCTTTTTCTTTCATAAAATAAACATCAATAGAATAACATAATAGCTCTCACTTCCATTGTAATTTTTCTTACTTTTTATTTTATTTTTCTGTAGTTATCAGATATTTCAAACACTGCAAGTGACACCGTCAGGTGAAGGACATATTAACCTTCCAAAAATATTTGGTAAAGGTCCACAAAAAAGAAAAATGCAAGAGTATTGTGTATATAAGATAATGCATTCAGCTGTAATGCAAGAAGATAGAGGCAGCAAATAATTATAAACCAAGTGAGAAAAGTGGTGGACTGCTACAAGGATGAATGGCCCAAAAGAGACCACGTATGTTCACATGTTTTAAGATAGCATAGGCCAAATAATCCATCCTAGGAATTTCTGAATCTTGCCTGCTAATAATTAATAATTGATCTTGAACATTAGGGAAGAAACCTTGCTGGTTGTCCATAATGAAACGTAAAACGGCCATTTGTGAATTGAACCGGGAATATTTTCACAGAGACCCGTGGACCAATATGTGAGGGAAGCATTACTCTATCCAAAAAGCCATAAAACATGTGGGAGGATAAGGAAGAAAAGATAAGGCAAAGGCTAACAGTTGTTTTAGAATTGAATACAGGAAAACATTAAAAACTTGCACTGGCTGCAGAAAACGTCACAGTGGTCCCATATGTCTGCCAAGGAGAGATTACAGAGAGGATCCATGAGGGGGAACTGACCTGCTCTGCTCAGTTACTCACAATGGCCAGCAAAGCAAACAAAGCACTGGGAACTGGACCAGAGCAGAGACACTGGCACTGAGCCCATCAAGGAGACTGCACAACACCCAACAACTTCATCGTTATCATAGTAGACAAGCACTTGAAAGGGCAACAAAGGTGCCAGCCTAGATCACCCAAGACCTCTGAGTCTTACCTATAGTAAAAGGGGAGGCAAAAATTGTATTTCTGTCTTTCAGGTATGATTATTAACTAATCAGACAACTGCAGTGGATCCATTTCTGCACAATAGGAGAGATATATGAACCATGCCACTCTTCCAAGATCCTAAAGATTTTTATGAAAACAGTTCAGAGCTTAGGAATCTTTGTCCAAATTATAAAAGAAAACAAGCAAGCAAACACAGTTGTGGGGTTTTGGTCAAACCTTATGCTTCAGAAGAGCACAATTATTGTGGCATGATACGCCTCCTGCATTTAGTCTTTTGGTATCATTAAAAAAATTACCTCCTGAGAGCTCTGTGGCAAGATGCAGAAGCCACAAAAGAAATGAAAATAATGCTAAAAATATCTGCTCAAAGATATGGGCAAGTATCTCTTTCTACAATTTAGACATGGACTATTTTGTAACATTCTCCTCTTGTATTTTGTTTGTTCATTTGTCCCCCTCTATTGCTACATTACTACCTTTACAGTTCTGATTAACAAAGCATGAATATTTTGTTATTCCTACAATATGTGTATTTACACTACTTCTGGTGCACTTGATTCTCACATGTATTCTTCAGGTTTAGTGATGTGTAACTTCATGACAAAATTTTCAGTAATCATTTATAAATCCTGATATTTAGCAAATTAAGCCTTAAGTGCTATATGTATTAAGCCTTAAGTACTTAAGCAATAGTGCCATGGCAAAACATGATGCTAGGAAGGGCAGCTCTTCCCTTCTCAGATCTCTCTCAGAATATTTAACTGTGTTTAAGATTGAGAGCAAACATGGTCCTTGAATTGCAAAACATTGGCTTCAATGGCTACTTTCCTGCTTGGTGCAATTGATGCTTCAAATAAACTGTTTCCCTACTCAGTGGCAGTTCCAGTGTTAGAATAATCAGTTCAGGATGAAGTTCATTTGAATGCTGGTCTAGAAGCCACTTCCTGAAGTAATCAAGATTTTGCAGCTGATGATGTATAAAGGATACTTACAAAGGCTAATACTGCAGAATACCAACCCAAGAAACAAGAAGCTTACCTCTCTTATCTAGTTCTTATTATAATTGATCTCACTTAATCACGTCTGGGATGAGCTCAGTTGCTTAGCTGATTGTGTTTGTGAAGTGCTAATAGCATTTCACATCCAATTGCTATCTGACAAACTGGCTAAGCAACTTGTGGAATAACAAAAAAGAGAGCAGCCTGCCTAAAATCTGTCCAGGAGTTATGAAGCTGATGAGCTGTTCTCCTTTTCCAAGTCACATACAATCTCTGTTTCTGGAAGCAAAAATTTTTGAGTCACAAGAGAAAAACTATTGTTTTACAGCAAGCAGTCCTGCCTTTAGTTTCATCCTAGGGATGGAGATAGGCTCGTCTTTCTTTCAATCCTTATTCAACCGGTTGTGACACTTTTCTGTTACACTTCTGCATACAAATGTTATTTTCTAAAGTCACTATCCCACACTTCAGGGCAACTGAAACACAAAAGGAAACTGTGACATCTTAGGCAGTTTCAGTTCATCCTGTCCTTTCACACAGAAATATGATAAGAATTCTGGCCTGGACAGATGTGATTGGAAATAAAGTGCTGAAAGGCTGTAAAAACCCTTCATGTTTGAAAAGCGGACTTAGAGGAAAATTTGGTGGAAGGCAAAAATATTACCCTGGAGTTGGACAGCACTGCCTTTAAGTCAAGAGTCCAGAAATGCCCTAAAGACCAATCAATCAACCAAGGTTGAGGTGCTGAAATATCTTGTGTAACATAAACTACTCTGAATATGAAAAGTATACAAGGCATGACTCAGGAATTTTGGGTGGAAGCATCTGCTGGTGGATTCTGGGAATGCTGAGTAGCTTAGCAGGCAAATGAGTGATTCAGCTGTTTGGGATTTCTTTTTCTTTTTGTTTTTTGTCTTCAGTTCATTTGTTCACATAAAGCAAACCCAGACATAGAGCCACTGTACACAGAATCACAGAACACCAGGTTGGAGGGAACCTCAAGCATCATCCGGTCCAACCTTTCTTGGCAAAATCATGGTCTAGACAGGATGGCACAACACCCTGTCCAGATGAATCTTAAAAGTGTGCAATGATGGGGAATCCAACAATTCCCTGGAGAGATTATTCCAATGGCTGATTGTTTTCATTGGGAATGTCCAGTCAGACTCTCCTCAGGAGTACCTTGTATTCATTACTCAACTTTCCCATGTGACTTCTTGTAAAAAAGAGAGTTTCCACCTTCTTAGTAGCCACCCTTTAAATACTGGAACATGGTGATAAGGTTTCCCTTCTAAAATCTAAAACCTTTGTCCTACTAGTCACCTTCAGTGTGCTCAGCAGGATCTCAAACTCCACAATATTGTGAGCATTGCAGCCAAAGCCAGCCCTAACTGAGACATTGTGAAGCAGGTTTTCTTGGTTTGTGAATAGCAAATCCAGCAGAGCCTCGTTCCTGGCTGGCACATCGAACATATGTATGAGGAAGCAGCTCTCCACACATTTCCAAAACTTGACAGATAATATGTGAACTATTGTTTGTTCTTCCAATAAATGTCTGGGTGGTTGAAGTCACCTGTAAGAACAGGGTTCTTGGTGATTTGAAGCTTGCTTAGGTGATCCAAATATTGTTTCGTTGGCCTTACTGTCTTGGTCTTGGTTTGGAGGTCAGAAGCAGATGCCTCCTGTAAGATCCCCCTTGGAGAGGACCCCTGTGATCTTAAGCCAGAGGCATCAGGTAAGGCTTCCATAATCACTGCACTTGACATCTGTACATTCAAGGTTCCCTTTAACTGAGAGTGTGACTCCTCTTCCTCTTCTTCCGTGCCTGTCTTTATGAAAGAGCCTATAACCATCTATAGCAATCCTCCACCCATACCAGTTGTCCCACCATATTTAAGGTATTCCTACAATATCATAACTTTCTGACTAGACATGGAGATCCAGTTCCTCCTGTCTGTTTCCCAGGCTGCATGCACTGATATGAATGCACTTGAGGTAGCTGGTTTTCTAGTTCTCATCTTGGCAGGCAGCTGAGGAACAGTTCCACATGCGCAATTTCTATCCAGAACACAGGCCAGAGCATTGAAATTTTGATAAAAATCCTATCTCAAGGTCAAAAATGATCCTGCTCATTTGAAAGCATTGCTGAGTCAATGCAAAGTGCAACGAAGGAGCACAGCAGGGAACATCACTGTCAGCCAGCTGCCACTCTCCTTTACACTGGGGTAATGACTCCATTTAGGTCAAATGAACAGAAGTCATTTCTGAGTTTCTAAAGCAGGTGAAAGAGAAACCAAGTCCACAGAGAATGCATATTTCTTGAATAAGCTGCTTTTCTTTTTTTCCTTTTTTTCTTTTTTTTAACACTCCTCAAGAGTGGAGCTGCCCTTTGAAGTGAGATGTTACATGAGTTCCTTTCATCTTTTCAATTCATTTATTTTCATCTAATTAAAAAGTACAACAATACAGAGAGGTTCTTGGTATGCATTTAAAAGTAGTTAATTCAGATCCTATTTTTCAGCTTTAGAGATGCTCCCTATCACTGCTACATGAAACATCTGTCCTGGCAAATTCAATTTTTACATTTTATATATTTTCTTGTTTATTCTAAAGTGACATTTTCTGGAATTACAATAGCACCAAGGGTATGCAGTATCAAGCTCATGGCTGTAGGAAAAGACTGTTTTCAGTCATATTCATGTTCTTAGGTTAGTAATTGCCATCTCTGATATTAGCAGGGGAACAGATTTTAATTGGTCTCACTGCTTTCCAACATCAAAACCCAACATTTGCAGAAGAAGCTATATTTGTTTTGATTTTCTTTGACTCAAAATATATCATTACTAGGCTACAAAACCTTTAGGGCCCTGCTCTTCTCTTCAGAACTTTTATCAACTCCTCCTGAGACAAAGTTCTCAGGTACTTTTCCATGGTGTTTGTGTGTCTCCAGAGGACATGATTCCTTTGCCTGGCTTTATCTCTCACAGGTAATACTCTTCATTTTTAGCAATTTGCTAGTTGTCCATGTTAGTAATTTCTTAACTGGAGGAAATCCTGGTCATGTTAATACCAACAGCTGAACTTTAAGGCAGCATCTCCCAAGACCAAGTATTTGTCTGTGGGCATTTTGATCATCTGTTAGTAAAATCTTTGGAACACGGTAGGATGCACAGACCACTAACCTCAGGTAAACACTCCATTTTGACTAAACATCTTTGTTTCACACAGTGAATGCCATTGAAGCAAGTAAATAAAATTAGAAGATAGCCTAATGTATAACAGACACATATGCTATCATTAAACTATTCTTTCATAATAACCTAACTTTTGTGTCATTGTCTGCACCGGAGCATACTACAGTAAGCCAAGAATTTAACTGGTAAGGCAGTACTAAATGTTAGACCTATGAATAAGACACCTACTCTCACCACCTCAGCAACTCTTTTACCTCTGTTAGTGGCACATTATGCAATCATGAACAGTGAATGTTTCTCATACAATGAAAGGACATCTAGTGCTTTAAAACCAGCCCCTTGCGGAGGAGAAAATTAATAAAACAATCAGTTTTTATTTCTTAAATGTCTCTGTGCATCTCTCCCTAGCTGGTAACTTCACTCACTATATGTATATCTAGAAAAATCTTCCCCTTTTGCACTGAAAAGATTAGGAGCTCTTGAGCCTGTTACGCAAATTGGTCTGAATGACACTTTCTGATTTTGCAGATTATCAGCTCCTCAGAGCTCTGAAGCAATGAATAAATTGTATCTCGAGGATAACATACTCCCCTGACAAACCTCTACAAGAACCCTCCAAAGTAAAATAATAACAAAACGACATTTCTTTTTTCCCTCATCAGAAGTCATTTGTTGCAAAACAACCAATGCACTGCATATCGCAGGCCTAAAGTTCCCTCCAAAATTCACAAAATAGGCCAACATGTTTTTATTCCATTGCTATGGCAGAGGGGGAGAGACAAAAATAATCTCTCTTTTAAATTCCATCATACAAAGGAATATTTCCTAGAGGTATATTGAATTCAAGTCTTTAGGAACATGAGGCCGGCTGGTTAACTGGCCTCAAAGAATAATATGTTCAACTATCAGCTAGTTAGCTTAAAATTTACACTCATTAGTCTTAACTTGTAACTTATTAATGTCAACAAGAACTCCATTAAGGTGCAATTCAGTGTGAGCAAGTGTATTGCAAATTATTTCTGCATCTGAGTATTTAACATTTGATATGCATTATACTCCCATAATTATATATCAATAATCCAAATGTTCACACCTCTGCTTCCCATGGGAAGGTAATATCCAGATATAACCCCAAGTAATAGTTAAAGTGAGCAATTTGCAAAGTGTATTTGCATAAACTGTTCACTGATCAGTATGAGTAATGAATCATTAATAAAAATTCAAAGCCCTTTCTTTGATTTTCTCCTTAGGAGGAAGGAAAGGATGAAAGACATTCTGGAAGTAAATTTTTCATAGGCAAGAATCTGACCAGCTGTAATCATTTTTCTCTGTTCAGTATAAACAGATTTGTTTATTTCCTCATGAAGATTGAGATGTAATCTTTCATCCTTAAACAGGTACATTTGGGGATAAAGAATAACTTTGTAATGAACTGCTGAGGATTTAAATTGAAATATCAATTTAAAAACTGGCAGACAAAAAAAGATCTACTTGAACACGAATTCAGTCTCACAAACCTACACTTAAAAATACCACTGTCTAATAATGTGTGCCAGTGAGGAAGACCCAGACCAGTGACCTCGGATAAGGTTAGCAATAAGTTATCCTCAGATAATGGAGAAAAATCCCTATGCATGCTTTCCAAGGGGTGGTCTCTGTTCTATACAAAGGTCTGTGCCTCGAAGAAGGGGTCACTGCAGTGGATAAGCTTTATTTCCACTGCAGGATAAAGTGAATTCAGCAACACTGCCGAGCAGGATAAAGTGAATTCAGCAACACACAGTTGGGGTGTGTGTAAGTAAAAAGACTTCTCTGATGTCATCCAGAAAGCTTCTTTCTCTAGCAATAAACATTCTTTCCAGAGGTAATTTTCAGAGGCAATGAACATTAGTAGATTAGCAGAATGCACTGGGAGCTGTGAATTAGGACCATTATGTTAAACTGCTCTGTGTTGAGCCCCCATTTGGGGAAGACATGTTCTTCTTTCATGGCAACCCAAAAACTAACTTAAAGAACTTCAAATTTTAGTACTGTCAATAAGACAGGGGCCCAAAGTGTGCTCATGAACATGAGGGATCTGGACAGGCGGATTGTATGAGATTTAACTGGGTGAACTGCCAAGTCCTGTGCTTGGGTCACAACAATCCCAGGCAGTGCTTCAGGCTGGGGGCAGAGTGTCTGGAAAGCTGCCCAGTGGAAAAGGGAGGGAGTTGGGATTGTTTAGCCTGGAGAAAAGGAGGTTTTGGGGGAACCTCATAGCTTTTTACAATTTATCTGAAAGGAGGTTGTGGTCAGGTGGGGGTCAGCCTCTTCTCCCAAGTAACAAGCAATAGCACAAGAGGAAACAGCCTCAAGTTGAACCACGGGAGGTGTAGATTGGATATTAAGAAAAATCTCTTCACGAATGGGTTGCCAAGCTTCGGCACAGACTGCTCAGCAAAGTGGTGGAGTCACCATCCCTGGTATATAAAAGATGTGTAGATGTGGCACTGAGTGACATGGCTGAGTGGGGGACTTTGTGGTGCTGGATTAACTCAGATAAATTCCAAGCAGGAAATAATTTTCATTTTTATAAAATGGAATGAGTATTAAGTGGATTTCAGAAGCCTTCATGCATATGCTGAATATTTCAGAGGTGTCAGCAAGAGTATAATGTTATCAGTGTTTTTGTCTTTTTACTTCTGATGTGAGTGTGTGTACACGTGAAACTACTGGTAGTTGGTGGCATACACCAACTACAAGTAGTAACAAGTAAGTACTAAGCAGCTAAACTCAGTTTAATGTATGATATACATAGAAACAACACTGTGTATTCAGAAACGCCGGCGGCTTGACAGAACTGGCATTATTAAACTACTGCTATGAAACAACTTAGGTTCAGAATAAGGTCTTATTAGCTAGTTTGCATGTTGAGACCTTTGTGATAACAGTAAAATCATCAGAGAAGAATGGGAGAAGACAAATACAAGGAAGACTTCAGCTAATAAAACATTCTAAGGTATAAGAATGACCTTTTTATGCCTAGGTGATACAATCAACTATGACTTTCACAAGGAAAAGCCCCTACTGCTTCTGCACCACTCTCATGCTAAAAAAAAAAAATTGTACACTAATGTCAGCTGCACCAAATCAGATGTATCCTGGTAATTACCTGGTTTACTGCAAGATCTACCAAGCTAGTTTTCCACTTTGGGACTATAATATTCAGATTGCTTCCAATGTTTTTTTCATTTTTCAGCATTGTTGTAAGGCTTCACACTACCCTGTGAGGTCAACAGGTAGCATCTCAGTGATGAGGATTGGGAAGTTGAAGAAGTAAGCAACTTTCCTTTCCAATGACCAACTCTAACTGATTTTCCAAGCATAGGATGGATGGAGTTACCAAATTTCCAGAAAATTAAATTCACAGCAGTGATACTGAATTAGCAAGTATGCTCAATTTCTCAATGTTTTAAGTAGTTTGCAGCTAGTACTGCAGAAAGCCAAGAACTCTTTCCATGTATCTGCCTCTCCTTGTCATTAGGAGCACAGTGATGGTGATCCCACGAATTTCATGTGCACAGCTGTCCTGGACCTGCATTGATGAGGTCAGTAACTGGAGGAGGTTTTGGAGGTCTTGTAGTCATCTGAATCCAGAAAAAAGGATCATCTCAACTAACAATTCCTTCAAGAAGTCAGGAAAATTCTGGCATGTTATCTGGCATTGCTGATGCTTGAAGTAGGGAGCACAGGGAGATGACTCCTATCCCTGGCTTTGACAGAAAAGAACATGAGTCATGTAGCTGAGGAGACAGCAGGGTAAAGAAACAGCAGAGGGCTAGGAATGTGTGCATCAAAAGAGAAATAAAAAACTTAATATTCATAGAAGCATTTGTTATGTAAGCAATATCATCCCAGCTATCATCCAAATAGAAAACAGGATAATGAGTGGGTGAAAAAAGCAGAGATGTTTATATGCTAAGACAAAGTATGTGGGCTACAAAGTGGAGGGATCAGAGCTACTCTAGGACACTTCCACATTAGTATGTGGTAGAAAAACAATCACAAACAGAAATAATGCTAGAGAAAACACATAAATATAGGAGAGACAGTGGTGAAGAAAACAGAAATGTTTTGAATTGAAATGCCTTTGGTGACATGCTCTAAACAAGGACCAGTTGCTGAGATTCTGCTACAGGCTATGTAGCTATGTAGGGGGGAAAAAAAGGTTTTGGGTCCAACAGATACTTTTCTATCACTCTCACAAAAATAAATATAACCTTAACTTTTTTCAAGCAAAATCAAGATAACAGAAATGGTTGGGTTCAATTATTAGTATCAGAGGCAAAGCCAAACAAAACCTGCTACAAATAAAATAATTACCAGAAAAATAGCTTTTACAAGTAGTTATACAATACACAATGGGAGACTTTGACTGATTGAAACCCTGGTCAGAGGGATTACAAGTTTACGTGACACAGAAGGATAAGCAACCTCAAATGAGGTTTTGAATGTGACTGGGGCAAAATGAAAAATTAATGAAGTTACTTGGTCAGGAAAACTGAACAGAAATCATCAGATACTTAGATAAAGAGGATACTTAAACTTACTTGAAGTTGAGGTTCAAAAACATGGAATTTGCATCCCAAAAGTATGAAAGAAATAAAGAAAATGAACTTTGGGAGCAAGCCTCCAGCAATAACCTGCACTAAAAAAAACCCTTTTGCAAAAGATTTTAGCACTGCTTATTAATGATGACATGAAAACAGAAAAAGTGCTGCTCAGGGAAGGAAGCTACTGTTGGAAGGATAGAAAGCACAGGATGAAGAGAGAATTCCCAGGAGCCAAGCCCTGACAAAACAAATCAAACTGAACAGTATTCTGTATATACAAACAACAGAAAATATTAATGACATATAATAACATACAAACATAACAAATTAAGGAATATAAATAAAAATAAAAGGATTATGATTGCTATTCAAGAAACAAAGAGCTGGTGGAAGAGTCTGAAAACTACCTGAGTATTTGAACTCAGATTTTAAGAAGGACTGATGAAAAATATAGGTCAGGACAGGATGACTGGTGGCTGAAAGTATGAAAACTGCGGAAAGTATGAAAACTGAAGTTATTGCAACTGGTGTGGAAACTCACTTCAAAGGTTTTAATGTGGTTGAACACAGTCAGACAGATGAACTATGACAGAATTGTAAGAAATTGGCATGAAAATTCCCTAAGCCAAGTAACACAGGCCAGTAAGCAAATTTTTCAAACCAGGAATGGAAAACAGAAAACACAGTATTTCTACCGAAGAAAGGGAAATAGTGATCCAGGGAACAACACATCTGTTAGCTTGAACTCAGTGTTATGTATGTCCTGAACACAAGTTCTGAATGAAAGCATAATTAAACGAATAAATACAAACATGATCAAATGCACCATAGATTGTGCCAATGGAAAATCATGCCCAGAGAGGCTGCCATTAAAAAAAACACATTAATTTTCTAGGCAAAGGAAATGCAGAACTAATTTATCTGGATTCCAGTAAAACATTACCTCTAGCATCATATGAGGAACTATTATAGAACAAGGAATATTAGAAGAGTGTTATAGCAGGCTAAGCAATTGTGCTGAAAGGGGAACTATTATGCTAGGAAATGGTTTCCCATTTAATTCCTCAAGCACTGGCTTTGGGACAAGAATCTCTTTTAGTAGCCCCAGTAATGATCTGGGTATATAAGCTAGGAATGTGAAGATAAAATGGGCTACTGAAGTGAAATCTGGAGACTGTCAGTGGAGAAGATGGGGCTGTATAATGTGCACAGTAAGAAACAGATAATGTTGAAAACCCTAAAAACAGAAACGAGATTAAATGTATAATATGCTATAATGTATGATAAGTACATCATCATGCATAAGCCCTATTATGCACTTAGGGATTATAGAAATTAACTTCTGCCATGAACTGGAGGACTGTCATCCAAAACACCAGATTTGCCAGTCTACTAGATCAACTATCAGCCAGCTATCAGTATGACAAACAGGAAAACATGTTAGGACTTACAGATAGAAAAATAAGAACACCATTAATAATGGTCTGATAAGATTTCCTGTGGCATGCTGTATATGATGAACAGAGAAACAGAAAGACCATCTTAAAGAAGTTTTCAGTTCACTTAGTATGGAAATTCAAAGCTAAGTAGAATTGCTTGGTAGATCAAAAGATGGAAAGAGTGGGTAATAAACAGGACGGAAAAACAGTTACAGGACAAAATGCAGATAAATGCCCAAACTGACCTCAAGGTAATATAGACTGCAAATTAAAAGTTTCTGAACATCTAAGACATGGGATTATAGAATCATTTTCCAACATGAAAAGCAGGAACAAACCAAAACCAACATATCCTCCTTCCCCTGCCCTAAAGGTATCCCCCTCACTCTGAACACAAGCTTAGTACAAAGAGGGGATTATATACTGTGGATGTCTTTGACCACAAATAGGGTGATTACATGACCCAGAAGGCTTTTGCCCCCTCCATTACAAAAAACAGAAAATGCCAAAATAGCAGCTCCTTTTACTTTCTGAAACAGCATATGAAAATAACATAAATGTAGAAGTTTGTTACTTTGGGAACCTCTCAAAACCCTGGGGTCATCCCTCCTGATGATTTTCCTGTGACCAAGTCCATTCTATTTGACACGCAATTAAGATGACCCCATCTGGCTCAACATCAGCTGTATAAGAGACTACTGAGAAAAGAGCAAAAGAAATGCACTTACTGACAGGTTTTCTTTTTTTATAAATTTGTGTGCACATTGTACCAGCCTGAGAGTAGGGTGTATTGACTAGGTCCCTATGCTTCTGTGAGTAGAGTCTCTGGTGATGGTGGTGAGGAATATATAGATAATTTTATTTAGTTTGATAATCACAGAAGTAATATGTGATCTTGACAGCTGTATGATTTTATAAGATGATGTTAAAACAGTAAACATGGAAATACCCACCTCCATTAATGTTTTTTTTTTCACATAATAGTAAAGGAAATCTCTCTGCCTCAATCATACCCGACACAAAAGAATCATCAAGAAAGAAAAATTGTACAGTGACATTGTAATACAGAACACTCATTTGAAAAACTCAACATGCACCAATACAGTAAGCCATCTGTTCTCTTTTATCAATAGAAGCACTTTCAAAACTCAGCTCTCAATGAGTCTATAATCCTCCTGGATGAAAATATATTGAGTTTTTGTAAATACTATAGAAAGTTTAGTGGTAAATATAAGTGAAAATGTTTGCATGCAAGTTTCACCAAATTGCATCCTCCACCACAGAAAAATAAGTATGTTTTCTGTTAAAAACCCATTGGAAAAGACTTTGTCATAGTTCATTTACAACTAAAGACTAACCGGGGCTGAAATGAATCTACTTCCTCTTCTGCAAGTTTGATTTTTCAGGTACAACATATAGATATTTCAGAGACATGCAGCCAGGTAACTGATGCATGTAAAATAATAGGCAGTGAGGATATTTGGGATGAGTAGGAATATCCAACAAGAGAACCAGATGGCATTGCTCCAAATATATAATATATCATCTACAAAATACAGATATTTTCGCTTCAGACTTGCTAACCATTGGAAATGGTAGAAAGCAGGTAGCTTTGCATGCAGGGAATTCATAATACACAGAGGAAAGCATAATCACACTTGAAAGTATGCTTAGTAATACGCAAGTAATAAAGTACTTTGCTAAAACAGAGTCTCAGGAAGATAGCAAAGAGAGCAAAAATTCATTGGTGAGTTGCCATAAGCTCTGACTGGGCCAACAGGGCACTGTGGTGGTGCATGGCAGTGCAGTGGGGAGCAGCACACAGCTTTGTTGCCCTCAGCTTGGCTGCCAGACTCTCAAGACTCCCCAGCACAAAGGAGAAGAGTTTGTATCACCAGAATGGGAGCTCCCCAAGAGCAGAGAGTTCCCCAGTTGAAAATAAACGGGAATTTGAAGAGAAAAGGTATGTGGAATTGTGATTCAAAAATACCTTATACAATTTTTTAGGGAAATATAGGACTCTTATTAGTAAGAAGGCTGAAATACCACCCAGACAGTATTTTGGTGGCCAGACGGATCTCTGATTTTAAATTTAGTTCAATATTAGTCTCCTGTGTAAAACAGCAGAAATCTGCAATGTCATATGCCACCTGATAATGACACAACCAGTAGGTCTCTGAAAAGTTTTGCTTTCAAAATGATTATTCACATAATGAATTCCAAATGTATTTCTGATTTTTAATCTCTTAATATATGTAGAAAACCCCATATAAAAAGCTAATAAGACTGTCAGCCCATTCAGTATTTTGATATATCAGCTATGCTTTTGGAAGATTTCTTTCCTCCACCCACCCTTTCCTGTATATGTTAATGTTTGCTTTCCTGGTTATAATTACTGAAAAAATCCAGTTGAGATTAGATTTCAGTTATAATTAATGATGAATGTGTCAAAGTATTATGATGTTGTTTATCACACTGCTTGCAATGTAATTTAGTGCAATAATACTAAGACTTGCTATGTGACAGTTATTTAGCATTTAAGTCTTCTTAAGATGATCTGCAGAGTATCCTGAATGTTAACTATGGAAAGATTATTTTATACAAAAGCAGCTTCAGGCAAAATATAGCGACAACTTGCTAGAGCCTAGCAAAAGCTCTTAAATCTTATGTCATCTACGAGCTGAAACATAATAATTAAATAATCTAGACATGTTGTAAAGCTAATGAGAAATCCAAAGGATAAAATTAAAAACTGACATTAATAGGGCAGCTTAACCATATGAGGAAAAAAACAGTCTTTGTTCTTTCTGGTACAATTTCTGAAGAGATATCTTTCTTTTCAATGTGTACACACACACAAAAGATTGAAACCTAAAATCCTAGGGGGGAAAAAATAAGCAATAACTTTGGATACCATAGACAGACAGCTCAGGGTATTTTAAGGTAAGTCTTAGCTGTCCTAGTTTGTTGTATTTTTTTTCTCTTTGTTGCCACTAAATTAATTTTCTTTTCACCTCAGACATAGTCCTAAGAATTTTCAACTGTCGGGGGTCCCCATTGTGTATTTACTTGTATGCTTGTGAATCCTGTCACTGGCCCTGGGCCTCTTTCTACAATGAATGTGCAAGTTTGCCTGGAGGAGCTGTGTCCCAGCACAGCTCAGAGTTGCTGTACATGGCCTCAGACTGAAAAGGAAAGCATCAGTTTTACATATATTGTCTGTGATGACTGGGCAAAGGTAACTGATTGCTACATGTCTTTACCAAGAAAATATCAGGCATGGTGGGAAATAACGAAGAATATATTCATTATTTTTGTAGTTAGCGTAGCTAAAATGAAAATGTTTTAATATTCAGTCTAAATCTAGATGCAAGGTCTAGTTTAAGAAAAACTGTACCCGTATATAGAAAATAGGGTCACTTGGGGATATTGTTTTTGAGTTGTGGCATGCTGAAAACTCATATATAAAGTTCAAACTTCTCAATGGAATTTGTTTATTTTGTTGTGATTTCTCACTTTACCATAGCATTCTGTGCACATATGACATGGCATATAAAATTTACTAACATGTTGTAATTTCATTCTCCTAAACTCAAACACACTTCAGGGACACAATTCTATGCTCTGATTAAAAAGTACAGTTCTCCACAAATTCTGAAAACAAACCAAATGGTTAAAGTGCTTGCTGCTCAGCTGAGACATAAAATACACTTAATATTTTATTGAGGTCTGCTATTGTAGAAACCAATCTAAATCATAATTGCTTTAGTATAAACTTACAAAAATATTAATAATGTCTTGTTGATATGTCTGAACTGCAAAAAATCTAAAGTTTCTTTTCAGTTGTAACCTCTGAAAATAACTGTGCTTTCATGACAAGCATATTCTCTAGTTTTTAAGGTGTCTAGCAAACCAGTGCTCTTTATGCTATTTTCTGGCTAACACTATATTTTTTGGAGAAGGGATATATCTGATAATACACTGTTAAGAACATTATACCTAACATAATTTTGCATTTGTTAATGTTTTCAAAGCTTGGTTTGTTATTGGAATTCAGCTCTGCAGATGTGATATTTAATGCAACTTGACTAATGTATTTGTTCAATTAACCAACATAGCATCTATTAAAATTCTGGTGTTCAAACTCACCAGAGCCATTTCAAAGGCTCCTTTGAGAAAACCAGAATATACTAGTGATGTAAGTGGAAAATTTTGAGAGGTACAACATTTGATATTGGAAAACTTGGGAAGTTTTAAGCTATGCAAAAAGAATCAGCATTTTTTACCACCTTCTGTTACCATAACAAAGACCAATTATGGAACTGACTGAAGATAACACTGACTATCCATAGAGATGGACATTGATTAGCCAGAGAGATCCTGGTAAAATTTGACTCTCAAGAAGCACTTGGCCTCAGGCCTGGAGAGTCTGGCTACTAATTTAAAGGTGAGCCACAGAGCTTTTGAATTGTTCTAACGACATTCCTGCTAACAGCATCAAGTTCTGTGGACAAACTTATCATGGACTATAATCAGAATTTGTGACTCTTTTTCTCTTACTTCCTCTCTCTCCAAGCAGGAGGATGCCACCAAGAAGAGTGTTTGTGCAGGTATGTTGAGAAAGAACACCATGCTGCCTTTTTCTGCATCTAACACCCCTGTCCACAGAGGGAGAGGGTGACTGGGGAGTTTTCTAGAGACTGGCAGGGACACACATTGCTGGCTACCACCATGAGATGTTCTCATGAAGTACTGATGCCTATATCCAAATTCGCCGCTCTTTAGAACTTGCACTTTCCCTTGGTCTAAGAGGCACCATCTGCCACATTGTCTTTACTTGAATTTTTCCTCCAAAACAAGCTACCTTTTTAATTAAACAAAGTAATGTTAAAAACAAAGGTTTTCATTAAAGGTATGGGAGTCATCTTGACTTCACTGCTTTTGGGCAGATACATGGCACTTTGTTCATTTTCCGACCAAGTTAAATCATGCAAGTCACCCACTGATGTGAAGAAATGTGACTTGAGTAATTCCAGATTTCTTTCCTATACACCTGTGAGATGTAAGTCATCAATGTTTATCCTGATTAGAGTAAACTGGACACTTTCCAAACAATTGCTCAGTGGCACCTGCTCAGGAACACATTCAACTCACCAGCTACCATGCACCACTCTGCACAGTGGGTCAGCTCAGTGCTGCTAACCACAGTGAGCAGGTTATAAATTAATACCTTGGGTCCTGCCATGGACATTTTTCCCATAAAGAGATGCTAATGAAATACAAGCAGTGTACATTAACCTAAATGCTACTGTAAGTTTATCTTCATTTACGTTTTCCTCAACCATTATTTAAAACCAAATCTTAGAGAAGCCCTGACTGACCTTTTTGCAGTACCCACATACAAAAAATAAATACTGCTCTCCTGCTTTATGAAGGTGAACTGGAGCTTAAGTAGACAAGAGATGCAGTTCCCATTTTGAGATACTTTGGGTTCTGTTTTCAAGTGCTGGGAGAAGCTACTATTCTTCCTACTGACCAATGCTGGATTTCAGAGTTTAACACGGGCATTAGCGCTAAACACAATAAACATGTAACAGTTTGGTGAAATAAAATCTGTGTTCACTTTCAGAATCTGTGTTAAACAACAAAGATACATATCCTAAATTATAACAAAAAATTTATGAAAATTGAAAAATGAATATGACCCATATCTCTTAAATTCTAAGGATTTCCTTTACTCACAGAATGATAAAACAATAAAGTTTGGACAAGAACTCTAAGATCATCAAGTCCAACTGCTAACCCAGCACTGCCATGTTCATGACTAAAACATACCCCCAAGTCTCACATCCGCATGTCTTTTGAACACTTACAGGGTTGGTGATTCACCACTTCCCCTGGGCAGCCATTTCAATGCCTGACCAACCTTTCAGTGAAGAAACTTTTCCAAATAACCAATCTAAACCTCCCCTGCAGCAACTTGAGGCCGTTTCCTCTCATCCTGTCACTTGTTACCTGGGAGAAAGAGACTGAATCATAGGCTATTACTCCTTTGTGGAGTCACAGCACACTGGCAGATTGCAGGCTGAATAACGAAGAGCAAGTAATCAGTATTATGTACATCTAAGACACAAAGCTCCACAGAGCGACTGTCTAAAAACAAAATGTCATCTGGAATAGGACAAGAAATCCCTAAAGTGAGTAGAGAAATGAAAATATTTAGTCTCAGAGTCTCTGAAAAGCACAAATTAACATGACTGCTTAACATACGTGAGGAACTCTTAAAGTATCAAGGGACTACTTGAAGGCAATGTGAAGAAGATGCCAAATAAATAAATTATAAACAACAATAGCAGCACACAGACTCTGCTGCAGGTAGCCTCTTTTGTCAGCAAAACTACCATTTGAGAGGCATGTGACCAGGTAACATGGTCTTGTTAATATAATTTGAGTACTTTGAGTCAAAAGCAGCAGCAGTGGAGGACCACAGAGAATTTCTTGACATCAAATGAAAAATAAGCAATCCTCACTTTTCTATTTGCTTGTCCTCTTGTTCTTTGTAGAAATGAAACCTTCCAAAGCAAGACAGTGTAGGTACAGGGATGTACATACTTGCTCTAAGCAAACAATGCAAACTGGCACATCTTAGCTGTTCCTCAGGTGTCTTGGTACACAGTGATTAGCCTAAGGCTAATATTTATGCTAAATAGGGGCATAATGCTAAATAAGTCTGTCAGAGACAATGGGTCCTCACTCAGCGTTCTCGAAGATTGTGCTTCTCCGGAAAAGCATCTGCTGTGTTTAGTCAATCCAGTGGCCATAAATCTCTCTTACTGCACAAGTACAAATTAACTATGCTTGTCCAGGTATAAATAATTTACATTTAAGGAAGCAGCTTTTTTAGCAGCAAACAGTCTCTCTAACTTAATGGAAGGTAAACTCCATACACACAAAAAACCCTTCATCTCGGAGGCTGCTTCAAAGTTGAACCACCTAAACTGTATTTTTTTCTGGTGATAAAACTCTTCTTTCAAGGAAAATATATTGTAAATGACAGAAAAATCCATGTTTACTTCCAGCACAGTCAGCTGAAATCTCATTCTTCAACAATGAACACATTATGGCAGGAGGAGGTTAGAGATAAACTAAATTGAATATAGCGTAATTATATATAATTGTAACTGTAATGGCAATTATTTTTCATAATTTGAGTCTTTATCAAATGGCTGAGGAAATATTTATAATGTAATTGTTATGCACACTGGCAGAATCATAATTCACAATGTAAATATAGAGCATTCTCTGAAGCTTTTCTTAAGAGTCAAGCATAATCAGGGGATTGCAAAACAAAACCAGAAAAAACAATGGAGTGAAAACAGAATAATGAGTCAAGAGTTCCTTGGAATAATCTTACAAGGAGGATCATAAAACTGTAGTTTGTAAAAAAACCCTGCAAAACAGGCACACTTAGTCTGAATGTTGACATTTTCCACCCATGCAGGGTTTCTGCAAACAGGATTATTACTGATGCATCTCATATATGCCAAGGAGTCTTATTCTCTTAGGATGCTGCTATAAGGCAATGCTGAAAGGGAGAAGACAAACTTTGAACTTTTCACTCATAAAAAATCCTCATTTTAAATGGTAATCAAATTGCCAGGATCAAAAGGATTCAAGGCTTTATCACTACATTGGCTATATTTTTTCTGCAATCAGGGAAGTAATTGAAATAAAAATCTTAAGACAGAATGTTGGAAATAGTACAAGGTAATACTGTCTTCTTGGATCTGCCAAGAGACTGCAAGGAGACCCAGGAGGGACCTCAACTTCCAAATGTAATTGGGGCTGTAGATATGTACATCATTAAACAAATAAAGAAAACACGATAGACACCATGCCTCACTGATTTTTAGTTGCCTGAGGTTGCAGAACCAAGTTCATCTTTCAATGTAAGATGCTATCTAAACATCTAAGTATATGGAAATTGAAAAAAACCCAAAAAACATAGATCTAAATACTACTGCTAACTATTTTTCTTCTTCCTTTCAGGATTAGGGTTTATTTAGTGGTATCTTATAAAGGAGATTATCTTTCTTCTACTGTGCAATTTAGCTTAAGTCATGCAAAGAGTGTTTAAAAGGATTTGTTTTTTCCTTTTTTTTCCTGCAAACTGGAACAGATGCCAAAGATATTTCCCCCTATGGAAATCTGAAAAATGGTAATGTCATTGTTTTTTGTTTTTTTTTTCTTCCCTGAAGATTAGTAATGCATATAGCAATTATATCACCATGGGATCTCAAATCACTGTGTTATATGAAGCCATAAAGTCTCTGTTGCAATTGATAACTATATGTTCCAGTAAAAAGGAAGTTATACTGTTCTTTCTTTCAAGTTTAAGAACCAGATTTCATCCACTCCAATAAGGCTGTTTACTAGAAATTAAAAATTGTTAGAATTCTGGTTTTGACTTATGGAGAAATGGACAAGAATCAGAGGACAAGTGCCTGGATGTCTGAATATTTTTAGTGGAGCACCAGCAAACACTGCCTGATTTAATGGTGTCTAAAGCTTGTAATGCAACTTTTATAAAAAAAGGCAAAGAGATTCACAGTTATAGTGGTTGGTCCCATAAATAAAGTTGCTCCAAACTCATGAGCCTTGCCTCACTTGCATTTTAGACATTGTGACTACAACAACTGTCATGTCCTTGGAGTCTCAGGGGCAAAAATTTGGCTGAACACTTCTGGTTACAGCACTATGAACTGCCTGTGCATAAAACCTGTTCTTCCGCTCATGAAAGGGAAAGAGATGTGTTCAATGTTTGGCTTTTGCCCTCTTCCCTGAATGAAAACTTTGTATTAGAGGATTTTTCATGTATTTAGCTTTGGAATGGAAACTGAACAGACACAAGAACAGTGTAAATTATCTTGTATTAATGCTTAAAAAGATAGCAGTGTATGCCTGGAAAGTCATCACTTTAAAAGAAAGTGATTAATTAGCTTTTATTACAGACATCGTTAAGATTCACATGATTTATTCTCAGTACAGAATCACTCAAAAGCTTTTTGGATCACAAAGAGATGAAAAAGCACCAAGCCAGTACCAGTTTACAGAACTGATATGCTGATGTTTTCTTTAACATGCAGTCCTTCCGATGTTTTCAAACCTTTCTATAATCTATTCTATCTTGATTCTATAGCTATAATCAACAGGCACCTCAGCACAGCCCCGAGAAAAGGTGAGTAAGAGACATGGCTTCAGTTTTTACCTTCTATACAGTTAAGTCATGCTGCCAGCAAGGCAGGGCAAATCATCCAGCAAGATTAGAAAAAGGGAAGGAATTATTGTAGTTATTGCTCATCCTTTGACAGTGCACACTGATCAGTCTCGTTTGCTAGGTCACTGCCTCAGACACTGCTTGGCCAGACAGAATTCAAAGGCAAAGGATGCAAGATAAGGCTTACACAGATCCATGTGGAGTTGAGAAATTAACCTGTCACAAGACATGGGGTCCCCGTCCTCTGTTACTCTGAATATTAGCTACAGGCTTGGCTCTCTGGTACTCTTGGAAGAAGAAAGAGTTCTGAATGTAAGATGAAGGAAAAAATATTTTCATGCAATATGCTGCATCCATCCCCATGGCTCAGACTTTCTTTGGTCAGTAGCTCCATGACAAAACTAGTGGCATACTCTCCTTGTTTGTGTGTACACAGTTTTCCTTTCCACACACATCATTTACACCTGGAAAATGAGTTGATAGTGCAATTTGCAGACATAAATATAGTGAGTGAATTTTATTCTTCCTCCATTCCCTTCAGGACAGACACACAAAAGCAAACGTCACAGACTTGTCAAGTATTTTCACATCTTTTGATAGGCCACTATAGATTAAAAAAGTATCTGAATGAACCCCACACAGTATTAAATGATGGCTGGGAGTTCCTTGTACCCAAGAGAAAGAAAATTCAGAAACATTAAATAATTGGATTATTAGTCTTTAGTTTGGGAAAGCAGCAGAGATAAGAAAAGTTTACTTAAATAAGATGTTATGCTGAGAATTCTTACAATCAGATAAATTTTTTAACATTCCTGCAGCCAGTTAAATAGCTGAAGGTAGAACTTTTTTGTTGTTATAACTGCTTCATTAAGTACAAAATGGATTCAAGATTCACATTCCCACCTTTAGATCATAATTTAAATAAACCAGGCAGGGATAAGAAATCTTTCTTTATCTTTGACTCACAATCCTAATTACCAAACATTTGTGTTCATCAGACAGGAAGGGAGATTAAATGTGAACTCATTCCATACACCCTTCATTGTAGAAGTATGTGTAAATTGACATTTTCTTGCACAGAGAAAGCTGAAATAAACCCTATATTTGCTATACTTTAACCATAGTTATACTCAAAAGTTTTATTTGTCAAAGAATCTGACTTTCTGAAAATTTAATGTAGTTGAACTTAAAAGGTGCACATCCACTAAGGTGTGCAAAGTATCACATTAAAGATTTGGTGACAAGATTAAAGCATGCAGGTATTAGAGAAACTTTTAGGGAACATAAAGTTATTATATCTACATTCCTATACATTGTTCAGGTGAGTGAATAGTGCAGGTGTGTTTATGCTGTGGACGTTAATCTTTGTACACTTTATTCCATATCAGAAGGATTTACATTAAATATTTAGGATGTCTGCTACAAACTGGCACACTAACAATTTTAGAGACCATTCTCTTTCACCAATAGAAGCATAGTACAGTTTGATTAACATTTTCTATAGAAGCTGAACACATTCATACGTCTTCAGACATGTTTTCTTGGCTGAAGTCAAAATTTTACATCTCTTTCATTCATTGTTTGCCTGTGCTCTACTGTGAAGTTACATAAGAAGTACAAAAAGTAAAACAGAAAGAAAGAAAAGAAATTACAAAGGAAAATGACAAAGGAACTCAAAAAATGAAAATTACAAAGGAACTCAATCTTCTTGAAAATGTATTATTAAGATAAAACTGGCTTCATTATATCTTATTGTTTAAAACATTTTGAATGCCCTGTCCCTTATCAAGTTCTGTTTAGCAACACTGCAGCATTTAGTCTTCACTAAAATTTAAAATTGCACTGCGCTGGGCACTTCTGTATGTCAAACTCCTTGTAAACCCCACTGGTTGGTATCAGAGAACAGGAAGATATATATTCATATACATAAAATGACAAATTCTTCAGAAAAATCAGCTAAAGTGCATGGTCTTGCTTATTTTTCTTCTAATTTAATAATCAGATTAAGTGCCAAAAGTGTGATTCTTATGAACAGTTAAAGAGGTATTCTTTCTGTTCATCACCAATTCAGCCCCAATCTGCCTAGGAAAATCAGGTAGAAATGTTTACATAGAGAATCAATGAGAATCATGTATTTTTTCATTAAATCTATTGAAATTATTAAAATGGATTAAATTTGGCATAAGGAATGAATTCAAAGGTCTCCTGTTGAATCCAGTGGGAGACAAATTGGGTCAACAGGCCTTTCCACAGCAGCTCTGTCACTCTCCTCCCAAAGAGCTTATGCTATTCACATGTACTGTGTCATGTTTTTGAATGCCTGCAAAGGCTCTTCCTAGGCTTTTAGCACAACAGAGTACAACCTCTCTGGGGCTACATGTACTGTGCTAGCAAAGAGCCATACTAAAGTATCTGAAGTGTATAACCTTATTTTGAAAGATTTCTGCCACACAGAGATGTGATTTGAACTATACTAGAAAAATGTTACAAATGTTTATTATTAAAAATTACCAGAGATAACTTGGTGTCTACATATTGGTATTTGGCAGTGAAGGATGGGTTCTGCAGGGCTCCATCTTAGGCCCTATGCCCTTCAATATCTTCATAAACGACTTGGACACAGGACTGGGAGGGATACTGTCATAGATGACACAAAATTGAAAGAACCTGTTAATTCCCTCAAAGGCAGGGAGACCCTGCAGAGAGACCTCGACAAATTACAGGACTAGGCAATCACCAACTATATGATGTTCAAAAATCCAGGGAAGTGCTGGATTGGGGTGGGGATGGAGCAACCCCTGGGATGGGGCAACCCTGGATGTAGGGACAGACTGGGGAATGAGATGCTGGAAAGCAGTGCCGTGGAAAGGGACCTGGGGGTCCTGGTTGAGGGAGAGTTGAACATGAGTCAGCAGTGCCCTGGCAGCCAGGAGGGCCAACCCTGTCCTGGGGTGCATCAGGTACAGCAATGCCAGCTGGGCAAGGGAGGGGATTGTCCTGCTCTGCTCTGCACTGGGGCAGCCTCATCTCAAGTCCTGTGTTCAGTTTTGGGCAAAGAAATATAAAAATGACATTAAGCTGTTAGAGAGCATCCAAAGCAGGGCTGCAAAGAAGGTGAAGGGCTTGAAGGAGAAGCTGTACAAGGGGTGGCTGAGACCTCTTGGTCTGTTCAGCCTGGAGGAGAATGAGGGGAGACCTCATTGCAGTTACAACTTCCTTGTGAGGGGAAGAGGAGAGGCAGACACTGATCTCTTCTCTGTGGTGACCAGTGACAGGACCTGAGGGAATGGCCTGAAGTTGTGTCAGGGGAGGTTTAGGTTGGGTATTAGAAAAAGGTTCTTCACCCAGAGGGTGGCTGGTCACTGGCACAGGCTCCCCGGAGAAGTGGTTACAGCACCAGTCTGACAGAGTTCAAGACACCATGTTCTCAGGCACATGGTGGGACAGAGCCAGGAGATGGACTCGATGATTCTTGTGGGTCCCTTCCAACTCATCATATTCTGTGATTCTGTGATTCCTTATATGCATCTTTTATCTTTCTTAAGACAAAGTCAGAAAATCTTGAGCTAACAATTACTCTGGCTGTTTATTTTGAAACTGTCCTTCTAAACTAACCCATTGTGATAAAACACAGAAAAATGTAAATACAGAAAACCCAAGACCTAAATATGATATGACATGAACATCACCCTTCTTTAATACTGCTGAAAACTTCAAGGCAGTTCTCTTCATTCATATACTGAACAGCAGAAAAGCCTCCAAAAATATACTTTCTTTTCCAGGAAGGGTTAACTGGGTTCCTGTTACTTAGCATCAATTTATTGATTTGCTTAAGAGAAAAGACTTTGTCAAATCTGTCATTGACAAAATCATCACACCATTTTTCCTACTTAAACTGGTAATATATTAATGTAGCTAACTTAGGATCAATCAAGACACTTCTAATATAAAGCCAAAACGAGTGATAAGAAGAGTCAGATTCATACTAACCACTTTTTAGCAGTGGATGTTATGGAGAAAGTCCATGAAATCTATATTGGCATAAGCAGCAATTAAAAAAACAAAAGGGGGCCACTTCAGAGTACAACCTGAAAATATGACTGCAAAATGTATGCCATAAAATATGAAATAGGAGATACAATCCTTTCAGCATAAATACTTTCCCTGCTGTAACTCTAAAACATTTTATCATTAAATTCACCAAAAATAAAGCTATTACAATCATTTGACACAGTTATTAAGCCATAGCAGATGTTACTTGATAATATAAATGTCTAGATATTAAAAAAAGCAGATTATAATAATGCTAGAGAATCCCTCTGAATTTTTTAATTGAACATGAACAGACACAAATGTGACAGCCAAGTGTTTAATCAAATCCACGTATTTCCATTTTTGGAAACTGTTGCTCATATGTGAAAGTTAAGAAAGACTGTAAAACCCCTTTTTCTCAAGAGCATCAATATTTTCCTTTTTCTTCTAAATTAAATCTGTTTGAGAAGTCTGTAGATGTTTCTTTCGCGGGTTCCCAAGAGCACAACTGCCAGATGCACTCTTGCATATATTTGACTAGTAAGAAGATGAAAAAAAAAAAGCCTAGACCAAACCCATGCTCGTACTTGTAATCTTCAAATACTAGGTTGAGTGGTGTCATCTAAACATGTAAACTACTCTGTTTCTATATATCTCTTTTTTGCCACTAGAAAGGCAGCAAACACTAAACTTTTTTAAAAAGTAGCTCCCTGTAGCTTAGCTATAAATAAAATATAAAATAATATGGGTATCAAATAAGAAGCCACATAATCTGAGTCACTAAATTTAAGATAGTTCTGTAGGTCTTCTGCTATAAACAGACAAACCTTTATGGCATTTCAGCTTGCTCTCTTGCATTCTGATGTTATTTAGACCGGAAAAATATATCCTTTTCACAAGTGATACGACATCTCTGATGATACTGACAAGAATAAGTATGATTAAGAATTCCATTCCAAAAAGATTTTAGAAGCGTGATTCTGAGTGGAAGGAAGGCACCAGACTAGAAATAAATTCAGTGAAGGTGAAGCTCTCTTTCAAAAGATCAAATCTACAATTGCCACATGATATATTAAAGTGTCTCAGTCTCCTTTGCTGGAGCCTTTATGGTGAGTACATGGATCTCAAGGGATCCACGCACAACATGCTGAAATCCACTACTTTTTAGTCCCTTCATGCTGAAATGGGCAACTAAAAGTAAGCAAGAACGATTAACATCAACTCATGACATTACAGTGTATTAGTACATTATAGTGGAGATATTTTGTCATTTGTGGTGAGGCATTTGCTGACACAACCTTAGCAGCAGTTCCTATTAGAGGAGCATACTTTTTCATTATATAATGATTATTTTCATTAGGAACAAAATGTTAAAGGAAAATACCTAGTCCCATCCTGTTTTGGAATAACTAAATCAGAATGGCATTTCGTCAGTGATTTTAAATGCCAGGCATTCTACCACGCCTTCCTCTGCCCAGTGTCCACAAAAAAGAATAAACTAAATCCACACGAGTAGTATGGGGACAGGAACTGCTGTGATAAGGGAGAATATAACTATTTCCTAAAAGTTTTGCTTCCAAAAGAATTCATGCAGGAATACAGCAATGCAATTAGCATAAACTTATTCAACTTGAAGTACATGCTGACAACCCTGCTAAAGCTTGAGAAGTTTCTGAACCAGAGACTGACTGAAATACATATGCTTCAGTCCTTTTCAGAATCAGAGAACAGATTCCCCTTTCCACCACTTTCACTGCTGTGCATTACTCTTTTTAAAACTCAATAGAGTACTCTCTCCTGAGTTGTTTCAATAGGAAAGGTTTCAACATAAAAATGACAAAACTGTTGAAAGCAAGAAGGTTTAAAATGTAGGGTTTGTGCAGCCAGACAACCTTGCTCCCAGGGTGTGTGTCTCAGGAGAGGCACTCCTGGCATGTCATGGAGCTGCACTTGCAAAGGCACCAGCTCACCATCAGCCCTAGCAAATGGACTGGTGTGGGGCTCACTGTCTTGGTTGCTTTGCTCTACCTGGACACCAAGAGGGCCATGTGGGATTCATGGCTCTCATCCACACATGGGAATTCAAACTACATCTTCACAGTTGTGAGCATGCATGCTCATGAGTCTTGAATCCACATGTGGATTGGGGTATCCTATTCTGCAGTGTAAAGTCCACCCAGCTGGCCGAAGGACTGGGTGGCATGGCAGCCATGCACAGCAGGATCCTGCAGTTTGGAGTCATTTACTCACCAAAACAGAAAATCTGTTGAAACCACAGATTGCAATGGCTGCTTTGAAGCCCATGATAGCAGTGTCCATTCAGAAGACATGCCAGAAGCTTTTGTATATGCTGAAGGGAATGGCCCTGATCCAAACCTTATGAGAGCTTCCAACAGGCCAACACTACTCATTTGCAGGTCAGAGACACATGAGAAGACAAAGACTTTGAGCCATATTTCTTGAATTTCTGCACCTGCTTCTAACATCCCAAGCCCTCCCCATCCTGCCTGAAGGAGCCCCCCTCATGTGGATGGGTCAGCTCCTCGGGCAGAGTTGCCTCTCCACATGCAGAGCTGCCACCCTTGCAGCAGCAACCTCACATCTCCATTTCTGGGGCTTGGGGCTGGCACCCTTTCAGACAAGTTGTTTCAACTTCTCCATTTTTGCCATCTCCATTCTGCTTTTTCTTATTTCCATTAGCCCTTGCCTTTCTCCTCCTCACATTACCTCATGCTTTAAAAAATTTGCAAAATGAAAAATAGAAACATTTTCTCACAGTAATTTCCTGTCCTGATGACCTTTCTTCCTTAGGAAGGAGCATGGAAACACTGTTTGGGAGGTTCTGAAGAGGTACAGGGACATGCTCTGTGCAGGACCAGATCTGTGGGCAGCACATGCTGCTGCCCAGGCTCAGTGTTTGCTGCCCATCTCAGGCTGTACCATGCAAACCGAGATTGAACTGACTCCAAAGAAACCAATAAAGTGTCAGCAGCTGACTCAGAACAATTTCAGCATCACTTTGGAAAGTATTTAAAAACACACACACATGCCAGAGGATTCAGAGCACATAAAAACTAGGTTAAAATAATGTTAAATATCTAAATTGACCCCCTGATAGTAGTTACAGCTCTTCCATATGTCTGCCTTAGCTCATGCTTTTGTCTCTGAGACTTCAGGAGTCAAACGAAGAGCATTATACTAATTATATACTATACCGTGGAGTATTTACAGCAATCCCTGTTACTAAGAACTGCCTGAGGTAAAAAGAGAGAGCAAAAGCTTTAATTCCTGCACTTTGAAGTAAATCAATCCCTTAACATTAATTGAATAGGACTTGCATATTGTAAATACTGTCTAGGTCAAAAAGCCAGTCTCACCCTTTTACATCCAATATCAAGACATTTCAAGTACACAGTACAAATGGTGAAGAAAAAAAAGTGATTTTTATGCCAAACAAGTTATCATTATTTTTCCTCATTCATAAAACAGGTTAATCAATCACAAATGTAAAATCTACAAAGCATAATTAAAAATCTGCCATATATTTATCAGAAGAAAACCAATTCTGTAAAGTCACAATACCTGGTGCAAAGCCTTTTAGAGAAGTCATAGGGAAAAGGTTGATTCTAAATTTGAGCACAAGAATTCCATAGGATAAAACTATATTATGTCACCTTGTTAGTCACAATGACAGCAAAAATACATCCTCATTTAAGCCAAATTTTTACTGTATTTGATCAAAGGTGAAATCAAATCCTGCTATAAATCAGAATACCCTTCTTTCTTGCTATCATCTCAAAACACCTTATATTTTAAGAATAATGCATTTTACAATGAGGTCCACATTTTTCTTTTTAAAAAAATGAATGTGCTGTAGCTCTGAAGCAGTTTATAAGGTTTAGTTCATAAATGAGTAATTTGGTTTCATTCATATAGTAGGATGGATTTTCCCAACAATACATATTGGTGCTTGATGGGATTTTCATGTGCCTCTCTGTGCTAGGCATTTGGTTACACTGGGCTCATGATTTCAATGACACTTGCAAAACAAAAGAGAAATCAGTTGCATCAGCCTACTTGCAAGAGAATCCACAGTACAGTTAAAAAATTCTTTGTGTTTCTGGGTTTTATTGATTTCATTTTGCTGAACATTTCTAAAAAGCGTGCAAGATCCACTACCTCCCCTGCCTGAGGAAAACATCTCTTTCTGTATTTATTTCCATACTGTAGATTGCATCCTAGCACTTGGACACTCCAGGAGTGTGCAAATGAATAGAGGTGGGGCTGGCTGACTAATAAAAGCCACCTCTGCAAACTCTATTGCCTCTTCAAAGTTCTACCTATATTATTGCTTCTCTTTTGGTGACTCCCCACTAATCCAAGCTAACAAACATGTTTTTAAGTGTTTGGTTATGCTCTGCAAGCATTTATCGGGGCACTGATTTCAGTTTATCCCAGATTCAGCAATTTAAGGTGAATCCCATGGTGAATCAAGATCAAAAGTGATCCCCTCAGGATACGCTTTGGGTCGCTGATGTACGATTTTCAGTTTATTCTGACTATGCTGGGAAATGAAATAACTTCAGTATTGAAAAAAAAATCACCTGGAGGATGAAACTGCAAAATGACATACGAATGCCTTCTTAATGGTGGGACTTAGAACAAAAAAATAAGCAAAATTTTCCTTTGCATCAAATACTGAAGAATTTGGCTGGCTGCAGTGATGGTTGGCAGAAAAACACAGCAAATGTCAACTGCCACCTTGGATGTCCTGAGAGGTAAAAAAACAGACTGCATGAAGCTTGCCAGCATATACACTTCTGCAGAGAAGGGAAAGAGTAACTGGTTATTTGAACCTTCTTATTACCTTTTCATTTTTCCACAGCTCTTTTTTTAAAAAGCAGTTGTGAAAGTTGTCAGAATTAAGTTCTATTAGTTAAATGAAAGTTCTATCAGTTAAATGAGAGGACTTTGCCTTTTGGACATGGAGAAGAGCCGAGTGAGAGTCCTATGCAGTTCCTCTTGGTGACCTCTGACCTCTCATCTCTGCAGGACAGGGTGGCACAGGGGTCTGAGAGGAAGGAGGAGACTTCCTTCACTGTCTTGTTCCCTGTTCAGGCTTACGAGTCCCTCTCAGTGGCTGCAACAGGGACTCTGCTGCATTCTGTCAGGTGCAGAAAGCAGTCTCATGGTGCAAACATCCATCAGAAATTAGATTAAGACCTCTGTCACTTCCAATTAGAAATTAGATGAAGATCTCTGTCACTTCCAAGAGTCTAGTGTGAAATCCATCGCTACCATTTGAGAGGGTGCTTGTTCAGGAAATTTACAGATTTGGAAGTTCTTCCATAAGTGGCCCTGTTTGGAGATCTCTAAACACCACAAAAATCAGGAAGCAGCAAAGCAAAATGCTTGAACAAAATGTACAGTTTGACAGGGTGATACTTAACTCCACTTACCACATTAACGTAATCATGGGCAGATGGCCAGAATCCTCATGTGTGGAGCCAATGAGCATATGCCAGACTACAAGGTGATCTTGCACATAAAGACTGTGCTCTTCTCAGCACAGTCCAGGCCCTGGGTGATTTCTGAGCACCGTGAAGAGCTTCTATGGAGTAAACCAGCACCTGTCACAATATTCTTTCTTTCTATGCTGACAGAAACAATCACATTAAAGGTCTTCAAGCAGAAGGTCAGCTTTTTTTGCCAATGGATTCTCAAGCTGCCCCATACCGACCACCCAGCCTCAGGATTTTGTCTCAGCTCCAGCTCTTGGGATCCTAGTTTTCATCCCTAGCTTTCTGCCTCTATTTTCCATTTCTTGCTTCCTTCGCTTCCACTCAGCACACACAAACCCTGAATTCCACTGAGGACCCAAACCATGTCAGTATATACTGCATAAGCATGCGCAGAGTTGTCCCAGGGATCTCCAGCCACAGCATCAAGAATAAAGAAACCTGCTTTGGCTAAATACAATGCCTGGTAGACTACAAAAGTGTGGGTGCTGCTTTGGGATTGTCAGATTATTCAAGTAGCAGAGGCAAGAGCCACTAAAACTCATCAGGGACAAAGTCATGCCATCTGGATTTCCAAAGCTTTTGAAAATGCATTTGGAAATGAACAACACACAACAGCTAATGCCATAGATATTTCACACTGGTAGACTAAGATGCAGATACCCAATTTACAGATAACACAACAGCTCCTTTTCCCTTAGTCATAAATTCCAGGATGATCAGATTCTGAATAGCACTCCCAGATACAAAAGAAAAATAGGGCAGATGATGAATATTTTATCGCTGAATTCTTGCTATACATAATCATATTATTTTATTATCTCATGCTGTGCAGGAAAAAAACCATGGGAAATGAGGCTAGATTTGTGAATGATAATAATAATTTGTCAAGCTGTTTGGTACAAGGATGAAAATACAATAAACCTGATTTTAAAAGTTGAGATAGGAAGATTGGCTACTGACATGAAATGGAAAAATGTGGAAGTGATTTAAGGGTATTAAAGAAATGTACAAGAGACTGCAGTACAATAATTTATATAGCAGGAGCAACAAAATAAAGTACAAGAAACACTAGAAAAAGCTGTATCTATTAAGAAACATGGCAATCATTTTGATAGTCCTGTGAAGAAAAGATGGATAAACTATCTCTTGTTACATGTTTCCACTTAAATTTCACCTTGACTTAGAAAAAGCTGTTTCCTTAGTACACTGCTCTTGGATTATGTTTAAATGGGGAATATCTTCTGCTAGTGGTACTCAGACACATATATTAAAATCCCCATTTCCAATGACATTTTCTAGAGTTCAAGTTTCCTTATGAATTACCACATGAAATTACATGTTTCAGTGTATTCAATCCGAATACTAATCACACACTAAACAAGCTTTTTAAAAAAAATTAAAAATAAAACCTTTTGGAATCACATAGACATATCTGAAGAGACAATGCAGAAGAAGCTCAAGAGAGGTGCTCAAAATCAATCACAGAAGCACAGAGGCTGGAAAGGACCCCTGGGAATCTCAAATCCAACCTCAGGCCTAAAGCATGTCCAGCTGGAGCAGGTTGCTCAGGGCCTTCACCAGTAGGGTTTGGATACCTGTAAGGATTGAGGTTCCTTACTGCAATTCAGCAGGGAAAAAACCTGACTAGAGCTGCTGTTTATGTGATAAATAATGACCCAGGTGTTTCAGCCACCAGCAAAGAAATGGAAAGGTGACACACAGATAAGGTAATCGTATTAACTCTGGCCATGGTGACCTGGCATTTCATTTGAAATGGAGTAGTTCTGTTCCTAACTGCTCTGCCTCTATTTTATTATTGGGAAAACACTTTAAAAACATAAAAAAGCAAAACCCATAGCAGCTGAAAGAAGAAAAAAAAAGTGATATAGCTTGAAGCACATTGACTGAGAATGTCAATGCAACATGTTGTTTTTACTTTTCAAGAAAGTTATCCTCATTCCTGACCTATCTTTGAAAGCTTTGAGCCTCTCCAGGCAGAACTTTAAGTCTCCACAGTTCAAGAGGGATTATGGACCGCATCAGTAATGCCCTAAACATGAACTTTTAAATATTGGCTTTTCAAATAACAACCAAAGGATCAGATGAGGCCAAGTATAAATATTGGCCTATGAACAGTGACTCAGACTGTCTGCATGACTCTTTGGTGTTTAAGGGGAACTAGTATCCAGCTGTCATATTTGATTATTTTAGTTAAAATCCCTCATACCAAGATTAGACATTGTGTACCCAGCCTGACTTGTAAGTCAATTTCCTTTGTTTCTAACTCTGTAGTAGAAGGTTAAAGCAGACCCTTCTTCTGATTCAGTAAAAAAAGCCCTTGAAACAGTGGGAGCCTCAGATACCTGAAAGGTTTATAATTAGTCAGCCTCTGCAAACTCCTTAAAAGATACCAGAAATTAAATACTGCTTAAGGTTCCACATACCTTTCCCCTCTTAATTAAAGAAAGTATAAAAGCAGAACTGAGATCTAAACCAAATTTCAGATATTTTTATCTGCTGTGCAATCTCAGGAGTCATGTATCAATTACCTCTAGAAAAGCTGCTTGGAAACTAGAGCCTGCCTGGGTGAAATTAAAGCAGGTTTTCTCCTTGGCTTGCAAATGATGCAGGAGCACCCCGGGATTCCATGATTTCTATGCCCTGTCATCCTGACTTTCACTGAGAGCTGCACTTCAAAGCCTCTTTGGTTTCAAAAATCAGAAACAGAGGTCAGAATGATAATGTTTCCCTGTTCTTTTTATTTCTGTATTAATAGATTAACTGAACATTCACTGTACCAACATCCAATTCAGAAATAATGCGTGGTCTCGCATGGCAAGAGCCAGGTGAATGCAGCCAGCCTCTGCATTTACCAGTCCAGAACCAGAACCCCCCAGCAGCATTCACAGCACACACCCAGAAGAGGTGCAAAGGCAGGAAGCATCAATCTGCACACAATGAAAGGTCAGATATTCACATCATGGGATATGTGGGACATTGTGCTTCTGAATACACATCCATAAACAATTGAAAGGAATTAAGGGCTTTTTTTTACCATTTCCTTTTTTCACCTCTAGCCTTTCCCAAGGTCTATAATTTTATATATACCTATATATCAATATGTATTTAATATTTGTTAGAATACTATGGGATAAAGCCCTGGATACAAGAGTGACACAAGGAGCTGGTTAAGATTCAAGGGTCATTCATTCCAAGCCTAGGAATGACGCATCTCAACAAAGAGGAAGTCAGGCAAAAATGCCAAGAGGCCTGCACGGATAACAAGGAGCCTCTGGACAAACTGAAACACAGAAAGGAAGCCTACAGGAAGGGAATGCTGAAGGGAATGGCCTTCAGCAAGAAGCAAGAACAGGTAGCCTGGGAGGAATACAGAGAGGTTGTCTGAGCTGCTAGGCATCAGGCTAGAAATGGTAAAGCCCTGAGAGAATTAAATCTGGACAGGTGCATCAAAGGCAACAGGAAAAACTGTACATCAGTAGTAAAAGGAAGACTAGGGAAAACAGGGGCCCTCTCCAGAAGGGAACAGGACAGCTGGTTACCCAGGATATGGAGAAGGCTGAAGTACTCCATGACTTTTTCGCCTTTGTCATGACCAGCAAGTGCTCCAGCCACACTGTCACAGAAGGAAAAGGCAGGAACTGGAAAAATGAACTGACCACTGTTGGAAAAGAACAGGTTTGAGATCATCCAAGGAACCTGAAGGTGACCAAGTCCATGGGACCTGATGAGATGTGTCTGTGGGTCCTGAGGGAATTGGATGAAGCCACTTTCCATAGTATTTGAGAAGTCGTGGCAGTCAGGTGACGTTCTCATTAACTGGAATCCCACTTTTAAAAAGGGAGAAAAAGAAGACCTGGGAAACTATATGTTGGTCAGTCTTACCTTGGTGCTCAGCCAGATCATGGACAATCATTCTGGAAGTTATGCTAAGGCACATGTTAAATAAGAAGGTGATTCCTGCCAGCTAACATGGTTTCACTAAGGGCAAACCATGTCTGTTATATTTGGTGGCCTGTTATAATGGTGCTATAGCACTGGTGGCAAAGGGACGAGCAAATGATGGACTATCTACCTGGACTTTTGGAAAGCACTTGACACTGTCTTGCCTGACATCCTTGTTCCCAAACTGAACAGGCATGGGTTTGACAGATGGACCACTGAGTAGATGGATGGATTGGCTGGATGATGACATCCAAAGTGTTGCCATCGATAGCTTGATATCCAAGTGGAGACCAGCGACAGGAGGTGTTCCTCAGGGGGTGATACTGGGACTGGTGCTGTTCAGTATCTTTGTCAGTGACGTGGGCAGTAGGATTGAGTGCACTTTCAGTGAGTTTGCTGATGACACCAGGCTGTGTGGTGTGACTGACACACGGGAGGGAAGGGATGCCAGAGAGACCTTGACAGGCTTGTGAGGTGGACCTGTGTGAATATCATAAATCTCAAAAATGCCAAGTAAAAGGTCCTGCACACAGGTCAGGGCAATCCCAAACACAAATACAGGCTGGGTGGAGAATGAACCGACATTAGCCCTGGGAAGAAGGACTTGGATGTGTTAGTTGATGAGAAGCCCAACATAACACAGCAATGAGTATGCTGGCAGCCCAGAAAGCCAACCATGTCCTGGGATTCATTCAAAGCAGCATTGCCAGCAGGTCAGGGGAGGTGATTCTGCCCCTCTGCTCTGCTCTCGTGAGACCTCATCTGGAGTGCTGTGTCCAGCTCTGGGGCACCCAACATAGGAAGGAAATGGATCTGTTTGAGTGAGTCCAAAAGAGGGTCATGAAAATGCTCAGAGGGCAGGAGTACTTCTCTTACAAAGACAGGCTGAGAGTTGGGGTTTTTCAGCATGGAAAAGAGAGGGTTCAGGGGAGACCTCACAGCAGCCTTCCTGTACCTGGAGGAGGCCTCCAAGAGAGCTGGAGAGAGGCTTTTTGCAAGGGCATGTATTGCAAGGACAAGGGGCAATTTAAAGCTGAAAGAGGGCAGGTTTAGATTGGCTATAAGGAAGAATTTTTTGCTATGAGGGTAGTGAGGCACAGGCAACCTCCCAGAAAAGTTTTCTATGTCCCATCCCTGCAAGGTTTAAGGCCAGGTTGGATGGGCATCTGAGTAACCTGGTCTAGTGGAAGGTGTCTGGGCCCACAGCAGAGGGCTTGGATGACCTGAGATGATCTTTAAGGTCCCTTCCAACCCAAACTGTTCTATGATTCTGTGATGAAATGCTGAGCTCTAGCATTGCCTTTGTGCAGAGGTGAGACAGGAAGAAAGACCCTTTACTTTATTTATGTAAGGTGTTGCTGACACGAAGGAGAAAGGCAGAGAGACCAAGCATCACTAAGAGCTGCACTTCAGTGTTCAGGGACTGGTGAAGCTTTTCTTATTGCCCAGCATTTCCTTACGTGTAGGTGTTTGATCTCCTTTAGGTGTCCTCCATTTTCTGTAGAAGAGCTTCAGAACTTCTTCAGAACCTCAGTCAGGGAATAAAAGTACCACAACTATTTGTTTTAGGTAATGTATCTTACTGAACTTGTTATTCTGATAAAGCTTCTCTTGAGGGCAAAGCACTGCACATTTCCAGTGAAATGCATAGACCTTACTTTGTAATTTCACTGAGGGTTGTTACACTGTGTGATCAACTTTGGCCTGGCTGCTTTGGGTGTAGACTTTCAAAAACAAAATCACAATTCCTCCGAGGCACCTTTAATACAAATTTAAAAATGCATGGATTGACCTTTATGTTACTGAATGAAGCCTTATATTTTTACCAGTTTTGGCAAGCTAGATCAAGAGAGGAAGGCAGATATTTCAGATGATGTTCTTTAGACAGGAAAAAAGGATAATAAGACAAACTGAGTTAAATGTGAAATACCTACCCAACTGCAAAAAAGCACAGGCCTCACAGCCCAGTGCATACACCAAGCCTGAAACATTCGTCTGATGCAAACAGTATCAGAAAATATCTTGTTTTGTTAAACAAAGCCTTACCTTTCTGCTACAGATTTCCTTGGGAAATAAAAATCCTCTCCTGCAAGGTAGGCAGCTGCAGTTCCACCTCCAAAATAGGTTTTCCTCAAGAGGGGAGCAATCCGGTTGTTTACCAATAACGCTCCTAAACCAGTTGGGAATCCAAAGATTTTATAGAATGAGATGGGGATAAAGTCAGCTTGGTGAATTCCCAGGTCTAATGGAGAACTGCTCACGTACGAAGCTGCATCTAGTAGAACAAACCACTTCCCCGGTATTTTTATGGGGCAGAGTTTTCCAGATTTTATGTCCTGTATCCATGAAAGGGGATATTTGGTACCAGAAAAATTGCTCTGAGCTGGATAAGAGAAAAGATGAGGTGTTGTGCAGTTTTGTTCTTCAGCCGGTAACCTGCTTTTTGCTAGCAGGATTTCCTTTGGTTTTATTGGAACAGACAAGACATTCATTGAGGCAGTTATGCCCCTCATGCCCACCACAGATGTGTGGCTGTCAGTTAGGTAACAAAATCGACTGCTCGGTTGCTTTGTGCCTTCAGGTATCCAAGGGAATGATTCTGCTATCAGCTTAAGTGCAGCTGTGCATCCAGATGTGAAAATGATGGTGTAATCCTCAGCAGTAGTGTGAAAGTGTTGCAATATTCTGAAAAATGAAAAAAAGAAAAATATCCATTTATTTTCTGATTTTTCTCTTTTATTGCTGAGTGATATATTTTGGTTTTTCTCCCCATAAGTTCTACTCTGACACCAGATATGAACAGAAGTAGACAACTTTTGCCAAATAGTACAATAAACTTCAACAAGGGAACCTGAATTGTTTCACCCACAAGAGACTCTTTCCAGTGTTGCAGTGAACGTGTCTGTGTTTTTGAGGATAGAAGCCAGTTCTTCCTGGCTCCAAATAGAGTGGCCAGTCTGGCCTCTCAGTGGGATCAGAATCAAGCCTGCATATAATTAAAATTACACTGTCCTTGAGAGAGACCAGTTTTACTGGCAAAGTATTAGGGTTTTCAGTTTACAAAATACTTAGAGCAGACAGAATATGTTTCAGTTAAGATAATCTACTTAAATAGTGGGCATCCAAATTAAGGGTCACAGTATTCAACAGGGAAACCTTAGCAAACAGCTTTGCTCCTTGCTTATGTTATTAACAATAGAAACATCAGGCAGCAAGAAGCAATACACATTTTCCATGTGCCTTAGCACAAAAGGCTGCAATCTCTGTATTCCACAAAGGTAGCCCAAACCAGAAGCAATTTAATGTTTTCCAATGAGCCGGACCATGAAGAGCAAAGGGGTCTCTTGAGACATGTCTATGCTACACATTCTTTGATGTCTTAACAGCACCTTGTTGGCTGTAAACTACCTTTTGTGAACACCATATGATATACCTTGTGGTACCCATGTTCGGTTGTGCATCTATTACTGTTTTGCAGTGTGCAAGATGAGTCTTTTCAGAGGCTGAGGGACAGATTCAGTTCAGTCACTTTTCTTACCTTTTTCACCTGATGGACTTCCACTGAATAATCTTTATAAAACTTTTACTAATATAAAGAGAAAATATAACAAATATCTAAGAGACATCAGCTTCAATGTATGGAGCAGAGCAAACAAAATTGAACCAGAGTTTACATGTTCCTGCTCAGAAATGCTCTCCAAGCACCTGGCAATCTGATCTATGGAATTCCAAGATGCAGACCAGCATTTAGAGAGTCTATGAATGCTGGTTTCCAATGTGTATAATTAAAAGTTTGCATGTTTTATATAAAAGGATATTCCCTTGCTGGTAGAGGCAGAGACTGAAGACACAGGTGCATTTCAATATAAGTTGCACAAAAGAAAAAATTCCAGTTAAAAATCCTGAAACATAGGACAGTGGTAAAATACTTTAAAATTTTATTTATCCAATCTGAAACACAAATGCTACAGGCAAAGGGTGTTAGAATTGTGTGGTGGGTGCAGCAGTCAGATAATAAACACTGGAAAAGAAACAATTACAATGGCTTTAATGATTTGCACTAAAAAAACACCCTACAAAGGCCCACTGAAATGATATAATAAGTACTCTTCTCAGTTGAAGAAAACTCTTATGGTAGTGGGAAGTACAAGACACAACAGATGGATTAATAGGCCCAAATGAGATTTGACTTTCTTGAGAACTTAAAGTTTTGAAAACTGATGCAAATGGTAGGTATTTTATGTCTTCTGGAAATAAAGAAAGAATTGCAGCTTTTATGAAGCATGGATTTAGGCTTTAGACATTCTGAGAAACCATTTGAAAGTATTCATAAGAATCTTTCTGAAATAGACGTGCTAGGGGATAGTTGCTGCAAGCATTCACAGCCCTAGACATAATTTTTAAAGACCATGTTCATAGAAACCAAACTTTTCTATTAGAGTTTAGAAACCCTGTTAGGGCTGAAGACAGGAACGATCACAGAAGTTTTTGTATTGGATATTGAGCTGACAGCCTGCCTCATTCATCGCTGTGACCTGCTCTTTCCGGTCACTGAATCACTCCCCCTTCCCCTACAGGGAGCTGTGCAGCCTCTCCCTCCATCACCTGCTTTACAGCTTGGAGCACGTGTATGTGTCCTATGGGACACCTGAGTGAAGGAACCTGAAACCCTCAGCCCAGCTGGCTGCAGGGTTACCACTCAGAAACATGCCCTGAATTTCAGTCCTGATATCAGCCTGCCTTTATTCTTCTTTCCTTGCGTTTACCTAGATACAGTAAAGGTGGAAAGAAGAGAAAACAAAAGTCCTAATTTCTTCTTCAGGGACAGAGAAGAAAAGCACTACACTTTTGTTTCTAGGGGAAAGGAATGGTGGAAAGTGGATTAGAAAGGAGGCTGAGTCTTTGTGATTATGGGCATAATTTTGTATATATTATTTGATGTGGTTTATTTTTGTATGCTCTACAGTCTTATTGGATAGGTCTTGAAATCATCACACTGATATAAACAAAACTGCAAAAAGGTTGTGCAATTCCAAGAAAAATGAACAACAACAACAACAATAAAGTAATCCAACAATAAAGTATCCAACTGTCTCTATTTTTACCTCTGTAAGCTGTAGGCCAAGTTATGTATTCACATGTAAGTGCACACACAGAATACACATTGAGCTAAAATCATAGTGATCGGAGCCAATTCTTAATATGTAACATGTTTTCATAAGAGTGAACTGACAAGAACAGCAACAAAAAGCAAGCTGAAGGCTATTATGAAGTCTGCTCCTCTTTTACTCTCTATAATTTCCCTGCTCTCCTCCCCACCCAGACTCTTTGTGCCATACTGTTATGATCCAAATAGTAAGGTTCTTTGGAAATATCTCTGCCTGAATTAAGGTGCAAACGAGACCATATGCCAGTCAATAGTATGTGTTTTATTTGATAGTAAATATGAGAGAGAGAGGGAGGAAAAGAGAGAAAAAGAGAAGTAGGAAAAGAGGTGGGGGGGACAGAAAGAAGGAGAAAGAAAATATCACCATCCGTGGATCACAACAATGTTGTGTTGATCCTCTCCAGCTGGTCTTCTTGGTGGTGGTGGTCCCCCCGAGAAGCACAGAATGCCATGGGTTAATATACACTCAGGCCAGGGGCAATGTCCAGGCATGTCCCCCAGGGGAGGGGCAGTCTCTAGCCGCAGACTCTGCTTGCATCACCTGCACTCCTGTGGTGCAAGACCTAGCACTTTGGGGGGTCTGTGATGGACTGTGACTCCCCCTCAGCTCCTCTCACGTGAAAGTCCCGTGGATGTGGCCTGTGGGGTTGGGGGTTCCACAGCTGGGCCAGTTTGTGTAATGGAGGATGGTTGTTTATTGCCTCTGACCAGAGGTTATGCCATGCACCCCAAACTTCCTCCTCCCCCCTCAGCTGGGGGGGAAGTCTGTGCAAACCTGGCTTCTGTGAGCTGTGCTCTGCCCCCACCCAAAACTCAAACAGGGATGATCCTTAGTCCAGCTGGTGGCTTTGGCCTTTGTGTATGCATACCTTTCCCTCAGTTTGAGATGATTGAACAATAGGTTTCCCTTTATCTAATCTCAGCAGTTTGACTCAGTCCAAAGTCCCAGTCAGGTATCTTCAGGAAGGCTTCTTTGATTGCACCTTCTTTATACACTTTTTTGTTATAATGAGCAAAACTTTGTAGCAATGTTTGAGGCATGAACTATTTCAGTCTCTGACACATGAAGGCTCAGTGCCAGGTGAGACACACCTGGGTAAAATGCCAAATTTTGCTTAAGAATAATACCTGGAGTTCTCCATCTGAATTTTATTTGCTTACCACAGCACCTAGTTCCACCAAAAGACGCTGTTAAATTACTACAGCTGGAATGCAGGAACAGTGGAATGGGATTTAATAATGGGATGCTGTTGCCCAACCATGAATATCAGAGCCAGTGAGTACTTTTATTAAACATTTTCAGAATTTTACAAAACAATAAGTACTATTTTGGATTGTTAAGGCTCACAAATAGTGACAGCTCTATGTTTAATTCATAAGTGACTGACAAAGCTCATTGGTATTTTAACTATATTTAGTTTTAATTCATTCAAATTCAGAAATAGCTGAACAGTTCTGAAATAAAATCCCTGACACAACACTGATGTATTCTCTATTCAGCTCAGTACCAGAAACTGACTTTCACAAGAAAAAAATAAAGCTGTAGGGTTAACTTTTCAAAAGTCTACAAATAAATTAGAGCTGCTTTTTCAAAAAGACATTTAAGTTCCTAGAGCTAGAGAAACAACCAAGTTATATTTCTAATTGACTAAGATAGGAAATAGATTATTTTGTGAATTAAATTAGATACCTATTGCATTTTCAGTCTCCAAATGCCTTATAAAATTGCTATGACTCCAGTTCTTGCAAAAGAGTTGGAATTTTTAAAGTCAGACTTACATTTTGATTGAACTATTTCTAACCTTGAAAAGGAAAACAAATAAATAAATAGCAACTAAGTTTAGGGAATTTCCTTCTCCAGAATGATTTCTGATGTGCAGAGCAGAAAAGCTTCAAGCACCTCAGAATAAGGTTTATAAAATGAATACTACAAACTCCTGAACTAGAGCAGCACTCCCATGATAAAATCAGAGCGCATGCAGGGATAGAAAACTGCAATACATCTCAATGACTTCTGCAGCCCACAGTACTACATCCTCTGTTTTGACATGGATATTGGGAAGCACTGGCTATTACACACAGAATTCCTAATGCTGTCTGTCTTCATTCAAGACATACCCCATTACAGTGAAATGCAGTACACCTTTATTACACTCCAGGAAGATTTATAGCCATATTTAAGGTCGCCGTTGGCAGCAGGACTAAAGACTTGCGGTAGAAAACTGATAACTTGATCTACTACAGCTCACAGCTGCAAAGAGCAGTGGCATTTTACAGTATTACAAATTTCCACTTTTCAAAGGACTCTTTGGGAGGAACAACTAAGAGGGTAATAGTTTCATTAAACATGAATACAACTGTGCCATCATTTACAAGATGGAGAAAGGCTGAAGAACTAAACCCAGTCCCTTGTTGGGTCAGGCTGGCAAGGTGGGGGAGGAAGCTGCAAACTCCTTCTTTGCAGTGCATTGAAGACCCACCACAAGCAGCCACCTCTTCTCCTCCTCCTCTCAAAATCCCCAGGAGCACAGATCGCAACATAGATCATGAAAGCTGTCCAGAAAGCAGGCACTGAAAATGCCCCACTTGACCACACTTCCCTGTGGGTGTTTCTATTCTGAGACCTCTCTGTTAGCTGGTGTTTATTCATTTTTAAAAGTTGCCATGAGACTTTTGTATCTTTATGACAACAGTTGAGCCAAAATGCCTTTCCACTTCAAAGTAAACACTGGCAAAGAAAGTCAATTTTCAACACAACCAAGCCTACTGCCTCATTTTATATATTTAATACACACAAAATGAACATCAGGCTTTATATTTAAAGATTTCTATAATCAAGTCATATATTTAGATGGAAATAGTCACATTATCTAACTTATGCAAAAGTGCAGATTAATAGTTTTATTAGAACTATCACTCCACAGTGCCACTGGCAGCTCTGCAGAAGGTAAAGGCTACTATTTGCTCAGCTACCTTAGGGACACTGTGACACTCAAAGTTAGATGAGAGAGATGCTCTCCAAAGCTGCTGCATGGCTACCATTCCCTCATGCAAGAAGCCTCATGTTCTTCCTTGACATCAGCTCTTTGTAGCTCTCAGCAGATCAGTAGCAGCTCTCTCACAAACTTAGATATTCCCATACTATACCATTTCCATTACAGCCTCCAGAAATTCAGTGGATTGACATGGCTTTTCTTCCATGCTGGTAGGCTTAAAGTACTTCTAAAATATGTTTTATATCAATTTCTCTCTATTCAAGCCTACCTTTTGAAAACAGCTGTAAAAAGCTGAAGAGCAACTTTGCTAGGTTTGCTTCCCTCCAGACTTTAATTCCAAGTGGTGGAAACATTTCTATCTCTAGTTGGTGAGATCAAAATATGGTCAAGGAGTTTGTGGTTTACATGCTTTATAATTGTATTCACAATTTCATTTGGATTGTTTATGAGTTTCCATAAATATCATCAGTACAGTGATTCTCTAGTAAGTAGTTGATCTATATAAAAAAACCCTTATAAAAATTTAAATATGGCCATTGTAACAAGAGATTCAGATTTGAAGACAGAAGGATAGTTACCTATTCAACAGGTAAGTTTAAGTAGCACTTTATAAAGCAAACTTTTCAGCTGCACATTTACATCTACATTTTTTGAAACATTTTTTTCAGCGTCATGCTACCCAGATTCACAAATTCAGCTTGGACTTGTATTGAGAGATGCTTACCTTGGGCCTTAGAAATATTATCACATTGTTTTCTGTTTCATGGAAACTCTGTGCAGATGTAACATGTTGTTATTTAATGAATAGGTTTTGTAGGTATAAAATTAAAAAAATTACTTTTGAGTCAGAAAATACATGATTTTTATTTAAATTCTTTTAAATTTCATTTTATTTTATTTAAATTCTTTAACTGACATTTTAATACTTTCTGCACACATTTGCAAGTGGGAAGTATAGACAGAGGCTGCATCTACATTTCTGGGTAAGAGCATTTTAACATTCCTCATTTATTAATTAAGAGTCAGCTGCAGTGATCAAAGCAGCCAACAGAAAAACTCCCATCAACTTTTGTGAGAGTTCCTCAGGTCTTGTAAATCACTGTGGCTGTTCTGGAGCAGGACCCAGCCCCTGCTTTCAGGCTTAACCTCATGTGCAGCAGCAATTTTGTACATGTTTTTCTCTCTATGTTTATAGAGAAAAAGGAAAAGAAGATGTGGTTCTCTTCAATGAAGAAGGATACCACAGAAAAGGATACACTCAACATAAAATGCAAATTTTCTTTAACTTCTGTCACTGACAGAAGTGATAGCTTACATCTATATCCATGAGAGGAATGCTCCAGTTTAAAACACTAAAAAGACAGGCCTTCTGGGTACAAAATATATCTTATTTTGTAAAGACAAGGTCTATTCAATAGAGTATCTCAAAGCACCAAGTTATATTCTTCTTGTAAACTCCTAATCCAAAGAAAAGAAAATTAAAATCTATAAACGCTTTAAAGAATCAAACATACTCAAGCAGGAAAAAAAAATTACCAAATCTGTCTTCCTCCAGAAAAACATTTACTTAATGAAAAAAGCTGTTGAAAAGGCTTAGTTTTGGTTGGGTTTGTTTGTTTGATTGGTTAGTTTTGTTGGTTTGGTTTGGTTTTGGGGGGTTTGTGTTTTTTGGGGTTTTTTTTGGTGGGTGTTTTTGTGGGTTTTAGTTCTTTTGGTTGGTTGGTTGGTTTTGGTTCATTCTGTTTTGTTTTCTTTTGTTTTTTTACTTACAGCAATGTTTTTAACAGAAATCTATACTATATCACCTCTGCAACCTGTGCAGCTAATCCAGTGGAGATCCACAAATTTGAAGGATTTGCCCATGGATTAATACCAGCATGGGAAAGAGCACTGGGATAAATAATCCTTTATAGTTCTCTCTCAAAGCTTCCTCAGTCAGTCCCCTTTTCTGTTTCAATTTCCTTTCTCATACTGACAATGCACAAATTTAAATTTTTCAGAGTACATGCTAACAGTGAAATAACTGCACACTGCCTTGTTTATCCTCACTAGTTACATACACATAAACTTTTTTTCTGACCATTTTGTTTGAAAGGCACTCATTCTGAACTCAGCTTATTCCCCTTAGTGCTTGCATATGAGTGATTAGGATTTTACCCATTGACATGGCTGTTGTTTATTTGTTCCCTGGAGACAAAATAAATGATTAGACGGAACGTACCTCTTAAGTTCCACTTGGCACAGGCAGGTGATGGAAAAATGCCCTCCTTGTATTTGAAAGCATTACTTTCTTTTGGCATTCACTCTCAGCCATCTGATTTGAAGCATTATAATCCCTTACATTTATTCCCCTGTCCAATTCACTGGAGACACACTGTGGAAATACCTGTTTGCTTACAGAGGGTCATAGTCAGTCTTCACCAAACAAATCCCCTCTCCAGCTCTGCAAAGCTGGCAGCACAGCAGAATGCCTGGTGTTTCCCTCACACAACAGCTTTAAAAGAGCAGGAGCTCTTTAATGGCCACAAAACATCTTCCTGCAGGAAAAGATGCTTTGATGAACAAAGCCTATGAGAAAGCACACATCCTGAGTGAGAGGTGTTGACCCTCATTACTCATTTCAAAGTGCACATACAGAAGGTGTTCAGTGTCACTCCTGGCACACTGGCAGAGCAAACTACAAATAAGGGTGGTATTATGGCTCTGCATGTAATCAAAAGAGCAGAACAATCAGAAGGACTCAAAATCCACAAAATCCCATACTACAAGTGACCTGTTGGTACAGTTTGCTCTAACATACAACTGTAACTCCTCTCACTGACAAGTTTCTAATGCCTGTAACTTCCTAGATATAGCAAAAACCCCTGGGTAACTGTTTTCTTTGAAATTAAATGTTATTTTTCTGTGTAGCGAGGGAAGATCAATAGTTACGTGATTTTAAAACCACTTTGTAGATATTTTTTCTGAGTAAGATCAGCCAGATCTGTTTATTTCAGTACTTGAACAACTGCCAAAAATTTGTAAAAACACCCATGAAACCTAGTATTTTCATTAATTAGGACACAAATGTCTCTGAAAATTTATACCATAGGTTCTTTAAAGGAAAATTCACCACCTGCTATTCAAGTAATCAGAAAAGAAAGAGAAAAAATAACCCATATTTTAGGAAACTGTTTAAGCAGAACTAGCCATAAACATCAAACAGTTCATGAACTAACCATTCCAAAATGTATTTGCACAAACTAATTGCCAAACTGAAAAATCACAAATTAATATGAATCAGTTTTTAAATAATTCGTGTATTAGAATTCAAGCTATTTCTGTACAAGATCGCAGGAGTCATTACGAGGAGGCAAAGTTAAAAACAAGCATAGAAGATTTCGTGCATGGACTAGCATATCACCTCGGTCTAGGCAACTTCAGCATGAGATATTTTCAATACAGTAGCTTCCTCATAAGTTAAATCAAACACCTAAAGTCACTGCATTTTCCCTTTCCAAATTCCTCTTACCTGGCACGGACCGTAAGTTTTATATTTAGGCATCACATGAACAGAAATGAGGAACACAACAAGATTTGCTTCAATGGTGAACACTCAAAACAGCACAATACCAGCCAGAGATGTAATTTCTACCACGAATAGGTGCAATATCCTATTCACAGGCTACAGGAACAAATTAAAGGGTGTGCATATGGAAATTTGTATCACCCTTGGACATCTACACTGTGGACACCAGAGCACATCACTCTTTAGAGCCACCCAAAGACCACAGGCCCTGCACCAAGAAGCTCATCTGACCTAAGACAGAGGTCTGCTTCAGGCTAAGATGTCTCACCCTGGACATGTCCAGATCTTTCCATTCATATGAAAGGCATCTAAATGCCTTGTGCACCATACACAGCCACGCTTATTCAGCTCAACCTCAGCATCTTTGGAGCACAATCATTCCTCTTCCCAATCTTACTTAGTAAGTCCTGATCTCTGACCTTTTCATGTGTTCCAAGCTCCTGCTAGGGAGACTCAGTGTTGCAGTGTCTAATTAATGCCGCTAATGACAGCAAGCATCACTGCCATAAGGCCTGCCTACCTGCCACAGAGATATTTGCTGGTAACTGGTCAGAAGTTACTACACTTTGTTTTCTGATTCTTGGAAAGTGGAGCATAACAGTTGGCTATTTTCATCAGCATAACAAGTATAAATTTGTAAAGGCTTTTTCAGGAAAAAAGATTAAAAAAAAAAGAAAGAAAAGCATACTTAGGTGTTTTGATTGTTCCACCTTCTCAAGTTTTTACAGTGGCTAACCTTTTAAGTAACAGCAGATAATAAATTAAATATTCTTTAGGGTGCTAAAAAAAACTTCATAAACTGGCCTATTTTTTTTAAAACTTAAATAACATACCATTGCTTCCAATCTTTTTTAAACACTATTTTTTGTTTAACTTTTATTTAGTGGAATTTGTTTCCAGATCAGTTGTGGCCTTTAAACCGTGTACTTCTGTGATGTCTTCAGCCATGGTGGTTTGTAGTTGTTTTGTAGCCATTTAAAAAACTATACCAATTTTTTCCTGGAACAGTGTGTCACATACCCCAGTCACTCTGACTCCAGCCAATCTCTTTTCCCTGTAGGTGCCAGAGAATGGACATGTGACAATGAGTCCCATGACCTGTTTACAAAATGGATTTGCTATCACATAAGCTTAACCTGCTTGTTGCCTGATATTTTAGATTGTAAGGCGTGAGTAACAAAGCATACCTGCAGAAGCATAACCCAGCAGCTCTCACACTCTCCAGCAACATTTAGGCTTATTCTGTGGTGCATGAGTCAAGCACAGACACATCCTCACTGAGTCTTCCATTACTTATTTAGTCTTTTTGGGGTGGTATTTCCTGGGAACAAGGTAGGTTTGCGAGGTAGGAGTGCTGTGTAGAGAAGCCTGTGCAACTCCCATGTACCAGGGTTTCTCTACACCTGCTCCAAGCAAGTCCATCCCGTCCTGAGTGCCAGTGATCTAAGTACTGCAGTTGTGACAAGGTGTGTGGGTCCCAAGCACTCCCACATTACTTGTGGTTATCAGAAAATGGATACACCAGCATCTGTAGCCTGTGAAGAGTTTATCTGCCCACCTCCTTGGTAGGATGAGCCACTTGGAAGACATCTTCCCAATGCTGAGATCTATCTGATGGTTTCTACTTCAATTCCTGCTCTGAAACAAGGCCTTGATCCTAATCTTGAAACATATCAACTACAAATAAATTTTGATCACATCAGTGATCACAAATGCATTGCCAACTCTTTAATATTAATATTTTTCTCTGGAAAAATTGCAAAATACAGGATGAAAGGAAACAAAGACACAATGCTTTCATGCCAAAAGGAGTCAACTACATAAAATGGACCCGTAGTGGTGATTAAGTACTCTGATCCCAAATGTCCAGAAGCCCAGGAACTGACCATTTCCAGGATAACCTTTTGGAACCTCCTTTACAACATATTGCCACAGTATGACTGATGGTCTGACCACAAAAAAAATCAGACCCCCTGCCAGAGCTTTCTTGCTCAAGAGAAAAAAAAGAGTTATGAAGAAAGGATAATTTCTTGCAATTCATAAAAGGTCTGTACACTGAGTTCACAATTATTTGAGAAATACTTGGGCCCAGAACTTCAGAGGTACTCAGGTGCTTAAGTGGGAATTACATAATTTTGTGAATCTGGGTCTCAGTTACTATGGTGACAGGGACTATGGGAAATGCTCGTACATATATATAGGCCTTATTTCATCAAGGGTAGCTTTTCAAGTACTGTGCTTTTGTCTGGAAATTACTTTAGATGAAGATGTTAATCTGAAATCATCTCAGTCTGCTTTCAAAATACAGAGGGCTTACATAAATCTGTTTACGCATTTCAACAGCATTTTACTTTACATGGCATAGGTATCCCACCAAATCAGACAAATCCTCAACAGCAGTTTGCACTTCACCTTGCTGTGGAGAAAAGCCACAAGAGTGAAGCTTGGAAGACAGCTGGCCACGATTTATTTGCCATTTGTTTTTCATGTGATGTGATGTCCCAGTTCAGCAGCGTAGCTCTGATTCTACTTTCTTGGAAGAACATGGAAGCAGTTTTCACAAAACTGTAAAAACTTTCTGAAGGGCACCGACAATAATATGAAGAACACAGCCAGTAAGTCTTGGCACATGAATTCCTGAAACCTGCAAGACTCATAATTTGGTAAAACAGTGCATTATCCAATCACTTGTGAGACAAAAATAATACGATATCATCGATTCTTTGTGAAACCATCTTGGTGACCCTAATTACAGAAGCACTCAAATGTGAAAGGCTTTTCTGCTTGTTTGTTGAGCTGACCAAAGGATTCTGTGTCAGTGTGCACTTGCTGCATGCTGTTCCCACTGAACCACATTCTTGTGTTGGCTCAAATAGCCCCAAGATTTCCCAGAAACTGTGAATGGATGTTTTTTCATATGGGAAACATCACTTCTGCCTGTCAAGTTGCTCTTCGTTCACCTTAAATCCCGACAATTGAGCTTCCAGTACTCCTGGCAGTTGACAGAGAAACTGTTTGACACATGATGAATGCAACAAGGCATAAATGGCTGTTGAGGGATAGCCTTAAAACAAAGCTGCTGGCAATCTACAACATCAGGGAAATAGAAACAATAAAAGCATTTTAAGGAGCTCACAAGTGACATTTTTGAATAATAAAATGAAAGAAGCTTACAGAAAACTTAAAACAAAACCTGTAGGATCATAAAACCTCCATATAAAAGCCACTGCTTTATTAATTGAACACAAAATATGAACCAAAATCAAGAATCAGATGCTGCATAAGTGAGAGAGATAAGAGAAATTCTTTGTGACTTTCTGCAATCCTTCCCATCTTTTCTGAAGATCATTCTGTTCAAGCCAAAACATGGACATGACAATTATAAACTGAAGCTAATGCTGTTTAAAGTGTCCCATTGGTTAATCCTGATATAAATTAGATGCTATTGATTAGAAAATTCACTGCAGAATATACATATGAAATCACCTTTCCTTGTTATAAACATCAAGAAATCAAAATTAACTAAAAACATGTTAGTTATTTCATATAATCCTTCTACATTTCAATCTCATCTTGTAGAGCTTCTAGTCAGAAAATCTGAGTTAGAAAATGCAGTGGTTGTCCTCAATTTCTCTTTTTGTCACTCCCTAGTTTCTAGAAGATAGAAACCTGACCCAGGAAGCTAGAAAATCCAGATGTGAAGCGGTCAGTCCATATATGGAAATACACACCTATATGGAAATACACACCTACGTTGCCTTTATTCTGTGAAACATTCTGAAGAGAAAATTCATCACTGCAACCTCAGCAGAGCCAATTACAACTAGGACTAATACTTAGGAAACTATTTCTGGCACTCCAAGTGTGCCACCCTGCATAGCAAAGCTAAAAAAAAAAAAAAAAAAAAAAAAAAAAAAGGTCAGGGAAAAAATCTCAAAATGAGCAGACTACTCACATGCGTAGGATATTGCCATGCACAAGATAACACACTGTGCTCAGCTGAAACAAAATACTCAGCATCTTGTGGATGGATCACACCTTCAAAACAGTGATGAAGTTGACTTTTTAACTTCAAGTTTCTTTACAGAACAAAAGCAGAAAAAACCAACAACCTGGGATAGAAAAACCTCAGCATACTTAACTTCTTTGAAGTGCTGTTTTAAAGGGATGATTAACAGTTAAGAACATTTGCAAAAATTTCCTACTCCAGGTATCAGTGACCTTAAAAAATGCCCGAAGTAACACATTGCAGCTGACAACTGAAATTTGCACTGTAGCCTTTCACCACTCGAGCTGACACCATGTGTTGAGCGAGAAAAGCGGGAATACTCATTCTTAAGCACATGCAGATACACTGAAATTGCCTTATTCAAAGTTGGATAACTTCACAGTACTGTCCATGTTCATGCACTGGCAAAAACTTTGCTCCTCATTACAAGATTTCCTGGTTTTGTTGTTGTTCAGGGAAGGGGTTAATTATTCTTCTTGTTTTCATTGGCAAATATGTGGTCATTTTAACAGAACTAATGGTTGTGACAACATGGATGCAATTCCTGTCAAGGTATGCTTTAAAGGGGCACATGTGTTGTTACATACTCACAGCTGCATAAAAGGAAGCCCTCTGCCCTTGATTACATTCAAGGTAAAATATGGTCTAGAATTTATTGCTACTGGGATCCAAAAGTCCTGAAAGTGTATTCAAGCTAAAACAAAAGACTGGGTACATTCGTGCATTATCTTATATGGGGATGAAACCCTTTTGGGAAAAATGTAATTAAGGGAATAAATCTTTCACTAGACATAGATTTAACCTATAACCCTCTTGCAATAGGGAATCTAGGCATTCTATAAATTCATTGAAATTGGAAAGCTCTATTAACGGCTGGAAAAAATACATTCCACAACAACTAGAAATTGCAACAGCCTCTGTGTTACCCTGCAGCACCACAGTACAATAACCTAGTTCTTGTGAAAGTGATCTCTTCTCAAATACAAACCAGAGGGGATGTGAGCAGTAAGATCTGATCAGAGTTTTAGAGATCTACTAAAGCTGTTCTCCACAGTCCTGGACTCAGACTCCAACAGGATCAAGTCACATTTCATATACATGAAGTAGGAGAACAGAATTCCAACGTGTTTACTTACTAAGTTTTTTCAGTTAAAATCTACTCTCTTCCTGGTTTGTACTTTTAAACTCTACCTATCATAATTTTAACACCATTTTGGAAGATTTGTCACACCTCTGATGCTTGATATTAGCTTTGGTAACATCTAATATCATGAGGAACAGAATGAAAAGGGAATATATTTGATGAATATTTATTCAAAGTTCTAAGGACACTCGTGGTGCGTATGTCTGTGCCCTTTGTACATTGCTTTCTGCAAACATTCCAGCAAATGTACAGCAAGTATAAATGATTACAGAATGTTCTAGGAAGGTAAATACTGAACTTGTAATTGTACACTAGAAATCTAATTCTAAGAGCTATGTTCCAAAGGCCAAAGGCAGAGGCTTAACACACATGCTGCATCTCATTAAAAGGTTCAAATTTTGAATTACAAGATCTCAAAATTAATTGCTGGCAAGCATTCCCTTCAACAAGGATGTCAGCAAATTATTTGCTGAATAACAAACCATGCTTGCGAGCAGTCTAATTTTTATGGACAATTTCCAGAATAAGTGATATGAAATTGCCAATGCAGAATAAGTAATTTTTTTTTTGCTCAGCTTGTGGTTATCAGCTCACCAGGAATTTTTCCAGAAATGGAATCAAAATGCACCTTTTTTTCAGAAGCTGTATTTAAATACAAGTCAATCCCAGAAGCATGTGTGAAAGTCCATTGTACTGCAGTATATATTTTTAGCTATTAAACTTCAGATTTCATTAAGTGTTTGTTCAATGTGACAGAGCAGCAGGAGGTAAGTGCTCTGGTGTATCGTTTCGTACTTTTTAATCATCTGTCTATACCATCTGGCTGCAACTCAACACTGCATGTCCCTAAAACAAAGGTAGATGCATGAATTGTCAAGAGATGCCATCAAAGTAAGTTACCTATGAGTATTAGCAGAAGAAGTCAGAAACAGTAAGTCGTCTGCTATAAAAAGCAGAAGGGCTTGTTCCAAAAGTACTTCGCTTGTGATTCAAAGACAATTAACTGTGAAGGATACAAGATACTTTATGCGTTGCTGCTCATTCACATTATAGATCTACTGGGCTCTTTTTCATTATGCATAATTTTTTACCAAAGAAAAGGGCAAGAATTGCATAGATATTTTCAAACTTGCAGTTGGATTGTTTTGAAACTATGCCTTTCCTCTATGTAACAATATTTTCATAGCAACATAAAAATAAAGGTGTAGTTACAGCCTCTTGCACAAAACCTTCAAGAATGCAAATTAGTCCAAACTATTAGGCAAAAACTTGCTCTGTTGAGATTGGGCAGCTATCAATCAGGCTTTTATTCAACATGTGTAGATGTTGTCTGCTAAGCCAGTGCTCGTTAGAGTATGTTTGGCACTGCATGTATTGCTACATATTTGGACAGCCTGGGTCGATAGGCTGGGGACAATAGTATGAGATTCAACAAAGTGAAGTGCCAGGTCCTGCACTTCAGTCACAAAAACCCTGTGCAGTGCCACGGGCTGGGGGCAGAGTGGAAAACTGCCCATTGGAAAAGGACCTGGGCACACTGGTAAACAGCAGCTGAACATGAGCCAGCAGTGTGCCCAGGTGGCTAAGGAGGCCAAAGGCATCCTGGACTGAATCAAAACCTGTGTGTCCAGCAGGACCAGGGTAGTGATCATTCCCCTGTACTCAGCACTGGTGAGGTTGCACCTCAAGTCCTGTGTCCAGGTTTGGGCCAAAGACACTGGGTCCAGAGAGAAAATCACATAAAGAGTGGCTGAGGGAGCTGGAGTTGTTTAGCCTGGAGAGAAGGAAGCTTGGGGGTGACCTTACAGCTCTCTACAACCACCTGAAAGGAGGTTTCAGCAAGGTGGGGGTCAGCCTCTCCTCCGAGGCAACAAGTGACAGGACAAGAGGAAATGGCCTCAAGCTGTGGCAGGGCAGGTTCAGGTTGGACATCAGAAAGAATTTCTTCACTGAAAGTTGGTTAAGCATTGGAACAGGATGCCCAGGGAAGTGGTGGAGTCACCATCCCTGAAAGCATTAAAAAAATGACCGGAGGTGCTCTGTATTAATTGACAAGGTGGTGTTCAGACACAGGTTGGACCTGACGGTTGTGGAGGTCTTCTCCCTTCTTAATGATTCTGTGATTCTGTAAGTCTGTATGCCTCAGAGTAGCTTTGGCCATTTTACTTCTGGTGGTCAGCTCTTGCTACTCATTAGAGAGCTGCTGTCAGGCTCACCAGCAAAGTGTTAGAACTGGGAATCTGCACTCAGTGATCCACTCACCTGTCTTACCATATTGTTTAGACCACTGCCCCTACAGAAATATATATTCTGGTTAGGGTCCTGCAGTTAGAGTTAGGAAGCTAAGAGCCCTTGCTCTGTGCCTCCAAAATTTCCCGTTCTAAAAGATCCTAGCTGTGTTTTTGTTCACCTTTTCATTCCCACTAGCCAAAATCTATACTTACATTTACAACAGAACAGCAGAAACCAGAAGCAATGGGATTTGCTTAGTGGACAGCCCTGTTCCAGGGTGTTGCACTTCCCAAGGAGCTCCAGAGGTTAAAAAGGTGTTTCTCCACAGTATCACGAAGTGGGAAATTTCTGTACTCTACTGAGACCTCCCTGTAAACCATTTACTCCTGCTGAAACAACCACTGCCATTTCTGGTGTCCTCACTGCACATTTTGGTTAGAGGTCTGCTTATATCAAAGTGTCACATCGCTTGTAGGAATCCAGAAACAGGACCTTTACAAAAGAATATGAAAGATATAAAGCTCTGTTTATATTTATTGATTCTTTATTGACTACTGAGTCTTGAGTTACTGCTTCAAAAAATAGGTAGGTGTGCAGTGCCACTGATACACCATGTTTGTACCATGTAAAGAACTTCAAAAAGCTCTCGGAATACACCTCTGAAGGCAGAACACTCACAGTAGCCAGCAATAAAGCAGCTTCTGCTGTAGCGTGTCAGTTTTTGCCTGACAGATGTTGGGCAGGTTCTCCAATTCCCTGCATAGAGCTACTGATTGATTTGTTTCTTTTCTTGAAGCAGGAAGGTTACTGCTTCCTCTGCTGCTGTCTTCCCCTCCTCCCTCCCATTTGGCAGCTATTACTGAAAACTCCTGCAGCAACAGCTATCACTTCAAATCCTGTCTATTTTTCACTGGAAGCAGCAGATGTACCCATAACACTTCACTAAAGTTAGAAAGGGAGGGTTGACATGACATATCTGTACTACAAGTGCACTGCAGGTTTATTGGGTGCTTAAGCCGCAGTTCAGGAGAGTATTTAAGCATGTCTTTAACTCTCAGTGTTTACCCATTGTTTTCAATTTATCTGCAATTACACACATACCTAAAAACCTTCTTGAACTGAGACATTACACAGTAAATTTCTCACATTCATCCTTCTTCCTCAACCCCCATAAATTATTCAAATGTCGTAAATGTCATAACAATTTTATAAGCTGTTCAACAGTTCTTTATTCAACATTGAGACATACTGACTATTTTTGTCTAACCACAGGGTCAAGCAGCAAAATGAAAGTAGACTGTCCTCTTATTGCTTGTACACTGGCAGAACAGGGGGAGATGTTGAGCTGACTTGTAATGGTTTTTAGCACAGCCATTTTGACTCTTTATTCACATGAATGTCCTATTCTGGAGGTCTCTAAGAAGCACTTACAGGTAGAGAGATTCTAGACAAAGAAAGCTAGTTTGCTTATAATATTCCATCAAGCTGCAGTGCAGATGTTGTCAAAGATCTCTGTAGCTACACATTTCTTTATTTGTAAGGATCAAGGTTAATTTTTATCCAAAATAACTTTACATAATAACATAATGATGATAATAGTTATTGTATTTTACAAGTAATGAAATATTGCAATTAATATTTTTCATATTATTTCACTTTTAATGCAAATTTTAAAAAAATCTGTAACTGTTTCCATTGCCTTCATGCTTTACCTACCATGTGATGGTAAGATTAAAAGATAAGGACTGAGCTTAAAAAAAAACCCATCTCCAAAACCATCTCCCAGAATCTCAGCTCTTCTTACCATGAACTGGTAGTACAGTCACACACTTGGTCATTGCTGTTGTTTAATTATTTGCATTCTTTTACTGCACAAGAACCTCTGCTCACCCTCAGGATCCCACTATCAGAGATGCTGTATTCACACAGTACAAACTAAATTCCCAGAGAACTTTGGGATGGCTCTGATTGCCTTCTGAAAGCCTGTGTGTGCTGCAGAATAGGCAAAGTTTACAGAACAGCCTTGAAAAACACTTTACAACTAGGCAGACTGCACAAAGAAAAATCAAACAGAAATTTTGTTTTGCTTAGATACACATCTTTGCATGCACAGACAAAAAAAAAAAAACCAAAACCCTTTAAGCAAGGGAAAAAGACACGTAAATAAAAAGAAAATTACTCCAGAATAGTTGTAAAGCTTTACAAGATCTTAAAAGATATGCAAAGGAGCAGAGCTTCCATGAGCTCCTCAGACAAAGCTAATTGACTGTCGATTTAAGAGAAAAACAAAAACCCTTACAGTCTTGTGATATCTATTTACTCAGTGCATAAGACTTCATATGGACATATGGAGACCATTTGTGACTATTGTCCTTATCGTTCTCATGAGGATTAAGCTTAATGTAATTCTCAGATATTGCTCAGCCATATTACAAAGGAAAAAAAAAATACATCTGCCACAAGGTTGCATTCCTTTATGATCAACAGAGGTACTATTATTTCACTCTGAACAAGAAACCAAAGAGAAGTTTGCTTTTAAGTCATGATACATAGGTACTAAAAAGGTTTATATTTTTTACAATAACTCAATAAGCATTTTTACTTAATATATTGAGTTATAACTGAGTCATCAGGGACTCCTTAGGATTTTTTTTTCTCTCCTTGATCTCTCTTTTCCCTTTGTTCTTTTGCAGAATACTGGGTATCTGATGCTCAGAAACTCAGGTCAGAAAAAGCACAAGCATTGCAATGTTCTTGTACATATCCGGTTGCTCTTGTGCAACCACTGCTCTGTGCAGCAATCAAGGTACACTGAACTTTGATCCTTTGCTATTCCTGGAAAGCTACAGGCTGAGCCCCTTGCACAAGCCAAACTCTTTGCCATTTCCCTGTATGGGTGGTAACATTTAGACATTTACATGATTAGGTGTTATATCTCAGACGTGACAAACTGACACTCTTGCTAGCAATTCCACTAAATTTTTGCCAAATAAAGACTGCTATGACAAGAAAATGTTGATGAGTGTGAACATTTATTTCTCTAAAGGTTGTCCCAAATACATTATCAGTATTATTTAGTTTCAAAGATTTCTTTCAATAAAGTCTTTTGAAGATAAATATATAAATACATCACTGCTTTGAATCCTTCTGAGCTTTAGCTAAACTACATTTAAACAACCTACTATAATGTCCCAAAGCATGCCTGTTTCCATCTGTCCACAAGGACAAAATATCTAATGTAACACATTTTCCTTAGCATGCTCTTCTCTGCCTTTGACATCACACCCTTCTCCCATTCCCTCTTACACCATATTCTACTGCAAGAAACAGTTTGCCATTTTGGCACCTTGACCAACTTACTGCCTCAAAGTAGCTTTCCCTGTCTCAACTGAACTAAAAAGAGAATTTTGTTCTCCATTGCCAAGGTTTTGACTCTTGACTTTGTGCCACAAACCTCACCACTTATGCATTTTCAAACAGTCTAATTCCTTCTCCAGCAAAAGCTTGTAGCAAGCATCCATTAGCAGAATACCCATTTATGGATATTTGTTAACAAGTCTCCCTTGTTGCATTCCACCTCCCCTAACGTCCAGAATAAATATTCTTTCAACAAGCGGGGCACAACCACTGTTACTTCTCATGTTGATCCCTCTTGTCTGCTGGGTCTACTATGCTCCCTTAAACATCTGTGCCCACCTGCAGCTCCTGCTCTTAAACCTAGATAATAAATTTTTCAGGAAGGCAACTACCTTCCCCAGACACTACCTAACACATCAAGTACCACAGTATATATCAGGTATTTTATGCACTATCAAGAGCACAAAGAAAAGGAGATGTATAGTAAACATTTGTACCCTAAATGTTTGAATGCAATCCAAAATGCATATAAAACATGAAGATTTTGGATGTCTGATTTAGTAGCACTTCTGAAATTTAGGCTTAAGCAACACACCTCTAGCACCTACTAATATTGATAACAGTTTATCACATTCAACTGTCTTTTAATCAATAACTGGCTGCATTTTAAACTGATTTTACTTTAACTGGTAATTTTATCAAAATTATTCAACCAAGAAACCACATAGAGGATTGTGAAATACCCAGAGACTGAAAATGTAGTTCTGCTCTCTTCAGATTACTATATAAAGCCTACTTCCATCACCAGTACAATCTGAAATGTTTCACAATCAGCATGATGCTAAAGGAGTACTCATTAGTATCCATAAAAGAAAATAAAACATTTTTATTTGAAAGTTACCTGAAGACCTATTTTTTAAACCATTAAACTTAGCTACATCTCTGCTTTCAATGTCAGAAAGCAAGAGAGTACACTAATGGGCACAACCAGAAACTATTAAGATAAAATATTTTAAAACAATTCAGCATTAATAAAACAAGAGTAACTGACCAAAAAATCACACATAGACCCACAGAAAGGAAAACGTTCACTAAAGAAGCTTCACTTTGAGATTACAGTATTGTGGTTTCCAGTGATGTATTATTTTCTTTGGAAGCAACAAATTGTGCTGCTAAAATGAAACGTCCACAGGGAAAAAGAAGCTTACTAATGATAAATTATTGTTATATAAAAGCAACGAGATGAAAAGAATACTCCATTAAAGGATACACTTTTTTTTCTGATAAGACAAAAATACCATCAGAATAAACACTCTGCATCACAGAAAACCCCATCTCTTCCAAGAAGCCTCTGAAATGCTAAACTATTATTTCTAGACACCAGATGTAATTAGAGTACAACCACTTTAAGTGCAGTCTAAGCAGGATTAATCAATAATGCATCAACTCCATGCTCAGAATAGCAGGTCACTGTCACGAGGGATTAGCAGGTATCACAACTGGGAAAGTGTGAGCACAGAACATTTACAATTCACCAAATATATGATGGAGCAAAGTACACACCCTTTACAGAGTCCAGGATCCGCCACATCTAGTAGGATGAGTTGATCACTCTGTGGATGTGTGATGCCAAGCAATTCTGACAAGTGTAGGTTGTTAACCAGCTCCTGCCATGGGGGCTTGGTTAGCTCTATAAAGTTTTAGGAATTGAGTAACATTCCCTTTTAGATAAAGATACACATCCACAGAAGGGAACATGGGCCAGCAGAATACCCTGACAGCAAGAAGTAAAGCAACATCCTGGGCTGGATTACTAGAAGCACAGCCCACCATGGTCCCCTACGAAGTGATCATTAGGAGCACTGCAGTTTCAGGCCTCCAGCACAGCAAAGACAATGATCAAATGCAGCTAATTCAGTGCAGGGACATCAAGGTTGAGCACGTGACCTGCAGGGCTTTTAGCCTCTGAAAGTAAAGATTTCAGGGTGATCTAACAGGAGCCTTCCCTTACCTGGGAGAAGGTCATTAAGAAGACAGACAGGGTCTTCAGAGTGGTGCAGCACAAGGATGTGGGGCAAAAGATATTAAATGAAATGAGAGAGAATCCAATTGGATAGAAGAAAAAAGCTTTTCCCCCATGGGAACAGCAAGGCATTAAAACTTTGCCAAGAAGTATTATATGGACTGGGGTTCTTGGAGGTTGACAAATGGATATGACTTTCAAGAACCGTATGGCTTTCACCATGTACCAAACACCTTCTCCTTCCATTCCTAAGGTTCTCTACATTTAAAGCACAAAGGATGACTGATATCTTTGGCTGTTTTCTTCTGCACTTTACAGAAACAAGAAAGCCAGAAGTAGAGCACAAACGCCTCCCAAAGTAGACACTGCTTTCGTCTTTGCAAGTGTGAAAACTGGTTTGATACATGTCACACAACATGAAAAATAAAAATAGTTAAGTCTTAAATAATTAAGAACTTGAAGTCTGGCTGCTAACTCCAACTGGATGTGCTGCTGGTTTTTTTCAAAGCTGACAGTGCAAACCACTTGTCTAAAAATATTTAGGTTATAAGAACATAAAACGAGTCAGAAATTAAAAACAACACTAAAAACCAAACACCCCCATGCTGTTCTTTGTGTTCATGTAATGAAAAATAAAGCCTGCTAATAAAAAAAAACCAAACCTGTTTGAACAGCGGTTAAACACATACCTAGTTTAAATGTGTCTTGTTTTAAATACATAGAGTGTGATACCTAGTTTTAAATCTGGGCCTGTGCCCTACTGAAGTAGAGACTTGAGATTTTAATGCATGCTTATGTGTTAGCCCAGACAGCAATAGATAAATGGAATTATCTTCTGGAGTGGAGGCGTGACATAGTTTACCAGAAGGCAAGTTTAGGCTGGCTAAGAGCAGATTATTAAAATCTGTCCATGTCTGTGTGGGTCTTTCTAGCATCTACCACCAGAGCTATCTGCAAGTCCTACAGGAGAAAAGACAAGGCAGTAAAAAGGCCAGTGGATCTAGCTTTCCTAACTAAAGCATTTAAAATCATCATTTACTTTTTGTTCACCTCTTTCCCCTCTGATAGCTACAGCTCTGTCTGCCAAACACAAAATCCAAGATTAAGGGTTTTCTATGGCCTGAGGTTCACATGTGAGTATATACTTCTTCTTCACTTAGTCCTTCAGAGGAAATATTGTTTTGAGCTAATAAAAAAATGAAGAAAATATGCTACCAATCCATATTTGTATAATAGCTCTTTGGTGTATTTTTTCTCTGTTGCCCAGATTTCTTTGTATCACCTTCGTGTATGAGTATTGTAAAAATTTAAATCCAAAAAGTGTCATAATCTGTGCATGTACAAAGTGAGGAGTTCTGATAGAAAATGCATTTTTAGATATAGACTATTAAAAAGTTGCCAAAGCCAGAAGAGCATGTCACTTTGTGTAGTTTGCAGACAGATTAAAAGTTCACATCCTAATCAGTCTTTGAAATACAAGTTTTATGGCTTCTAACCATTTTTAAGGAAAAAAAAATAGATGTTTTTGTTGCACTTTGCGCAGCTTTCTGTGAAACAGCTTACCAGTAGGCATGATTGACTGAGCTGGCTTGTTGTTGCTTAACCAAACTGAGAATGAATTTGGCTGATTTTAACTCCTAATACCACTCAAAAAAGTCCTGGCTAATTATAGTTTTGCAAATGTAGAAAACCCTCAGATTTTTGCAAATGTAGAAAACCCTCATTTCGACAAAAATGCAGAGTCCTAAAGACATTAAGTTGAAATTATTGCACTGATGACTTATTGATTAGGGAAATGTCTTACCCAAAAAAATGTACCTGTATGTAGGAAATACAAGAAATATTGTATGTTCTTTTTATAGAACTAAAAGGGAAACAGCCAAGAAAATATCAAGCTATATGAAGGAAAACTATACAAGTGATGGCACACAAAATATTAAAAAAAATTCCTAGAGTAAACACCACTTATCACTAATCTCTAAGTCACCTCCAGTTTACAGACTGCTGTACAATCACTAGAGAAAAGCACTTCAATTAAGGAATCTTCTTTTTATTTAAGGTAGTCAACCAATGAAGTTTTTACATGTGTTTAAACATGTCATTTTTCAGACTCATAAATTTTACCTAAGCTCAAGACCACTATTGATGGAAATCATGCAGGTCCAGTCCTCAGATCCAGCAAGTCAAACACAAAGTTGTTGGAAATAAACCCCACCAAAAACAGGCACACTGACATCATTTGAGGATGTGGCTTCAGTTTGCACAGGTAAGCAAGAGGCAGAGGGATTCTGTGAGCATCCTCATTATGAGGATGCTTCATCAAACAACCCCATAAGCAGAGGGTAAGCTGTGTCTTCTGAGTTTCAAGGAGATTTGACAGTTAGGAAGTCAAGGAAGAAGGCAGGTTAACTGTACACATTTTCACATTTGTATTGTATTATTTGCTTTTAATGAAGTTAAAAAGTTTTTAACACTTATGGAGACATCTTGACATTGCAATAAATTCCAAACCACTAAAAGTCTCCCTCGATTTCACCTTGATATGGTGTGGGGTAAACCACTAAGTATTTCACCAAGGGCTTTGGCAACTGGACTTGCTGGGAGATACAGAAATACAGGATCTCATAGAAAAGTTCAGCACAGAGAAAAAACATCTCTTTCTTTAGCAGCTTTGGCTGTGTAGTGGATATCAAAGGTGTTTGTTTATTTAAAAATGTGGTGTTAATGCATCAAAAGTTTGTGTTAACTGCAACATGGCTTGGAAAGTAACATGTTAAATGTTTAAAATTACGAGGCCTTATTCCACTGTTTTCTGCTGTAGCTTATCTATAATCAGCACTGCTATTTACCCATGTTTAACTAATTGGTAGTCCTATTCAGAAATGTCAGCAAGAAATATGATTACTTGAAAGGAATCACATTTGTATAACATTAAATCAACAGCTAATTAATGTAGCAAATAATCACAGCATTTTTATTATAATCATGTAATCATTCTAAGTGTATTGGTTACAGCAACAGTAAATTTTATTACACAGATATATCCCTGTTTCGATAATGTTGTTAAAACATAACTATCTGGCTGGCTGTTTCATGTATTAGAATATGCAAAAGCCTAATATCATGTTCTTCCACCTGTTTGGGTGACAATATTAATTTGTTTGAGCTTTAAGATGTACCCCCGAAATTATCATGAGCATTAGCTGATAAAGAAAGAGAACAAGACATATTAATGGAAGACAGAGTAATGCAGTACCACAGCACGCTCATGCATAATGCAAACGGCCATTTATTTCCCTCAGGTAATAATAAAAAGGTTCATAAAGATGCTAAGCTTTGCTATTGTGCCTGTTGAGCCTATTTTAGCACATGTATATGTATCCAAGAGGCATAGAAAACTTCCAGAGCAACCAAACAGGCCAAACAATTAGGAGTCCTAGAGATAAATTCCTTATCATGGATAGGCCATCTTCTCCAAAAGAGCAAGCTGTGGACTTGTCTCCCTATAGTACTGACCAGCACTGAGACCCACTGCACTCTCTGGTAAGCCTCTTTTATTTGTCCAGAACATCAGGACTATCTAAACGCATGTCGAAACATCTCCATACCTCCAAGGTGCTCAGAACTCTGGGCATCTATCTATTACCCCATCCATATCCAGTGGGACATACCTACCACTACAAAACCAATTTTCAGCAGTGGTATTGCTCACAATGCACTCCAAAGAAAGAAAGAAAATGCAAAGCACAATTTCAGCTTGCCCACATGTAGAAACCTAGAAGAGAAGGGGGCTAATGTGTATGTCTCAAATACCAGTGGTCGGATAGCTGCGGAGACAACCAAGGATTGTTTGTAATAACTCAGTGAGAGAAAGAACAGGGTGAGGCTGGAGAAGGGCACCATATGGAGGTAGGGCAGCACTTTTCTGGGACAGATGTCCTTGTTCTGGCTTCTAGAGACAAGCACAGCACAGTACAATGCAAGCACAGGAATAAGGATGAGAAGTGACCATGGACTGTCGACCAAAGGCTGAGCCAGTAGTGGGGGGGAATCAAGACCACCAAAGATGCCCAAAACCCTCTGATCCATTTCTAGAAAGGTTTACAGGAATGGACAGTGCATCATAGCTAATTTGCATCAAAGGCAAGACACTAATCTCCAGCTGAATGTGAGCAACCAGTGCACTTGTGTGGAATTCCAGCCACATCCTGGGCAGTACTATTAATAGCATGGATAGCAGGTCCAGTGGTTATTCCTATTGCCCAGCACTCAAAAGATGTCTGCATTACTGGGTCCAGTTTTGCATCTTCAGCCTCTGTAAACTGCATTGAGTTCAATGGTCGCCCACTAAAAGGGGCAGAAAGTTGAGGTACCTGTCCTATGAAGAAAGACTGAAAGTTGGTGTTTTCTCAGCCTGGAAGAGGCTTCAGGAGATCTCATTACTGTCTTCATTCATTAAAGAGAGAGGAGTCATAGATAAAACAAAGCCAGACTCAGACATACATAGTAAAGGATAAGAGACAACAATCGCAGATGCAGCAAGGAAAATTCTGATCAAACATAAAGAAGAAAGTCTTCCCCATGAGGGCAGCCAATCACCACAACAGGTTTCTCAGAGAGGCATCTCCATCCTCAGGGATAACTCAAAACTCAACTGGACACAGTCCTGAACAACCTAACCAAGCTTGGAAGGTAGCCCTGTCTGGTGACAAAACTCACTTCAGAGGTCCCTTACAACCTGAATTATTGTATAACCCTGTATTTCATAAGGGAAACTATGCAAAATCATTATGAAATTCTGTAAGGAGGTGGAACATTGCTGCTTGTTTGCAGAAGAACAACTAAAACTGAACTGATGCTGGGGAGAAGGCGAAGAAGGATGTGTCAAATATTTGGGTTCACACAACATTTTTAAACAAATGGCAGGAGAAAAAATTTGAAGAGATGTTTGAGAATAAACAAGTTACAAAACCACTGTGGCCGCCACAACGACAGAATGCCTGCCAACCTCTGACTAGAAAAAAACTAAGAGGGCTCAAGAGCCAAAGGAATGGGGGAGGCTTACAGAAAATCAGCCCCTTCTACGGTAAGGGCTTTAAAAGTCAATGGGGTCAGTTTAAAATTGATCCATTGTCACTGTACAGGCAGCGAGTGAAAAGACTGCTGGGTGGATGTAATGTGATCACAGCTGCTCAGTCCCGTGAGCAACGTGAGGCTGCACTCTGCCATGGCTGGGAGCAGCAGGCAGCCTCTTGCTGGAAGCCCTACTAAGAGAAAATTGCCACTGTTGATCCTCATGCTGCTGTTCAATTTGATGGGAATTTTTACTGCACAAATGACTGCAGGATCATAGCCTACATTAAAACAGCATAAACATAAAAAAACCCATGCTTTAACTTCACCAGCATATGGCTCCCACTGGTTTATACCCAACAGGAAATCTGTGTCAAAGGGCAAATATGACTCCCAGCTTACTGTTGCATTACCTAGTTGCTCTTATAAAATTGGGGAAAAAAAAGGAAAAAAAGAAAAATACATATGCAAGATATGTTTCTGACTTGGAGATGACCTTTTACTCTGATAAATTGGCGGGTTTTCAAATATTGGAAACAATGTATTTATCACATGGAAACTTACTGATGTGTTGGCAACATCTTTTTAAAAAACCTCTCTGCCAGCCAAATGTCAAAGTCTGTTATTTCATGTAAAATGGATTTATTCAATTCTCTTGCAAGTCAGTGCACAGCCTGACCTCAGGTAGCAACTGCAATAAGGAACCCTGTGCAAGGAAATAATCTGCATTATATAACTAGTCTAGTACCAAAGGTACAATAAGTTCATAACTAACCTGCACAACACAAATATGTTGATAAATCGCTAATGAATATTCTACGAATATCCTCCTTTAGTAAGAATTCTAGGGAGTAAAGCACTTTCCTGCTGCTTTTCTTGTATGCAGTAATGGAAAGGAGAAAACAATAAATATTGGCCCACACAACAATCCCTTTGAAGGCAGCTCAACTACATTAACAATACTTGGCTGTGCTGAGCTTCCCTTGATAGATCTAGTCATCTGATTATTGGCAACATTTCCTCTCATCCTACATGGAAATTTAAAAATAAGCTATCTGTTTTCTTGGGTCCTGTTTCAATATCAAAGAAGGTGACAGTTCTTGTCACACTTCTTTAGACATTGTTCTGACATTAGGAGTAGAAGCAAAAAGAAGAAATGAGAAATTTTGCTGTTCATTAGATTTTTTTGCCCCCTCTGGTGTCTGTTCCATCACTATCCTTGAGGGAAAACATCTGTTACCTAACCAAGAATTTTCCTTCCTTCTTAGATCTGTTTCCCTCTGAAATATCCTTAGTTTTGCTGCACTTGCATTTTAGATGTCCTTTATTCTTTCTCTCCTTTCAATATGCTTAGGTTTTAACCTGCACAACTTTATTTTTCACCTTCATTCTAAAAAAAATACAAAATAAAGAGTAGTGAAAAGTCTTCTTAGGGGCAAGATCAACCTTTTTTTCCGAGTCAGCAGAAGGATTTTTATCAGCACTTAGAGGGATTTCAGGCAAGGTATGCATGTACATACACTGCATGCAAGTTGTACACTTCTTGTTTCAAAAAGAGCTTGCTCAACCTTTCACCTGGGCATATATTCACAGATACTTTGTTCTGTTTTAATCCCAAGCTTAAAATCTCCTCTATCCATAAGCAAAAAAGTTGAAACAAGGGACAAAACTGTAAGATGGTTTTCTTTATATCCAAATAGAGGGAAGATATATAATGTGAACAAGTACTTTTGATAACTAAGAACTTGGGACAGAACGCTGCAAAATCAAACCCCAACAATGATTTTGACTCTTATTTTTTTTAATTTTGGTTCCCAGCGACAGTTTTATCAAGTCCTGCAAAGTTATTAAAAGTTGTTCCTCCCAGTCAAAAATATTAATTTATTAATTATACTTTGCCACCAGCATTGATAACTATCCTAGCCAAATCTAAAAGCTCAGTCATTTTGCTTCAAAGCTGTAAGGTTCTTATATTGTGTAATCAATTTGACTTGCTTGTAGATAATTAAATACTAGCAAGTGACGTAAACTAGACAAGATGTATTGATTTCAATTGGATAAAAACTCAGCCATGTTCTCTGTGATTGTTCAATATATAAAAACCTCTCACAAGACCACCATCGTCTTGCGGCTTGAAAATGATAGTAAATGTTAAAATGAGGTCAAGGATGATATATGTATCAGTCCTCCTCTCTTTGGAAAAAGACTGTAGTCCTATAAATAGTTCCAAGGCAACATGTAACTATTAAATGAGTGCGGATGGTGGCACTGACTTCAGCCCAAGTGCCAGATTCAAAAATCACTAAAGTTCACGACACTGACAAAAGGCAGCTTTTATTAATCCCCAAATTAATAAAATATCTCAATCCCTATTTGGATTATTGTGAAAAGTGAACAAAGTGTCTTGAAATTCATTGCAAGTTTATGTCGCAAAACTAACTCACTGGAAATGTCACCTGCAACTCTGAGCTCTTATTTACCGCTCAGTAAAAATAATACAGAACTTTTCAACATCTAATACTCCTATCACCAGCAATATATTTCACTGTTTGACCAAGATGAAGATGTATTTGTTCCTTGCAGAAAGAGATCACTGCATTGCTGTAAATAAATAAAAAAACTGTACATACACATAAAATGTAATCTCATTACATGGGCAAGTATCTTCAAATTTTAAAGGTATTTTATCTTTTCTTTGTTACTTAGACAATGAATCTCATGTATATTGGTTATGACTGAACATGGACTTCAAAGTCACTATTCCCAAATACAGCAGAACTAAAAGTTCTTTTGAAGAAATGGAAGTTCTGTGTCATTCTGAGTGGACATGTCCACACAGTGATTGAAAGATGTTTTTAATTCCAGTTAAGCTAACGGGAATCTTCCTCAGGTGTCAAAAGACACTGAATACTTACAGCTCCTGATGCAATAGGAAAAAAAGTGGTTTTCATACCATGTAATTTGGACATGATATATTGGGCAAATTATAAAACCCACATCATGTAAACAAACCTTATTAGAAAACAGAAATATTTTAATGGATATGGGACACCTTCATTTGCAAAGTTGACAACTTTTGACTTCTTACCTTTTTGCCCAAAGCCACTAAAATTCAAACTATTGAAATTCAAACAATTCCATATTCCCAGCCAATGCCTTCCTTTGTCTTCTTCTGTCTTGAATGATTCCTGTATGCTACCCAGAGAGGCACTTCCAGCAGTTTGTTAAAAATTACACAAGAGAAAATCTTCCTGATCATAACTGGTTAAGAGGGAAAGTATTTCCTAAGAATGCACTGTGACCTGTCACTGTCCATACTAAGGGAAGAGCTATGGTATTCTTGGGGTCTTAAATAATGGTTTCAGGGCGTCATTTGAAGCTGACATTTTCCCAGTTATTTACTTTTCTATTAAAAGGCATGTCAGGTCAAGCCTAAAGTCGCACAGAGGTACATTGTTTTAGAGTAGAAAAAGTTGCCATAACCTCCAAGGCATTAAGGAAAACAACTTACCAGTTGCCACAGAACGCCACAGGGCTTTCAGTGGTCACCAATTTATTTTTTTTCTCCTGTCAACAGCCATCTGCAGATGGCCTTACTAAATCCAGAATCTTTCTTTAACTTTCAGAATATATCAATCATTCAGCAACAGATAGAGAGCATCTTTCCTGGTGAAAAATATATTTTGTTCATGGCATGTGAAAACAACATTAATTTCCAGCTGAATCCCTAGAAATCTATGTGACCTCATGGGATTCATCCAAGAATGCTCACAGAGCTGGTTGATGTCATCACAAAGCCTCTCTCAATAATCTTTGAGCGCTTTTGGGAATCCAGAGAGGTCCCAGGTGACTGAAAAGCTCAAAAATGTTGTTCCTATTTTCAAGAAGGGCAAGGAGGACCCTGGAAACTACAGGCCTGTCAGTTGCACTTCAGTGCCCGGTGAAGTTATGGAGAAGATTACACTGGAACACATTGAAAAACATCTGTCACTGGCCACAACCAGCACGGGTTCATGAGAGAGTTTTGTATCTCAAACCTGATTTCCTTTTATGACAGGGCAACCCACCTAGCTGATCAAGGGAAGCCAGTTGATGTAACCTTTCTGGATTTCTGCAAAGCTTTTGACAGCATCTCTCACAGTATCCTCCAGGACAGAATGTATAGCACACATCTAGATAAACACATCATGCAATGAATGAACAACTGGCTGACAGATGAGGCTCAACAGGTTATTGTGAATGGGATGACATCAGTCTGGTGACCTGTCATTAGTGGGTTCCACAGCACTCCATCTTAAGCCCTGTGCTCTTCAACATCTTAATAAATGACTTGGACACAGCACTGGAAGAGATATTGAGCAAGTCTGCAGACAGTGCAAAACTGGGAGGAGCTGTTGATTCCCTCGAAGGCAGGGAGGCCCTGCAGAAAGACCCCAATAACTTAGAGGGCTGGGCAATCACCAACTGTATGAAGTTCAACCAGGGCAAGGGCTGGATTGTGCACCTGGGATGGGACAATCCTGGATGAAGGGACAGACTGGGGAATGAGATGCTGGAAAGTAGTGCCGTGGAGAGAGACATGTGGGTCCTGGTTGAGGGAGAGTTGAACATGAGTCAGCAGTGCCCTGGCAGCCAGGAGGCCCAACTGTGGGGCACATCAGGCACAGCAATGCCAGCTGGGCAAGGGAGGGGATTGTCCTGCTCTGCTCTGCACTGGGGCAGCCTCACCTCCAGTGCTGGGGGCAGCTTTGGGTGCCACAATATAAAAATGAAATTAAGCTGTCAGAGAGCATCCAAAGGAGGGCAATCATGGTGAAAGGCCCTGAGGTGCAGCCTTATGAGGAGTGGATGAGGTCACTTGGTCTGTTCAGCCTGGAGAAGAGATTGAGTGGAGTCCTCATTATGGTCAACATCTTCTCAAGCTGAAGAGGAAAAGCAGGCACTGATCTCTTCTCTGTGGCGACCAGTGGCAAGACCAAGGGAATGAATGGCCTGAAGTTGTGTCAGGGGAGGTTCAGATATCAGGAAAAGGTTCTTCACTCGGAATGTGGTTGGGCACTGGAACAGCTCCCCAGGGAAGTGATCACAGCATCAGCCTGACGGAGTCCAAGAAGTGTTTGGACAACGCTCTCAGGCACAAGGTGTGACTCTTGGGGATGGTCCTGCAAGTTGGACTCGATGATCCTTGTGGATCCCTTCCAACTCAGAATATGTGGTGATTCTGCAATTTCAGAGGACTGACTTTCAGCACTATGGTATATATCTATAAATGTATATACTACTTACTGTAATTCAAAGAAAAACATTAGAAAAAAAAAGAATTATTATAAGATAAGGTTTCTTTTGATAAGAGGCTTAAGTAGATGATTTGAGATTTTGACCTTTTCAGTAAACTTAAAGGCAAGCTTTACACATTTCACTGTTTGATGTGACACATTTTTATATGGTGTGGATTAATCTTCAACTGAATATTATCTTGCTTTATATACGTTTTTCTTGATTTGCGTGGGAACCGTCATCGACTGAATTCTATTATTAGTGGAAGAAATCAGTAAAAAACATGTATCAGGGTCTCTAAGGTGCCTTCCCATCTTAGAAAACATGTTTTCTAAGTTTCTTTGCATCTCAGATACTGTCTCCTAGCCTGTAAACTCAACTTTCTTTCCTGCTATTTAACTGTCTACATTAAAAACAAACAAAAATGTAGACTGTAATTTTTTATATGCATACTTTCTTTCTGGTATATGCACATGTCAGTTTTCCTCAAATGGCTGAACAATCTCTTTTGACTAAAATCCCCCCTGTTTATTTATGCTAGCAGCAGAAGTGCAGCATATGTCAGTTATATCCATGCATCTCAAGCCTTTTTGAGTCACTCATTCCAAATTACAGATCTTTATTCTGTAGAAAAAAATCTGCTTTTCATGTCTGGGTGCAGAACCTTTAAAACATAAATAAAAACAGGAAAATCTGTGCAGTGCTAAGACAAATGCCTATCAAAAATCCACTATGTCAAGAGCTCTTTCTCCCAATTAAACTCAGAAAATGGTCTCAAGCAAACAAGATTTGTTTTCCATGAGTTTGATTTGCACATAGATTTGCATTAAGAAACTTGCTGTCCTTTAATATTTTACTGATTGAATCTTTCAGCTAGATCTCAGTACAGATGTCAAGCTAATGGGTATAAAGTTACTTGAGCTCCACAGGAGAAGGAATACTTTTGAACAAAGCCTGGGTATCACATATGACATGACACATTTGGAGTCCCCCAACAAGCTACATAAATGTCAGAATGGTACTGTACATATTTTCCTCTTCAATAAGTTATTAGGTTCACTTTTTCTTTTTACCTATCCAAGCCATCTGTGAGTTGAAGAACTTAGTTCCAAATGTGTGTAATTTAAAATCCACCACTTTCCACAATGTGTGCAATCAGACTTGAATTATTTAGAAACGATCAATGTAAGCCACCTCACTCAACCCTTAGAAGAGTAAGAACATCGAAGGAGTAAAAACTATATCCAAACAGTGGACTAAGTAATTGAAATCAAGGTACACAGGGTCGTGGTGACAAAATGCGGACTTCATCTCATTGCCAAGACCAAAATGCCCAGGTCACAGAGACAGTGCAAATAAGCTCACAAAGAAGCCATTGTTAGTTGCAGTGTGGCTGTCAATTATTAACTTGTATCACTCTTCATAACCCTGAGTTGTCACAGGTATTTTCCAACAGTGTACCCTCCCCCCACCCTGCCCCGCATAAGAGAGGGGAAAAAAGAATAAAAAGTACAAAAAAGGCCTATTGTAGACTGCATTTCCCCCTCCTCTTAACAGCTACAAAGATGTAGTACATTTCAGCAGTACCAGTAACAAGAATGATCCTCCCAGTCATCATCACTGTAAACTAGTCATAAAGCCAAATAATTTATACATATATAGAGCAGTGGCACAAATTTCACAGATAGGGAAAAAGTAATACTATCAAGACTTTGCATATCTTGTCCTACTCAAAGGTATACTGATTTAAATGCAGTTATTTTAAAGGTTTAATTAAAATAAAGTAAAACCAGTACACACTTTGCTAGCTTAAAGGACAAAATGAAGGGAATAAGGTCTGAGAGTTAGACCACTGGCTGGGAGCTCAGAAAATCGCAGTTCATTTCCATGCACTCATGCATCACACTCTTAGTCACTTCAGGCAGTTAATTCAGAAGGGCTATCATGATGGCAAAAGCATTACTGCTTGTGAACATCCCTTCCCCACAGACTTCATGAGAATGAACAATAGAAACATCAATACATACTGAACGTAAACATCAACTGCATGTCTCATGCTTTGCAAGGACATAGCACACTCTCAAATGACTTAGAGAGCAATTCTGAGTACTGACAAGGCCCTAGGTCTTGTTAACTGCACTTGTGTATAGACTTTACAGAATTTTAGGAGCATTTATTTCACAGCAAACCATCAAAAGGAGTATGTGCTATTTGTATAAGCATAAAGTATTTATTCTAAGAAAATGTCAATCTGGTCAATCTGTAACCTTGGTCTTGAACTGCCCCAAGATGAAAGACACACTTCTTTTATAACACTGATAGTGATAAAGTTTGGCGGCATGTATTTCTGAAATGAAATCAAATATATTATTTTTCACTCAAGTATCTTAAAATTATAAAAAGCACCCTCTTATTAATCCTCAAAACACCTCTCTAAGTAAGAGAGATATTATCTTCACATTCAACACAAAGAGAAACAGGTTCCAAGAAGCTAAACAGAGACCTAGGACCACATAATTTGGTCTATCAGGAAGAATTCTAATTCTTGCAAACTCCAAATCTATGATTAGCTCTCTGACTTCTAATGTAAATGATTTTAATGACACTTATCAACAATCTCACCAAAGATTTGTAAAACCTGGAATATTACAAAATCTAGGAACTGCAAATTTTTAAGATATATTATCAACAACAATAATGATCAACTGAGTATCTTGTGCTACATTCAAGGGACAATGCAATATAAAAATCTCAAAAAGGCCGGAAGAAACAGATTACTTCAAAGTTTGACCTAGTAAGCTATAGAAAGCAAAGCAGCTTCAACACAGAAACCTCACTTAAGACTACAAGAAGATAGTGTTTTAATTATGTAGCACCATAGCTATTCAGGTTTGGAGGATTAAACCCAACAGAATTAAATTTCAGTAACTCATTGAAGTGTACACTTGCTGAATGAAAAAAGGTTATCCAGAGAAGTTGTGGATGCCCCAGCCCTAGAAGTGTTGAAAGCCAGGCTGGATGGGGCTTTGAGTCACCTGCTCTAGTGGAAGGTGTCCCTGCCAGTTGCAGGGGCGCAGCAACTAGGTGCTCTTTAAGTGCCCTTCCAACCCAAACCATTCAAAGATTCTATGACTCTATGTTGAGTTTTTGCACTGCTGTGTTGAGTATATTACCTACAATATCACATTTCTGGTTTGTGTCTTAACTTCACACATACCCTAAACCTGCATTTTGAATAGTCTGGTTTGTGGATCAGCACCAGTGCAGCTGGACAGCACTCTGCTACTACCACATTTTACCACTGGAAGAACACCTCAGGCAGATGTATGTTAATGAGACTACAACCAACATATTCCCCTTCCTCTCCAGTACTTATTATTCACTGAAGTGCATTCCTGCTTTACAATGTTTTAAAGTATATTAAATGTTCTAACAATGCAGCTGGCACATTAGTAGCTGTGCCATGGATGAATTTAACTCTGAGTGTGAACAGAAAAGTATGCACAAGGGAAGCTTGTATTTACATGCACAAACACACCTAATGCTAATTAGGCAGAATACTGGAGAGAGTGTAACTCCTTGCAACATTTTCTATTCTGCATTTTGCCACTGTAGCTGGGGCTCCTTAACACTCACATGTCTAAATACTTTCCTTCAGTAAGGGGGAGGTTTTAGTTGAGAACTATATTCTCTCTAAATTTCCTTCCCCAGCTTCTCAGAAAATAAAATCCTTTTGAATAGACTAAAAAAGAGGTGGAAAAATTATTCATTATATATATATATCAATTTTTTGCTTCTGAGAAGAGAACTGTCCTGTGCAAATGAAAGATTCAACTGAAGCTTTCCCTGTTTTATTAGCACTGGCTGAGGTGTAGCCCTAAGAACAATACTAGGAGCCCCAGTACAGGTAAGGTTGTCTTTCCTCCTTCCCACACCTGCTGGCTTCATTTGCAGTGAGGAAGATGTTTGTGAAAATAAGAAGTGAGCTGAGAGACTGTTTGGTTTAACACTGAAGTCCAGCTTGCACTGTTGAGAGCTGGGGCAAAAGTTTTACCCTTTCACGGCTTGTACAGCTAAAGGCAACTGCAAAAAGCCCTTTACTTCATCTTACACCACCATTAAAAAGCTGTCTAGCACATTATCTTAGGGGAAGAACTTTTTAAAGTATTCTAAACTCTTGCCACAATTCTAATATGTGGGAAGGCTTTACAGCTATATGGTACTGCATGTAAGAATAACAGTGTCTTAGTGTCTTACAAGATTTTATTTTTATGATATGCATTCAATAGATAGTTTTATTTCTCCAATGATTTTTAATTGTTCCAAAAATCTGTAAATTCAAATGAAGCTGAAGAACAGGCACGTATTACATAGATATGCTGCTAGATATGCATAGATATATCACCAATTGTTCTCCCCTAAAGAGGCTACAGCACAGAAAAAAAAAATGAACAGGTTTCTGCAACTAAGAGCTCTTGTCATTTCCACTTATTCAGCAAAGGAATGCATGGTAATGCCATATATTCCCACCTCGCTACTTAACCATCAGCTCTGCACAGAGAATTATATTGTCTCTTACTGAACTGTTATTTCACAGCCTCTGCAAAAGAAAGCTCTAAGTAGCTGTGTGAAGAGGAACCAAACTCTAGTTTTACAACTTCCTTATTACACCTGCTTTTTGGTGAGCAAAAGGCTGGAATCTAAATTTTCTGATCAAAAGGTTTAAGTTTGGACTCTTAACTTGAATAATGTGGCAATCATGTAACTTTTGAAGGACAGAGTGTGCACTACATTTTGACTCACAGTCATATGTACTACAGTTATTAACCATAACATAGTTGTTTATACTTACGGGAAACTTACTGCCCCACAGTTGGAAAGAAAAGAAATACAGCAACAAGGAACAGCCCTGTTTTCCCCCTCTTCTTCCCCATGAAGAAGTGGTCCTAAATCTACCAACTTACAGTTTCCATTGACTGCAATGAATTGTTTTTGATCCTTAACTAGCAGTAGCAATGCTTAGGATGATCGTTTCCCACAAACAAGCTTCCCATTGAAGATTTTGTAATATTTTCTTCTTTTTCTCAGAGGTAGACTGTTTTACACAAGTCTCTGCTCCCCTCAGATTATTGCAATATAATAAAGTGACTATTTCTGCCACTTTTAGAATTACAACAGCAATAACAGATGCCAATATCGATCTTGGTTCAATCATTTCTATCTGTCATTGGAAAAAAAAATCCTTTCTTATTATCATCCTTTTTCTTTCCTTTTGCACTGAAGTTCTGTGTAACTCAAAAGTTACCACATTACACTAGTCATCCCTAAAAAAGTAGTTCTGTGCCACCTACCTTAGCTACCAATCTCAACCTGAGACAGTTAAAATTAGGCAACTAAACTGACCAACTTGTGCATGAACAGTGCTGAAACACACAGCATCAGAACTGACATTGAGGTGCTGGAACAAGTCTAGAGAAGGGCAATAAAGCTGTTGAAGGGTCCAGAGGCTAAATCCTGCGTGGAGTTTACGAAAGAAAAGGAGACCAGAGGAAAAGGATATTTGGTATTGGCAACACATCCCCATGCATCCCAAAATGCATAACACCTGCACAGATTTAAGTGCAAAAGTTAAATGGAATAGTCCACCTCTTACAGCATTTGCAAACTACAGCGGGTACATAAACATAATACTTTCTGATAACTGAACATGAGTTAGCAAAAGAAATCAGAGACTACTTACATCAGTACAGACTCTCTGGCTTTGTCCATGTCAAATAGACTATAAAACTAAAGTGAACATTTCTCATGAAGAATGTGGATCCCTCATAATTTACACACACAGATTTACAGCTATTATCAAATAACGTAAACAGTCCAATTGCTACCATCCAATCCTTTGAGCTCAAAGCTGCATGGCATTTATATTGTGCGATCAATGGGAGATGCTCACATGTAGATAATTAAATTCAAAATCAGTGACAAAAGGAAGAAAAGTCTGAATCGATTCTCACTGGATAAAAACCCAGACACCACATCAATTTATTTATCCACTATGAAAAACAGCTTTATATATTACAGACATTTGCGGGACAAAATATTCTATGAGAACAACAATGCACTTCTCCCTGTGTTTGGCAGCAAACCAATTCCAGTGACTTTGGCAGAAACAGATAAAGATTGATATTGCAACTGCTGCAAAGGGGTACAACTCCCTGGTAGTATTATGAGTCTGTGCAATTACTGCAGTAAAAAAAAACTTCACAGTAACTGTCCCAAATACTGAACAGGAAAGGTTCGGGAAGAACAGGTTTTCTTGAACACAAAAGTGTTTGTGACTTTGCTTTTCATGTTTCGCAAAGGATAAGCCCAAACAAACCTGGAGAGGTAAAAGGAACCCCCATAATATTTAAAACTCCATTACAAAATGAGCCACAATATTGACTATGCAAGATTGAGACCAGGAACCTCATGCAAATTCCACTACCACATAAACTAGGTGAAAGAGATATAGAAAATGTGCATCTTCTTTCTCTACTTTGTACTTCTTTCCCACATAACTAATATTAATTGGATAAAATAGGTATTTTAGGGACCAAGTTGTGTGACCAATGGTTAGTGGCACCCTCAGGGAAAAAACTGAAGCTTCAAACCTGTGGCCCAAATCAGGTAGAAGACACCTTAGGAAAATATACATGGGGACTATATGCTAGACATGCATGCATAGGATTTTCTTCATATTTTTCTACATCATACATTCCTTTGCCTCTAATTATCCAACCTCAATTCTCTGTTGTAGGTATAACTTCTCTGTCCTGTTGATAGAAGCAAATCAGCAAAATAAAAACTCACAGAGGATCATAAAGCCAAACCAGAGTGGTAATTGCAGCCTTTTCGGGGGGATAGGGAGAACTTTATGCCATGACACAACCTCTAGTAGGACCTCCACCTCAAGCTCTTCCTGAGGATGCTGTCGAATTTCAAATCAGTACAACTGATGGGAAGAGGTCTCACAGACCTCTGGTACAGGGTGAAATAAATACTGAGTTTCTCAGATGCAGTTAAAATAGACCCATATAACTATATCCCATATAACTATATCCAGTGGGGAAAAAAGTGAGCAGGCTGTTGCTATATGCCACCTGTCAGAAGCCAAGCCAGGCAGCCAAGAAAAATGCCCATTTGAGCCAAGTAACAAGTTACGGTGCTCTTAATTAGTACTGTCAATCCAGAAGCATTCAAAAATGAAAAGGGAGATACCACAAGTCTGCTAATATTTACAAAGACCATGTCAGGTTTTCTCTTGGGAGCAGAAGTCACAGCTGTGGGCTTTAACACCCACAATCTCACAATTTCACAATCAATACAAGCAGCATTCCTCTTGTAGACAAGAAGGACAAATTTTTTCACAGACATAAGATACAGACACAGATGCAAAACCCCAGAGTTCCATGGAAGCATAAAAAGCTGGATCCTAAATTCTGTTCTAATGTTTGAGTTTGTCTTGCTATTACTTGGTAAGCAGTTTATTCAATGCAAGGTATTTTTTTAACATCTCTTCCCATGACACTATTCTCATGTCCACAGAATCCTTTCCAAATTTTTTAAAGGCAGGCACCAGGAGAGAAGCTGTAGGCTGTTGCTTTTCTAGCAGTTCTTCAGAAGCAGCAAGGCTGATTTGACAATCTATTTTACATAGACAATATCAGTCTATAAGTGAGCTCACAGAGTTGTTTTTAACTGGAAAATACACTGTGAGGTAAAGTGCCTCACAGTGAAATCAGTAAACAGGGGCCAAGGAATTAAAACAATCAGGTTAAACCAATGCAATCTATGTAATGAGAAAATAATACTTTGGATAGAAAACAAGTAAGAAAAAAATTGAAGATCACTGAAAACAGTGATGAATAGCCGTATGTCTTTTCCCCTCAAAGTGTAACTGTTCTCTGGGCAATAATAAGTATGTGATCGGTCTTATCCTGTGTCATGAAGTAAGAAGATAGAAAAGAATGTTCTGAGTCCTAAAACGTGGAGCTCAGCAGCAAGAGGATGTGAAAATCGCTGAGAAACTACTTCACCAGAATTTCTTATAGAAGTTGGGTTTAGAAGGTGTGCTAGAGAAATGGAGAAAAGTATAACCAATAAAAATAAAATCATGGCAGCCACATAGCACTGTAAGAGCCCTCTGAGTCTTCAAAATTATTTTAGGGCCTCTCATCTCAGTCTGCTCCACAGAAATAGAATTGCATATGTAAAGACCAAAGAGTTTTCTTTCTCAGTAGCCTACCACCCACAGATTTGAATTTGCTGGGGTTTTTTTTCCTTCACATTACCAGCCCTCTAGGCACATCACATGCATTACGCAGTTATAAAAGAACACAAAAATATATAATACTGCTCTGCCTTACAAAACTCTTTCCTGTAGCTAGAGCACCTGCCCACAGTAGCAGAAAGAAAACATAATAATCCCATTGTATTGTTATGAACTCAGCAAACCTGTAAGAACATATCTAGAGCAGAGAGCGTAAGGAAAAGGGAAGAAACACCTATTCAAGAAATGTAAATAAAAAAAAAGATTAAATTTGCTAGAGTCCTGCTTCCAGTTCATGAATCATTTTGGCCTGGTACAAACTGCTGCTGGGACCTAGAAAAAGTACAGAGAGTCACTGTTCAATTTTGCATCTCACTAGCAGTTCTCCTCTCCTGACTTGCATTCATTTCTCTGTCTTTAGTTTTCTTTCAGAGAACTCAGCTATATGCTTTGGTGGTCATTTTTATCAGCAGCTCAAGCTTACTGTATCCACTCCAGGTAGCTTATGTAATTTATGTTTTTAATTTTTCTGCAAAGCACCTAGTGCAATGGTGAGAGGCTCCATTTAAAATTACATACATAAATAAGCAAATATAACACCATTAGCATAACAGATTATACTCAACAAACTATAAACACTGTAAGTTCAGAAAGTTTAGTGGCAGTGTGACTACCAATACACTGGAGGAACATGTATTTATTTTCTAATAGTTCTAACAGACCTTAAATTGTTGCATAACACAGTAATAATCTTCTCACAGTTTTCTAAGAATTTAAGATTCTCATTTTCTTCTTTACATTGTATCAGTAGCTCTTCCTGGGCAACATGCTTGTGCCAGACCCAAAAGCTTTGAAGTTATAAATAGCCAAAATCTATGTACCATGACTTCTCCAACACCATTAATAGTAGGAATAAGGTATAAGACCAGTTGAGAACAACATTTCCTGACTTAAAGCCTTCAGAAAGCTGATCTCTTCCAAGTGATACGCAGGATCCTGGACTTTACAGCCCCAGATCCTCAAGTCAGTGCAAGTCTCAAGCAATTTGAACATCCTCTCAGAGCACTGACAGAAGGTCACATTCCAGAGCAATACTTGCCATCTTACAGCTCCACTGTCAGAGACAGGACCCCAGTCATGCCACATGCCACAGGTATTATTATGAGCTACTGTCAGTCTGGCAGCAGTAGTTTTGACCATGTCCATTTGCCTGCCTTGCTGCCTCCCCAGAATGACTCGTTTTCACCACAGCTGGTACTGTGCACATCTGTGTGTCCCCACTGCTCAGCTCCACATTCAGCATTTGGGCTTAAAGTGACTGTCAGCAGCTCCAGTCTGCTGGTACCATGGGTGTACCCATGGAAAAGGCATAGAAGGAAGCCATGGGAAATAATACCAGCACTTCACCAAAGCTGGTAGAGCATTATTTATGTCACAACTCATCTCACAGCTCCCTTAAAAGCTGTCCTCAAACACAGAATGCCCCATCAGGTAAGTCTCCTGACCTCTGTTCACCAAATAGTTCTTTGCTGTTTTTTCTTTTCCTTCTAAAAACTGGCACTGATCTGTATGCTACAGAGAATAAATCACCAGGGCAATTCTTTCACTGTTGTTGTAAAAACAATTTTAACACCACTTATATTTTGCTGTGATTAAACCTTCACACAGAGTTGCCATTCACCAATTTTAAATTACTTACAATATGCTGTGCACCTCAGTAATTATATTCTAAGTCATCAAGTTCACACGTTTTCCTTTTGTAGCAACCCACATGTGCTTCAGAGAAATTACTTCTGAACATGCTTAATTTTAAGTCTTCATTTTATACACTGTATGTAATCAAAACTTTTATTAAATATTGCCAAGCAATCTGTCTCATTTAAAATGAGCATCTCAGAAAATGTAAAGGTCCATTAAACTGTTAATTGTACACTATAACTCTGAATTCTTGAATAGTTATGTTGAGTATTGTTTTCCCAAATGCTTAATTCTGTATTTAGCTAGTTCTAATGCTATAGTTACCACATTGGTCAGGTATATGATAAGAAGTCAACAGAGCCACATGAGCAAAATTCTCCCATCTAAAAAGAGGGAACAAAAAGAGAGGATTTAATTTCCATTTCTCTTGTTTGAGTTTGATACAGGGAATTTCACTGTATAGGTACAAAACACAAATCTGCTAATGTAGAAATACAAGTACACCCTAAAGGCAGAGTGCTTCTGCTACAGTAATGGTTTAAGTGATTTGATAGCTCAAATTCATTGCAAGTAAACGTCAATTAGACTTGAAAATGAAAGTCAAGCAAGTGACATAGAAAATATTATATGCCAGTGGTTTTAAATTACTTATAATGGAGGTGAAAAAATACTTTAGGCTGTGAAAATAAAACTGAGATGACTCCAAAACACATAAACCACATATAAACATATTCAAAAAGATTGCTACCTCTTACAAATGGTTCTGAAATAGTTTGAATGCATGCCTTTGTATGCAAAAAACCCTCCAGCGAAACATTTAAATTTGACTATTCCAAACTTGAGAAACAGCAACTTTTTTTACATACTAGCTAGTTAACTAGACCTTACTTCATATCATGTACTCTTGCCAAATAAAATTGTATTTCTTATCCTTAAAAGATTTTATATCCATCTTTGTTTTTTGTTTGTAGTAACTTGAATCATATGATAATGAAAGTTGAGAAAAAGGATAAAGCCCATACTAATTTCTCTAAAAGACTTGCAACTCAAAGCACAGTATTGCATGAATGTTGACAGTTATTTTTCCTTTTTTCCCTTTCCTATTCAGTTTGCTGTACATACCTTATCACAACGCTGAAAATTAAGTAATTAGCACTGATAAGTGTGACTTTATTTCATCTTGTAGAAGACACTTTGTCAGGGAAATCTCCCTCCTCCAAGCTTTATGACCCTTCTATAGGAACATCTTCTTCAGCCAGATGGCTTTCCAGCATCTTATCATGGTCATACCGTTTAAAAATGGCAGGGCACCTTCCCAGCAAGAATTTGTGGTCAATCTCTTTCCACTTGGGAAGGCCTGTGACAGCTCTGAGTTGCCAGGCATGCCATCCTCATGTACAGCAACACACTTCATTGCATTGTCCACAGGGTACAGCCACAAGCAACAGCTCCTCAGTGTTCCAGATTCCAGCATCAGATTCCAAGTGCTTTAGCCCTGTTGTTACTCACATGCTTACAGCTCTGACTTTCATGGGCCACAACCAACTCTTTTTCACACAACTGAGAAAGAAATACTGGAGGAAATCAAAAGGGCCCCAAATTTACCAAAGAAAACTACATGAGTATTTTGTTAAGTACAAACAGCTTTGAAATATATCAGCACTATCATTCAAATTACAATAGCTGTTCAGGGCCTGAGACTTCAGATTAAGAGAATTAAATTTCCAAAATTCAGTGGAGTGTGTGCTTATTTAATTAAAAGCAGGCAGAATTTCATTTGCACTTCATTGTTAAGAATGCCACCTATAATATCACATTTTGACAGTGCAGCTTAACTCCAATTTATACTAAAAGCATACTTCATCAAACTCATTCTGAAGTTCATTACAAAAGCTAAATGCCAGTACTATTTGCTATAACAATCCCATCCCATTTAGATGTTTAAATAGGCAAACATGGTCAGATAAACTCACAGCGGCTTGTGAATGTTCTATGGTTTTTCTGCTACTGTGACCTACATGATGTATCCTTGATTTTAAATTTTCACAGGTATGGCTCAAGACATTGAAAAACTATCTTGCTTGTACCTGTGCCTATAAACTAGCTTATTTTATTTTCCTCTCAGAAATGAAGAAGCATATTACACTCATCACTAGGCTACATCCCACACAGCAAGGACTTCTCACTGACTGACAGAAAACTACACTTGTACACTGCCTTCAGACAATGCTAATGTAAGGCTGGCACAAAACTTTCCCCCATCCAAAGGAGAGAGAAGGAGACTTAAGCAAGAGCATCCCATTTACTGGGACAGCCACTCAAGACAGTTGACAAGTGTTACTGGAATGTTGGAGGCCTCCATCCTTCATCTAAGCAACTTTGTCAGCCAAGCAGGAGGAAGGAGAGGCACTACTTCTACCCTATTTGGTTCAGGCAAGTCTGGGTAGCTGAACTACACCAAGGTTGTTTAGGTTTCTTCCTTGGCTGAGGTAAACTGTTCCCGACAGACTTACAAACTCCTTTCAGTCTACTGCAACACATTTAGCTCATTGCAAACACAGGCAATTTGTGCCACAATCATGGACAATAATGCAGAAATTACCTGTTACTTACATAGGAGGAACATGAACAAGAGTTATAAGGTCTGTTTAAATCCAGGCTAAGTCACTACCTTCACAGTCTCAGTCACAACACTTCAGAGGTCTACAGTTTCTCATTCCGGTTTCAAAGCATGGTAACATCTAAATTGCTAACAAGGCAGGCTGTAATAACAGTTATTGTAAATGTGTCATTACATGATTGCAGATAAAAATCAATCAAAACCATCCATAAATACCTCTTGCAGGGAAGAAACCATTCCTCAATGGTTCCAATATCCTATACACAGTATACTGTGTATAGGATATTGATGGAGTTCACGTTAAGTATTTTGGCATAAAGTTTTACGTATGTTGTGGGCTGCTTGGTCCTTGGAAGGCTAGACAGTCTCTTTCCAGTAGCTTGTACATGGGGACTTTAGGATTTGGAGTGTAATTGTGTGGGATTAAAGGCTTTCCAGCCCTGCAAGGTCAGCAAGGCAGCTATTGTCCAACAGAACATTTTGCATTCTTTTTTTCACCCCTCACAGGAAGGGAGATCAGTGTGAAATAAAACAACCTTCAGCTTTTATGAATTTACAGTAAGATTCTAAACATCTTGAGACAACCTCTTACTGGCAGGAAGATCTCTTTCTCCTTTTGCAAGTCAGCTGGACAGTCATTGAACTGGAAGTTTCACACTTAGCTCACCAGAGAGCCAGGCTCTTAAAAGAACACTGAATCAGACAACATAATAGACTTTGGCACCAGGATTTTGGAACCAATGGGTCGGTGAAATTTTTTTTTAGCGAGGAAAAGTAACTAGGATTGTGCTGTGCACCTCTGCTGCAGAGTGGTTCCCTTGTTAGCACAGAGGCCTCACCCTTACATTCTAGACGTCAGTTTTTAGTATTGTTCATACCTTTGGTCTTTTTTTTGTGGTTGTGTTTTTTTCTTCCTGCAAAGCAACACTGTTTTCATACATAGTTGACTCACAAGTCAGAAATATCTGGTCTGCAGCCATTGACAGATTTTGCAAAGTGTTCCATGTGTCTAAAACCCCCTTTGTATCACAACAGGTATTTGCAAAAAAAAAAAAAGTACTGCAATTTTAAACACCTTTAAAAAGGCAAAAACAGACAAACTAAAAGCAGTGGTAAGTGGATGGCTGAGAATAGCCTGAGTGTTGAAAAGCCCTTTTGAGAACCATTGTCTGTGATCACTGGATTCATTACATGCCTAGGGAGTCTCCATAAAATCCAAAGTGCATACATCATATTCCTCTAAACAGTCTCACCATCCAAAAGCATGCAATAAATTCTAAATTATTTGCAACATGTTATTGAGCTAGCACTCAGTAATATCACTGATGCAATTTTCTTCTGCCTTGACACACACCAAATACGCTAATAAAATCTAGCAAATTAAACCTGGATTCACTAGGTGTTATTAACCTTTATATAAAGGAAACAGTTCTGTTAAAAGCCTTGCTTCATTTATCTTTCATATTCCTGTATCTTACCATGACTTGTGCTGCTTCTTAAAGGCAGCCTTTAATTTCAAGGACACCATCTTTGCTTACAACCTTCAAATTAGGAATAAAGTTTAAAACAGGTAAGAAAGTTGAGTCAATGGAATCAGCAGAGAAACAATAGAAAGAATAATCAAAGTTAGACGGAATTCATTTCCAACATACACTACAAAGGTCTATCTGAGTTTTAGGTACTTAACTGCTATTATTTCAAATTACCAAATAAAGTTAGTGTATTTAGATTCAAAGGACTAAATGCTTAAAATGATCACATTTAATTAAATAATTTTATCTCCTTTAAGTGATTATAGTGTACCTAAACAAAAACTCTCTGTACAAAATCTCAATCTTCTTTCATTTTTGCTCCATTCTTGTAAGCATCAACCAGTTTATGGACCACATTATCACTTTCAGCCTAGCATGAAATTTTGTAACAAAAACAAACAAGAAAGATCATGTTCCAGCAAATTTATTATATTCTAGAAGAATTCCAAAAAGATGTGTTTTCTTTCTCTCTGGAAAGATGATGTGCCTGCAGATTTCCTCTATTTGTTTGAAATGCTTGTGTCATTCCCTAAACTTTACAATACTTTTGGTTTTCTCACAGCACCCAGAACACGTGATGAGGTCAGATCACCATTCAAGAATCTTTTATTCTGTCTCAATTACCAAACCCTCAATTTCCAGACTGCAGGACTTACTTCAACAACCCCATTGTATTTCGGTCACACACTTCAGAAAGATTAAGGTAATTTGTATCAAAGCCAGAGACAGGGTCACTGAGATTGGGGTGGAGGGGTGAAGAATGCATTTTGGAAGTAGGATCTAGAGGAGCATATCTGGTTCAGCCTATGAAAACAGGTCTCCTCTACTTAAATGCATCAGAAAGGGTTAATAGTACAACAGACCACACAAGCCTATGGGCACCCGAAAATTTTGGTGTAGGAACAAAGGAACACTGGCTTCTCAAGACCCAGCAGAAGAGGGAGTTTTCTATTCCTTTCAATGGGGAAAGATCATCAACAGTAGATGAAAAGTACTCTGTAACAGCTGGAGATGAAACACAAAAACCCTGAAGGTCATGTGCATTCCCATACTCTTGAACCTTATCAACTGGGACATGTTTCTGCCCTGGCTATCCTGAAACCTGGCACCCTAAAAGCCCTACTGGATGCACACGCACTCGTTTCATCCCTTCCAGGTTAAGGTGGCTGGGTTACACCACAACACCACCCCTTGCCAGTCACTGCCCATCCTTCTGCACTCCTCCTTCTCAGTTTCTTCTCCTGCTGCAGTGCTCTGCTGGCTCTGCTCCCTGTGGTGTTCAACACATCCCCTGGGCAGCCTGGAAGCCATGCAGCTGCCTGCTTATTGCCACAGAAATGTTATCATCAGGGCAGCCACAACCCCAGCAACAGGATGGTACAGATTTAATGAACACAGCTAGCTGGCATGTGCCTGCGGCCAAGTGCAGTCTCAGTGCTGGGGGAGAAAAAAAAGACAACAACTGCTAAGAGACATGGGATATTAACTGAGAATTTCAGCAAGACAGCAGGTTGCAGAGGGCAGCAGAATGAAAAAAAAAAAAACAAAACCCAAAAAAAACCGAACTAAAAAACCCCAACAGTGTTAGAACTACAGCATCTAGCATGGCTGCTGTAAACAGCCTTCTCATTAGAGAAAGGGAGCTGAAGCCTTGTGCCATCATTTGACAAAGTAAATGTGTTTGCTCTGCCAATAAAAAGACCAGATGAGCTACAGATATTCTGGAACAATGCATAGAGGAAATTGGCATTATCATAGATCAGAAGGCAGCCACAGTTACACTTGATGTAACAGGGACAGAAGATAATACTAAGGCTACATCACAAATGACAGTAAAAAGAAATGTGATGAAATCACTCAGGCACCTGTTCCAAAGTTACTACCACTTGCACATCATATCTGCTTCTGGAGAAAAAAATAGCAGAAGATCCTGAATACATTGCTGTCTTCAGGAGGTTAGAAGCTCACCAGTAGTTAAAATATATATATTCAAATACAAATTCAAAATTCAAATAAAAGGTAATGAACTAATTAGTCCCCATTCACAGGGATAAAAATAGAAGCAATACTACTAGCTATTCACTTAGGTGGACTTTATAATAAAACTACTTTGTTGGATATCAGTGTTTAAGTATTAACAATCTAACTAAGGATTAACTAAGGATCATGCAGTGTGGGCAACCAAACCAGTGCCAAAGTGCTGAGGGATCAGAACAGTAAACAGAGTCAGAACTTTGGCAGTCAGAATTTTGGATGGGAGCAAAAAAGACTTATAGTGCAAATGATGACTGTTTAAGGACTCAAATCTGCTGGTTAAAAGTGCAGCAAGGTGGGCCTCCCATAGCAAATAATGGATGAGTGCAAAAAGCTCTTGCAGCAGAAATGACACCAAGAACTTCAAAATCATTGAGACACCGATGCCACCATGGAAGCCCTTGGGAATGCTTTAGTGTGTCTTCAACAGCTTAACTATAAAAATAAATTAAACATTCATATTGCTTTGCAAGTGAAATGAATAAGATTCAAAATGGAGCTCAATACTGGATCTGCTAACTTCAAAGACAGATTATTAGCGACTATTTTAAAAGGGACAGTAATAAATTATCCCTGAGTTTCTAAAAATGTAGCTGAATTAGTATTTCCCAAAGTTATGATTTTAAATATAACATACGTTACAAACAACACAGGTTAAACTTTTGCCAGTCATGCACTTCTTGGTAGAGGATCACTGAGTCAGTTTCAGATGGTGCAAAACAGAAAGTGTTCATAGACAAAAAAAATTAGACATGAGAAAAAAATATCAGCTGAGTTTTGAACAACATACATAACTGAAAGTGGCTTTCAAAATCTCTTGACTTCAGTCAGATGGAGCACCTCTCCAATGCTACATAACTTGTGCTGAGAAACAGAAGTGCACCGAAGCCAAAACAAAGTTGTCAAGCACAACAGGCGCACACAGGGGAAGGCAGATATTTGTGCTAAATATCTGGCCTTCCAAAAGCCCAACTTAAAATATAAATTATCATGTAGGCCTGTAATGAAGTTGTTAGGCTCCCCTGGAGTTGGCAAAGGAACTGCTAGTGTTCCCAACAGCTAGGCAGGACTGTGTTACTGCTCCCTCAACATCCAGGGCAACAGAAACGTCACCAGAAACGTCACCCACTGGTGTCTCACTATGCTGCTTCTTAGGAAAAGCAGCTGCAAACCCAGAAGAGGGAAGAACATTACATTTCTTCTACAAGTATTGTACAGCCTTGGGAGTGGGGGAAATAGCTTTCATATAAACCCTGAAAAATACAAAGAAATGGGAAGAAGGGAAAGAAGGAATATTCGTTGGAGAAATTTCACTATTTTTATCAATGCGTTTTGTTACAATTGGACTATCTCATTCGTCAGCTCATGTGCCCTTTCACAGACCTCCCCATGGGCACAGAGGCCATTGGGTCCCTGCCAAAAAAAGCAGCTGAGGAGGCATCAAAGAAGGCTGTGTGCATTTAAAAAAATGGGAACTAAACTGGTGGCCTGAATCCAAGTAAGCTTGTACCACTTTCCCTATTCTGAATGTTATCTAGAGAGCAATGGCACAGAAAGATCACTTTTAAACTTAGTCTCCATAGCTTTTTTGTCATAGCCATATTATAAATGCAGAATCCTAAGGGGTTTTTTCTAAATCAGGAAGGAAGAAAGAAATAAAATTTGTATTTGGTCTTTTTCAGACCTCTTTGCAAAACACTCTAGCCACCCATACAAATAAAACTCAGAATTGCCCAGAAGCATTTCATCCATTGTGTTCATAAACTAGGAATCTTGACCTCCAGATTTTAATTTATTTTACTGAAATATTTATTTCTCTCAATAAAAGCATTCCAGATTTTACTTTCTTTGCAACAAAGATTAGTCAGAGAGCAAGACAGTGTACGTACCGATTTTATTTCCTACTCTCCATACAAACTATGAAGATATAAGCGGACTACCAGAAGAGTAACAGAAGGTATTAGTAAATCCCCTTCTAAAGCTTCAGCTTATCATGTTAATGATTAATTAATTAAAACAGAGCTAAAAGTCCAGGAGCAAAGTCCCAAAGTAAAACAGACTGATTTTACTTGTTGTTAAACCAGTCTCCTAACTCTTTCAAAAATTACATTATCTGTTACCCTGACCAGAAGCTTTATTCTACCTCACATAGGATTGCAAAGAGTAAACCCACCAACAGGAATGGACTGACTCACAGAAACAACTGTTTATAAAATTGAGTCCTTTGCACAAAAGGCTAGGTGTGGCTGAGAGGAAAACAAGAAGCATCTGCACCAAAGCCCCTGCTGTGCTGTCACTCAGCACATGACAGAGCCCACAGTGGGGTTATCAGCCAGATCACTGTGGACACACTTGGATTGTTTAATTGCACATCCAAATAATTTCATGAACCATAAGGAAACAGATCACCCCTCTTGTCTAAACTCTTCCAAAAAACCTATCCATTATTCATAATTATCTTCTAATGCTTCTCCAATTTGCCATGTACAGAGTCACTGCAGTGAGCATGGTGACCTTTTGCTGGACTTCACTGACTGTGGCATTTCAGAGCTGCCCCACTGAGCAGTGGGATCAGGAAAAGCAGCATTTGCAAATGGTGTTCTAAAACAAGCATGCAAAGGGGCTGAACCACCCCAGACTGGAAACAAGGTTTTCAAGCTGATAGGTTGATAGTTTTCAAGCCATTAAGAAGGACAGGATGCAGCGCTCAGATGTCACTCATCCATACGGTCTCCTGTCAATGACCTTTGCAAAGGACAAATCAATACTAAGCAGATACTGTATCTACTTCTTCTTACTGTGTAGGAAAGGTCAACCCATTTTCATGTATGTATCAGTTCCAACATTGCTGTTTTCAGACACAGAACTGCTTAAAACTAGGAATCAAGAAAAAAATTCTCTCTTGCACATAACATCATTTCAAAATGTGTTGACTTAAAAAAAAAGACTTGGAATGGAAACATTTCATACACAAGGTATGATGCTTGCAGAAGAAATGTAAAGCTCTACCTTGCTATCATGAAATGTTTTCCAAAAATACAATGCAAATGAAATTATAAGCAACATTTATGAGACTGCTTCCTTAGCAAAATCTGGTGCCACCTGTGTGTTTTACCACAGAAATAAATATATTTTTAAAACACTAAGCCATTTACAGTCATTTTGTGCATGCCTGCTGCACCTATTTTTGTTCGTATGCACCAGCCACAGAAATTATTCTCCTCTTATAGTTCACTTAGATGGCATATTTTGAGAGCAGCCTTTATAGAAATATATGTTTTGGTTCTATATTTTAACTTGATCCCATTTAGCTCAATGCTCAATCCTTTTAGCTTCAGCGAGAAAATCCGTAATACACATATTGCCACAGTCTAGGAAATGCTTGGTACTGAAATTATAGCTGCAATTTCCGGCCTTCTGTTAAATATATATTTGAATTCCCAAAGTCTGATTCAGTTTAACACCTCATAGTACCTGAAAGGTCAAGGATGAACATCAAAACTCTATTGCAACAACACTGCGTTTAAATGAAAAGTAACCTGTTGTACATCTTAAACACATCACAAAGTTCAAACAACACTGAAACTTCACTGCTGCACTATTTAATATTGCAAGTGCAAGATCCACAAGGACAATGTTTTAAAATATTCAGAAATCTAGTATTTTAAAATGCTTGCATATGGGAAAGGGGTTATTTAATACTCAGTGTAATGAATTTCTGAGTTACATTAACAGCAGCATCATAAGGAGATATTGTACTCCTGCTCTCTAGCTGTGTGGAAGTGAAGCAATGGCTTTGCCATACATCCATAACAGAAATAATAAAAATGATCTATAATCTTTTGACGCATACATTTAATTCATTTTGGTAAGGTTTATTACATTTCTTGCTTCCTCTTCTCAGCATTTCTCATGGTTAATGTTGAGATATGCAAAATGTTAAAAATCACTCAGCAGTCCACTTTAAGAAAAGAGAAGCAATGTTTTTAAGAATAAAATAGTTATTTCTAATCTTATTGCACTTGAGTTGGTGAAGAGGCAAGGCATCTTATTATAACTTTGTAAATCAGAGCAAACATCCACTGACTCAATTACTTAATTATTTATGCTATTCACTTGCAAAGCCACTTTCTAAGAGTGGTTTCTCTCTGTCAAGCAGACATGAAGGTAAAACCAAATCATTCAGCTTTGTACCACGGAACAGTGTACACTGCCAGATTAGGAAAGTCTATTCTGATGCTGCTATCACCCATATCAGCAAATATAAATCTGAAATTAAGCTCTGTGTTAATTTTTAATTAGTTGCTTGTGCCATCACATTGGAAAATCAAATTTAAAAAAATAATAATTAAAAAAATAGCACTTTCTTGGAGTCAAACATTGAAAAAAACCCAAAAAACTACACTTCTGACTGCAGCCATGTGCCAAAAGCCAAATTACAAGCAAGCAAATTTTTCTAAGATTTCTGAAATTACCTGCTGAATTATTTTTTCACTGAGGAAATCCAGTCTATGATCTAGGATGCACGACAGAGCTTCCTGTCTCCCTGTCTTGTCACACTGCTTATTTTGATAAGCTGCAATGGCATAGAAGTATAGATTTTTAATATACTTTTATTGCATTTTATATAGCTGATTTATTGACAGTGGGTTTGGGGCATTTTCTTCCTGAATTTTTATGACTATGCCTTTTTGACGACTATGCTTTTTAAATTTTTATTGAGAGTTAAAAATGGCTGAATTTCTTTAGGGACAGATGACCAGTTCTATCAAGTGTGACACCAAAAATGTTCATTTAGATGCAGAGGTCATTTAAAAAAAATTAAAACAAAACATACAAAAAAATCCCTCAATAAAAACACTTGTATGTGCTTGTCATCTCCCATTCTGCCCTTAAAAAAGTATCAAGCTTTTTTAAAGCAGGATCCAAAATAAAAGAAGCTGAAGATGTAGTTCTTTTGAAATAATCTAGGTTTTTACACTGTGAACATCTATTTCCTTACTCCTTAACAACAAAGAATACACAGCACAATAATAATTATTCTAGAAACAGTTACACTTCCTACTGTGCCTTCATAAGCAGAACTGTGAAACAGCAGAATTGCAACAGCATTGGGAGTAAATGGAAATCAGAATGCTAACTCTGCACATGAGCACACAGGTCTGCTCAAAAGACTCTGCAGGCTGTGGGTATTGCTGTAACTGGCTTTAAGAGTCTGCTTTTGAAAACAGCTATTCCTCATGGGTAGCTTCTTTCATTTCATTTGGCCATACATTAACAGGTTGTCATCCTGCACAGCATTCAGGGAGGGTTGTGGCAGAAGCAAAAAGAAATACTTTCTCCAGAAAGCTGGTGATGGGAAGGGGGAAATAGGTTATAGCCAGCAAGAGCATCCAACTAGAAATCTTGGGTTTTTTAAACTCTCATAAAAACAGTCAGAGAAAACGCAGCAGAAAGATATAAAACAGATTTTCTTCATTACAACTATGAACATTACAATGCTATTGATGTGAATTCTGTGATGTGTTTTGGAGAAATACTTACTTTCAAGGAAGAACATAAAATAAGAGGAATCCATGACACTCTTTACTTGCCTTAAGAGTGTCATTAAAAGCAGGCAAATAAATTCCAAGCATACATATTCTTCGATAAAGACACATTGTATAAAATAGCAAGAGTTTTCTGAAACAAATCCCTGAACCAAATAACCTAGTGCCTAAATTGTATATTTCGTCATGGCGTAAATCAGTGGCAAGAAGTGTAGTTAGAGCACACTCCATCCTGAACTTTCAAAGGAATACTTTGTTTAGAGAATTAGCTCATTTCCTTGCCCATACCCAGAAGCCCTGACACTCAATTTTACTTTTTTTTTTCTTTCTACTCTTAAAAATTATACTAAAACTGCTTTAAAAGGTATTTTATTGCTCCAACAGAAGTAGGTACCTGCTGTAAAACAATGTACACAATCCCATAAGCTTTTTGTAAATTCTCACAAGCCATTACACCTGATTTAATTTTATCTGAATTTTAACCATGTCCTTGCACCTAGTCCTACCTTACTATCTTACCATACCATCTCACTAATAATCACTTCTGAAATTCCAAGTCCTATATCTTAATTAAAACTGTGGACTTATATTAAAGCACTAAATTAAATACAGGACTTTGAGAATTGGGGCATCTGGGAGAAAAAGAACTGATCTGATCCAACACTTGATTATCCAAATACCTTGTGTTTTAAAAGTGAGGTGTTTTCTTTAGGTATGACAGATGACCCTTAGAAAAAGGCATCACATCAAAGTCATCAAAACAGTACAGGTATAACCAAAATGAAAACAATCAAGTGCATCATACAACATCTGAAAAAAAGATTATTCTACCTGTACCGGACGTGCTCGATTGTGTCATATGTCAGCTTGCTGCTGATATTCTGACTATGAGGGTTGCCTAGGAGACAACAGAGATACAGAAATTAATCATTAATCGCAATTTTATTATTAAATTTCTCTTTTATCAAAGTATTACACCAAGTGAGCCTGAAAGATGATAAAAAAAGATTCAATGCATACTTCACAGCAATGCCCTGAAGCTCTTTAGTCAAAAGAAGGGACATACAATAACGTAAAGCAATCATGACAGACCTGGAAACTTCAGCTGGATTTCTTACTAATACTTAGTCAGTTCCCTTAAAAAGAAAAGGAAACTGCATATGCACAAACATACTAGGAAAAACTACAGACAGAATGCACATTCATAAATGTATTTGCATAGCAGCTAACAAGCAAAATATAGGATCTGGAGATAACAGACCTTCATGATTGGACAACAGAATTAATCCTGGGGTTTTTAATGTCTGAAGTTGAAATAGTTCATTGAAATTTAAATTTTATTGCAAAATTAATAGCCACCTTAGCCCAGTTCTGCACAAGCATGTATAACAATTAAGACAGCATGATTCTATCTTCTTGAGCAAAAAAGATTATAGCAATATCCACACAGGCCCAGCAGACTTTGCTATTAGTAAATACTTAGAGAACATGCCAAAACAGTTTGGAAAGAGAATAAGAAAAAAATGCTATACTAATACAGTTTTTGCAGCAGGCTCCAATATTAGCTACTCTTTATAAAATTTAAAAATTACCCTGCTGAAAGTTCTTGAGCGAAGGTGTTGAAAATATTAACTTTAGAGCTCAAACCCAAAACTAATACTCAGACTTTTCATGTCTGATGTTGCATTCCTGTAATTTCCAATTCAAATGTTCTCAATTTAGAAATGAGACTATCTCTTACTTATATTACTTTTTCTCATTTACATATGCAACAGCTAAACTGCAGTTCTTTGCGCCTGTGGATTATCACCAAGGAAATAAAAAAGCTGCAAGTCAAACTCCCCCTTCATTCACATCTGTGTTTGTTAAATTAACTCTTTCTACACGGCATTTGCTGTCATCAGAGTATGAGATGTAACTGAAAAGAGAATTGATCATGCTGGAGCTCTTGTTATTATGAAAACACTAATAAAAAGATACCATTTTCTCTCCTATAGCATTACAGGTACGAGGCAAATCTGCTCCAAACGGGCGATACTATTTCTATTCACAAGCACTCAATTGATTCACAAATTAATATTTTTTCTGACACAGATGGTATTTATTAAAAGGGTTGAGCTCAATGTTGTTTGAAGCCACAAAGATCAGAGTGCATACATTTCACTTTACAATGTCTGTGGTGACAGAACATTAATTTTAGTATCACTGGCATGCACTTGAATAGGACATCTTGAATGTAACCAAATCAATGTATTTTGTTATAATAGAAAAAAAGCCCCTATCCCTATCAAGAACAACATTTATTTTGTAGTGGAACTTAAATTCATGCTCTGGATCCCAGCCTTGCCAGCATTCAGGAAAAAAGGATACGGGGAAATGACATGATGGCACATTGAAAATGAAAACTACCTGAAACTCTCAAGTGGCTTGCCCAGGTGATAAGCACAAGTGTGCCAGTGTTGGAGTGAACAAGCGTTTTCTTGTAAGGCAGTGGTACCTAGTTCCCAAGTGAGGAATCCCTTTGTTCCATGTATCAGGGAGCACAAGAAAAGACACAAAACTTGCAAAAAGGACGCAAGACCCACAGAGAGTAACACACCATAGGAAATTTGATTACTTCAGTGGGTCTACTCACAGCATAATACTGTGCAGTGTATTTTTTTGCGGTTGAGCATGACTCAGTCTAATGCAAATTGTCTCGCGCAGTAACGATATTTCTTGAACAATGGATGCTGCTGACTTTGCATAAAATCACTCTCAGTGTGTGATTCTCAGCTAGGTAATAACACTAGTAACAAATGAAAGGTTTAGAGGATCTGGGGTTGAAATACTTACAGGTGGTGCTGTAATAGTTAAATCTCCACCCATATATTACACAATTCTGTGGATACTACTCACATTCTGTGCTTTGGCAATACCTATCCTTTTTCTGATCAGGCACCAAAGTCTAATAGAGAGAGGTATAGCACCTATTCCCTGCCTAAATTCACTTGGGATCTTTGAGCTAAGCTTTCTTCTGAATAAAATGCTTATACTGAGTAACAGTATAAGCTCTTTGTGATGACTCTCACTGAGAAGGAGGGCAGTTCTGGATTCTGCTCCTTGCATAAGAAACTGGGTTTGCATTTTATGCGGAAAAAACCATAAAGAATGAACAGTGCTTATAGCTACACTGTATTTCTTTATCCCAAGCCTGGTGCCCTAACTCTGAGGCAACAGAATCATGCTACTTTTGACTTTTCTTCTTTGCTAACATCGACACATCCTTGGCCACCAAAGAACGAAACTAGGGGTGACACAAAGGGCCTATGCCTCCTTTGTAAAATCACCGGTCTTCCAACTACTCTACAGCAGTGTTAAAAAACCTGGAGATCTCTTCCAAGAAGCTCAGTTTTTAATGATTAGATGGAAACTTGAGATGACTGTGGAAACGTTGCTTTGCACTTACCATAAACATTGTTTTTGAGGTCATCAGTAAAAGCTTTAAGTAGGCTCTCTGGGAAAAGTGCTGAACCAGCATGGTCAAGGTAAGTAATCCCTAAAACACAAATAAAATTACTAGTTTCAATTTTTAAAATATTTAATGCCATGTTTCCCCACAGACTACATTGTGAAGTGCACCATTCAAATACTCTTTTTCATTCAGCAGCAGAAAAATAAATAAAAGGATGAAACAATAGAAGTCAAACATTTTGATTACCGGTGTATAATTTTTAATTAAAACCAAAGACATCCTTCCTTTCATACTTAGGTTATACATCCTTTGGAAGAGAAAAATCTTTTGTTTGGCCTGTACAAAACTAAGCAAGCTGGTGTCTTCAGCCATAGTACCTTGCTACTTCTAGGCACTTCTTCTTATGAAAAGTACTATTGCCAAAATGATAATAATTATTATTAACAGCAACAACGATAGTAATGTTGTCTCCTTGCTGACAGGTGAAGCAACTCTCTGAAGAACTGATAAGGCCTAAATCATGTCTTAAGCCTAAAGACAGGACTAGTATAAGTTTTAATGTATTTAATCATGTCTCGCCACTCTGCAGCACTTAACATTCAATTCATTTTTAAAATTTCCTTTTATATTATTAAGCTATTGAAACTTTTAAATAAATGCTTATTGGAAATGAAGGCTTTTTCATGTTTGGCCATTTTAGATTTCTTAATCTTTAGCAATTATTCTTCCATTTCTCCAGTGTGTTTCACGCTCTTTATTAGTTTTTTCATTTCACTTACCTTAAGTATTTCAACCAATTTCAGATTTTAATAATGATGAATATGATTAAGATTAGAATTTATTAAGTATTTTAAAGGTCTTCCCTTTCCACATGGATTTAAAATTGAGTTAAGCTTTAAACGAGAAGCCTTGACACTTGGAAATATATATTATTATATATTATGTTACTCTCGCAGTGATCCAGCGGGTAAAGCTGTGAGGCAGCGCTAATAATAAAACCAATTCAGACACCAATCCCGTATTTTCTGAAGAGAAAAGCACTCTCCTGCCTTAAGATTTCCTCACTCACAGTTCCTAATGGAAGCAGAATTCCTAATGATGGCTTGAAGCCAGTCAAGTGTTTTGAGGTGCTTCAAGGGGTGAAGAGTGGAAAAACCAGGGTCAATTTATTAGCTGTACAGGTTATTTAGGTTTTTACTCTTTTAAAAAAGAAGAATCCTAGGAAGTTTCTCCCAAGCAGTATGAAGCAGCCCACACAAGCACTCAGGGGTCAAAATGCTCAGAGGTCTGTGCTGCTCAGCTCCTGACAGCTGCATGGCATTCCATCCCCACTGGAATGCAGGGCTTTGGAGGGAGAGAGGCACACTGCCTATGGCAGGACACAGCCAGGCCCCTGCCCAGCACTGTGGCACAGCTTCTGCCAGCAAGGGGACAGCAGCTGTCCCTCCAGCAGGGCATATGCTCACCGTGGCCACCCCAGGACCTGCAGCCTGGCACCAAAACCTCAGGCAGGCCCTGATATGGAGCTGCAGCATGGAGCAACAACCACGACCTCTACCAGCTCCATAGCAGCAGTCAGGGCAATAGGCTGCCCATGGTCACTGGCTACAGCTGGAAAAGGCAGGAGTGGAGCTGGAAACGGGAAGAGGCAGCCCTGAGCCAGACACAGGTGGAAAGACTGCTGTCATGGAGGCGACCATCCCAGCCAACGCTCTCCCAGCAAAGCCTCTACAGAGGTGCTGTTTGGCTCACATGGGCACCACGGGCACAGCTGGGTGATGATCCTTTGGGAGCAGCTGTTCTCTTTGGACCTTGCCATGCCCAAGGACAGTGACGGCACTGAAGTCATTACACAGCCCTACAGTGTGAGCAAAAACCATGCAGGCAGCTGAGGCTCCTTAAAAACAAACCATCCACTGACAAGGGACAGGCACTTCCTGTCCTGGCCAACACTCCTGTCAGACAATATACACTAAAAGACAGATAAAGGTAAAGGCCCCTTAAATGGTTTTTCAAATTTGATTCCTTATGTAGCTCATGATGAAGGACATTATTGCAGTTCTGTGAAATGAAAGTATAAAAAAAAGCTAGTCATTTTTTAAAATTCCTCCTCTGGGTATAATACTTTTAAAATCTGTGAGACAATTTGGCTGAGGAAGGAAAAATTATTAATTCTTAAAATTTTATTTTATATTTAATGCTGCTGTTTAATTGAAAACAGAGAACAGCGTTTAATACTCTCTCACACTGCCCAAAAAAAGAAATGGGCTCTCTCATCTTTTGAGACTGCACTGAAACAAATATCTTCATTGCTATTGCACTTTTATGATGTAGTTTTTCCTCACTGTCTTCTTTCAATAAAATTGTGTTTCTAAAGAAAAGAAAAAACAATGTGGCACATGTATAACACCATGAAAAAAACACATTAATAACTTTCATTTTGCTTTTCCCCTGGTTTAATAACTATTTGCTATTTTATTTTTATTGAATGCATATTAACCAAAGAGATTTGTCAGTATATAGAGAACAATACAGTTCCCATTGTTTCAGTGTGGTATTTAGTGTATAGTCTGTCAGCACTATGAAATGATACTATTTATGGGAAATAACAGGAGAAAGAAAATATAATATGATCAACCAAAAGAACATTAAAATGCAATATCCATCAGGAATTGGTTTCATTGCTCAGGGAAAAAGTAAAATTAACTTTTAGTTTAATTTACATAGTATTATGTTTGGAGTGTGTAACTGACTTCACCAGTCTAATAATATACCAATGATTTGATAAAATCATACTGTAGAAGTAGGGGATTTTTTATAGAGGTATCGAAAACCATTCAATGTGTTGGCATTAGTTATGGGAAGTTATTCAGCCAGAGTATCAGTTCATAAGCTGCAATATTCATATGCTAATATCCTTGCAGATTAATTTTACATGGACAACTCCCTGGGAACCAACACAGGCCAGTCTGTCCTGCTGAAAAAGTCCCAGCCCAGCTCTCTGATCTTACATGCTACAATCCATCTCTTACCACCTCTTGGCCCTTCATGAAACTTCATGTGTGCAAACCTACATACAGACTCATAATTGCCAGGGGACCATCCAGTTTAACTGAACATTTCTATCTCTTAGAAGAAAAAAGATCATTTAACTTGGAGCATTTAAAAATTAGAGTTTAAGATCAAGTGAGAACATGCAACTGCATAAAGTCTGAGAGCCTGCAAAATATACAAGGCAAAAAGAAACTACCAGATTAATCTTTGGGAGCCAAGTATGTACTTCTGACAAAAGCACACTTTCTTAAAATGTGACTCCACCTGACTTAGAAGAAATCAAAAGACATAATTTGATGAACTGAAAGCAGAACAAGGCAGTTACACCTTTACTGTATCTGTTAGTAACTACTAAGTTGTGGATATGTCTACCACCCAGAGGATGGTCTAGAGAGGAAGCACAGAGACACCATGGAGGCACTTCCTACAGTGGCCTGGGCCACATGTCACTAAGGGACTAAGCCTTCTCCTGCTTCATATCCCACCCAAAAAACCATGTCTACTCAACCCACTCGTCTCTGGCTAAATTATTACTACTTTGGTATTATGTAATATGTTCTTGTAATCCTTGAAATTGTTCTTGGTGCTACACATTTCTGAACTTTGTTTAAGTATCACTTCCAAAAATAACCACTTTACCTACACACCATCTGCCTGCTCTGTGTTCACCTCCTTAACCTTTTGTCATTCTGTGATTCTACTACTGTCAGCCAACCTGAGCTGCAGCTTCACAGATTATTTCTCTGTGAAGCCCTGGCACTTCAAAATTCCTGCACTCTAGATGATTACAGGCTGCCACTTATACTGTCAAAAGTCTCATAATAAAGAATGAAATGTGTAGTTACAAGGCAGCAACTCTACAGAGTCATGAATTTTGACTGGTGGATATAATTGCAATTCAGTAGGATTATATACACGATATTATTTGGAAAGCAGATACAGACAATGCCTTGGGGAGAGAGTATATATCTTAAGTATGGCAATATTAACAAAACCAGTATGAAATAGATTATATGAAAACAAGCTGAAGGCAAAATTAAGCGTTATCTGTCAAAAGATAAATATCACATTTCCATATACCAAACCATAAGCAGGAGAAATAACAAGTGACAAAATAGGGAGAAGCGAGCCCTACAGAGGTTGTAGACAAGTGTGATACCATTTGGACACAGAGAGGTTTTAACAGGTAGCATCACAGGTACCTCAGATACACAGACTTACAGAATGGTTTTGGTTGGAAGGGATCTTAAAGATCATCTAGTTCTAATCACCCTGCAATGAGCTGGGACACTTTCTATTAGACCAGGTTGCTCAAAGCCCCATCCAGCCTGGCCTTGAACGCTTCCAGGGATGGGGCATCCACAACTTGCCTGGGCAACCTGTTCCAGTGCCTCACCACCCTCACAGTAAATAAGTTCTTCTTAATATATAATCTAAACCTCCTCTCTTCCAGTTTGAAGCCATTCCCCCTTGTCCTGTCACTACACCCTCTTGTAAAAAGTTCCTCTCCATCTTTCTTATAGGCTTCAGGTACCAGAAGGCTGCAATTAGGTCACCCAGAAGCCTTCTCTTCTCCAGGCTGAACAATCTCAATTCTCTCAGCCTTTTCTCATAGGAGAAGTGCTCTATCCCTCTAATCATATTGGTGGACTCCTCTGGACCCGCTCCAACTGGTTAATGTCCTTCCTGTGCTGTGAACCCCAGAGCTGGATGCAGCACTGCAGCTGGGGTCTCACCAGAACAGAGGAGCAGAATCCCCTCCCTTGCCCTGCTGGCCATGCTGCTTTGGATGCAGCACAGGACACGTTTGGCTCTCTGGGCTCTGAGCACACACTGCGAGATCATATCCAGCTGACAGGTGATTTTAGTAATCTAAGTCAGATACCCTTTAGAGTCAGCTCCTTCTTTCCAGTCACCGAGTAAAGACTTAGCTCCCCAAAGAGATGCTCCTAAACTAAATGGTAAAAGTAGCTTTAACCATGTCATGCAGTACATATAACCTTTCTAGAAGGGCCATGACACAGGGCATGATATGGCCACACACTATATGGACAGACAGACAGATAAAGATCTTCATTATGCAAAACCACTGATTAGGTGCATTAAAAAAAAATCCTACTAATATGACTTGAGATTTGTCTTTGCTGGATATTTTCTGGATTAAACATTTAATGAATGTTTTTCCCTGTACATTCAGTTCCTTTTTGGCATTGATTTGGACGAAAGCTATCATATCAGAGTATGTTTTCTCAATAAAAATATGCCTCTCATTGAAAGAGTCCTGTTCTGCTAGACAAGGTAATGTTTTATTTCCCTTGCTTAGGGCCAAGAAGCTCTTCAAAAGACCATAAAAGCATAGTGCTTGATGGACAAGGCCATAGATGCTCAAAGCCTGAATAGTTACCATGCAGTTAAAGGAGACAGTGTTCCTCAGCATGATTTGACTTAATTGCTACAGGCCTGGTGAAGTAACACAGCAGTCAGCCACAGCCATGGGGCAAATTCTGCTTTCTACTGCCAGTCCACCAAGTTCATCAATTCCAGTAATCACAGCCTGACCTGAATGCCAAATGCTGCCATGCACTGGGCTGCGACCAACCTGGATAATGGTAACAATATTCTAAGGGCTGCTAACCAGTTACTGAGTTCTGTGGGAAAATGGTGTTTAATTAATGTATTTCAGTGTTTGACTTGCTGGACTCATTACAAAAAGCAAAGCATGAAATGTGCAATTACATTTATCCATAATAAGTTCCCATTATTTTTCTCCATGTCCTATTGGCTCGCATTATTTGCTCTCATTGCATTAATACCTACAGCAAAGTAGGCAGAATATCAAAACCCTTTACAGTGAATACCACACACTCTCTTTGCTTGCTATACTCCTCAGCAGGGACTAAACCAACTCCACAAAAGCTATTTAGGTGGATAAGGTTATTCAGGGTCAGTATGTACTGACACTGTTCTATCTACATGAGTCCCTGCTTGCAGCTTTCAGTTTACAGCTTCCTGATACTGAGGAAGATGTGAGCGTAAAAGAAAGCAATGATTTCTCATTTATTAAGAAATCATATCCAAGCCTATGTATTTTTCACAGCTACAGAAAAAAAAATACAAACCACATGCAATCAAATTTCATCATTTGCCAACTCCTGTGCTAAATGAGACTGCAGGAAAAGGATCAATCAGCCCTCACCTTCATCCATTTGGCCTACCTGTAAAGCATAGCTCTACTCAGTGCATCACTGGGGCAGGATTAAATATCGACTGCAGTCAGTGATGTTACTTCCACAGACACCTTTAATGGGTTGTATGACAACACGACCCATTAAAGTGTTGAAGTCTTACTTGTGGGTATGAACGAGAGGTACCCCAGCTTCATATGAATAACATACTGCAGCCTGCCTCTGTCTCTTTGGATGAAATATACATCACAAGTGATTCATATTCATGCATGTCTTCCAACAACTGCAACTTGCTCAGACTGAAACCAGCATTCACACCTCCCTAGAAAAGATATGACCATCTTACAGTCTCTTTCTTTTTTCCCTTTCTCTCTGACATAATTGATCAAATGAAAGAAGAGTTGAAAGAGAACATATTCCCATTTTTCTATTACCTGAAAATGCTTTTGTTGGTTTTGCTGAAAATTTCATGGAAACATTCACTTTTGTGCAGGAAAGAGGTGCTTTTGTGTAGGAAAGAGAATTCCCAGTTGAGATGAAAACATGGTGGTAAAAAGCAATGTTTAAGGAATCATAATAATAATTGTTTATAATAGTAGTCATTACCTAACCATTCTAGTAGCATACTCCTGCTCTTTTCTTCTTCCTTTTCTTCCCATAAAACAACCACTGATTTTCAACAACTTGTCAAGATAATGTTTAAAACTGATTTTTCTAGTCAGTTCTACTTCTTGCTCTGTGACCTGTAATAATGGGCTTCATATAAAATCTAGGACAAAATAGCGACTCAGTATTCTCTCCAAAATATATCAAATGAAATACGCAGAAATATATAGAAAGCTTTTAAAATTATTTTATGTGTTTCCAAAAGCACCAGAAGATAAACTAAGTTCAAAAAAAAAAACAAACCCTTTTCTTCACCCCTTTCCCTTAAAACTCATTTCATTGCACAGAAATAATTCACTATGAGCTTTTGGCAGCTGGAGGCTTGGGTTGAACTTGCAACCATAGCAATAATTAAACACCCACATGAGGACTGGTACACACAACAAACACTCAGTGACAGACAGCAAAAATCAATTATCCCCACTGTTGAGGCCCTGCAGAAGTACTTCCCAGCCATCATTCCTTCCCAATGACAAGGCCATGTTAATGCCTTGTTTGGCAAATGCAACAGTCCCTCTCTCCACTGCTTTTTCTGATAAAGAGGTGAGGCTGCTACTGTAAACCAGTAGTAAAGTTATTCTCCAATGGAAGTTCTTCACACAAGACTCCCCACAGACATTTACAGCCCTTGATTTACTTGTACCATCCAGCAAAAAGTCCAGAAACAGAGAATATCAACTTCAGGGATATAAGAATAAGAGAAACACAAATTTCCCTTCAGCATAAATTTGATCTTTCAGGGACAAACATGTAAAACCAAATGACTACATTACCAAGAGGAACTGCATAAATTCAAAGACTGTGGAATGAAGAGTGTGAGAACTTTATCAAAAACCACACTCATAGGATGAGAAGTCTAAGAAGATTCTCCTGGCTCACAATGGGCAGTCCTTTGCTACAACACTAATCAGCCAAGCAGCCTCTATATGAAAAACAGGCAGGTTGTTAGTCTATTTGCTCAAACCAGAACAGTGCTTCAGAATTGCATCTTACTAGTAAGAAGCTACATCTCAACCTCTACACTGTTTTTCCGTGATCAGCGTATTTTCATATCTCCCATGTCAGCATTGTTTTGTTTTAAATATCTATCTTCAGCCATTCAACTTTAACAGGTATTTCTCCCTTGACAACCCAGTAGCATCTGTCCATCGGCTCTGGCTAAAAATGCCATGTTTCTTTTCTATCCTAATAAATGATAATTCAAACAACTCATTTCAATCCAAGTCATGCTTCTTCCACCTGGAAGCACTTTCTCTGGGAGCAACAGGGGATTGAAGAACAGGAGTAGGGGAGCAGAATATACATTCCAGAGGATGATCTCAGCATTCTGGAAGCCTAAATTGTCCCTAACTTTACTGGAAAAATACATTAAACCAACGCATCCAGACCTCTTGGGTTACTCTCCTAACTGTTACTCCTTACCTTATTTACACTCCTAATGGATTGGAGTGTAGTCATAAAAAACCAGCATTATTAAACCAGAGAGAGGTTTAATGCTTGAAATGCCCATATACAATGCTTGAACCAATATCTCCTGTATCTCCTTTTCACCACTGAGCAGCCACCAACAAAAAGTGAAACCACAAACTGGAAAAAGCCACAACAGTGCATAAAAATTTAAGTGTTTGAGTGTCAGTATCATTACTGAGTAAATACTTAAGATTTAATACAAACAATTTGATTTTAATGAGGCAGAGAAAATACTGAGATTTCATTAGGGACATAGTAGGAATGCATGAAGAACTATGTATAAGCTTTTCTTCTGCATGTGCATTCAGTTAATCTAGACATCTTTCCATCATAAAACCTTTTGGCTCCAGGTTCCCACAGATTAACTTCTACTTTATAGTAATTTGATCCAAGCTGCTCTCTCAGGTGAAATTACTCAATTATAAACAGACCAATCTAAATGGTAAGATTATGCTCAATTGCTTTACCTTTACTGAAGTTCATTGACCACATTAGATATGCAAATGTAAATAACAGAACTCATTAAATAACCTTATTTCTTATTTAGGGATTTTTTAAAACTAAGAATAATTTTGTAAATTTTTTTCAGGACTGATTGTAATTTCCTGTTATTTCCACAAATTTGTAATACTTCACTACAAAAAGCATCTCCTAATTGAAAAAAAAAATTCCCATGCAAAAAAACCCCAAAACCCCCAGGTTCTTGTCAATAATGTAATAGATATTCAATTATGCACTGGCATAAATTTTCTGTTACTACCTTAATATACTTGACCTAAATTAGTTTCCACAGGTTATTTTCCATTTCATAGGGATCTTCACAAGCATAGATTCAAACCCTTCAACGACCATTTTCAGGAATGTACTAGGAATGAAATAGTACATTTATCAAAAAATACTGCTACAGGAAAACACAATTTTTAATTTGGAAACAGTTTGACAACTGTAGAGACGGGTTAACTAGTTCTGACAAAAATACCAGCTTCCTAATGAGTAGGTCTAAGCACAGCAGTATGTGAGAGAAATCCTACCTTACACAGGCCTGCTTTAAATAGGAACAACATCATGCAGCTTCCAGATACTCTTTTTTTTTAACTTTGCTGATTTCCAGCATGTTAAAGCTTTCTAAAAGAAAACAAAAAATCTCTTGAGTTGTTGACACAAACACATTGTTTACAACCCTCTTTCTAAAGGATGGTTAATATGTGACACAGCTTTTGAAAGTTTGGTGATTATTTTGAATCTGGCTTTGAACAGCAAGAATCCACTTCTGGACACTGCCATAAAGCTGTTTAGAAGGAAGAGTTTGTGGCTCTTCCAGAAACATTACCTTGCACTGGGTACAGATATTTTCAGAGGACAGGCTCTATGAATTCAAAGGGCTGCAACCTGGCAAAAAAAGTGTTTTCCGAAATCCAGTGACTTGAAAGGACCCCACACAGAGTTTGATTGCATTTCCACTGTATTACAATAAATAACCAAAGCAGAACTTTGCCGTCAGTTCATGGAGACCTCAACTCTGCAAAGAGGGCAAGCTCCATTCAAACATGAGAACACACATCAAGGGATCCAGAGCCTTTGAAGAAATTATGAGGCTCTGTTGAACTCAGAGTTAAACCATTAACAAATACACTATGACCAGCACTTCCTAAACATACTGCACTGATCACCTTCCTGGTTCCAAGCCAAGTTAAAGAGCTGGGTTGCAATCTGTACAAAAGCCTAATGACCTTTGAAACAAGTGAGATTTTAGTTTCTTTAATCAAATGTGCTGGGCTGCTCATATAGCTGTATCTTCATCTGGCACCTACAAAATATCTTAAGTCTCTAGAGAATGCACGCACTCTCTAGAAGTCCAGCTATCAATTTTAAAAGTGCAACATTTGTAATAATCCACTGACAAGAGAAGGAGGAGGGCTGTAATAACAGGCAAAACTAACAGAATCTCAAAATTACATATATCAGTTTACTAGAGTCAGTTACATCAAACAAAGAACTGCTCCACAGGTGTGTTTAAGGCAACCAGCTGATTCTGTATTTCCTCCAAGCACATATTGTACACCTTTATTTACAAATATGCACAAATCTGCCTGCATATGCAGTGCTGAGATGGGTATATGAATATATGTACATAACTATCCCCTGAAGAGGATAATTAGTGTTTTCACGTTGCTTCTTGTAGCAGAACATAAGGAAAAGCAGATGTGAACCTGAAGACTCTCTTCACTTACAGCCCTTTTCCACTTTCTCTTCTCTAGTGCTTCTCCAATTGTACCTTTTGATATTTTCGGCAAAGTAATAAATTAGAAACTATCACATTTGCTGACAATCTCAATCAAAATTAACCTCTACAGAACATCATCAGCACTCAACAAAAACAAAACCAACTTTTGGTAACAATATATTAACCATAGTTACCAGTGAATATCTTTGAAGAGACTCAGGCACACTTCTAACCTGAATAAATTTGCATCCACTATAGAATTCCAATACTGGGGACTGAGTTAAAATGCTGCTCAACTCAATGCAAGTCCACTCAGTCAACTACTTCTCCTCTGCATCATTACTTTGTTTATAAGAATGCTCTGTGTTTAAATAAAAGTAGTATTTGGGGCACCAGTGAAGTGTGTCTGATTTATATTAGTACTAAGAGATGTAAATATCTGACCATCATAAACCAAGTAACAGTCTGACACTACTGATACAAATATACAGAATTTCATTTTTGGTATCAACCTTCCATTGGATACCTTTGGCTACAAAAATATGTTTCACAGTTCTTCGTTTTTTGGTTTTTTAATGGATAGCAATAAAGCAATTAATATGTCATCCCAATTTTATAAGTATATACCTATGCTTCACTAATTCATAGTATAATTTCTCTCAATTAAAGGGTTTCTTTCAATACTAATGACTCAAGAAATTAAAAGTAATTATAATTTCACCACAAATTATTCAAAGTACTAAATACAAATGGCCTCATTAACATTAGACTAGAGAATGAGTAAAATACCATGCATGGAAAAACAAATATTCCAGTTTCCCTGATCTCTGAACTCTGAGCTTCAATTCACAACTCTGCCACAACTCCAGTTATTGCCCTGTGCCTCAAAGCATCTCAGAAAACATTATGTATTTAAAAATCAAGCTCGTCCCCCATAAACTGTATAATATCTGAATAAGTGACAAGATCAGACACAACATTCATACAACAGATCTTACTCAGTTTTTGACACAAATTACTTGAAAATACTATCTAGATGAAACTACACATGGCATACACTGCTTCCAGAACTGACTACAGGACTGGATTCCAAGTATGGGTAGCAATTTACTTTGTGAAGCCTCCTCCATAACTAGCACAGCCACATGCAAGTGCCAGAGCTGCTGGAATTCCTTAGCCAGGCAAAAGGTTGTTCCATCTTTATAGACCACTTCTACCGATGCTGTACAAACCAGATGGCTGAACACACCTCCTGCTTACAGGGGCAGAGGATGTCTGGGGGCACATGAAGAGTTACACAAGCCAAGAAATTTAGGAACTGATTCCATAACACAAAGTGAGACTGGAGAGGAATTTTAAGTGAGGTGAGTATTATTTATGACAATGAATGATCTAGTTAATAATGAACAGTATTATCGTAATTGGAAAAGTAATAGTAATTTGCTAATATTTCAAAGCTAACTTATGTGCTGTTAATTTTCAAATACTTCCTCAGACTTGCTGTAGCTAGAAGTAACATCTCAAAATAGTATTGAGCTTCTGAAATGAGCTCCTTTTAGATGCTCAAAATTTCTACTTTTTGCTGAATTTGTGCTTGTGGACATTTTATCACCATATTCTCCCAAACCAAGTTTGTTTAAGGCAACAATGGCACATTTGGTTCCCATCACTTGCATTTTAAAGCTACTTATTTATCATTAAGATGACATTGACTTGTAATTCCTGTTTACTTTTAGCAAAACTGCATGAACATTTTTCCCCAAAAAAATCACCCAGAAGATGTAAAAATGAAAAACATACCTACACATATCAAAATTAGTCAGTGAAGGTACCTAGTGGAGCAAAGAATGGCCAAAGTACAGCTAAAGGCTTTGGAAAATGCAAGGGAAAGGATTATACCTCTAAGCAAAACAACAAAAAAATCAGACTGGTTAAATAAAAATTTAAATTTTAAAATCAGTATGTTATCATGCCCTCATTTGTGTCCTTAGTTACAGTTACCTCAAGAAGGATCCAATTTTCAAAGAATTGCAAGATCACAACTCCTGTAAATCTGGTGAGTCAGATATCTCAATCTGCTTACCACATTTTAAATCAGAGTATTAAAAATTTAAACAACTAATGGAAAAAAAAATATGGGTCAAAATACCCTGAAACAATAACTCAAAGAATGCATCTCAGTGCATACAACAATTGGTTCTACATGTTTCATTCCAGATCTATTTACCTCCAAAAACTCCTCTCCAAACTTGAGCCGTTAACACTGAAATGCAAATGATCCCTAGTATGTCATGAATCACCACCATGACAAAATTAATGGCTCCCCTATAGTAAACCCAGAATGAGCCCAGGCAATTAGCTGCACAGAATGCTGGTTTCATGTGAGATAACTGCGTTGAGGAAGTTTGTTTCCAGATGGGAGGCAAGCATTCCTCAATATTTTGTAGAGACACCAAATATCTGGTACTTTGCCTCCACAGAAAATTGGGATAAAGTGAACCTTGTGAGACCAGTTATTGCACAGTGTACACAGACTATTTTTTTTCTACAGAGCAAAATATGGGCTTCTCCCATTTCTGCTGACTGAGGGACAAGAAGAGAGGTATTAAGGGCAAATGTTTCCTATGCCTATGCTCTTTTTCCCCCTACTCCCCTTCCAATTTGCAATGGTTTTCCTTCTGCTATGAAAGATGATGCTTTGTGTTCTCACCACAGTGATAGTAAAATTCACAGATTTATAGAAAGATACCCATTCATTTTTATTTTTTTATGTTTACATTTGTATGTATACCCATTGTAATGACTGCTCAGTGGAAAGACAATAAGAAACAATCTGTTTTGAAAGGAATAGATTCTTCCTTATATAATTTTTTTTCTCTACTGTTTCATTTTTTCCCATATATTGCTGTCTGCAAGCCAGGAACCCCAGCCAACATATATCCAGAGACTATATATGTTAGACTAGACTGCTGTTTTCTTCTGAGTCATTCCACATGGAATACACAGTGCAGTGAAGTAGATTCAACATATGCACCACTAGCTACAACTCATTTGAATTAAGAGCCTAAACAGTAAAGTTTCTCCTCTGGACTCAGCTATTTCTGTTCCACAACTAAGGGGAAATTCAATCTATAGTAAAAAGCAAAACAAACCAAAACCAAAACAAAGAAGCAACCAAACAAAAAAAAAAACCCAACCAACCAAAACCCAAAACAAAAAAAGAACCCCCAACAAATGAATAAACCAAACAAACAACAAAAAACGGAGATATAGAGTGATTAGAAAGACCACAACTCACATAGCTAGATATAAAACAAACCAACCAGTCAAGCTAACACCACACACAGAATCTCTTGTCCTAAAGGAAAAAAATCCAAGAGAATCCCTTCCATGCTTCACCCCTCACACCTGGAACATTTGCATAATTATATTGTAAATGTCAATTTTATTCATTTGAGAAATTCTCATGCTGTTTCAAGACAACCCATGTAACAGTCAAAATAATTTTTAAAGACACAATACATTCTCTAAACATAAAGTTTAGGAAGCATTTGAAGAAGTGGGAAATAGATAAAGAAAGGTTTTCCCCCAAGTTTCCAAATACCCACTCACTATAAATCATTTCACATGTAAAATTGAGGAGATCACTGTAAATTAACAGCTATTTGATTAGTTTAGTACATAATCACATTTCTACAGCTAGAATGCATGAAAACAGACGTGATGGATACTAGAGGCTGAATGTACCCACAAGGTATCGAGCATTCAGATTTGAAGATCTGATCAGACACTTTTGGAAACACGACAGCTGTCATGAGATTATTTGGTACTGTTTCTCCCAGTTCAGTTGCACTGAAGTTTATCCAGAAAGCATTGCAGTGTAATCCTCGTGACACTTTACAAGTACACCCATCCCTCTCTGTACTTGTAGAAATGAAAGAAAAACTGATTAAAGTTCTGATGGTAACAGCTCTTTAATCTCTAAGGAGCAGTCACGCTCAGTGATGCAAAGCCTGGAGAATCAACTGAATGCCTTCAAACAAGCATTACACACTGTGAACTCCACAACAACCAACACATCCAAAGGAAAAGAGGTTTTCATAATTTTTTTTAATGGGTAGCTTTAACATCCATGAGCTAAAAAGCTTGATTTGCCTTTCATTATTGCTAATCAGGATATAAATATTCCAACAAAAGCAGGTGGTGTTAAATTTGGCACCAGGGGGCTGAGTGGGGAAGAATTCTCCCAAACCTTGAAAAACACCAGATAGAAAGGAAACTCAGTAAATTAAAGTACTGATGTAACTCACTAGAATTTATACTTTTTCCATCATTCATGAAGTACTCAGCCTCATACTATTACAGGCTTCTAAGGCCAACCAAAAGGGTGAGTTGCAAGACAGAGAAGTACATGGCTTAAATCCCTAGACAGCATTTCACTGGAGTAGCCTCACTCTTTGAGCAAGTTAATGCTGAAAAACAGGTGGTGGAGGGAGGATTTGTTTTTACACAGCCTTCATCTCAAGGAGGCTTCCTGTAGTGCCACATGAAGAGTTTGTCTCCTGTCCTCCAATCTCTTCCAATGGATCAGTAGAAGCTGAGGCCATGGCAGTGCTCATTAGAAGGCTGCCCTGGTTCCACAGCCCTGTGGTGCAGTGATGCTTTCTGCACTTTGCAGATGAGCTTCACCAAGCCTAAACATAAGGCAGCTCCTAGCAGTCTCACCATTACTTTCTTACTCATTCACAGAAGTTTGGTTTCTTTCCAAGCCATAGTTTATGACTAAAGACCAATTTAAATTCTCTTTTCCCAACAAATACACTTAGACCTCTACAGAAAAAGCAGATGGAAAGTTAAAAACTCAACTTTACCATAAGCTATGGAAGTTACCACTGAAGTCTTTGTGAGAGGAAAAATGAATATCTAAAAAGCTTATTTTTTGACCAAGGCATCTGCCTCATTCCCCGTTCTTCATACTCTACCTATTCCTTCAGCTCAGTGTTTTTACAGAGGTTTTAAGGAATGTAACTGAAGCGACTTGAACTCTTGATCATGAAAATATTTAACAGCAACAAATCCTAAGTTGTTAGTATTTGAAATGAAAAAAAAAGTGCTTCCCAAGGAATAGATTTCCTTTGTATTGTAGTTATAGTTGCACTGTTCTGTTCATAGAAGGACCACTTCAATGCATGGTAATCTCCCCAGTGCTGTAGAGCCATTAGCTATGTGTGAGTGCATCAATAGCTGCTATTCTAATTGATGAAAAGCTACATTTCCATGTAACCCAAAATCAGAACCTTTACTCTTTCTGCAGAAGAAAAACAAATAATTAATTTTCTGATCATTAGAGAAGTTAACCTATTACTCTGGAACTGACCCTGAAGGACAAAGAGCAGATAAAGCTGCTAGCGCTCTGACTTTTTAATCAAATTCCAGTTTAGAGAGTTTTACCTGAGCATGAATTTTGAATAGTTTCACTGAAATCCACAACTCATTTACCAAAAAACCCCCGGATTTACAACCGTGGTTTCAACAAGACCTATATCAAAGACAACTTCCAAGGCAGGAAAGAAGACTGATTCTCACTAAGACTCCAGCTGTGCAATTTAAGATGCCTTTGGGGATATTTAATATACACGGAAAGTGATTGTCCCTTTACAACTGTCATCATTTTCTCCCTTCTGTATTTCTGCTCTTGGTGAGTTTGGAGTCACACTAAGACAATTCACAAATCAAACATTAACTAAACAGCTAACAACTTGTAAAAAAAGGGTTTAATTTCATTACCAGAAAAAAATCTGTCAGGGACATGCACCTCAGTCAAAGAAGAAACAGCTGTAAACAACTAAATGGAAAGGAGCTTGTAGGTCCCAGTCACATGGGCTGTTCTGTCCCCAGAAAAAAGGAGCTGCAGTGCAGTTCAGAGGTGTCACACTCTTATTTTCTTAGTCTGTCTTAAAAGTACACCTCTTGAGCCATCCCTTAAAGGCTATTTTTGCATTTTAATGTCCCTTGCTACCCAAATGATAGCTTACATGGTTTTTAGTTTATTTCTTATGTACTCCAAGTCTTCCAAGTCACTTCTAATGAATTTAAATAGCACATATTTTCATGCACTTAGAGTAATATTAAATTATGTCCTTTTTAGAAGGGCAAACAGTCATCCCATATTTGAGATATTAGGCTGTCTTGGCAGTGTTGTACCTGTCACAAAACATCCACACTAAGGTGGTAAGAAGAGGAACTTTATTACATTGCTACACTTCATAACAACCTTCCATGATATTACAGAACCATAGAATCTTTAAGGTTGGAAATGACCTCCAAAGTCATCAACTCCAACCTGTGACCAATCACTACTTTGTTAACTAAACCACAGCTCTGAATGCCATATCCAGCTGTTTCTTGAACACCTCCAGGGTTCAAGGAGGTGACTCCACCACCTCCCTGGGCAGCCCATTACAACACTTGACAAAAATACGTTCCTTCTGAAAAATTCGCATTCTTATGGGAATTTACTCATTAATCAAATGTTTTATTTGTTGTGACCACAAACTCTATGACCAACAACAGAGTGCAACAACCTACATGCAGTTTTGTCAGAGCATTAGTTTGGTCAGCCTCCCAGCTAAGCAATACTAGCAAGTTTATGTGTGTGGGGAGAAGAAAGTAGCATGTCTGCAGATGGCAAAAGCTTCTTTTTCATGTAGTCTTTAATTTTGGCCATTCAGTTCACTAGGCAGGGAGTTCTTGCTAGGTAACCACTTTCATTTATCTTTTTTTATCCAGTCTCATGAGAAGGCAAGGTGCATTATCAAAGCAAATTGTCCATCACAACTGAGATTGGACAAGGCATTAAGAAAAGAAATGCCACTCTGCTCACTGGGCTTACACACTCCTAAATTGATTAAATATGTAATGAATGTTTTACTAGTGTGTGATGAATCAAAGACGATGACAGATTTAAAGAAAGTTCCATACTGCCAGAGCAGCCAAGTAATATTTTGGTTTTTGACAATTCTAACTGTTTAACATTAAAAGAAATTATAGGCAGGAATACAAATAATAAAAATGCAACTCTGAGACACATTTAATAGGCTACACTTCTCAATAACTTCCTTAGGAAATGCATCTACACAGCAGATGAACAGTGTATTTGACTCAACAGCAATACAAAGTCCTTTTTTTTAAAGAAAGGCAACATATGCTGGAATCCATTACTGATACCATCAGTTCCAATTTACTGAATTATGACATCTTTAATGTGCTGTGTGGCATGAACATAAAAATGTGGAAAATCCTGGGCTTCAATTTCTTCCTCTGGAATAAATTACAGGAGAAAATTTCTGATGACTGTGTAACTTCACCTGACCTGTTCATAAGTTTGCAAAGGGGTACAAACAGTGATATTCGGTGTTTAATTGTGCATTAATGAAATTAATTCACACCCCATTAATTTAATTAATGCATATTTCTTCAAATAAGCTTCCTGTCATCTTTCCAGATTTTAATTTAGAACATTATTCTGCATATTGCCAGAAGAAGTAAGCTTAGTTGTGTAATCATCCTTCACAGCTAACGATGTCACCAAAATATCACATCCTTGTGATCACAACTCTCTCTTTTAGAAAGACTGTAAGTGACAAAACCCCTGTCCAATCATGTTCTTAGTTTTCTTTTAAAAGCATTTTAGATTCTGGTGCTCCAGGGACTAATCTGAATGAACACAGAAACATCATCTGTTTTTTACTTCTGTGAAAGCCATAATCCCCTGGCTGCTACCAGGAGTGAGTCAGGACAATGCTGAAAGCAAGAAGGGGGAAATAAAATACTGTGGAGAGAAAGATTTCTCTTCTGAAGTCTTGCCTTCCAATTTAACACATGTACTGCACATACTGGGGAAAAAACAGTGACTTGACACTTTCCTGCATGCCACTCTCACAACAGCTGGGGTCACATGCCCACCACAGGCATCTCACAGACCACTGCTTCTCTACAGCAGTGCAGAAGGTCAAGGGGCAAAGAGCACCAAGGCACAGGATCTATCTGGGTTGACACAAATACTTTGGCCAGGAGCCTAACAACTTGAGTCATTTGCAACTAAACTAATTAAGTCTGACTTTTTAATGCTTTGTAGCCTGGCTTTATGCCTCCCTGCCCTACTATACCTGTTTCTCCGTGACTCTGACATCCATGTCCCACACCTTCAGTCTTGACACCACCCTTTTCCTAAAGCCTCCACAAAGTACATTTCTTTCTACCAAATGTGACAGGAATCAGTCAGTGGTTCTCAATATGCAGACATAGTACCACTAACACAATTATTAACATAGAAAGAGAAAAAAATTATATCAAGCCCAAGCTGACGTATTCTTAACAAGAATATTATTTTTTTAGGCCCCTTTTTAAGTTCAGGGAAGCCAAAAAAAGAATCGAAAGCCCACTTTGCCAGTACTTTAGTGTCGCACAAACGAAAACATCTGCTTTGATGGCCTGGTCCAAGAACAACATATTATAAAAAGCCTGAGACATCTGGAACCTCATCCTACCTCCTAAATATCATCTCCTAGTTCAGCATCCTACTGGCCTCCTGTTCTCCAAACATATTGTGCTGTCCACACATTTATCAACCTCTCATATCAGATCTTTTTACTATTCCAGTGTTCTGCAGTATGGCCTTCCTGAATTCAATGACAGGCTTTTCACATCCAAGCAATGCCTCTGCAGCCTCTCTCTGAGAGCAAGCATGCAATGAATCAAGTTGATCAACAAAAACTGATCTCTCACCTCTCTGTCTGTCCTTTCACAAGAGCATCCTTGAATGCTGACAAGTAGCACAGAAATGGGAATTCCTACCTAACATCTAATGGAAATTTCAAGGGCATCAAGTTCCAGGTTCTCATTTGGCAGAGAAAATTCCAGTATAAGTGCAGGAACACCAGAAGTGGATTGCTTCTGCAGGAAACTTACATACACTTGTTAATTAATAATCTTATATTTAATACTAAAAAAAATCGATATATCACACAGAAACATACAGAAATAGGTTGGGAAGAAATCAATACACATCTCACATATAGCAACAACCCAAGAGGAAAAACAGGACAATCTAAGAGGACACAAAGGCAACAGAAGGAATAAAGTACCACTGACGTGGTATTTTGTAGGAAAAAAATTTTTGTGCATTTCCAATTTTTGAGTAAGAGATAAAAAGCATCTTGTGCTCTTCTAAGTAGAACATCTGCCTGCTTCAATACTTTCAAATACTAATATACATCTTTCACAGGCATTAATTTTAGAGATAATGTATCTTTTAATTAAAAGTGCCATTTTTTAAAAAATGGGTGGCTGATACCCTGCAGCATCTGTGGAGTTCCATAAATTATCTTCCCAAATCTAATATTTTTTTACATCTACATATTGATTTAAAAAATCTAACGTCTATATATGATTATTTCTTCTTGTAAAGAATCTAGTCCCAACTGACTGACTACTTAATTCTAAAATACCACTGAATATTTTAAGTTCATGTCAGCTGTATCAGGTTTATAGGGTTTGGGACTTTGCTTTCCTGCTCCACATTTCTTTTCTTTCCCCTGACTAAATTTCAAAGTAACTAAAACTGTTTTCCGTGCTGAAATATTACAATGGAAATACCACTGACTGCCCTTCAAACAGAGCTAGGTCCATCATGAACAGCAATTGAAAGATCAGCCCTGCACAGAGCAGGAGATCTTCTGAACCCTGAAATGCAAAGTAAGGAAGTCCTTAACAGTACCTGTTAGGTCTGTGTAAGCAGAGAAAAACATCTGAAACTAACACACAGCTACTGTTTGGGACTAAATACACATTTGGGACTAAATATACTTTATGTTCAACACATGCTTCCTCTTTGATATCAGTTTTTTTAGATAAAAGCTTATTTAGATAACTGCTGCTGGCTTGAAATCAATAGAAGCATTAAGGCTTTACATGAGCATATGTATATTTTATTTTTACAAAACAACTGGCATTAGTTGTACACTCACACTTCCCATGCTACAGCTTCTTTTTACAATACCTTCTCTACCCACTAAACCCATTTTCCCATATATCTTCTAGAATTTCAGACTGTCCAACAGCATCTCCCTTCAATAAAGATAATTTCTTTTGCTTTATTTTCCCCTCCAAATAAAAATAAATAGGTGTTTCACAAAATTATATCACATTCTGGTGGAGAGGCTACAGAGAACAGGAGCAGGTTACCAGAGACCTCACAGCCACTGATGAGAGATTGAAAAAGCTTGGACAGTGGTAGGAAGACGAGTTTTTAGTTTTAAACACCAAATGGAAATGTTTAGAAGATTTTTCTTCTGTTCACGATGAGCTAGAGATAAGGTAACTCAGTAAGACTTATTCTCCAGCAAAATTAGCAGCTCTTCTAGGCTACAAAGAATCTTCCACTGAGAAAACAAAAAGCAGCCTCATCCTTCCCCTACACATTGCTTTTGCTGCCTTTGTGTAGGAGAGGCAAGCACTGGATTAACATTAACATATGCCAGGCTCTGCATGTGGGAGAAATCATTTGTCCTTTCCAGGAGATGCTGTCTCAACTCTGGCCAGCAATGGGTGGGTGTGCTCCAGGGAATTCACAGTAAGCATTGCATATGACCATAAAATGGCACATGCCTTGTTTGCAGTTTAGCATAGACTTTGGACAAAAATGAATTAAAATAAACTTATCCCTCACCATCAGACTGTTTTTTAAAGAACATGATAAGACATGCATACTGCAAATATGGTCAGAGATCAATACTGCTCAAAGCACCTAACTATAAAGTTTTGCTGAAAATTCAGCCACTTAAGTCTTCAAGAAAAAGCAAATGGAGATTAAATCATCCACAGATAAAAATTATTAATAATTAAGAAGCATAAAACAAATAGAAGATAGCTACCAGATGAACCAGAATGGTCTTATTAAAAAACCAAAACAAATAAACAAACAACCCCTGCCTGCCCCCCCCCAAAAAAAAGAACCAAAAGAACAAAAAACAACCAAACAAACAAAAATGTAACAAAAAACATCATTATTTTAGGGTACAAAAATTATTCCCTTTTTTTTTTTTTCAAAGTAAGAAAAAACCCTCAGGCACAAGATTGATAACATTTCTGGTTTGACAAGGCAAGAAGCAAACTGGTAAAGCAGTAGAGAATCTGAGGTCATGCCCACATTTGCAATCAAGAGGTAAGCGTGACTCTTCAGGCTCACAGTCCACTCATCTCCACAAGTTTCATGAAATGTGAGCATCAGCTACCTATCAACAAAAGTACTCTGAGGTGACACACCAGAATGTATTTCTTACTTCTGAAGTTCAGCCAAAAAACTAGATTACCCCCAAGGTGACAAAACAGATAGGTTTTTCTGTGGTCAGAGACAGACGTGAACTTCGCTAACCGAGCCACTGAGGATTTAACTGCAGCACACACAGAAAAGATCTGCTTTTCACATTCTCCTACTTACAGGGAAAGTCACCACACAACTAATTGCCAGCAGTATGAGTAACAAAGACTTATTTTTGTGTAAGGTCAGATCCAACACCCAGCTATTCCTTAACTGAACAATACAAATAAGCCCTCATACAGGTGACCCAGTTCATGGGACATCATCTGACTTTAAAAGAAACAAAGGCCAATTCTGTTACTCAAAGCTTAGTCTGCCTTTCCTTTTTGTTTAAGAGGCAAATTGCATTATTACTGTTAGTTGCATGTAATCCCACATATCACAAATGTTCATACTACTAAGGCAAGATGTGATGTTGTTGAAGTACAGGACAGTGACTGATTTGACATTAAAGGTGACAGTCCAACTCACCTCAGCTAAAGACTACCTTCAAATAGTCAGTAGCCCTGAAAGAAGACCTGATTGCTAATTCATGCTGATATTTATTTGTGGGATGTGTACCCATTGCTTACTGCTCTTGGAAAGTTCCCACTAAACTACCACAGCTATATTAGAGAAGAATACTGCCACACAACCTAAAATGGAAAGGGTATCTTGTGATTAAATGCTGCATCCAAATCACATGTCAGCTTTTTTAAAGCCATGATACAAACTGAAGCTGATATTTTCCTTGCTATGATAAACATCACAGAAGCATATTCATCCCCATTACTTAACAACAGAACCTACAAACTCCTGCTGATTTCTTTATCCATTTCTAAAGCACAATTTAAAATCCTACACAGCAGATAAGGCTACACTGCTCACAAGATTAAAGTCAAGGTCACATATTGCACATACGTTGCTGACTGTGAAACAGCTATCTGTTTCACACACTCCATATATATTTTTAGAAAGGGCTGCTCTAGTCATCAGCTAACAGTCTTTGAATTACAGAAGCGAAGATAAACTTTGGCTTAGAAGGGAAAATTTAAGGCTTCTCTGCCAAAACAGGCAGACCCCTGCTGATTTAAGAAAGTAAAGTAGTTCTTTTTATCTCTTCACAGAACCTGAAGGGGAAATCCCCAACACACTGAATATGAACATTACTTTCCTTCTGATGGAGCTGAGTGAAACTCCCCAAGACTTTGATACAGCCACAGGTGGACCACCTTTGAAAAAGCCTGGCTTCACAGCATGCCTGGTAGCTGGTGCTCCCTCCAGACATCTGTTGCACCTTCTGCTCAACATGCACCTGTGCAACTACTCACACTAAAACTACCACAGAAGCACCAGCACCATGTAAGCAAAGGTCTGTAACACACAAAAGATTTCTGCTCTCCCCAGGAAACATTATTTGTACGAGATGTCCTGAGTGGATGCCACAAAATATTAGTAATCAGGAAGAAGTGAATACATTGATATGCTATAATTATTGCTACATGATGTTCACAAAAAAATGACACTTGCAAAACCAAACATTAGGCTTAATCCGGGGGTATCTAGACAGGGACTCCAAAAATTCTGTTCACATAAAAACTGAGCAGCAAAATCTGGATTTTTAACCAGCTTCAGTGATGGAAAGATGTTTAAGGCATGCCCCAAATAAACAGGGCACAGGCTAAGAGACTTGGGGCTGTTCAGCCTGAGGAAGAGAAGGCTCTAGGGAGACTTTGTAGCACCTTCCAGTACCTAAACAGGTTACAGGAGAGTTTGCATGTACTGACAGGACAAGGGGTAATGGCTTCAAACTGAGAGAGGTTAGGTTTAGATTAGGTATTTGGAATTTGCCTAGAGAGGTTTTGGACTCCCCATCCTTGGATGGGGCTGGATGGGCCTTTGAGTGACCTGGTCTAGTGGAAAGTGTCCCTGTTCACAGCACGTGGACTGGAACTAGATGATGTTTAAGATCCCTTCCAACCCAAACCATTCTACGATTCTATGATTAGTGTTAATTCCCTAAAATGGCACTCGTTCTCTTTTGTCCAGTGGAACTAGTTAAGACTGCTCTTTACTAGAAGGGATAAAACTGCAGCAGCTTTGTGCAGGAGGGAGACACACAGCAAATATTAACAGGTGCAAGCTCCTATAGTGAATCACTGTTTGTATGATTAGGACTCACATAGAGAGGTGATCCAAGGCCACCAGAGATGTAAAACTTCTACCTCATCCTGCAACCTGCATGTTCTGGCAGGCCACAGAAAATGCTTGAGCAGCTAAATGCTAATTTTTTTAAGCCCCTTGGAGAAGGTACCTTTATTTCCTATTGTTGCCACCAACCTGTACATTAGCCACCTTTTCTTTGCCTTCTTTCCACAAGGCAACAACACTGAGAGTTTTAAAAGACTTTTTATTACATCAACATCAGTGTGTTGGGACCTTCAGCAAGTGGAGATACATGGCTAAATAAAAGGAGGCCAAGAAATAAAAGCAGTGTGCTTCTCGTCCACACTGCTCCATTATCAGCCAGTTCCTGGAAATCTGTCCTGGACTAGGTCCAGTTAGCCAGCTCTGAGACAAAGAGACATGTTAGGCAGGGGACATTTGGCCTAGGAATCCGTCCCTGAGCACCTTTTATTTGGCACTGTTGGTATCACTTGAAGGCAAAGTTCTTGACCAGAGGAGATGTCACTGTTTTTAAGACAAAGAGTCCCAGACAGGACACCATGGGCATGTACAGCAATTAGTTAAGGGACGCTGAGTTTCCTCACAGAGATGACAAACTTTCAAGACGAATGGACAATTTACGAATTGGGTAACATGTTAAAATTCCAAAGGGGAAAACGAACGGGAGAAGGAATTTGCACCATAGATCACCTTACCACAGATGATTACGCGATTTCAATTAGCTAGTATTATTGAAGATTCTATTGTATACCCTGTATTTTTTATCTTTTTCTGGAAATATTCTACATTTTCTACATCTCATTTTAGTAGTAGACTACATTAGCCAAACATTTTCAAATGGAAGAAAAGCCTAATGCTCTGCCTTTGCAGTAACCTCCCTCTAGGAACCACACTAATCCACCAGACATCATTCATTGGCAGATACACTTTATTTCAAAACTGGGGAGCCGCTGAGAAATGAGCTTGATTCTTGGCAGTTTTGAAAACTCATCTGCTTAAAGACTTAAGCAATGTTTCAGTTACAAAACAGCCACTTTTCAGAATTTAAGCCTGAATTTCAGACGAGCAACTTCTTGTGTCCAAACTTTCACTGATGCAACCGTGGTGTCTAATATCAGACTGTGACATTGGCTTACTGAGTCTTACAGCTCTTCAAAGTGCTGCTTAAGTTTTTTTCACATTCCTCTAGAGGCAAAGTATAACTCCATTCAAATTAAACACCTGTGTGTGAGAGAGCCTGCTCTTGTATCACCAAAATTCAGAGAATTAAAAAAAATAATAAAGAGCAGTAACAAAACCCTCAAGAGAAAGAGCAGCCTAAGTAACAGTTTTAGGGTATTCAAACTGATGCTATTTACTCCGCTCTCTACCTGGAGAGGGCTTTTTGCCCTAAGCATTCTGAAATGACAATATCACGGGCATTGATACTTCTTTAAATGAGACAAATTATTGTCATATAACCATCACGATTAGATTTGAAGTAGTATGGACAAGGATGGTTAACGCTGGGGGATGGGAACACCTATATAATAACCTGCGAAAGTAGCTCAGAAACACCTATCTATCTTCAAGTTTTCACTAGAAATGGACTGCTTTACTATTTCAATGTCTCTCCTTCCCCTCCCACCCCGCCTCTTAATATCCATATCGAAATCCTGTTACTGAATCCATGGCACCTCTGAGGCATTTCTGCCGGAGGGACGAGGAGAGAGAGGAAAGAGAGAAGAGGGAGGAGGAGGAGGAGAGGGAGAGCTGCCTCCCGTCCCTCACGGTGCCGCACGAAAAACCACGGCGAGCTCAGCCCAGAGCCTTCCGCCAGCGTCCCTGTCTCTATCCCCGCCCCTGCCGCCGCTCCTTCGTACCAGAGACTTCCCGCCCGAGGACGAATGGAGCTGGGAATGGCCCGGGCCTCCCCCGCCCCCGGCCCGCCCCCGCAGCCCTGCCCGCCCCCGGGGCTGCCCGCGGTACCTCGCAGCCGGGAGAACTCGCGGTCCCGCAGCGCGCTGAGCCCCTCTCCGTGCCCGTAGCCGTACTCGCACCCGGCGGGGCGGGCGGCGCAGAAGGCGCGGAAGGACAGCGGCTCCGCGGCCATGCCGGCAGGGAGAGCCCGGCAAGGAGAGCCCAGCACGGGGAGCCTGGCAGGGAGAGCCCGGCACGGGGAGCAGTGCGGCTCCCACGGCAGCGGAGTCTCCCCGGGCACTCCTCTGGGCCTGCTCGGCTCGGCCCGGCCCGGCCCGGCCGTGCTGCCCCGCCCGCGTCCCGCCCCGCCTGCCCGAGCTGCGCCGGGCCAGTCCGGCCGTGCTGAGCCGGGCACCGGGGCGGCACAGGGAGGCGTTTCCCGTAAGGAAGAGATTTCCCGAAGCACCAAGAGATCGCTTTGGGGCTCGCAGTAGGAATTGTGCCTCTGCTCACATACCCTCCTATTGAGGCATGCTGCTTGAAATACTAAATGGAAATCTCTCACCCCTAAAATTTTCCAGTTCCATGCTCGGGTTTTCCTCGATGCCTCTTCTCGCACCTTGCACTTGGTGTGTTAATAGTCCCTCCTGACGCCGAGACGGCTCTCCCGGCCCTGGGTGCAGTGTGGGCAGTGCAGAGTACCCCGGCCAGGGCCAGAGGGGTGCTGTGAGGTGGTCAGCGCGGGGAGACAGTGCAGGCGTGTCCTCCCGTCTGAAAGCTGTTCTTTTAAAGGCCTTTGCCTAGTCAGATAAACCATAAAGAAAAAAAATCATAGCCGAAGGAATGTGTGTGTTGAGGGTTTGGGTTTGGTTTTTTTTTTTCCTTTGGTTGTTGTTGGGTTTTATTTGGGGTTTTTTTGTTGTTTTGTTGTGTTGTTTTCATATTCCTATTTTCCTGACATACCACTTGCAATAAACGTTCCTACTTACAGCTCTGCAATCTGCAGAGCATTAAATGGCCTCCAACATTAGTCCAATACTTAAATAAAACTGCACATGTTAGGAGGGACCTGCATCTGATAACTGGTAAGGCAGACTCGTGTTAGATTGTTTGAAATACTACTGGTGGGACATCAATGAAATGGGAAAGTACACAGAACAAACTTCTGCCCAAACTGAGCTGTAAAGGTTTTCACTTACAAAGTGGTACTGAAATAAAACCATGTAGAAAATTATAAAATAAGCCTGACATGAAATCAGCATGCCAATGGGCTCCCTGCTTTATATACTATGAATTTTTGCCTAATTTAAACACATAGCCCTGGCTTCAGGGTGTATATTTCTATAACACTATAAAAGCATGTTTGTCCTTACTCTGTATTCAGGATTGGGGCAGGTGTATAGGGCATGACATCCCCAGGTGAAATAGTACATTTTTACGCCACCCAATGAGTTTACCAAAACCAATTCCCAAATTTTCTACCAGATGAAAAAAACACCTCTCACAAAAAAAGAGCATTTGTTGAAGAAATGTTCTTGGCTGATCTCCTGAAGTTACTTTTTTAAAAAAAAGAACAAGACAACCACCAAACAAGAACCCTGCATCAAATACCTTTTCTAAAAGCATTTTAAGAGTTTATGCATTGCAATTTAGGAAAATCTATGCCCTCGCTACAACTTCTTTTTTAAGTGTATGTAGAAAATACTTGTTATAGATTTTCCTTCATATTTCTAGCTTCCTGTTACCAATTTACAGAGCAATTTATTTATATTGATCACTATACATAGTTCCCTCACCATTTTTATATATTATGTCAAGTGGTTGTTTTCAGTTCCTTATTGAAACAAGGCTTGTTTTCCCAATCAAAACAGATGACAGAATGCAGCTTTCTGATCTTACAGTAAATGCATCCTGAAGACCTAATTTCCGTTCACATTTTTGTATGAAAAAATGGTCCCTCACAATTGATTTCTGTCTCCTTTCTTTCCCTTCTGATTTTTGAAGATTAGCCCTTTGGAAGAAACACATACATGGAGATAGTACTAATTGGAATGTGCTCTGTTTACACATTGTATGTAGCCTGGTGATAATCATTGCTTACTGGGGATCTACCAGTTTCCAATAAATTAGTTAATCCATCATAAAGGCTGACCAGAATCTTTAAATAATAAGAGGTATTAAGGTCACTTGATGTCAGTATAGAAGTTTTTGTGTTTGAAAATTAGTATAACTTCTAAAAAACTAACTAGGGGGTTTGTTAGTGATAACTCTATTTCTGGGGTAGAAACTGGAGATTTCATGGAATTTCCACACGAAGCCACAACTTCCTGTTCTGAACCCTGTCACACCCAGCTTGCTTAACCATGACAAGATTATCCCAAGGCTCATAGAGTTTCCTGCTTTGACAAAGCTGATAAGGCTGGTATAAAATACATGGACTAATGCTGTAGAAAGCCATGAGCTAGGGCTTTGTCTCTTGTCTTGGTCTGCTGTGTGAGCAGGAGAGGGTATCCCTTCCTTGTAGTAGCCTTAGATATAAATTATTGGAGACTGCGAGTCAGAGCTTATGGGCATGATTGGATGTTGTATTAAAGGATTAAATAAACAGTTTGGAATCATGTAACAGGAAGCATGCAGAATATTAAGAACCAACATAATGCAGTATATGTGAAAACTGCAAAATAGGTCTTGGAAAGGAGAGGTATTGCTCCCAGGCAGAACTTCTGCCAGTAGAAAGCCAGATTCTCTTTGATCCTCCACTGACACTGAACGCACTAGTGGAAATGAATGCTACAGCCATTAAGTGATTGCACTGAGGTCAGCACAGGCACAGCCACGCCTTTGTGGTTATATGTCAGGAGAAGGATTATTAACTCATTGCAGCCCAGATAACACTTGCCACATGCTTAGGAGTGACAAAACCCTTCTTGTTTATTCATTACACTCAAAATGTAGTTCACCCTGCTATATTCTTTTGCATATTATGTCATGGAACAATGAAATACTGCTTTGCTCATTGTAGAGACACCCCAATGTTTCACACTGTGCTCCAGTCTCTGACTCACTGGTTGGTCTGATAAGATGTGCAGGATCAGAACTCTGATGCAGTTGCTTACTAACTGTAAACAGTTTGACTTTTGACTTTATTGATTATAAGGAAAACTTTGTCTAAATCACAACATGCTTACAATTAGTTACAAAAATTCCACTTACTGTATAGCTCCTCAAAACCACTAGTTATAAAAAAGCTGATAGGGCATACACAGCAAAAGTAAAGATTATAACTTTTAGATTATTCCTATGCCAAAAAAACCCCAAAAACAAAAACAAAAACAAAATAAATAATTAAAAAACACAAAGCAAAACAAAAAACCCCCAAACACATAAACCAAACTACACACAAGAAAACAAAAAGATTTTTTTGCTGACACCGTTATTCTGTTTTGCACATCGATGGTTGTCTTTAGTAATGGGAATGGCCATATTTCTCGTCAGAAATAGAGCTGATCATTGTGAACTGTTAAGACTTTTGGTCTGAGGCAGTCTTTTACTCAAGGGATAAAAAAATGGAAATAAGTACCTTACATACACAATTGCACCCCCAGCAATTGTACTCCAGTTGTAGCAGAAGCAAGCATGAAAATACAGTTTTGGTGGCTTAAGTGGAAAGAGTCTGTTAATTCAAATCACACAAGATGCTTCAGCACTCAAAAGACTAACTCTCCCTCTGAAGCAGGCTCTTAAAAGCACTGCCATGAGACATGGGGTTTATTCCTAAACAACCTTTTAGCAGAATAATCACTGAGAAAGCTGTCCCTGCTTGATGGCTTGCTGCATGTCCCCCAACATTATCAAGGCTGTGACTAATAGCAACCACAGGTGCTTAGTGCCACCTCAATAGCTGAGGAGAAGCACTTCAGGAAGGGAACATGAGAGCAGACAGGGAAGGAAGCCCTCATACACTGTAGGGTGCAGTGAGAAAGACAGAGCACTGGCAAAGTTATAACCCTGTAAGCCTCTGCACCCTCCAGTCCACTGTGGTCAACCACTTCCAGCCATATGCCCTAATCATTCCCCTATGAGGGCCAACATTTCTAAACAAATCCAGATCAGCAGATTGAGACGACTCCTGAGCCAGCAGGACATGTCAGGCAAGAAGCTTGAGCAGAAACACAGGTGCCATGGGGATTTGGTGGGGCTAGCCATGCAGCAGGTAGGATGGGTTGCCTCTCAGTTCCTTGCCCTTTTTGCCCTCCTGTTCCACTAATGCTCACTATTTCTTTGTAGCTTCAGCCTGCATGTGCTTCCCACTTCTTCCTCCTGTCTGTTTGCAGCACACCTTTTCTTTTAGTTGTCTCTATATTTGGCTAATCCTTGCCCACCACTGGTGAATCCTGACACAGATCCCCATTCCTGAAAAAAGTAGCAACTATCAAGAGATGGGAAAGAAACCCTTGATAGCACAGGTGGCACATTCTGCCCCATTTCCCCACTCCTCTTCAGGCCTGTGTTTTTAAACTTTAAACTCTCAACCAGAACCCTTTTTTCTACTGTTACTGGCTGTGTCTGTTCAATGTTTGTTGCAATCAGCCCCTGTTTTGAGGCAAACCCCAGTCCCCTGCTTAAGTTTGCAGGTGGTGAACATCTAACGGGTTTAGGCCATAAGCACCAATGCTCGATGAAAGTATTTAATTCCTGCAAGTGTTATTATTAAACTTTATGTTCAAAGGTTTTAACAGTTATTAAAATATGATTTATTGCAACAGCATGACAAAGCTTTGTGTTTCTAATGAGAATCCAAAAGTTCAAAGGAAGAGTTCATCACATAAGCCTCTGCTTTTGAAAGGCAATTGTGTTGCAAATATGACATGCATGAGTTTGACAAACAGTAGCTAGGCCATCTTTCATTAGTCATTCTGACTAAAGCAGATTTCACTGGAAAGACATTTGCATGCACCCCTTGTCACCTTAAGAGTCAGGCAGGGGGTACTAGATACAGATGAGAGAAAAACAGAAGGATTGAATGAAACACAAACCCAAAAGGTATTTTAACAAGAGGGACCAAAACCAATGTTTTTGATGAACCTCATGTTCCATGTGGAGATCAGAAGTGAATATGGTTTGGAATTCAGGTTCTACCACTTGTCCTCACCCATAATGCCTGTCCAGACAGGGCAGTTTCATCATGAGCTGCCTGTTACAAATCAGTACTGTCCACAGAAATCAACATGAGTGATAATGCAGGGTTGGTTTCAAAATTATAGTCTTCAGATCATAACACATCCACCATGACTAGATTTGCAAATGCTTGCAGCATACAAATACTTTTTGCTTTTAATGTAATGTATCCAGAAAATATAAACACTTTCTATCTCTGACGGAGCTACAAGCTTCGCAAAGATATTTTACACTGAATTATTAATGTGGATTGGAGAGTCATAATCTTGCTGGTTGAGGCTTAGTGATACTGACTTTAAATGGCAAAACGGCTTTTTACAGTTACAAAATCCAAAACATTTCATATATACACATGCAGAAGTGCAAAGAAGATTTCTCTACTGCATAGAAGATGCAACACATCCACGTATGTGTTGTTTATAACCATGAAGTTTATAATTTATACCTGTTATCACAAGCTACCAAAAGTCATTCCCAGCAGGTTAGCTTTAACACACTGGAAACTTTGTAAAAAATTTAATTCTCTCTCTCTTTGAAATAACTTTGCTGACTTAAAAATGAGCCTAAATATGCAATAATGTTTCTCATCCAACTTCCCATTCTTAAACTTTCCATTATCATTTGATTGTACGGCTTGAAACATTCTGATTTTTTGTGCGGACTAAAAACCAATATGAAACAGTGTATGATGAGCTATTGTTACCAGTCCAGCTTCATTAGTTTCAATATATTGCTTTACTTTTAGGGTACTCTCTGTGTCAGGTATGTATTTGATATCTCTCTTCAGATACCAATTAAAGTATATTTGATGCTGTTAACCAACTGTCAGAGTTTAACCCAAGCCAGAAATTCAACTTCAGACAGCCACTTGCTCCCTCCCTGCAGTGGGATGGGGGAGAAAATCAGAAGAGGAAAATCAAGAAAACTTGTGGGCTGAGTTAAAGACAGTTTTACAGGTAAAACAAAAGGCATGCGCTCAAGCACATCAAAACAAGGAGTGCATTCACTACTTCCTATGAGCAGGAAAATATTTGGCCATCTTCAGGAAAGCAGGGCTCCATCATGTGTCATGGTAGATTGGGAAAACAAACTCCATCACTCTGAACATCCCCCACTTCCTCTGTCTTTCCCCTGCCTTATCTGCTGAACATGACATCAGCACAAGTCTATGGGGCCAGATGGGATGCACCCAGGGGAGCTGTGGGAGAGCTCACCAAGCCACTTTCCATCATTTACAGGATCACAGAATAGTCTGAGTTGGAAGGCATGCAGAAGGATCATCAGCTCTTTAAGTGAATGGCCTGTGTGGGGATTGAACCCATGACCTTGATATTATTTACTAGTAGCCTTGGCTAACCAGGAAGGTCCCAGGTGACAGGAAGTTAGCAAATGCAGACTCATCCACAAGAAGGATTTGGTAGGAGGATCTAGGGAATTACAGGCCTGTCAGCCTGACCTCAGTGCTAGGGAAGGTCCTAGGGCAGATCATCTTGAATGCCATCACATGGCACCTACAGGACAATCAGGGGATCAGGCCCAGCCAGCATGGGTTTGTAACAAGCAGGTTGACTTGACCAACCAGATCTCTGTCTGTGATAAGGTGACCTGACTAGAAGATGAGGGAAAGGCTGTGGATGTTTTCTACCTAGAGTTTAGTAAAGACTGTGACATAATTTTGTACAGCATTGTCATGGAGACACTGACTACTTGTGGCTTAGGGAGGTGCACTCCTCACTTGGCAAAAGAACTGTCTGGGTGGCTGGGTCTAGAGAGTGGAAGTGACTGGAGTTACCTGGTGCCGATCACCAGTGGTGTTCCCCAGTGCTCAGGCCAGTTCTGTTAATATCTTTATCTGTGATCTGTGAGAGGGTGTCGTCAGTTTGCAGATGACACCAGTCTGGGCAGGAGTATTGATGTGCTGGAGAGTAGGAAGGCTCTGCAGAGGAATCTGGATAGGCTGGAAAATGGGCCAAGGTCAGTGATATGACATTCAACAAGATGAAGTGCCAGGTTCTGCGCTTGGGTCACAGTAACCCCATGCAGTGCTACAGGCTGGGGTCAAGAGTGGCTGGAAAAAAGCCCAGTGGAAAAGGACATGGGAGTGCTGGTTGACAGCAGATGAACATGATCCAACAGTGTGCCCAGGTGGCCAAGAAGGCCAATGGCATCCTGGCCTGTATCAGGAGTAGTGTGGTCAGCAGGATAAGGGAAGTGATCATCCTGCTATACTTAGCCCTGATGAAGCCACATCTCAAATCTTGTGTTTAGTTTTAGGCCCCTCACTACAAGAAGGACACTGAGGTGCTGGAGCTTTTCCATAGAAGGGTAATTAAGGTGGTTTAAGTGGCTTTACAAGTTTTATGAGGAGCAGCTGAGGGACCTGGGGTTGTTTAGCCTAGAAAAAAAGAGGCTCAGGAAGGACATTATTGCTCTACACAACTGCATGAAAGGAAGGTGTGGACATGTGGGGATCAGTCTCTTGACCCAGGTAACAAGTGACAGGACAAGAGGAAATGGCCTCAAGTTGCACCAGGGAAGGTTTAGATTGGATATTAGAAAAAAATTCTTCACTAAGAGATTATCCAATACTGGAACAGGCTGCCCAGGAAAGTGACTGAATCACCATCCCTGGAGGTATTACAAAGTGTAGATGTGGCACTGAGGGACATGGTTCAGTGGTGGACTTGGCAGTGCTGGGTTTTACAATTTGGTTAATGATCTTGAAGGTCTTTTCCAAACGAAATTATGATACAGTGTAAGTGCTGCTCAGCAGTAACAAAGATATCTCTGTTATCAACACTGTTTCCAGGACAAATCCAAAATACAACTCTATACTAGATATTATGAAGAAAATTATTTTAATCCCAGCCAAAACCAATTTTGACACTTTTGGTAGCACACTGAGGTATTGTGAATACTGGTTTTCAGAACAAATTTTTGCTATACAAAATCTTCCACTTAAAAATACTCATTTTCAAACAGAAGAGCTTTAATTTCAAAGACAACTTTTCTCTTAGTTTCTGAAGTACAAATAGGTGGTGGTGAAAATGAAAATCACTTTCTTTAATTTAAAATAATCCTATTCTTAATGAATTTTGACATTCTTTTTTGTGCTTGCACATGGTTTTCAAGCTGCAGCAGACAGTTTACTTAGTAAAAATACTTTTTCTACACAGAGAATCTGACATAAGATCTAGTGGTTTGTTTTTTTTTTCTTGAAAATGTTGGAAACACACTGTAACAAAAGATTACCTCCACTTTGGGATTGGGAGCTTTAATTAAGTAATTATTGTTGGTCTTTTGTCATTTGGGCCTTTTCCAAAGTGATTTTTACTACCCAGCAATTGAAAAATAATAATAAAAAAAAATCAGTCTTATATTTGATGGAGTTTCAACTACTTAAAATTCTTCTATACTAAATTGTGAGAAGCACTGCAGACATCAGAAATGTTGCTAAGGAGTCTAATTTTGTGTAGGACAGTCATGTATGCCATCAGCAATGGTCAGTAAGTTAGATGTGATACAATGAGCAGCAGCCAGGTTTTCACATACTTATAAGCAATCTATTAGCTAAAACTGAACTGGGAGAAAGAAAACAGAGTATTAGTGTGCATCTGTAATTCTGAAGCATGGTGAAATAAATCACACTAGAGAAGGGAGAGGCACCTGGGCTTGACAAAGTAATTATTAGACCAGAAAAACGAACATCTTAGGTTCCTATTGTGGCTTAACCCACAAGGCAACTGAGTACCATGCAGATCACTCCGCAAAATGTGGGATGGAGGAGAGAATTGAGAAAAAAATTGAAGCTTTTGGGTTGAGATGCAGACATTTTAATAGAACAGAAAGGGAAAGGAAAATAACAATTATTATAAAAGAATATACAGAACAACTGATGCACAATCCAATTGCTTACCACTCACTGACCAATGCACAGCCAGTCCCCGAGCAGGGGGCTGCCACCCCCAGACCAATCTCCCCCGGTTTTATTGCTGACAATGATGCTGTATGGAATGGAAGAACAACTCATTTACTTCTGGCACAAAGGTTTGACTCCCACAGGCATTTTAACACGAAGCAGTGCAGCATCTCAGGCTTTTGCCACTTAGATGCAGTCTTCTCCATATATCTCTACAGGCTCTTTCCTGTAGCCTGGGAGCAGAATTAAGGAGCAAGCTATAGAAATCAGGTCATCAGGAAGCAATATAAGCTCATAGAAACAAACCACAGACAAATAAGCTTATAAGAAACTAAATTCTGTTCAGATCATCTGTTTATCTCAAGCCTGGCTGAAAATAAACTGCTTCCTGCAGCTGGTGTTACAAACAAGTGCACTGACAAGTGATAAACCCTGAAAGTTAGTGCTTAGAGGGTTACATAACTGTGTCAAAATCCCTAATTCCAAAGAGGGACTTGAAATCGTACTGCACAAGGCTGCTATTAATGCTGAGTTCACTGGGTCTTCTGCAGTAGAGGTTCTCTTAGTGCTTATAGCCTGTTGCCACAGAAGATGCAACAGAAGAATATTTAGTCTCAGTAGACTGCATTTAACCTGATCAATCTGACTTCAGGGTATTGTGTGTCCTGAACCTTCTTCCCACTCTGTATTTACCATCAAACACATTTTAACTTTGCCCATTGTCTATTTCTGGATAAAAAAGGACTGTACAGTTTCATTGAATCACAGAATTGTTTGAGTAGGAACGTACTTTTAAAAGCTCATCTTGTCGTCCTCTTGAACTAATTATCTGTCAATTAGATCATATTGCTCAGAGCTCCATCCAACCTGGCCTTGGATGGTTCCAGGGATGGGACATCTCCCACCTCACTGAGCAACCTGTTCTGATGTTTTGCCACTCTCAAAGTGGTAAAACTCTCAAAAGAGATGACTCCCAACACTGCTGGTATCAGTGAGAGGCACTAGAAGACTTTCTTGGACTCTAAAGTCTTCAGAGTTTGATTCAAGCCTGTGGTTTGTAATACTCAGGAACTGCATTGCCTAGCCAGAGAGGAAATAATCACCTTTTGTTGAGTCTAAAAAGCTGATAATGGAATTGAAATTAAATTACTGCACAATGAAAGTTGTGCCAATTTACAGGTTAGAGTTTGGTTTCATCTGTGCTGCAGCAACACTACAAATCTTAAATTTCAAGCAATACCCTTTAAAAGTTTTCCCTTAAATTTTTTATGCTTGGCTTTATAAAAAATTAAAAGAGAGAGAGTTTTCCTGCAATTAAGAAATACTCCATGTACTTTTAGGAGGGACTGCATTTTTTAAAATGTTGGGAGGTATCATTCTGTAATTGGAGTTGACACTTGACAAAGTGAACGGGCACACTTGACCCTTCCAGAGTCTCCCTCATCTTGCACGTGGCAACATCATTCTACAGCACCTGACTGGCAGGCAGCAGCCCTCAGTCAGCTCTTCAGCTTGCTGAAATATCTGCGTAGAGCAGCAGAAATAGTCAGAATTTAAGGTGCTCAGCAAAGAATCAGGGGATTTGTGGAAAGAAAGTGAAAAAAGAATGATTTCTGGCTTTCTCCAAATTCATAGAAAATATTAATAGCATAAGGAAATAAGAGAATTTTGCATAAAGGAAAAGGGCAGGAGAAGCACAAAGCAAATACCCTTTCAAACAACTGTCATGTAAGAAAAGGAGTTAATGTAAGATCTTGATTGGCAGGTCTGAGAAATTTTTTACACTAATAGTGCTCAGATTCAGGTTTGGGGTTTTTTAGGTCTTTACATGGCCTCTTAGACAGTAGCAAATGAAGAAATAAAGGGAAAGGGAAGCTCTGTAAATAAGACAAAAAGGGGAAACCAAGTCACTCTAATAAAATGTTATGACATGGATATAATAAATATAAATGTAAATATGTCACTCATAGCAACAAGAAGTTACTTCTGGAGTTTCTCTTTGAATGACATACCTGAGAGTATCTCAGCTTTTCCATATCTAGCCAAAACTGTGGTTAGATAAATCTCTCTGTGCTGGCAGTCTTGGTGTATTTGCTGCGTGGCTTTGGCAGCAGTGCTGTCACAGCCTCGTGCTGACAACATATAAAGCTCACCATTTCTAAGAATCAGAGGTTCTTGAATTTATAATGAGAAGTTACTGTCACTTTGGAAAAAATGTTGCTATACAACTTCAAATTTTTCATCAGCCAAGTCATGCAATGTAACCCTATGTACATCATGTGATTTCTTCAGTCAGAAGTCTGCGGCCAGGTGGTGACTGAAAAGATAATCTGCTTTGCACAATGAAATGCAACCAAGGCTTTTTGTGCTAATTTGTACTCTTAAGAATTTCTTGATAGCAGCAACTGTGCAGTAGTTAATATTGACAAAAGCATTGATACACAACTGCCTGCATTTAGTCAGAACTAACACCATGCAAATCCTATAAATTATAACAAGTTAAATTTTTGTTCCATAAAACTCCATGTAAATACAGAAAATGTCACTTGTCCACATTCCAGTTTAGTGTGGTTAATAAAAAGAAATACTAGCTTGCAGCAAAAGCGCTGGCACTATGCCAATGTTTGCTAAACTGTTATTGGCAAAGTAAATAATTTATTTGCAATAACACATGCTCAACATTTTTGTCTCAGTATACATATCCAAAAATTGAAGAAAAGAATGTGCAGAGTGTCACATTTGTCTTATGGACAGTTTGAAATATTACAAAAACGACAAGTAAAATTCTATAAAACGCAGACCAAGACTTATCTGAGATTTTGAAATTCCCACATCTGTTTATTCTTTGGTAATTTCAGTACCAAGGAGTACTTTGGTAATAACAAAATACAAGCTTGGGATCCTTACAGCAAGAAAATGTTCATATGTTTCTAGAGTCAGAGGCAACTTCATGGTAGTAATAGCTTAAGCCAGCCCTTCTCTTCACTTCATATACTTTCTCCCTTTCTGGTCAGGAGAGACAGTTGCCCTTGTCTCAGGGATACAGAAGAAAATATTTCTTGCTGTAAGAACTTGAGATGTGAAATTCTTGAAAAGTGTATTTATTCAAACAACACTTTGAAAAATTATTAAAAACTACAAGTCTGTTATTCCAGGTAGCATAAGCCCTTCTAGGCCTATGTCTGAAAAATGTTCCACCTCCACTATTTATATTTCTTGACATGTGTGAGCATTTTATAATAAAACCATTAATTATACTTCAGCTTTACATAGTGGTTCTCAACTGAAGTTTTAAAAACACTCCACAAAGCTTAACATTCACAAGGGATTTAAAGCCTCAGTACGCCACAGTATAAACCAGCCCTACTAAGAGGCAAAAAGAACAGCAGGGGAAAAATTCTAAATTATTTCAAAATATCTTTGATTTAATTTCATCATGCCTTTCTTTGGAGCATATATATAGTACTGTTTTTCTCAAGGGCCAAACGGTGTTGTGGTCAAGAAGATAATGATTTTTGTTCCTATTCTGTTTTTTAGACAGAAAAGCCATGAGGTATGGCTGAGATACCATTGTATATTACCAAGCTGCCTTTGAGTTGATCAGATAGAATGATTTAGACACCACCACAAACACAGACCTGTAGTATAAATTTTCCCTTTCACAGTCCTATACTTTGACCAGTAGATCACACTTGTACTCCCTGATGCCTAATGCCTTCAGCATTTTCACTGGTGTTGTGTAAAATATCGTAACCAGGACCACTTGTAGCACAGAAAGAAATGAATTATTGCTACATGTGTACCTCAAAGCTGTGTATATTATTCTCTTTTATGATAATCTTCCCTAACATAGCTAGTGGTGCTTCTTTGTATTGTGTACTGAAAGAGGTTTCAATTTTTAAAGTAGAAAACCAATGTAAAGAAAAAAATCAGGGTATTTTTCATATGACAATTTCTGAAATTAGAAAAATAGTCATTTTTTAAATTACTGATGTTCATTGCTTCATTGCAAGAAAGTGAAAGATTAAAGACATTTGTCAACTTCTATTAAGAATTAAATCTGTTCAAATAACAAGAGACTTAGTTGTCACAGTATTTGTCATAACTATCACACTGCATCCTAACAGAATAATGAAAACCAATCATCTTCGGCTTCCACACATGCAATAGTCATCCCTGAAAGCTTTCCAAATCCCAGTGCAGGTGATGCCAACAGAAAGGATCAGAAAGTGATGAGTGATGTGAGAGGATACAGAGGAGCTATACTGGCAGACACAGTCAGAGGATTTTGAACAGAGCTTTATCCCCATAATGCACGGCTTTGTCCTAAGTATCCAAGATCCATATTGCAGTCAGAATAAAGCCACTGATTTAGGAAACATTGAAGAAAATTTGAACGTTGTGAACAAACTCCTTTCATAGATCCACTGGCACTAGAACTGCAACCAGAACTTCAAATCTTGTGTGAGTCTTGGCATTCATGAGCCAACAACCTTAATACATTTGTGCTATCACATATGACTCACTAAATTAACATAATGATATTTATTACAGTAAAGTGACTCCATTCCTCATTCTTTGTTTAACAGCAAAGCTGTGTCTGAAAGCTTGTGTGGCAAACTGTACACACTAATGTTATAATACCTATTGTTGAGCAAGCTACTTAATTTAGGTTTTTGCAGGAACAACTCTGGGATAATCTGTTTTTGTATTTTTAATATTATTCCTTAATTTTTACTTTAAAGCACAACTCCTACCACTCTTACCTGTTCCCATTCCTGATGCACAGCTCCCCTTACCTGCAAGCCATTGCCCTTCCTTCAGCATGTGCTGACTGCACACACAGAATCTTGCAACTGATTTAAGTTCCTTTCCTTTAGAGGGATGAAGAATGGATGAGGGACAAGGACACTCACTTCCAGTGAGAAGTAGTGTAAAGCAGAAGGCTTAATCCTTACTCAGCAAGGCCTACATAGCCTGAAGCAGAAGACAAAACTCAGACCTGGAAGTGCAAGATCCAAATCGGAAAAGCCTCAATAACATATGTTTCTTTATAAACTAAATATTTATAAGATTGATGAAATCAGCATTCTACAGCATGCTGCCATGTACTGGGAAAATTAGTCAATAAGGCAGGAAGACAGAGAGAAATCAGCCAAGGGACAAAGGCCATATATGTAATACATCCTCTACGTCAGGCTGCTGGCAGAGCTGCCAGTGCTGCTGTGCTGGAGAGCATGTCCTACTGCATGCTCTAACCCACATCCCTTCCTGGCTGAAGAGCTGGCTGACCTGGTGACAGAAAGCACCATTTGCTTGGCCTCCACAAGTGATGTGCGTATATAACCTAGATGAAAGCCTTTATTTTTTTTGGTAGCCTGAGTTGCTCATGCACAGCTTGAAGATGTCATTAGCAGTTTCTCTGAACTCATCTGTACTGAATTGTAAAAAATGGTTCAACATTTTTGCATTTCTGTCTGACGTTAATTGGGGTTAATTGATTATAATGGTAAGGGTAATTAGTTTTAACAGGCACTAAGTCCCATGACCCAGGCATCTTATGACAGAAATAGAACAGCAGTCAAAATGTGGCATGAGAAATAACATGGCACCATCCAGTCATCTGCAAATGTAGGGGGGTGGAAATTACATAAGCATTTGTATGCACTTGCATATGTTTGCATGCAAGCTACTTTAGAAAGGGTGCAATCTTGTGCAGTGTACAGTTATTGGATTTTTTTTGTTACTGACGTTGGCCAAAATGTAGCAATCTAAGGTTTGTCAACAAACACTCCAGCATCAGGTTGGGAAGTTGCAGCACTTTGTCCAGGAAGAAACAACTCCTTGAACTATTGTTTAAAATTAGATGAAAGGGTCAATGCCAAGTTAAATCTTAAACTTTTTGGAGGGTTCTTTTTCCCCCCGAAGTTTTATGAAGCATCCCATCTGAGAGTAGAAGAGAAAGCAAAGTCAAAAGCAGAAGTTACAGTTCTTCAGACTAGTACAGCAGCTTGAAATCTCAGGCAGGAGCTTTCACTCTAAAAACTGAGATGGCAACATGCAAAAATTAAAATACTCTGTCTCACTTGGTCATTCCCATCACTTCTCCCATCAAAGGTTTCCTCACAGTAAGCCTGGCACCCCTTGCATTGGCATCAAGCTGGTTAGGGTTTGCCTCCCTAGCAGTGAATGCAGGTGACACAAAACAGCTGTACCCAGCAGCCACCCCCCCATGCTCCTGCTGATCAGCTGAGACTGGCCTACACATTGTGTGCTGGGACCTGTTTCCACATATTATTAAAAATACTATTTTATTACAATATTTTGGGGGGAGGGGGATCACCAAAAATCAATATTAGCCCAGTTTTTACTGCAAGTACAGTAAAGCATAAAAATGGGTGAAACTGTTGGCCTTTGAAATTCATCAGAGTGTAGAGAAAACCACATATCCTGTTTGGACCTTAAAAGCAGCTTTAATTGTAGAGGCAGCACATAGCAACCATTTCGCACCAAGGTTAATGAAATCCACATTTGTAAAATCAGCTTGTTCCAGAAAGCTTGACAAATATTTGATATTGAGACACAAATATTTGAGAAGACACAGGATTGTCTTATAAGTTTGAAGGGAAGATGATGGTTCCTAGGACTACAGCATAGCAGTAACTTTTGAGATTCTTGGCTAGGCTGATGGAAGAAGACTGGGGGTGTAATCACAGTGTGTCAAGGAAAGTTTACGGTTGGATGGCATAAAAGCCTGATCTTAAATTTTCCTAAAGTCTTTAAAACAGATATTAAAATTATAATGCAGGCAGCAAGCACTTGTAATCCCACTGAGCTCAATTACTTCTGAATGTGCTCAGCACTTTTGAACACTAAGCTATTTATTTACTTGTCTGTGTACGTACAGACACACATTTTCGTATCTGGTTTTAGACAAGCAAACACAGGGTTTAATCTTTCCACTGTCTTACCCTAAAATGCTATTATATATACTTTAAAAGGAATATGCCTCCATCATTTCTGTTTTCATGGAAATAATCTGCGTTTCAAACACCCACAGCAAGAAAAACCAGAGACAATATTTTACAATTTCAGTGTCACCTACTCAAGCCTGGAACATGAAAGCTGCATAGTCACTTCACATGGTCAGAGCCAACATGAGTGAAAGGTGATGGCAAGCCCAGTTTAGCCTTGAGACTGAGAAATGAGGTGACTGTGAGCAAGGTGTTCTATCTCTCACCCATTTTCCCCAAACTGCTTTCAATCTACTGATAGCTGCACATAACTAAATTGCATTGTTATGCAGCTACGTTATACCCCTGCCCTACTTACAGGAACACAGTATTCAATCCAAGGATTTTTAAGTGTTTTATGATTGCTGGCACTATGAACATTATTGGAATCCCCTTGTAAGAGGACTTGGACATCACTACCATACAACACTTTTCAAAGTCATCAGGGAACTTTTTGGGAGGCCTGAGTATATTATCAATCGTATAGGTTTATCTAGTATACTTTAAAATAATAGGTCATAAAACCAAAAGTAATTGGCTGTAACCACACTGCTATGCATGTTAGAGGAATCCCCTGAATTAATTTAAGTCTAAATAATGTTTTGGGGGAAGAAAAAGCCACATAATCTTGATATGCCAGTTTCCAGTTATGAGCAATTTAAAAAAATCTCTGGCAAGTTGCTCCAATTACCAATGACCTCATGGCTAAAAATTAAAAAACATCTCAGCTTTATCATAATGGATTATAACCAAGTATTATCACTGTTTTCCAAAATTCACACAGTAATGTTAATATCGTAATTTAATAGATAGGATTTCTATATTTATATGTATCTCCGAAACATTTTCCAATGAAAACATCATAAACACAAAGCTCTGTTAAAAACTGTGAGATGCTGTTCAAATGAATTCTCTACATAACTTAGTGTCGTTTATGCTGTAGGCAAGACCTTTAGCATTATTGCTTGTGAAAAGCCAGACATGAGCAATCATAATCCTTAGAAAATATCATCTTGATGCTTCCTCTGTTATCATTCCATCTAGCACAGCATTCATCTTTCAACTCACTTTAGAGGCTACTTCATAAGAAATGTTTTCCAGAAATTTTGTGGGTAGAAGATAATATACAATAGCAACTCTATTAATATTTATGATACCAGGAAACTCATGGCAGAAGAGGTTTCCAAATTAAGCCAAATATCTCCTTGAACCAGGCATCAAGAACATCAGCAGAAATGCTAATATGAACCCTTGCCAGTGGCACAGTTGTGAATCTCCAGGCCTAGACTGAAGAGAATGAGCCCTTTAAACATACTTAGGAACAGAAAGTGTGGCAAGTTTCAAAGAAAAAACTCTTTCTTCTTACTATATGAATAAAGTCTTTCCTTTTCCTACTTACTTCTGGTTTTCATTCTGGGGAAGAACATCCCTGCAGTCTCTGATTTCAGTGTTTTTCTGAGCCTTCAGGAGCTGGAGGATTTAATTTTTATCACCAACTCCAAACAGTGCCTGGCAGGATGCATCTGCAGTGACAAGCTCTCTAGCAGAAAAACCTGCAGCACCCAAATTGTTCTTTGAATCTCTACTTTTGAGGGCCAGCTTTAATGATAAAATAGAGTGGCGCTTAAAAACTAAAAGTTGAAGAAGCTGACTTCCTCTGGGAATAGTTCAGGTCTACAGGTGTCCTTAAAAGGAATTCTTGATGCATTTTTATTAAATGCCTCCCCTTAGAAAGTTTTACTCCAGGAGCCTATTTCTTCATCTCCTTTGAATCTGCGAGGGTAAGACAGGCTACTAAGGTGGGCTGGGTGGGGAAAGGCAAAGAGTTCAAGTTCCCTGATTTTGATGAGATGAGCACTCACTACACAGAGAAGGATGTAAAGAAACTGAAAACATTTATTGTGCACTATTTCGTCTGTAAGTTGATTAAAAAATTTCCAGGGAAGTAGTTTTCTACTGAGAGATGCCAAGTCAATGAAATTTAAATGTCTGTCATGCACTTCTATTATCATATGCTGATAACAAGTTATCATACCATCTTGATACAGTCAAAACTGTTTTTAAACACACACAAAAGTCCAATGTGCATGTACGCACAAGATGACATTTTCACTAGGGATTGCATTGTTTAAATTTCTCATCCTAATCTAGGAATAAATTAAATTTTGATAAATCCTGCCATTTCCTCTAAAAAAAAAAAAAAGAAGCGCCATCCTGTTCTTTTACTAGCTCAGTTTAGTGTATCTCCATAAATGCATCACAGACTTGTTTGGTTTGCAAATAATCTCTCCTTTCTCCATTTCTTATCCAATTCTTCATAATCCCAATGGGTTATCTTTCAAAAATACTCATTAGTCAAGTGTTTTTTGCTAAAACTCATCCTGAGTTATCCTGCCTAGCCTAAAGGTTTCTGATTGTGCTTTCTGTGACAGTTATCCTCTCTTTTGCCTTTGAAATGTTCCCTGAATGGTTCTTAACAAACAATTCTGTTGATAAATTACAAGAAAAAGAAATCAAAGTGTCTCTCAGCAGTGGTACCTCTGCAGGGCAAACAGGAATAAAGCACAGTGAAAATGTATTTGTGTCACTCAAATTAGCAGATGGGAATCTGAAAGTGCTCTGCAAGAGATATGGTGAGAAAAGCCACCAGTTTAACATAGGTTCATTTCAGAAAAGCACTCTGCTTTAGGAGAAATAACTGTCCCACAAGAAATGGGTTCTGAGATCTAAATGACTGTCATCTTCTGGCTTGTGAAAGTTACTCTTACACTAACATATTACAATTTTTAAAGAATATATACAAGTACAGAAAAAAGTGGAAATGTGGATAAACAACTTCTCTGAACAGCGTTTGCATTGATACTAAATACTGCAAAGCCAACTGTTTCTGGAGTTCTTAGTTGCCTTTTTGGAAAGCATTATCAGTATGAGGAAAAATTTAGGGCCATTATCATTGAGATCTCTGAGTGCTACTGGCAAAAAATTATGTGGAATATGGCACCAGCATCTTATTTGGTATAAAAATTTGAATTCTGTCCTAACAACAGTAGATTAAAAGGGAAGAAATAGCCAAATTGATCATCCTGGAAAAAGTGAAACAGGGTAATCTGAGTTTTTAGCAAGAAAAAAATCACCAAGGAATTCTTCATTTCATTACCAGCCTCACCACATCAGTCCTGGGCATCTGGAATGTCTTAGATGGTGTTTTAAACCACCAAAGACCTCCAAAATGCCTGCAGACTCATTTCTGGGACCTTCCACCTGAGGACTGTGCATGATCCACAGTGTTGCATCAGACAGTGTTAAATTCACCCCTAGGGGAGATACCTGGGTGTTCCCATATAGCCTGAGTATATATTAGCCTGCTGAACTTTTCTTACCCTTTCTCTCTTTCTCTTTCATCTCCTAGCTTCTTCTTCTTGAATTATAATGTAAGCCAGACCAAAAGATTCCAGTCAATGCCTTAAAAAGTGCCTTAAGGGGTCTGGATAAATTGAAGTTCACTAAGTTAAAGTTTATGAAGCACCTTATTTTGGATGTTGTTTTAAAATTTGCCAACTACCTTATTCCATCTTAATTCTCTAAAGTTTGCAAGTAAAAGTTTGTTATCAAACATCCCGAGAATTTTGGTTTTTCTCCCATGCAACACCCAGATCGAATCAAACAGCCATCCCCTAAATCCACTGAGTATATTGGGGAATAACATGAGCCAACACATGCCTTAAGAAGCTCAGCAAAAAGCCCAAATTATTACACTGGGGTCAGGTGATCCAATTTGTCAGCATAGCTGGAAGAGAGCTGGATGAGGAGCAGACCTGCTAAAATGGACCTGGGTGTATCAGTCAACACTAGGTCAAACATGAGCCAACTCTGTGCTGTCCCTATCAATGCAGGAAACTGGCACTGGACAGTGTGAGGTGGAGTTTTTGCTGTGGAGACTGCAGTTGGTATAATAAGTCCTATTTTCAGCCTCCCTGTTAAAAAAAGGATGCTGAGGAACTGGAGAGGGTACAATAGGTTGCTGTCAGGATGTCTGAGGTCTAGAGCTGCTCCTCAGAAGTCTGATGAAGACTACAGTTAATTTGCTAATAGCCTACAGCTGCATGAAGGAGGTAAAAGCCAATGGAACCAACCTCTTCTCAGCAATGGCAGACAATATAAAGTAAGGAGAAATGGCCAAGACCTTCAGCTTGAGAACTCCAAATGGCATAACAGGAAAAATTTCTTCATAAATAGAATACCACAGCACTGGAATGATTTAATTTTGGAGATGATGATGACTTTTGGAGGATTTTCTTACTTGGCTAGAGAAAATCCTTGGTGAAATACATGGAGATGCATGCTTTGAAATGGTTGCAGTAGACAGTGCCTTGGCAGTGGTTGAAGTAGACAGACTGCAGAGGTCCCTGACAATCAACTCTCCTGTTGCTGATGGTCTGGTTGCAGCTCCTTCAAGGACACAGAGCTGGCTTAACCCAGCTCTCCTCCCTCTCTTCAGTTGAAAGAACTGTCATAACAGACAACTCTTCGTTCATCTCTCAAGACTGATCTAATTTTTCCAACACTAACCAACCTACTTTGGGAGCGTGTGAGGCAACACCTATGGAGTGCCTTAAAGCAATCCTTGAAAAGCTCCCAGTCAGCAAAACAACTGTGCATCTATTTCTACCACCTTCATTAATATGCTCTAGATTTAGTGAATTCTTGCTGATTTTAACAGGAGTGTTCACTGTAGATCTAGGGTAATAAGAAGGCCTTAATATAGATGGCCTCTATTTCCACCTCCAGCAAGAATGAATGAAGGTTTTCACATATATAGCATTTAAATGTCATAGTAAAGACTGCTTCAGAAACACTTATGTTAGAATAAAATTTGAAATCATCTTTAGTTCTGTTCAGCTTTAATTTTCCCATTTCCCTGGGCGATCCTTAATGGTCATAAAAATGTTCAAGAAAATCTTTGTTTCTTTTAAAGTTTCAGACTTCTTGAGTGTGCTTTTTGGACACTTGTCTAGGGAGCAAGTTTCCATTATAGGAAAGCAAAGGGGGATTAATACACATTACAGAGAAATTTTCTCTTCAAAATATAAAATAATTTCTATTTCTTAAGTTTTCATTTATTTCTCTAAGGGTTGACATCAAAATATAGGATTGAATTTAACACAGATGTTTCGGTTGATCCATCCTGAAGTATTCTTTGTGGATGGAAATTTTACACAGTGTCTCTTGTTACTGACATGAGATTAGGATGTCATTCAGTTGGAAAGTTATCCTCACACAGGAAAATCCTACTTCATTCCACTTCAAAATTTCAAGCTCATGCTTGAAATCATAAAGGTGGCAACGTTAATGCACAGCATTACATAATTGCTAATTTTTAGGAAATAGAAGGGATTTACCATAAGCTTTTTTTCCCTGTATTAATTTCTACTTTTCATTCCATGGATTCTTTTCAAATATATCCGATCAGAAGTGGAAATATACATTGTAAGAAATGCCAATACTAATTTTTCTTCCTTTTTTCAGAATTGATCTTCCTCCTTCAAGGTTTGAGAAACTGATGGCCTTATGTCCTATCAGCCATGTGTCTGCAAGGAGCATACAGTGCTCCAAACAAAAATGGGGGAAAAAAATCCACTCAGTCAGTGTGTTTAAACTGAGAAACACATCTCTGTCATGGTTTAACCGCAACCAGATACCAAGGCCCATACAGCCACTTGCTCACTCCCCCACCAGCAGGTCCAGGGAGAGAATAGGAAAAGGTAGAAAACACATGGATTGAGATAAAAACAGTTTAATAGGGAAAGCAAAACCTATGCACACAAGCAAAGCAATACAAGGAATAAATTCTCTGCTTCCCATGGGCAGGCAGGTGTTCAGCCATCTCCAGGAGAGCAGGGCCCCATCACTTGTAGTGGTGACTCGGGAAGACAAACTCCATCACTCCAACTGCCCCCTCCTTCCCTACAGTTTATATACTGAGCATGATGTTGTATGGTCTGGAAGATCCCTTTGGTCAGTTTGGGTCATCTGCCCTGGATGTGTCTCCTCCCAAACTCCCATTTGCCCACAACTTCCACACCAGTGTGGCAGTATGGAAAGCAGAAAAGGGCTTGGCTCTGTGTAAGCCCTGCTCAGGAATAACAAAAACATCTCTAGATCATCAATCCTGTGTCCAGCACAAATCCAGAACACAACATAACTTAAATTTACATTATAATCCATTAAACTTAGTTTCACGAGAAATTTAGGAAATTTTTCCACAAAAATAAAGATGATTCTAATGAAATAGACATCAACTCAGCTGGTACAGTTCCTCAATTACTGAAAGTTTGAACACTTACTGTGTTCTGTTCTTTTCCTACTCTTCTTGAAATATTATAAGATTGGAAAACATTATGCTTTTTATGAAATACATCCTGAAAAGGGAAAGCAGGACCTCAAAGTGTGCTGATAGAGTAATTTGCCTTTTTTGTTTAAATTTCCATTGCTTACATGGAAGTGGAATTATAGTTTCATATTAAATAAAGTCTAAATAATGGTCTGCCCTGTTTTCAAAAGATATAACAAAGTCAAAGAATTACAGTCACAAAGCATTCCTTTGCCCTCTGTAACATCTCTCAGTCCACTACAGCAAGTATCAAAGGACCCACAGTGTCTGATGCTCAACATCTGCTCTGGGCAGGGGAATTCAGAGTGTGGCAGGGAGCTTAGGCTGCTACCATGCAGAAGCAGGGAGGAACATTTGATCCAGCATCATTTCAGTTCTACAACTACCTTCTGCTAAGCTTGATATGTGTATGATAAAGGTATTGTAATCTGGTTTTTATTCCTTTGCTTCTTGTTTTATTTTAAGCTATGTAAGAAAAAACTGTTTGAAGTAATAAAGGCCAGCTTCTATTAGTACTATTTACTTTTTAGGACAGTATTTCAAATGCCTGTTGTATTCCTTTATCTGTGAACACAATACTTTGTGGAGTCTCAGTTGCTGCAGCAGCAGTCTATAATTATGATGTTCAATCAATATTATGGATTAAAAAAGAAGCAGCTTTTCTTCTGTTTCTTATCTTGTAATCAGAGTAATGTTCAATTTGTATATACAGACGTGCTCTTGGCATTTGTGAGGCTTTTCTTCTTTTCAGTACTGCATGCCAGATCATCACAGGATCATTCCAGTTTCATTCAAGGTGCAAAAATGCCTACCTCATTAGGGACAAAAGAAACAAACAAAAAACCAACCAAAAAACACCAACATCAACAAGAAAAAAAAAAACCAAACCCAAACAAACAAACAAACCAACCACCCAATGAACTGAGTCAACACAAAAAGCAGTATATAACACAGCTCAGCTGGGAACAGCACAAAATAGATACTCTGGGGCCAGATGAGGAGTGCAGACTTCAGGGAGCAAGGGGTAAGATATATACCTGCTCTTTATTGTATTCATCTCACTACTCTGAGAAAGTATATCTTGTTCCAGAGCAGATTTGTATCTCCCCATGGGCAAAACACAGTCCCATTACACTTCAGAAAGCCATGGTCCTCCTTTCATGTCACCCACAGGTCAGTCAGCTCACCCTGCTCCTGTTGGAAGTCTTATACCAGTGAAGGTGTTGTCCAGATCCAGTGATTGCTTCCCCCAGTTTCTTTTACTGGAAGTGGTATTTACGATATACATCCAGCTGAACATGAGAGCAGGCTGCACCTAGTCAGAGGGGCCACCACTGTAGCCAGGGAGGGAAGGAAAAAGCTTCTGCCTTCACTTGGGTAGGAAAGAAGTAATTCAGTGGTCAATGGACTGAGCCTCTCTCCCTTCTGCCCAGGTAGATAACAGATTCCTTTGTCTCCTCAGTAAATTCACATCTTAAACTATCCATTGTGAAATGTTACTTGAGATTCTAGCATTAATGCATATTATTCTGTTATTGATTCATAGGTAGCACATCTTAGTTGGGAAAACCGGGAAAGGGAGGCAATTGAAGGAAGCAGCATAGGACAAGGATCAGGAGTTGTGCACCAAAGACTGGATTCAGCTAAGAGTTTAGTCCAACTAAACTAAAGATCAAGTGAAATATGGCTTTATGAAAAGGGCTGAAGAAACTTCAGCATCAATTATATAAAAGCTACTCTGTGATACAGATGCTTGTTGGATAAACATTACTAGGATGGCACTTATTTCTTTATCCTCATTATCATCTGTGTGCTCATAAATCCAGAATGATGCTATAAAGGAAGGATTTTAATACTGATGCAGACACAATTGGATGTGAAGATTATGAAGCAAAGTTCCCCTATACATGGATTATACTTTTTCATGGAACAGAAGGTAGCTACTTTTGAAACCCTGAAATAACTAGGCACACTACTGTAGCTTGGAGTTTTGAAATAATGAGGAAAATCTGTAGTACTGCCCCTAACTAAAGGGTAATACAGGACTCTTCAGATAAATGGGACATTTGTGTAGGTGGCTGAATGGATAGAATATTTAGGGGTTGGAATAAAAAGAAACCTTAATAAGAGAGTCAGATTTATTTTAGAAAGAGGGGCAAGTATAAAAATGGATATAGGCAGATGGAAGTGACTGAAAATCTCTCTAGGGAAAGGGTAATACTGTTAAGGTAAATATTCTAAACTACTGTATATTTTTAGCTCATTTTCAGTATATGCATCATATGGTTTCCAGTAACGTGGTGCAGTTGGTTTACTCTTAAAGTTAAATTCTTTTTAAAGAGATTTCAAGATACAATATAGTCAAAAGTATGTTTTATCTTAGAAAATCAGTAGGGCCTTCATTTGTATCAAAATGATTCCTTGCAATCATTGCAATCCAGGGAGGACAGTGCCCTGACAGAATAAAAATGATAGGCAAAATAACTAAAGAGTTAAGGAAAAGAAAAATATATTGATTTTTTTCTATTCTCTTCACTGCGTGAGGCATCTAGCCATTAAAAATAGTTAGCAAGTAGAAAAGGTAATCAATAATAATGGTGTTGATATTGTTATTTTAAGTAAGTTTTAGTAATGCTGGTAAGAACTTCTCCATTTTATATTCAGCTACTCTAGGCATTGTCTGCAAGAATGTAAAAGCCTTTCAAAAAAAAGAGAGTAAGATTCCTAACTGTTTAGGAGGTGAAGGTGAGTGCAGCTCCTAAGTGAAAGCTGGGAGACAACAGGTCTGCGGAAATGCCTAAAGGGTGACTCTTGACAACAGGCACCAAATTCTTCCCCCATCCCATCCCATTCCATTCCATCCCATCCCATCCCATCCCATCCCATCCCATCCCATCCCATCCCATCCCACTTCTGTTTCTCCACTGGAGCTTTTAGCAAGTTCTCCCAGTGTTGCATCTGGTCCTGCTGGGAACAACAAATGAAGCAGAGCCTCTGGCATGTCCTTAAGAGCATAGTTTGTCTGTAATCTGTGTAAGCAGATTTTCCTTCTTTTCCCAATTCTTTTTTGGTGGAAAAGGCAAAGGATTTATTCCTATAACTCAAGCAGTCTTAAAAGTGTTTGGTGGAACTCTGACACTGATTTGGCCCTTAATGCTTTCCAGTCTGGGGAAGGCAAATAGAAACAGCCTGGAAAAAATGCAAATGCTTCTCTGATGAAGTCAACACACACAGGAACCAGTGATTTTGATCTTTAATACTGGAATCCATGTATTCATTCAGCTGGGTTTGTGAGCAATTATTCCTGATTTACACCTGCAAATAATCTTAAAGCACATACCAAACCAGGTATACAAACTATGGACCCACTTCACCACTCTGTTACTCTATTTTCACATCTATATCTGCCTACACCAAGAGACTAAGGTGAGCACAGTGAGCAAATACACTAATTAAGCTCTGGGATGCTGACTTTGCTTTCCTTCTTTATTTGTAGCTCTCTTAGAGAAAAAAAGGAATTATGAATTTTGAGATCATCCAGCTCCTTAAAGTCTGAGGGGGTTCAGAAGAGAAGATTCTGGCTTGGCCTGCCTTTATTTTGAGTTTCAATTTTGTTTTGCTCATAATATGTGAAAAGTTTTTGAGCAGGCAAATAACAGATTTTTTCCACTATTTCCAATGTTGTCCATATCTGTTCTACCCTAGTCATCTTACCCTGTCAAAGAAATAACCTGCTATCACTGATCTCCTTGTATTTTAAAACTGGGTTATAGTTTATGGTCTGGTTTTGTGTAAAACTACTTTTTACATCTTCAGTAATGCAATTCTTTCCACCTTCTCAGTAACTCCAGAGTTGAGTGAACCATGTAGAAAATAGAATTGTGATCACCCAGATATGTTACTGCCTGTCTGGAGAAATAGTTATCTTAAGCACCCACTGAAAAATCACACTTCATTAAGTACATGTATAATGCAGTAAAGAAGATTATATAAACATGCACATTTATTAAGGGACTTAAAAATCCTCAGAGGAAATGCCTACAGAGACAGCCAAAATCATCATCTTCATCACAATAAAATTGTGCCTAAAACTGGCAGCAATGTGTTAGTCAAAAACCACCTGCTGCACAGAGCAAAAAGCACATGGAGTCTGTATTACCCAAATCACCACAGGATAAAATGCAGTTAATTGTCTTATCTGTCCTTAGCTAAACATATTTCTCTCACCCTCCAGGGTGGAACTTGCTCTTGTCATATCAGTCAGAGCTTTACAAAAGCATAGTGCTTACACCTTAGATTTCAGTGAGACAAGCTCGGAATGAACCTGCTGACCAAACATTATGCCCAAGGTAAGGAAAAACACACAGATTTCATGTTCACTGAGTGACTGTTCAAAGGTGTTCAGGTCTCTCTGTTGCTCTTAATTTCCTGCTGAAGAAAAGTGGTCATTTCATTGAAGCCTAAGGAAAACACTAGGTGTATTTTGTCTGAGATATCACTAGAATAAATATGATTAAGTTGTTTACCTGGCCACCAGAATTTAAGACATAAATCATAAGATAGCTTGGTTGACTTGTGATTAGAAAAGTATTACAAATATATTTATTTTATGCATATTTGTGTCACTAAGAAACGTGCATGGCTTTGGGAGAGAAATAATTCTTGAGCTTAGTTACTCTTATTTATACTAATATATACAGATTTAAAGAGTTTATGTGGAATTTAAAGATAAATTGCATCAGGTACTCCAGATGCTGGAAATAACTTACTTTGCCTGTCCTGCAGGATTACTATTTGTTTATCATCTCAAAGTTCACAAGGTAATGGCTTCATTATCTGTTCATCTAATTTCAGAGAGAAATGACAATTCCTAGCTGCTGAGGTCATGGCCCATCAAAAATTACACTGTCTCTAATTTTATATTCGATCTCTGGTAGATCTTAATTTGCTTATCTCAGTTCTCATATATTGACTAAATTGCTGAATTCTATTAAAATCTCTACCAGCTGTCCAAGATTTAAGACTGAACTACTGAATTGAGACTTATTGAATTAAGACAGTATTGCCAATGTGAGCCAGTAAAACAATAATTAAAATATACAAGATTAACGTGCTTTTTCATTTCCTACATACCATTTAAATTCATCCTAAATGTGACTTTGTACACAGTACATACCATATCCCATCATCCCAGTTAGTATGGCAAAACCATGTCTCTAGATCTTTTTCCTTTATACAGTTACTGACCTTAGATGCAAGAGCTGTGAGAAACAGAGGTAATATTAAAATTATTGTGCAAATTTTTATGGGTGGATAGTGCAGTATTTTTCAAGTTGTAGTTTCTTGTATAATGCTTCAAACTGAACCCTCTGAAATGTTTTTCTGCAGTGCATACTGAAGACCATTCCCTCTGAAGAGTTATATTTAGTACAGTATTTAGATTCCTAATCTAATCTCCAAGTGTGCTCACTTTTCCTACACAAAGAGAATGGCAGACACTTTGGTGACTGGTTAGTCTTGGATCCTCATTTTCCTTTTTGGCACTGCTGCCATATTTCTGTTACTAGAGGAGGGAAGGAGCAGTACTTAATAAGACCCAGTTGACTATTCATTACTTGGGTCTAGCAGGTCATGGGGAAATGTGATGTCTTCACATCTCTCTTCATCCTTCTGCATCCTTGCTGATTGAGACTGTACTCTTAGGAGATCCCACTTGAATAGGTAACTTCCCAGAAGTTTTATCTTACTCTGCTATCTTACTGCACTGCTAAGAGCTACACTTATCTACTTCTCTTTCCACAAAAGTCTGGTTCCTGACAGCAGTGGCATTTCTACCACCACTGGGTTACCATCATTTAAGGGGACTATCCGCATAAGTTAGAGGTAGTGATAGTTGCTGCATCTTCTTTACTACCCACAAATCTCTAAATTTGCAAACAAATGTGTTGCGACTAGATTAGTGGTCTCAGTGCCTGTTGACCAGCTTCACCACTTCATCACAGTCAAACTAAGCTAAAGCACATGTCTGAAAGATCATTTCCATTCTGAAGAGCAGGTTCCCAAGGTGACATGCAGCCTTATTTTCTACTAGGGCAAAAAAGTAGCCTCTAAATGAAAGATGTAATAGAGAAAACAGATTTTCAAAGTATGCCCAGAAAGACTGATTCTTCACTGGAAGAAAGATTTAACTTTTCATTACCATTTTTCTTACATGGCAGAAATACACTCAAAGTCAAAGAATTTTGTATCATTCATCACCAAAGGGGAAAAAAAAAAGACAAAATATGCTTACCAGCACCTCCCACAGTGCTGCTACCTACGTATGCATGAAACTCAGGAGATGATTAATCACAGGGCTGAAAGATCAGGTTATCATAAGCTGTTTTAGATATCCTTGCTACTTCATCATCAGCTTGGTACGGTTCAGCAGAGAGGAAAGTCAGCATCAGAAAATGCACCCTGAGGTCACTTGCTTCTCATTGCCAGAGGTAGAACTTTGATTGCTTTTGTTCTTGTAAGTCATTTGGTAGTTTGTTCAAAGTAGTAGGGCGTCACTTTCTGTCTGTGCCTTCACTTGTGTGTGTGTAGTGATAATCTCAGAAGTACCCTGTTATGATGCTTCCCACTGGACTATTTTAGGAAAGTGAGGAGATCTTGCTACGTGCTGGTTTGGGTGACCAGGAGGGAAGGGAGGGAAAAATCACAGATCAGTGAAATATACTGCATATATATTCCAGCATAATGTATTGCTTATGCCATACTATGTTTTCTCTCCAACTCATATCGGGATGTTTGAAGTATCCCATAAGGACCTGGGCTTGTGAACATGACACTGCTCCTACTTGTCAATGGAGGGCTTCATCTGCTCTGCCTTCCTGGTCAGGTGGCCTGTAGCAGACACCTCTATGTCACCTGTCCCTGTCCTTCCTTCACTGTTGACCCATAAACTCTCAGTCAGCTCCTCCTCCGTCCTCAGCTGGAGCTCCATGCACTCCAGTTGGTCATTGACATAGAGGGTGAAACTGCCTCCTCATCTCCCTTGACTGTCCTTCCTAAAGAGCCTATGTCCATCCATTCCAGCACTGCAGTGATAAGGGCCATCCCACCACACCTCCATGATGCCAATAACACCACAGCCCTGCAGACATGTGCATGTCTCTAACAACTCTGCTTTATTTCCCATGCTGCGTGTGTTTGCTTTCAACACCAACTTCCAGGATAGCTAACAAGAGACTCATTCTGTACAAGTATTTTATTAAAACTGAGTGAGTGCATATGGACCATAAAATAATTTATTTTTTGCTTCAAACTGACCATGAGCAAGTAACCATTTCTATTAGCAGATTGCTTAATGGAAAGCACTTCCCAACTAGTTTGGACATGCCATTTCTGATGTCAAACTGTTCCATTTTGTCTGCTTGTTCTTCATGGTTCATAACTGGTCCTAAGTTACCAGAGAGTGTTTGTACATCCTGATTAAATATATTTCTATATTTATATTTTAAATATATTTAAACAAAATATGACAAAACAATAAATAGCAAATACTGAATTAATGAATAACAAACACCACATTACTGGTAAGAACTGTTTGATGAAAAATCACCTACACTAAGGAATCATGAATCATCCAGGACTCACAAACACTTTCAAAAGTACCTGGCAATTGTTACAAACAGTTAATAATGCAGCTAAAACCAGCTGCAGAATGAAGGAAGCCTATTTATTCAGATTGTCTTGATGAATCTACATTAATCCAGTATTTATTATCCCATAAGGATCTTCTTCCCCACTGCTACAAAAAGTTTTGGAGTATCTTCTTTACTCTCATTCAGGCCCCAGATAATTACAAACAAACATGTTATGCCTAGCACAACAAAATTATTCAGAATCTGCTTTTATACATGAATAATGTGTTACAGGGCTCCCCAGAAACATGCAATATCTTTGTTGAGGTGTTGAGTCTGTTCAGCAGCTACCTCAGCAACCTGCTAGTTACAATTTAAGTCATGTGCTATTTACACCAAGGGCCATGGCTTGCAGGCTGATGAAAACACTTTTCACTGTGTTGGGAACTTAAAAGCACAGGCATGCAACTTCAGCAGGTGTTGTCTCCTTCCTACTTCATCTTTACCTTCCATTTCACAACATCTGGTTGTTCTGTTCTTTTCACAGATTAATAGATTTTGAGAGACTACATGTTCTTATAGAGACTTTTGTTTTGCTTTCTCCAAAATTTTCCTTCTTTTGACAACATAGATTTTTCTCCCCTGAAATTTTGCTTTGGAAATCAGTGGTCATGAGAATAAAAAAAAGCCTAGGAAAACCCATACTGAGTTAGATAAAAAGTCTAAGTAGCCTAGCACCAGCCTCCAGTCGTATGCTAATAACTCATGCCCCAGGAAGAATTAAGAGAGGCACATAGCAACAATGGCCCAGCATCCTCCCCTCACCTCAGGTGCCAGCTGCTTGAAGGGCTTCCTGAAGCGGAGGTGGTGCCTTAAATATTTAATAACCTTAAGTAGTGTTTCAACCAGCAACATGCCCAATTGCTTTTCAAACTTGGAGGACTTTACTGTCTATTGCACTGTGTGGCAAGCTCAGCCACAGGCTTCACCATGGGGCAAATCTTTGGTATTAATCTGGTCCATGCTGATTTTATTTGATGCCCTGTAGTCCTTGTGTACACAAACATTTATTCCTTTAAAAAAAAAAAAAAAAATATATATATATACACACGTATATATATACACACGTAGTATCAGGTCAAAATTCACATTGTCAATGAGATCACTGTCATCGCTGTATCCAAAGGCAAATAGGCTGGGCAGAGGTGATAGCAGGGCTCCAGCACAGATCCTGCCTGCTGCTCTAACGTGAGGACTGTAACCATTGCTTTTCAGCATCACTCATGCCTGTGACCAAAGACAGTCCTCATGAAATTGCCTGTCCCCTCAAAGCTACAGAAAACCAAACCTCATTAAAACAACCTCACTCATTTATCTGCTCAGGAGAAGGTCAGGCTATCTCAGTCCTTTCAGGATGACTCTGGGTGCCTGGCAGACTGAAAAGCTCTGCAGAAGCACAGTGTGGCAGAGGAGACAGAGCAGAGCCACCTGAGCCCACTTACATAGGGGCACAGATCCATGTGTCAAACCCTCTGGGCAGCAGAGCTGATGAAGACCAGATCCTGCACTGCCATAACAAGTTAAATAATCAGCTATGAAGTAGTCCAGATACTGAAAAGACTTTTCTAGGACTGTGCAACTGAGGAAGTGTAAGCTATGCACAGGGCCCTCATCTGTCAGGTCCTGAATGCATGCAAAATCTTCAGGTCTGAGTCAGCATACCCCTCCCATGTTTGAGGACTCCCAGACACATCCTCAGACAATATAAATTGTCAACCAATGCTATTCAGCTTCAGATCGGACTGAAAAATTTCCAAGGACAGGTTTTTAAAACCTGCAAAATAACATTTTTGAAGTTAAATATCTCACAAAAAACCTAGAGCTGGCTGCAGCACATTCAGGGTGCTGTCAATGGCCAGAGCCAAATGGGTAAAGCAAAAAACTCTACCACAGGAGAGGCAGTAACCTTATGATTAGGCTACAGCAAAGACCTTAGTATTTGCACCAATTCTGAAATGGGGAGGAGATTTTAACCAGCACTTCCTTAGCAGCCAACATATTGCCTACTCTGTGAACAGAAGCTCTGTTGGTGACAATTGCTTTTCATGAGATGCTGAGAAGATTCTGCTCAAAAGACAGCAAGTGGACTAAGACTGAATAAGAAAACAAGGTAATAATATGTACTTTCATAAGGTCACTCAGGCTTAAATACTTTCCTTATTCTTGGGAAAAAAACCCAACCATTTTTCAGTGTGTGTTTTAACCAGTTAGAAGATACTCTAACTTTAACCAGTTAGTTAGTTAGTTTAGAAGATACTCCTAAATAAACATGTGCCAGACTTTATGTCGTATTTTAAATAAAACAGTTCCCACCATGTGTACATTGTGTAATATGGCAGAAAAGGTGTCAAGGGATGGAGAGCCTACTAAGCATTATTATGTCCCTGTGATCAGGAGTCTCCTATGTAATTCCTCTAGGATCCTGCTGCTGGAAATACTGCTCTGATTAGGCCTCTTTACATGTTAGCCATTTTCTGCAGATCCAAAGAGGAACGTTTTGAAAGTCTATTATTAAAGCTATTTGCATTAACTTAGATGTTGATTCTACTTGTGATGTATGGCCTGACATAGTTCCAAGGTATTTCCTGCAGAGATAAATCTGGAGGAAATGAGTATTTTATCCAGTTTGCCATGGAGAGTTACAAATGTATAAAAAGCAATCTTTGCAGCTTAAACTATATGAACAGTGTGGCATTCTAATTCTATACACTCATGTAGAATTTGTTTTTATGTAGATTACACTTCATCTTGTTAACTACCATCACATAAACAACATCATTAGTATTCTGAAAGATTGTCCTAATAAAACTATATCATATTGTGCTGCTTTTTCCTGAGAAATCACTATAATTTTAATTTCACATGGGAGTGTAATTGTTGCTGCCATGTTGCTATACTTGAACCAAATTCTGCTGCTACCTTGCCCTTGGAAACAGTTCCAGTAGCCTGGCTGGAAATGGCAAAGAAAGGATTTTGCACTTGGACAAATATCGCATTGGTCAGAAGGAAAGAATAACAATCTTTTGCTGCCATCTCTGAAGCTAAAAGGCACTTTAGTGCCCACGCAAGTGATTCTGCCCTTTGGGGAAGGTGGAATCAGATAAATAAAATGCATAAATTTAGGAGTTCGTCTCAGGCAATTCACATTAGCAAGGCCTATCCCACTACAGAAGCCAGACAACCCTGCTGTAGGTCTGCACAGAACTAATTGGTTTGCAGCAAGTTTAATGCATTTCTCATTTTGAACAAATCTCTGAAGTCTCATAAATCTAGGTTTACCATGTTTATAAAGCTGCAGACCTCCCAATTTGTACTCTAATTATGTTTTGTTATTGTTATTATCAGCTTATTCTTGCTATGAATGTTTTTGTATCACTTGAAATTGATGCTAATACTCCTTGACATACAGCCTGACATGTATTAAGAATGCAGAAAATGAAATGACAGAACTAATTAAAAAACCATCTGTTCAGTTAATTTAGAGGTGTGCCAAACAGTTCAAATGAGACTTGGTCAGCAGTAAATCACATCCACCTGTACCATTTGCTTAGCAGTTACTGTCCCTAGTCGTGTTATTTCCTTAGAAACACTTCTACTGTTCAGTCCAGGCACTACACACTGAGCAGTGAGAGCATGAAATCACAGCTATTACTCTTGAACAGAAATAGTACACATAAAAACGTAGTATGAGCCTGCTAAATGAAAAAAAAAAGACATACAACAAAATGCTGTATATCATGTAGACTCACTCCATTAATTGTAATGACTGTGCCTCCAAGACACGGAACAATCACATCAGTATTACCTATAGAGATATTGCAGCTCTCTATCCAGGAAGAATTTCCCCCTTAATGTCAATGGGCTGTACTTTTCTCTCCTGTAAGCCCATTAAAGTTAATAGAGTTGTACCAAGAATTCATTTGGTCCCATCTGATTATGGCACACTGAACATGTTACCTTATAGCCTGGCTGCTGTGTTACTGTTTTACATGCAGAAAACATAGTAATTCAAAAAACATTCAACTGGCAAGTTAGATATTTTTTCCTTTTAAAAAGAAAGGAAAATAAGCATGTCTCAGTCTGATGAGCAGCAGTCTGTCATGTGGCAGAACTATATTATCACAGATTAGGTATATTTCCTCTGTACCAAAGAAATATTGCTAGAATAAGAAAATCACCAATATGTAAAATAAGCTACTTGGCGTTTTCTTCCAGCTTGTTCTGCAGTCAGCTTCCCTCCAGCATGTACCACTTGGATTTTCATTCCAGACTCCCACGCACGGAGGGACTCCCTTAGCCAGTCACTTTGACTTTTGAAAGCTTCAACCAGTGGGCAACTTGAAAGAGTTTAAAGCAGACAGCTTCAATGGGAGGCAAAGCAGACAGCAGCCACCTGCTTTTAGCATGAAGCTAATAAAGCAGCCACTAAGAAACAACACAGCAGCAGATTAAATTATATGAACTAATTATTTCTCACCAGAAAAACTTTTGCCATTTCCTGTGCTCAGCATGGTTTCAGGTCATTGTTCTTATTACTGCTCCCCAACTTCTAATTTTGGTTTCCACAGTGTCATTTTGGTATGCTTAGGAATTTAACCATCTACAAGCAACTGAATGGGCAAATGCAAAAACACTGCAAACTGCAGTAGAGCCATAAAGGGGAAGCCCACGAGAACCAGGATATCAGTGTGCCAGCTTCCATGGTCAAGCAACTTACACATTACCTCCCAAAATATGGGCATTAGGAGGGACTTTCATGGATGCACACCCACATTTTTCCACATTGCTACAATCAGGAGAATGAGCAGTTGGGAAGGGCAGAGCTGGCTGGGGGCCACAGTATCAATGTAGGTAGATAAAATCCAGAAGAGGTGAAGGGAGGGATGGGAGAACCCTTTAACTGAGAGAGATCTGCAGCCTTTAATGGCCTGGGGTATACCAGGGAATACATTCAGGGAAAAGTAAACAGGAGAGGTGAGCATAAAAGGTTGGAAAAAGTAGACAGAAGGATTGGAAGCAGGACACTACTAAGGTCCCCGAGTGAGCAAAAACTCACCTGCTGGCAGTCCTTCAGCTGCAGTGAGAGTATTTCTCCCTTGTTTATTCCAAAGTCACTAAGGGGATCATATATTTCTAGCTACATTAAGCCTGCAAAAGTGTGATGCGCTATTTCATAAAGGTTTGTATTGGGGAGAACAGTGTTCATTTCAGAAGCATTCACTGAGCAAGGAAGCAACATGCCAGAAACCATATTTCATGAATTTACAGGAATACTAGTTGTTTTATGTTCAAGAGATGTCTGGGATAGAAGGAAGCTGACTATGCACAGGGGTGTAAAAGATAGTCCAGTAAGAAACTCAGTATTGATCACAGAATGTGGGATCTGATTAGCACTTTAGTTATTTTCTATTGTCAACACAAATAATCATTTATCATCCTTTTCGGTGGCAGCAATTCACTGAGAGACAAAAAATAAAACCTCACGTCTGATTTATGTCTCCCTAAAACAAATCTGAACTCCAGCAAGCAGCTGGGGGGGGCATTCCTGTTATTGACTAAAAAAGGACAGGTTGCTAAATCTCTAGGTTTCAAAAACTGTAATGATTTGTCAGTCATCTGAAAAATGGCATTTCAGCTTGCTCTGTGTGTTATGTGACTTCTTGGATTGAAAGGGACAGATTTACCAGATACTGCTTCCTTTGGGAGCATTGTGTTAGACATGCCTGTGGGAATGATCTAAAGTTACAGTTGTACCTTTGGTGTTTCTGGTCCAAGCCATAGCTTCTACTATATAGTCAAGCATCCTTAGGATTTCCACAGTAAAGGACATAAGATTGGACCACGAATAATCTTTCCTGGGCTTTCTCTGCACACTTTTGGGGCAGAGCTGACCCCAGCCTGTTCTTAAGCACCCACACCTAGACCCAGCTGCAAGAGCATATGGCTGGCCTGTGGAGCAGAGTCTTCACCCTAAGCACTGAAATTCAGAGAGTTCTTTAATCATGAAGAAACAGGGAAAGCATGGAGTTTGCACTCTCAGTCCCCAGTGTGAAAATCTTCCATATTCATACACCATGTTGATGAACTTCAGTGGAAAAAAGTAGACTAATTCTGGTTAGTGGGGTAGATCCACTCTCCTTGGCATCTGATCAGTGAATTTGATCTTTGCTCAGAATGGGAGATCTTCAATAGGTGAGACAAAGTCACCAGGGTCTTGCTGAAGCACTGCAGCCAGATGATTGGGGTATAAATAGATGTTTGTCTTAAATGTTTGTCATGTCCCAGAGATTTAAATCAGGGCAGTACAGGAGATTGCTCTTCTGTCTTGTGGATGAAGACTTCACCTGGGAGTCCTTGCTGGGCTTTGTGTGAGGCTCATGTCAGCCACTGTGCTCCCACTCAGACCTCCCAGGTGCTTAGCTGTCTGGTTTGGGGATCATCCTGTGAATTTCAGTGCTGAGGTGTTCAGTGTTTATGTCCAGTAGTAAATATGGAAGAGTATGGATACTCCCAGAATTAGGTTGATTCCAGGCCTTGGAGCTGTAACTGCTGGTAGCTGCCAACCTATCTGATTCTAAAGCCTTGTTCAGACACAAGTGGGATGGGGAAAATGATTTCATGTGTTAGAGGGTAAACTAATTAGTAGAGATGTAAGGACAAAACAAAAACTCCATTTACAGAAGAGAAGATGGGACAGCTCTGTTAAGATTTAGATGAAGACCACTGAATTTTTTAAAGTGTTCAGCCATATTTCTGTGGTATCACCTTCCACAAAAATTCTCCATCCCTAAAAAAATATAATCATTAAACAATATATATGCTACTTTCCCACAAAGTCATCTGCACTTTTGCCATTTTTGTAATTTCTTATCAGCTCTAGGAAAAGACTTGCACTATGGCAGATCTGTTGTGTCTAAGTACCCAGGGGGAAATTGACATGCCATTACAATTTGTGTTAATATTTGTTTCAGTTTCCAAATATTTGCTGGTTTTTATTCTTTGAAAATCTGGGATAAACTAACTCAAATCAATATCATGGGTGCTGAATTGTTTTGTAGCTTTCAGATCACTTCCATGATGACTCTTGTAAACCACTGACAAAGTAATGAAGTTGAAGGACTGCACTCAGCCCCAGTTTCCATACTCCTTGGGCTCACAGCATGGTGCAGGGAATCAGTGTCTGATGGAACCTGAATGTTTCCATCAGAGAGACTCCACTTAGTAAGCCTGCACTCCAGGAAAAGGTTATCAAATATTTAAGTCCATCTTAGAGTATCCTCTGAGCTTATTTTCTGCCATCACAGTTAGGTCGAGGCTATCCACACCCTCTGCCCCATCTGATCTCAAATGCCATTTTCAAGGCTTTCCACATTTTGCTGCCAAGACCATTGAAGTCTGACACTGTTTGAAACCCACTTAGAGAAGCCCCAAGACTGAAGAATCTGGTGCCACCACAATTTTAGCCCAAACAATATTGGTAGATTTACAGTGATTATAAACCCATGAAACATTCTGAAAAGACAGATTCAAGCCAGTTGAGTGAAGAATTCAGCTTGGGGTTTATTTAGCATATTATTCCCTGCAAAAGATTTCAAAATATTTTAATTTTCCAGGAAAAGTTATGTCCCCTAAATTGCTGGAAAGCACCTTGTGTTTTTGAAGCAGAGGTGTATGGTATGCATATCTCTGCCCTTTGTACATTGTTGACATTGCTTTACATTTCTACACCCCACGATGGACTGAGATCCAGGTTGCTCATTTTGTCTAATATATTTATACTGCAAAGTTTAAAAAAAACGATGTTACAGTTATTATATGTAAGATTCAATTTAACATTTACTCCCTGGAACGTATTTATAGCAGCAAATAGTTTTTTTCTGTTCATTTATGCAACATTTTGCCTAATGAGCTAAAACTTACTGACTCATTTTATTTTACTGAATAGAGATATTCATATGCAACAAGACTCATTTTGTTAAAAGGGTAAGCCTGGTAACCAAGATTCACTGAGCCAAGGACTAAAGGCTGTATGCATAGCAGTATAATTTAGCATCTGGTCAATGGATATATGATCAAAGCAAGTTACCTATCGTGAAGACAGCAAAGAGTGGTGAGGCAGGAGAAAAAAACAGAGTTGCATATTTTAATGTATGCCTTCTTATGTTTCTTTCCTGGCAGCTCCATTCCTGACTGTAGCACATAGTATATATTGAATTATAACTAGAAAGCTTTAATTTCCTGTTCTAAAATTCTCTCTCCAATTCTAAAAAACGCATAATTAAAAATTTAGGACAAAGAGGGGAAAAATAGCAAAAGACCAGAAAAAAAAAGTCTTTCAGTAAAAGATCCCCATCAGTTTATACTATCAGAAAGTAACATAAGACATGGCTTCATAACAATATTATCCCCTTTGCAGAGAAAAAAAAAAAAGGTTGTGGTGGTGGTTCTGCCTGGAAGATGACACTCAAAAAATTTTTATTTGAACCGAGATGTTTGAAAATTGGTCAACTACTGGAACAAGTTTCAAGGAGATATGATGACTTCCCCCTCTCTTGTTATCACTGTCAGGCAGAATATGGCTGCTCAGGGGAAATGCCTGGAGACAGTCTGTAGTGCCTGCCAGCCTCTGGAGGGCACACAGGTCACCCCACACTGTCTGCTGGTGCCCTAAAGCACACCTCAGCTCCCTGCTCCTGGCAGGCAGAATCACCTACAACAATTTCAAAGCATGGGTAGATTAAGCTCCAGTCTGCTGCTCAACAACGCTACGTTAGTATCTTTCACAAAACACAAGTTATTCAGCTCATTACAGCCAAAGGAAACTAGACAAAATATAACACTGGTATTCAGAAGCCAGGCAGATGTGTTTCCATTCACCTCAGTGCATACCCAACACTACCGTATCCTGGCTCCTTCACAGCAGTGTGCCCGCTGGTAGAAATAATTATTTTGTCACCCACCACTTCCATACAGGCTGCAAAACAGTTTAGTAGCTTTTCCAAAGTCACAGATGCCTAAACAAAGTATTTACAGGAAGGTATTCTAATCCCAGTGTGGAGAAGTCAACCCTAAAAACACAGTGTCCCGATTATGATACAGAAACACTAAACCTGCAGAGAGGATGAGCAAGCCAATTCCTTGGGACTCATCTGCTGAGGCTTTTCCTCTGGGTAAGTTTCTGCCCTATTCTTTCTGCTCCATAGACTATTTAAGTGGAAACTGGCTTAGTTCCAGAACTTGACTGCATATGTAAATTTTTATTTTTTATTTAAAAATGATGGAAGATTAACGGTTTGAGACCACTGTGCCAGACCTATAAGGGATGGAAGTTTGCTGTAATTGCTGACTTGGAGAGCTAAGAAATATAGAAATTGAAGTCTAAATTGAGGTCTTCAGTTCACTACAGTGTGAAAAAGGCAGTTCATTGACTGTACTAAGGATACATTCAGCTGTCTCTGTTGCAGTTTGTCTTTGCAAAAGCCCAGAATAAACCTCAGTAACCACAGACAGATGCTATTTTGCATTAACCCATAACATTTGGTTTCCAGAATTTGATATGATGGAAGGGGAAGACAAACAAATCTTAAATCTTGCTTACATCTGAGACAACTTTATTTAATTTTGGGCTAGGCACTTGAAAGAAATGCATTGGTCCTAAGCTAGGCTCCAAGGCCTAAATTGCATATTATAAGGCTTAAAGTTTTCTAAGTTGTGTATTATAAGGCTTAAAGAGTTTTTGAGCCTCAGACAAAATTTGCTTAAAATATTCTGGGATCCTCAGTAAATCAACTCCAGGGAAGCATACCCTATCAATCTTTACTCCCATTCTGGTAATTTTTAACCTTGCATTCATTTTACACTATTTAAAAATATATATCCCCAATGCTCTTATTGTTAAATATTTAGCCCAGCTGAATATTTCTTAGATCATTGATCATTTTATAGTACTGTAAGAGAAAATAACAAAATCAAATTGTAACCCCAAGTGATTTACATATTTGCATAACTGACCATATTCAAGCTTATTAGAGGGGCAGATTTGTTAATCCTCCTGTTTCATTGCTGTAAGAATATGTATTTCATTTTTGCCTTCCTGGCTGTTTTCACAAAGAAGCAAGGAATTTTAACTAGGAATTCCCAAATATTAGACCAGCAGACTTCTGCATGCCCTTAGAATATCCCATGGACCACTATGTAGCCTCATAATCTGAATTAGAATTTTAAAAAATATTTTTTTCTGTTCTACACACACAGTTCCATAAGGCATGAGCTGCTACAGGCTGCTGGCTCTGTGAGGGAGACAGTCCTATGAGTAAGACCAGTAACATTACTATTTTTGACATCTTTCAGGTTTTTGTTCCAAAAAGGGAGGGAGAGAAGGCTTTCCCAATACAGGGTGGTTGTTCTTGGTTTGATGCTTCATCCTTATATTGGTCCTTGTGCTCCTTTCTTTGTGTCTCTCTCCCTTATTTTTTTAAGCTACTAATAATGCAGACTAAAAAGCTATGCAGCAATGATTCCCTACTAAAAAGATTGGCCATGCAAAATCCTTGAGGTACTCTTTGGATACCTCTCCCACTTTTTTTTCTCTTGCCAATTATGATGTACTTAAGATTAAAGTGTGATTTTTTTTCTTTGAAGAAGAGATGAATGTGTTTTCCCACTTTACTAATTACAACATGATATATGAGGCAGAAAGCTTTGCAAGAGGTAGCACAGCATGCAAGCACAGACGAATAATAATTAGGCTCACATGTTTTAGAAATTAAGATTTTATTAGAAGGCTGTTATTTGAAAGTTTTAGTGCTGTGTGCAAGTGCAGTTACTATAAGTGGGTTTTTTTTGTTGTTTTTTTTTAAATCCAATCAACCAAGTGCTGCTTATAATGTAGGGGCATCTACTAACTCTCAGTAAATTCAAAGACTTCCACTGACTTCAAAGGGAGTTGACTCAAGCCCTAGAAAAAGGATTTGTAAAAGTGATTAGTGTCAGGGCTTTGTTTTAGAGCTAAATTGTAACTAACCAGAAAAAATGTTTCTATTATTAAGATGAAATATACATCTGGGAATAAGAATTTCTCTTCCAGTTACTGTAAGACACCCAACACTGAGGGAGAAAGGATAGTCCTATTGCTTTGTTACAACCTATGATTTCTTCATTGTTAAGAAGTTTGTGCTGACATGCAGCAATACAACAGCATAACAGAATAGTGTTTGTGTTACCAAAGTGTACATTTTGGGGGACATGCTGGGAGAGAAGCTATAGAAAGATGACTAACCAAATTATGCAAACCCATCTTTTCCAGCAGGGTGTAAGACAACATGTATCCTTAGCTTCACTCATCTAACATTAAAAAAATAACCCAAAAAATGTTGCTGGCCCCAAGTGAAGCCCCTGTAATAAATCACCTTTATTCTTACAGATAGTATTTCCATGAATTATGAAGCTATTCGGCATGGCAGACACTTGATGACACCAAGCAGGAGCACTGCACCCTTGGTTTGGCTGTGCCAATCTGAATTGCCCTTCTGGCTTTAAGCAGCCAATTCTCTGAGCGAGTTATTTCATCCAACTGGAGTTAGATGTTCCTCAGTGATGAACAGAATCATCTCTGTCCCTATTTCAGGCATGGCATCTCTTGCCTTCCCATTATCCTTCAGTGTTGTATGTACCCAGCCAAAACCTCAGTATTATTTTAATCCCCTTACACTGCACACACGTCACTACCCACAGGGAAATATGCAGGTCTGCATAAATATCAGAGGGTCCCCCAACACTGAGTAGATTTCAGAACTAGGAATTCTAATATGTATTTCTTTAAGCCATGCCTGCCTTTTAGCATTACAGAAGCAGCTGTTTGGCAGTTTCTTAACCTATAGACATCAAGAAACATAGAAGATACTAAAAATGCTGTAAAAAAAATCTGAGTAACCAAGACAGCATTTGAGATTATGGAACCATAATAATAATCACAAGTTACGAATTATGAGTGCAATCAGTGAAAACTTAAGTTGCTATTATGGACATACTCAGTTTGCAACCTATGGAGGTAACTCCTGCAAGCCTTTTCTACCAACCCAACCAAAAACTAAGGCATTCAGGCAGCAATACTAGTCTAATAGGGGCAGCAACGAGTTCAGAAAGTTCTCTGCAGACCACAGTGAATCCTGGGATGCAACATGCGGTGTTACAGGCATCCAACTAAAAACTAGGCATGGGCACCCACCACATTTCACAATTGCCCAAGTACAGCAGCTGTCATTATATGAAAAAGTGCAACTTTAACAATGCTTTATTTATTCTGTGAGCATTTCCAAGTATTTGGGGCTTTAAGCATTAAAAAAGTCTGGAAAAAAAGTAATAATTTTTTAAAAAGTAAAAAATTTAAACAGAAATTAAAGGTATATGTTTAAATTACTATGTTAAAATCCAAATTCAAACCTACCCAGATTCTGGAGATGTGTCACTTTGGGATATGGGTTCAGCTTAAAGATCCAGAAGTGAGGGCGTGGGGAGCTGAGCAGAGACCTGCAGGCACAGTGTGAGAGGAGCTGTGCACCTGTGAACACCAAGTAGTGGGCAGGTGAAACACCTGGGTTTGAACCCGAAAATGAAGGTGATGCCCACAGCTTTGTAGATGCTTTTGTTGCAAAACCAGGTCAGCACAGTAGTCCCCAAATGCATTTCTTCCTAAGAAGATCACCAGAACAGCAATGACACTGACAAGTCTGCTGACATACAAGAGCTTTCTGTTCCACCACCTCCCCCAGCACTTCAGAAGGAGATGTTTAACTCTGTTGGCAATCAAGAGCCTCTCTGTATCTGTTTGCAGCAGGTTATCTATTGATTTTAACTGCTTAAAGTTTAACAGAGCTTTAGTAAATTTCATATTGATCTATTAAACTTAATCATGATTGGTTTTATGGGTTCTGTTAAAACATATAGTGGCCAGGTGTCCCAGTCAATACCTGTATACTCTTTTCAATTAACTCACTTCAAGGGGAAAAAAGTCTATGGAACATATCACTGGATATTTATTTTGCTAGTCCATGTCTTGACTGCTTATGCAACTGACCAAATCAATTTTTAACACAATGTAACACAGATGCAAACTATCATTGAAATTCAGGAGGAGTATTCTAGTATTAACTGCTTAAGGTTGCACTAAACATACAAAGCAATGCAAACACCAATAATCTGTTTTAGTTCATTCCCAGTTTCATTTTCTCATAAGACTATGGTGTACTTTTGTTTGCACTGCATTGTGGATCCTTCATAAAAAGAGTTCTAAGCTTACCAAGAGGAATTAAAAGATGGTGTTACACAGTGCATCAGCTCTGCCAACAACAGGAAAGAGAAGATTATAAAATGTATAAAATGTCTGAATGGTGTGAGGGAAAGGAATCTTAATTTTAAAGGATTCAGTGCCAAAGTATTTTTCCCTTTTTTTTAGATATCACATTTCTTTGCTAGTTTTCATAGAAAATATTCTCCTTTTTCACAAAGACAGGAAAAAACATCATTTTCTCTCATTCAGGACCACACTAGTATTGTCAAAGATCTTTTTTTGGTTTATTTCCACCAGTGAAAGTGTGGCCTGCCAGTTTCACATCAAGCTTATCACAGCTGGTACAAATCATTCCTGTCCATCACAGCTGTATACCTCTGTCATCCTCTGAAATTCAGAGAGAATGCTTTAATCATTTTACTGGCTTGTGCTGGTGTTCTGACACTGCAGAACTATTAAGAAAAAAAAAAGTTCTAAAAGTAGGTCAGATGCATTGTTGGCATAATAAATCAGTTTGTTTAAAACCTGGTTTTATTCTACTTTGCAGTTTTGGAAAGTGCTAATGGTACATACTTCAAAATTCAGTATTTAAGAAGAAACTCCTTCCTATTTTTCTCATTTTCTTCTTCCAGATTATACATGTTTTGAGTTCCATGATGTAAATTGCCATAGGCTGCTTCATAATTGGATACCACTTCTGTTCAGAAGAGTTACTTGGACTATTGTAGTGAAGAAAATTTAACATAATCTTAACCTATATTTTAAAATAACAGTTTCCAGAAGAGTATTGTATTCACAGGTAAAGGGGGCAGTACATTTAATTTAGTTTATGTCTTCTGGTTTTGCAATTTATTTAAAACACAATTTATCTATTCAAGTTTTGAGAATGGCGTTTTTAACCACATGAGTAAAACAAATCAAATTTTAAACCTCCAATGCATTTCGCAAGGGAGAGAGATGTCAATTTGGTTTATAAGCCTGGAGGCAAACCTTATCGCTGTTAATACACAGAAACAGTACTTGTTTAAGTTACATGAAAAAGTTTGTGTTGCCAGCACAACAAATAAACTATCATAGGACATCCATTTATTCAGTAAGTCAAGAAAAGAAAGCAGTACAGAGGAGCTGACAGAGCTGACAGGTAATCCTCTAAAACAGTGGTTTAGCAGAGATTTTCCCCCCCTTCCCCCCCTTTTTTTAACAGATGAGTTCCAAGGTTTTGATTACAAATACATCAGACACATGTTCCACTAAATCCATTTTGTCTAATTTCTATAGTAAGAAAACGGACAACACAAGAGCTAGAGGTCTTCTTATTTCTATAACGGTATTATTAGGCACTAAATTTCTGTGTTTTATTCTATTTTGTGCACATTTTATGATATCTGTTCCTTAGTTGGCTTTCTCATGTGTTGTGTGCTATTTTTATGTTCATTTAATCAGGAGTTCAAGTGAACAAAATTATAGAAGTTGCATTCCTTCCATGTTTTCTTTGATGAGATGTTGACCATATTGCAGATATCAGAAAGCCATAAAGTCAAATTAACAGAATAGCCATCATCATTCAAACCTCCTGTCTACCAAATTTTTATTGACTTTCTCCTAGAACTAAAAATTCAGTTCTCTTACTACCTTCTAAGGAGTTTAGAAAAGGTGTAGGTTTGTCTGTAACTTGAACACCACCCTCACCCTAAAAATGTGAAAATTGCTTGTCTGAAAAGGATTAAATTTTTCAATGGAAGACCTAGGAAGCAATAACATTTCACTGCATTAACTCCTGTTAATGTAGCACACCTATTATTAATACAGCACAACTTGCTGATTTCCATGATAATGGTTCTTTCAGTTTGATTTTCACGATTTTATAACTAAAACATTAATTTTTCTAAGTGTATGAAAAGAAGTTTTAAATTAGTGTTCCTAAATAAACAAACAGCTGGGAAATAAAGGAGACAAATTCTTCAAGAAGAAACTAAAGCACAATAGAGTTGACTAATATGGGGGAAAGGACAAACTTCTTTATTTCATAGGGTTCCACTCCAAAAGAAGAAAAATATTTTTGAATTTAGAAAACCTCTATGGGAGCCAAATAAGAAGGATATGAACTGGCTGTTGGGAAAAGAGCCTTGAATATTACAGCCATGGCAGACTATTTATATCTTTCTCAAACACAAAAGTTCCAAAGCTCATGATACTTGTGGGTTGCTGTGTTTTTTTAAAGAGAACCAACCAAACAAGTAGCCCCTAATGATAAACTTACCAAGATTGCAGAAGTTCCTGCAGGAAATACAGGACAGGCTAAAGAAGTTTCTGAGGAAGGGTCCAGAGAAATTTCAGTGAATGATTCCTTTCACAAAAATCCAGTTCTAACCAAACCTTTTTAGATAAAGAAAATGACAGGGCCACAATAAATGTATGGGATAGAGGATGCATAACTAAAGACGCAGAAAAATTTTAAGCTAGGCTGAGACTCTAACTCACTTTACTAGGGGAATCCATACTGCAGGCACAAGAAAAATGACTGTCAGTAGTGGAAAAGGGCATTTGAAGACTCATAGACAATCTGTTGCAAATAAACTATTCAATTATCAGGCTTTCTCTTTTCACCTACTCTTTTCATGGCTAGATAACTTGTGAATACAAATCAACAGATGCGCATTTCTAGATTTCAAAAAAAGTGACAATAAGCTTGTGCCCCATTTTCCGCCCCCTTTCACCTGTTCTGATCCCATCATCAAAAATATTGCCTGCTCTTTTTAATGGTGCAACCAATTCCAGGAATCAAAACTCTTTGCTCAGAACTGAGACAAGATCAGGCATATTTTCTCTTACAGTTTAAGTTTTAAAGGGTTTTAAAGACAGCCAGATGGAAGATCAGGCATATAAATTAGATGATCTTTGGCCTATTTCAGAAAACAGTGACTCAGTCTATCATACAGCAACTCTCTAGATTATTTATTGGGATGCTTGTCTCCTAACAAAGACGTCAGCAAGCTTCTATAATTGAGTTACGTTCAGCTAAAAAGAAGTTCCAGGTTGGCCTGAGTGAGAAGGCAGCTAAAGTCTGCTCTGCATTAAGCAACCATGAGCTAAAAAAAAAAAAAAATAAAAACCCAACAAAAAAAACCACCACCACAAAACCTCATGTCTGTCTCCTAAAAGGGAATAAAATACTTTAGCCACTATTAATGCAGATTACATCCTTCTTTAAGGAGACATTACTGAGAGCAAATGCAGTTGAGGAGCTTATTACCTAAGGTGGCTCCTGCCGTGTCCCTGCTGAAGGGCAGTGCCACCTCTCCCAAAGAAGGCATCCAGCCTGCTTGTGCACTAATGCAGCCCTTCCTTTCAAGCTCTCTGGAAGCTGGGCCAGCCTCCACCAGCACAGCAGATCCCACCAGCCTGGCAGTCTGGGGCTGTGAACCAGTCTGTCAGTGGCTGTGCACTCACCAGGGCTGCATCCCCTGCCTGGGCAGACTGAGCCCAAGGGAGTCTCTCTACAAGGTACAATCCACTCCTGCACCACCTCTGATACTATTCCAAGGTCTCCATCACACACTCAGGCTACTCAAAAGAGTCAATGAGACTGTTGAAATATTGAGTCGTGTGTCAGATATGCACATTAAATAATCAACAATAAATAAAAGAAATCCTTAATCTCCAGAGCACAGAAACCTCCGTCATTATTATCAACTACTTAAATCTCATAACTTATTCCCTAGCAAACCATGTAAAGATGATTTAGATTTTTTTTTTTTTTACAGTATGAAGATCTACAAGAGGAAACAGACAAGCAGAAATATCACCTGCAAATCCTTGGCATGCTGGGAGAAACTCTTGGGACTATGAGCAGCTCATATTGTGCCACCCAAATAAACTGAGTCATCCTCTCTCTAGACAGTGTTATCTAATTCAGCCTGCATGATTTGACCTTGGAGTTCATAAAAGTACATTGGAAAAGAAAAGATCTCAGCCTACAAACCCAACAGAAAATTTCTTAGAGCTTTGAGGGGAAATTGCCTTTTTCTCTCTGGAAAAGAAATATAATAGTTGGTGTGAGTCTTCTGTTTGCACATGATTGCTACCACACTAAATTTTTACTTTACTTATAGATGTACTTCTGCAGGTGTGCAGCATGTTTTACCAGCAAATAAAAATATGTCCTGAATACTGCAGCACTGAACTCTGACACAGTATTAGATATAGGATGGTTTAATACCAAAAGGGTTGGCAGAGTGCTGGAGGAGCAACAAGGGTGAGCACATGATCTACACCACCACAACTAAGATTCAAACATTTTTATTTGCAATCTAAAAATGCTCCCTTCAGCACAAAACATTTACCCCTCAGTTAAACTTGCAAAATAGTTTAACTCTTTGCATAACATTTAACAGCTTGTTTTTAAAAATCTCTACAGCTGAAATACACAACTATCTCATTAGGCAAATCCACATTCATTCCTCTTCACCACAAATCTCAGCATCACCTGTCTCGCTCCTGCTCTTCCTACCTTTATTCAAAAGGTCAAGAGGATGCAGTGGAAGGGGGCCTATATATCTTTGAGGCATTAACATTTTGTGATTCTCTTCTGTCCTTACAGGATTTATTTTCCATTCTGCTGTAGCTGGTTGTTACTACCTAGACCTGAAACACCATGTGTTGTGTGACTCAGGGTTTCAAGCCTAAATAAAGCAAAAAGCTAGACAGAAACTTGTTTTCCATAACGGCAAAAAGGATGACAGGACAGCATTATGCACCACTGAGGATACATACAGCCTTTTGCTTTAACTTGACACAGGCCAGACTTCTGCTTTTACAGAAAGACATATAGAGATAAACCTCAAGGCTGGAAAGACTTTTTACTATTGAGCTAACAGTTCACATCAGTTTAAATGAAAGCAGAACCCAGCTGGTTTAGATGGGCTTTTCTTTTTGTAAACAGGCTTTCAATGCACAGAAGTAACATTATAAAATATATCTGCAGTCCTGTGAATAATTTATGCAAAAGCTATTAAACAAGTCCTCTGTTGGTGTGCTTCTAAATTGTTAGATGTATTTAAACGGTAGCATCACATTTTTATCTGTGCATTTTGCTTTAATGAGAGCACATTTCTCTCTATTCCTCTTTAAGTTTAATCTGAAACTCTAAAGTGTGACAGCCATATACAACATAGATCACGTAGCTTAGGCAGAATCAGAAAACTTGAAGTCATGTATTATAAAGACACTATTATCCTTTTCCTGTAAGTCCATTGAAGTCAGGCAATAATTAACAAGACAAAAACATCTGGGAGGAGAATCATTACTTCTGAAGGAAGACAGAATCCCAGGAGTAAACCAAATATTATGCAGGTAGGCAGCTGGTGTGCTAAGGACAGAGCAGCGATTTCATCCAAATGACACAACTATCAAAACTTAATGCCAGGTGCATAGAGCTGGAAAGGTAAAGGAGAACACAAACAGCATTTGTAATGTTCTTTTAGGCATCTGCATTTTATAAAAGCCCAGAGGATGGTCAGGTGTGATCTATCAACAAGTCTGTCTGTAGTTAAACCCCATTAAGCAACTTCAGGAATTGCTATTGGTCATGTCCACGAACTGCTGCATGTTCTTTTTAGGTGTTGAGTAGTTTTTGATTTATCTGAATGTCACTGGTTCTTGCACACCTATAGAAAGAATATTCTAATTTCTTTAAGCCTCACAGACCGTAAGGCTTAATCCTATGTTAAACAGAGCTTGTAGCTTATATTAAGACAAAAGCTTAAGATAGGTTACTTGTGAGGATTATTGAAGAACCCTTTGGAAGAAGATTGGGATTTGTGTCATCCTCCTAAAGTGTGGGTATGATTCAGTTCTCCTTAACTGATATTAAACAGATGAGGGTCTCTCATCTGACCTTGAGCTTCTGCAATGACAGATATTATGCAGTCTTCCCTGAAAGTTTATTCTTTGTCAATTTTGCTTTGTACTGGAAAGTTTTCCCTAATATCAAAGTTACATTTTCCCTTTCTGCTTGAAGCTTTGGTTTCTTATCTTCTTCTCTAAATTAATCAACCATGACTGTAACAGGCTTAATGTAGAAATTATATCTTGATCAACTAATTTCCTGACCAGACATGTCCAACTCTCATTTTTACCTTGTACATTCTTATTTTACTGACTATTTACTGGTACTTTGCTATCTCTAAATTTTTTTCAATTTGTCTGTCTTTCAAAAAATGTGGCACCCATAATCAAGTGGGGAAGTCTGTGAGAGCAAGGAGTTCTTACTCATAAAAGTGAGAGTGTAGGATAATATCACTCTTGCCTTTCCTATTATACTGACAATTCGTGTGTTGTTTTGATCCATTATCGTCCTCACTGCTCAAGCATCTTGTCACTATAGCTTATGGCTGATTGAAACTCAAAAGGTACCAAGTGTGCGCTGCAGGTAGAGCTGTCAGAGCAACTGGTTGTCAGGATTTGATTCTAGAGAGAGCACACTGTCTCTCTCACATAAGTGAACTGAAAGCATGGTAGAAAAAATAAGGGAGTTCATCAAGAGCCATGAAGGTGTGGGAGGCCTGCTAGCTATGAGATTGCTTAGGAAGGAAGTAGAAAAGAAAGCTGAAGAAGGAAGTGTAAAACCCAATGGAAAGAATAAAGTTTAAATAAATATAAGCCACGTAAAAAAATGTTAATTTAATTTGGAACATAAAATGCAAATTATTTGGGTTTATTATATCGATTAATTATCTCTTCTCCAGAACTTCCATCCAAATATGCCAATATCCCTTCTTACTCATGTTGTTTTTTTCCTATATAAATAAGATCATTCCTCTGGAGTTCAGAGTACATATACTTGTAAAATAAACCTCAAACATGGCATAGGAGACATCTGTGTTTATTTTCTCTCAATTTCTATATTTTAAGCTCTCATATTATTGATATTGAATCCCAGTCTTGTAAACTCAACCAGCTTCTGTGGTGTCCAACCAAGAAAATTAAACTTCTGTGGAATAAATTGGGATATTTGTTATGTCCACAGTTTCCATTGTCTTCAAGTTATGTTCTCAGTGACACTGAGAAAATTTATAGCTGCAACCAAGTCAATGAGTCTTGTTGATGTGCAGTGTAGCCCAGCCCTAGCAGACTATTATGAGAATAAAGCAATTTTAATTTTTGCTAGGGAAGGTAGCTGATAGAGACTGCAATGCAAAGATCTGCACTCAGATCAAGGGAAAGGAAAGTATTTTAGGTTCCTGTTTTTCTAAATAAAAATACACTTACAGATTTCATTTTACTTTATCTTACAGATTTTATTTAAGTCATTCCCAAAACATGTTAAACTCCATCTTGATGTATATTCTTTCTCTATTCAGTCCTCATTCTGTTCTCCAACTTTGTATTTCTGTAAGATGCTGCTGAAATTGAGAGGCTGTGGGTTTTTCTCTCAGTGTTTTCTCCTCCACTTTGATGTTGTTTAAACAGAGAGGTATGTATGCCTACTGCTATTTCAAGATATCCAGTATCTTATTTTTGATGATGCTAAACAAAAAGACAGCTCATTTTCTGTCATATTTGCACTCTCTATCCTGCACAATGGATGCCAAAGCATGTGGGCACTCTGCTCGCTGCTCAGGTGTGCCAACATGAAGAGTGACACCTCACATCTTTTGGCTCTCCACCACATATGTTTAGACAACAGTTTCCCAATAGTGTTTCCTGCAAGCAGAGTCACAGTAACAGATTGTCAGTGCCTCAAGATCCACCACCTCGTACAGCCTGAGTTATCTGGGTCAGCAAGAAGAGGATTAGTAAGAGCACCTCTTGTTTGAATTCAAGTTTATTGGAAATATTCTTTCCATCAAATTCCTGAAAGCCTCAACGCATGAGGGAGAGATTGAGACCTATGCTTTATATCTGCTTCTCGTTAATGATAATTTGTCATGACCTATTACCGTGTCATAGCTAATGCAGTAAAGGGAAATATTATCTCCTGTGGTGCTTTACTGTGGCTAGGGACTTCACTCAAACTAACACCTCCCTATTGAGCTTCTCTGCCAGCTTTTGTACATAATGCCAATGTTTTCCTCATTTTACTAGCCTTGCTCAGATAAGAGACAGATTTTTGGGGACCACACTTAACATTCCATTACCTTATCAGTAATCATCAAACATCACAGCTTATGCCATTGTAATTGAAACAACTGTTTTTGTTTGCTTTCATTTTGTTTTAAGGACTCTCTTTCCCCAGGTAGCTCTCTCTGAGCAATTCTTTGCCAGGGCAATAATGCCCAGTTTGGGCTGCACTGTTACTCTGAGGTCAGCACAGTGGTAGGGCACTGATGGCAGTTTTCAGAAATTACTGGGACCATGACAGAAGTGGAAGTCATGGGGTTTTGTGAGAGAGTTTCCACCACTAGCCCGAGAAAACTCAACCCTGTGATTGCTGTCAGTGCAGGTTGGATCAGTTAAAAAATTTGCCATGCCTTTTGGAAGAGACGCGGATTTCTGTTACTTTTTTAGAAGTTTTGGAAACAGGGTTACAGTATGTTTTTGCATGTTCCTATGGTTTTCATGATCTTGAGGAGAGAATTTAGGAGTTATAAAAGAGGAAAGTTCTTCCAACAAGCCCACCTAGAAAATACTTTTAGGAAACAACTGAGCTTCTGATTTGGAAGGTTAGGAGTTGACCACACCTGTGCTGTTGTCAGTGAAAATCTTTTCACTGCCTCCAGTGGGCTAAAGATTGTGCCACAAATAAAAAATAGTGTTGAAATGTGGGTGATATGAACACTATTGATAAAGGGGTAATTGGAGCTTTGATGAAAACTTACTGCTGATCTTTAATTCTATCAATATCCTTTACCTTCTCCTATTTTAGTTGTATCATCATATACAAATAATATATTCCTTATAAACTATTGGGACAATCACAGTAACTTAGAAGAAAACACGGTGTGAGGACTGTAAGGTAGTGAGGGTGAGTCATTTACTAGACATTCCCCTCCCCACATGAATATAGAAATAAATGTTCTGCATTGGAGCACTTGGCACGAACAATTATGCTGTGTACTCAAGTGCACTCTGTCTTTCAGTTGCAACTGTTAAGCCATTATTCTCATGGTGGTTCCTTCAGTACCTTTGTCTTCCTCCAAAAACTAAGTGTATTGTCAGGCTTGCAGTTGTGAACACTCTTTTTCTCCTTCAAAAATTCTGGTCAGAATTTTTAAGATATCTTTAGGGATCAGCCTTGCCAAATTTGAGATATTAGGAGAACTGCATACCTCACTTTAAGCACACTTGAAAATCCCATTCTTCCTTCATGCAAGGTCAGGACTAAAAGATTAAAAACCATATACTTTCCAGCCATAATCTTGCATGAATTTCTGCATACAAGGTGAATTAAGTATTTGCAGAAGCACTTGCAGTATGTGGATTTAAATGCAGATTTGATTAGAAAAGGACCTTTATATATGCAAGGAAATGCCATTTTAAAGGAACATTTTAATACACTAGTTTGCCTGGGTTTCCCAAATATTTAGCAATGGAAAAAGCCAAACTTTTTAGCTCCAGTATAGCTTTGGATTAGCAAGCAGGTCCTGGACACACATTGTATTTTATATACCGTGAACAGTTTCCTCTTTATTAATCCAGCATGCAAGGCTTTCATTTCTTACTGTGGCCCATTTTTTTTATTTCTTGCAGATTTTAAAATCTGTTGTGTTGGCACTTCACTTCTTGGAGACCACTGGTGTCATTTTCTCCAAATTGTTAGCGTAAACAGTCTGTAACTCGAGTAAGCCAAATGTGGGTGTATTAATCTTCCTAGTGCCAGCTAAGCAAGCCTGGCAAGGCACAGTTTAATTCTGATATCATAAGAGCAGTAAATAATAATAACTTTTTTCCCCCTTTTTAGTGCTGAAAGACCCAGATCCTTGTAAGTATATTTGGTTCTTGTAAGTTAAAAGATGAATAGAAGATCAAGGAAATTCTTTTTATAATCGTATAGAGGAGCAAGGATGAGCAAGTTAGGATAGGAAAAGAAAAGCGTGGAATATTTTAAATAGTGGTCAAATAGTACACTGCCATATACAAACAGCTGGCATCATCAGTGTTAGTTAAAAGCTAACTCCACCACATCAAATAAAGCAAAACATGACTTCGTGAGTGTTCTGCAAGATTATTAAGTTAAAATGCTAACTGTTAGATATCATTCAAGATATCTGCCACTCTCCTTGGTGAGAAGCCTGTCTCACAAGCCACTACATCAGCTTCAGCATATGGTTGCTTTGCAAGATATCCTCCTGACTGTGACCATGGGGTGGTCCAGGTCAGCTTCCTGCTGGACGCTTCAGCCTGGCTTCCAGGACAGAGGGTGTAATTCAAGCCTCAGAGCTTGCTCTGTGTTAGCAGAAGGTGTGGTGACAGATTTCCCACTCCTTGAGTTGAATGTCAAGAGTTGTTACTTCCACAGCAATGTTCCCTTCCCCCGCAGCCCGCAGATAGAGCTCACTGGGTTTCTGGATCAGGATAGATGGCACGGAGATACAGGAGAGCAGGAGGCAGGGTGATGCCAAGGGAAGGATCCAAACTGTCCTGGCAGCAGCATGCTTCAAACAAGGAAAATATGGAGAGCCTCAGAGAGTCAGTAATGCTGTGTTTGCAAGGACGTTGCTGGTGCTTCAGGAGTGTACATGGACACTCCCAAAACATTTGAAACCTCCAGGGAGATTATCAGCACTCTGGAGCCAATTTCATGCCTTATCCTAGGAGGGCAAATATCTCTCCTTGCATTTCTTACCAGGAAGCAGAGAGATCCCATCACATGCCCATTCCAGCAAAGCTCCCATGTAACCTGAATCCCCATGGAATTATTAAGTCAAGCACTGTCTTTATGGATTTTATGTTCATATTCCACACTGTGTTTAAATGCTTTGCTGGGAGCGGGGCAGTGCTCCCTGCCATCTGAGCATGGGTTACCAGGAAAAGAACAGCCTAACCTAACACCAGCTTTAGCCCCATAAAAACGTCATGGATCAATTCACCTGCAGGCTCCAGTGTGACCTCAAATAAATCACCCAAAGCTTTTGAGATCCAAGCACTCCTAATTACTGTTGATGTGAACAGTGAAATGGGTTGCTTGGTATCCTATACCATCCCCAAAGTTTCAGTATTTACATCTATGGAAGATGTTTGCAGACACACAAAGCCCTTGATTTCTGTAATACGTTTTCCTTGACAGGAGATAATGAAATTCCTTGGGAAACTAGGGTTGAGTAATCTGTCCCAGAAGCATAACCCATAATAATTTACTACTGTGCTTTCAGGTTTCTCAGGCAAACAATATTCCACCCCACAGATGAGCACTGATGCACTCAATCAGAGCTCTGGTGCTGCCATATGAGGTCAATAACACATCTTAGAAAGGCTCTGAAATAATCGTTCTGCTTTTTCTTTTCGGTGAGAGGGTGGATCCTCCCTGATCTGCAGCAGCCATTCTCTTCCTACCAAAACAAAATCCATCTCCTTCCTTCCAGGCATGGACAGCCAGCTCAAACCTACTGCTCTCTGCTCCACACTAGCAGCAGAGAATGCCATAGCTGCTGCTTTTCTATGGCCAACAGCAAAGCAAAGAGAGGGAAGGCCACTGCTGAGCCCTAGGAAAAGCATTTCTGGCTTTGTGCAGTTAGGTAAACACACACATCTAAATTTTACTTTAAAATTTAACTGTAGCTACTGAGATGTTTGTGGTTAAAAGAAAGCATTGCCTTTTCCTGCTTGAAATCAATATTTAACATTGCATTTTCTCTGACGTTTCTGAAACTAATGCAAATACTCATATATACACAAGCAAGAATGATCTGTCAATCACAACTCATCACTACTTGTTCTGGAAGTAAACAAGGCCAGAATATGGGACAAGAGCCAGAAAGAAAAATAATACTCCAGGAAGCTTTAATGCTTACTGTAACCACAGCCTGAAGCATCAGCATTTCAGATATCAATAATTTACAGGAATAGATAATGACAATAGCTTGATTCAATTTCTCATATGCCCCACAGGAAACAAATCAACTCAGGTAACTGGAGATATACACTGCAGTGAGTTCTGAAATGCCAGATTTTGTAAATGTGGGTCTAGTACTGTTTCTAAAGCTACTACCAGATGTGAGGGGTGGGCTCAAGTCTGTTATGTAAGACAGAGTCTTGCCATTTATTTCAACAGGCTTGCCAATGAGGTCTTTCGTGACATTTCTCAAGAGGCTTAAAGTACCCAAACCAAATCATCAGCTTGGTCCTCAACAAGGAAATGCTCCAGTTTGTCCATTTGCAAAACTTAGACACCCGTGGGATGCCAGGCAGCAAACATGAAACCCAGCAAGACATTATTGTCCCACTGAAATAAATGGGTATTTCACCATTGGTTCTGAAACTTGTTTCCTATGGTGGTAACATACAAACACACAAGCAAGAGGAGGAGGATCCACATGTGATTTAAGGAAAGTCTATACCCACTCTTCCTCAGTGGAGAGTAAAACCTACTTTAAAACTGACAAATTCTGACACTGAGACAGAAGTACATCAGCAGAAGGCTAATGTAATTGCATTTTTCTACAATGGCAATGTATTTTTAAATACCTTCAATTCATTCTCTCTTAAATAAAATACAGAGAAATAATAGAACAAGAACAAAATTCTATCAAATTATAACTAAACCAGCTAGTTTAATCTGCAGGTGACAGAACCAATATGACCTTCATGCTTTATTGAAATGTGTTATAGATGGGCTCAATTTCCTTATTCCCTCCGCTTCAGGACAGTTCACTGTTTAAGAAGTAACAGCATGGTTCATGTTGGATTGATACTGGGCAAAGGAAAGTAATTAGAACAAGACAGAAGATGAATAATAAACAGACTATTTTATGTCATTGTTTTCTGGGTCTGGCATAGGTGTCACTTTTTACTAATCTAATACCTATGTTCTCATCATTCTGAAATAAAATTATTTCTAACTCCCGGGTCTCTTCTATTGATTTGTGTGACACCTTGCTCAGGACACATGTAAATGCCAGCCCTACACATTCAAATGCCAAGGGATTCAAGTTAGTCATGAGATGGTTTTTGAAATCACAAGAATTTAAATCAAATAAGACTGTGGGCATTTTAAACTACATTTAAGTGAGCCTTTGTATGCATTTGTGTGACTACTGGTGCTTTATGAAAAACCAGCAATATCATGAACACAGGCAACATCATGAAGCACATAACACAAGTTAGTAAGACAAGGCCTGTTGTGAAAGAATCCTTAACTAAATAAACCCACTCTTCCTGTTTGGGGACTTTGAGCTAGATCTTAAGATTTTTCTGTCCAAAACAAATAGGTCTTCTGGTTCATATGTAAGATACATTCATATATTTATCAACAAAAAGGTATTTACGTGGGAAAAATCAGAGAAAACCTCACGAGGTCAGGACAGACTATTTGACATTTTAGAATTTCACTTTTATTTCTGGACTGAAACCATTGCCACTGTGGCACTGCCACAGGGACATAGTCAATGGAAGTGGAGGAGGGGACAAGGCATCCCTGACAGCCTGAGTAAGGTCCTTCCCAACCACTGCCCCAGTGGTGTGAAGGGGACCAATATCATCCTGTGTCCATAAGTTTCTGTGGATCTAAGCTGGGGTGGGTGAGGCAACAGAAGCTGTGGAACTGACCATGCACAATTCTTTCTACCCATGCAGCCCAGCCTTCACAAAAGCAGCTGTTATCCCACCAGGCTCCTGGCACGGGACAGTCACACTGGGAGGGAATGAGTCTCCCAGACCCATTTCAGACTTTTTCCATCCCACTTCTCCAACACGTTATTAAAGCAGATGCCCAAAGGTGTCTGGGTGCTCTTCTTTGTTAGATTTGACTGTCCATCAAACAAAGTAGCTCATGAGCATCCACATGGACCAGAAACACACCTGACCTCTTTGGTCTGACTTGAAACAGGCTGTGCATGCTCCTCTCAAACACAAGGGACAGAGTATTGGAAAATCTAGGAAAAAGCAGCAGACTACAGAGTTCAGCACAGCAAAGGTGTGCATCCTCAGGGCTGGTCAACACCCTCCTAATGCCATGCTTGTTACCATCTCCACATGTTGTCTGTCACCACAATTGAAAACAATGAGATCGAAGCACCTGTGAAGGAGCAACTCTCTCTTAGGTGTTCTCAAATACTTTGAAAATCTGCCTCTAACAAAGAGTACAAGTAGTCTGAAAAATCTAATGCAGAGGAAAGAAGGATCTCTGTCCCACAGTGTCTCCATGGAAAAAATCAAGAAAAAATGAGGTGGGGAAGAGAGGTTTCACCCAGCCATGTTTTATCAGTCACAAAGGTATCTCCTAATAAATCAAGTTAATGCAAACACATTGAATTTACATTGCACTTAATTTCCTTTCAAAATTGTTACAAGTAATATAACAATGTGGTCATTGTTTTAACTCCACAGGGATGTTGTCAAGGCAGTATATCACAACACACAGAGTTAAAAACCCCATGTTGCCAAATTTATATTATCATGCAATTTAGCTCCCAGTGCCATAAATTTCGGATGGCAAGTTTAGCATTTTGAGCAATTCATCTGGAAAAGTGACAGTATATTTACTTCTACCTTATTTCTCCTCTGAGTTCACATAATAGAAGTAACTGGAAAGCTATATCAGACTTGTAATGTAATAAATATAGCACTGCATAAGGTATTTGGAAGCCTTTGACAAGGCAAACCCATAAATGTAGTCCTCAATAAATCTCAGGTTTGGTATAGCACCTGTTGACCAATGTCATTTCCTCTGCTAAAGTATTGTGCAAATGAGTTCTGGGGCAGATTTACTGGCAAAAGGAGAGAATTGAGAAAGGGATTTTAGTCCCAGCCATTAATCTCAGAGCTGCAATGCCCTCTCTCTTTTCCAGATGACTCAGGGAGAGTCCAAAGCTATTTTACCAGTTATGTTGAGGCTCTCTCTACCTTCCTCTGGCATGTGATGTGCATATAGACATATATATTGTAGGCACATTTTTCAGTGACAGCTCTTATTTGTGATAAATGCAAGTGGTACACTTATATATTCAGTTCTTTCTGCTGGATGGTATAAAATGACCCTCAGTAATTTGTAATTAGGAAGCTCCAGCTTCACAGAACTGACATTGTGACACCCATAATGTTTTCATAAACTGTGAAGGATAATAAGTGTTATTATGGAGTAAGCACTTCTGTCTTTTCATGAAGTGCTTGATAGGATTGGACCTTCTCTAGAGGTAGGATATGATTAATATAACCTCACCCTCAGATCTAAGAATACTTTGATTATTTGCCCAGATAATTAAAGCTGTTTACTTGTGCAATGAAAGGCCAATTTAAACAGATTGTGAACCTTAGCTTTGGGAGCATTCAAGAGTTCTGCAGCTTGTTACTGGCAAAGGATGAATTTTAATACTAACATAATTATTTTATCATTATGAACATACTGAGATTGGTAAAGATGCTTCCTGAAATTGGAATTATGATCTAAGTGTGCTGCAGATATACAGAAATCTATCAGTTATTTCTTGAGCCTGCCTTGTGTCTAGAAAGAAATCCTTCTGTAAAGAAATGTAGAATGCTAACTATAACCTTTAAACAGCTAAGGGAATTATGTTAACAAATATAAATATGCACATGTGTGCAGCATAACAGAGTGACCAAGTTACTATCATTTGGGGCAACCAAACATATGTTAAACTGTGTGATTTCTTTCTCTGCAGGTTCTGGTATCACAGGTTTTTTTCTTAGCACTGAGTTCATCCATATTCTCTTAGACCTCGTGGGAGAATGAATTATTAGAGGCAGGCATGATAGCCAAAAGGCACGGGGTGTAAAATCTTTGCACAAGACTGGCAGGAAAAGAAGAGGATGTGTTGTAGGGCCATGTCTATGTCAGGAGGTCATGCCTTTATCAGGTACAATGGAAATTTAACTTGCATTATTTCTGTTCCTTTAACTCTCTCTGCAGGCATTCATATTCAGAACTAAGAGAGAATTTTTTGGCTTGGGATTAACCAGAAGAGCTGCTGGGGGTTGAGAAGGAGTGATATCAGCAGCCACTGCTTCTGAGCAGGATGCTGTGAGCTGCAAGGAGGACTTGCATTAACAGACTGAATGGATGCTCTTAATCCTCTTCAGTGCAATTGCCAAGGTTAGAGGAAGTGACCAGTAAGCAGCATCTCCTGCCTTTATGTGCATCACAAATTCAAGGTTTTCTGCACGTGTGCAGACCTAGTGATTGCCTTAAAATAAGTAAATAAGTTAGTAAATAAACAAATATTGATATGAGACCGTGGAGAAGTCCTAAATGTCTATCTGCACATTCAAACCTCTACATATTTCTTGTGCCTTGTGAGGACTTCTATTTTTCACTGGTAGTGAAGGTCAACAGATATGGCATGGAAGGTTTTTTTCCAGTTTATATTTTGTTATAGATACACACAAACATCTAACTGATTTTGTTTTAAAGGCAGGAAAAGAGTGGAGGAAATCCCAACTGCAGTCCATTTCTAGTTCCAATAGGAGCTCTCATTATTCCCCTCTAATTGTAGGCATAACCTGCAAAATGGAAATTCTACCCAGTGGCAGGGAAAGATGGTCTGTGAAGCAATACACTGCCATAGAGGGAAATCACAGAGAAAAAAGGAAGATGGAAACAACAATCAATCAATAAAATATAAAATCGTGGAAAAGTAGCAAAAATACATTTGGAAGGGAATATGTGATTCATGTGGGGACTATTTGATCTAGTTTACACACATCCACTGATATTTTAACAGGATATACTTCTGATCCATTACTGTAATACAAAATTCCACCCAAGTACCATGTAGATTTATTATTTTTCACATAAAAATACATTACAGGAAATAGTTTTAAAATGTTTCTGAATTCAAGACCCTGAATTTGCTCTTTGAAAATGTTACAAATGAACTTGCTAATGGAATATTTTGACCCTCTTAGTACACCTTTCTCTACATTCTCCAGCTGGTTATAGGCTACATCAAGCATAGTGAACTAAATTTTTTCCATTTTTGACATCAGGGAAAAAAAAAGAGTAGAGAGAAAAAAACCCGCAAACAAACAACAAAACAAAATCAAAACCTGAGCTGTTAAGAAAATCAAGAAATATTTGCTAAATGAGTCAGCAAGGTCCAGATCATTCCTCTTCACACAGTCATGTGCAGAAATGACTCTGCGGCAAGAAATCCTTTTAAAGAATTACATTTTTAGGTAGAAGCATGAAAATCAAATATAGGGGTTTTAAGCCATGCGATCTCTCCTCCCAAATACTCTAATACTTTGCTAGAGAGCACTGACATGCAAGGATGCCACCCTCTTTGATTTTAAAATAAATAGAAAATGAGAAAAACAGAAAGCATCCCTAACCTCTAATTGCAAAATTCACTTTTCCTTTTGTTCAGTTATTTAACGAAAAACTAAAAATCAGAGCGAACTTCTTATATAGGAAAAGCTTTAATTAGAGTGGGCTAAGGAGGTATCTGTCCTCAGAAGACCATATGGCTTAGAAGTAAGTAATTCCACATCACTGGTTTGCTGGCAATAATGGAGTGAGGCGGAAGAATGAATTAATTTTAAATCACATCCATAAGGGAATGAATTGTTCTGAATGTTCTTTGTGCCACACAATGACTGTAATTTTAAACTGCTAATACCTTACAATAAGACCCATAAATGGGTTATTTCTTGCTTTTCATGGGGCCAAATTCTGCTCTTTTGATGTTCTTTTGTAGCTGTTATTAAGATCAGTGAAAGTTGAGCCAACTTTTACAAATGGGGGATTTGTTTGAAATCTATTTGGGCATAGTCAGATAAAGTCAGTCTGCCCCACTCAGCTGTTCCTCCCCACGTGCCACAAAGCACCTGCAGCACTGGGATGTGCAAATAGGGGGTTCTTGCCTAACTACCCTTTCTTCCCACCCATAATGAGCCTTCTGGGTGAGAGATTTGCCTTCAATTCCTTATTTTGCAGTCCTGGTTACCTCAGTGGGTCTCTCTATCAAAGGTTGCCTGTGCTGGGGCCAGGTTGCCTGATGAACAACTTTCCTGGAAAACATAAAATGTGAGGATGTGTCTTTGAAGCATAGGATGCATCTGACAAAGCTGAAAATACAGTTATTGATTTAAATAGTTCAAAGCCTTGCACATCCATTACCTGGAGAGGAAAGCCATTGTTGCTGTTGTTGTGTGTTACGCATGGTACAGTCAAGCTAGAGGCCTTGATCTGCAGGATCAATAGGAGATTAAAATCCCCACTGTGTCTGGAGTTATGTTATTCACTAGCAGCATCTCACATGTTGGCTGATATTGGCTGATTTATACATGGGAGCATGGATACAGGTACTCTATTTAATATACAGAACTACAATGACCATAGGTTTGAGGGACTGAAACTTCAGTGGTAGCACTGCATGGTTTTGGAATTTGCTTCCCAGTTTCAAGCCTGCCTGGACAGAGGCACCATCTTGCAGCCCTAAGGGCAGTGGGGCAGAGGTGGCAGCTGTGACTCACACAGGGGCAAACTGCCCTGAGGTCATGAGTGATGAGCACTCACAAACCCTGCAAGACACAGCCAACCCTGGGGCTACAGCCTGAATGTGGAAATATGTCCTCAAATCCCACTGGTGTCACCAATGGGCAAGCCCCTCAAGGTCTACATGCTGTTTAATCTACAAAAGGGTCTGCCAATCACCCACAGCCGTAACTGGAGCTCCACACTCATGCTGATGAAGTTGCCAACTCTCCCTGAAGACACCTGAAGCCCAGAAGCACTCAGTTTCTCATTGGCAATGATCCCACAAACCCCAAGCGATGCCCTGAGCAGCTCTGGTCTGCAAATCTGGAGCTGCCCTGCTGATGCTGCCTCATCAGCTGGGCTCTGCACAAAATGAGAAGGGATGTGATGCAGCTCTACGTTTGTGGAAAACAACTCTACAGTTAGAAAATTTGAATGTAGGAGACCTCAGTTAAATTCAGTCCTCTTTCTGAAGGGATCTGATCCACCTCTAGGAACCTGTGAGCCATAATGCCCTAGAGTAGACAACCATTAGTCATCTTCCCTGGCAGGAGTGCTCCCTGGCATGTGACATAATAAAAATACCTAGACCACAATGAATGCTGTTTTAACTCTAAAAGCTACACTCTTTCACTCAGTATTAAACTAAATAAAGCCTTTATTGCTGGGGTGGGTAATGGAACTCCAGTTTCCATTATTCACATTGCTAAAAAACAGGACCAGGTCAGAACCCCTTTGAAAGCGGAATATTTAATTTTTCTATGCCAGGCGTAGAAGCTCAAATGAGAAAAACTCAGGAAATCAACTACTGTCAGGTGACAGAGCCATTCCATTTGTACCACTGCAGGAAACTTTTCTGTGGGAAGTAATGTGGCTAAACCCTGCTAAAGAATCAGCTGTTTCTCTGTGCTGGTATGGTCTTGAGATCTTCCTTCTACAAAAGATAAATGCAAGATGAGGATTATTAACTGCATTAATGTAGAGAAGCGGACAGTGAAATATGGTGTGACCTAAAGAGGGGTCCATAAGAATCTGAAAAGAATTATACTGATACTTTCCTACATGATTAATATTTGTGTTCGGGTGTATTCTCCTCTGAAAGCATTCATCAGCAATCATATACCATGCAAATGTACTTCTTTTTCCTCATATGGAATCAGAAAACATACACCTGCATATTTATTTTCTTGTATTGTTTCCTGTAAAGTACATTTGTAAAAGAGTAGAATTGACCAGAAGAGCTCTGCAATGCTGTTAGTTCAGAGATAAGCATCCTACTCAATTCCTTTTTGTAGCTAGACATGTCAAAATGATGGAAAGAGGCAGAAGAACAGTGTCAGAAATAGAAGTTGGATGGGGTAAAGTAACAGAACAGAAAAACTGGAAGAGGCTAAAAACCTTCAGTGACCTTTGCATACATATAGGCAGTTTAGAGACATTGTCATAGTTGGAATATATTCATTGAAGCCTAATCAGCCCCTGAAATTCCATTAAGAACAGCCCAGAACAACAGCTAGGTTGTAAGAAAGGAGATAAGCTCAATTTTTTTTAGTCCTTACAGAGACTAAAACTTCAGCTCATGTTCCACAGACTGAAGAAGCTAAACTACGATGGGAGGCTGCTCAAAATATTTTTTCAGAATCACTGAGGTACATGAAGACTTTGCACAAAGATTGAGATTCACAAGGGGACTGTCAGAGACTGAGGGAATGGCCCTCATTCTCATTTGCCCTGAGGTTGATTTATGTTCTCCTCCATGTGTGATGGACCTCAGAGTGTACCTGAAAAAAAATAAATGTGTTCATACCTCCCTAACACTGCTGGGATGCTGCAGTGGGTCCTTGTGTGAATTGAAACAGTCCATCTGTCTCTCAGCTGGGACTTGCACTGTGTTTTGCTTTTACTGGGCACAGGCGGTGTCCTAATGGAAGAAAATCTCAATACGACTGCACTGAGCAGCTCATGGAGGAGCACAGACCCTCAAGAAAATGGAACAAAATGTTTCAAGTCTGTGTCTCAGAGGTGCACCCTGTATTCTCTGCCAGCGCTTACTTGACAGAAAAACTGCCAGCCATAGCGGTCAAATGTGCAGTACTTTGTCTTGCAGAAGCTGTTGCTGCCACACTCTGCAAACACACTCTCCCCAGGCAGCAATTGCAGTAGGTATTGTACCAATGTAGCAGCCAGCCCTAACAAACTTCATCCTGTTCCCAGATACACTTGTTCAGCTCTCTTTGTTTTGCTCTGCCATCGTTTTACATAAGAAACCACAGAGATGTTCAAATCTTCGGAAAGTAGCCAGTGGTAGAGTGGTGTGAGCATAAATAAAAGTGATGGCTGTTGGACAACCTTGATTCTGTCCCTGACTTTGACTCATTCTGGGATTGTACACAAGTAATTTTATTACTTTGTGCATTTTCTGCCTGCAAACACTGCCTTTTCTTGGATGTTCTTTGGATGATCCTCTTTCCAAATGAGTCTGCATCTCTCGGTTCTTGCTAAAACTACATGATAAATAAACAAACAGCAGTAATAAATGATATTTCTTGGAAAGTGTCTTAGCAACCCAGGAGCCCAGGAGCAGATCACATAAATCCAGGTTCTCCTGTGCACTTTTTCCAGAGGAGCAGTACATGAAGTAAGACAGATCTTGTCCTCCCCCTCAATGAATCAGGACAGCTCCATCACCTGAGAAAGGATGAGCAACCTCTGCAATTCTGTGACTGCACTTCAACATTAGTCACCCCTGGAGATGATGGGATGATTATTTACTAGCACTGAGCATCAATTTCCTGGGAGAGGTAAACACTTTTAAGGCAGAGTGTGGCCACCACATGGTGCCCTCCTGGCTGATGGGAGCTGAAGTGCCCTTGCTGTTGCTCCAGGTAACACAGCTGCTCTGAGCTGTCACCAACCTTTACATGGTACCAGGAGTGCTGACACAAATCCAAAAGGGATTTTTAAAAGGCAGCCAGAAAGATATGGCAGGAGAAGGAGGTAAGGGCTGGGAGCTAAGTCAAAAGCACTCAGGCCTCCAGCTTCATTGCTTGCTGTAGAAAATATGGACTGTCCTTGAAAAGGCTTTAAGCAGTATCTCAGCAATCTGCAACTGAGAAGCCTGACAAACACAAATTAGCCTTGATTCTTACAATTTTACAGTCATAATGGATAGTTTTAATGCATTACACAGGTGGAATAAGAAGAAAAATATGGCAATGGCATTGAGTATCATTTATTTCTATCAACCCACAGAAGCTTTTATCTGGGTGGAAACACAATGCTGAAATGTTTTGTCATTATTCAGGTTTACATTTTCTCGAAGAGTAGATCCTAATTTTCCATTGTTAGGTATCTGGAAAGTTTTTATTTTATATTTAAGTTAAATATTTTATTTGCATGGTCTCTTGCAATTTTGTCTCTGCATGTATACACCTAATTGGAGAATAAAGGTCAAAAGTGTTAGTCATTCACAGAGAATGATTAACCATTATGTAATAGACTCACATATCTATTCCTAATATTCCTGTAGATTATTCATTTTATGGTAAATTTAAGAAGGACCTACCTCATGTTCCTTTTTTTAATTTAATTTTTTTTTCACATAAATGCTCTATAAACAGCCAAGGCTATAAAGCTAGCTGAAGTCTACACTGTTTGGTCTCAAAAATTCAATACACTGCAGTAAGCAGGAAAGATTAAACGGCTTGAGTTCAGTAGTTTAAAAATATTTTCCAATTCTCCTCTGTGAGAGGTTCGAGATTGTTCACATGACTTTCTCCTGCTGAATTATGATCAGAGAAAGAAAGCAATTACTCTTTCAGACTCAGTCAAGAAAAGAAAACTTGCATTGAAAGAAAACTGCTGAAGTTGTACAGTTCAGCACTCCAGCAATAAGAGGTAGACACAACATTTGCCACACATTAGCATCACTATATCAGTATCACCATTTTACAGATGGGAAATCCTAACACAGAGAGATTAAGGTAAAAAATACCCACTAATTCTGGTTGCTCTCTTTGAAATACCTTGAACCTACTTTTTCAAAGGATTTACTGTATACAGCAACTGTATCAAAAGACAGTTTCCATAGATTTCAACAGCATTTGAGAGTTATCACTCTTTCTGCAAATGAGACCCTGAGGTATCAAATCAGATACCCAGAAAATGAAGAAAACATAGTAAAAAGACCACCTGTGAAATACACACTTTACATGATTTTCAATGCCTTTTTCTGCATTTTCTTTCTGCAATGCCTTTTCTCATTAGCTGCACCTATTTTACATCCTGCAAGTCTCCCAAATTCTGTGAGTGCTATCACACAGAAAAGGAAGCCTCATTCCTAAAACAATGCACATCACCAGGAAACTGAAAATTGATTGTAAAACTAGTTGGATGCTTTCCTCTGTGACCATTTTTTTCTTGTAAATTGGTGATGTAACGAAAGGAAATAATTTTGAGGAATTGCTGGCTTGAGTGCTTTGAATATTTTGTTCTTAACTACAAAATGTTAGATTATCATAGCTTCAGAGTAATAGAGTTATACCTGTAATTCCAAATAATTTATTTTAGAATTTTTTTTATTTTGTGTTGTAACAATGCTTAAAGGGATAAATGTCAAAACTTATATCCAACTAATCATGGAATTTCACAATTTCATACAAACTGGAAAGACTAGATCTTGCAAATGTCACAAGGCACTTTAACACACACACACAATGGTCTGTTTTTCAAGCTGCTGAACCTAGGCTCTTTTTTCCTGCTTCTTTGTCATAAATTTCCATTTTCCTCACTGTATTTATTCTCCAGCCTCCTTCTCCTTCTTCATCCATCTCTGTTTGTCCTTATTCCTGTTTTTGTTGCCTTCCCACTCTTTTCATCTTTTTCTCCTGTTACTTACTAACCTCCATTCCTATTTCTCTTTCCTAAGGAGATCCTTGACAAAACTCTCCTTTTTTCCACAGGCTTGCTTTCTTCTTCTCTTTCTCTCAGATGAAGCAGATTTTTTTTTCCTGAGCTCCAGCAAAACAGCATGTAGAACTTTGAATGAACCTTGTTACTCATAGTCCAGTTGGCCAAATGAAGATGAGAATGCTGCTGCTTACAGCTACATTTGCCAGATGTTGTACAGCATCACACTGCATTGTGTTCACCAGAGATAGGAAGGTTGGGAAATTTTATCCATTAGCAATGACCATATTTTAAGTATTTTTAAACAGCTTAGTCCTTGTACAAATACAAGATTTACCTCCCTGTCTAAACAGTCTCTCCTCACCAAACTTCTCAACCTTACTTCAGGTAATGAGGAGCAGAAAATAAGAATTACTGGTTCTTAAAGTAAAAGACTATCAGGTAGCATTTTGTTTTCCAACTTGTGCCAAACAACCAAAATGTCTCAGGAATTATTTTTAAAACAGCTGGAATGCATTGAAAATAAATACCTAAATAAACCCAACAAAAGCAGACAGAGGCAGACACCTTATCAACAGGAAATTTTAAACATCAGTAATTAAAACCTTGACAAAGTCATGTGAAACTGAGGGGAGTTTCAAGGGCAACATTCACCAGTTTTAATAGTAGGCAGTGCTATCTGTTCCACTGCTAATAAAATACAAAGTGAAATAACCCACAAGTAAAGCAATATGTTAGCAACAGGGTTAGTAGATATTAGTCTCCCTCTAGTCAAATCCTTCTGGTGCAACATTAAACCTACAAGGTAGTAGAAAAAAGTTGACAACATGCTTTGAGATTGAATTAGAGGCTTCTAGCTTCTAAAGTTACCTTGCCCTTTTTTTGCTCAAATCACACAAGTGTATGATCGAGTTTCCAGGGGTAATATGAACCCTGCTTGAACCCAAGCTGACCCGTGCAGAGACAGCTAAAATGCCTAGGTATTGATGTTGCAATTTATAAAGAAAATCCAGATAAAACATCACCCATGGAGATAAAGAAACTGGCTATACTGACACTGGCAGTGAGCAGGACACACTGTAAAATAGTTTGTGTCACGTGGCATCTGGACAGAATTCATGAAGGATGCTTTAGAAGGTGCCAACACTGTACATCTCCTCAGCAATTATTAAAAAAAAAATAAAGAAGTGGGAAAGATTTTGGTTTAGGTATAGTTTGCATGAGGTTTGCTGAGAATATTCCCTTCCAGCATAATAGAAGTGACTGATAATGACAGAAATCTTATTTCTTTTCTAGCAGCATTTGGCTTCATTTGCATCAATCATGAGAGTTCATTCAGTCTCTCTTACTAGGTTGGGCTAGCGAATACAAAACGGCTGGCAGGAAACTTGGTATGTTCTGGAGGAACAAACTCTGTGGGCTTAGTCTCATCAAAGCCATTGTGCTGGTCATGGTTATACAGACAATGGTTTACAGCTGTTCAGAAAAGAGAAAAACAACCCTTTTTATTCCTTTTTGGGTTTTTTATTTTTAAAGAAGGAAAAATGAAAGAAGCCTTTTTTTAAATTTGGCTGAAAGAGGGATATATTGGGGTTTCCTGCATAGGATGAGGCTATCAATGTCTACTCTTCACACTGAGCTAATTACAGATCCAGGACAGCTTTTAATGCAGTATTTGACCATGGACTAGTGCAGTGATCAGTGGCTATGCCCTTGAGATCACTGTGGTGTGCTTTGGGATGTCAGTAAATCCTGACAAAGTGGTCCATCCCCTGATTTGTGAGCTGCACACAAATCCACACAAATCCATGCACAAAGCAGCTGCAGCCCAGCCTCCAGCCCCAGCTTCAGCTAATGTTAGTTGCACAGTCTATATTGACTGTTTATAAATTGTCACCAATATTTATCAGCTAGTATGCTCAGTGGAGGAGGAAAAGCATCATGAAACAAGACAAAAGCTGTCCAATGATAAAATGCAACAGCATATTATTGTACTAATATATCTAGAACTTTCCAAAGATACAACAGTCTCTTGGAAGTCTTTTAGGCAAGAATTTGTTTTCTTCTAAAAAGGGATGAAGCTATTGAAAGGCATAGGGAGATAAAGGTCTACATCTATTCTAATATATTGGGGTCAGAAAAATTATATTTGCAGGATCCAGGGCATGCATTTCAATCACCAGCCGAAAAGTTAGTGAAAGAGAACAAGCCATGATACAGATTTAGAAAATGCTCCATTCCCAGAAAGAACGACTTGTTTGCAAGATAATTGGCTTCATATGTGAAATCAAAAAAAAAATTTGCAACATTTATAGCAGACTTAAGTTTGGCAAGTCTGACATGCTGTTTTTTGGGTTTGTACAATCTCTAATGTAAGATCAGATTGTAGTGGGCCTCAGAAACATGGAACAGAGATAAAAAAATACTTCTGAAAATAGGCTTAAAGATAACAGAAGAAGAAACTGAAATTTGCCAGCCTGCAGAAGGTACTCAGATCAGATTATAAGTTTTGATTCCTCTTTTTTTGGCTCCTTCGTGCCACAATGGACTAGGTTTAAAAGAAAAAAAAAAAAAGAAAAAAATTCAGAAGGAAAATAAAAGTGAACCTGCAAGAGGTTGGAAGAAAGAATGCCAAGAGGACCACAGAATTGAGCACTAACCTGCATTTGGCAGAGCTGCTGTCTCTTCAAGGAAATAAAGGCATTACCATACACCCTCACTGTCAGCACCAAAGGGGAAAAAAGACACACATGTCTAAGGAAATACATTAGTTAGTTGCAGAAATTGCTCAAAACAGAGTCGCATCCACTCTCTGGAATACTACGTGGAAGCTCTGACACTCCAGAGACCTCACAAGTGAGTGTGATATCTGAAGGCAGAGTGAAAGGTTTAGAGAGGAAATGTAGGCATAAGGAAAGATATAACAATGATGAATTGCAGAAATTATTTGGAGAGTGGGTGGATGTGAATGGGGTGTATAGGAAAGACATATTCTTGAAAACAAAAAGGCTGGAACTGTTTCAAAAATTCTTGGGTGGAACATGTTTTACACTGAATACCAGTTACACTTGGTTTTATAGAAGAGCAGGCAGCCAAGAAGTTGACAAACCTGGATATTCAAATTTAAAAAAGGGAAAGAATAGCCATGGCTTCAGCAAGTAGCCACATAAAGCTTTCTCAACTTTCATAAGGCTTGGTAAGAAAGGGAAATGTATAGAAATGTAAGAAAAAGAAAAGATATAAAAAGTATCACTTTGATAGAGCTCATCTTAATAAAACAAAAAAAGTATTGGTTGGTGTCAGATTGGTTTGCATCTCTTAGTCCTGGAACATTTGAGAGCCACTTCTTAGTTCATATTCCCATTACACAGAAATAGCACTGAGTCCCCTTGTGTTTCCCATCTATACAACCAAGCATCACATTAGAGTATTTTTGTTTCTGACATTTTCAGGAGCTTTTATTGAATTTTTCATCTTTTGTGAAGTTTCCACTTTTAAATTTTCATATATTTTTTCTGGTCTTTCACGTTCCTCTAAATTAAAAGTGGGAAGTGCATTTGTGAGACAAGCCATTTTGGAAACAGCCTGGTAACTAACAGTAAAAATTTCTGTTAGGCTGACACCACCTCATTGTTACTTTTCACTTCAAATATTTGTGCCACCTTCAAAACTCATCAGTGACATTTACAATAATTGGTAGGTCACAGATGAGAAGGATCATTTAGCTGCTAGAAACAAAAGACCTGTTGGCCCCTAAGAATCATGTTGCATTATTTTATGAAAGAAAAGGGGGAGACAAAAAAGCCAGAAAAAAACCCCAAAACACTTCTAAATCTTCAATCAGATGTGTAGATTCACTGATGGAGAAATGCAAGTGCAGGGAATTTATGCACAGTATCAAGAGAGAGCATACTCTGCACAAAAAAAACCTTTTGAAAAATCCTAGTAGTCACAGAGAAAGGATCACTGGCACTTTTTAAATGCCTGCAACCTGTTTGTTATGAGGAGATTTTCACAGAGATGGCATAAGAAAAAGCTATGAGCAACAGATGTTAGGGATCTCTTTGTAGGGAGCACAAGGCAATTTTTGATAAAGCAGGATACAACAATTAAGCGTAACTGAGGAAATAAATATTGACCACAGCTTTGAGGCTTTCATCTCCAATGAACTTTTCCTCCAAGACAAAAGCCTTTTAAGTCAGACAAGTCAGGTTTTACTGTAGTATTAACTAAGATCCTTAACTTGTCTGAAGACAGAAAATCTGAAGTGACTATGCCAGATGGAATCTAAATATCAACAATTAAATTAAAAGGTTCATAAATAACTCGTCCTTCCCACTGTGTCCTTGCAGGTGAGTCATTTCCTCAAACCTACTTTCACTGACAACTCAGAGACTCTCTGAATTGCAGCAAAATCCATCTAGCAACTCCTGGTCCCTGGGATGTTTTTCAGGAGAACTTGGCTCCTAGCTCTGTACTTGCATCCTCCTTTCTGCCACACACAGTGGGCCCAAATATTTCAGCCCCAGAGACAGGTTCAGTTCTCCACAACATTATATCAAATTCCACTTCCTTCTGGGAATTTCACTCAGTTCAGGCTTTTTATGGAAACATAAAAATATTCCAAATAAATATATATATACACATATATATTTTCATATATGTAATATAAAAATTATATATATATAGACACATTGATAATATTATTGTGTATGACTGGTGTATCTGATGTCATGAAACAAAGCTGATACAAGCTTGATGCAAACAAAGCAAAGGAGGTAGCTCTTCCCACAGAATGCAGCAGAACACTCAAACTCTTTCTAAAAGACCAGTCCATTTTGGATGCCAAAAAACTTACAGGGGTACAAGTGGAAGCTAAATGAGTTTTTGGAATAAAACCCCACTGAAGGCTACCAAGCTTAGGAAATCTTCCAAGCTGCACATAGTTGACTGCTGGGAATGTATAAGGGTAAATATCATGTGCTTGCCCTGTTTTTTGCCCTAGAAATCAACTTATGGCCACTGCTGGGACAGGATTCTGGACTAGCACTCTGGTCTGAGTCAGCACAGCTCTTCATAAAGTTTTCCATATCACAGAAAATCTTACAAAGTATTGTTTTTCCAAAGCAGAGACATGGGTGCTTACAAGCTAAGCACATAGGGAGTCTTGTGCTTCTCAGCACACATATATCTCTCAGTACAAAAGATATTATTATTAGAAATACATCTCAATCTTATTGATACAGTAAAAATCACTGACATATCACAACAGCAGAGTCTCATTAAGAAATCTAGCTAGATGTGTCTGCATGTTAATATGTATGCATGTGTGTATGCATGTAAGTAAATATCTACGCTTGTATGTATGTGCCTATCTCCGTCTCTCTCACCATCTACCCAGTTTTAGCCCATCCTTTTGTTTTCTAAAAGATCTATTCCTTCTTCTCTTCATCACAACCAGCATCAATCTCAGAGTACAGAATGCATTAAACACCAATTATGGCTCTTTATTCTGCAGCTGAGCTTACTTGTTTAGTTTTGTTTTCTTTCCAGTCATGGCCCATTTGCTGCTTTTATTCCTCAGAATACCTACCTTGGATTATTTTTCATTCAGTTAAGGTTTGCTTCACATAAAAGCAGACTGCAAACATATCATTTTTAGATGAGCCACCTGGATATTTTCATTGCTGTTATCATTTCATATTTTTGTATCATTGCATTTCTTTCTTTACCAAATGTTTACAAAGTCTCTGAGGATCACCTTTTTTACCATTTGCTGACAGATTGAGAACCAAACTCTGGTTTAATTATTTCAGGGCTGGCCGCTTCTTTCTTCTCTAGCTCTTTAAAAGATAGTCAACCCATAAGGCATGGCTTCTCAGTTTGAAAATTTCTTAATACAAGATCTTTCTCACAGTGAGTCAGCAGCTCTACATTAGGTTTGGGCCCTAAAGAGGGAGGGAAACCTTTTACATAATGAAATGAGTGTTATTTTTGAAAATATTCTTTATCTGATGGACTATAATGTATACCAAAACAGAGACTTCTACTATATGCTATTCATTTTTATTATTTATTTCTTTTCATTTAAATTATCTGCTATCCTTGTGGAGAGTGAAGCTCAGAGTGACATGCCAAGATCCTGACCCTCCCAGTCTCTATGACGATAAGAAGGAGTTGGTGTTGTCTGGACTGTCAACATGGAGCTCTAATATTAGGAGCTACGTGAAAAAAGCCCAGCAAGACAAAGGAGTGGCCAACACTCAAATACCAGGATATTGAATCAACACTGAAGGATCCAGGACAAGGAGCAAGCACCAATTCTGGGGCAAATTTTCAGTCTGAAGGCACAATAAGAAACATCTAGGCAATGCCTACCTGGATCAGGTTTACCTATACTTAGTTATCAGGGAGAAGGCAGCCAAGGCCAGCTACCACCAGCCCCAGAGAGCCAGCAATCTAGACAGGAACATAAACTGTTGACTAAGATTCCTCTTGAGGTATCAACTGCAGAAACTTCCAAATCCCAAACAGGCCAAATAGTCCAAAAGTAGTACTGCTGTAATCACTGCTTGTTCACAGAATCACAGAACAGGTAGGACTGGAAAGGATCACTAGAGGTCATCTAGCCCAACCTCCCTGCTCAAGCAGGTTCCCCTAGAGCATGGTACTCACAGGTTTTTTAATGCAGTTCAGTTCACATGGGCCTTGTAAGGTAGTTTGATTAAGTGGTGCAAATGGTACAAAACTGAATTTCACAGAAATCTGTCTTTTGTTGCATTGAAGTTACTCCTTATGATCAGTGGTTTGAAGCTTATGAGCAAGGGAGATATTTAGTGTCTCTTAACTACCTAACTGTGACAGAAACCAGAGTCAGCCAAGGTTTTGCAATGGAACTGCTTAGACCTTTCCTTTATAATTAGATCCCCAAAGAAGACTGAAAGAAACTCAAAAAGCAGTTTTTTATTAGACCTTGAATCAAAACCAAAAAATTGAAAAGAAAAAGCACAAAATGACCAATTCAAGCAGATTAGAAATAAAGAAGTTTTCCTAAACATGTCTTTCTCAGTTACAGGCTTGTTTTTGGTCAACTCAGTGACTTTCTAAGTTTGCTGCAAACTTGACTAATCCCCTCTCATCCTAGGAAGTCTTTTCCACCAGTCTCTGAAGTCTGTCTGTCTGCTTCTCCTGAGCTGCAGGATCCCAGTTCTCTGCTGTAACTCTTCTACGTGCCACACTCAGCTGTCTTGCAAAGTTTTTCCACCCACGTATGCCCAGCTGCTGGATAGACAGGAACCATCTGCTTCACCCTCCAAGGGGCTGCACCTGACCCAGCCTTCATACAGGGACACACTACAACAAAGGAGACAAAAATAAATTAATGTCCAATATGCAAATCATCAACAATTTAATGATAACGTGCTCATGGATTTTAGTATAAAGGGAAATGCAAACCCTAATAGATGCAGCACCATTCTAAAATTAGTTTTTCTGAAACATAACACTTAGACAAAACAACACTGCTACTAGCCATATCCAGATATATTTGACAGTAAGGAGGAATATGTTAGTCATAGCCTTTCTAAAGTTATGATAAAGAAAGAGGGTCTACAGAGCAGAAGGGATTAGATTTTACATTTTCTGAAGTTGACACAACACAAAATAAGATCTGTTTGTTAAAATCTGTTTGTGGTCAGGGTGGCTCTGACCTGAAAAAAGCAGAGAGATGAGTTATGACCTGGTAAGAGTCTATCTCTTGCATACATTTTAGCTTTACCTTGGGAGAAACTAAAAGGAAAATGCAATATTATGCAACAGCCAACATTATATGACCTAGCAGCATGATTGGCAAGCCTGGGAAACCAGTGGACTCAAATGGCAAAGATCCAAAGGAACAGCTAAAGGCCATTAATTTGCCTACCTTCTATGAATTACACCATTAAAATTATGTTCCAACTTAAATAGTATCAAGCTAATTTACTCTAATTTCACTGAGTAAATTAAATAATCAAACATTTAAAATCATGCCACAATATAAAAAAAATTGGCATATCCATAGGCTAAAATTTTAAATCACCAAATCAATATAACATGTATTTAGATTCATGACAACTCTTTCATTGAAACCTGACAATGGCAGCACCCTTTAAAAGTAGGTACCTTTGCAAGATAATGCAAGTGCCAGAATCTCTACGTGAGGCTGGAATAGACCAGATTTGAAGATCCAAAGATAGGGCTCTCCATAGCCAGTAAAGATCTGGCAATAATATTGAATTAAACATGCCTTGCACTTGGTTCACTGAGAAATTTCATTTCAGCAGAATTGCTATGTTCACTGATGACTGAAACCTTATGATTTTTGTTAAAATTCTCTAGTATTTGACTTCATTTGCTTCAGTTGTGGGAGCTCATTCAGTCTTTCTTTTTGATTAGTTTGGGATATAAGGGCTAGCAAGAGCTCTGTCAGCTCTGGAGGAACAAACTGTGTGGGCTGAATCTCATCAGATTCACTGATGTTATGCTGATCATGTTTAATATCTGTTCAGGGATGTAAAAGTTGTTTCCAGGAGTGAAATTGTACTGGCTCTGCCCAGTACCTATGAATGAAAGCTAATCTAAAAGCAACTGAGGGAATACTATTCACTTGTTAAAAATTCCTATTTTAAACACATTCTAAAGTTGGGTCTAAGCAAAGACACTTTTTCCAGATTAATAACTCAGAATACTGAGCAGATTTACATAGAGCCCTAAAGTTAGTCCATAAAATGTGTTTAAAGTGGCGTAAGAGAATTTTATGATAGAAGAAATTTTACTCTTTCTTAACCTACACAAAAATGTACTCAATATTTCTATTATGTAAGGGAGCACAAACCTATGGATATATTTATTATTTATTGCCTCCTTCCTGTTAAAATATATATTTTAAATGCAGCCCTCCGTTATTCGCACATTGCCAAAAGAGATGCCTCTTTTTAAACCTGTCCTTTAAACAAATTAAATCAAGAGGCTAGAAGAGTGTCAGATAACAATTCATTCACAGCTCTGAATTTCCAAAAGATGTTAGATCAAAATGAGCCGGGGACTTGCATATACGGGTCCTTGAAAAAGTGAATTTTTAAACCTGCTTTCGCCATTCCAGGTGCTTGCAGAGCTCCTCTGCTGTTCCTCTGCCTGATCTTCTCACTCTCAGATCTCCAGCTGCCAACCTTCCTCCTTTCATTTCTTTGACACTGTGGTGCATGTGTATCTTCCCTGTTCCTCTGCTACCACACTTCCCTTACATCTACAAAAGATCTTTTTTGGGTTTAGGCATCCCCTCAGCCCTCCCACTTACCCCAGCAGGTGCCTGGGAGTGAGGGTCTCAGGGCTGCTGATGGGCAGTCAGCCACACTATCCAGCTATGAGACTTCCCATGTCCTGCTGAACCTACCCTGTTCTCCAAGTGCTAACGAGAAAAGGCTTCCTGGATGGGGCAGGAGGAAAACTAAACCATGGGTAAGGCATGAGAGCACAATAGAGGTGATTTTCAAGATCCCAAATGCTCCTTGTGAGGCACAGGGTGCCCTTGTTGAGCTGCCTTCTGTGGAGTGTTGACTGTTCAGTAACTTTTTGGGTCAGACAGATACTGCAGCTAAAACTTCTGAGCCTGTTCAGATAACTCATTTAACAGAACTGGAATCCCAAGTGATTAGTTTTATGAGGGAAATCTTTTACTGAAATATTCTGTGTCACATTCCTCCTATCCTTTAATCTATAGGCAGTGCCTTGAAAACTTATTTGGAGGTAATTTGAATTTAAAAGAGGAAATAAATCCACCCAAATCATCCCAACAGCAGCTGACTTCACTAATCATGAAAGATTTTTACATAGCCAGGGATCTTTCATCAAAGACATCAGGAAACCTTCAGTGCAGTCACTCAGGACTTTGCAGGATATTATAAAGCATCTTTCATTCAAGCCCTGTCTAAAATTCATTATTAAACTAAGACTGTCAGAAAATTAGGACGATGTTGGGCAACACTTGTGTGAACATGTGGGGCTGTGGTCTTCCACAGAGCCTGAAACAGTTCCAGCATTTGTACTCCACTCAGACATTCCCTGTGGGCAAGCCTAGAGGATGGAGCCTGCTGCCCTCAGCCAAGCTAAGTTGTGCTTTCTTGCTACATGGCACAAAGTCTGTGTACTGTGAGGTGGCACGTGTGCTCTCACCACCTGATTTTCATACCCATTATATTCAGTTAATGACATAAAGAGTTGCCTTACATGACGTTTTCTGTTTGCTTTAGATTGTGGACATTTTCTCTGTGGCAGACAGAATTGCCTGGGTTTCTAGAGTAAAATTTCAGAAATATCTCACTGAGTAGGAGGATGTTAGCTTGATCTCCCACTGAAATGAGGCTTATTTCATCGCTCATTCTCCACATGTTGGTCTCCTGATTTCTAATCCATTGCTGAATTTCAATCAGATTTGACAAAGATTCTGTGAGTTTGGTGAAAACAAAGTGAGAAGATGAAGGGCTGATAGTTCCCACTGGGAAAAAATACAAATATAATGAATTTTTTTTTTTTCTTGGGCAATCAGAGACTCAAAGAGTCAAGAGAGTAAAAGAGTATAAGAAAGATATGTTGAAAGCCAGGGTTTTTGCTTCCTCTGCCCAAGAAACAGCTTGTTCCATTGTTTCTTTCTATTCCTGAAGGCAGCACCTCTATCATTCCTGCCACACCAACCATTACAATTCCAAGTTTTATAGGGAATACAGTACATTCTGTTTTCCAAAAATTTCTTTTTTTTTTTTTTTTTTTTTAAGTGCGTATTTGGAGAAAAATCTGTAATCAAGGGCTGCAAGAAAGAGAATCTGTTACTGCTTATGAACAGAAATGATGGGAATTGCTGAAGTTGTCCAAACAATATATTATATGTCAGCAGTCACTAAGTGTGAATTGTTGACAGTTTCTGCTCTGCACTATTTTATTCCCATCCATTGGCTCTGTAAATAGTGTGGCAGGTGACAAACTGCATGGTTCAGTGCTCAGCTCTTACTAACCAAAGGGCTTCCAGGAAACACCGAGTTGCTCAGAGACCTTGCTGTGAGGAAAGTATGAATCATATTTGACAAAAAAACCCCACCAAAACCTTGATTAATAGAACAAATGGGATTTTTTCTGCTTATCATTTAGCGTAATCCTTTGTGTCCTTGAATTAGGAAGGCCAATGTCATGCCAGCTGTATTGGCATGCTTTAAAATTCAGCCTTTAGCACAGAATAATGATGAAACTTGGCTTTATAGGAGAAAATCTGATTGAATTCCAAAGATGAAAATATACCCCCCCAAAATAGAAATAATGTTAGTAATTAGTGAAAAAATAGTGAGATTCAATGACTTAATAGTACCATTCACAGTTTTAAGCTCTTTATAATTAAGAAAAAGTTTAGAAGAACAGATTATGAACTATCCTGTTATGAATGGAGGTAGTTTGCTAGGGGTGTTCTGGCAGCAAAGTAGTTCCCAAAATAGAGCACTGGATTCACTCCCAGCTAAAAGGAGCAAAACTTGCAGATGTTGCTAATGCAGACAAAAACCATATACACGTGACCAGATACAGCAATTCCAAGAATTGCACCTGGCACAGAACATGTGGCTGTTTTAGCATCACACCAAGAACTGTTACTCAGTCTTTATGTACTATATTTTTCAGAAGGCAAGCATTTTTAATACATGCTTATATTAAATATGTAAGTAGTCCCAGTGGAATTACTCAGATGCAGAGGGACATGTATAAGCAACTTCCTGAATCAAATAATAAAACCCTCAACAACCTGATCTGACTGAAAGTCAACTGACTAACAATATTCACCACTTTTTCCTGGAGACAAAAGTTCTTTTATTTTTTCTGTGCTTTATTTGCCTCACTCCATTTTCTTCAGATTTATTTCTTCTCTTGGGTTTTGGATTGCCTGCTTCCTATTGTTATTCTTCATCAAATATTTCATGTACAAGTGCTTTCCAAAACAAGGCAATCAATCCAGAGCAACATATTTCCAGTAATATATAATTAACTGAGTACTTTTTCTGTCGTGCAATTGCTCTAGGATTTACAAAATTATTTTCTGCATGCATTTATGCTGATAAACTAGAAAAGTAAATAAAATTTCATGCAAAAACCTAAAGAGAGCAATAGATGATAGCTGTTTGGCCTCACATTATGCATAACCACATTTTGGATTTTCAATCGTATTCACAACACGATGAAGACTTTTTGGGAAATTATCCACTTCACTACTTTTTTCTTGAGCTTCTTTCTTCAGCTCTGGTCTGTCCTATCTGTCTTGCATTGATGAATTTTCTGTCTGAAGACTACAAGAGCTGGTGCAGTGCAAAGGCTTGAGGGCATTGATTGGTCATGGAAAATAGCAGATGCCAATGTTTCCTTGGATAAATAGAAAAGTACAACACACAATTGCCTGCTTTTAACAAAGAGGGTAAGAGACCTTTTGGTCAAATATTATAAAAATACTTTTTCTTTTTGATACTCTTTCTTTATTTCCCTATTCATCCATTATTTTTTTCAACATTAAGACTGCTCACCCTCATCAGTGAAAAGGAAGCAATAGAAAAGTGTCATTTTTTCCCATCATCATAAAGAAGAATTGACTGGGAAATACATTCAGAAGGGTCATTGACTTCTTGCCCATGGCTGACCCTGCTCTCCTTACTCCCTGGCCTCTCTCCTGGCTGCCCACATCAACCATTCCCCCTCATGCCAGCTCTGGCATTCTTCACTCTTTTCTGTGAGTCAATTTAACACACTAAAGCAGCAATTAGCTAGTCAGAGTTGTTCACTGCTTTTGCTTTCTGCTCTCACGGAGGTCCATGGCAGTTCACAGACAGGCCTGGTGATCACCAGAGCTAACCCAAGACAAGAGATGGGAAACTGTAGCCATGAGCAGGGTGTATTGGGAAGAGGAATTGGGAAGTACCTCACTAAACATCATGCACGTCTTCAACTTATCCACAATGCTTCATGCTTGAGATGACGCAGGTTTTCCAAAGAATTTGAACAAGAACCACTGGCAATATCTACTTTTGATGGATAAAATTTCCATATATAGTCAAGGGAACAAATAGTGCTACATCTCCCAAGGAAGAGCCCCAGAGATCCCAATTCCACATGTTATGCAAACAATGCAGTGGAGAGCTGATGACTGGAGGGAAAAAACCCAAACATCGAAACTAGCTTGCAATAGTTTACATGCAAAAAGAGGTTTAATTCTTGAAACTGTTGGTAGAGAGTTTATTACCTAGCTCCAATGCTTTACCTGCAAGAACATTATGAGGAATAGCTGCTATTTATGAGGTGTTTCTGGATGAAAGTGCTAGGTGTCCAGAATGGAGGCTACTGACACCAGTTGCTTTCCGGCATTCTGCAGTATATATGCAAGAGAAGCAATGAATTTAAATAAGTTTACTAAAAGCCATTTAAACAAGTTTACTAAAAGCCATTTGACTGGAAAAACACTCCTTAAAATGCTCAAAGGCAAAACTTCTTGCACAATAAAAGGACATTCCATTTCATCATTCTGGTGCAGAGGGACACAGTAGCCTTTGCCATCTAAATAAATAGCATGCTCAAAATCTTCTGGGTGTGCGAGAAAACTCACTCACCAGACACAACAATGCAATGAAATCCTTCCCCTGAGAACTAAAAAGCAGCAGATTGTCGTTAAGGATTTCCTGATGCCTCCTTCAAAGCTGAGAAGAGGGGTCACCAGGCTGTTTGCCCTGGGAGCAATTAATCTCTGTTGAGGAGAGCAGAAGGTGTTGAGAAGTAAGAGGTGCTCATTCAGTAAAAATCTAGATGTTGCAAACTTTGAGATTTACCTATTTGTAGTTATTAACCTTCTTCAGACCTAATTAAGCCCTGTGAGCAAAGCACAAGCACTGAGATATTTTATACCTATGTAGTATTTTTTAAAGGGAGTCAAAGTACAATGTCTTACACCCCTTTTGCTTTGTGAAGCAGGAATTCTGTCATCCAGTGGTTTTCTGCAAATAGTGGAGAACATCAGAGAGTACTCCCTCTGGAGTAACCTGCATTTCTGCAGTTCCCATGGAACATTAAGCATCAACACTTACTTCAGGAACCCTAGTTATTGCTGCCATATAAATCTGTTTACTCCAAGTGTTCTGTGTAATTCCCCCATCAGCACTAAATATAGGACCAAGTGTGAGAAGCTCCCTGCTTTAGAGAGAGGAGCCATAGCCCCAAATATTTTGTTCAGTGTCTCAGCAAGCAGAGCACATCTCTATATCAATTTCTTTGGATATCCATTGTCAATGCACCGATGGCTACTGAAGCTACTGACATGGTAGAGCCATGCGTGACCTAAACATCAATTCTGCAGTGTTTTCCATACAGTTCAACTGTTTTATTGGAAAGATGTCTAAAAAAAGACTTGATCCTTTAAGATTCAAAACTGAGTCACATACAACTGAGGTGAAGCTGATGTGAGAGATTCATATTCCAAAATTCTCATTGGGAATCTCTGTTACAAGAAAAACCTGTGAGAGCTGTGGCTTGTCTGTCTTTACAAAAATAGGGAAACATTTTTAAAGTATTGTGCCATGTCACAAAAACTGTAGAGACTGTCAAATGCTGGAGTATGTGATTTTTTTTTTAATTGCTGCAGTTCCTGCCTAGATTTCTACAGTCTCTGGAGGCTTCACTGTGTTCCAGTGACTCACTCAGAAATCCCATGTTTGCAAGTGGCACAAGTGCAGTATTAAAACCTACAATGGTGATTTTCAAACTATAGCCTTTTCTGTCTGTAGGGAGCCAAGTAGGTTCATGATATTGCTGGCAAGAGTGCCTTAAAGCATGGAACTGGAACTGCTGCTCCTGGGAATGCTGCATTAGGCAGAGCCATCCTCAAGCCCAGCAGGCAGAAGCATCACCAGAAATTCAAGACAGGAGAATGGGAATTACTGCTGCTGTAGAAAAAGCCACTGCATGGGACTTACTATGCTCACTAAGAGAGAGGAACATCAACAACTGCTGTGGTTTAAGGTTCCTTCTAATGAGACCTTCTACCCATTTCATGAGAAGGGATGGTTTTGAGATGACTGTAAGAAGGTAACAAGGAGTTACTCTGCAGTTCATGTCTCCCTCTCCTGAGATGTCTTTCTGCCCTATTCCATGCAGATATCCTATCTTCACCTCCTGAACAGCTGCTGTATGCCATGACATGCCTTCCCAGCACTGGAAATGGGGGTGGTGGGGTGCTGGCAGGTACAGGCCAAGAATAAAAATGGGTTGTTGGACCTTTTGCCTGATAAATCCCCTTCAGGAGCACAGATCAATGCAAAACAGCAGCAGTTCTTTCAGCAGTAGCACTAACTTCTCATTGAATAAGCAAGAGAGTCATTCTGTCACTTAAGGCCAGAAGGCAAAGTTGCTTTGAAATCCCTCTGAGATGGCAAGAAAAACATGCATTTTTGCTGAAGATGTCAGCCTTTCAGAGCCTCCTTCCCCTGAGGTTCAGTGTAACCTCACTTAGTGCATGCCAAACAAAACAGGGAGCTTTGTTCACTGAGTGTGAAGAAGTTAGAAATATTTCCAGGAGCACTGTCATCACTATCATCTTCACCCACAGGTTCAGAGATGACTCAGTGTGTCTGAGGATGCCACTTTAGGAAACCAAGCTGAGTGTGCTGCTCGTGCCAGAGACAGGGCTGATGTCAGGCTTATTAAACAGGCATAGCATTAGCCCTAGCAGTCATACACTTGTTTTAGGTGTTGGGGTTATTTTACTTCTTTAATTGAAGGGGAAGGGGGGCTGTGTATTACAGTTCTGTGGGTGAAGTCACTGCAAATTAGCTTAACCAGATCTGGTTGTGAATCAGTAGTCAGAAATTGTGTGAGTATTTAAGTCAAATTATGTGACTGCATTGTGGGACTGTATTTGAATGATCATGCACTTTATTTTCAAAGATTAATATGTAAAATCTCTGCAGCATCTTCAGGCTACAGTGAAGGACTTAAAAAAGGTATATGTTTTTCTTTGAATGCAATACTGTTTCCATTGATAAGATGATACTATCTTAAGTAGTGGAAAATTGGTTTCATTTAAGCTTAGTTGACCTTATTTCTTTTACATTCATAAAGATACCTGCTATTTCTAATAATCATTAATGATCACACTTAAAAATATCTAGAAACCAAGAACATTTTTAAACAAAACCATATTTTTCCTGATCATATCTCAAATGATAGTGCTGAGCTAAAGACAGGAAAAAGCAACATGAACTGCTCTACTGGAGCAGCAGAAGAAAAGAAATCTCCTAGGCCAGATTTGCTAATACCAGATTGGGTGGCATGGTACGTTCCAAGTGTTTAAAAATAACAGTATGACATTACTGTATCAATGGTGGAAAATCAAAGGACCGCTGTCCTGGTTTGTAGGTCAGAAGTCTGGCATACACTGCTATTTTAAGTGGTAGTAAAAGTCTGCATGATGACAGTATAACCAGGAAAATGTTTCCAAAAAAATGTTGGTCTATTACACCAGTGACTGAAGAAAAATTTCAGTTGCAAGGTTGCCTGTGCATTGCAGGTTGAATATGTCCTACTTGCCATGTATTTATTCTGGTTAAAAAAAATGCCCATGTAAATTTTCACAAGCAGTGTGGACATGACGAAGGGTGCATGGGTACTTGAGTACAATTCATCAGTTTGAGCAAGATAGCATTATTTGTGTCTAGTAATTATCACTTGACTCTGGGGCCAAAGTGAGATGATCATGGAATTGGCTGCCATAGTAATTATTCTATTTTTGTTACTGCATTTGTGACTTCCATGTTAATACCAGTGCAATTAAAAAACTTATAAAAGTAGGAGCCTGCTCTGTCAAGCATATCTGAATGAGAAGTCCATGGAGGTTTTAATTTTGTTCTCCTACATACGTATCAAATCACTTAGATTTTTCAAAGGTAGGGAAATCCATCATCCATCTTCAAAAGTCTTAACCTAAACTTAAAAAGTCTTCTTTCCTTGGTTCCCAGTAAAATGGACAAATTTCTCTCATGAAGAGATTTCATGATCAGAATTTAGTGAACAAAATGAATTTCCTGTCAAAGTTTTGATATTAGTTAAATATAGAAATGGCAGAGTAACTCTCTGAGTGGATCATTTTAAGTCTTCTAAGAGGATTAAAATATCTGATTCAGAGACACAGCCATTAGATGGATGACTTTTCAGAGTGAAGCAAAGCTCAGCCCTGCTCTGATGTTTATCCTGAAACTTCTATACTTATTAGAGTTTACTTTGAAGGTATGTTACCAGTGTCTTGATTCTGTATTTCAGTAATACTGAATGTGATTGCTTATACTTAAAGTGAATTTTACTTTATTCAGTAAGACATATGAAGCTGTAAATATATAAATAAGGAATGAGATTTTTTAGCTATGCTCCCTATTGGCTTAAGTTTACTGGGACTTTTGAAAACCTTGCTGATGCTGTGCTTTAGGATTAGACTTGGAAAATAACTGGACTTTTTCCCATTCTAGGCCTGAAATCCTAATGCCAAAAAGAAGTGTATTACTGCTGCTGTTCATATTGCATTGCCATGCAGAGCTCAGAGCTGCCCCTCATGCCCAGCACAGTGCAAATCCTCAGCACGACATGCCTTTCACCTAACAGCTCATCTTGTCCAGGTAAAAGATGATGTATCTAAGTAACATCTGTCATTTAAGCATTTTCTACAGTAGGGATGGTCATCATTTTGCCCAACCACCTTGTTGAAGCTACATCAATAACTGAAAAAGGGGGTCAAGAACTTTATATTACTCCTAACTAGTATCAAGTTAAATTAGCTCTTGAACTTCCAGTGTTATTTCCACTTCAGCAATAAACTGCAGCACATTGTCCTCCTGAACTGTGTGCTATGTCCTTTTGTAGAAAGATAGACAGAAAAATAGCTTCTTGCGGTTAAAAGCTTCATTCCAGATTTTGTGCTGAGACACAGCCACAGTACACCAGCATGCTTGGGCTGTCTGTCTGCTGCTTTTTTCAAATTTTGCATAAATTACAGCAAGTGAGTAAAATGTAAATATATGAGACACAATTGGACATCCTTAGTCATCTGTGATTCAGCACCAAATTAGACTCTGATCCAAAACCATGTGTTGCCCTAGCAGTCTTAAAAAGCTCTTTGCTAAATACCCATCAAACCAAGGCAGAATTTTGTAGGTTCTGACCTGGAGCTGAGCTTAAATTAAAATTGTGGCAAAATGTATGATTAAAAAATATATGAGCAGTCACCCCTTTTGAAGTAATGGGGTATGAATCATTACCTTCTTGGAAGTGACAGCTGGAAGAAAGTCTGCTCAAACCATAACATGCTCCCTGGGGTTTTCCATGGAGATTTGACAACACAAATTATCAGAGAACGAGTTGAACATGGCAACTGTACTGTATGAACACAGGAGACAACTATTTAGAGAGAACAGCTGAAATGAGAAGTACTTCATGGTGCTGCAACTACACTGGTAGCGTCTGACTCACTCTGGATCTGTATTTCCTTTTCCTTATAGAAAATTATTTTCTTTCTCCTTTTACCATAGAGAATCATGGCATTCTCAAGGTGCAGAGGTCTTCAATCAAAGATGCCTAATCCAACACTGGCTAGCTGTCATGTATTTTTCTCAAAAGCATTTGACCCAACAAGAAATAAATAGAGTTGAAGTGTTGAGGCAAATTTACCAAGCTATGCCACCACTGCATTTATATTCATTCATTCATACATGCATTCAGTCAGCTCTTTAAGTTACTAAGTTACTTGCATGAGCCTAAATAATTTAGTTTATAAGCACAGCATCAGACAAAGCTTACCAGCTACCCAGAAAAAAGGTGCAATCTCATAGGGAGCTTCATGTTTTAAAATATCGGCTGTCTGCTTTGTGGACTGTTTTAGGACTAAAAAGATATTTTCAAGTCTGAAACAGCAGACATTAGTTTTGTGAATTCCTTTCTTAGGGGGTACAGATGGAAATGAGACTAAATTTTTTTTCCTCAAGTATGTCTTTTAGCTAGCCAAGGGTCAAGCTAAATGCTGTAAAGGCTTTCATAGACTGGAGGCATATCTTGAGGCAGATGATTAGGATCCAGCCCTTGCAGATGAAGTTGGGTTCTATAAAACATGTCTGTGACCACACCTGTCTCCCCTTGCCCCATTTCTGTTCAGGGCTTTTCAAGAGGAGATTCGCTAAATACTGAAGGAGCATGGGCAGAGTCCTTCCATCTCTGTCACTAACTTCCTGAATTACTGCTGCTTCCTCCAGTCAGACCTGGCCATGTGAGTTGGATGAGCAACAAAACAGATCCTTGGCTGCTAAAAAACAGCCCCTGATGGCATTTTAGTGATAGCCACATTGAGAGTCTGTCCCACTCCAGTGGACGTCAGGCGATGTGTGTTGCAGAGTGAATGCATGTGAATCTCTGCAATTTATATATGAAACATTTTGTTGAAGCTTACTTTCTATAGGTATATTAATCTCTACTGTCTCCAGGTTTTTATTGTTCATGGCATTCACTAAAGAGTTTTCTTATATGAATAAGAAGCATTGAAATCAACTGAGTTATTGAAAGCTTTTGTATTTTTACAACATCACTGTGCTACACAGCCGGATGCATGTGATGCTCTGTTTATTTAACACACCCCTGTTTGTTCCAACAGAAAAGCCGAGTCATCTCTTCTAAATTTGCAGTCTAATCTGCAAAGTAATACAGGCCCCAGCATTTCTAAAGTTATTAAAGTTACATTTTTTTTCTGATATAATATTAGGAAATTAGGTTCAAGTTAAATAACATAAAAATGTAGATCAATAATAAAAGCAAGAAAATGAGACCATTAAAAAGAAATTGAAGTAAAAATACTCATTCAATATCACTACCCTCAAACGACCCTCAAATGGCCTCCATTGCACTGAAATTTATATTTTGAATCCAAGTATGGGGTTCACGTGTACCATTTTCTTAGAAAACCAGAAAAATTTTGACAAAAATAAGCAGAACTTCACAATGGCTAATTGTATTTCCATATCACATGTGATTACAAAGAGAATAGTAGTGATAAGGATATTCCCTTGACATGATTACCTATTCCATCCCATTCTTTTCAATAATCATTCTTTAAATAGTTGGACACTCCAGGGTTTAATTTTCCCAAACTCATTCTATCTATGTACAGAATAGAAGTAGTGATTAATTTTTCAAAAGGCTTTGTTAAAGCCTTCACTGTTGAAAAATTAGGCAGCAGGAATGATAACACAAAGCATGATTGTTGCTCTTGTCTTTATAATGCTTTCTCTTCTGAAGCAATGGATTTCACCAACTGATGTGTCTAAATACTACATAGAAATTGGCACCTGTTGAGCTGAACATAAGATTTTTTTTTACTGAGAAATAAATATTACTAGAATTGAAGATTTTGCCAATAATAACCTTGTTAGGATATACATTTTTATACTGATCACTCATAATATACACAGCAAATTTGTTATGCTTTTTTGTTATTGCTTTTGTAAAATTGCATAACTAGAATTTTGTGCCAGGGGAGAGGGCACACCATCTCTTTCAGAAAGCAGTGATCAGATGTCCTAGGCCTTCCTTGGAAACAGTACTGGCAAGGTAGTTTTTTGCCCTGAATTTTAATGCACAACAAGAAACAGGGGAAATAGGAATCATGGCTGTAGCAAATCACTAAGCACGAGAGCCACAGACAGTGAGCAGAAGACAATTCCCCAGATGTCCTTCCCATCCAATTTTCTGTGCCTTTGGCACTGTCTGTAAGCACTTGTGCTGAATCTCATGACCTAAATGCAGGAGGGGTATCTTTTCTTTTTAATCATCTAATTGTAGAAAGAAGATGTGGTTTAAAACAGCACAATCCAGTGCCAAGAATAAAAAAAATTTAGGAACTGCTCTCGCCTCTTGGTGATGTCAGTGACAAAACCAATGTCCTGAACTTAAACCACTGAATTTCTAAGCTATATGGATTTAGTACATAGGCATAAATACTCAGAGAAGACAGCAGACCAGGGAAAGCTTCTTTAATTTGTTATTCAGTTTTCAGGCTGAAGGCGACTAAACAGATCCTATCCAGTTGGCACAGGCCACACTCAAGAAGATATAGGCTAGCAAGCAAAGTGCAAGTCTAAGTTTTGCAAGAAGTTTATATTTAGTTTGCCAAGTCCCAGAGCAACCCCTTACAGTACATTGTTACTACTATTATCTGCATCCCCTGAACCAGAGCTCACATGTGCATGTCTATTTGCTGTGCAATTGCATCTCTATTGCCTACACTGATTTTTGACTTGAAGCATGAAAACTAAATTCTAAAAGAAAAACAGATCAGATGTTAATTTGATTTCTTAACCTTTCCTATTCCCTCCTCTCTATGTTTAAGACCTTATTTAACAAATTCATTGATGTATCTGCAGGATTGTGCCTCAAGTTTTGTTTGTGCCACTCAGAGGAGAACTTTGATATCCCACCTTTGGTAACAAACTTCAGGAATAAGCACTACCCTGGGCACCCTAAGTTATTCTGTCACCCTTTAGTGCCACAATAACAAGCACCATTTATTCCTTTCCGTGCTAACCCTGATGACAGATGTCTGTTCTATCTCTCCCTTTAATGTGCATAAAAGCAGCAATGGTTTTGATTTGCCCTTTGATCCTTTGAGTTTTCATTTCCTTTAATCAAAGGCTGAAGAAAACCATTCTAGCAAGACTGCATAGGAGTAGGTGTCCAGGAGAAACACAAGCATAGGGTGTGATCTCTGTGTTAAGCAGTATCAAAATAGTGTGTCTCTCCAAAAAGGTAAGTTTGAAGAAAAAAAGGAGAACAGATAGACCCTTTTTATGTAAAATGGGGACATTCACAGTGTTTCTCTAATCACAGAAAGGTAATGTGGGTACCTATGGCAACTAGATATTCTCATTTTGCTCCAGGTAATAATTTAGAAAAATTAAAACTGTCTCACATAAGTATGTGAAGATTACTAAGACGGAAGGCAACAGTGCAAAGATAGAAATAGAAGTAAAATAGTATTATTTTGAAATACACCCTCTATGCAAGATGTCAAGTCCTAGTCAGATTATAAAAGGGATTAAATAACTTCAAAGGAAAATTAATACATAAAGTTGATTCTAATATCAGAACCTGGCCTGCCTGAGCACAAATGTTAGAATTCCTTTAGATCTCAAAAATGTTAATTTCTTTCTGCCCTCTAACAGTGCAAATTGCTTTGCTGGGTGAAGTGCCCATGGACAAATGGCCATCAAGTAATTTGTCAGTTTTATCTAGCTAAAACCTCTGTGTTTCTTTACAAGACAGAAAATATTAGGAAGGTAGATGCTGACATATGATAAACTGTCATCATTTTACTGGAGATACTCAGTAATTCTCCTGTGGCTATATATAGTCATGCTGAAATTTAGGAACATTTACCAACCTGCTGGTATTGCCTTCCCTGTGGGGAAAAAAAAAACCCAACTTCCTTACACATCTCAAAATTTTTCTAAAGCAGTGAATAAAAATTCAGTTAGAACTGAATATTCAGAATTTTTACAGCATCTTTTTATCCCTCCAATTATCTGTTTTTTTATATTTAATCTTGGCCATTTTATGTTGTAGCAGGTTTGTACACAAACCTGAACAAAGTTGCAGGTAACCTTATTCTTTGCCAGGCTTTACTCATTTTGGGTCACCTACAGAACCTTATTGCCCCATGAAAACTGCATGAATTTTAATTAAAATTGGTTTCGGAGCCTCAAACTAAGGACACAATGTAGTGCTCAAGAAATACAAGTATTAAATAGAGCAACTGAAGCCTAGATCATTTTAGTGGAGTTTTTGCTTTGAAAACAAAATAGGAACAGAATGCACAACTCTCTTAGTCTTGCAGGAAAAATTTTATCCTAAACTAATGTAATTACAATTAAATAAAGAACAAACTGATATTTTCCACAGTTCATTAATTAAACCAGAATTAACTGAGAGTTATTTTTCTTATATCTGATTTTCCCCAAACTCTGGGATTTTTTCAGAGGATACGGAATTCAGAGCAACTGAAATAACTATTCACTGTGTCACTACAGGTTTTCTAGTGTCAAGTTCTGATGTGAGTCTCCTGTTAGCTTTTGCTGGGATTTTGCATCACCCAGATAAATCTTTTTATTCATAAGCATTGTAGTGACAGCTGTGGTCACCCCTTGGGACAGGATAATGTGGATCTGCTGCCCAGATCTCTGTGTTCAAGGGAGTATTAGATACAGACCTGCAGTCCAGCATGAAGCAGCACGAGGTTTCATGGATATTTTGCACCAACAGAAGAAGGGCAGGATTCAGGAATCACTGGTTCCTTTCTGTGCTCTGAAGAGAACTGATCTACATTGGACAAAATCTATACTCTCCTGCTCCATGTTTCTTTCCCCTCTCATGTTCCTTGTTCATAGCCCTTTCCTTCCTTCAGGTTGGTCATCGACATCCTTGTTGCACACATCCTCAACCTCATCTCAGTTTTCTCCATACTTCCAGGATCTGACCATCCATGTGTTGTTACCCCTATACAGGTGCTGTATTTCATCATTTAGCTTCGCCAGCACCTCACAGAAATAGCCCTCCTAAACCTTGTGAAATAACAGAAATAACCTCCTAAACTAGATGTCCTATGGGATTTTATGTCTAGTGACTTCCCACAGAACAAAGGAATGGGATCTTTCAGCACAGATACCATTCTTTTTTACCGTAGGAAACTGCTTCCTAAACCAGAAGAAACTTTGGACAAAAATCAAATATTGTTTTCTCCAGATTTCCTTTAACTTCCAGACCAAACTTAAACGGATACAATTTATGAGTTTATACCCTTTCCCTTTGTGATAATATTCCACATCCCATGTTAGCTGATTTACTTACAAATAGCAAGCATACCCTCTTTTTTATTTTTACTAAACTAAATAAGATATGCTGTAAACTAAATAAATTCTGGTCTTCTAATCCCCATCCTCCATGTAAATTTTGTCCATTACCCACTCATTTTAATACTCCTGCTCTGCACCTGTTCAAGTCTGGATTCATCTTCATTAAACATGATCACCCAGAATAGAACAACACAGCGCAGACTTAGCCTTAGAAATTAGCACTAATATGTTCTTTTCTTTACTGGAGATGCTACATCTTGAGCTTTCACACACATTTTTAAGTCTATGCATGTCAGACTGATGCCTCATATATTCCCATAATAGACTTAGACTTCCTGTTGCTTTATCCCCATCAATTTTTAAGAGTTGACAAGTTCCAAATTTATCGATTAAATTGGTGTTATTCATTACTAAACCCACATCCAGCTACTGTACTGAACCCTATTTGTGGCACTCCAGTTGTCAGTGATATTCTGAAGTGCACCCTGAATTATATTCTTACATTTCTTGAATATTGTCAGTGCCATACAACTGCTTGTTATCACATTTAGCACACTGCCATTTTTGGTGCCAAGGTCATTAATAAAAATATTTAATGAGCTCTGTCTCGAGACTGATCTTTGAGGAGTAATCACTCTACTGCCAGATAGATGCTCTTTCAGCACATTCTAGAGCTCCCTTTCTATTTTTTCCCTTACTAATCTTATAATTCTTCTATAAAAATTGCATCTTCTACAGTTAAACTAATGGCTTCCTACATGACATTAGAGTGAAGAAAAGACAAAGAAAATGCAGTATCGTATCTGTAAAATCAATTCCCTAACAAAGAAAGGTGTGAAGTCAGTATAGTGTGTGACATTTTCAGCAGAATCAAGTAATATTTTATCACATTTTCACTTACTTTATGCTTTTAGTTATTTTCCCCACAAACTTTTCTGCAGAGACATACCATGCCCAGGAGACCAAACACATGGACTCCATTGCAATGCCCATCCCCCCCACCACGCACATCTCACAGATTTTCATTGTGCTTGTTGCCATTTTGTCATACAGTCCAGACCCACAATAATTCTGTTCAAACTCCTTGCTATGAGCCTTTCAAACACCTGTCAGTTCTTTCTGTATCCTGTAACTCATGGTGTATCCAACCACAGCAGCTCAAGCACCCTGTGCTCTTCACATACTGTTTCCTGTTCAGATGAGCTTATTTTCTTATTTCTTATTACCATCTTTACACTTCCCGACTTCAACCCTGTGCTAAACATCCCATCCTCCTTATAGAGGCTGATATCTGTTAGCTAGCTTTACAGATGTTCAATATCAACAACCCCCAATTCACCTGCAATACCAAAAACTCAGCACATCTGCAAACCAGGCTACAGTAGGATCAGAAGAAGGGAGTGACCCCCAGCTGGCAATCACTTCCACACAGGAAGGAGGAGAGAGAATTTCACTCCCAAGGGCAGAGAATTTAACGATTTAATTTCTCCTCAACCCAAGATCCTCACTCCAAGGCTCTGTGTGTGTGCCCAAATAGCCCTGCTCTCCTGCTGCTCTTGCCTGTTGTTATTCCCTCATGCACAGGAGCTCCAGGGCTCCAAATAAGTTAGCTATACCCAGTCCGCCACTAATTTGCTGTGCAAAGAATGTCTTGCAGGGATGTTTCAATGCAAGTGGCAGACAGGCTAGCAGCAGTGCAGCTGGGAAGGATGTGGCTTTCAGCTCTGGCCCTTAGGATGGCTCTCCATGTGGCACTTCACAGAAACCAGGTAAAAATGAGGACAAGAATATGATTTCAGAAATTGAGTTCAAGGCAGCAAGATGCATCTTCCAGCTGAAGCTGGGATTTAAGGACAAACCAATTCTACCAACTTAATTTGGGGCCAGAACACAAACCAGAGCCCCAACCTGCTGAGCATCCACCCTACTTACCTGCTGATTTGTAATCTAGCCCATGTCAGCTGCCTCTCCAAGAAGGGTGCAGGGCTGGGATGTGCTGCAAGTCAACAGCTGCACTGGCAAGCTGTTGTCACTGTCCATGCTCAAAAAGAGGTTTCTTCTGAAAGAAGCTTGACCCCACCTTCCTGCACAGCCAGCAGAGGCACATCTCACACCTCTGGACTCCTTTAAAACCACAAATAGTGTAAAATAGGGATGATATCTTGGTCATTGTGAAGCACTACAGCAGGCTATGACTATAAATGATTTGTTCAAAGTCAAATAGGAAACCTGTTGGAACAAAAAAGGGAAAAAACCTCAGTTTTCCAAATTTTAGAGATAATTTCAGCCATATTTGTTCACACTTTAAAAGAAAAATTAAAGCTTTACAGTTGAAGATGGATGAACTATTCATAGTAAATAATGTAGCCATCAAACAGAGACTTTTAGTCACTTGATGTATTATCAATGAAGAGACTGATTTTTATGAATATGCTCATTAGCTGTAATTGTTTAACAAATGATTTATCTGAAAAAGTTTCATCCCCTGAGTTGTCTCTGATCTACTTGCTTTTTGATTATTCACTAGATGTGGTACATGATTATTTTGCTCCCTCATAGAATAAGTGAAATATTAGCAGTATCTGTGAACACTTGCAGCATGAATATTCATTTGTGAATGCACATGTTATATGACTTGTCATTAAAGGCATCCATTATCCCCCTATGAAGAGTAGTTTGACTCTTTTTTTTAAATCAATGCAATTTATTGTGGCATCTATTAATTATCAAGGTTTATTTTAAAATACAGCTAAGTAATTACCTTTAAATGTTAATCCATCCCTTGCTGCAAATATTTTTTCTTTTAAATGCTGCTGTAAATAGAGAAATGGGCTTCTTAACTCTTGCACTGCCAAATGCACATTTTAGTATGGGTTATTTTCATAGAATCAGCATGTCTACACTGAAACCCATTGTATAATACCAATTTTCATTCACATATACTACGTGTTCCTGAAAGAATTTACACTGGAAGAGGATGAGAAAAGTGGCATCCAAAAGTTAAAGAGAGAAAAATAAAGGGAGAAGGGAAGAAATATGAGACATTCACAGGAAAAACTAAATTCCCCAGAAAACAATAAAAATGCCATAAAGTAAACAAGTTGAAGTGCTGTGGAATGGTTAAAAACTTGACAGAATGTAACAATAAATTACTTAAGAGGAGGACATTGAAGCTGGAAATTGTGCTTGTAATTCAGGCATATTAAAGGAAACTTCAGATCTGTGTAAAGGACCGGCATTAATTTATTTACTTACACTGGAAAATATTACACATTGTTTGGAAATGTTTTTTTCTTTATCCCAAAATAGCACTCTGAGTGCTACTTCTGTGCTGTTGCAATAGCTTCTCACATGTAAAATCAATATCTGCTAAATATGGCATACCAAGTGAGGTAGTGACAAATAATGGACCACAATATGATTTGTTAGGAGTTCTTCTGATGTTCTGCTAAAGAATATGGTTTTAAACACTCCAGTGTCTGGCATACCCACAGTGAATTGCCCTTATAAAAGCTGTGCTGAATGTCTTTAAAAACAGAACTTCAAAAGCCTTAGAAAGAAATTCAGATCCCTGCCTGGTGACACAGAGTTTTGGGGAATGGTTGTAGTAACTGCATAAAAATGTTTTCATACAGTTCAGTAGGAAGTTGACAATCTCTTATGTCATCACTACTGCTAATGAGAGTATAGACATTTCTTATTAGCTATGAGAAAATGAAGCACACTGTGTGATGAAAGGTAAAGTAAGTTAAGGCTTTTTCATCCATAAAAGAGTAAATATAAAAAGAACAGCAAAACATGGCTGCAGAAGGCAAGTGTCTCTTTGGAAGGTGTTAGCTGCTCACTGCAGCAGTTGCTAAGCAGAGGTAGATCAGCAGGAGGAACAGGAGGCCTTCTCAGACAGCTCCAAAGGAAGGAAGAATTGAAGTTGCACTCCAAGCCTACAAATGGTAAGTCAGAATAGACCAAAGATGACAGGGTGGATCAGATGCCATAATGTGTCTGTATATGTGAACTACATAATGAACTGCATAAATATGTCCAGAAATTAAAACCTGAGAGCTACTGTGAATGAAGGCAAGACTGAAGAGACTGACTCTGACCCTCATGTTGTAAGTACTGTGTGTCTTCAGTCACGATGATGGACATACTTGACAAAGAAGGCATTTAGAGCTGGGGCTTGGCATCTGTGGAGAATCCTACTGGAAGTTTGACTCTTGCTCTTTCCATGTGCCTCCACAAAAAATGTTCAGCATCTACCACTGGAGAATTACACTTGGTACCTGGAAAAGGAAAACAGAAGAAAAGGAAGTAGAACTGTGGAGCAACTAAGGAATACAGTGTGTTTAGAGTACAGCTGCAGGAGTAAAAAGGGAAATGTCCAAACAACAATTTGGGACCTTGTGGAGGTGGGGAGAGACACAGCAAAGAATGACAGCTTGTTTTAACATGCAGAGCAAAAAATAGAATAGACTCAGAGTGTGGAAGAAAACACAGACAAAAACATAAATCTGCTTTTGAACAGAGTTGCTATAGTAGTGAGAAACAAAGCCATTTTTCAAAAGAGTCTAAACAAGAGTAAAATGTGCTGATTAGAATCGATGTGTATCTATTTTCAAGAAAGTATTCAGGAACAATCAAGATCATTATAATAGCATCCCTAAGAATTTCCAGTGGAAGAATTAGGTCCAGCAACTTGAATAGTACCTTGAATATAAATGGAGCATGTGCTAATTTCAAACTGTATGGCAGACATCAAGTCTGGTTGCACATCAAAATTGCAATTAACAACCAAAAAGAAAACCTAGTCATGTGGAACCCAGGTGATAAATCTTAACATTTTACCTTGAAAAGCCTGCTTCCAGTGTGAATACTTGGGAACTAGTAAAATCCAGAGAGAAGCAAAATCCTGACAGATAATGTAAATTGGCTCTGGTCTTCCTTTCCATGCTCTACTCTGTGTAACTAAATTTGATTTTAATACTAATATCTTGAAAATTCTACTGCTTATGATGGTTAGGATGCCAAAGGTAAACCAGGCTATTCAGATGCCTCACTGTAAATTATTCCTTTCTGGTTTTTCTGTCCTAATATAGATGCTTGAAATTTACAAAATATAGCTAAAGCTATGCTGCCTATGCCCATCTTTTTATTGATATATTATTCATACAAAACAGATTGAAGACAAATTGCCTCAATAAATTCTGTTATTTGATGCAACAGTGGTTATAATGTTGTTCTTGTTGTGTTGGCATCATTGGAAAGATATTTCATTGTTGTAATGTCATAGAGATTTTTATTTTTTATTCAGTTTATCACCATGCCGTTTATTGCTTTTAGCCGATATTTTGATTTTTATTCCTGTGCCACCAGATATTCCATTCAAAAGTCATAATCATATGACTTCCTTTATGGCAAATGAATTCTATTTTGCAAAATCCCTAATAGAATTTAATTGAATTACTGCACCATCAATTCCTGGAATCTTCCTAAGCTTAAAAAATTTTCAAGTCATGAAGTAGTTGCTGAAGGTAAAAGAGCCTGCAGAAAACCCCAAATCCCAGTATTTGCCTCTCAGGTTTACGAAAAATTTCATCTGAAGTCTGGTTGCTATGTTAATTGATTGATTTTGACCAAAGTGGTGATTCAGTAGAAGAACTGCTTGAGTAAAACTGGGAATTTTCTATATTTTAGTTAAATATCTGCATAAATATTATGTCTCCAGGCAGTGTGTTGGGTGTCTTCACTGATACTGTTATTCTGCATGGATAGAGTTGAATGAAAAGGATTCAAAAAAGGATAATATTTCAAGGTTTGAAAGTACTGAGACAACTTGTGCTACTTTCTCCATGTGTCAGCATACAACCCAAAATGCGTGGTGACACCCTCTCTCTAAAATAATTTCTTGTCTTTCTTGTGAGTTTCCAAATATATGACAAAAGAGAGTGAGAAAAAAAGAGACAAATATAGATGCTGATAATTATAGGAAAAGCCTTCTGGCACGTCCAGAAATAGAATGCAAACTTCTGACTCATAGGTCTGCATCCTGGCCACTGCACCACTCTGCTTTTCCTGAAGACTTATTTTTCAGAGTAAATGCATATTTCATAAACATTAAGATTGAAATACATTGTAGAATCGTCACCAAAAACTCATTTTATGTACTGTTAAGAGTTTACTGTGCTTATACGCATTTTAAAAAATTGCCCCACAAGAAAGGCCCCAGACTGCAAGATGTTACACAATTTTACTACTAATGCTTAATATTTTACAAATCATCAGTGTTAATCTATCTGAGGTGGGCTATGAAAATCTTTCAAGCATAAGTAATTGGAATTTTGCAAGGAACTTTATTTTATAAAGAAACACAAAAATGCCAAATGATTAAGGTGTTGTCATGAACAGAGACAGTATGCTATTGTGAACTAAATTAGTTTTAGCTTAGCATTTTGTCAACGTAGAGGAATGCTGTGTGTGTCTCTGATCTTCATTATCCACTCTCTCTGACTTCATTGCTTTTAGGAAGACATTTTGTAAACAGTATGAAGGATATTTTAATTTAAAAATCCTAAATATAAAACATCCTGGTTTCTAAGAAACATATGAGCTTAGTATCTTAAATGTGTCCTCCATTGTACTGCTCACTGTCTTAAATGTGTGCCCCTTTTGCTCAGTTCACTGAGTTATAGAAGCTCATTTGGCACTTTTTGCATACAAGCATCCCCCTGTTTCTTGGATACATAAATTATAACGAGAGATTCCAGTACTGAAGAGAGCCTAGAAGGAAGATGGAGAGGGACTTTTTACAAGGGCACTAGTAACAGGACAAGGTGGGAATGGCTTCAAACTGAAAGACAGTAGGTTTAGATTAGATATTAGGAAAAAAATCTTTACTGTGAGGGTGGTGAGGCACTGGAACAGGTTGTCCAGAGAAGCTGTTGGGTTCCCCATCCCTAGAAGAGTTCAATGCCAGGTTGGATGTGGCTCTGAGCAACCTGGTCTAGTGGAAGGTGTCTCTGCTCATGGCAGGGGGGTTGGAAATGGATGACCTTTAAGGTTCTTTCCAACCCAGTCCATTCTATAATTCAATGATTCTATAATGCGTGTTTGGAAAACACAAGAAATACAGATCTAGAGACTCTGCAGATTTGTAGAAATAACATACATATATACCAACATTTTTTATATTAATAACTTTTGGGCAAACCAGCACTGCCTTATATTTTAAAATATTTTAATATATGGGAAAGGAGATGGTTTGGGGTTTGTGGAACATTGTTTTCCCTTCTATGTGCATAGGCAACCAAGCAGTCAGGATGGTCTACTTGGCACAGGAAACTATCTTCAGGAAAATAGCCTAGCTACAGCCACTGGTGGTATGTGGGCAGCAAAAGGAGACAGAAATAAAATCAGCTCCTATTTAGTTCGAAATCTACATGCTGAGGACATAATAAATCGTAATACCAGAAGAAATGAAGACTCTTTTTATGCTGATATATGTGCAACAGGTAAGAGGTATTCAGGCTGCTTCCATATGAGCACATATTTCACTTTTTCTCTGAAGCAGGAAGGGGGCATATTAATCAAATTTTTAAAACTTGATGTATTCTAATATATTCCTTCTAAGGAATGAAACAGCAAAAGCAACAGAGGGTGTTCTCGCTCATTCAGCACTCCCAAGTCATTTAATGCCTGAGACCAAAAGGTTTTCAATTGTTATGTACCACCACTGCAACATAAAAATCACAGTATGGATAAAGTGAGCATGTTCTTCCTTCCATCAAATCTGAGTGCAGAGTGAACTCCAAAAGTATTCTTTAATAACATGCAGGGAGGGAAATTAATTACTGTGGGTCCTTTCTCTCCGTCTGACAGATGTTTCAGCAAAAACTCCACTTCTGCTTCTGGAACTTGTGAAACTATAGGTGAATATTTCCTGACCTGTCACTGTGTTTGACCCTGGGGACACTGCATACTACAGAAAGTGCTTGATTATCAAGCTAGTGATGCCTAATTCAGTGGGAGTTACGGAGTCTGATTTAAATTTCTTATGTGGAAACAGAATCTGTAACAGTGTAACCAGTATGTTCTAGACTTGGTGTTTTAATAGGTCCAACTTAGAAATGCTGAAAATAACTATGAGTCAAACCAGTCGAGAAAAATATAGATGGAAACATCTCAGAGATGACTGGAACTACTTCACGTTATATTCAAAATCCACAGTTTAAAAAAGTGGAAAAATATCCACACTGCTCAAAAAGCAACATAATAAGGAAAAAAAAACAGGTACAAAATTATATTTAATTTATATATGTATGTATATGTATTTTAAAAATGAAATGGGGAGTTTATCCATAAATGCTCAAAGAGTTCTGACTGTGGCTCATTATCTTAAAATGTGTATAAACATGGGGTAAACTCTCAACATAGTGCTCATAATAAGCTTTTGATGAGAATACTCTTCATTCCTCTGTTTAATATTTATGAAATAAGCATTTACTTAGTGAAAGTAAGCCTTTAAGTGAAGCACTGTGCTTCTGTGACCAGAATGAAATGAATATAAATAATATAAGTTTGAAACTAAGAGTTATAGAGAATATATAAAAGGAGGAAACAGGAACATGATGAAAAATCTCCAGTCAGCAGAGTTAAAAACAATGCAAATTAGACATTTAAGTAAACTAGGAACAAAAGATGCCCTGAAAACAGTGTCAGACCAGTGTTTTTAGAGAGAAATTCTGGCCTCTGTGTTGGGTCAGCTCGAATTACACTGCAACAATGATGCAGTCTCAGTGCAGCAGGAGAGAGTAGACTTATTCCACTTAATTGAGAAAAGGCAAAGTGGTCTGTCACAAATGTGCTTTTCCAGCAGTGGGATGATGCAGCTAAGCTCTGTGGTGATGAGGGCACTGGGATAGCTCCCATGCTACCAACACTCTAGTCACTTCTGCTTCACTGCTTCCTTCAGTGAGGGGTTCTAAAGGAGCACATCTGTGTAGTTATTTCAGTCAGGAGCTGATTTTTGTTGTTGCATTGGGTTTGCGCAGCCGAGCTTCGGTAGTGGGGGTGCTTACAGGGGTGGCTTCTGTGAGAAGCTGCCAGAAGCTTCCTCCATGTCCAACAGAACCAATCCCTGGCAGTCCCAAAGATGGCTGTGCTGATGCTCAAGGCAGGGCCAATTAGAAATGGTGGCAATGCCCCTGTCATGTCATTTAGGAAGAAGGAAAAAAAGAAGATATTGTACAATTGTAACTGTGGCAATAGAACAGAGGGGTGAGAACATGCGAGAACAACTCTGCAGAGACCAAGGTCAGCGGAGAAGGAGGGGGAGGAGGTGTATTTCCTCTGTGGCCCCTGGTGAAGACCACGGTGAAGCAGCTGTAATTCTGCAGCCCGTGGAGATCCATGGTGGTGCAGAGATCCACCCACAGTCCATAAAAGAGTGATCCATGTTGCAGCAGTTTGCAGAGATCTGTTGCTTGTGAGATGGACTCATGCTGGAGAATTTCATGGAGAACTGTCTCCTGTGGAAGGGACCCTACATTGGAACAGGGGAAAAATTCCTCTCCATGAGCAGTGGGAGAAACAATGTATGATGACCTGGCCATAATTCCCATTCCCTGTCCTCCTGCACTACTGGGGAAGGCGGTAGAGCTGGGAGGGAGGGAGGAAGGACAGGGGTGGGGGGAAGGTGTTTTTACTTCTCAGTATCCTGCTTGGATTTTGCTAGTAATAAATTCAATTAATATCTCTAATCTGAGCCAGTTTTGCCTGTGATGATGGTATTTGATGAGTGAGTTCTCCTGCTCCTTATCTCAACTCATGAAACTTTTGTTATATTTTCTCTCCCCTGTTCAGCTGTGGAGAGGGGTGGGAGAGAGGCTTTGGTGTCTTGAATCCAGCCAGGGTCAACCCACTACAACTTTCTTGATCTTGCTATTGGGAGCTAAGTATTTAACTTTTGCTAGTTTGTTATCTCTGAAGACTCCCTTGAAGGCTGCATGAAGAGGACCTCTGTAAGATCTTGCATTCTCATCTCACCTATTGCATGCTGGTCAGACAGCTGTTGAAGATCCTTGATCACCTTCCCGGAAAATGGTGGAGAGCCAGAAGCCTAGAAGCTCAAAGATTACTGACCTGCAAACTTCTCAGCACCTGGCTCTTTTGCAATCCAAACTCATGGGAATTTGGAAGGCTACTGATGAGCTAGGAACAGCAAGGGCAACAGAGTCTTCAGTTAAGCATGAACTTCCCCAGAGTCATGATTCTTGGCCTTTCCTTTTCCAAAAGGACTTCTTCATCTCTCAGGGCTTTGACTCTAAAAGAGCATACTCTAAAAGTGAATGTATTGCAAATCCTGTGCAAAAAACTTGTATACACAGGTCCTGATAGCAGCTACAGGAAGAGGTAGCCTTGGAGACTTTTATATTAATGGAGATGACTTAAGCTCTAGCTTCTCTGTTGGGGAGGAGGAGGAGGTAAGAAAAACATCCCAGTCCAGGACAAAAAGAAGTTTTTGGTAGTGTGAGGTGGGAGAAAACATCATATCAGAAGTGTATTAATGCAGATGGGAAAATACAATGGGAATGGTATTCCTAGTCCCACAGACACAGCCACCTATCCATGCTAATGCACTCATCCATTGCCACTATGCCCAAATAATTATTTAGTCAGGCTGGAGCTTGGGGGTCACCCATCAATCAGTATGGCAGCATTAATTGTGTGGGTACAGCAAGGTGTTTACAGAATAACAGGAGAAACAGGAGGTCACAGGGGTTTCCGTAGGATCTGTAGTGAGAAGAAGGCTCTGTCTGGAATTTCTGGACAGGGACTTGGGAACAGGTCTCAAAAGCCATCAGAGTCTGTCATCACACTGTACCTACCAATGTGCTCTTTAGACATACCCTGAGTCCCCCAATCTGTCATTTTGACAGATGTTACACATAAAGAAATGGTAGAAGGACTTCTCCATCCAAAGTAGTTTGGTAGACACAAAGAAAATCAAATAGAAACCAGTTATTTTTTTAATGTCCTTTCTGGTCTGCAAAGAGCACACAGGTTTTAAAATTACTTCATGTAAGCTGTCTGTTCCTTATCATCAATGATGCTGTTTAGGGTTGCCTACAGTTTTGCTTAGTCCAATCTCAAAGTTTTAGTCCCTCAGTCAGTGCGCCTATACTCATCTGTAGGCAACACTTCATGTGATTTGGGAACGCTCAGCACCTTTTCAAGCTAAGTCCTTCCTCTTCTCAGGACTTCTTCCAACCACACAAAGTTAATTGTCACCCCTCTGTGAGCTCCATGCCAGAGGTAAGTTTTCAGCTCAGTTCCTCACAACATGCCTGGACTAAAACTCACAGTACAGTCTTCCGAAAAAGGTGACATCCCAGCTTTGCTGTGACATACTTAATTCTCTTAAAGCCCAGAGCATTTCAGCAATGTTGGACTGGAAAATCAGTGTGGTTCTACACTGCATTGAAGGTCACATATGAATGTTTTTTATGTCAAGGAATCATAGACCTGTGTTTCCAAAAGCAATGTTATTTTGGAAATTTCAGTTTTAAAAGTGTTAAATGATAAGGCTGTAAAGAATTCATTTTCTCTGAAACTACTGAGGATTTGCTGTAGAAATCAGCTCTTACAAAATGAATTAACTTTTTTATTTAAAAAAAAAAAAAAGAAAAGAAGAGGCACTATCTTACTGCTTTCCCTACAGTAATATTTTCCCCAATTTTTAAAATAATTTGATTTTTGGAGAATATCCCTTTTCCTTTCTATCTCTCTCTTGAAACATGGTTTGAACCAGTACTTCAGACACATGTATTTTAAACTATTTACTTTAAATTGTGATTTGCATACTGCCAAGTATTCAAATGTAGTTGTAATTATGTTGGTTGGGAGTGACAAACATCAGGAGACGATCTATCAAGCTAATTTATCTCCCTATCTGTATCAGTATCAATCCACTCACTGTTCTTTTACAGTATTCGAGATAATATGGTATTTACAGTGCTATGTGTTTGCCAGATGCATGTTAATTAAGCAAGAGAGGATTTAAATGTGTCTTTGGCTGGTTTCTTCATTCAGCTGTCTTGAGAAATACTCAAAAGTAATTTCCATTAACTGCTGTGCTATTTACTGGTGAGGACAGAAATGGTCATTAGTGACTCCCTGCTGCTGAATGCAGCCCTCCACTTCATCATAATTCTTGGGGAAGGTTTGCTTCAATGCTAAAAGAAACTCTGTATATCATTGTTCCAAACCTGCTGCCCTGTCGCAAATGCCAGCATAGACTGATATTTATTTTTAAGCTAGAATGTAAGTTTTCACAGCTGAAGCAAAATCTATGCATTAGCAAAGGGAACACATTTTCTGACAAACTTCAGGTGAAAGGAAAAAGAGCAGTCATGAGTAGAATTAATCTGGTATTCTCATAAAAACCTAGGCTTGGGTCTTCAACATCTTAAACCAAGAAAAGGTTTTGGAAGATTTCTTTTACACCTTTTCTCTTTCCTTCTTTGTGCCAATGTGATGTGCAAAACTGTCTGGAACAGGATAGGGGTGGTGTCACTGCCACTTAAACACAGGCAAATGGCTTATTGCTTACTCACGCCCTGTGCCATTCCATGCTGTAGCCTCCCTAGGGTTGAATTTATTTAACAAATCATTTCAGGATGTACAGAACTTACTTGGTAGGCCATTCTGTGTCATATTTTCACAGAGATGAACTACTCTTGAAGAGCTTCTCCATTCCATAGGACAAAAATGGACTTTTCTTTAACAGCAGATGACTACTGTACATGTTCTTGTCCCACCCAGCTATTCCACAACCAGTATATTTACTGCACAACCAGTATATTTATTGTGGAATTTGGGAGAAAATGTCACATGGCATTATTTTTATAATTCCCATATTTTTCTCTCACTGTATCTCAAGGTTGTAGCAGAATAGAATCTTGTTGCCCATCAACATTGTGATAGAAAAAGCAGTAAGTGGCTGTTGGTGTGTTGTTTTGGTTTTTTTTTTCCTCTGGTATTTTTCCTTTCCCCACAGCATTCTGACTGTTTAGGAATGTGATAAACCTTATCTTGCTGGGAAGTAACTAGATGATAATTCTTTTGTGGGAGTTCAGCCTTACCAAGACATTCTATGTGAATACACACAAAGCATCAGTTTTCAAATATCTTAATTAAAGGGCTCAAAACCATCAATAGATCAACCCATGGAAATTCACGGTATGGTAAAAAAAACATTACAAGCTATTTCCATGAATCACTGCATTTTTGGCAATTTCATGTGCTTAATCACTATGAAGAGCTGTCTCTTTTAGGTATACCATCTTGCAAAGGTACCAAATGATCTTTCACTGCATTCAAAATTCCTTGTTAGTCTTTGAAATAGACTCTCCTCTCCAAAAGAGCCTATGAAATATCCCTTTAATTATACAGGCACCTAAGCCTACCCATAAATTGATGCTAACATGCATATCAAAGATTTTCTACAGAACCATACAATGCCAGAAGCACTTTTCTGTTTCATAAAAATCTTAATGAAGCTTAAAAGAGCAACTTCTAACATCTTTACTTAGAGATACAGAACCTTGTAGTTTTTTTTTAATAAATATGCTCACTGATTTCTTTAATTACATGCAATAAAGTGTACAGGTTTATATACACATCAAATGAATAAAGTGATGTTATCTAGACAAATGATGTTCTCATGCATGGAAATATCTATTAAATGGGAATGAGGACTTTGCTGACTACATGAACTCTGACAGCTTTTAGAGGAACAGTATGATTTATAACTTACAAGTAAGCTATCCTCTCCAGCAAGAAACTGCCTCTCATTTCTTTCTAATTTGGGGAAATTATCATCATTTTTCAGCAATTTAGGTTAGGGAGTACTGGTCAGGTATGGGTTACAGACAACAAAAAATTGAGGAAAATTCCATTTCATACCAACACAATTGTGACCAGTGGGGAGGCTTGCGGTTTGCAATATTAAAGGAAATGCACAGTCTTTGCAAGTATAGGGTCTTACTTATTTCCTTTCTTTGAGGAGTGATAATGCAGTAAATCATACACCTATGAAGTTTTATTAAATATTTATCATAAAGACTTACCAGCCTTATTAGTTTCAGCTCTGACAGCAGAAGAGCTTTCACAAAATGGAATGTGATTTCTATTTTCCACTTCTCAGCCTTTGACTACAATGCATTAAGACAATACAGTGACTTATTTTTCCAGATGTGTTTTTCTTTCTTTGAGCATAATTTTCTCCCTGGTTTTGTTTAATTTTACACTTGACTGAGGTGTATAAACTGAAGAAGCTGAGGTAATTTCAGGAAAATACATATGTGGGTTACAAAATGCTTGAATCATCATTTTGAAAAAAAAAAACCCAGTTGCAGCAATAACATAATTATCTGGAATCTGAACACAATGTGCTTAAGAAAATCCATGATTCGTAGCAGTGGCACAGGAGTGGTAAAAGAAGCACTACTCCCAGCTTAGATCTGGTCATGGACTGGATATATGTGCTCCATTTCTAACTTGACCTCAAGCTTTCTGACTCATGTCAGGACTCAAGCAAGGCCATCTAGAGCTGGTTTCCCAGGACTGTGTCCAGATGGCTTTGCTTTGTTTTCATCTGTTTCAGTTTGTGCCTTACATCCTGGAACAAGGCAGGGGGACCTTGAGGACAGTTGGACCTCATCCTGCATTCAAAAGTGAAAATCCAAATGAAGAAAAAGCCCTTGAACATGCCTCACGTTGCAATTATGCTAAATATGAAGAGATCAATGAGTCATAACTGGAGTTTGGATTGCCTTTATGATGCAGATAGTCAGTTTTAGGATAGGATATTTTAGGTCAACATCCTAGTTATGTACTGCTTTGTGCAATGGGAGACCTGCTCCCTGCCTGGATCTGTCCATCTTCCTCCAGCAACCTAACAAGATTTCAGGCTTTTTTTCAATTTTGCTCTGCACTTCAATGCTTCTGACTTGAGACTACTGCAAGTTCCCCAAACCAGTGTGGTAATCCCAGGTTTGCTAAGGTATAAACTCCATCCTGTAGCAGCAATATAGGATGGAAGATTTAGACTAGCACCAGGTAGATGATATGCATGTGCACCTTCTCTCCCACCTTGGTATCATCCTGGCATTGACTCCTTCTGTGGTGGCCATAGGTTTGAAGCTTGATTTCAGATTGCATGAAGAAATATTTTGTGTTGTTTTGAATTCTTCCTAGATTTTGCTCTCCTGCTATTTATAAAACCCTATTCCAGATTAAAACATTTGTCTGCAAAACACCTGGAAAGCAGCATTAAAGGTATTTACCACCAATTCTGTAAAAGAAAATAATTCTCTGAATAAGATGGTCTGTCTTGACAAAGACTTTATGCTATTTCCTACACACCAAAGTAGCTATAAATGTTCTATCTTTTAAGATCCTCTTTCTCAATCTTCACCCTTTGGAAGAAATCTGGCATGATATGCAGGAGGGGAGAAGCAGCCCTGCTAGTGTCCATGGACCCAAGAAAGGCAGCTAGGTAAAGCTACTGATGTGAAGGTGACAGAAGCTGTGAGAGTTTCTCTTGCAATGACCTTGATCATCTATCTGCTGGTCTTGATTTGTGCTTTTGACTTCCCAGCCCCATGCCACCTCCTTGAGCTTTGTACACCTCAAAGCAGGAACACTCCTACCCTAATTTTAGCAATTATCCAGTGACTCCTAAGCCTATGGCAAAGACCACCAGTCTGTATCAAACCAACTCAGGATCAAAGGTCTTGAGCTGCTTTATTGCCAAAAAAACCCCAAACAAAACAAACCAAAACCCAACCAAACCAAAACCAAAAAATAGAAGTCCATTAAAAAACAAACAAAAAAACAAAACCAACTAAACAAAACCAACTAACCAAACAAACAAAAAACCCCAACAAAACCAAAACAAACAACAACAACAAAAAACAACCAACCAAAAAAAACCCTACAAAAACCCAACTAAAAAACAAACAAAAATGCTGCTGTATAAAAACATTAGAGGTCTTGTGTGATATCTTGCTTGTAACAAACTCAGGCATAGGCTAAGGGATCATCTCTTTTTATTACAGGAAGACATATTAAGTTTCCCTTGTACAACAAAAATCTGTATCTTTGAGAATTCTTTTACCCATGCATCCAAAAAAAAAAAAAAAAATCACTTAGTGCGGTAATTCTCCTTCCCTAAGTCTTTAATTTCACTTCCTTACCTTCTATTACCAATGGCTTTTCCTTCAGTTGGGAAGTAAATGTTTCTGACAGCTCATTAATTGGTCTCCTGTATTGCAGCTAGGAATAAGAAATGTCCCATTTGCTTTCAACTTGTGTTGCTCTCGTGGAATTTATTTGTGAAGCCTCTCTTTGAGGTTTTCATGCCTTTCTAGCTAAACCCTCCATTCCTTTAATGTTTCGGATTTTCTGTCATGTCCAGACTGCAAATGATCCACAAATTAAAGGCTTGTATTACATTGCTTGTTTTGATTGGTAAATTCTATTTGCTTTAATCATAGCTTAATTCTGTGTCTCCTCTTTTCAAGATCTGTTCTCTTATTCAATATACAGGTATTCAAAATCGGAAGTCTAGCTCTTCAGTCTTATATCAGTCAGAAACTCCTCTATGTTTTTCCTTTTTTTACAGAATCTCTGCTAAAATGCATCTTTCTCTATATGTATTCATATATTTTCAGATGAAACACAATACTCCTCAGGTTTCTGCAATATAGTTTCATAGTCAGCCTCTCTTTCTGGGATAGCTAAAAACTGAAAAAAATTTGCTGGTTCAGAATCTGCTATTATGGGAAGTAGATCTACCTCCACCTGCCTACCTGCCTTCTACTACTGGTGGGCACTTTTTAAAATCCTCTTTTATCTCTGACACCATGTGCTGTCCCTCCTGAGCCAAGGATTTTAACAAAGCAATGTTTCCAATCACATCCAAATTCCAAAAAATCATCACATTATATTATGAGTTCTGGCATAAAACAAGAACACATTGACCAATTAACACCAGAAACTTCTAAGGCTTGCTTACGAGCTCTGTAGTAGTACATCTCCTGCATTTTTACTCCTTTATTTTTTTTCCCTGAGACTATTCTGAATTGGTCACTATGCTGTTTGGTGTTGGTGGTATTTTTAAGGTAGTAAAATAGCTTCACCTCAAATATTACTCTCTCTACTGACACCGCTAATACATTTCCTATGGGAAAGGAAAGGCATGGAAACTTCACAGAAAAATTGTGTCTTAAGAAAACCTTCAAATAAGTTTGTCTCTATTGCTTCCTCATGACTACCCCCTTCCCCCCACCTTCCTGCAATAGCTTTAGTATATATATTCAGAAAACTCAAAAAGGGGTTTTCCAGATAAGAAATTGTCACACTGCAATTCAAGTCTGAGGTGTTGCATGTTCTCAGAAGCTTTTGATGTCTTCCCACTACTGACTTTCCCAAAGAAAGGAGATGGATAAAATCTCTTTTTTATTACCCCAGACAGAGCAAGGGAAAAGAATAGCCCTACTGTTTGTTGAGAAAGGACTAAAGGCAAGCCAGAATGGTGATTCCATTTTCAAAGTTTTATCAAATTTTGTAGATTAAATGCTGATTATGGTTTAACTTTACCTGCAGTAATTTTGAGACTGTTTTGAGCTTCCTGCTTGTTATCATCTCTGAATCTGGACGTCAAAATCTGAAAGGGCATACTCAGTAACCCTAGTACAATTTAAGGTAAGAGGAGTAGGAGCCATTCCAGACTATTCAGAAGTTTGCACAAGTGTACTGTGCCAACCTGAATTCCCTTGCTCACTACTAAACTTAATCTTTAGACCCCTCTTCAGCAGCAGAGGAGGGATCTGCCCCTCGCTGACCCTCACTGTGAGGCAATGCCGTACTGTCAGAAGCTGCTACAACCAAGTAATCTGCAGGTGGGAAAGTTCACCTCACCAAAGAGAAAATGCATTTAAACTGTTTACACTAACCCAGCTGATCTTGCCTGAAGCAAACTGGGAGCATTCACCATTGCTGCTGGTGGCTGTGGCTCCCACCCCATCCCCTGGCACCCCGAGACCGGAGAGGTCCCAGCTTCAGGGCAATGGTGAAATAAGTCTAGGACATGGTTGGAACATTATTTGTGCAAATGAGACTCTTAAAAGCACTCCTAAATGACACAGGACCATCCCTGTCTCAAGAGACACTGGACTTCTGATTCATCTGCCTGAGGCATGTTTGTGCTCAGGAGTAACCAAACAATTGGTTCTGAGTGCCAGTAAAAAACCCTCGGAAGAAGGTCAGATTGGTAAATAAAGGTTCTTGTAGAATGGGGCTCAGGATTAAAATATTCTTGAAATATTGATAGAATTTGATACATCAAATGGAAAACATAAACTAGTTCCATTGCTGGTTGAAGCAAAAATGCAGAAGAATCAAACTATTCACAGGAGTCTGCTTCTTCCTAGCTGACATAATCAAATAATACAAATGAATACATGCACTAATTCCATTAATTTGGCAAATTCCCTGCTCAACACTCAATATATAACAATTTCAAATAATAAATATAATTTCCTCTTATTAAAATTAAAGTAACTTGAGTATGTGCCTTCCTTTTCCATACTAAAGGACTGCATCCTGTGTGAGCTTGTTATCACATACCAGAAATAGTAACACACCTTCTACATGCCAGTTAAAAAAAAAAAAAAAAAAAAAAAAAAGGCATGTTTTTTCCTAACTTTTACATTAGACTTGATTTAAACTCTCTAGGTCAGCTCCATAAATCTGATGCTTCATGCATTATTTTCTGAAGGGAGAAATTAATTGTGAAAACTGAGATTATCAAATCTGTCAGATCATGCATGAATTTAAATATGAAAGTGAGACTAAATTGGATTATGGGTCAGATTTATAAGCATAGGGTGAACTACACTTAATACAGTTGAATTTACTCTGATTAATTCACAGATAGCTTTCTCATTCCAAATACAGTCAGAAGTTACTGTCCACAATATAAGTATGCAGCAATTGAGTAATATGTATGTTCCATTGAAATATTTTTTATTCTGTTTCATATTTTCACTTCACTTGTCCTGATAAGTAACATTTTCATTCATGCTGTGGTTCAATTATTTTGAAGCAGGGTATGAAATCCAGTGCAAAAAGAATCAGAGTTAGGGCTGTTGTAAAAGATTTGATAAGTTTTCTACTTTTGCCCTATATTCCGTTTATTAATTGAATTTAGACCATGAAACATCAAAAAGGTAAAACTGTGATATATCGAAGGATTGTCAGATATTTTAAAACAACAAAGTAATAAGAATTTACATTTGTCGTAAAATACACTTCTGAATGTGGAAGTGTAAAATGATATTGCATTTGATTCTCATTTTGTGAAATTGCTCATCAGCCCAAGGTTGACAAGGACAATGAGAACTGTGCCTAAATCTGTGATTAGGAAGCAAGAGGAAAATGACAGCAAGAATATCTGAGTTGACAGAAAAATATCAGAAGAACTGATAATGAAAGGGCTGAAGATGCATGAAATTGGAAGTGGGATCATTACGGTAAAAGAAGCATTTTTGACATGGTTTGAAAAAACACTAGACACAACTAATGATGATCTGATCTAAACTCTCCTGGTGTAAAACTACACTCACATCACTGCAAATTCAAATTCTGATTTGCTGTAAGTCAGTAGCCCTTTCCTAATAAAGTCAACAGTGAGCCAAATACATGCCTAAGGAAAGAGAGCAAAATAGAGTCAGCTGATGCCACTTTGGCGATAGGAAATTCTTGGCACAGGTCAGGGCACAGACAGAAGTTGGAAAACAGAAAGAAGCAAAAGGGAAAAACAACCATTTTCATACAAAATCCTACAGACACCCATGGAGAGCAGAGATACTTTCCTCAGAGCAGAATAAGATGTAACAGTAAAAATGAAGCCAACTTGAAAGAGAGAACAAAGAGATGAAATATAATGACTTAGTAAGATCTTCTTTTCCCTTTTTGGCACAGTCATAAGGGCAAAGCTCCAGCTGCCACCAAAATAGGTAGAATAAACACATTTACTTGAGCTTTTTCCCTTATTTCCATAGAAGTGTTATTATTCTGTAACTGCATTATGCTTATGGGAACTCCAATTTTCCTCCTTACTCTTTTGTTCCATCCTTTCATTTCTCCTCCCAGTTCTCACACATCTTAGGTTGATTTTGTTTCCTTTTTCTCTAGTTTGTATCACCTGTCCCCTCCATCCTACTCTTTTTCTTATTTCTAAACTGGCTTATCGTGACACACTTAGTTTCCATCTCCTCTCTTTTTCTGTGACCCCTCCTGTCAGCATAAAAACACAGCAAGAAGCGAGCAGAGGTAATTCCCTTATTCCTTTCACCATCACTTCACCAACACCTCTTGGCTTTGAATTCATAAATAAGCCTTACTGGCACTAACCAACCTTATTGGGGGCCTTGACTCACACCTCTGCCCATGGACACACAGCCTTTTTTAAGATCTTAATCTCTTTTCTGGCTATGCTGTAGGAGCTCTAGTCTTGGGCTCAGCCACATTATGCCTGGCCAGGCGTGGTTCGGATCTGCAGTCTGAATTTCCAGCTTAATCTCAGACCTCCTCTGTCATGATGGACATGATCAGAAGTCACTGGACTTGATTTTGTCCCTGACTTGTGGATTGATTTCACAGAAACTTGTCTGATGATCTGGATTTTCACTTGAACCTGACAATGAATTCTAGTCTTGTTTTTTTCAACTTACTTGGCTGTTGTGGGATGAGGTCCAGAGTAGAGCCATGAAGATTACAGGGCTGGAGTATCTGTTTTATGAGGAGGAAATGCTGAGGCTGGGTCTGATTAGTCTGGGGAAGAGATGACTTGAGAAGAGATCCTGTCAATACACACAAATACCTTAAGAGCAGTTGTCAAGAGTACGGGGCCAGACTTTCTTTCAGTGATGCACAATGACAGGACAAGGGGCAATGGCACAAACTGAAATACAGGAAGTTCCATCTGAATACAAATAAAGTCTACTGTGATGGTGAAAGAGCACTGGAACAGGCTGCCCAGAGAAGCTGTGAGGTCTCATTCTCTGGAGATATTCAAAACCTGTCTGGATGTGATCCTATGGAACCTGTTCTAGGTGAACCTGCAGGGCTTGGACTAGGTCATCTCTAGAAGCCTCTACCAACACCAACCATGTTGTGATTGATTCTGTGATTCTGAGTGATTAATATCCTTGGGATGCAAAAATTTTAGAAGCTCACTGGAATTTAAAAGAAATCAGCTTTTTCCTTAAGAAAATCCTGCTGGTATTTTTTTACATGCACAATGTCAGAAGAGGGAAACTTCATGTCTTTCTGTCACAAGCATCAGAGACAAAGAAAACAAGACTAAAAAGACAAAACCTGTGTGTCTGTGAGTGGAGCAGGAGTCTTCTGTATGTTGCTGCTCTATTTTATTGGCTTGATTTTGCCAGTGGTGTCCTGTCGCACGTGCTATGAACTACTGCACATGCACTGTAAAGTCAAGCAATCTCATTCTTACTGTTCACAGCATATTTGCTATAAGTACTTGAGATGAGTTGTAATCTCTGACTCACTGAATATGATGGGAAAGACAGATTTGACAAATGAAGAGCAAGCTTCAACTTTTTTTCTGACAAATGAAGAACATGGACTGACAGCCAAATGAGAAATCCATTCTAGTCTCCTTTTAAAATGAATGAACCTGTCAGTAATCTTCTTGGTCAGATAAGAATTACCAATAAGTCTGAACAGATAGCCTACCAAAGTTTAATAAATAAGCTAATAGTATGGGGGAAGATCTAGTGTCATTCTGATCTACTGGAAAGAGCTTGTAGAGGTCAGCCTCGTATTTATGGTGCCAGGTGCCAAAACAAGCAGCTTGCTCTCATGCTCATGGGCAAACAGGGTGTGGTGCATTAGTCAGGGCATGGTGTGGCACTTCTCACAGTCAGGGCAAGCAGGGCATGCTCTGGGGCAATGCAGCTCAGGCAGTCAGTTCAGGTGGCGACCACTGCACTTGCCAAGAGCACTCAGGTAAGGTGTCCACTTGGAAGGGAGAAAAGCCATTTACACTTACCAGAAAGGATGTGGTGACCCATTAAGGGCTCCAAAAAACCATGCAGCCATTCAGGGTCAGGCTGTAGGGAGTGCCTGAGCCTTTCACTGGACTGTAGCAGAGATACCTGCTGTGTCAAATATGACCAGGTGGATAACCTACTCAGCCTGGTATCAGAGTTACAGGATGAGGTAGAAATGTTAAGGAATATTAGAGAATCAAAAAGGGAGATAGACCAGTGGAATCAAGCTCTGGCTTCCCTGAGACAGAAGCAGACATCAGAAACAATTCAAGATCAAGGGGATACTCTATTCATCCCTCAGCAAGGAGAAGGTAGCAGTTGTAAAGAAAGGAGTGCATGGAAGGTAGTCCATGTTCGCTCTGTTTGGCAAGTGAAATCCGTCTTTGCCCACCTCACTCCCAAGTGCCTCAGCATAAAAGGTTTTGTGTGTGGAAGGCCAGCCAAAGGATGAAGGTCCAGTTGCACTAAAGGGGTCACTACAATCAGAAGGTTAACCCGCCCCATTACAGCCACTACCAAGAGTAAGAAAAAGTGGGTAATAGTTGTAGGCAATTCCCTTCTAAGGGGAACAGAGGGCTCAATATGCTGACCAGGCCCAACTCACTGGGGAGTCATGTGCCTCCCTGAGGCTGGGGTTAAGGACATCACCAAGAAACTTCCCAGCCTGGTGCAGCTCTCAGACTGAACCCATGAGTGATCTGCCCCACAGGGGATGATGAAGTGGCAACACACAGTCCAAGAACAATCAAAAGAGGACTTCAGGGCCTTGGAACTCTTGGTAAGGGAATCTGGGCCACAGGTTATTTTCTCCTCTAGCCTTCCAGTTGCAGGCAGCAACACTGGAAGCAACAGATGGACAGAGTCTATTAATACACGGCTCCACAGCTGTTGCCACTACCAAAATTGTGGGTTTTGACAATGGAACAGCCTAGTCAGCACTGAGCATGCTGGCATCTGAAGGGACTCACCTTTTTCAGTGGAGAGTCTTTGCTCCACAACTAGTGGGGCTCATTGGCAGATCTTTAAATAAGATTTAATGGGAGAGGGGAGCAGCACCATGCTTGTCCCTGGAAAGCTCTGGGATGGAAGGACAGGGCGCTAGCAGGGCCAGGTTGGATGGGGCTCTGAGCTACGTGGTCTAGTGAAAGTTATCCCTGCCCATGGCAGGAGGGCTGGAACTCAATGACCTTTAAGGTTCCTCCCAAACAAAGTCATTCTTGATTCTATGACTCACTTTCTAAAATGCAATTTTAATTTCAGAGATCGTCGAAGTGGAGTGTAATTTTGAGAATTTGTTGATTGTTTTCTGGAAGAAGCATGTTCGGTGGTAAGAAACAAATCACTTTGCATTGCTTCTGGCAAGTTTGTGACATACCTGTTGAAACATAAAAAGTGAACAGGAGTAATAGGACTTTCACAAAAGTCCAATAGTCCTGGTCTGTGTGACATCCTTGGAAGGATGCAGGAAATAGACTGCATACTGTTAACTCAATAGTAAAAAGCAATTAATTGGTGGGAGTATAGGGGATGGAAGTGCTCATCACCATAATTTAGATACACATATTTACCAATTTATCCTAGAAAGGACTGACATGGCTGCAGTATAAATGAATACTGAAATTTTAGGTATGACAACCCTCCACAAAACCCCTTACAAGCCAAAGTATCACAAGTAATCCTTAATACTTTAAGCAGTTTTGACAGGAAGCAGACAGTTAAATACAGCTGTGACTCTGGACTAGTGATCACAATAGGCATTTTCTCTGATAGAGAGTAGAAACTTTCATATTAATAGAGAACTTAAGATAACAGCTACTTCTCTACTGAAGGAGAAGGGATTTCCCTCCATAACTCCATCATTTGTCTGCTTGGTTTCCAGCTCAATTGCTCTGCCTCAGTCTGGAACAAATGATTTGCTCACAAGTGCACATTATTAGCCTGGTTTATGTTAATTCAAATTGGTATGTAAAATTGTATCCAGATCTATCACAATGCTAATAATTTTAGAGCAAAAATATGATAATGCATGTCATATTTCTATTAATATGTAGTTAGATATTTTAAATTGCTGTCACTTGCATCAAACCGCAATCAGATATCAAACAACTCATTCAACACTACACATTATTAGAAATGTTTAGCATTTTAAAGACATACAGGGTAGAATAATAGTAACATTTTAAAAGAAGCCTTTGATGATAATTGGCAAAATGCATAAAACTTTTAACAAAACAATCAATAAGGTATAAGATCATAAGAATATTCAGGCTGGTCATCTAGTCAGAAGTGTTTCATTTCAGTGCTGTTTCCTATTTTTTTTCCCCTTCAATTCAAAAGCCTGTTTTCTTTTATTTCCTGGTCCCATTTTTAGAATTCTAACATTGCTTGCTTGTTAAATATCTTGTTTCACAAGTGCAGTAAATCTTACAAATAAAACCGATGGAACACATGCTTCTATCATGTTGTACAAGAGAAAATAAAGTCACAAGGCTACACCCCTTACACAATAATAGGTAATGGGGAGGTCATTTCTTAAAGGACATAGTCTAAAGTAATTGGCACATCTATGACCTCTGGGGACTTCCCAATCATCTTCAAGCACTACTGCTTGCACATCCATACTAAATTTGAGAGGGTACATTAAATGAAGGTTTTGACATGCTCTGTGAAAAGTTCCCAAGAATGTCCATAACCTGTGAAGTGGTTATCACACCCAGGCATGACTGATAGACCTTACCACGCTCAGGATGAAGCAGACAAAAGCCTAGACATCAGGGACAGTCAGAGAATCCCAAATTCTATAAATAAATAAATAGATATAGATATAAATAAATAATAAATATATATTTATTATTTCAATAATTAATAAATATAGATAGATATTTATCAATAAATATAGATATTTCAATTTGCATGAGATAATATTATTTTTAAAAATTTACTTATTGCCCTGAATAACTTACACTGATAAAAGTGTAACATACACTGATAAAAAAAAAAGCATCTGCATATACCAATAGCCAGAAAAAAAGGCATCATGCCTCTTTCAGACATATCACTAACAAGCATCATTCACTTGATGCTTGGTGATTTAGAAAGAATTTTTTTATTACATCCCTACCCATACAAAGACAAAGGGAGAGAGAAGAGAAAGAGGAGAGGAGAGGAGAGGAGAGGAGAGGAGAGGAGAGGAGAGGAGAGGAGAGGAGAGGAGAGGAGAGGAGAAAGGAGAGAAGGGAGAGAAAATATTTCACTTGGAAGGGACCTACAATGACCACTATTCCAACTGCCTGACCAGTTGAGGGATGACCAAAAGTTAAAGCACATTATAAAGGGCATTGTCAAAATACCACTTAAACACTGACAAGCTTGGAGCATCAACCACATCTACAGGAAGCCTGTTCCAGGGTTTGACCACCCTCCCAGTAGAGAACGCTTCCTACTGTCCAGTCAAAACCTCCCTTGACACAGTTTTGAACCATTCCCGTGTGCCCTGTCACTGGGTACCCAGGAGAAGACCTGAGCACCTCCCTTCCCATGTCCCTTCCTCAGGAAGCTGTAGGGAGCAATGAGGTTGCCCCTCAGCCTTCTTTTCTGCAAACTAAACAAACATGAAATCCTCAGCTGATCCTCACAGGACATGTGTTCCTGCTCCTTCACCAGCTTTGCTGCTCTCCTTTGGATGCATTCAAGGACCTTCACATCCTTCTTAAATGGTGGAGCCTAGAATCACACATAGTAGTCAAGGTTCACCAGCACCAAAGGTTGACCTCATGGCATCAGCATGGTTTTGAGGGAACAGTACTAATCAGCAGTGGAGATCTGCAGACATCTACAACAGGTTGAATGGAAACAAGGTGCTTTTTGCCTGGGTGTACCTTGCAGAAGATAAAATTTCTGCTAATGGGTACGACTGACTGACAAGGGGTCATGGTGGACTGGTTCATACCTCTCAGCAGTATAAGGACATCAAATGCAGTACCCAAACTGAAGTTTTTATCTCTCTACTTTGCTCCTCTGTCAGTGTAGGTGATTTGTGTATTTCAAAATGAACAAAACACAAAGTTTGTCTTCCTCTGGACAGCATGAACGAAAATCAGAGGAAAGCTGCCTGGCATTAACTGTTTGCAGCAACAGTGATGCCCTGAAGCAATATAATGACCTGTAAGGAATGATTTTGCATCAAATTAGATGTTCTGTCTAGTTTTCTCAGAAACCATTCCAACTACCTTTGGGTTATTTGAGCAATGCAGACAATTATCTATAATGCAGATATATTGTCTTCTGGAAAAAGAATTTCTACAAGAGCTCTACAGGTAATAAAAATCTCTGATTTTAACCCTTGTCATGATTTCCATCCACTTAAAAATATGTTTAAGCTGTAAAACTGTTTCCCAGCATGCAAAAGACTTGAGTATCGAGTTATGCTTGCAAATCAGACATTAAATATGCAGATCCTGTGACATGGAAATGGGAACATACATTTCAAAAAGACATGCTGGCATTGAAACATTTTCTATTTGGGTGTTCCTGAACACCACCAGTGTGTCTGTGCTTTTCATCATTTAACTATAAAGTCATTCATCAAAAGTGACTTTTTGGTTTTTTGGGTTCTTTTAATTTTGTTATGGCTTTGGTTTTGTTTTTAACTGAAAAAAAAATAATAGCTCTGTGCAAATTTGGGAAAGTCAATAGGGACACAGAGTTATAATTGACAGTAAGTACTACCCTGATATTACTGGGCACAGAGCAGCTCAGGGAGCTGGTAATGGTCAGAGCCTCGCACTGCATACTGAATGGACCTGTGGTTTACAGTAAATATGCTTTTGTTACAGTGCAAGATGATTCATAAATATTAAAAGATAATGAGAGTTCATGTAAATACATGCTAACTGAGATGCACTTTCTTGAAAATGAACTGAAATTAAAAGAAAATATTTACTAACATAATAATAAAACATTACCCTCACTTTAATGTATGAAATGTTTCCCCAACTTAGTTACTGCACAAAGTAGCACAAAGTTTATTTCCAATGTCTTTACTCCCCTTAGCGTGGCTGTGAATAATTTTGTACATATTTGATTTTTTTAAAAAAGAAAGACATCTTCCAAACCCTGTAAACTCTTGGGTTCATCCTTTATACTGCTGACCAATTTGGTTCAAGAGGAAACTGGAGAAGAAGTGGGCAGAAATTAAGCCTGTGTCAAGACAGAAGAGGATCTCCTTCCTCTGATTCCTGTGAGAAGCTCACTAAAGGACCGACATGCTCTTATTTTATTTCTGCTTCCCATGAGAGATTTGGAAAGTTTATTATTCCTGCAGTTCCTTCTTCCTCTAAACCCACAGGAAGCACTTTATCTGAAGGGAAAAAAAAAGAATTAAAATATAGGATTAAAATAAAATTGTTGTTTAGTTCTGAGAAGGTATCTTTTTCTATTTAATTTAGCAAGGATGTTCTGGTTCTAACCAACACTTGAATTCAAAATATTTGACCCCCTTCTCCATTTCAGCTGAGAGTGACTGGCAAGCCAGAGCACAGTGGTAACTATTGTATCCCTGAGAGCCCTTGTGGGAGCGCTCCAAAGGCACCTGTGAGGCCAGAGCCACGCTGAATGGCAAATAAAACTAGGCACTCCACATCCCTTGCCTACGACACTGATGGTTTGGTACTCAGTGGTTTGGGCACCATGACCTGTTTGTCTAGGCTGCCTGCAGACCTCCCATGGGCAGCTGGTTCACATAACATCCTCTCAGTGGGTACCGAGGCCAGTGTTCAGGAGCAACCATTTCATACCCCAGTACCTCCACAACAGTCATTCAGACAGCTTTATCTACTGCCAGCTATCAACAAATGACACTACTGTGAGTAAGCATCTTCCTTAGCATCAGTTTACATCCTGGAACACAATCCTTTACTATTTACTACATCTATTTACTATATGTACTTCTGGAGTAACTATGTACACTTACAGAGCTTACACGCTGGAGGAAATCTTCCACTATTTATTATATATGCTTATCTCAATGTAACAGTGGTGCTGAAGCACAGCTTGTATATCAGTTGCAAGTTGTGGATCCAACAGCTTGGCCTGCATTTGCTCTCATCATTTATGGGACAATGCCAATTCAAAATCACAAGTCATAAACAGACATATTTACTTGCAGTTGTTAATAGCACTGTAGATTATAGTACTTTTTAAAGCTCATTCATTTCTCTGCACTTAAATTCCTTATTTTTTTTCTTTTTTGTTCTTTTTTACTTCTTTCAATCTAGACAGTGAAAATGTAAAAAGGTGTCCAAAGTTTTTATATTTCTCTGCTTAAAAACAACTTTAACAGTATTTATTTTTAGTTGCAATGTATTCCTGTGGGTGTTAAGTCGGGTAAAAGCTTCCTTCAGTAACATGTAAATGTTTGCTGGATTTTGTCAGCTGTTTGAGATAAACGTGACCCTCCGATGGTCCTCATCAGCAAAATGCTGCGAAGTGGCTTCCATTTGGACCGGGAAGGAACATCATCTGCTGGCGCCGCTCTCTGCGAGTTACGCGTCTATTAAAGGCAAGGCTGAACGTAGTTTTACTACTTTTGATACGAATAAGCGCAGTTCTCAGCCTCCCGGCTTGTTACTGATGCTCTTCCCGACGACACCGTGCGACGTTGATGTGCCGCTGATAAGCAGCGTTCAGCTGTCAAAGCGCTGGCCGCCTTTCAGCACGCCCAACTTTCGCTTCCCAGCCCCGAGCTCCCTTTCTCCCGCGGGTGCCCCGGGAGGTGTGGGGCAGGAGCGGGGCACCGCACCCCGGAGGGCGAGCCCTGGTCCCGCCCGGACACCGGGGGCAAGGACCGCGATTCCCCCAGCCCCGCACGGGCTCTTCTCCCCGCGCAGCCGCTCGGCTCCGCGTCCCCGTCCGCGCAAGGCAGCGCGCAGAGCTCGCCGCCCCGCCGCCGTCCCGGCCGCCCCGGAGCCCCGGCCCGCAGCGCTGGGCGGCGGGGGGCGCCCGCGGGCGGCGGCGGCGGGAGCGCGGGCGCGGGGGTGGCCGAGGAGCGGCGGCGGCGTGAACGCGGCTGCAGAGCCCCAGCGAGCCGCGGGAGCGGGAGCGCCGCGCCCGCCGCAGCCGCCGGAGCCGGGCGAGGAGCGAGCGCGGCCGCCCGGAGCCGCCGGGAGCAGGCTCGGGCCGCGGCAGCCCGCGGGGAGGCAGCGAGGGGCTCCGAGCCGAAAGCGCGAACAACCCCCACACCCCCGCCCCGCCGCCTCCGCCCTCCCCCAGCGAAGAGAAACAAAACACAACCCCGGCACCGCCACGCTCTCCCTCCTGCTCCTCTCGGCATTTGGTGGTTGTTTTTTTTTTTTTAATTTTTTTTTCTTTTTAATTTTTTTTTCTTGGGGATTCTCCTCTCTCCTGCCAGACTGACTTACACGTTCTTGATAATTTCTCTTCCCCTCATTTTTTTATACTCCCTGCTTCCAAACCCTGTGTCTGTGTGTTTCAATACTATCACAACCTCTGCTAAAAATAGATCTTTTTATACCCTTCCTCCTCTCTGACCCCATCCAACACCCCTTGTTAAGGTGAGTTGTGTCTTTTCATCACTTTTTTCCTTGTGTGTTGTTTTTTTTGTTTTGGTTGTTTTTTTGGTATTTTGTTTTTGTTGGTTTTTTTTCCCCCCCATTTAGGGCAGGTTTTAGGGAGGAGGGGATGTGGATGAGAGAATTTCATGGGGAGTCAGGCATGTTTGCAAAGCCTTATTTTGCCTTCTGCAGCCTCAGCATCATTCCGGACTGCTCCCTTTTATCCCAAGGATGTAGCTAGCTGATGAAAGTGGGGAACTACTCTTCCTTAGCGCTGCATGCTTGGGAGCCACAGCAACAGCAGGAAAAAAACAAGCTTCTCTTTTTTCCTTCGTCCTCCCCCCCACTCCCCCCTCATTCCCTCCTCCTTTCTGTGTCCTTTTTTTCTTGGTTTGTTTTGGTTTTTTGGTTGTTTTTTCTTTTTTATATATTTTGGTGGGGTGTTTCGTTGGGGTTTGGTGGGCTCTTTCTTTTGGTTTGTTGTTTTGGTTTGGTTTTTTTGGTTTTTGTTTCTGTGTGTATGCTTGGTTTCTGTTTTTAAGCAATACACAGGGGACTTGGAATGAATTGCATGTGGTGCCGGGGGAGCTGCGTGTGTGTGCACGTGTGTCTCGGGAGTGAGTGAGCGTGTGTGTGCGAATGTGTGTGCAAAGTGCATTTGTATTTCGTGTTCCGGGGATGAGGAGTGTTAAAGCTTCCAAACAGTCCCTGTACATAGAGCAAGGAGCACGGCAGAGACTGCTGAGGGAGAAACCGGTCAGGGATGCAGGAAAGCTACAGAGCTCTGCACAGAGTTCAGTCTCCTGTGCTCCAGAACATCTTTCCATAGATCATTACTGGCACCTTCAAGGTGATGGCTCCCATTCCTTCTCTCCTGGTTTCTCAGTAGAGGAGCGCAGAAAAGGAAAACTTTACAGCTAATGTGAAGTGATGGCATTTCTGTTCCTCCAGCAGCCCGAGACAGTGTTATTCCAGGGATGAGTGGGGAAAATAGAGTTGCGATCCAGAGTAAATGGATCATTTGCTGTTACATATTAGTGTTCAGTGAGAAAAAGAGACATGAAACGTTATCAGTTTGGCCAGCCAGCAGAAGCATTGGAGTACAGCTTACTTCCCAATTCCAAAGTTGTTTTAGACCGTTTGTCATTCCTTAGCAAACTGTGCCTATTGATGGCAGAAATGTGTTTCTACGGTAAAACAGTCTATTATAAATCTGCTGGGGAACGATTTATTATTCAGAGGCAATCAAGTAATTTATATGTTTCATGGATTTCCCCCAAGTCTTTTAGTATGCCTTCAATTATGTATTTTACCTATGTGTGTGAAGCGGGGTAATATAGATTTTAGTTGCATTTTAACAAGGTGTTAAGGCATAACTTGCAGGGTGCCATTTGCAAAGTGTCACTTAATATAAAGCAAAATAACAGCCTCTAGCTCTTTTACATGGATTTTTCACATCTCCCTTGTTTTGCTTCAAAACAAGCGGAGATTTTGCTTAAGAACTTGTAAGGAAAACTGGCTTCACAATGGTACACAGTTTCAGATATTAGCTCAAAAGTATTAGACTTGTCTGGCTGTGAGACTTGAATTTTCTTATAAAATCTAGTTAATCCAAAGCACTTTGGAAAGCATGTGAAAGAGCACTTTGTATACATAGTTTTCTAACAGGTTGAATCATTTTTGTATCTAAAAGTTTACAAATGAGCTGAAATGGTTGTCGTGATCTGTGTTTGGAGGCCGTCATGGATACAGAAAATTAATGTTTCCTGTCTAGTTAATGCAATTCCAAAATATCCTGTCTTTCCACATGCTTCATAGATGACACTCAGCAAAAATGAGCAGTCATGGAAGTAGTTTCGTGCTATCAAGGGTCATTTCATCATTTCTTGTTAGCCTAAATTAAAATATTTTACACAAGTTTGCCTTGGGATTTTTTTCTGCTGTGGCTGGCTGATGTTGTGAAAGTGGCAAGCGTGCTTTGAGTGAGTTGTGGCATTCCTAATTCTTGATAGCTGTGAGCGGAGAGACACCTGATGTGCTGTGTACATCATCCCTGAAAGGATGCAGGGTAAGAAAAAGGGATGGAAAACGAGCTCAGTGCACTAGCAGTTTAGATAAATAAATATGGGTGATGCATGTTAGCTTGTCAGCTGCTGTTCTGCTGAACCCTGACTACTGGCTAAACACATTTTCTTGGTGAGCACTGCGATGTGATACAATTTTTCTGATTTGATAGAGTTTGCTGTTAAAATCACATGTAGCACAGAACAGCTCTTGTTCTCTAGACAAAAATTGTTTTAATCCACAGAAGGCTGAAATATCCATTACTCCTGCTGAAGTCACCAGGAGTTACTTGTGGTCAGCATTCTTCATGATTTTTTATCTTGACATGTCAGGATTTAGGATATTTCCAAAGGATGCTATTGATAGCATATCTGTAATATCTAATTTTGTTTCGATTTTACATTGGGTGCATATTGTAGGTTTACAGGTAGATATTTTGTTTTACCACAGCAACACTAAAATATTCAGGAAATGGAAAACCCTTGACATTGTTTTTCTCATGAGTTTTAAAGAGAATTCTGCTGGTGTCCTTTAACTGTTTCTGGAAAAGCAGTGCTCACTTGACAAATCTACACACTAAGTTTCTTAAGCTGATTGCTTATCTGTTGGTGAAGAAAAAAAAGATGATGGAATGTTTGTGCACAAAAAGAGCAAGTCATGTGTTTGAGGGTTTTTTTATCATAACAGCTGAAAGACAGGAGTGCTTTCAGCTGGATACGAAAGTGTTGAAGTAAGGTTAATGTCGGGTTTGATCTGGTGGTTGTTCCCATTGGTATGAGTGACAGCACACCAACACTTAGCTTATTCTGTAACATACTAACCTAGATTAAACATCCCTTTAATTTATGTTTTGAGACTTGGATATGACATCAAACCTTGGATTTATTCACTTCTAAAGCCTTTTTTGTTTGTTCGTTTTGTTTTTGAAACAAGCCTTTTAGAGCTGTGAACTGCTATAAACAAAGTAATGGAGTGTTCAGAAGTCATTCTGACTTTGTGGACCTTATTGTTATGAAAGTAAGGTGGGATTTCTCTCTACTGCTAACCAACTGAAATTATTATTTTGTATTATTGCATCTTGTTGTTCTGCAGTATCAATCTAAAATACTAGCCAAAGGAGTTTTTATTCTGTGGATGTGGTGGTTCCACAAAAGAAGAACATGTATGTTTTGTCTTGTCCTAAATTAAAACTACCCATCAGGTTCAGTGACCTTTTGTTGGCAGGGTGAAGTTGCTCTTTCATTTGGATATACTTTTCGAGAAAACTGTATTGACCATGGATTCTCTTAAATTTCTAAGAAACTAAATGAAAACTCTCACAGTGTTGCCTGGTATTTTGTGGAATGGGATGCAGTGGTTTTATCTATACCCATGCAGAGTACAATCACAATATACATTAAAAATCAGTAGCATCTGAAAACAATCAATTTTTCTCTTTAGATACCTCTTTTTTTTAAATGGCACTGTGTGTGTGTTTCCATCAAAATGTATATTTGTAGTTTTAAGATGTTTAGACAAATGATGTTACCTTATGCAAAGATGACTATTTATTTATATTTTATCTGCTGGAAATACAGTTTTTATAATAAAATAGGTATTTTTCTTCTGCTGTATTTGCTTACACATAGAAGATTAGTATTTTCCTCCTGGGAAATGTGTTACTCTGATGCTGAACAGATCTACAAGCAGTTCCCTTCCCAGTCTTGGTGAATGTGGAGGAGTGTCAGAGGTAACAAGTGCTTAAGCATGGCAGGGAAAGGAAGAGCATGGCTCTCTGGAGAGCAGGGTGTCTAACGATCTGGTGCTGCAGTGGCTGAGTTCCTCACGGCTAAGAGAGCAAAGTGCTCCCTCACCTTTACCGGTATTAAACTCCTCTGTCTTGTGGTTTGCATTCATCAGTCTGCTTCGTTTCCCCTTTATTAGATAGGGAGGACTTAATTACAGTCTGGCAGTGCTAATACAGCTCTCTGATGACAACTGTTTGTAGGAGGTCAAGTGGAAAGTAATTGTTGAGAGGGGTCTCCAGCTACCATGTTTCTTCTTTGTGGTATGTTTTTATTTACTCCAGTTTTCCCTGGATTTACATCCAGTTACTATACCCAACTTGCCAGCGTAGGCTGGAGGCTGTTTTGTGTGCAGAAAGTGTTTGTAGGAAAGGGAAAACAATAATACTGTTAACTTTGCACAACACAGTGTAACAGCTCCACCAATTGCAACCAAATGCAAGAAGAACTGTGGTGTTGCAGCTAAAATGTTCAGAATTTGCTTGACGTAAATATGAGATTTCATGTCTCCTGAGGAGAGACACATTTGTAAACATAATTCAAAGGTAATGCTTTTTTCAGAATGAGATTGAGTGTAAGTTTTATTGATCACTCTTGTCCCACAGGATCTGCTAGGAGCAGCCCAGGTAATTAGAGGTTAAAGTGGGGTGGGGCAGTTTCTCCTACTCAATCCACTGCTGTAACTCCATGCTGGTAGATGGGTGCCTCTTCCAGCACTGCCATTGTATCAGTAACAAAAACTTATATTTTGTTTATAGGGCAAAATATATAATGCACTATTGATTTCTGCTAGCAAGGCTTTTAACAAAGAGCATGAATCCAGTAATTTTGATTATGGATCTTGCAACATCTGACTTTGTCATCTATACATTAGATATATTTAGATACTGTGGACACTTAATAGAATCCAAGGAAGCAAAATGCTTGTCTTCTGTAAATTACAGATGAAATACTTAATTTGTTCATTCATTTGGTTTTTGGAGGTGTGGATGGCTCAGGACTACCCCTTATTTGATTACAATTCGGCTCTTGGTTTACTTAAAACTAGCTGCAGAAGGATTTATTATTAATAATTTTTAACAGTCTCTTCTGTATGCATTTTAAAAAAATGGTTATATAGCAAGGTTTTAGAGCCAACTTCAGAAGTCTGATGAAAACTCAGTCCTCTTAATAACTAGTAGTTAACATAATTTCATTAATATAAATGACATATTGTTGTGATTTAACCCCAGCTGGCAACTAAGCCCCACACAGCCACTTGCTCACTCCCCTACCAGCAGGATGGGGTGGAGAATTGAAAGAGTAAAAGGAAAAACTCGTGGGTTGAGACAAGACAGTTTAACAGGTAAAGAAAATGCCACACACACATGCAAAGCAAAACAAGGAATTGTTTCATCACTTCCTATGGGCAGGCAGGTGTTCAACCATCCCTGGGAAAGCCTGGTTCTGTCAGCTCTAACAGTGACTTGGGAAGACAAACACCATCATTCTGAACATCTCTCTCCTTCCTTCTTCTCCCAGCTCTATATGCTGCACATGATGCCATATACTAAGGAATATCTCTTGGATCAGTTGGGGTTAGCTGTCCCTGCTCTGTCCCTCCTAGCTTCTTGTACAGCCCCAGCCTCCTTGCTGCTGGGGTGGGATGAGAAGCAGGAAAGGCCTCAACACTGTGCAAGCACTGCTTAGCAGTAAGAAAAATATCCCTGTGTCATCAACGCGGTTTCCATGAAGAATCCAAAACACGGCCCTACTCTGGCTCCTGTAAAGAAAATTGGTTCTATCCCAGTCAAAACCAGTGCACATATAATAAAGTGACATGGTCTATTTCAAATGTACTGGCACTTTGCATACAACAGTATCTTTTATAGTGAGGCATCTGGAGGTCCCATAAAGATTTTTTTATTCTTCAATGAAATTTTGAAAATTTTAAGTAAATCAAAGTGGTGGAGTTCTTTGAGCTCTACTAGACTAAAACACCCATGAGTGTCTGATTATCTTACCAGTCATACCATTGCCATTCTTTCACCTGGTGAATTCATTATAAAACTTCTACAAACCAACCTTAGCAGTTTCAGGCAAAATCTTTAGGTCGTGATGGCTGCCTCAGTAATGTTGAGTACACCAGTGTTCAAAGATAACATGGTGAAAGACAGGGAAGGTCAACAGGGAAGTAAATATGATCCTGAGGTGGGCTTAGAAAACCCCTCAGGATAAAGAAAAAAACCTGCCTTTGTGAAGGAGAAGAAGACAAGTACCTGGCCATGATGTACTTGATGTACTTCCAAGCTTCTTTGTACTTTCTTGCCCAACAAAATCCCAGTGTTTATCAGCAGCAAAGAAACTTAATGAAATTTTGTAGAATTATAGAACTGTAGAATGAATTGGGGTTGAAAAAGACCCTAAAGATCACCTAGTTCCAAATTGTGCGATGGCCACCTTCCAGGGACATCTTCCAGGGACACCTTACAGTAGACCAGGTTTCAAATTTTTGTAACCCAGCTGAGGCTGCAACAGGAACAGAAAGGGAGAATTTAGCAAATGAAAATACTTGTTTTTAAATAAGAATGCAAATGGTTTCTTCTCCTATTGTGATACCAATGGAGAAGTGAATTCTGTTTCATTTTTGTACCTTTTGAAAAGGTTTATACATTTTGCCTTATAGTATTTAATGGGGAATGGCTTAGACTTAAAAATATAGAGATTGAACATCAAGGCTTATCTTTCATTTAACCATTACAGAGGCATGGTCCATATGTCAGGAGTTCTCATTGCAGGTCTTAGAAACATCTCCTAAAGTGGCACTGACTGTGGGGTTTGTGTGATGCTGTTCCTACCTGTAAAATGGGATAGCACAGCTATGGCTAAATTCAGCAATTCCTATTCGTGTTAAATAATTTTAGACTTCAGTGAGATTGCTTGCCTAAGCGAGAGACTCCAAACAGGCTCGTAGAACAGTGACAACAGGGAAGGTGTGAAGTATCTGTTATTATTACTTCAGAGAAGCTTATCTTGTATGAGATGGCTCCTGTTTCAGGCAGTCTGCATAGCTAAACCAAAATTCCCTGGCACTTTCGTTTGATTTCTGCAACATGACACTCTTGATTCCATCTCAGGATGAAATAATTTGAAAGTTCTTTCTAAAATCTGAGGTCTAAATAAAGCATATGTTAACTACACGAACATCTTATATGATAACGAAAATATAATGTTTTAGTGGTATGTTTTTGGTTATCCATCTATGTGCAAGAAATTATTTTGTCTATATTTGGATTTTCACCTAATGTAAAAATTTCAATAAATTCTAGAAGGAGGTGGATACTTCATTGTTTACTTTTTAGAGACACTGCTGAGGCACTGGAATAGGTTATGCAGAGAAGTTGTGGATGCCTCATCCTTGGAAGTCTTCAAAGCTGGGTTGGATGGGGCTTTGAGCAACCTGCTCTACTGAAGCCAGCACACCAGCATGGCAGAGGGATTAGAACTAGATGATCTTTGAAGTCCCTTTTAACCCAAACCATTCTGTTTCTGTGTCACGGACATCAGCTAATTAGTCATCTCAGCAACCCCCACCCTGTGATTTTGTAGTACATAGACAAAATTTTAAGCAGCAGTAATATTGAAATAAAAGGCCAGGAGAAGATAACTAATTTTCCTTCTCTTTTTTTTTTATCGTTAGCTTTCAGCAGTAATGTGGGGTAGAGACTAGAAAAGAATTGTAAATGTGACTGTTCCTAGCCACCAGCTTAGTTTTAAGACTGCTTTTTGAGTGGGGATAGGTGCCTGTGTTAGCATTTGGGATTGGCAGAATTCTCCTGCCTGGCAATATGGAAGAATCTGGGAAGAGGAGGATTTGATTCTTTCAAGTCTGAAGGTGGAACCTGCGGTGCCATATGGATAATATCAGATCATTCACTCCTGTGAGATCTTTCCAGTATGTATTGCAAAGGCAAACTCAGCTTCGATCTTCGTCTGAAATCTTAAAAGCAACATCTAAATTTGCACTCTCACTGAGATTTTGTTTGTTTGTGACACCTACAAGTGCAGCCTAGGGATGTGAGCAATGAGAGGCAGAAACAGGGATAGTAAAATATATGGAATCAAATAAACAATTAAACAAAAGGGTAAAAAAGTACCTGCATAAGCAAAAATTAAAGATAAATAAAGTAGGTATGAGGGAGTCCTTAAGAGAGAGGATGGAAGAGGGAAAATCATTGCTTCAGGATGGGATTAATAAGATTTAACAGTATGTGAGATAAAAGGCATATAACAAATATCAGAGATGGAGGCTGGATTGGAAGAAAGCACAACTAATGTTAGAAGGCAAAATGGCAGGCTGAAAGGGAGCTGTACACTGTCAGTTTAAAGCATAGTTTCAAAATCAGCTTAAGTTGATCTAAATTCCAGCTGCTTCTGCAAAGGGAGTCCTGCACAATGCTTCTTCTTTCCTCCAAATGGTATGCTGCAACTGGTAATATGAAAAAATAAAAATTTATCCCAATCAGATCCTTGATCCATCTAACCGCTCATCACTACAGCTGCCTCAAGGCAAAGTGGAAGAGAGGCATAGGAAAAGCCATCATAAAATTGACTTAGGCTGATGACAGATCTGTGTTCTTGGTCAGAAAGTCCTGGTGAGATTCTGAGTTATAAATTATTTAGAAGAGAGACTGGCTAGGAAGACATGGTGTGGTAACACAATGGAAGGAAGAAGCCACCTGGGACAGTACTTAGAGTGAGCAGTTAAAATGGCTGCATGCAAAGGAAAAAAGATGCTAAAAAAACTTACGAGGAAAAATCAAGCATTTAAATGTCACAAAAAGCCAGTATTTATGTTGTCTGTGTATTTCATTCAGCATCCACAGGCACACCTGCTGATGCAGTCTTTATTTACATGATCAAGTAGGGCATTTTCCCTACTCCCTGCAAGCAGCTACCTTATCCCCCATGACCCCCGTTGAGCAGAGCAGTGCTTGTGACCTGGGGCTTACTTCACCTGCCTGTATCCTGAATGACAAAGTCCAGTGCTCAGCAGTCCCACTGGCAGCTTCAGGCTTCCATCTCACATCCTTCATGGGCATCTCCATCATGGACCCCCAGCATATTCCACACTGACTTTTTATTAACCCACTGTTATACGCACTGTTTTAGTAACACAGTGTTTATGACTCCCAAACAAAACATCTTTCTGCACCTTTTTTCTCAGACCTCCACCTGCAGTGTGCTATATATGTGGAGAATGTGTTAATCTTACTTTTAAATATTAACTTATGCTTCAAGTTTCTCTTGGAATAAGAAGAAACAATATAGAAAGATAAAAGTAAATTCAGAATAAAATTCCTTCAGAGAAAAGGAGGCAAAGATTAGGATATGTTTTGTAAAGAATGAAATATAAAGCTCCCAGGTCTTATTGGTTATCTGTTTAATGATTTGTTTTAAAATATTAAATGGGGAAATAAGATTATGCAGAAATACACAGACATATACTAAACCACATTATGGATTCCATTCTTTAAAAGAGAGGGTTGAAAAAAGTAGTTTACCCAGCCCTGTGAGAAATAAGATGCTGGCAAATGATGTCATGCTGTCTAGACTGGAATAAAAGATGTATTTCAAAAAAATCTCAGCTAACTTATTTAAATAAAATATTTTGAAAGTCTGAGAAATCACAAGTGCTAGCTGATGATCTTAGATTTTACTTTGATCATGTTCTATGAGTTCTGGTGTCTTTTCATAACATATTTTTTAAAAACTTCGTTTTCTCCTTTAAACATACCAATAGAGAATTGCATGCTCATAAAAAGATATGACTGATTCTTCTGGGTTATCCAGTTCAGTCCCTTGCTTTTGCAGCCAAGATGTCATACAATCCCTTTCATGTACTGATCAAACTCCTTCTTACAACTATTTAGGGATTTTTTACTTCCCGTACTCCATTTGGAGGCTGTTCCAGTTTTCTGGTTTCTTTTCCCCTTAAAAATATGTTCATGGCTTGCTTTCATTACTTTTTTTTTGGACTAATGTACTTGAGCATCACTGTTAAGATGTTTACTGACTCAAAGTGTGGAGCAGTCCTGCTCATTGCTAAACTTAAAAAGCAAAGTCCTTGCTGGACAAAGGTCAGCTCTAATGATGACTGCTACATTCTTGTGGAGGATAGACAATGGTGTAGAATTAGACATAATAGGTTTCTGGTCATGCTCCTCATTTATGGATGACTAACCTTAAACCAGACTTCACTGTTGACCTTCAGAGTGTAAGTGATATGTCAAGAGCCTTACCCACATTTCTCTTTTCGGAGGTTTGATCTTCCAGTGCGCAGTGCTCCACGGGGTTTTTGCAGACTCATTTTCATTTGGCTTAGTTCTGGTTTCTCACTATAAATAGTTCAAGTAAGACAGAAAGAATCTTTGTTTATAGTTCGAAAAAAAGTCCTGTTTCCCCTTTGGATTAAATTTCAGTTGGTGAGAGTTGAGTTCTTGACATTTACATAGATGCAATATTCTAAGCATTAATCCTTCAAATAGGAGGTATAGCCATTATGCTATAAGCAAAGTTATTTTCATATCAGACTATCTAATACTCTTAATCAAGAATGCGTTGGATTTCACGTAGCTTTGGCACTTGTACTTCATTTGGGAAGCCAGAAATTACTAACTTTTGATTCTGGGCACATTTTCTGGTTTTAAAATTACTGGGAAAGGGAAGATGTATTTTTTATTTGTGATCCTTGAAGTATAATGTAAACAGAGGACAGGATATTCAAGTGGCTAGCTTTTTTACGTTTCAAGAATTTATTTCAAATGGCTTTCAAAAAGTGAAGGGCACCAATGTTGGCATACCCTCACCTTGAGTACTGTGTCAAGTTCTGGGCCTTGCAATTTAAGAAGAATGTGGAGATCCTTGAATGTGTCCAGAGGAGAACAACAAAGCTGGTGGAGGAGCTGGAACATATGTCTTGTGAGGAGCACCTGAGGAATTTGGGCTTATCTATAAAGTCTGGAGAAAAGGAGGTTGAAGGATGACCTTTCTACAGCTTCCTAAGGAGAGGACATGGGGAGGGAGGTGCTCAGCTCTTCTCCTGGGTACATGTGAATGGTTCAAAACTGGACCAGGAAAGGTTCTTACTAGATATGGAGAAGCATTTCTTCACTGGGAAAATGGTCAAACACTGGAACAGGCTCCCTGCTCAATGCCCTAAGCCTGTCAGTGTTTAAGAGGTATTTTGACAATGCCCTTTATAATATGCTTGAACTTTTGGTCAGCCCTGAATTGGTCAGGCAGTTGGACTAGATGATCATTTTAGATTCCTTCCAAGTGAAATATTCTATCCATTCACAATATTTTCAGTTTTCTCTTTCTGTTCTTTTTGAAAAACCAAGGAGTAAAGTTGTGGTATGGAAGCTTTTAGATCATTTGCAACTTGAAAGTCGTAGTCCCTATGTGTGAAATATTTTAAGTAATTTTATACATTACTATGTTATACAGGTAGTTAGTGTTTACCTAAAGTGGAATTACTGCATTTGTCTTTTACAAAAATACACTTCTGTGTATAGTACTTGTCATTATTCTTCTGCTGGAAATTTAACATGGATGAATAAGATACAGTTCTGTTATATTTATTATATTTTTTAAAATACCACAATAAGTAGTATTTACTATGGTAATGCTATAATGCTACTACAAGAAGCAGTATCTGAAACAGTAAAATTCCACACTGAATGAAGCAGCTGGAACTGTAACTCATATCAGCTGCCCAACACCAAACACTCCTTTCAGCTTCCTCCTGGGGCCGTTGACATTTGCCTTGCCTGCAGAATGACTGTGCATGTTATCTGCAAGGCATTAGTCCATTAGTAATGAGCCACCTTTAATCCTGGTGTAGATATCCTCTTCATGGAAAAGGATGTGTGTCACAGCATTAAGATTTCTGTATACCTACGTGGGCAAATAACTTCCCTCATTGGATTTGTCCCATTTAACCTAGTGGGACTGCGGTTTTGCATTTGAGTGTTTGTAGGAGTGAGCTCTGAGTCATATTTGTCCTGCAGACCTGGGCATGGAAAGGATTCAAAATCCATGTAGAGGAATAGATTGCCTGTGTGAATGCACAAAATGTGGGGCTGGGAAGGAGCCTGGAGTCCTTAGCACTAACTCAATCCAGAGTATTTGTGTTGGCTTAAAGGAATGCAGCAATACACACAGAAGTGTTGTTTGTGTTGCTGTTATTGAAAAAAAAAAAAAAAAAAAGGAGGAGGGGGGAACCACCAGACTTTTTTTTTTTTTTTTTTTTAAATTAAAAAATGAAATCTAGATCTGGAAAAAATATAATAATAATATGTCATGGCAGTGTCTGACCTGTTTTCCTGGGATGCTTTGGATGCTTTTTGATTTTGAATTTCTTTTTCCACATGCCATTGCTCTGGTAAGAATAAGCACATCGGGGAGATGTATCATAGCAAATAATTTCATAAAAAAAATAACCTGTAAGAGCTTTGTATTTCCTGGGACAGCATAGGGTCAGTTTGAAATTATTACTGAAGCCCTGTCAAAAGAGTTTTCAAACTGTGGGTGGCATCTCATTATTTGGGGATGGTTTTTGCATTATCAAAACAAATCAAGGAAGTCAACCTTTTAATCAATAAGGTTACATTACCTACAAATTAATTCTTACCTCCTTTAGAAAATATTAGGTCTTCCATAAATCAAGAGGGAAAAAAGATTTAAAAAAAAAAGGAATATGACAGGGCAATGGAGATGAAGCTAAGAAAAGCAAAATCAGAGATTTTCAGCTTTTGAAGGATGTATCGAGGGGAAGGAGGAGTAGAAAAGTATGATGTAGCCCAAGGTTTTCTCAACCTGACTTTTAGTAATCAAGTCATGATAAAATTGGATGAGTACAAGAACTTGGAAATACCAGCTGTGGCCTGTAATGGCATGCCAAACTCCTACATAGTAAAGATTGATCAAAGTAGTTGAGTATTGAAAAACAGGTGGCATCTTTAGATGGTTCCAGATCTAACTGCTGCAACATCATTATCAAGAGTACTTGTGTACCACAGCCTGCTAAACAGAGAGCCTATTGAGGAGAGTTTTGGATTTACTGAACAGAAGCTACCTACATTTCAAAATGTGATGAAATAAGCTTATCACGCGACGAGGCTCTGCTTTTAAAATAGTAACTGTAGTTACAGATTAATTATATTCATGAGAAGAGGTAGAGAGGGGATTAAAGACTCCAAGTTCTCTGAGTAGCTGAAGACGCAGGATGACAGGCAGTGGCTGTGTTAGAAGGTCAGGAGATCAACGGGAGTCCTTATTCAGTGTTAGAAGAGAGCAGGTTTGCAACACGACAAGTCTTAACTCCAATTTCTGCAACAAGACACTGGAGAAAATCGATGAGAGGGCTGCTGGTTCTCTCCAGAGTTATGGGCTTTTGATATAGGAGACTCTGGCCTGACCTGCCCATTTGATAGCCAGAAACAGAGAGACTGACCAAGAGAGTTTAATCCAAATTTAATGTTTGTCACCAAAACATTGAGGGTTTTTTTAATATAAATGTTTCCATTAATCCAGATGTTGCTCTAAACTGCCATTTAAATGCTAGGTAGAAGAGTAGCTCTGTAATATTAAACCATTTGAAATGGAAAGTATAAAAATATGTTTAGTGAGAGGTTAAGTTAATTCTTCAGACTACGATGACTTCAGTTATTTTTGAAGCAGACACCTCCTCATTCTCAGTCAGTGGCCTCATGCCAAGCCCAGCATCCATTCGGAATCATGCAGAGTTTGCACTTCCGTAGTGTTTTAGCAATGTGGCAGGCTTGCCTTCAAATGTCCTGGCTGCAATTTGCTCACAGTAACCTCATTCAGACCCACCTATGTGTTCCAAGGGTTAGCTTTCCTCTGTTTGGATGATGTTTTGATCCAGCACACCAGATCTCACTTGCAGGATGGTTTGCAAGCTCCCAGAGCAGCAAAGTTGTGGTGAAGATGCCTCCTTGGCAGCAGAAGAATTGTTTTTCTCTTGAAGAATTCTGCTGCTTGTTTGGTCCTCCTGCCTGCAAGCATAAATGCTCTCACATAGTGTGAACACAGTGGAGTTCAATAATTAGAGTTGAGGAAGCAGGGGGATAAGCTGTCCAAAAGACAGTCCTCTTGGAAAATCCCACTCTGATATCACTCACTAACTTCCATCAATATTGAAGAGGATTTTATGCCTAAGACCTCTCTGAAAATCCTGCTAACCTTCTGTTTTTGTCAGTCTTAGATGTGGATATTTCAAATGAGGGTGCAGAATTACTGTTATCTTTAGACTGTTTTTCTGAAAGGCTGTTGGTAATGTGCCTCTTGCCTTCCTCCTCTCCTCTCCTGTAACTCTTGTGTTTATTTGCTGATATCAGCCACATCTGCCATGAGAATGTGAAGCTCAAAATACAATCCAGTCCCTGGAAATTTCTTTCAGTTGTATGCCTGGACAGATGAGGAGAACACTGTAATTTCTCTGTGATGGGCTCCAAGAATTGACAGCTCCAGACCCTTGACATGCTCCAACTAGAGGAGTCAGACAACAGCTGGACCTTCTAAGACAAAGAAGAGACTTGCAATCAGCAAAAGTTTGCAGACTTTCTCTGTAATGCTTTTGTTCATAACCCTGACATGATAACTACACACCTTTCATGGCTAACCATGGCATTCAGGGATGCTCGGCACTGTGCAGACCTTTGTTTTCTGCTGCAACTTTTGTTAGAATTGTGCTAGTTTGCATTGTTATTACAGTGTCTGGTGAGTTTTGAATAGTCATATATTTCACTAAACAGTTTATTTTAAACGCTTCTTTGAGAAGGGCATTATTTTGAGGTTTAAAATGTGGAAGGTCTGAATGAAAAGGAATGTTCTTCTTTGTAGTCCTGTTTTGAGGATGTCTTCTGACACATGAAACTTTCATTATCCTTTAATTATTGATAGGAAGCATTTTCTTACCAGCATAGCACTTACCCACAGTGAAATCACTTTTCAGGAGAAATTACTGCAAGCAGTTTTTGGATGAGTTTCAGTTTTGCAAATTGCTTAGATTTTTTCCCTTGTTTTTTCTTAGTATCCCATAAATTAAGGTACAAATTATAAGCAAGATCGTTATGCTGTCATGAATCACTCAAGTACTAATGGCCTAATGCACTAACCCTTAATTAGTAATATTGTATTTTTAAAAAGACAATATTGTGAATGAAACCTGAACATGCACTGTTTTATAACTGGGCTTCCCAGAAGATTTTAAATGGATTCCTCTTCTTAGTATGTTTTTAAATAATTGATACGGCCACTTCAAGCCCTTAGTAGACAAACGAATTATTGGCTGCTGGTGACAAAATTTGGTTTGGGCATAATAACTTCACAGAGACATGGCACTGCATACATCTGCTGCTCTAATTAGAAAGTTTGCCTAGGGTGCTTGTATCAAAAAGAGTGGGAAAAAATAGTGCTGCACAATCTGTTGTAACAGAGTGATTCCTGCAAAATGTGATTTATTCAAGATTTCTGTTTAACTCTTTCACTTCTGCTGGAACACTCTGATACCATTTTAGCAAATTTTATACAGGCAGGACAGTACTGGCCTTACCTGAATGAGCTTCCTGCTTGGAAATTCCACTTCTGTGGGCTAGATTTAGGGCCTGCAAGTGCATTGTTCCATGGTGAAAAAGACCATTTTGCTGTCTTCTGTAGAACAGACCACTGAGACTATTGCTGCTCTGTCCTACAGAAGTCTTCTAAGAGGTCTTGAGCTGCTCCAGCCACAGAGAATAGCCACAAAATCTAGTGCTATGTCCCTTTATTCCAGGTAAGCTTTCCACTTATGGTTTTTTAACAGATAGTGAAAATGAAGAGTAACAGCTTAAAAAGAGTTTCGTAGCCCAGTGACAGCCATACCTTTTTGTGGGGAGAGTTGTTAAACTGGGTCTAAAACCAGTTGCTGTGAGACAATGATGAAGTGCATCTTGTTTAACCAGGGAACATACAGCACTGGAAACCAAGTCCCTTCCTACTGGAGTGGTTGGAATCCATCCAGTTGAACAGCATTCTGCTCAAAAGAAATAGCTGTTGTTATGGGAAGACTTAATTGGAAGTGTACAAGTAAGATTGGCTTTTTTTGTTGCCGGCTTAAATTTACCAATTCACTGACTATTTCCTGGAAAATGATCAGTTTCAACAAATGCCATGTATGTTCCATGACAACACACAGGAGTTTGGTGTCATGGAACTATAATTTATTGCAGCTTTCTGAAGAAAACTGGTAGGCTTGGTGGAGAGTGTACAGAGACCGATCTTGTTCTCCTTAGACCTCAAATTATTTATTTACATTAATAAATAATTCCAGTACAAGGCACTTTAAGGACACTGAAAATAAAGCAAAGTGGAATTTTAAGAAAAGGAAAGAAATCATGCCAAAAATGTTTATGCTTTGGAGGAAGTGAAATGTGGTTAGCCACATGAATGCCCTGTTATCAACCAATCTGAATGATTCAGAGAATAGGTAAATTTCTGAAAGGCAGGTACAAGTGTTGAGGGAGATAAAGCTATTTTACATGTCAAATTACCTGTTCATACTATCCTGTTGTGGAACAGCAAAGAGGCATAACAGCTATTCAGATAGGAAATGTTTATGAAAGCAAAATCCAATATCAGAAATTGGAGAAATGTAGCAACCTGAGATTAAGATGTACTTTGAAATATCTGTTGTTATTTTCAATTTTCCTTATTGATATCTTTACAAAGAAAGGCTGAAGCAGTGTGATGCTGACATATATTTATAGACACACAGCCTGACATACAGCTGGATTTGAATTTATTTCTTCTACATTTTTGTGCTCTAGTAATCCAAGCATTTAAGTAGGTTAACTCAATGGTGAATATAACTAGGAAAGTATTTCTCTTGTCTCTAAGACCACAAATGATGATGGTAGAATGGTATATAGAATATTTATACATATCCACAAATTTGTGGATAAAGATCATAAAGTCTTTATATTATTTCCATGAAATATCAGAGATTTTCTAAATAATGAAAAGGTAGTGGTTTTGTGCCAGGATGTAGGGAGGAATTAGAAAGGAAAGAAGGAGAGGAAGCTACAAATTGTTGCCATTTATTTGTTCCCCCAGCAGCAAACACCTAAAAATCAAAGAAATCTGATTGGAATGATGAGAGGCTTTAGATCACCTGGAGTTGGAGTTTATTTTCCCTGTCAGGTATGCTTACAGTGTTCTATTTATTGGTATTTGAGGGGTTTTTAAAGTTTAATTTCCACTGAACTGAAAGATATGGTTCTAGGGAGGATCTCATAAGGGAGGACTATATAAAACTCCTTTCTTATCCTTCTAAATGATTCTGCCTTTTCAGTGGGTCATTAGCTTTTATGCAGTGTGCTATGTTCATTTGTGCACTAACTTTTGACATATGTGTTAGTCATGTTGTGACTGGTATTCAAGTTTTATCAATGATTTCAGTGTCCAAAAGAACATTAGAAAGAAAGAGGAACATAATTTTGAATGCACTGGTACTCTACATGTTCATGTTGGGCATACACCCAGATTTTTGCATATCCTTTCTCAATCATTCTTGATACACAAGCAAAATTGAATAGTACAGAATAAGTATAGAAGGATATTTCAGCAGCAGCAAAGATGCATTCCATTCTCATTTGTTCTGCTTGCTTCATCAGCACAAAAGACCACATATACAGGCAATTTCTTTTTCGTCCTTCTGAAGTCCCCAGACAAGGGTACAAGACCAAAAGCATAACAGGAGGCAGTTTTTATGCTCAAATTACTTCCTAGTTTCAGAAATGATCACTCTTCAAAAATAAAAGAAAATGGAAGAAACGAGAATCAGAAGCTGATGGTCAAAAAGTGCAAAGGTGACTAAAACCTAAAATGTGACAGCTGGGAGATGTTTCCATGGCATCTCATTTCCATGGCCTGAAGTTCAGGGGGCTTATATCTTTCTAAGAACTTGGCTTCCTGACCAACCAGTGTCCCCTGGCATAAGGGAAAGCCTTTTCCCTTTTCTAGTGGCTCGTGAGAATGCGATGGCAAACAGCATCATGGAAGTCAAGCCAGAGGAATGAATAGGAGTAAATACATTTCAAATCACATGTGGGAAGAACTGTTACTTCCAAGTGCAAGTTTGTGAGCTTTGACTAACACTGGAAAAGCTTTTTGGTCAGGCTTTTTCATGAGAAGCAAGGTTTTCTGCCAGAGTGGGGTGAGAAAAGCAGGTGGAGGTGGGCATGGAGTGTTTGTCACTGAAGTATTTTTCTGTTGAAATGAGTTTTTGAAACAAAGTATTCGATCTTGTGCCATGGCAACACATGAGCAGGATGTGGCAGAATGTTGTCATAGCACCGCATGATCAGTGTAAGAAGGATGAGCAGCCAAAACCCCAGCTACACATATTTTTGGGCACTTGTTAGTAGACACTGAAAGTTCCTTGGATCTCATCTGTAGCTGTAACTGAGAGCCGAATGAAATACAATACTTGAAAACAATAAGGAAAAAAAGTCACTAAATATTTTGAGTGTAACAGAACTATATGCCAGCAGGCAGCAGGGATTCGCAGAATGAGAGCCTCATGAAGTTGTTATATATGTATTCATACAGACAGATATATGAAAAAAATACAAGAACCTAGAAGTTATGTGATATTCTGAGCAGAATGGAAGACAGTGCCTGTTAAAAAAACACAGTTATTTTTTGTGTCACGTGACCTCAAGGTTGGATGAAGAAAAACTAAAAAGTGCTGTCAGGTGGCTCCAAAGGAATCCTATTGTACTTATTTTTTAGGCATATTTTCTTGTCCAGTACCAACTTGAAGTTACTGATTTTTGGTAATCCTTTGAAGGTGCCAAGTGAAGCTCTCTAACTGTGTTGCAGTGCAACTTATTGCAGGCTACAGAGCTGGACTGCAGACTGGAATAAGCTCTAAGGAAAACAGAAAGATCTCATTCTTAATAAAGTAGCTCTGAAACAGAAACAGTGGAAGGAGATGCAGAGGGATCACTCAGGAAGTCTAGTTGCCTTATCCAGGTTGATTATTATTGTCATTTGCACATGCTGCTGCCAATTATACCTAGACTGAGTAGGTATAATTAGAGACCTGCCCTGGTCGCAAATATTTGTTGTGTAATAAGCAGCATTATCTGCAATGTGCCTCCTTTTCTTTGGTATAAGAATACAGTTGTGTTTGGAATAGTATAGGAGACACCTCAATATATATTCATTAGCATTTCTTTCAAGGAAAGTTGCTATCCTGCCTGGGTTCCTGCAGATTCCCTCTAATACTTGAAGCGTATTTTCTTCTGGTTGGAGAGTAGGTTGGGTAGTCACATTCATATGAATTGGAGACTTAATGAATAAGAGTGCCTCATAGAAATACTTAAAGAAATTTTTCCTCCTGAGCTTGCTCTTGTGAGATTTAATACGAGGAAGACTATTCCAGGCCAAATGAATGGCTAAATTCTTAGTTACAACTGAGATTTTTTCAATCTGCTATCTGCCTAGATACTCACAGTTTTCACAAAACAACCTTGAGAAATTCATGTGAGTGTATAGTTGCTGTGTACTTTATTTCTCTGCAATGATATTACAGGGAAATGCACTTGTTTCTTCTGTGTAGAGAATCAGGTTTGAATTTCCATATTCAAGGCCCAATGTATTTACAGTCTTCTGTGGTTTTCATTTTCTGGAGAACTTCTCACAGACAGCTTTGCTGGTGTTTTATTATGAGTCATGGTAGTATACTAGTCTCATCTGTGTCTGCCTAATCTCATCTGAAAATTTTAAAGTAATATTGGATTTCCTTTTTACTGAAATTGTATAACCTGTGGGATAAAATATAAAGCATTACTAATATATTGCCATTCAACATGATTCAGTTCAACCATTATACTTCCTTCAAAATCCGCCCCAACAGCTAACACTCAGAAGCACTGGGGTTTCTGACTCAGTGGGTAAGCTCCGTGTTGAAATCCCTCTTATTTGTTTCACTATTTTGAACACTTTAACATATTCCACCACAAGGTCTGTCGCTGCACAGAAATATTTTAAATAGCTCTGTTAGAGCAAGTTCAAAGGATGATCTCTCTGACATGCATTCTTCAAAGTAAGACTACATTTCTCCGCAACAAAAAAAAAGTGTCTTACCTCTCCCCCTTCCTACTGTGAGTTGTGCCAGAGCTGTCATTTTTTCAGTAGGGATTGTTTATAAAAAGGACCTATATTCTGCTGTTCAGCACAGTATAAACCCTTGAGTTTTCAGTTTCAGTGTATAAATATTGATTTTTGTACCTCACCGGTTTTGTTAGTTAACTCAAAGGTTATAGCATTTTTTGTTGAATGAATGTCTTTAAGGAAATAAAATATGGTACATTCCTGAAGACTAAGTGCTTGTATCAGAAAGTGACCATTTAATCCCAGCAGCTAAGTACAGTCTGGGGTATTCTCTCTTGGATCTGATGTGTTTTGTTGCTTAAGAAAGCCATTGTCAAAAATGACCACAGATGGCTGTTTATGTGCAAGCTATGGAAAATTTACACATAGATTCTAATTAAAGTCATCAAAACAGTTGATTCTTGTTAGATATGTGTAGCTATTCTTGATGCATTTCCTATAGCAATTTGCTTAATTCTTTCAATGTATCTTTAGATTAAACATAAGTATTATTCCTCATTAGAGAGCACTGGATTTTGCAGGACCGTCTTGATTTCACATTTCTGTTTTCAGTACTCCAAGAAATTTAGAACAGAGGATAAGTTAGAACTGGGAATGGTCCCATGCTTTGATCCAGTGAAAGTGCCCTTCGCAAAAAGCCTTTATAGCTAGTTATACATAGAAAAACTGCACTTTGAACCTCAGGCTCATGCTGTGGGATTTGATTTCTAGAAGTCATATTTGTGGCTCAATGACCAACCTTTGCTCCCCTTCCTGTGAACCTGACTTCAGAACTCCAGCCAGTTGGAAAGCACTTCTGCTACCGGAATGGGAATAGCCTCTGGCTTGCAAAGATTACAGATAGAGGATACTTGGCAATGTGAAAAATCATCCTCACTGATGTATATTTCAACACTTCTCTCAGGCTCAGTTTTGCAGGTTGTTGAGAATTGCTCAGCTGCCATCAATTCCTTCTGAAACCAGTGGACCAAACCCTCAGCTTTATAAATCGGGGAAACTGCTGCTGTTCCAAATATATGCGTTTGCTACACAGAGAAGTCACATCAAACCTGGACACTGTCTGAAATTTCAGGTCTGCATATTTTAAGTCTTCAGTTCTACCCAATGCTATTTGTCACTAGGGAAAGTTTCTGGTCAAATAGATTTGGAGGGGGGGATTTGATGCATAGATTAGGAAGCTGCTTTATTTTTTTCTTTTTAAGAGAGTAATTTTTTTATTTTTCCTCATAAGCATCGTGTGTCTCATTCCTCCTCCACTGATTAGTAAGATGTGAAAAGCACATCTGACTTACCAGCAATTCCTCTTTCAAGCACCTTCAGATAACATTTGATGAGTAGCACCAGTTGTGCAATATAAACAGGTGGCGACATTGCAGTTACTCTGTGCAGGTAATCTCTGCCTCAGACTTGATGAATTGAAGGCTTGATGGCTTTCACCAGCAAATACAAGAAACAAATCATCATTGCATTGCATTTTTCTAGGAGTTGGTGGAAAAAACTGAGGGAGAGTGAGCACAGCAATTCACATACATAACTCAGTAACAACTCCTGCTTTTGTCAAAACTTCCACAAGTTTGAAAAGAGCAATGAGGCAATGAGATGTGAAAGGGTAACAAGTACTCTTGTGTCTACACTTGCCCTCATCCTACAGTCTTCCAGAGAGCCTCACAAAGTGCTCCACACCAAATAAGGTTTTTCACCCTCTGAGCCCTGGAAGCTCATCCATAGGGTTTCCTAGTAAATCCCACAGTCTTGCATACATGGAGAATGCCAGCTTAAGGCTTTTTGTCAGAAGGCTTTTTGTGCAATAGTGAATCATAATTTCAGACTTGAAGAAGGCACTTCTTGCTCAGAACCACTACTTTCATAATGTTATTCCTTTCATACTTAATTTTGAAGTTATTCAGCAAGGCATCCATTCCTAGCTCTCTCCTTCTGCCAGGCTTTTATTCCTTCCTGTTTCATCATCATCACAACGGAGGTATTTCACACTTACCTGCAGTGTCTGCATGATTCAACTGCAGAGTTTGTTTGGGGCAGCAATCTGTCTCTACCTGTGCAAGCTTGTCTTCACAGGTGCAGTGGTGCAATTTTATCTGCCTCTTAGTGCATAGTTGGGAGCAAATGTTCTTGCTACGCTATTTATTTAGTTTGAATCTAAGTATTACGTCTTTCCCTTTGAATTGTACCTGTTCATAAAGAAGGCTCAACTTTTCACAGCTCTTTTACAGTTTAATGTACTGCAGTTTCTTTGGTCACTGAAAGTGTCAACTTTACTATAAGGAAATAGCACCTTGCAAGCTGTCTCAATGAAGATATTGCCTCTCCATAACTGTCTTCCTAATCCTTTAAGCCTTTCCCAACCTAAATTCCTGTCAAATTCATAAGAATTCAAGAAATCTAGGACAACAACTTAAAACAATTACCAAGATCAGTCTCTGTTTGAATAATGCAATAGTTGTATAAATATTGAAGTTGGGACTCTACATTTCTGTTTGTATTATTTCTGGCAATTAATCCTTCAAGAAGCCAAGGGGTTCATAAGTGAGAGCTGCTGATAGCTTACATAACCTTGCTTTGATGCTTGTTTTCATTGTGAATCCTAGCCTGGATGTAGACAGAAAAAAATTGCAGCTAAAATTCTGTTCTCTACGTATTAATTTTAAAAAAATTTAATTGTCTTTTATATGTGGGACAATAGCTAGCAAAGAAGCTGCATCTGCATATATTATTTGAGATAACTTTCTATTTTTAAGGTAGGGGCTGTGTAAAAATTATTTGCATAATTACTGTTGGAATATGGCAGTACTACACAAATCTTACTGTCAATAGAACTAGAAGGGAGAAAACAATTGAGAGAGCACATTAGCACTCCAAAGTATATAGTGTTAGTTCCACAAGAAAATACTTACTGAGCTGACAAACACTGGGCAAGGTTTTCCTTGCTGCCGATAAAATGAGTGCAGCTTCTCATTCCCATTTAAAAGCAATATTTGTAATTAAATGTCTGATATATATATATATAGTGTGTATATATATATATATATACACACAAAGCATATATATATATATACATACACAAAGATATACTGATAACTACTGATTTAAACTTTCTCAGCATGTGTGCACCCCAGTCTTCTTCTTTCCAAACTCTTTGCTTCATACTGTTTAGCATCCATTTCCTGATATGTTTCTGTGCTCAGCATCTTCGGGAATTAGGGGGAAAATACTTTGAGAAAGAGAGCACTTTTCTCCTTCTTTTAAAAGAAAAAGCAAATGTAAAAAACTCAACCCAAACTTAAGGCTTAAAAATAAGTAGTTTGGGATAGGGAGCACTGACCAGGCTGTAGCTTCCGTACTCTTGCTCTTGCCCTGTGCTCCTCCCAGGCAGAGGCAGAGTTCCTAGCAGTATTTTACAAAGGATGTGTTGTGAGCAGTCAAGCTGCCATTCTGAGACTGGTGTCCAAGCAGTATTATTCTTGACTAATTTTTAATCTTCTGATACAAAATACGCTGCTTGTTTTGATTAACGTAATGCATGCAGGAATCTACGTGTGAATCTGTGTTGAGCATAACCCATGTGAGAAATTCTTGTCTTTGCCCATTTAGAGTGACCTAAAAGAGATCTAGGGTCTCTTTAAGGGTGTCCAGAGCCCAGTCTCTCAGAGGCACCAAACTTCCACAAGGTTTTCTGTGAGTCTTCTCATGAGTACCTTTGAGGATCTGAGTCTTGCCCTTTTGATAACCCAACCTGAACTGATGAGCCTCAGCCTTGAAGAACCTACTGCACTGAAATATTACTTTGTGAATCAACATCTATCACAATAAGGCTTCTTTTAGTCTCAACAAGATATGCGTCTTAGGATGAGAAGCCTCTTCAGAGAAACATTGATTATAAATACCATGCATTTCACTTCTTTTAGTTCTTGAGCAGCTCCCTTAAGCACATCTGTTAGTCAATGTAGAGAGCTGGGAACCTCCAGAGGGACATTCAGTTATTATATGGATCAAGGTACCCTCAGGTTTAAGAGGACAATAGTTCCCTGGTAAATTAAGTGTTTTAATTTGTCCTGAAAAGACTTAAGAAATATTTCCGTAGGAACATAAATAATAATTGTTGCAAGGATCGTAATAGTTTTCAGCTATGATCTTACAGATCCCCCAGGCATCCCTCCTTAGGGATCAGTGAAAGGTAATTAACAATAACAACTCACTGTTAAAAATTTTAATTTTGTTATCTAGGCATCCATGCATTCATCATAAAATTATTGGGGAATAATTTTATATTGGGGAATATAAACAGAAAAAAACCACTGAAAAGCACAGAGAGCTCCTTCGTCACAGCCAAATGATTTTAGCATGCCAGATTATGATACAATCAAAGATACTCCCTAAATAACCCAAAATCATAAGGGTTTTTGTCGATGCATCTAGAGACAATAGTTATCTTACACCATGTCCTCCTGGGATCTCTATTTCCCAAGTTACTGCATTTTCACAGGACTCACCAATGCTTCATTTCTCCTAAAACAAATCATCCTGAAATGGGTCTGTGTTTCTGAGTCAGTTCTTCCAATCTTATATTTATAAGTGAGAAAGGGGATATTTGAAGTGAGGTGCTGTGGTTGTCCATGTGCCTGTCTGTAGCATCTGCTTGCCCAGTAGGTGAGACCTTTCAAGAGTCCAATTCTTTGAGCTCATTCTGTTCACACGGATGGCACAGAACACAAGTGGAAAACCATGTAAAAAGATAGAGGGAGTTCACCTCAGAAAACCACAGCTAGTAAAAGCAACAAGAACATTTACACAAATGTTGAAGGAGGTTTTGTGTTGAGGGCATACTGTCAGAGAGGTGATCACTGATCCACCTCTGTTTACTGCCCAGAAACATTTTGAGAGTATTTAGCTTTCTCCTACTTTTCTTCATTCAGATTTGTGCAAATTACCCTGCCTAAGGTTCTCATGACTAACCAAGAGGGACAATTTACATTAGCAACTTTATAGAGAACTGTGTAGATAGTGATGCAGACAGTTGAGTAAGAAGAGATCACTCAAAAGGATTTTGTTCAGATAATGAAAATCTACAAAGGAAAATAAATCACCACCCCAATAAGTTGTTTAACCTGAAATGAAGATGTTAGTTTTACTAACATTAATGAGTAAGAATTTTACTCAAATTAGTTAGTTAAATCTGTTCATTTTACTCAGAAGCAAGCATTAGAATGGTTAATTTACAGCTGCCTTGATTTTTTTTTTCAAACACAAACCAAAAAGCCCCAAGCCTTTGTACTGAATTTATTCATTCATGGTTAATTTTGCCAGGGAAGGCCAACAGGCTTTTTTTCTATATACTGAGGAGGGTGACATACCCAGACTTAATATCTGCAATGTTTGGGTATAGCAAATGCTAAGTTTGGAAAGGTCTCTGATTTTTCTCTTCCTCTTATTTTCTTCAGAAACATGAAAACATTTCTGATGTGATTGTCATTGTCTTAAGAGGTCAAATGTCTAGTAACTGGAAAATGGGAAATGTTTGATATGGTAGTTTGAGTCAGACTTTTTGTATGCTTTGTAAATGGCTGTTTAGCTGTACAGAAATAAATAGAGACTTCAAATTAATATCTTGTCTTATTAGCACATGAAAATTCCATTCAAATTATGCAAAAAGACCATACTGCCTTGTCCATAAAATGCTCTTGGGGTATGGTAATCTGATAATAACCAAACCCCATGGAGTTGTCTTGTTATTTTTTATAAAATCTTGTTAGTTATGTGGGCAAAGGTATGTGGAAAAAGATGAAAGACGAGATTGCTCATTTGGAACAGCTTCTCTTTAGGTTATTAATCTCTTCCCTTAAATGTTGATCAGCTACTCTGAGTTCCTCAGTGGAATCACTTCTGGGAATAAACCTGCATTATCTGTGAGCAGTATGACTTGGTGGAGGTAAAGGAGAATGATGCAAATCTTTGAATTTTCTTAAAATAGAGAGTGACAGAGAGATTTGTCATTTTGGTGGTGACTTTTTTCACCTTGCCTTTTGCCATGCAAAGTTTGCCATCAGGTAGGCTTGAATTTTGAGCGAATTGTTAATCTGTCAAGGAGAGTGTGCATGTGTGTGGGTGTGAGAGAGAGATTTTAAATGCATGTGGTCAGTTTTTCAAAGGAGCTTAAGACTTAAAACCTCTTCAAGTGTCACAGGCTAAGATGGGGGCTCTTTCTGGTGAGCTTTCATAAAAAGCTGAACATAAAAGTAAGGAGTCAAACTCAGGTCTCAGGTGGTATGAAATGATGCTCCACAGATTGATTCTGCAGAAACAGATCCAGAAAAACGTCCAGGAGGCAGATACTTCCCCCTAGGGCAGCTCTTTAACAACCCGTTAGATTTTCATGGTAGTGATTTCAGTAAGCTATCAAATCAGTGAACTGTTCTTGGCCAATATCCATTCCCAGTTCTCAGAGGCCTCTCTTGAGCATCAATATGTAATGCTAGAATAAAAAGAGAACAGTAAAGTCAGAGTTCATGTGGCTCACTTCTTCTCTATCCCTATGTTTTTACAGATTACAAAATGGGATCAGTTTGAAGTCATTTGTTATCGCACCAGAAATTTTCTGAAATCTCCTTACTTGTGAGATGATTCTCTAGTTCTCTATCCTACAAAAATATTTGGGTGGCTGTGCTGTTACACTGAAGTGCTGACAGGCAAAGAAATATAGTGGACTCTGCCAGATATTAATCCTTACAAATGCAAGGAATTCCACATTCAGGTTCAAGACTGAAACAGAGCAGGACTGCTTGTCTTCAGCATTTATGGCAGCAATTGCAAGCTTTTGGGTGACATTGAATGCTAACATTTAGGAGTCACCCGATGCTAACAGGAGTATTCTAACATTTTGAATGATGAACCCACCTGTTCATCCATCATTCAAAACTCCCTGTTCTTGAGCAAATCCTACTCTGGTTTGGGATTTAGAGTCTCCTCAGAAACCTGTGTGTGTTTCTATGTAGGTATGAACAAAGCCAATGGGCATCATAAGTGATGAGGTTTTTCTTCCCTCTTCCAAGTTGGTTTCACCTAAAGGGAAGGCTCCCTACAGACCAAACAAATAATATGTGTATTTCAATCAAGTGAGGCACTTCAGTCAGCAGTTCCATGATTCACTGAATTAAGGTCATTGACAATGCTAATTGGCATTAACCATTCTGAGCACTAAATCTTTCCACCTGTAGAGATGGTGTTCATTAATCATGTTTCAACGTTATAAATCTTTAGAAGTGAATTATGATAGTGGGAGTGCTTCTGCTTCTTTAGTGAAGGTAGGATGCATCAGGGATATGTCATAAATAACCAAAGATAGGTTCATGGCTCAGACCCTGAATTTTTTTGGCAGATGTGATTACTGGTTTGTGCTCAACCCTTGTCGCAAGTTTTTGTTTGCTGGGGTTTTTTGGGGGGTTTTTGTTGTGGTTTTTTTTTGTTGGTTTGTTTGTTTGGGCTTTTTTGTTTGGTTTTTGGTGGTGGTGGTGGTTTTTTTCTTTTTTTTTTTTTTTTTTTTTGCATGAGCATCATATTTTGGTTTCCTAGCAATAAAAAAAAAAGTCATTTTCTTGACTGAAAGGGTTATCAAGCACTTGGGAACAGGCTGCCTGGGGAAGTGGTTGAGTCACCATCCCTGGGGGTATTTAAAAGTCATGTCAATGTGACACTGGAGGGACATTGCTTAGGGATGGAGTTACTATGGAGGCACTATTAGTTAGGTGGTTGGACTCTATCATCTTAAGGGACTTTTCCAACCTAAATATTCCTATGATTCTATAATGATTTTTAGGGGGAGTGGCTTGAATTATGTGATCACAAATAGTTATCAAAACCTATATAAGTATTTATAGTAAGTTTAATAATCTAGTGAAACGAAATTGAATGGGGAAATTAATGTAGAAAGGCAGTATTTCAGTCCTTATTTCTACATTAACGTTGTAGAGTTTTATCTCCCAACACATTTAGCACCATCTTTGAAAATAATAAATTATGTTCAGAAAATTGTTGCTCAATTATTATTATTCAACTTTATTAAGTTAAATTCATGTTGGTCCTCATTTCATGCTTTCAGACTTAATTTGCATTTTAGGTCATAAGAACCATGAAATTATTCTACTTGGTAGAACAAACATATAAGAAAAAAAAAGAACACCTGTATCATGTACTTACTTAACATTACCTGTAAATGCTTCTGTTTTTTCTTTCATAGAATTTTGTGAAAATAAAATTTATTGTAAATTCAAGGATTATGAATTTTGCGCCTTGAGAGAGTGTACATACATAACATTAGAACTTTTGAAACCTTTTTGGAGGGAAGCTCTTGTCTTGAAGTCTTTGAAGGGTAATATGGATCATAAAACAGAACACAGCTGAGCAAACACTTGCTTAAATATGTTTTGAAGTGACCTGTAGAAGATAAAGGAAGGTTTTGATGCTTTGTTGGTTTGCGTAGGATTTTTTGAGGTTTTTTTGCTTTATATTTAAACATTAAACTTTCACGTGTTCAATCCTGTGTAATCAAGATAGCCCATGTTTGTGGGGCACTGAAGCAGCATGTCCAGTCCTGAACTGTCAGTCAAGTTGATAAGTATGTGTCATGTTGACTGCTCCTGTCAGAAGAAAGGTGATGATGGAAATCATGATATTTTTTCATTAAGTAACATTTCAAAATGTTTCATTGGTTTGAATAGCATTTTTTCTGCTCAAATACTTTTAATTTTTAACATCCAAGAAGAGCCTAATATGACTGAATGTAAATATAAGTTCTCTATTTTCTCTTTCCAAACTAACCCTTCTGCAATTCTGTATCAAGGGCTTTCTCTTCCATCTTCTCTACCACTATTACTGTTCTTATTTGCTTAATAATAGTGACTTTCTCCTTGCAGTCCAGCAAGGTATTATTCTGTCCTGAACTTATGTCCATTCTCTGTTCGAAGGAGAAATAGTTCTTCATATCTACATTTTCCACATCTTTAGGCAGTACAATAGTTACAGAGTGTATTAGGACATCACTTGGACCATGAATAATTCATGCCAGCATGCTTTCTTTCAGTTTATATTTGACTCAGTAGAACAATTCAGCAATAGGCATGCTTAGACTAGATTTTACTGACAGTTCAAGAAGAGCTGTTGGATATGGCTTTTAGGGTACTTGAGAATATTCAGTTTTATTTAACTTCTGGTCAGGTACCACACCTGAGGTTTCACAACCTGTCTCCCTGTTGTATTGGTCTTGTGCTACCAGATGCCATTCCAGTGACTCCAAAGATATTTTGCACCATACAGCAGGTTAATATAACAGGACATCAGGTCCAACTAAGTATGACTTTTGAGATGAAGTGTAAACACCTAGAGTGTCTTTATCTTAAAAGATTTTTTCTTAAATATTTTCATGTGTAATGATGCTTTCATTGTTTTATTGGATGTAGCAACAGTATCAGTTACCTAGGGTGGGTTTGTTGATTCAGAATCAGTTTTTGCAAATTGTGATCCAAGTGCTATGAAACTATACTTTAGGTTGAATGATTCATGTTGGGAGCTATAGTTTAGATGAACCAGGGGGTAGAACAGTGTGATGATAAATTAGCTGATTCACTAACCTTGTTCATGTGGCTAGCTAATAATAATAATAACCTCTGTGCTGGCCTGCATTGGCACCCCTGACAAATGCAGCTGGATAGGGTTACTGTTTTCATGGGGTTTTGGTTTGATTTTCTTCTGCCTTTTTTTCACCTTCATCTGTGAAATACTGAAAATTATATACTGGAGCTAAGGCTTGTAAGAGGAAGTTGGTATCCTGCTTGTCAAGAGCACAAAAGTTAACTATTAAATAGTGTTTTGAAGCTCTGACACAAGTTTTATCAAACTAATTTTTCCTGCCTGCTGTGCCCAAGTTATTATTGATGTCCTGTGCTTTAAATGACATAGAAAGCATGGTATTTTCTTGAAGGAAGCCTTTGTGAGATGTATTATTGGACAGAGTTGTTGACTGATTTAGGGGTTTCAATAGCATACTTTTTCTGAAGCTTTAGCAATCTGCTGAAATGAATGACTGAGTGTTAGCCATATCCCCCCTTTAATCCTTCATGTCTTATCTCTTTGCTTGCTGATGTTTTTTTATACTAATTTGGAGCACTCCTTCTTCTGCTATTCTGAGAAACTCTTAACTCATCAATGATGCTTTTGAAACTCAGGAGCATCACAGTCCAGTGTAACAACACCATCTCATCTTGTGGATTTCATACTTTTACTGTAACCACTTGCAACTTAATTTGCTGGGTGTACAGCATAATGTGAAATCTATCTCTCTTTTGATTTGTCCAGAAATTAACATTGTCAGCTGGTTTGATTAGGAGCATGATGCAGTCCTTGATGTCACGCATGAGAGAATGTCTTTGGAGATCTGAAGAGTACCTTGGGGGAGAAAGAGGAGAACATTGAATTCCCTTTTTGGTTTTTTTTTTTTTCTCTAACTCTAAATGTTCAGTGTATTTGAATAAAGTATGTTTCAGTTTTCTATGTATTTCCTATTTGTAGAGCATGGAATTACAGGTTGGGTACAACCTAAGCCATGGCTGGAACCTTGCAGGAGACATGTTTTCATTGGCTGGTTGGACTAAGTCTGGCCCATCAGCAGGCACATTTGGGTAATGAGGGCAAGAAGTGAGTTTTGATTTTGCAGCGCTCACCATTTCCCAAGGAGCAGAGAGAAGGGGTCTCCTCTGTAGCACAGTCATCCTTGCCTTGGTGAAGGCAGCATATCCCAGCACATTCCACCAATAGCTCCTCTCTCCCGTGGTTTTCCCTAGAGCTGAAGCCTTGTCCTTGGCTCCTCTTGTTTTGGTTGCTCTTCCTCCTGCCTCTCCTGCTGGTGGCCATGGCAGGGCATTAACTTCATGCTGGCTTCTAAGACAGAGCCATCCAGCTGATTCTGATCCATGTGTCACTTGCTGGCAACCCAGCTGCCCAGAGACTTGTCTGGAGGATGTGTGATTCACAGGTATCACACTGAGCATGAAGATCTTTTCCATTTCCATAATGGCTTTTTGCTTTTCTTTTTGAAAATAATGCTGCTGGTATTTTCCATGAAAAATGTCTGAATAAACACTGAGCATGAAGATCTTTTCCATTTCCATAATGGCTTTTTGCTTTTCTTTTTGAAAATAATGCTGCTGGTATTTTCCATGAAAAACGTCAGAATAAACACTTGTCCTCCATCAATGTTCTTTTACTCTTCTTTTGTTTTCCTCCTTTTTTTCCTACAGATATGGTATCTCTCCCTTCTTCCTCAAACAAATCCCAAATCTAAAAGTCAGGCAAATATTTTCAGCTTACTTTTTGTTGCCATCATTTGTATGTTTATGTGTAACAGAAGTTTATATAGTGGAATGGGGAGACTTGTCACTGGCTAATTTTGAATAGGAAAATGGTCTGTGGGAGAACCAGTATAAAAGTTGGCATGTGTGGTGACTGTTGTTAAAATACTTTGGAATGTGGTAGTAGTAGTAATGGAACAGGAAGCGGATAAAATTTTTCAATTTATAGCCCCTGATGTTTGAATTCAACTTGATTGTGACTAGCAGAAAATGGGACATATTCACAGCACTGCAATGAAAACTTCCCTTTTTACTGTGGCAAAAAGAAAATGAAAAAATGTAGGGAGGTAAGATAAACAGGAAATTTCACTGCAGCATTAGACACCAAGAATAGTGAGGTACTATTTTGAAGAAAAACATTGCAAATGCTGTGGCAACTGGCATTATCTTTGAATCAGTATTCATGAAGTTTATAATTAATTAGAATGTGTTGTTAGTCTTGCAGCTGAATTTTAACTCTACAGCATTTTAGAACGCTCTTTTTTCTTTGACCTAAATCCGTCTAATTTTTTGTCTTAGTTAAAAGTACTGAACAAAAACACTATTGTGTCTTGGGCTGTGCTCAAGCAGATCAAGTAAGTTTGCATTGCTAAGCAAAGCCATATACATTTTAGTCATCCCAGAAATGTTTGAGCTTGACACAATTAAGTGAGATGAATGTCCACGTGATGGAAATTTTAACTGGTTTTGCTTAAACCTGTTTATAAAACAGACAGTCCAATGGGGGAACAAAAGAGAGGGACAAATCTGAAAATGTAATCAGGCATCACAACACTTTAGAGAGGAGAAAGGTGTTTAATTTGTAGATGTAAATGAAATATCATTACAATTCAGGGTCTTCAGGAGAGTTCTTCATTTACATTGGTTAACGTTGGCATTTCTTACAGGTGATTTAATATATATGTTCAAAAGCTTTTTTTTTTTAAACTGGAAGATGATTCAGAAGAGCATGGCTGCATTCTTGCAGATATAATACAATCCACACTTCCCAGTCCTGTGATTTAGATTTCTATTCTAACCAGAAGAAAATGGAATACATTTTAAAATGCTGTGAAAAATAACAAAACACCCTATGTGCTAACATATTCAAGACAATTGCTCATGATATTATTAGATTCTGTTTTGTTATTTGAAAGTTAGTTCTATTTGCTGTCTTAAAAAGACCTGATTTTTATTAAAAAACATGCTGGGTTTGTTGTGGGGTTTTTTTGCCATGAAAGCAAAAGTCTTTGATCTATTGATAGGGTGGGATCACCAGCTGCCTTACAAGCTTTCATCCAGGCATGCCTTGCTGTTCCCTTGTGGTCCTAAGTGAAAAAAATTGTCTTTTCAACCCCTGGTATGTGTCACCATGTGTTTACAAGGCTGGTCCTCTAGATAATCCATAAGCGTAAATTCCATGCAATGCCAAACCAGGAGAAGACACTGCTGATTGCTAAGAAATGGGGTGGCCATCAATTCTTTTTAATATGGCTGATGAGCTAAGAATCTAGGACAAAGGCTGATGTAAAGGTTTGAGTATTTCTCACCAGGAGTGTGAACCAAAGAGGAGTAACAGAACTAAATAAAAGGAAGTTTGAAGGCTTTGGAGCAGAGCAGATCCTGCAAACTACAGTACCTATTGCAATGTTTGTTGAACAACCTTCAGTCTACAGCATAGACCTCTGGTTCACATCTTTTGCAAGATCCTTAGATCCTTCTCTAAATAAAAATTATCTGTATGTTTTAATTTTTTAAAGTAAGATCCTTTTTATTTTTCTATCTTCAAAACTTTTAAATGTACCTGCACTTTTTCATTAAAGGTTTTTCTACATTGGACCTACAAGTTACTGTCAAAAGTACATACCACAACTACTAATAGAAATAATAGAAATTTTCTAAGAGTATCTGTAGCCACGGGACAGCTAGCTTCTGGGCTATGTTCACTCTACTACCCTCCTACAGATAAACCTGTGGACAAATAAAACATTCCTGAAATGTGATGAACACTGGAAGGGAGAGTTGTGCATAAGAACAATATCATATTCAGGATCTCACAGCAAAGAGAAGACACATGACAAGCTAGAAATCCTGCTCTTGATGTCTTTCCTTCTCCCATCTGGATCACTTTCTGTGGATTGAGATACAGAGGTAGAGAGTCCATTTTATTTCCAGGAGAAGTATTTTCCAGGCAGATTTAAGGAAGATGTAACTCCAGACTGAACTTTTCAGTATCTTGGCTGTATGCACAAAGCGGTGCGGTAGCTATAACGGAGTGAATTCCATGAGGTGGATTATTTCTGAAGGTAGGCAAAAATAAAGGAAGGTCTGCTCACCCTATTTCAGGATTGTTTTATCATATCTTTATTCCACAGGGAGGAATGGGGTTATACTCATGTGGTTTTAAACTGTGACCCAGATAAAAAGACGTATGTATCATCTTACCATATTTAAGCCACCCAGTCTCCTTCTCATGGCTTTTGTTATTTTCTTGGACACAGTCCATCTTCCTCCATGACATTTCCTGGTTTTAGATGGTTTAGAAGCATGTTGTTGTTTGGACAGATGGGCTTCAGGTGTGCTGATGATCAAGTAGCCTAATTTTAAATGTTGGCAGTGCTGTTTCAAGTGTGATTGTATACTTGTCACGAATGTATGTTATTATGCTCTATATTTTGTGGTTTTTTAGACTTTGAATTGTCTGGTGGTTTTGTCATCTGGCAATTTCTTTTTATTTTTTTTTTCCAATCCTTGGAGTTTTTCTAGAGTTAGCTAAGCACTGTCACAGTTGACATTATCTTGTGTTAGTGATAATCCTTGCTGTGAGTGGGAGGTTCAAGTAGATGACCTCCAGCATTTTTTTCCAATCATTATTTCTATGATTCATCATGTATTAGTCATTGATTTTCTGTGTATCACAGGTGTCCTTAACTTTATATGCTTCCTGTGACTTCTTATCAAGTTTTGATGGAGCGGGAAGTCATTTCCTGCAGTTCCACAGCAGGTTGAGATCTCCAGTGACACAATCTCCTGTTAGTGGCAGGGAATGCCACATTCAGATGGCATGTCCTGTTAGTAAAAATCTGAGTTCTGTAGTTGGTGTCCTGATCTTTCCTTCACGGAAGGATCATTAGACACTTGCAGTGATGGGGGAGACCTCAGAAACTGAGTTTTCAGATTTATTTCAGTGGTTGTCTGAAAAGCTTCACGTTTTGTGCACAGATCAGTGAGGGTGGAGTTTGATCAGATGGATAAATAGCAGAGAAGAAAGAAAGAAGTTACCTAGTTGCAGAGCAGGACGTACCAGTAGACAGTGCACATAGGACTTAATTCACTGACATTTCTCCTGTACTATGCCAGCTGCAATGTTGACAAAGCAGTATAGTTATTTGAGACCTAGACCCTTAATATTTGCTTGAAAAGACATCTGCAGAACTGTAAATTTGCTACATGTATTGCTGTATTTGTTGGGCCAAGGTGTGGTATCTCACCGAAAACTCCAGCAGACCCTGTACCCCTGCACTTTCACACAGCAAAAGATAAATAGATTTGTGATGGGGAGTGCAAAAGCGAGAATCAGTTGGGGACTGACAGAGGTTGTATAATGAGCTGGAGATAAAAAATGAATAAAATTTAAATGTGTGTCTTGGCTAAGTGAGAGACAGATGGAAGAAATCTACAAATTTTGGGGGTGTGAAAGCTCTCCTGGAAAATGCAGCTCTGTTGAAATCAAAATAATTTACAAAGCAGGTCAACTGCAGTAGACTTTTACTTCAAAAAAATAAAAAAGGCTGTCAGACAGAACATATTTTAATATTTTGGAATACATCTTTTTTAATTCTTAGTTTTGAAGTGATCCTGTGGATTAGTTTTTTAATCTATTTTGTTTTATTTAGAAATAAGTGTGAACAATAAACAAATAATCAAAGGAGACATGGAATTTTCCTTCCAAGATTATTTGAAGTGTTTCAGTTTTGATGTAATTTGGAGCAAAGCCAGAGTATAAAATCCTTGGAAATTGCTGTCATCCATTCAGTTCCCAGGGGGCCTGAGAAGGACTCTGTTCTGTATCACACTTCAGCTGGTATCTCTTGAGATGCAGAAGCACCAGTAATTGCCAATAGCTGTACTACAGCTCATTTGCTTTGCACACTGGATTGCAAGGGATTGAATGTGCAAGTGATTTCAATATCCTGCTATGCCTGCTGTCCAGCTGTAGTGGTGCCACTTCTCCTGTAACACTGCTCTGAAAAGTAGAAGCCTTGCTTTTCCCCCCACATGCTGCACCTAATCTCTTTCAGGATCAAAACAAATGTAAGGGAAGATTTTCCTATTAACACTTGCTGGGGACTACATAAGAGATTTAATAGAGCTTTTCTTTCTCTGCCTTCCTTTTTCCACAAAATCTAGCATGAGGTGACTGAGATAAGTGCTGACTGGTATGTCTTGTAAGAAACAGCTCAGTTCTGCTATTGGCTATAAACTAATTGTTGTGTGCCATTGAGAGATCCTTTGCTGTGTTTGTACATGAAGAGTTCTATGATGCAGTCTGGTGTTTGAGTGTTTAAGGTATCATTTAGTGCTGAAGAAGTTATTGTTCTTGTGAGAATTCACAGAAAAAGTGTCTTGGAAAAGTGTTTGTTATCACTGCCTACTTCACAGTCTATTATAAATCTTTTGCATTATAGTAAGTTGGTTTGGGGTTTTTTTAAGAGACAAATTTCCTTGTCTTTATGTCTTGTAAGTAGGATATTTAAAGAAACACACAGATAGGACTTCATTTAGAAGTCAAACAACTGAATGAGCTTCTCAATTGAGCATGAAAACTGCGGGGGAAAAAAAGACTTGTAATTTTCATTCTGGTTCTGGTCCTGCAAACAACCTTTGGATTCATCTGGTGTGAGAAATTCACCATGATCCATTCAGCACTTTTCTGCCCACTTTGATGCAGTGCTGTCGTTCCTGTGAAATCCATGTTCAGGGGCTTTTTTCCTTTCAGGCATGCACATTGCTCCCACTGTGGATAATTGGTTATGTATGGGTAGCATGGGAAGAAGACTTTTCTTAAGTGCTTGCAAAGATGCTGCTCTGCAGAACTGCTATAAATAGCTACTTTAGCAGTGGTTTTAAAACCTAATTTATTAGTTTGTCCTTTTTAGATATGCCAACCTTTATACTAGCAAATACAAATTGCTTTATTGTTTAAAGACATCATCTGGCATTTTCAAGTGCTACTCAAGAGCTTTGTGTGCGTTCAAGATCAGTGGCCAATTTGCTTTGGTGAATGGAGGAGCTAGGTGTTCCACCCAGCTATCTTTTCAGCAGATTCCTTACTAGAAAGGAAAGTAAATTTGTCCCTGTTAAAACTTTAGTTCTTCTGTTTCATTCTCTGTGAAACCAGCTTTGCTCTGCACAATAGGTAATGCTACTCCTGTCTGGATCACAGCCAGGGGAGGATGGTCAGAAAGTCTGTGGATTCCAGGTGTGAAATGGACACTGATGAGTTTTTCAACAGAAATGCCTTTTTAAGATAGGAAAAGCTTATATGTTTGTGCTTTGTACCACTTTAACTGGGATTCACTGCATTTCAAGTAAAAGGTCTTTGTCATAAACCATAAAGAGAATATTCTATGGTATTAGTAGGGTTAAATATTTTGAAATTATAAAGTGCTTTTAAAATTTGAATAAATTACTTGAGGGTGGAGAAGGAAAAAAAATATTTAGCATTTCTGTATCTATTCAGGGAAGGTACTTAAGGGCTATTGTGTCTTTAACAGATAATTAGCATACATAACATGGAAATTTGCAAAAGTTACAGGCTGCATTGCAAAGTCACAATTAGAGCTGCAAATAATTAGACCACTGTAAATAGCACAAAAACTGGAGTTCCTTCAAAATAAGACATTAAGAAGGTCAGATTTTGGGGTTTGTTTGGTTTGGTTTGGTTTGGTTTGGTTTGGTTTGGTTTGGTTTGGTTTGTTAATGAAAAGGACCAAGCTGGATATGAAATAAAAAACATTATGTTCAAAAAGCATCTAATAGCTTTACATAATATCTCTTGAGTGAATGGCTTAGGTGCATTTTGGTGTCAAACTTCATCTCTTTGTGCATGACAAAGGGATTTTCTAATAGTAGATGCAAAACAGTAGCCAGAAATCTGTGCCAATCTAATGACAAAGCAGGTTATCAACTCACTTCATTTAGTACTAAGATCAGTGTAATTCCAAGAGGAGGGCCATTAAGGTTTATTAAATTTGTCTAACAATATCAGCCATACTTAGTTTAAAAAATACATGTAGTATTTAAGAAATATGTACAATCTGGAGCTAGTTTGCTTTCAAATAGCTCCTGTGAAAAGTAGTCCTTTATGATGATTTCATAAAGCCATTGAATGGCTAGACCAAATGTATTATTAAAGTGCTTAAGGATATATTTCATGCAGCAGCAGGAAGCAATGTGTGTTCCCGTTGTGATGCTTTGCCATTCACGAGAGAAAAAGTTCTTTTTTAGTATGTAGATACTGAATTTGTAAAATATATGTAGAAAAGCTTTAAGATCCCAGGAGCTCCAGTTCAATGCTTAGCTTGTAGAGATGTCTAAAGGAGGTGCAGATGAGCCTTTTGAAAACAGATAAGCAGAACAATTGTGGATCATCAAGCATGGTCATGGAGGAGGCTCTTCAAAGTGATGGAGACATATGGTGTTTATCAGAATTTATCTGTCCTGAGGTGGTCATCTGGGGTGAGAAGGACTGTTTCTTGTCAGTACTGGGGAGGCCCAGTGCTATCTGATACTTTCCTGGCTGATTGCAGACCTGGGAGCTGACTGTGCTCCTCTCTCAGGGTGGCAAGGCTCAGGGCTGCTGGGATACATACAAAAGTCCTAGTCCTTGGTCTTCCAGTACTGTGTGGTCCTGATCTAAAATCCCTTCACAAAACAGACTCTGGTGACTCAGGGTAACATGAATGATGGTTCTTGGTTCTCAAATGATCATAGCCTTTTCTCAAGATGTGTTTTGGTAACTCCATCAAACATCACCTTCATGAAGCAGAGGTCACATTTTTTTGCAAATGTTCTGCAGATGTGTCACTCCTCGCTGCTCATGATGGCTGCTACAGTGCTATCCTTGTTCAGGGTAGTCTTATAAAAAAGCACAGTCAAAAGCACACCTACAATATGAAGATAGAGGTAAATACTTAATTTAAATCCTCTCAAAAATTAAAAGAAAAAGCAATTAGTTCATGGCATTTTGACCTTCTAGGAGACATTAAAAAAATATGTGTTCCCTCAGTGATTGAGGATTTTCCTATTTTGGAGCTGCATCTTCTGTATCTTGTGCTGATCTTTTCCATTAGTCACTTAATTGCTGCCTCACAGGAACCTTTGTGGAGTAAGTCGAAGCTGTGCAGCAGTCCTGAAGCCCGTGGATAATCAGAGGGAGCATGCTGAGAGGGTATAATAATAGAGATACCAACTGCTCTGTTAAAAACCTTGGCTTGTCCCTGAGTCTGTCAAAGATTTCTGCAGCATCTTGCCTCTTTTCAGTACCCCTAGACAAGCCATAGTCATTGCACTGAGTAAGCAGAATTCCTTTTCAAAGCCTTGCTAGACTTTGACTGCTATTTTTGCACTAGAGAAGTCCTAAAATAAGTGCTCAGAATTCATTGATTCTACTTTTTTCCTGCAAAACATGTGGAGAGATTTTGCAATATTTCAATGTTTATTTAGTTAATCATACAGATAGAAACCCATATTTCTGTCAGGGACATTTCCAGCTCAGTGGTCCGTCTTGGAGAGCAGGAAAGTATAAAAATAGATTTACTGGAATCTATGCGAGTGACACAAGTATCTACTCCCAGCAAATATATCTCATAATGTCATCTTTATTGCAGTTTGTGAGCATCAGAAATACTTCAGGCCTCATGCGTTGTGAAGACAGAGCCATGGCAGGGAAACGGCGAGAGTGGTTTGAATAGCTTGTGCTACTTTTAAAAATTTCAACATCAAAATGATAGTAATATAGCCTGCTGTATTTTTAATATGCTCAAGTATAGTAATTTTTGCTTATGTTCAGCAGCATCCATGGATCAATGCTAATTTGTTAATGGGTTGAAAGGGCTACAGTTTTCAGAAATAAAGATGAAATTTTAGTAGGCTGAGGAGTCAGCTTTTTTTTCTGGAAAGGATAACCATTTTTTTTTCAAATGCAATTAATAATGACAGTACTGGTTTAATTGCAGGAGGAATTTGCCATCTCTTGGATATGATGGAATTCTGTTCCTTTTTGATTTGTTTCATGGTGCTTATGGAGCAAAGAAAACCCTAGCCATCTTGAGTTCTAGATTTTTCAGAAGTACTTAAAGCAGTAGTGAGTCAGAGCAATTTTGTTGATAGTAGGATGAGACCCATGTGTGTTTTATTTACAGACCTTTTAGCTATTAAACTACTAGTTCAGAACAATTTTCTTCTTAAGGGATTAATTCTTTTGTAAATGAGTGTGTGTTGCTGATATAACTTGTTGATCCTAAAATAACTGGACACATAAAATAAGTAAGGAGTTCAAACAACTGCTTTTAGCAATAAAATCTTTCAAAGGAGATAAAGCATAAACAAGTTATGATTACACTAACAAAAATTCATAAAATTAAATTCATTCATTCATTTTGTGATGAAAAACACTCCCTGATGCAACAAAATCACTTACAAAAATTAACAAAAAATATGAGAGACATAATTATGCTTTAGTTTTATGAAGAGGCAATTCTTCTTCACAGAATAAGGACAATTCTTATCTTTTTACAAACAGAAGTGTCTGTTTTGGAAGCCATACAAAAGAAAAAAAGTGGACGAGTGGGCCACCAAGTATGTAACACATAACAGATTCTGTTAAAATACAGTGGTTTTCTCTTGACTACAGCTATTCCTCATTTTTTTATTATGTTTACTTATTTCAGCTTTCATCAGTCACTTAAGCTACAAAACAGCTTTCTATAAGGAGCTTTTTTGCATAGATTTGATGAAGAGAAATCCAAAATGACAAGATAATATGAGAACACAATAATCCTGCTATACCCTCTTATGTCAGTGTGGCCAAGTGTTGTTATTTTTAGTTAGGGTCAGCTAGGTTTTTTTGTCCTATATCCTTTTGTTATAGATCTAGGAGAATTTGTGGGTTTTTTGACAAGAACTATTCAGTTGTTCTGTATTAATATAGATCATCCCTTCTAGATTTGCAGAACTGTTTAAGGCTTTAAAATCCCCTTGTCAGAAGTGCTGTAGGAGCCATGATAAGATGTTTCTCCTGACATAACTTCCATTTTTCATACCTTACTGTCTTAAAAACAGCAGGAGGAAAAAAAATTCACTCTCAAGCACAACAAATTGTCATGCAGGAAGATATATCCTAACCTATCACTTTAAAAAATGAAGCATATGACTTTTCTTACAAACCAAGGGGCAGCATCACTCCTACCTTAATTTTTATCACTCTTTCTGCACATGTTTCTATTGTTGTGGCAGTAAATCTTTGCCTGTGAGATCTGTCATGCTACGGGTTATCTTCTCTAGCTTCTGGGATTTTGAAGCTTATTGTTGTCTTCAGCCATGATTCACAGAGGGCAGTGGGGCCTGTGCAGTGAGCAGAGCTTTTCACAACCAGCCAGCTGTGGTGAGTCGCTGCGGAGAGCAGCACACACAGTCCGCCGTCATCATGGGCGGGTGAATAGCAGGAATGGTGAATAGGGATTAAACAATCCATTTTTTGTCCCAGTCCTGTATGGATGGGTTTTTTGTTACTGAAGAATCCTCAGAGAAAGACATTTCTCTGGCTGACCTACCCTGTCCTTCATTTCCAGGCAGCTTCACAGCCATTTCCCAAGCTGGAGAGTTCCCGTAGAGCGTAGTCCCTTTGCTCAGTTGTTTCTTTGAAAGCAGCAACCCTAGATGTGCAGTGCCTAAACACACATATGCTTGGTTACAGGAAACATTTCTAAGTGGGATGATTCCCCCACTGGCCAGCTATTAGAGCAATGGGATTTATGATTTTCATTTCCTGACTCCAGCAGCTAGGTAACATAAATAGTATTTGCCCTTCTTACTTCAAGAGCTTTTTTGGAAATCTTAATTTTTTTCTTCCTTTCTAGACTGACTCTTGAATCCTACTTATTTTTAAAAAAGCTGTAAATCTTGTTGAAGTTGATTTTTTTGTGGGGCAAAACCTCGCGTATGTCCTCCTGCCAATGAATTTTTTTCTTCCAGATTGTCTGGTCTTTAGGTTCCTGTGGATCAGTTGCACATTTTTTAATGATTTCTGATGGAAAAAACCCAACAAAATTATGTAATATTTTAAAAGTTTTTCTTTCTTTTTAGCTGTATGTGTGGATATCATTTTTCAACATTTTCTAAGCAATGTGGTTACTGTATACCAGTTATAGAACTGGAGTGGCTACACCCATGCGAGATCCATGCATAGCTACCTAGGATGATGCTCATTTGCAAAAGGCATCCTGTGATTGCTCTGATGTTGTAAGAACCACTTATTTTCCATTCAAAACATAGTCATGGTGTGGTGTTCATTCACCTGAATAAGATATTTTGATTACTCTGGTTCTAGCCAGAAGTAGAGTACATGGTAAACATACCTCCAGAGGCAGATCTGCAGATCTGGGGTTCCCTGCAGGATATCATCTTCAGGCTGGATCATTATGGCTGTTCAGTTCCTACAGTGAAAATCTTGAGCTTGTCTAAAAGTTTTGGAACTGCTAATCAGACTGGGGTAAGGCAGTAAGAGCTGCTCTTGGCTGAACACTGCTGTCCTGCCAGTGATGCTGTTTTTCTCCCCAGGAGTAAAATTGGATTGTAGGCTTTTGTAGCAAACTACAAAGTGGTCCAAACTTCTTTTCAATGAATTTCTACAAAGATTCATTTCAAACAACAACAAAAAATATAGAACATCAACTAATAAAGCTACATGGTATGACCTTGCCCGTGGAGAGCAGCTGACTGTTGCTGTCCAGGAAGTTTAATAGCAAGCCTTTGAACGTCAGTGATTCTGAGCCATAGCATGAAAGAGCCTCTCCAAAATCTGTGAGATCTTTTGTGTACTGAATACTGAAGTAGATTGCAGCAGTAGTAGTGCTGTTTTATGTAAATGTTAAAGCTACATATGTTACTAAATAAAAACTACTCACAGGTTTATAAACACAGCTCTGTAGGAATGTGACAATACTTCTGATGTCTCTGAACACAGCATTTTTTATTTGATGTTTCTTTTCTGTTGACAGATATATCAACTTAAAAGTAGCCATACGGTTCCCAGTTGAATATGAATTTGAGAGGGCTGATGCACATTGCTTAGTCTAAAAGTCTAAAATAAGTTACTCTAAAGCTATTTGCTCAGAAGTTGCCAGACTTTACAGGATATACATAAATAACTTTGTGAGAAACTTGAATCCACTGTCAAAGTTAAGCCATATGCCAATTTCAAGATCTCCAGCACAGGAGCATCAGACATATGCACCACTCCCTAATATTTTGGTGGAGCACATGTTTGATAAGAGATTGCAGCTCATGCCTCCTGGGGGTTGAGTCAATGGAGTGACTTCTGTTCACCACCATAGACTTTTGCTCAGGCACCATCTGTTGGTTTTTTCCCCGTGTTGGTAGTAGACAGCTGATTATTTGGAAACAGGATCAGGTCTTACATAATATTATTGTGTATTTAAGGGGCCATTGAAATGGGCAGAGTAGAAGTGATTGTTTGGATAACAGTCTGAATAAAACAAAGAACCCATGTTGCATTAATACTGCAACATTAATAATTAATCATGAAGGAATAAACTGATTTCTCAGAGAAAAGCATTTCCTAAACAGATAAATCCTTCAGAAAGATGTAGGACTCATGAGAAAGAAGTACTGGAAAGCTCAAGGAATCTAAGAATGGGGTATAAAAAGACAGAAAGCCCTTTTTTCTCCTGTCCCCCATTTATTTTGTTCAGAGGGCCACTATGAATCATATGTCTCTTGTGACTTGCAGGAATGATCTAACTGTCCAAATGGCTTAAAGAGAGCTTCACTAGGAAAGAAAATAATCAATAGGATGGGATATTAAAAGGGAATTTTTCCCCTTCTTACTCCAGGCAGCACTGTCAACACTCTATTGAATTTATGATCTACAGGAAATTAAACATTGACAGCATCACCCGCAAAGATAAGCATATATTGCTTAGGGTTAATGACTTGCTGAATTTTCTAAATCAAGCTATGTATACATTAGTACCTCAGATTTTTATCAAGTGACTGTTGGCAAGTAACCATGGATAATGATAGCAAATGAAAATTCCTTTTATAAATGACAGAGTCGTGCTGTTGCATTTTAAGCTCTGGCTTTCCAAATATCTGCCTACTGTCTTGGCAAAACTCATTTACATGTGTGCAGTATTTTATTTGAATAACATAATTGTTATGTCATCCACTTTTGCACACACTTATGGAGCCCTAGGAAAGGAATTAGAGATGCTGAAGCAGTTTGCAGTCCAGCAGATTTGGAAATATGTGCCCATGGTAGACTCTAAATTCATAATTAAGCATCTAAATTAATGGCTCTGTTTAAAAAAATGATGGGCTCTCGGGAGTCCCTTTATTTGCTTGAGATATACTGATCTTAAAATTAGGCCCCAGCTCATGGTCTCTGCTGCTCTAATCAGATGTTTTTCTTAACTTTCCAGCTTCCCCAGGGCTGCAGGCTCCTTTGAGCTAGAGGCATAAACAGATTGATTGAGCCCAGGACTTTTTAGTGTGCTTCTGTTTTAAATCACATAGTAGGGGCAGGCTAGTGGCAGGTCGGTATCCTCTTCCTTTGAGGGAAATCAAAGACCAGTTGCCTTTCCTGACTTGCCTCGTTGACCTACTGGAGGGAGGCTCCTTGATCACCAGGGCGCGATGTCCTTTGTGAAAGCCACCCTGCAAGACTGGTGATGATCAGCGGGAGCTGGCTGATAAGGAGAGGGCTGTGTGATACATACACAAACACTGAGCATTGCTGCTGTTGACATTTAGGTTATCTCTTTGGAAAAAAGAGGGAGAGAAGCTCCACACAAAATGTTCCAAATCATCTGGAGGAGCCTGTGTATTTCTGCTGGCCACAGGGGAACATCGTTTGTCAATCTAAACAAGATATCTGAAATTCATGCAGCAGTTCTCCAGTGTGGCAAAGTCAGAGTTACTGTAGACACTGTTAACTTACTGTTTTCTGCATGCTGCCTCTGTGATCTATTCATTTTTCACTAAAATTGAAGGAGGCAGTTGCAAACCAGGTTTATTTTTTGTTTTAATGAGGAAACAGAGAGGCAGAGAAAAAGTAGTTTTGGCAAAAATGCAAGAAGAATCTTCAGAGCAAAGAACATTTCCTTTGGGATGCATAATAATGGTACATACATTTCCTTTAACTTTTCTTCCTTTGAAGACCTATATAAAGCCACTGGTCAGGAACAACTGTCCCTTGCTTATGTGAGCTGAAAAGATTAAAACCTAGATTGGTTTGGTGTGCTTGGTTGGTACTGTTTTGTTTTGGGTATTTTTTAACAGTACTACTTGAAGCCTCGGGGTTTGACACAATAGTAAGAGGAATAAAATCCAGGTCAAGTACATAGCAGTTCTGATAATCCAATCCAGAGCACTGGCACTGGATTATCAGAAGAAAAATACCCCAAAACGTAAACATAGTCTATGGGTAAAATTTCCTTGGAAACTGCACAAGAAAATTAGAATTTTTGCAATAAACCTTTCCCCCTCTTGCTGCTTTGGATCTTTTTTTTTTTGTGGTCTTATCTGTATTTTACAAACAAAATTACAACTGTCAAAATGAGGCGGCAGAAAAAATATAATTAATACAGACAAGAAATAGACCTTTCCCTTGTATGCTTCTCCCTCTCCAACACTCTCATCCCCTCAAAGTCCTATCAGTCAAAGCCACAGCCAACAAAATAAAAAAACATTCTTCATTCCTGCTTTGAAGGGTGCTGAAGGCTTGTTATGAAAGACAAATGCCATGACAGAGGCACAAGCACCATGGTAGTAACATCTCTTCCCAGCCAAGAGTTAACAGTGTTCAAACCATTTTGCTTTATCAGCCAGATGAAAAGCCAAAGAAACTAATTTTCCAAAAGGAAGAGTATAAGTCTGACCCCCTCACATGTACCTACTTGTTAGTGAACCTTTAAAGAAATCTCTCTGGTAAACTCAAAGTTGGCACAATTTCAAGACTGCAATTTGTCAGTATCACTGATAGTGCACTTTGGCTTTAAGTGAAGAACAGATGACAAACAAAAATATATGAATCATTTGTCATGTGGCAGATTCAAAGTAGGTGAAAAGCCAATATTTTATCACAGTTGCAGTTTTGGTGGCAGTTTAGACTTTACCAGGCTTCAAGAAGAATTGAGCACTTATGGAAACATGACCATCAGAGTTAGAATGGTACTAACAAGAAAAGTAGTGATAATAATACAAATTCTCCTATTTCAATCTTTGTTTTCCCTTTGGGTTTTGAACAGGCTAAGTATATTTCTATTTAGAGGCCATTAAGGCAGCTTTTTTCTTCAGAAAACAAAATACATGTTTACTGGATGAAAAAAATTAGTCATATTTCATAATAAATCTAGAATCCATTTAGCAAGACTAAGATTGATGTACCACTCTGATGCCTAAAAGCAAGGGGACTCAATTTCTAGTCTCACAGAAAAATCCTGAGAATGCAGAAGGGAGAAGAGAATCTTTCACTGGGTCATGGAAAAGTTGCTGTCTTTACTGTTCTGTCCCCATAGTGTCAGGGCTCTTCTTGCTTCTGAGCAGTGTCTGCCATAGGCCTCCCTTTTGCATGCTGCAATCCTCAGGGAAAGGCTTTCCTTCAGAACACATACATTGTTGGAGAGAGAAGTGATTTCTGTATTTTTGGTAGCTGCATGCGACAGCCTAATCACTTGGAAACGGTACATGTTGAATCTTGGATGACCAAGTTATGAAACACACCAGTTTCATAACTAGTGTGTTTCATAACTTGGTCACACTAGACAGGCAAAATTGCTATGTTGTAATTGAATGTATAATTAAAAAATTAAAAAAAAAAAAAGGTGTTTCAGAAAGTATTCAGGCAAAGAAGATTTTCCAGATGTTCAGGATTAACTTTTCAGATAGGGGAGTGATCACCGAGCTTTCACAGTCTAGGTCTGTGGAAGATCAACATCTAAAAATTTGTTTGTAGAAGAATTTTGAGTTGCAACCAGTCAGACTGTAAGGATGTGTTAAATACCTAAAGAAGCTGGAACACCCATAATGAGACTTCAAAAGTACAGCAGTCACAGAATTTAGTTCAAGTTAGGTATCTAAGTACTGCTAAAAATTCTAGCAAATACCTACATTTGGCAGGAATAAATGCCTCTTAAAATCATGCCAGAAACTACAAAGGAATGTTCTAAACATCTATGAGAGAGAGAAAGAGAAAATGGCTTGATTCTCTAAATTTGCAGAGATTAAGAACAAAGAGAAAAATCACAATACAGGAGGAAAATGGGATCACCTTAAGGGGTGAAGTAATATCAGTAGAATGGAATTTTACAGTGAGAATTGGAAGGTTATGCATTTAGGGCCTCATAAAAAGCTGTGAATTTTTCCTAAAAAGATATTAGGCTAAGTGGCAGGAAAAAGCTATTTTCTAAGGAGCGACTTAAAGATTGTGGCTTCTCATTCTAGCATTCTCATTCTAGGCTAAGAGCAGGCAGCACTATTCTCTGTTATAACACCAAGTAGGTAAACATTTGAGATGAATAAACTAAGTGACTGCATTGGCACAGAGAAAAGGTGAGCACAAACAGGAAACAAATGAAAAGATTGTTAGCTATTAGAGAAATGCCTTTCTGCAAAAGATTTTCAATCTGAGCAGAAAAAAATCCCGGCAAGTTTTAACATTAAGATTATGGTGTTTGTAAAAGGCTTGATCTTGTGTCACTGATCTCCTAGTAGGGGAGAAGTAAAAGGTCTTTAGAGGACGCAATTCTTGAGGACTTTTTATTACTTCACATACTATACTATAGACTTTAAAGTGTGTTAATAATACCAGTTCTTAGCAAAATTCTCCTTAAACACTACCCATCTTAATTAAAAAAAAAAAAAAAGGATAGATTTTTTCTGTTCCTGGTGGGGGTTGTTGTTGTTGTTATTATTATTATTATTATTATTATTATTATTATTATTGCAATTGTGGTCATCATCATTACCTTGAAGTATCATTACCTTGAAGACTACAAGGACATTCAAAATGTGTGAAAAATTTCAGCCAGTGTATTTTTTGAGGAAAATTCCAAGGGGCTAAAACTAATGTTTCATATGTTAGTTTTATCATATTTGCAGTTGTTAAAGAGGAGTGAGTACTTCTGAATTTGGTGAATGCCTGGATATCTGCTTGTCACTGGAATCTCTGTTTCTAGAACTGATCTATGGCTGCTGATCTCAAGGTTTGTCCTTGCCTGCTTCATGGTGATCATCTACCAGGTTCCCAGGAAAATTATGAATGTGATTCAGGCTTCCATAATGTGTTCTTCTAGCATGTCCTGTCTGTGGCCTGTATGTGTTTTAGTCACTGATCAATACAGTCAGTGCTTGGTTATCTCTACTGAAGAAGGAATTTGGTGTTGGGCATGCTCAACATACAGCTGCTTGAAGCCCTGTTGTGTTAGGTGCAGCACAACTAAGTCACTCTGTTCATCAGCTAAAAGATGTTACAAGATCCAGCAGATAATTTTATCAGGTTGTTGCTGTGTAAGGGCTTGGATACGCCTTGATTGTTTGCCTTGTAGTTGTTTGTTGGTTACAGTTTCTAAATTATCTCTTCCCCCAATAAAATTTTGTGGGATTTTCTGGGGTTTTACCCATGTTTTTTTCTTTTATCCTCCATCTCCCTGGATGCATTGCTATTTATTCACTTTCATTGATATATTGGAAGTAAAAAACCACTTGATCAGGAACTATCTTAACACAATAACATTCCATGTTATATACCCAGTTTTTGACTACTTTCTGAAAAGTAAAAAGACTTTGTTGATATAAGCCAGCTTTTAAGTATTGTTGGTAGATTAAAAATGCTTTCTATAGTCCAAGAAGATGACTGCAATTTCACTTAAAGCTATACATCAGAAGGGGAATGAAATATTTCTTAATTGTGTTACTGGTAGGATACTGTGGTCCTCAGCTGAATAAGGATTTCAGAAAGAGGACTGAAATTCTGAAGTGGTTTATCTTAAAAACCTCATTCTTTTGATAGTTCCAACCCCTGCAGGTGTGAACAAATTGTGACAGAAAGGAGATGATTATTTTACAAAAAAAGTAAAAGAAAAGATGTTAATACAAAATGGAATTCAAATATTGGATACCTAGTGAAAAATGCTCTCATGATGGTAGAGCCATCATCCAAAACCATCTACATGAGTAACAAGGAAAATATGAAGAAATAATATTATTTGGCATAACTGAAAATCACAATATTGCTAGTTTGTAAAAATGCATCCAAAGAAAAGTCAGTGTTCTATCAGTGCAGAGAGAAAGGGTATGCATATGAATACTTTCCATTCTTATTTTTCTTCAACCCTTATTGTACAACCTGAATGAAAAAAAAAGGAGTGAGGTTACTTTCCATCAGAGTTGGTATCTACGAAGAGAATTTAGGACATTCAGACTTCAAAGTAATTGTTCCAAAATTTCTGAAAATCTGAGAAGTCATCCCTACAATAACCTCAGGGAATATGATTAAAATTTTCTTTAAAATTAAGGGAGAAGGGGAGTTCTTTGGGGTTTCAAGGTTGGGTTTTTTTGGGTTTTTTTTCCCAAAACCATAGAGATCTACCTATCCATGCTCCAACTAGCCCTTCACTCATGTGCCTCCATAATAGTCTGAAGTATATTTGCTTTCTGGAATAATCTTAAAAAACCTTGATTGATGCAATTTGGGAAACACGCTTATTACTTTGTTATGATTAGAAGAGATCTGCAGGATTCCTGAGGGGCAGCAGCCTGATGTTGAATTAGGTACAGCCAGTAAAAGATGTCCTAGCATATCACAAACAATAATAGTTCATATTACTCTTTGTGGCATGTAGTGGGACAGATTATTTTACTTGCTGAATCATTAGATTATCTTGTAAAAAACCCACTGAGAATAATGGCATAAATTAAATTATCTGTGCTGAAGTAAAAAAGCACCTTTTATAAGAGTGTAAGGACTGAATACTAAACACTCTGTTGTATGCAATGAAGAGTGTAAGATAAGGGGAAGTGAGGAAATACAACAGAGTCAAGAGAAGCTACTTTTGGAGGTCTCATTCATGGCCATGAACTAAAAAGCCATGATAAGAGAGATTTTCTTTTGAGTTCTGTTTCCAACCAGAAAATTTCAAAGGCAAAACATCACCTCAGCCCAGCCAGAAATTGCTTTGTTTCTCATATTTTTTTCAACCCAGCATTGGTGTAATGTGAAGAAAAAAAAATTTCATTTTAATTTTAAAAAGTTTGTTTAATTAAATTAGATGTAACTGTATTTTTAATACTTTTGGTCCATGTCAAACAGCTAATTTTGCCTGTTCTATTCTGATTTTTTCTTCTCATTCTTACTGTGCTACCATTTTCCTGTCTGCAGCTTGTGTTAAGGTACTGCATTCTGTTTGTTCTTCCACCTTCCTGTTGACAACACTGGTGTTTAAGTACCCTAAACTGACATGGTATTGCCATGTTTCATGATTTTTCTTTGGACATCTCTTGTAACTTCATGTCTCTTTCTAAAAAAACCCACATTTCTAGCCATCTCTGTTCAAGAAAAAATTTTGGCAAACTGATTCCACATATTTTTTTTTTAATTACCACAAAATACCTGTTCAACATTATATCTATGATATTATATTAGATATCTACTATATGTTTTAATGTTGTTTTTAGGAAGTAAAAAATGTCCTTACAGCACAAAATATTATTTTTTTTTCTTTGGCTTTTCACTAGTTTGGAAGCATTATGTAGTGTCAAGGTGAATAATGTGTGAATCCCAGTAATAACATGGCTGTATCTAAAGAGACAAAGGTCCGTGGCATTCCTGTCTTATTTTCTGGTTTACTTGTGCTATGTAGCTGTAGCAATAGTCTGGGGTGACATATAGTCCGGGAACATAACCAGAGGTCTTATCAGCAGTAGAGGATTCATAGTAATAAATTGCCTTTTTTTTTTAGTTACTGTTTTCCATAGCAACTCTGTTGAAATAGAACAGAGCTTATGATGAAAGTATGGAAGGCTGTGTCTAGCTCCCTTCCCCTCTCCAGCAGCAAGAGAAATTACGACAGGGTATTTTACACTCCTTATATTACACCGTTCTGTGCTTCTGGATTATCATGTGGGGCAGAAATTCAACCAGGTGGCCAGCACTGTCCTTTGGAGAAGTGTGTCTATCTCCATTAACTCTGGATGACTGTGGACAGCTGAGAGAGAACAGCTGCCTTAAGCTTGTGTGTGTTGTATACCTACCTTCCTTCCTTCCTTCCTTCCTTCCTTCCTTCCTTCCTTCCTTCCTTCCTTCCTTCCTTCCTTCCTTCCTTCCTTCCTGCCTTCCTGCCTTCCTGCCTTCCTGCCTTCCTGCCTTCCCTTGTTCCTAGCATCGTGTCTTACATGCCTTGGAAGTTAATGATGATCTAGGTGATGAATTACAGACCTATGTAAGAGATTATATATTTTTACTGTATTGCCTCATCTCTTCATATATTATCAGTTTATCTTCCTCAGCACTAAACAGAGTGTTCAAGACTTTGGAATCACTTCAGAGCACTGACTTTGTTTTCAAAATAGCAAGCAGTCTAGCACGGTGTTGTTTCTTTTTATTTAACCCACAGCCGCTGTGTCTATATTCAACAGCTACCAGAAAGCACCACTTGCAAATGATCTTCTGTCTGGAAGTGAGGCAGGTTGAGCTAGCAGCACACCCTGCACAGCTGGAAGGCCACAGCACAGCTGCTCACAAACAACTCATTTCCTGAGCCAGTCAGCATTTTCCCATTCTCCTTCGGCACTCCACCTCATTGATTTCAAACCGTCAGTATCTTTCCTGAAACACCTTATTAGAGGATTTGCTACACTTAGATGGGAAACTCATTGTATTTAATATCTTTGCCATGTCGCACCACTGGTTTTTAAGAAGGCTTCTCCATTGATCTCACTAGGGGTTCTGCTGTAAATCAAGGGTGTGTTTGGCTCTTTAGCAATAGTGTTGGTTCAAATAAGAGCAATCTCTGTTGCAGTCACAGGAATTCTTCCACACTGAAGGGATAAACATGCCTTCTATTTTAATCCTGACTTTGAATTGCCATCTTGCCCATCTCGAAATAAAAGTTTCAACAACTCCATATTTCCTATTGCCTGCCTAACACATTTGAGTGTAACTGGGACAAGATAGCATTGAAATGCAAAAGCTTGGGGAAAGGAGATGGTGTTTTCCTTCTCAGAGCAACTGCAGTGTTTGTGCTGAGAAACAGCTCTGTGCCCCACCCTTTATCTCAGGAGATAGTACTGCAGCTCTGTGTCATGAAGTCCTGCATGCATCTGATAATTTGTGACTTGTCTTTATGGCCCACTATAAATACACATGTGAACAGAATAGGGCATTCAGGAGATGGTATTCATTGTTTGTTCTCTTTCACCACCCTGGCACTCTGCACATGCACCAGGAACCCTGGAGGCACAGAAAACAAAAATTTTCTCTGTACATTTGTTCCTTGGCCAAACGAAGTAAGTGCTTTACTAGAGATACACACTCTCAGTAGAAATAAAGGGATCACGTAGCTTTATATAGATGATGGCATGAAGTACTTCCAGCAGGATGTGTAAGATGAAATGCAGTTCCTGAGAGAAGGGTACGACATACGGCAGCATACTGATGGAGAGGCAAGCAATCTGTTTGCAGCCTTATCTCAGCCTCAGCTCCTTATCAGGCAACCTTTTATAGACATGCCGATCCTGCAGAGAAAGGCATCATTAGTAGCTGTAATTGCTTCCTGTGCTGGAGTGGACCATTTAAAGAAATACTGTACAGCAAATATAAATGTCAAAGCTGCATCTGAAGAAGAACAGTGACAACCACAGGCATTATTCTCTGTGAGCAGACTGTGATTTTATGTTTAGATTTAGGAAAAATCAGTAATATTCTGAAACACATCTTTGCTTGTATAGAGGAGTACATACTGAGGTAACACCTAGACAAGACAGAAAGGGTCAATATTGACTATTCATGGTTTAGGTTTTTAATTTTAGTGGGAAGTCCTGCTCCCCCTATGTTTGACTCTGGGTTTTTTAACTTTTTTATTTTTATTTTACTTTGTTGGTGGTGGTGGTGTTGTCTTCCCTTTGCAGTGGCCATGAAAGTCTATTTAAATATTGCTGGTTTAAATGAGTGGTTATTGAAATTTGCTGTTCAACCAACTTCCTAGCACCATTTCTTAATTTTTTTTTCCCTTAATTACGTTTCTTGACTGGGCTAGTAAAAACCTTAAACCAAATTTGCTTAGTTGAGATGCAGTTTAAAAATGAGCAGTATCCAAATTGTCTGTTGGGTAAACTTCGTCATTCTGTTTTACACAGCTTTTTTAGATTCTAATATTTACTCACAGGTATAATTTTAGATAACCACCCAAACACAGTGATAGTTATAATAAGCAAGTACTTCCCTAGGAGTTTTAGAGATAATTTTCCTCATTTCTGTCAGTTAGCAAAATGTTAGCAAAAAAGATGCATTACATAACAAACCAGTGTAACATCTAATAAGCCTTTAATGAAGATCTTCAAAAGGTGTCTCGATTAGTCCTGGTCAACCTGTGCTAAGTGGCTTTGCTTGAGCAGGGAGTTAGACAAGATGACCTCTAGAGGTTCCTTCCCACCTCAACCATTCTGTGCGTCTGTGATTCTGCAATGGTGTGATATAATCCCCTTTTTTCATTGGTGAGCATGTCACCACTTCACATCTAAAATGCTCTGATCTGCTAAAGTATTTATTGCATACTGTTGAAATATAAGAATGGCTTGATTGGAGTTTCTTAAATGTTAAAACTACTATGTAATCCTATTTTAAATAGAGAACATAAATGTCTTCACTTCATAAGCATGTGATGCTGGCCTCAATCATACCAGCATAGCTCAGGAGTAGCTAACTAATTTCTAAGACTGCAGTAGTCTATAAGCTGAAGGGTGATAGAATATCTTGCCTGCTGTGCATATTTTTTTCCAGTGTCATAAAAAAAAGCTTGTTAGTACTCAATAAATCATACAACTCCCTGCCACAGGGTTTTTTTCATATTTTCTGGACTGCCTTCAAAGCAAGACTGGTGTCCTTTTTTTACCTCATTTGGGAGACTCTACTGTAAAAATCAACCAAGATTATGCCTATAATCTTGGGCGTTTTTTTAGGGTTTTTACTAGTGACTTACAGGTGGGAAAAATAAGTTTCTATTGAGCAGCTTTACCTGTACAGAAGAGCTTGATTGCTGTGATTTTAGTGTTGCATAGAGATATTAGAGCAAAATGTTTAAATATTTAGTTTGATTAGTCCATACAGTCTTGCCACAAAAGCACAGAACTCAGGGTCATAACTCCATTTTCAGCATATGTGCAGTTTCTACTGCTTAGTACAAATTCTTCTGATGCCCAAAAAGCACATTTAAAGCAAAAGTGGAGCTGCACCAGATCTTGTTTTAGAAGTCAGTGTCACAACTGCTGACACCATTCCCCAAAGGGAGGGCGGCTGACAGCCATTCAAGGAACCTCTCCAAATACATTTATTTGAGAAGAGAGAGAGTCCTTTCCTGCAGCTCTCTGTGTCCATGGAGTGGCAGAGTGGTCTACTCATAAACCTAGTCCTATTGGGGTTGTTTTTAATTCTTCAACAGGCCATGGAACTGTATCTAGGAAAAAAAAATGCCAGCATTTTAAAACATGTTAGGAAAATCAAGGAACAGAAATATTTATGTTCTGGGCTTGTGAGTCAGAGTTGGATTTTGGCAGAAGGTCTCAGAATATGGTGGGTATGGTGGCAGTATAGTAAGTGTGACTTTCAGCTGAGGAAAATTTAACACTTGGTTGGTGGCTGAGAATCAGATGGAAGTGTTGGTTTTCACTTACCTTTTTATCACAAAAGCAATGCAAGGACACATTTCCCAGGGTGTGCCAAACTGGGACCTCATTAGAGGGCAAAAAGAGAAAGATTCAGCAGTAAGATATACTGGGCAGGACAGGACAGGAGTACAGAGAGGTGAGCCTATTTATAGGAGCCATAGATTATCATCCCTGGTTCACTTCAGAGTCCCGCCGTGTCTGTGGAGATAGCCGTGCACTTCTGAACCCAGGCTGACAGTACAGCTTCAAGTCAGAAAGACAACACTGTGCTTAATCTGCTGCTCTTTCTGCACAAACCTTCCTAAAATAAGAGTTTCCCCGAATCACCAAAGTATTTGGAGATAGCAGCTTTGTATCTGTTAGCCATCAATCAATACCAATATTCAATGGGGTGACAAGTCCCTGGTATTTCTGACATCTAGGTGTCCCATCACACTTATTCTGTGATCTTCTCCAGTCATTGCTTCAAGTTTTGGATTCTTTATGCTTACTTTATAAATAGTGTTTCCATTTTATTATGTCAATCATTGCAAACCTCTAAGCTGAAAACAAATTTCAGTCCAGCTGACTTGTTATTCCCCTATACAAAAGTTTCACATTGCTTCTTCAGTATGAGCAGACATGAATCAAAGCCCTGGCTCCAAATTTCTAAGTTCTGAAATAGGTGAGATCCAGAAATTTCATCTGGGGTTTGTTTTTCCACTTTCACTTTCTGGTTCTTTACATGAGCAACACAGGATTTTTCAGGCATCTGTGAGGCTTAGCAGAACAAGCTGGATTGTAGTCCTAGGGGAAGAGAACAACCGTGGGGCTATCTGCCACCCCTTTTGTTCCCTAAGCTGGTTCTTTGACCAGGGCTAAGACTCCTCTTTGTAAGTTCCAATCTCAAGCCTTTAGGGGAAATGGCCTATCATTTCTTTGGCAGCTGCATTAAGACCTTACTGTCCATCTGTTAGGTGAGGGGATTAGTTAAATGGGAGCAATAGAGAACTCAGCAAACTCCTCAGCTAAAAAGAGAGAGCTCTTCATAACTTGAGTCAGCACTGTTCCCCTTCACCCCAGTAAATGTCTCCTGTTTCTATCCCCTCTGTTCCAGTATAACATTTGATGCAGTGCTACAGGGAAAGGCATGCCCTTGTTCCTTTCCATGCCGTTAAGTCAATATCTTTAGAAATAGTACAAGATTATCTGTGAGATTTCAGGGTGATGTGAAACTGTAGTCAAATGCTGTGTCTCCAAATCTCCTGTGGTGGAACAGTAGGATTTCAGCTGATTCAAGGTCCTAATTGTTTGTGGGTGGCACTCAAGTATTTTACTGAGATGTGGAGGTAAAATATCAGGCACTTCCAGTCTCGAGTGCTGTTGTAAACTGTAGCTCTTGTGCTCACTGGGAATACACTGCAAGTGCACTTCTCCTCCGTTACATTTTGAAATAATTTTTAAAATTATTCTGCAGATTTCAAGCACTGCAACTCCATTCTGGCAGGTCACAGTTTGTGAGGACATGGGAAAATTAATTTCTTGACCAAGGAGGAGAAGAGGAACCTGAACTATCTTGGTCCTACCAATAATTTCACATTTACTAAAATTGTAATCTTAGGAATAGATAGATTTAGATATATTAGGATATTAGGATTTAGATATATTGGAAAGTATTGGAGCATCAAGACTGAACAAGCACTTAAGAGACTGTGGCATTGTCATGAGGATTGTTCTGTTAATGCTTCTTTTCACCAGGCAGCAGCCTTTCTAGGCATGAGGCTGTCCCAAGCATTTGTTGTTGAGAGGAGGAATGGAAAGGGGAGATCAGCTCTTGGACCAGGGCCCCTGACCATTGCAATTAGAGCCATCATTGCAATGAGCTGGGCTTAATATGCTAAACACTAATAGAGGCCATTCCATTAGCGGATGATTTTAGGGGTTTTTTGGGGTAGTCACTTTTTCTGGGAGTGAATTATTGACAATTGTGCAACATCTTCTAAATATGGATGATGGTAAATTGTTCTACTTCTGCAGAAGATGGATTGAGGTATAAAGTTGTTTAAGAGGAGATTAATGTTCTTTTTTTTTTTTTCTTTTCTTATTACTCCCTCTTTTACCTTTTCAGTGCCATTTCCATACGGATTTAATCCTGTTCTAACTCTGTTAGGCACTAGTGCTGCATTAATGTGGATTGGCCATATAAGATCCTCCCAGGTGTATGGTCCTAGTTCCCATGGCATGCATAACTAAAGCAACTTGGTTTCCCATGGCTTCTCTCCTTCACTTCTAAAGTATTTACCAACCCTGCCTACTTTTCTGAATGAGTTTTATCACTGGTTATATTGATGCTATCCCTGAATGATGACTGATTTGGAGATACGAGATATTGAAAATTGACCCAGAAAAGACCAGAAGCTAGAAACCAATGGAAAAACCTTGCTGAGAGTGGTGTGTCATTAAAACTGTAATGCAGCACTATGTAATGATTTTATATTATATGAATATCAAAAAGAAAAATTATACTAATAACTGTGTATTTAAATGATCTTCAGAATCCTTTTTTTCCTCCCTCAAGTAATTCATTCATACTACTAAATTGTTTTGGTAACTTTGCAGCCCATACTTTATTTGGCAGTCTTACTTTGTGACTATGACAGTAATACTTCAGCTTGAATACCTTTTTAATTTTATGAAAACAAACTATTTGTTTTTCCTTTTCTATTGGTCTACAGAATGCAAAATAGCATTTCCTCAGTATTCACATTGAAATTGTCAGATGTGCATGTGCACTGTCAAAATCATTGTAGAATGTTAAATAAATTGTGACATCTGTGAGCAGCCTAGAATGACAAAAAGGCATGAGTCTGTGGAGAATAAAAGTAATGGCATGATGGATAGCCAAGCAAACATGTGAAATAATTTTCAGACATACCCGTTTTTCCCCCTGTACCACACCATACACTCTTAGCTGTTAAAATGAACTTGTGTATTTTAGGTATTGCATATTTGTGAATGCGCGAAATAGAGGATAGGTTTCATTCAGGAAGGAGTTATTCCTTTCAGAGCTTTTATATTTATAGGGAAGGAGAAAAATTTAAGACATTGCTTATATAAATATATTCACCTCAAGATCACCATAGCATGGGGTGGATGTGTGTAGCCAGTTTGCATGTTCTCTTCAGAGGACACTGTGCCAGCTCCCTCTGCCAAAGACTACAAGGTCAGGGAGTGACCGTGGGGGACAGAGACTGAATCTGGCCTGTGTCTGGCTGGTCCTTTGCAGGGTCTCAGCCACACAGCTGCCTGGTGGGTGTGCATTGCTGCCCAGTGCAACAGGGTCTCTCTGGAGAGCTCTGTACTCCTCTCAGCAAAAGGTCCCCTGAAGGCTATAAGACAAAACAGCAGCTAGTCTCATCCTCCAGCAGTTCTCCAGCTGTGGAGTTAACTTGTATCCTTTAACGGAGTTAATTCAGCTGGATAAGACTCACATGCCTATGTAGGGTAATGTCCATCAAGAAAATAAACAGGGAATTCTGCAAATTGCATTCAACAGAAAGCTTTAATTCAGGACATGTTTTGGTCCAAATCCAATGAGGAAAATTTGTTTTATACAGTTTATCCTTCTAGTAGGGTTTTCCCTATAGGGGAACCCAGGGGAAAGCTAAAATGAAAGCAATTCTAGCAGGTGTTTTTTATAAGGACGTTTACTACAGAACTAAACAAATCTAATGTGTATTTTAGCTGTATTAAAGTTGCTTAATCTATGAACCACATTCTGGTTTATGTTATTACTGGACAGGATCCTTCTGTTACAAAAATATTTAGTGGAATTGGTAACCTATTACATTTCTATGTTGTAAAATTCACCACATACCTACAGTAGGGGATAATACTGGTTACTCATATAAACACTTGCTTAACCTTCCCTAAGCTGTATGGAGTACATCTGTTACTGCATCAGGGACATAGTTCTCTGTTGTTCATTGTCCTAAAATAAATGTTGAAATACTGTTTCAAGAAATGATATGGGTAAATTCCATTTTATTCATGCAAGAGAAATGATCATTGAATCTTGTAAAACCTCCAACTCATATTCTTCCATGGAAACAAAATCTTACCAAGGTCCAGAGAGTTCTACCAGGAATTTTCATACTTTCAATGAAAGTTAATTTCTCTTTTTTTCTTTTTTTTTATTTTTGGGTGGGCTATAGAGGAGTAGGAGGAAGGGGCATGGTTACATCTAACTGTAGTACATTCTCATTGCAAACAAAGGACAAGCAAAAGAGTGGGATGTTGAAGAGGTAAAAGTAAAATAAATTACTTTTAGTCTGAAGCCATGATCTCATATGCAGAGGTAGGAACATTTTCTCATTTTAAATATGCAGAGTGAATGACTGGAGGCTAATAGTAATAATTATTAAAATAAAATTCCATTGTATTCTAACCACTGCAATCATTACACCCTTACAGATGAAATCCCAGACACTGAAGTCAGTCCCTAAATGCTTTGATAGGGCAAAATTATTCCCAGAGATTAGTTTGATCTCTAGCACCATTTTGTTCTCTGATACAGTATCTGGATCACATTATTACCTATAATGTCTAGATAATGCTGTGAAAACCTATGCTAATGCTATGAAAGGTTTCAAACAGCACTAGGTGTACTTAGTAACCAAGAATGTGGCCTTGAGCATTTTTGTATGAATGGTAGATGTTTGATACTTTCAGACAGGTATTGATCAGACAGAACATGGGTCAAACTTGTAGGAGGCTGTGGAATAATTGCCTTTACCAGTCAAAACCTCATGCAGCAGCCTGTTTGTTAAGGTTACACTGGGCTGATTTGTTATTTTCTTTTATGAAAAATGACTCCTGCTGTCACAAGGTCAGGTTCTTTGCAGTGCCATCTGCAATATATTCAGCATTTCTTGTAGTCACTGAAAGGTCTTTCTCTACCCATTGCACCTGAGAAAAAAAGTTTTTTGAGTTGAAGTTTAAACATTGCTTGGGAACCTCTGTTTGAAATATTATCATTTGATTCACTCAGCTCATGAATTACAGTTCTTGTTTTATCTTTTGCCTATAAGACTTTTCAGCTGCATAACAGAGCTCCAGCATTGTGGAACTGAAGATAGATGACATATAGCAAAAATATTATAATTTTATATATACCAGAAGGCAAAAGAAGATTTGACTTGGAGATGTTCTCAATCAGATCTGAAGAGTGAAGTAAATGCGGAGGATCAGCAGCATAAAGAAGTAATGAATAGCAAATTACACATAGTTGTCATAAGGCAATGTTTAAGCTCTTCTTCTGGTTGAAATAGGATCATGTGGCTTAGGAAATGAAAATGCAGAATAATATCATTAATTTATATGCCATTTTTCAAATCTCTATCATACTCATTGCTTTGCGTTGCTCAGTCTGTGCTTACGAGTTTGCTCAAATTCAGCCACCTTACAGACAGGCAGTAGGCAACAGATTCATAGCATACTGCAAAACAGTGGGAAGGAGGAGGAATTTTGCCAAAGATATTGACATAAACCTCTCAAGAAAAATGCTGCAGAGCAAGCAAGGAATGCAGTTTTTAATACATACTGATGCATTCACACATGGGCAGGATCTGTGTAATCTATTTCATCTGTAGTAAGCTGGTAGGATGAAAAGCTATGATTTTACTGATTCTAGGCATCTCAGTGCTGACACATACAGCTCTTACATCTTCCTTGTGGTGAAGCAGAGGCTTTAGAGAAAACGACTTTTAGGGCAAAGAGATTTTTAAAGGTTGGGAATATGTAACCTAGAAGGCTTAAATTTATAGATGAAACTGTTATAGCTGGATATGGAACAATAACCTGCAGACAAAAATAGTGGTCACAGACTAGCATTTCAAACATACCACAGGGCTGCTCATTTTTTCAAAATGTGGGGCTATAGCCATGTGTCAAGTTTAACTGCAGTCACAATATATTATCAGTATGGAAGCAGATGATGAATTTTTCACTCAAGGTCTTGAGCAGTTAATAAACTGGTAAGTTGGATTTGCAGCACATTCTCATGTATTTGTTTTAAACTTACAGATCCCTAAATTTCTTTGCTTTTTCAACTGAAAATGATGAGGGCTTTTGTTAATTCTTTTTCACTTTTATTGTGTCTCTTATCAGAGAAGAGCAAGGTAATAAAAAAAAGCATAAATGAAGAAGCATCCACTGACGTTTCATGTTTTCAGTCATTCAGCTGAAATCTAATAATCTAAGAATGTTTTCCAGGCCCTTCAAAACAAGTTCCTTTCATTGAATAAGGAATTTTTAATTATTTTTTCCCAAGTCCCATCCCTTGTTCTTCCATGGCTCACTGTGAGGTTAGCCTTAGTGCCACAAAAACTCAAGAAATGCCTTAATTCCTTTCCTATTGTAGATCATTAAAGACTGAAACATTGAGATGACAATTGCTAACCATTTTTTTCCTCCACCTGAATTGGATGTGATGATAGTACATGTATTATGGAAATAACAGGCTGCCTTAATACATAGCTCAGCATTTTGCAATGGAAATGGCCATAGACCAAATCAGCTGAATATTAGTATTGGCTTGTGTTGGTGGCATCGGGTGTTGGTATCATTTTGAGCAAGCAAAGGCTGAATATCTAATTCATTTTGTCTGGTTTACTTAATTCTTTGCTGAATCAACAATGACTCAGTAGGTTCAGCATAACAGTGATTATTGGAAGTTACTTTAGTGTGTACTTTGCCAAATGAATCTGTATTCAGAGTTGAATAATCACATTTTATATGGATACTTCACGAAATTGAGAGGTTGTATATAGCCCTGACCTTATTCAGGTCCATGTAAAACCCTTCACTAACTTCCTGGGGAATTGAGAACTGTCATTGCATTGCACATTACAGTGGTTTTGAGTAATTGCCACTACCTAGGCAATTCCCGAAGGTATTTCTTGAGATCATTAGCCCTTTTAAATGTGATATCGATACTTAAAAGACTTTGCTGGAAAACATTATGTGTGGAAAAAATAACAATTTTCCTACATTATCAGAACAAATAAAATCATAGGCATTTGTTTTCTTTGGCTTGACTAAAAGCCTCATAAGGGAAACATTGCATTCACATTTGAGAGTGGTAGACACAAGATCTTAATATGGTCACCATAGGCAAGAACATCAGTACTTTTTTGGAGATATCAAAGAAATACTTCCTATTGCTTATTGATGGACAGCTTTATCACTTCAAGTAGTATTTTTCCCTGTTTTCAAGTGTTCATTCATGTATCATTAGAGATGAGTTATGAACAGGAAAAATTGGGTTATTCACTTATATTTCCACTTTATATATTGCCTATTTTAAAAGAGCCTGCTGTAATAATTATATTTCACAGAATATTCCAATACTGACAATGACAATTTAGAGTTTAATTCTGCTGTATCTGTGTATCTATTCTGTTCTACTCTAAGGATCAGAAGTCAGATGAAATTCAAGGTTTTGTGTGCATTTTGCTGGAAATCCATTTCCAGGTTAACAGAAAAAAACATATATTTACCATCTGTAAATGCTCACACAATACAAGGTGACCATCAGGTGATTTTTAACCCTTTGAACTTTTCCCCCTCTTTGTTCTATTGCAGAGAATAAGACAGATTGGAAAAGTTCTTAGAAATGCTGAATTTTTCCCTGCTATTTAAAAATAAGAAATGTTGGAAACACCTGCTCTGATTCTTATTTTTAGAAAACGTACTGGAAATCTTAAAGATATATATCACAAGTTCTCACACTTAAGCTGAGACAAAAGTGTTAACAAAAAATCTCTTCTCCAAACTGTCAATGACTGTAGTTGCAGAATTTTTAAAAGAAACAAAGATTTTTTTTGTGTCTAACAGGAATAAAAAGTTATTTTATCTACACAACTTTTCTTTCATGTTTTCCATACTGTCATTTTGATGAGTTACCTTATCACTGTAGTGCAGGTAAACAAACTTTAAAATTTAAGTGTAAAAAAGTAGGAAAGTAGAGCTCATTCTTCCTCAAAAGGAAAAAAGGAGTTTTTAATCTCCTTGATTACACAAGGTTTGCACAAGCCAAAGAAACAGGACAAAATGCCATTTTGGTTCCATGCTCTTTGCTCATTCCCTTTATGGGTAGGTATCCAGAATGACTTTGAATCCTATTTAAAAGGTTCTTCAGAAAGCTTCCCTGCCCTCCTTGCACTTCCAGCCTTGTCATAGTTTAGTTACTGAAAATATGATGTATTTGGATTTATCATTTGCTTTTTGCCTCCCAGGTAGTGGACACTGCATATTGGTTATGATCTGTACTTTACTGCACTAATGTCAAACACAACACCAGAAAAAGTCATGATATGTTCAAAATTATTCACCACTAATAATAATTCATACGGGATAAAATTTATATTTTTCTGTGGGTGCTTCTGCCATTGAAGTGAACCTACCAGAACTTTTATTTCAGTGGAATATCTGGTGGACTGGGCCCCTTCTGGTGGGTACTCATGTACTCTTCCAGAAATAGAACTTCAGAGAAAGTCCATATAAATACGAAATTTAGTGGATAAATCAGCAGATGTTCATGCTGTAGATGTCAACACAGACTACTATTAACCTGTCTATTTGAAGGCTTTGAAGTTGATAAGGAAACAGTTAGAAAACAATTTAGCATTAAAAGCAAGACAGACGATTTGTAAAAAATAATAATTTAGATCTTTTACTTATAGGTATGAGGCAGGTAGTGCATAGTCTATTTGACCTGTTTTTCCTAAAGTGAGGAAATGATGAAGCTGAAAATGAGAGTTTCATAGTGTTCATTGCCTGAGGATTGATTTATACAACATGATATGTATTTAATAAAATTAACTTATTTTTCTTAGTATCAGAATTAGCTTTTTACTTAGCCACAATTACAGTTTCATCTCTGTAAATAATACCACCTGTATAACATGTTCTTCTACCCTTTCCCTTATCATCCTGCAGCCCCAGTTTTATGGGATACCAACCAGTTTTGCTCAAACACTGATCTTGCAGCAGTTTATTCAGATTTTGTGTCCTTTGCTCATCGTTTTCCTATGTTGTTCATCATTCAATGGCTCATTCCTTATGTTTTGCTTTTTAAATAGCGTGACTCATCTGTACTTGTCACACCAGTTTACTAAGAATGGCATTTTATCTTTAGAGAAAATAAGGCTCAGAGAAGATCCGTGATGCAGAGGTCAAAGGCGCAAGAGATTTCAGGTCTTAATTTGCATACACTGCCTGCCCACTTATAGGGCTGAGAGGAAGATTCGGGGAGAAAAATCCTCTAACCCAGACCTTCATGCCTCTACATGTGAGAAAATGGTATGCTATGGAGTTGAATAATTAGGACGAGATGCACCCTCCCTTAATCTTTAATAGTTTGCAAATGATTCAGTGGAGAGGCAGAATCACCGTGGAAGGACGGGGTCAGATTAGTTTGGGATGGAAGTGGTGTCAGCACGCATAGAATTTTTAAATTAAAATTATGGACTGATGACCCTAGTTGTGGCTACTTGTAGCACAGCCAGAGTGTGGTGCATTTTTTCTCACAACAAAGTGGTAATGTGTGGCTAGCGCAGGTCGTTCCCATGAGAATTCTTTTTGTGTTTTATAAATAAAGATAAGGTTTGGATGTTATTAAAAACAGTGTCCCAATATCTGGATGGTGCAGGCCTGGCCAATCAGGCCTAGGGGGAGGCTTCTGGCTGACCAATCTGGGTGACTTTTGAAAACTCTATATATATGATGAAATCAAAACAATAAAGGTCATTCCTTCTTGCCACTGAGAACGGAGTTCTTTACTCTGCTAGCTGCTCAACAGCGACAGTAATGCACCTCCCATAGAAGTGACCACAGCCACTGTGGTATCATATTCTGTGGTGATTTAAGGTGCAAGAGTCCTGCAGGAAGTGCCTTCAGATCACCATCCTCTTTTGGCTGATAGTGGAACTGGAGGCATTTTTTCATCCCCTAAAAAGGAATCAGTTGCTGTCTGAGTCCATATATAAATTTTATTTTTATAAATATATAAATAAAATAAATATATATTTATTTATATATAAATATAAATAAATATATAATTTATATATAAAATATATATATTTTTATATATATAAATAAATATATATATATAAAATTTAGGTTTGTGTTATAGCAGAAAAATACTTTCTGTGTCAGAATATGATTATGGATGCTCTTTATGTCTTTAGAGGAAGAGATAATCTGCTCTTCATTAAATTGGCTATGTCTTAGTATTATGCATCAATCAGTTCAGCATCTACCAGCAAATCCAAAATATGTCCTTGTAGAAGCAGAAGTAATCTATAGCTGGACTGTGCAGAAAAACTCTGGAACTATGCTGGATTTTACGTTTTCATGCTTGTAATACTGGAATGATTCCTTTTGTGTGCTGAATTTATTTACTACTTGAATCTAAAGCAGAGTATTGTCCATTTGGGTATTTTGAGACAGCCACTCACTAAAAATTATGAGGTAGCTAAAGATGGGGTTTATGGTCCACATTCACTCTGTTGGCTAATACATTTTTTCAGATCAGTTCAGGTAATGCAAGCTCTACGTAATGGGCCATTTTATCTCATGGCAGACTGACATAGAGAAATACTATAATTTTAAGAGAATGTTTGAGGTATCCTACATTTTTATGAAAAAAAATTTTTTTATATATTAGATTCATATTATATCCCATGGTGGACCTTTTTGACTCACCAAGGCTTGCAAGTGTGAGTCCCATGGATCTTAACAAAGATATACTGCAACTGAAAACAACCAGAACTTCACAAAATCATTATTCAACACTTTGAAAAAGGCATAAAAATGTCTCTTTTTCACTCGAAGTCTAATTATTGTATTGCAGAATTTTGAGAGACTAATAAGGATGTATTGAGCTTTTGAAAGCCTATTGCTGGTAGGCAATTTATTACTCAATAAATCCACTGCTGATGATCAGATTGCTAATGGAAAGTGCTCCAGACTTAACGTAACAACATGTGCTTTCACTATTAGCCCAATGTTTGCATTTAAAAGATCAATGAAAATAATTATTAGCACAATATCTACAAAAGAATATTCAGATTGTTCCTGGATCATTGAAAAATAATGTATTTTACATCAGGACTTTGGTTGTGGACTAGTTTTCCCCCAGTTTTATTTTCAGGCACAATGTCCTTGTTTGGGTTTTCCCCTGCATCTATCGCTAATGGATATTGAACTTCTTCCTCAGCAATAAAAATCTGAAGTTGGTACTTTATGTATTCCTTCTAGACATACACTGCTTTGCACAGTACCTCTCTGCAGCTTATCTAAGCTTCTTTGCTGCCAGCTGCCTTAGCTGGGGGTCAACTCTCACACGGTATTTCAGCAAATGTACTATCAAGACAGAGCTGGAGCCTGGGGCTGCTCTATAAAGATGTGTTTGACTCCTCTGTGGAGACAAATGCACAAGAGTGTCGTGATATTGAAATCACAGCATTGTACTCATAGAGTTAGCATTCAGTTTCTATATATTGATACGGAGATAGATTGCTTTGATTTTTTTCCCCTTACTAACCTTGAGCTCACCATTTCATTAACAGAAATACCACATGGCTATGATTAAATAAATGTTAAATCTTGAATTTCATTAGCCCTTGTTTGCATTGGCAACCTTAACCCACATAAAATCGAGAGCACAAATGAAAAGATCTATTTGTTGTCCAGTTCTTTCATTAGACATGGTTACATTTGGCATTAATCTGTTATCTGCGTTGTGTCTCATCTTGCAGCAGGTAGCCCAGGAACAGCAAAGCTGGAGTCTAAAATTGCATTCAGCTGTTAATAGGTAGTTTATATCTTAGCCTACAGCTAAGATTGCTTCTGTATGGGAAGTGTTGGAACTGCATTTGCCACTAAATTACTATGGATGTTCACATATTGTAAAGAAGAATATGTAAGTCCATGCTGTGTTTTGAAAGTTTCCCTGAGTCAGCACACAGTATTGCCAAATTATATTTTGCTCCAGACAAGGTCCTAAATATTTCCTGAGGAATATTCTCTCCACTGAGTGCAGGACCCAGAATATGCACAGACTTGAAGAGTACAACATCTACAACATTTCTTTCATTATGCTACAGTCTGCCTGTGGGTGGATTTTAGACAACTACTAACTTCCTTGCTGCTTCTGAGACATAAATTCAGACTGCAACTGCCATGGAAGTATGGTAACTTCTTCCCCAATGACTTCCCAATGGCTGGGGACAGAGACTGACAAGGAGGGCCTCTGACACCAGTGTGTGAAAGTTTTGCAGACACAAGAAAGGTGTTGCCAGATTGTCAAACACAAAGAGCAGTGCATGCTATTTACTCACACACTACTGATAATTTTAGATGCTTAATATAACAGGTGTCTAACATTTTAAGGTCTCCTCTACTTATAAATATTCATTCTTTAGACAACTGAGAGAGTACCACATCAATATTTATAAATATCTGAAGGGTGAGTGTCAAGAAGATGCATCCAGGCTCTTCTAGGTGGTGCTGAGCAATAGGGCAAAAGACAAGGGGCAGAAACTAATGCACAGGAAATTCCACCTGGATATGAGGAAGAACTTCTTTACTGTGCAGTGACCAAGCACTGGAGCAGGTTGCTCAGAGAGCTTGTGGAGCCTTCCCTCACTGGAGATACTCAAGGACCATCTGGACATAATCCTGTGCTCTAGGACTACACTGCTTGAGTAAAGAGGTTGGTGACCCACTGTGGTTCCTTTCAGCCTTACCTAGTCTGTGATTCCATGCTTTTTAAGAAACCTCTTCATTATAAAAGAATTTTCAGGGATAAGAGTTTAGAAAAGAAGTGATACTAAAAATTTAGACCATGGGTTATCATGAACAAAAGACAAATATTTGGGACATGCTGTATTGCCAGACCTATAGGAAGTATGGGAGTGGTTTTACAAAGCTTCCCACAATACCTGAGCACACAACATCTTGAAAGTTTAGAGAGATAATAGACCTTGTGCAGAGCAGACCTCATATAGGATGTCATTTGGTTTCCTTATATCCTACAAGCACTTGCTTTTAGGATGCCATTTATTTGCTAGGAAGTACTGAGGGACATAAGGGTTCAAATTCTTTCCTTAGAAAGAAGAGCTACTCATGTCTGGATAATAACAGTCTTTTATTTCATTTGGGTGCACCAAGTATCCTGCTGCCTATCATTTCAATTGCCAGACTTTTCAACATGCCATTAAAGGTAGTGACAGTAACAATGAGAACAAAAAGAAAAACAGGGATGAGAACAAAAAAAGCATCAATGAAAAATGCAAGAGGAAGTAAATCTTTATTCTCATTGTGTTACAACTCACTGAGTCACTGGGCTTGAAATGAGATCCCTGGATTTGCACTTCAATCTCATGTCTTGTTCAGTTGAGATGTAAAATCTTCCCCATCTTGAGTTAATTAAAGAACTGCCATTAATGCAAATTTGTTTGAAATTAGCTTTCATGCTGCATGCACAGGGAAGAAAAAGTTGGCAGATTTGAGTGGCAGAAATCTGTGCATGCATCTATGTGCCTTCTCAGGGTCCTCAGTCGCCTTTGGAATCCAGCTCTTTTGTACATGTGGAAGTCATCTTCATTGCTGAGATACAGGTCTCCCATAGAATACTCATTTCAGTGAGGTCCTGGACTACATATCCATAAAAGCTGTTTCTTTTTGGACAGGACATCTAAGGTCAACTGCAGAAGATGTAACAGTTTCCATTAGTTTGGTACTAGTTTAATTTGTCTCTTGTGCAGGGACTCCTAAAACTACCTTGGTACTCTCCTAGACTATATGGGTGCTTTTCCTGACAACCACTTCTGATGTAATTCTTTTGTGCTCTGTATTAGACCACCAAGACAGGATTTTCCTGCTGTCCCACAACGTGTATTCCTAAGTAGATATTTATTGACTCCAGCTCCACAATAAAATGCGGTGACCTTACCAGCTCCAGTGTCTTTGGTCAGTTAGGAATTCATTTTACAAGATATGTGCTTCCATTTACCTTATGAGTTTACCTTATGTTTTCAGAAAATAAGGTGAGATCCAAATTATGGACAAAAAGATTCTCAGACCTCTGTTTGAAACCAGACTCTTTTTCATTCTCAGATATAAATGGAAGGAAAGGTGTTGTCACCCAGATGAGGATACAACTACTGCACATCTTTAACAGCTGGGCTGCTTTTTCTCCCATCCTCCACTGTGTTGCTTTCTAGGGTACCTCTCCTGAATATATTGTGGGCATTATTTCTGTTCACTGGGGGATATAAATTGTAAGCATACAGCTGAGTGCAATGACCCAGATTGTTTTTTCCATGCAAGTAAGCTTCGCATTAAGGATTATCTGAATGTAAATATGATGCGTCATCTGATCAGAATAATGAGGACTTTGAAAATTCATTTGTCTATCAAGTGTTGATGGAAAACCTACACCAGATAGGAATTTTTCATCGTTTACATTTTAAAGTACTCTCTCTCAGAAAGATTATACTGCATCAAAAGACTTGCACTTAAGACATCATTTGAGTAGAGGAATGCTGCACAAAATCTTTGATTTGAAATCAAATTAGAAAAGGAAGCCATATTTTTTCTCTAAACAAAGGTGAAACGAAACAATTTGTAGATAACCTCCCAGATATCAAACTTCTGGTCATGTTGGCAAAATGCTGGGGAGAGCATGCTTTTCTTATTGAACACAGATTACAGGCTTGTAAAAATGATGTGGCGAAGGTTAATGGTTTGATAACTGAAAATGTTAACCTTTGCACTGCAGTTTCTGGGCTGGATGTGCACCATCCATGCTTCCTGTTTGCACTGACAGCTTTGGTACACACCTCCTCATCACCAGAAGAGCATTAGGTTTTCATTTCTTCAGTATAACCTCTGATCAATGTCACTGCTCCCCTCAGCCCGTAAAAACGCATTCTGTAACTAGGAAAAAATAATAATTCTGAGATGAAATATGAACAAGCAAGCACTTTTCTCCCCTCAGACAAATGGGTGTAATGAAAGCAAAGTGAAGCCTTTTGTTTGACAACTTGAATGAAAGTGTCCTTCACACAGTGACACACTCAGAAGGATGAACTCGCTTTGGATTCTAGGAACAGGCAATTTAAGGAGCTGGACTCCTCTGTAAAGTGGACCTGTGAGATCTGACACAGTTCTTTCTGTCTCTAGCATACAGGTACTCAGACCACAGAAAGGGGATTAAGACTAACTCTAATTAGTTCCCTTGCTAACTTTCTTGCTAGGACCTGTGAGCAACCAGTGTCCTAAGGGGCCTGAATTCTCTGTTGTGCTCAAAAGTGGAAGCTGGATTCCCCTTGGTTTGGTGTTATCTGATTCTCTGGTATCTGGCCCAAACATCTGTGCTAGCAAATGACTATAAAAACTATAATTAGAAAGAATTTACCATTATTTGCATAGATAAACAGTACATTGTTTACTAACTGACGGCAAAAGGCATAAACTAAACAGATCCAGTTCTCACTGGATTTGGACAGATCATAGAGATGGAGCAATCTGTTGCTGCTCTTGATGTGTCTAGCATGGGTAAAAAGGGGATGTTGCACCAAACACTGACATAAAGCCACAGCCAAGTTTTGTTCACTGGGACTTTCATAGCAGCTTAGTTCTTGATCATTACACTCATAAGCAATAAAAATAAGGAAAGTAAATTAACAGATTAGAGCAAGTGAGTGGAATATAATGCTTGAAGTATTGAATTATTTCAAAGAAGTAGAAGATGAACTGTGATGGTTCTATTTTCCTTTTTGAATCAAAAATCAAAATATTCTCTAAGCCACTAAATTAGACAAGCAGATTTATATTTTCTTTATTATGTTTTTAGTGGCATTAGCTACATGGGCATTGAACCACTTTGGAAAACCACTTGTTTTCAAATTGATCAAAAAAAAGTACTGAATGACAAATGCCTTCATTCCTGCTGGAATGAGCCGAAAAGAAAATAGTCCTTACAGTATAATGTAGAAATGCTGCAGTGCTATCTAACCAATAGGATGTAGTATCCCAAAGAGGGTAAATATTTTAACAAAACATAAAAACTTTTTTCTATCATCCTTTGACTAATTTTTTTCTTTTCAATATTCTCAGTTGTTCCAGGAATTCTCAGTAGTGCAGTATCCAGCAGTACCTGTCTGTTAAAACAGATGGCCATATTGCTGTAGGTTTTTCTGCAACGTAGCTTAAAGATGCTGACTGATTTTGCATCACAGTATTTGTTTCATGTCACAAAAAAAAAAAGGCAAATATCTTTCCAATGTGATTTCCTCATGTAGGCCCATGAGACTAATCAAATCATATTTAAAAACCACTTTTTTTCCTCTCTTGCCTTTCTCTCTACAGCAGTGGCCATCTATGATGCTCATACATTGCATTGAAATTTTTATCTTGGAAAAATCACTGTGTTTCTTAGGAATATCTTTATTTTCCTCAGGAGACCAGTCTTTCATTCTATCTATTAGTAAAATAGCACATGTATATGCACACAGCCTGCCCTGTGTTTGTAGTATTTTATACTGAGTTATTTTTTCACTGAATGTGAGTAAATAGTGTTTAGTGTCATAAAATACAAAAAAAATCAGGGCCACCTACCCCTTTAAAAATTAAGGAAAAGGTTAGATGACTGAAGAAAAGAAGTTGGTAAGAGCTTAAGACTAGTTGATGTTGTCAGTGGATCAGTGTGTTTGGCAGAGATTGGGAGAAATTTCAGTCAGTATGAATTTGATACATCCTGTCAGCTTGGTTAGCTCAACTTGTAATTCTTTTTTTTGCATTCTGAGGAGTCATAATTTCATGCTGATCTGTGCCAGCAGCAAACTATACTATGTTTGAGCAAATACATTTCCTCAAAAAGTTAGTAGAGAGCAAAGTGCAACCCATTTGTCAGTCCTTACTCAAGTCCTTGCCAATGGATCACATTTTCCTCAAGCCAGGGGGCTTTTCCTCTTTCTGGAGGGTACCATCACAAACTGTTAGATATGATTGGTCCAGCTGTAGGTTTTAGAGCTTAAAATGACAAATCTAATAAGGTCACAAGTGGATCAAGCTCTGCTGGGTCTTGCTCCATCAGTGTGAAAGGTTATAGCATCCTGTGGGCTGTGCTATCCATCCTCCAGTGGACATGAGCCCTGGAGCAGAAATAACAGAAGAGAGCATGCATCAGCTTCTTGACTGCAAATCACAGCCCAGCACATCTTCAACTGCCTTTGCATTAATATTCCAGGCTGTCAGCTGGAGCCTCTAAGGAACAGCCATCTTGCTGCAGGAAGATTAACGTCCAGGGAAAGTGGGAAAAGAGAGGGTTCAACCAGTTGATGGTTGTATCTTAAATCTCTGTTGTTCCTCTCTTCCTGAGACATTGGTAAAAGGCCAAGACTAAAATAAGCATGGTTTTGAAATTTAGTTGTATGATTGGTGTCCTGTTTCCTTTTTTCCCCCCTTTCCTATTCGTAGCTTTTTCTGCTTCTGCACAGGGGAAGCTGACTAAGAGTTTTTTGGTTATCTTGACTTCTGCATGTTTGGTGAGCAAATTTAATCCCACAAGAATCTTTTGTGTATTCTTCATAAATAACTAGAAGAGTACCATCTTCTTTAAGGCTGCAAAATATACTCATCAGAAATAACTAAGTTTTAACATCTATCCAGAACAAAGATTCCCACACGTTTGAAAAGTCAATATTAAAGCAACTTTAACTTTAAATATCTTTAAAATAAATTTAACTTTAAATATCTTTAAAATAAAGATATTTTACAGTGGGAAATTAGCGTGTCCATCATGCTTTAAGATAGGTGACAATGGGCAATTATTTTCTCCCACTATCTGGCATTCAAGCATTGTATCCATCACATACATACTATTAAGCAGCAGTTTTAACAAAATGTCAGATGTTAATGATACAATATGGCTCTTCTTAAATATTTCCTTAAATCTTTATCTTACTTGTATGGTATTAATAAATGTATGAGGATTTGAAGAGCTGTTCATGAAGTCTTATATTGGCCTTCAGATTCACTGAATTATTAGCCTGCTGTAGCAAAATGATAATGCAATTATGCTTTCACCAACAAATTCACCAAGGACAGGATCTTTTGTTTTCATTTTGCAAATACCAGCATGCTGGTCTTTGTTCCTGGATACTGACATCATGACAAGGTTTGTGCAAATGCTATTTCTGAAATACTGCCAAGCTTTGCAACTGAAAAGCTTCAGGGCCATATATCCTGCCTTGAGTGAACTCAGAATCTTCAGTGGAAAAATCAGTAGATCCCTCACATGTAATTGTGGAAAGATTTCTCTAAAGAATATGTTCAGATGGGATTTTTCAAGGAGTCTAAAGGAATGAAATGCCTTGTTTATATATCTGTATAAAATGGTATTGTCAGTCAGTGTTTTCATCCCCACAGCTCTTAGAGAAGAGACGAAAGCTCCCTTTTGATGCATAAATGCCCTGTAACTTAAATCACAGTTTGGGGAAACACATATGTCAGGCAGGCATGGCTGATCAAATTACTGGGCACACTGGCTCTGCATGCATTTTGCCTTTTGAAACTTGCTATTAGGCTAACAAAAACTGTGGCCTCTCCTTTTTTATTGCATTTGCAGGGCAAGAGTAAAAGGTGAAGGCTGTAAGAGAGAACTTCACTTGGAGCTCAGCAGCCCTTGGATTTGGCATGGGATGCTTTTCACTGTGCTAATATTTTTTTTTAATAGAATACAACCTACTAATAGCTTGTGTGTGCTGGATTAGTAAGGCAGCCCTGCATAGCTCTGTCAAAACAATCTCTTCTATGTGATTCTCTTGTTTCAATCCCCTCTCTGTTTGCTCTGATGTTGCCAAGACAGAAATTATGACAATGATGGGGGAGTAGGAAAGGATAGGTGGAAAAGTAGATAGAAGATTGCAAAAAAACCCAACAAACAGTGATCCTGAGATGTTTATATAGTACAAAAATATATTTAGTCCTGAAATTATTTAAACCACCTTGTAAAGCTCAGTTTAAAATGTCCTGTTCCCATTTACATTAATGGAGAATGATGTGTGGCTGGTGTGCCATCTCTTTGCTGTCCTGTTCCTCTGTTCTTCTCCCCCTCCTACTCATTTCATTACTGACTGATTGTCTGAAGGTCTTGCAAGTTGGTAGGTGTGGGTGAGACTAGCACTGACAAGTGCATGTCACTGGCCTTTTCATTTTTGCTTCTGAGTGCATGTGGATTAGCTGTCACTCTATCTGGTATTTATACCACTGGCACTGATGAAGATACTGGGCTTACTGCTTGAAAGCTTTTCCATTTAGGGAAGACTTTTTAAAAACACTGTAAAAACAATGCTCTTTTCTAGTAATAAAATAAGAAGCAAATAAGAGCCTTAGCAATTAGAGTAAAACAATAATACTAGTAATCCAAAAATAATTTATGTTACTGGGTGCTTCCACTTTTGTGCTGCTAGATGGGCAAATTATTTGATTCCTGTGGTAATCCATATGAGCCAGAAGGCATTTTTTCTTGACCTCTACAGTGCAAAATTTTTCACCTTTGGAGAGCTCTGTGAAGGGGGCAGGTGCTGGAGTCCAAAATTCTTGAGTGTAATTGGTCTTGTTGCACAACTGCAGCTCAATTATAAAAGTTACAGAATACAGCCTGCTCTGTAAATATTTAGAAGGACTACTTGACCACAGTATGTTAATTTTGTTTTATTTTACACTGTTCAGTCAAAGCTGTTTAAGTTCTCTCCAACTGAATATCTTTTGCTTTCTACTGGTTGCAGCCACACAGTGCGTTATGACAAAATATGTATATCTGTACAAGTAGGCATCTGTCTGAGCCTATGTGTATGTGTAGACATTAAGACATTATTGGTAAATTTAAGAAGAATTTTTTCCGTATTTAATTATTGATTATGCTTAATGGCAGCTAATGAGGTTTATTTTTGAGGGGCACATTATAGCTTGTGATTTTTCCATGCATCAGCAAAGTGAAGCAGATTAAATCGTCCCACTGAAATAAGTGAATATATCAAATCATTTAATCACTTGTCTACAGTGCAAACAGCAATCTTGTGTTTTGCTTATGTCATTAAAAAAATAAATTAAAAAAAAGGAATACTGAAGGGCTTATCTGGCGTACAGCACTACATATACAGACTTTTATTTTGCAGAATCACAGCATCATCGAATTGAGGTTGGAAGGAGCATCTTGGGATCACAGAGGACATCCCTTCTGCTCAAGCAGGCTCAATTAGAGCAAGCTGGGTTGGGTTTTGATTATCTCCCCAGAATGAGATCCTGCAACCTCTCTAGGCAATTGACTGCAGTGTTTTCAAGAATTCCCACTGCTAGCAATTGTTAAATAATGTAGGACAATGTACGGTAAGAGTGAAGATAAGTTTTAAGGGCTTTTTTCCAAACTTAAGAAATAATGTCTTCAAATGCATATAAGATCACTGGATGAAAACAAGACCTAAAAAACTGCAGATTTGAACCTCACCTTGATCTCAGAAAACTATATTATAAAGTATAATGGAAGTACAGATCATTGTTTTATTTCACATTTTCTGTGTTTCCTGTGGTTTTGAAGCTGAGGTTTTGCTCCTGGCTGGTGCACATAATAGCTCTAAATATTTCTTTGAAAATAAAATGTGGGATTTAGAATAGGAGAGGCATTTTTTTATCTGTGTGAAAGTTTGGATTTTCTCCTAGTATTTACTTTGGGTTTTCACATATCATATTTCTTTCACTATGTGAATAAACAATTCACATGATATGTGCACTGCAAGGAGTTCTTTGGTGGAAAGTAGTTTCCCATATCCTACAATTCCTATAGATGTTTGGATGTTTAAGAATGTTATATGGGTTAGTAACAGTTTCTAGAGGTTGTAGGTTCACTAATATTATCCCAGATATTTTTCTATGATAGATATATAGGCTATATTATCCTCGCAGCAAATAAAAAAATATGATTTAATTTAAAATAGTTTGTTCAATAATTTTATGTCATTCTTTGTGTCCATATATGAGCATGTCAAAATGGAAATTGGTAACAAAAATATACATGGGATTTTGCAGGGTACCAGGTGTCTTGTGTTAGACATGAAAAACCAGCACATAGGTACTGAGGAGAAACCTGCTAAAACCAACAAATGAAGTATACATTTGGGCAGTAAATATTTTAAGTATAGGTGGTAAAATCTTTGCTAAAATATTTAATGACAGCACTCTGTCTGTGTTGTGATCTGATTATAAGAGATGCCTCTCCCCGAGCTGAGGTGCAAGTAAGACCATGTGCCAAAGTCAATAGTACAGGTTTTATTTAACATGTGAGGTAGAAAGATAGAAGGCAATAGGGAGGTGAGGAGGAGAACAGAAAGAGAGTGAGAGAGAGAGAGAGAGCGATATTAAGCAAAAGATATCATCCCCATGTGGATTTCTCTGGCATCTTGCTGGTCATTCTTCACTCTGATCTGGATGGTGGGATTCCCAGAGTTGCCCTTCTGGAGGTACCATTTTTGTACAGTCCAAATGCTAGGTATGCCTGGGGTGTAGGTGTCATTCCCATAACTTGAGATGGCATGTACAAAAGCACTTGCTTCCTTTCCCACAATTTGCCATGGTGGGAATTTTTGTCTGGTTGCAATACCCAGATCTACCTGACCAGGCCTGAAATTAGCATCTTCCTGCTGTCGCCCTCTGTGCTTATCTCAAGTTCCATTGTGGTGACTTATGGGGACAGACTTTTGAGACCTACAATTGCATTCTTTAAGTCCTTACAGTCTATAAAACCAGATTGCATCAACCAACTAGGTAATGATGCAAGAGGAAAGAACCAACAAAATATGTGAAATTTTGCTAAGATAAAAAAATAAAAGGGCATCTTAGAAACCAAGGAAAGTTCCTTCTTTCTATGGGGTCTAGAGATAACCAAGCGCATGTTTCAGAATCAGGCATCTTATATATCGTTCAGATAGTTCTTTCAGGTGATCCAAGAAGATGTAGACAGAGGTTAAACTCAGAGGGAATTCATTCTCAGCCATTACACAGGCATTCCGAGATTCCAGTGCAATAGTGTACCAGTGCACTAGTCTGTGGGTGTACAAAGTGATATTTCTCAGTGGAAGCAGGAATAAACAGACCCTGCATGCAGCTAAACAATGCTAGTGGAAGGCTTGATCTGATGCTTTGGGCAGAATAAATGTTAGAGAGAAACTACCCACACTGTGGCTCGTGCTTGGTAGCAGAAATGCCAGTTGCAGGTTATGGAGAAAACTGATCTGGGAATCTGTGACTGTGATGCTCAGAAGCAGGAAGAGGAGAGACTTTTTGGACACAGGGCTTATTGTAACAGAAAGCCTGATCAAAACAAAGACACTTATTTGTTTTTCTTCTTTTCTTTCCGCTGTATTCAGAGAATCAGGACTTGACCTTTTAATTTTTTTCCCCTTTGTGTGTATGTAAACAGTATTACACTTAAACCAAAATGCTTACTTTAGGAGAAATACCATTATGAAGGCCCTAGTTTTGGGTAATGTAAAAGCCAAGAAAGCAATAAAGACAATAACGCTATTTTTTTCTCCCCTGCATGTCTGTGAACATCTGTTTTATGGTTAGATCTGAATAATCTGTATTAAATGATATTGAGCTCTACAGAAGAAAATTAAATCAGTCCTTTCATCTAGGAGTAAGCCTCTGAGGTGAGGAATGTCTATACAATAGCTAAAACTCAAGGGTTGCATTGGAAAAACTTTTGCTGAAAAACATTATCTTATAAATAATGTCACTGATTTTAGATGCTGCTCACTGATTGTAAGTCAGCTAGCCTTTGAGCCAAGGTGGAGACTTTGAGGACCCAATATTTATTTGTTTATAACTCTAAGTACCTTTATTATACTCTTTAATCTTATTGAATAATTAAAGTATAGATCTGTGCTAAGCATTGTGCTCCACTTTGAAAGGAATACACAGGTATTAACAGAATACATCCAGAAAAAAAGATCCAGAGCTCTGTGGTTGTTCACTAGCAGCTCATAGACCTGCAGAGTGGCCAGGAAGGTTTCTTCCAGCCTGTGGATCTCAGAGTGAAATGGTATGATTAAGGTAACATGGCAGAAGACCTCTCCCAAATCCTGCCAGGAAAACCATTGGTAAATGGCCTATTTGGGCACTGGGTCTGCTTGGGAAAACACAAGCAGATTATTTTTTTGTTCAGAAACAGGAGCTAAAAGAGAGAAATGTCCATCAACAGATGCACTAATCCAGTGGGGCTGGGATGAGAACAGTCTGAAAAGACAGTCCATTTCTGTTGAGTAGAACTGGTGCCTTGAAAGACAAATACAGAAAATTAATAGTTCAAGGACAGTGCTTATAAGCCAGGACAACTTTTGTTGTGTTCCTCTGGGGTAGCTGACAATTCAAATTCAGTAGTTTCTTTCCTGTCAAACCATTGTAACTGGGAGCCAAATCAATTCTACTTTGTTTGAGAACAGTTCTAGGAATGCTTGATCAATATTCACTTTCTCTTTTTGCCTCTTTGCATGGCTAAGTGATTTGTACCTTTGTTCTCTTACATAGCATCTGTTATAGACCTCATTGTGCAGTGTTTATCACTTGAAAAGTTCATGACTTGGAAGTACACTTTATTGTATCCACATGGGACTGTCAACAAAAGGATGTATTTTTCTTCAGAGTGAGATCTAAAGTTTCATTTCATAAAATAGCCATGTCAAATTGTACAGAGGAGAGATGGTCAATTTACCATTAACAAGTTAATAGCAATTGAATTTTTTTTTCCCTGGAACGCAAATGAGAGGGAAAGGACATTCCTTCTCTTATAGGTGACAGTACAGAAAATCTGTCACCTACATTCTTGTCCATTCTTGGACAGTCTTTACCCCTCAGCAATGATATTCCACTGTCTGTAATCACTTTATGTAGAAAGCAGTAAGAACCTCTAAATAATTGTTAAAAATCACAGGGAGTTGTGAAAGCTGGTCTCTAGCTACCCAAGTGTCAAGTGGCACAAAGTGGATTCACTTGCTCCATTCAAAAGTACTAATTTAAGCTTTACAAAGCCCTCAGAGTTTAGCAAGAAAAAGTTCTCGTGACTCCAGTGTGTATCAGCTATCAAATTCCTGCACAATTTACACAGAGCTAGGAACTTCTCCTGTTGTCTTACCTTTGTAGTATTCCACAAAGTGAAAATACCTCTCCCCCTTTCTCCCAGAATTATGTGAGATGTTAATGAGACTTTTTGCACTTGGCCTTTTTGAACTTCACGAGGTTTGCAAGGCACTGCCTCTCAAGCCTGTCAGGGTCCCTCTGGATGCCACCCTTTCCCATCAGTGTGTCAACTGCTTGGTGACACTGGCAAACTTGCTGAGGGTGCACTCAATACCACTGTCCATGCTGCCAACAAAGATGTTGAATAGTGATGGTCCCAATGCCTACCCCTGAGGACACCACTCGTCACTGGACTCCACTTGGACAATGGACATAGAGCCATTGACAACAAGTCTTTGAGTGTGACCATACAGCCAGTTCCTTATCCACTGGGTGGCCTGCCTGTCAAATCCATGTCTTTCCTGTTTAGAAACAGGATATCATTTGGAGCAGTGTGATATGCTTTACACAATTCCAGATAGATGAGGTCAGTTGCTCTTTCTTCATACACCAATACTTTATTCGCATCAGAGAAGGCCACCAAATTTGTCAGACATGATTTGCCCTTAAAGAAGCTATGCTGTCTGTCACAAATTACTTTATTTTCTGCCTGCCTTAGCATAGTTTTCAGGAGAATCTTTTGGAGGTATCACATTCTGGAATATCAAAATGTTCAGTTCCCTTTACTAATGGCCATTATTTTTCTTTCACATATCAAAGAAAAGGTAACATTGAGTTCCTGCAACTTGTTGGATCTCCCTGAAAGACTCTTGAAGGGCTTCTCTATATATTTCAATCTGTAAAATATGTTCATGATGTTTGTATTAGTATTTACATGACTGAAAGGATACTGTGGATATATATATCTGCAGAGTGTCTTCCACTTATATACATTCTTCCAACATCTAATGCACCATCTTATTTTAAGATTAACTCTAGAGAGCAGAGGAGTACCTCATAGACATAGTTTTCCCATCTTCTTTTTTTTTCATCCTTTTCTTTGGCGTCTGTAAAATTCATTAATGAACTTTGGAGCTGATCCCCTGCCAGAAATTCCAAACAAGTAAAGCCTAAGCAAAAGTCTTGATCCAGCTCATCTTCTTTCAAAGTCAGCTTTTCTGAAATGGGATGGTTTTGTTCAGAGAACCTTACTTGTATTCTACCTGTGCTTCTCAAATAAATGAGATGGAAAGGAAGGATAATATAATGAAAACTGCCTTTGAAATTTCACAATTCCCAGGATTTTGAGGGGTAGAGTTACTCAGGTAGAACAGTAATTTTATCATTGCTCTTCATGGTGTCTTTCAAACCAAAGTCTTCACCGGTTTAGCTACTGCATCAGACTAAGAAATTTATGTGGCAGTAGCAATTCTGTGTTGAAATCCTTCACAGCAGACTTCTTTACCTATGTGATTCGGCTATTGATGCTGTCAATATGGTAGCTTGATATACGGCATTTCTTATAAATCGTTATTTTCTAAGATTGTATTTCTGTCTAAAGTCAGTATATCACTTCTTGAAGGGAGCAGTTTAGTTATGCAACAGGAGAGAAACACTAAAAGTCTTTGAAAGGCAGGTTCTTTGCTAAACCAGAATAATGCAGTGCTTTTCCATAAATCTTTAGATGCCACTTAAAACCTGCCTTTTGAAGTAGCCCAGCTACAGTCTGTTCTCTAGCTAGTGTGACTGCAAGCATTTACCCTCACAGTTTTCAGGTGTTGGTCATAGGCAATTTTATTTTTTACGAGATCATAAGGCCATAAATTATTCTCATTGTTGTGAATCCACAATATTTCCCACAGAAAATTATGTACTGAAAAAGTCCAAAGAATTATTTTCTTTCTCACAAGAAGAATTTTTTTCATTCAAGTGGTAAGTCTTATGGACTTTCAGTTGTTTCTCTGGGTTTTTTTTTTTTTTGCCTTACCATGGGAGGTTTTCAAAGACAGAAGGATGAATTGGACCTCTCTGATTTTCACTGAGATGATGAATCCAGTGAATAGGCCCCTGAGTTTCCTCTAGTTCTTTGAAAACTGTCCACGTGATTCTTTTCATTTTCTGTGCATCCATTTCCCTGTCTCTGCTGCTTTTCAAACCTCTATAGAAACACTCATGTGAACCTGGAGGAGATATGTGCTCTATAGTCAACTCTTAATTGCCCTACTGGGTCCATCTCATTAAATGTTATGTCTTATTATCCATCTGTATCTTGGCCTTCAAACATAAAATGTGACCTTGGGCTGTGATCCATCTACTAACTAGACAAGATCAGATTTCACTACAGCTTGCACAAGAGATCTTCAAATGGAAACTAAGGTATCTAAAAAGGGTTTTTAATGATTGGGTAGGTGAGCTCAGTGAGCCACAGGATCAAAGAAGCTGATATGTGCTATCTCACTGTTTTGTAAAAGAAATAGCTGCATTTTACACCAGTTCTGACCATTAAATGCTCAATGTCATTTTCCTCAAGAACTGGTTAACAAAGAACCTAAGCTTTATCTCTGCACATCAAAGCACTCAAACCCATGTGCAATGAACCCAATTGTCCTTCTGTCCCTTCAGGATAAGTAAAGTCAGTGACGGGGTTCCATAACTGCTGTGGTTTTGGCAATCATGAATCGGTAAAAATTATCTAGCGGTTTCTGGTGAAAGAAAATTCCTCCATGGGATAAACAGCAGCCCCAAAAACCTTTGTTGACAGCAGCATAAACCATTTATCCTCTGGTTTGGCCATATAAAACACACACTACATGTAATTCACATACAATACCTTTAGAGTGTTCTAATGAGTATATATTTGGCTTCAGGAGACTTAAAATACATGAAATTATGATTTATGGAAAATCTTGATTGTTTTGATCAAATATCTACTAATAAATAGTAAATCCCTCCTTCAAGTGACGTACTAAGCATGTTACTGTCCCTTTATACAAGTGACAAGAGTGATAGGGCTAGAAAAAAATGCCTCCACTGTGAATTTTATTTTAATAATTTTCATTATTTTAAACTTATGTAATATTGCCTTATGAAAAAACATGTTGATAATCTAGGTGAACAACACAAGTGTTAAGAAGAGTATTTATTTTTATATATGAATTCATACACATATGCACACACACATACAGACAAACACATATATAAACACAACAGCTCTCTAAACGAAAACAAAATGGAGCAGTCAATTACAAAACTGAGGAATAGGCATTGGGAGTTAGGGGACAAAATCACAAACTTGTTCTGCCATAGCTGAAGAGTAATAAAGCAACATATGATGATTTTGTTTTCCTGTTAAATCAACTAGCCAAAACATGCTATTAAACCACAAACATGCCACTCATTAAAAATAATGCTCTGGAAAGAAAATATTTCCTGCACCTCTCTGCACAGCAGGTAATAACACCAGATGACAAAAGGATGGTGGACTAAGTCTCACAGTAGATGATTCAGTAATTCCTCCTGTAGTACTGCAAAACTGTAGACTCAGAGTCATACAGAAGAGAACTGTGTGAAGCTGGACTAGATTAACTGGATTTGTCCATACATTTCCCATGGTGGTTAGGTCAGACTCTTGCAGAAATCCTCACCATTTTATTACACACTGTAATCCTCATGGATGACATAGTACAACTGCTTTTTCCCTGTGCCTCTTAGATCTTTCTTCACTTAGTTACCTTTAAAGGTAAGAACTGATTCTGTCAGAAGTCATGTATTACAGAGAACTGAAAAATGTGTTAGTCAGGGGTGGGAAAAGGGTTAGTGTGGTGGGAAAAGTCTGCTTGAAAGGTGAATGAAGCATTCTCTACAGTGGATACTTTACAGTTGCTTCTTGAACTCAGAAAAGTAGGGGATGTTCCCAAAATATCATTTAGAGCTTAACTTAACAACTTAACAACTGGTCCAATTCAGATGTGACATAAATAGGAGAAGACAGAGGGAGTAAGCAACACTCCTGGTGTTCGTGCTAGGGTTTAAGGTGGCATCACTTGGTAACAGAGCGAGTGGAGAACAGAGCTGAAACAGGCAGGCTGACTTGTGAGAAGAGAAATAGAGAGTGCAGGACTGTTTCTGGAGGACAGACAGATGGGAAAGAATGTATGCACTATGTGGGCCAGAGACTAATCCTTGAAATGTTTGTGTGTTCTAGGCCAGGTCAGATGGGATTTTGAGTATCCTGATCTAGGGGAAGGTGTCCCTTCCCATGACAGTGGGTGTGGAACAAGATGATCTTTAAGGGTCCTTTCAACCCAAACTATTCTATGATTCTATGCTGTGTATTTCCACAGGTTCTTCCAAGTTCAGCTTTGTATAAGCAGTGATGTTATATCAGTGGATTAAGATTTTTCCCATGGATCAAATTTGGCTCATGGGCCAAACAAGAAGCCTGGCCCACAGATATGAAAATCTGTGTGTTACCTAGTTGGAGATGCTTATTTTGCCAGTCCGTGCTACGGAAAGTTGCAACCTCCTTACTGGAAATACTGAAATAGCCTTCCACCTTAATTGAGGAAGAAAGACAGATTTTTTTATACTATGTTCTGGAGCCCAGATCTACAAGTGTTTCCAAATTAATGTATGTACATCCCCAGTCACAATTTCTTCCCCCCTGCTAAGTTTGGAATTTAGGAATAAAAAAAAGGAAATCCCAGCTGCATAGCATTTATTATCATGCTTAAAAATTGCATGGAGAGTGCTTTCATTTGGTACAGTATTGCTTCTGACAGCCTAAATGAAATCTGCCTGCAGTGGATGTTGCCTGTTACTAGATAGAAACATTTATTAGGTCTGGTATGTGCTGCTTCAGCAGATAATGAAAAAGAGAAACAATGATTGCAATCAGAAGCCAAAACAAAAACATTGCAATAATGTTTCATATATGCATAGTTATCACTAACCTGTGGACAATGTATAAAATCACTTTTAATGCATATGCAGATGAGAATGAGTTTAAGAAAAGGGCCTGGGGAGACAGATACCAAGCACTATCAGACTGTGCAGTGACTTCTGACCTCTTTTGTACTGAATATGAAAGTCATCCAAAGCCTGGAAAAGCCAAAAGAGGAATCTTGATTTCAAGCTTGATGTTAATGGGCAGCTAGACTGACTACTTTTTGGGTAAAAAATAACAGTTTGTTCTCAGATGAAGGTTTTGGTGGAGTTTCTATATGAAATTCTCCCTCTCCAAAAAAGATAAGAGTTTCTTTCTCCAGCATAACTGACTGGCAGTAACATTCCAAGGCAAAGCCTTCATGTCATTTACTCCTGTCCAGAAGTCTTTGGAAATTAAAATTTCCATTTCACAAGTAATTCCAATATACTCCAATATGTTAATTTCCAAAACAGAATACAACACCGAGCAACACTTTGTCATTCTGTCTCTGAAACAAAGCTGGTGGAAGGAAGAGTGCACAGAAATATTAATATAAATAAATAATTTATCTTTTTCGGTTCATGACCATTTCTGGCTTTAGTATGTACATGTGATTTTATGTTGCTGTGCAATGGATGTGTTCTGATGAGCTGACTTCTTTCTACCTGTATTCATTAGGAATAAAGTATATAATTTTGGAAATCTAAAGCTGTCCCATCTCAATCCTATATAACTTTTCTGTCCTACCAATATCTGTGTTGAAATTCCCAATGACTTCAGTGGAAGCACAACTGAGACCTAAATTCCCTAAAAATGCTAAATTTAAATGGAACTCCAAAAACAAGACTTCATCTCCTCTTATTCCCAAAATGGACTAATACGTTGATTTTGAAGCCATTGTTTGGAGAATAAATCACAGATTAAGTGTGAGGGGTTTTTGAGACAGGAACTAGAAGTATATCAGTGGAAAAACACTTTAAACAAATTGTTTATATTGTCTGCCAGCTACTGCTTGGCTTTTGTAATTCAGCATTACTGATGTTGCTAACTTAGAATTAGATATTGTAAAATGACATGACGTCTGTTCTATGGAGAGAGAGGAATGCTGATGTGAGAGCACCTCTTAATGAGGAGCAGTTGATATATATGTGGGCAGTTTTATAGTTTTGTCAAACAACATAAAAGTGTTAGTCTGAATTTACTAGCAGGAAATAAAATCCAAATTGAAATTAGATTTTTAAATGGCACAAAATTCCAATGCTTTTTATGTCACCATTAAAAAGCCCATGCATCCTGTTAAATATGAAGCCTTAAAGCTGCAGTAGTGTCTTGAAGGCAAAATCAGGTATATTATTTACTCAAGCAAAAATTCTTTCTGTCTTACTAACATTGGAAAATGAGAAAGTATTATGCGTTATTTTGTCTTTGCTATAAGTTAGTTGCAGTTATTGATAGAAACACTGATTTTCCCATATCCTGTTAAATATGTCTGTAAGGGGTTCAATTCTGACACCTTTTCTTGCCATCCTTCCATCTTGAATTCTCAGTGAAGTTTTATCTCTGTAACAATTCATTTGCAATTTGAAGCAGTTTCAGGACTTTAATATCAAACCTTAGAAGCATAATCCTGAACATTCTTTTAGGTCAAATTATGGTTATTGACTTTTGAAACAGAGGTAAGAAGTGTTGATGCTTTTTTTTCTGTTTTGGAATGGAATATATATGACCAAACTCAACTTCTCCCTCTTATTTGATCCAAATCATCAACTTTAATGGGAAGCAACAGACAGGGTTTAGCCAGTGGGCACATAATGTTGAAAAGCAGACAATTCCACCTTTATCCTATTTCACATTTTTGCATCAATGTCTGCAGGGCATTCAGTTGTTTGCACTCAACTTCCATGGTTCACCGTTGCTTGTAGATGCATACAGTCCACTTTTTGTTTCTTTTTAAGATGAATTTCTCCCTCTCAGGCCTCACACTTACTGTTGCTTTAACTAGTTTTAGGACACAGGAAGGTGACACAGGCAGTTACTTTTTAGATGCAGGTGTGCTTGTTTGATGTGTTACTTGTTTCTCTGTGGAAAAGTAAATCTATTTACAAATACCTCCAAGGAATAAAAAACTCTCTTTTTGTCATTAATATAGAAGAGACACTCTTATAGTAGAGTGTGAGGTGCTTGGGACAAGATAAATGGTGTTTTTATTAAAATTAACCAAGCAAACCATTTTCTATAGGCTGGGTAGCATTAAAACATATTTTTCTTCCTAAAAGACAAGTGCAGTGACTCCCCAGTCTAGAATTAAAAAAATTTAAGGTATTGCTGGCAAATTATCAATAGACATAGAAGAGAGCTTGTTTTCCAGCTTGTGAAAAGAATCTGAAAGGGAAAAGGTGGGACCTGGCAGTCTCTTTTCTGACTTCAGCATGTAAATCACAAACCCTGCTGAGGATCACCTCTTGTCTGGGAAGAAGAGCTCAGAATGACTACAAAATTGGGTTACAGTGCAGTATTTAGATTAATCTATCTAAATCACTTTATTGATATTCTTCTTTCCTTGAGCAGCAAAATATATTTAGAAGGAATGGAAGGGAAGCTGTGTTTAACCTAACACTGCCATGCTGTGATATCCTACATCCTGGGATCAAAGGCTAACCTGTATCATGCTCTCCCTTCTGTCCCTTAATACAGAAAAGAAGGAAAGGAACAACTCCCTGGTGTTCCCCTCTGTTGTAGGAGGAGGAAATAAGCTCAGCCTATGGAAGAAGGGTAGAACTAAATTTGAGGCAAAGCTGTCAGTTAAGAGAGCATGGCATGATGTGATTTAGGGTGGGGAAAAGCAGGGGTTTATACTCCAGCCAATGTGTTATCTAAGGATTGGTAACCAAAAATTAATTTGTAACTGGAATATAGCAAAACTGTGTGGTCTGAAAACAAAGTGAGGTTAGGCAGGCAGGAAAATCTGACCAGAACACTTTACTTATGTCTCAGACAGTGATCTGAGCCCAGCCATGATTTTTGATAGGCACAACCAGGTTAGTCTGTTGTCTTGCTCCTACCTCAGGCTGCCAGAGAAGGGAAGTGCTGAAGAAAAAGCACAGTCAGACAACCAATAGCTGGGATATCTGGGGAACTGCACTGTTTTCTCTTCCAGGTTTGGACAGATGTTGCACTCCTGGCCAGTGTACCACCACTTTATTTCATATGGTCATTTCTTGCTGTGCAGCAAGGCTGGATTAAATTGCAGTAAAATCTGCAAAGAACCAGCTCAGGAATCAGGGAAGCCAAAGTGCTCCCACTCAGACTGTTTGCTTCATCTGTTCCTCTGATTTATGGATGTAGTGGGGGATTGACCTTATCATGTTTGAAAACATGAAATCCCATAAGAAATGTTGGGATACTGAGTTGCAAACAGGCCAGGATGAAGTAGAATTTTAGATGCTGTAGATTTCTGTGCGCGTGCAGGTAGGGTCTGTCCTGAGCAGAGATTAGCTCCTGTAGTTACACTGGATAAAGGAACCAACCTGATGGATGTATTAAGGCTTTCAGCTTAAACTGATCAGAATCAGATCACTTTGATATTGCAATTTTGATTACAGAAATCTTACAAAATTCACAACATAATGTCCTAGGTGAAACATGAAAGTAAAATACCTAGAAGTATTGCACATTAACCATGCATATATTTTCATATGCTTGCATTTCAGGTCTGATAAACTGATTGTGTATGATCTGAATGCATCCATTATTTTAGAGTAATCAAGCCTGATTTTAGTTTTCCCTTTCTAGTCTCCTTAAAAACAACCCCAAACCAAAATAAAAGTAACAAATTTCTCACCTTCTGGGGTAATATGCAAATGAACTGCTGACTCATAAGTACTTATGTTTTGCACAGATTGCCAGCTTGAGAGAAAAGCTGAGAGACTGTAACATTTTTTAGTTTTGAATTTTGTGGATGCCACTTGCTAATATGCACATGGGGCTTATGTTAGTGAAAAAGTCCATATTTTATCCTCTAGGCCTTCCATTAAAAAAATTAACTTCTGATTAATTGCTGCATGCTTCCATTACTTCAATGCAGATGGATTTTAAAAGCCATTTAACAAAAAAAAAAAAATGCACCTTGGGGTATTTTAAATGCAGCAGCTGTAGATCACTCAGTAATTTTTTTTGTGTGTTTTTAATATTCATAGTAACTGAAAAAGCAACTTCATCTAGGATCACAGGATAATAACTACAGTTCTGTTCTTCTCCAAAGTTTTATTTTCTGTTTGTGTTTAAGAAGCTGACAACCATATCTGAAACTCATTGATTATCTGCTTATAATAGCTCATCATCTCAATGGAACAGATCAACAAACTTTTTCCACTTTGTTGAATGTATTCCAAATAACAACAAAATGGGGCCAAAGATATTTGAAATTGAATTAGAATAATGCTAATCTTCTCTATTTTTTTCTGGAAAAAAGGCAGTATTTAAAGAATAATTTTGATCAATTTAAATGGATCCTGACTTCAGCTAAAACAAATTGTTCTCTTCATTTGTCTAAAGAGTATATTTATCTATTTTATATATAGAATATAGGATATGGTATATTTATTTATTCTATCACTGACTCATAATTTTTTTTCATAAATGAGAAGAACATCTTTGAGCAGTGCATGCATCCAATTAACATTATTTAATCTACTGATTCTAAGGTTTTCTCTCCTAGATTAAAAAAAAAAAATCCATTGCCCCACACACCAATTTTTCATGGTCATCCACATAACTTGACATTTGCTACTTCTTCATTAAATCTCACCAGACTAACATTGTTGTTCAAGTATGTGGAATTGGATGGCTTTCTTTTTTTTCTTTTTATTTGAAATCCAGATAATATGCTGGGTATTCTTGTTCAGTTTTTTGGCCTGTTCAAACACACCAGAAAACTGAAATATATCCCTTCTGTGATGAAACCAAGGCAACTCAGAGAATATTTCTGCTGAAGATCACAATTGACTGTCACAAATGAAAATAAATTGATAAATTACAGTTTGTAAATCCCTACAATAGGAAATTAATGTAGTGGTTTGAAATAAAGCAAATTTCAGCAGTTTTAGGCAATTGCTTACCACCATCTGCAAAAGAAAATTTTGTTTCTTTTTCATTGAATGTACAGAGATTTTTATAAAAACAGAATTGAATCCTTTCAAGAATCAGCTTTTGATCACAAGAGAATGAAATTATACTTCACAATGCATCTGCTAAATGACACATTTATATATGAGCAGGCACATTGATTGACCTCTGATTTTTGAAGAACTTTCAAAAATTGAAGTACAAAAAAATGTAATTCTCTGCTATTTATTTTGGGAAGCAAGTGGTTGAGCCATGTGCTGTGACTCAAATCTGGATGTCTGAATTTCTTATCAATATTTTGACAGAATGGTTGTAATGCACAGCCTTAAAATCAGTTAAAATGTTGGGCCAGGATGCCTGTGAACATAGAAAGTCGTGTATCATCCTAAAATACTGCCATTTGATTTTGGTACTTCACTGCAGCAAGAAAAAGCAGCAGTGAAATCTGGACCTATCAGAAACAGATTTATTTTTAAGTAACAATTTTAGTGTCCGGTCATTATTGTTAGTAATATGTAAATCCTAAGGAAATTTTGATATCAGTACTTCTACCCTGCATTAGTTCCTAGAAACACTTAGAATAGGAAATTACAGCCGAAATTAAACCAGTTGGTGTTCTTCCTTTGATCCCAATGGAGATTATGGATCCCAAGGGAGTCTTGTGGCTGTCCTGTCTTGCACCTTTCTTCCTGCAGCTGAGCAACTCAGCTAACCTTAGCTACCCTTAGCTACCTCTAACTGGTTTGACAGGGAAAATGAACCAACCTGGGCTCTGCTGGGATGGGGCAGCATTGCAGCGTCATGTTGTGAGACTGCTACCAACAAAATGCCTGTGAACTCACTTTTCACTTTTCTATGAGTCAGGTTTCCCTTGGAGCTTTTCAGTTAGAAGAAAGAAATAAACACTTAGCAAAGGCTACTGATAAAATCTACACTTTTACTATGTTTTTTTTATTATTATTATTTTTAATAGGAAAATGTGCAACCTCCCTTCCAGCAAAAAGATGTAAATTGTGGATTTTAAGAAACAAATCCTGCTGCACAGCAGGTTTAGACAGGCTGCTACAGTCGGGGCCTTAAGGCATTCTGTGGCTTCCCTGTGGTAAGCCATGGTTCTCATTTGTAAAGCCAGGAGAATACCCACTGTTGCTATAATCATATGCATGACCCTTCTTCCTTCTCAGTGCTTCCAGCATCAGTTAAAAAAAGAAAAATAGGGCAAATGTTGGTTGTCATGTAGTCAGCTATCCAAGAGCTTAGAAACTTCATATATTTCGAGGGATTTAATTTTGTCCTCAGGAAACAAATTAAACTCTTTAGCGGAAATCAAGAAAGGAAAATAAAAAAGAGAGAGAAAGAGAAAGAAGAGGAAAGAAGAGAAGAGAAGAAGAGAAGAGAAGAGAAGAGAAGAGAAGAGAAGAGAAGAGAAGAGAAGAGAAAACAACAGGGAAAAAAAACAAAACAACAACAACATCAAAACATGTCCTGATTCAGACGTAGCAGTAAAGGCATCAGAATTGGGGTTTTTGAGGTAAAATATTTTGATTTTTAGGTAAAATATTATCATTTTTCCCATGAACTCCTATTTTCCAAATATGGAAAATCCTTTCAGAAAAGGTCTGAGTTTATCCCATGATCCTTGCTGTAGTATAATCTCTGTGTTCTGTCACTTCTGCACTTGGTGACTTCCTGCCAGTGTTTCATTCTGCAGCTTTCCTATTAGCAGCCCTTGATGGACTCATTTTAGCATGTCTTTTTGATTCCCTTTATTCTTTTGATACTTGGAAAACATAAGTCAGTGTGTTTCACAGGTCAGTTATGTTTTGTGGGTGAAAGTATTTTGGTGTCTTTCAAGCCTTCCCTTTGAAAATTTCATTTTACATCCCCTCCTTCCTACACTGTGAAAAAATCTGACTATTTGCTCCCTACTTACTTTCTCTGAGTCTTTCATGATCCTGTAAACCTCAGTTTTCTCTCTTTCTGTCCTCTGTCTTTTGCTTTTCCTTGTTAAAAAGTGCTATCTGCTGCTTCTTGCCCTCTGTGGAAGCTGCTTCAGAAATTTCGTTATGCCTGCTGCCCCCTCATCTAGAAGCAGGGAAAAACCTAGATTGGGAGGAGCCTCTGGAGGTCAATTGAACCCACCTACAGCTGGCAGCACAGGTTTGGATTAAATTATCCATTGGCCCAACAAGATTAGTCTGGAATTACTTCCAGTAAGGGAGATGCCACAACTTCTCTAGACAACCTGTTCCAATGTTTGGTTGTTCTCACAGTGGAGAACTTTTTCATATAGTCTGATGAAACTGCCTTTTGAAGCAACTGATGCTCATTGCTTCTTTTCCTCTTGCTGTGTCCTTGTGAAAAGAGTATCTCCATCTATCACCCCTCTGTAGATACTGAATGTGATTAGACTTCCCCTTCCCTTCCAGCTGAATTCCTTTCACTCTTCAATAGGCATCAACTTGGTGGCCCTTAACTGCACCATCTCCAGTACTTCAATGTCTGTTTTGAACTGGGGGTCCAAAACTGGACACATTATTCCAAGTGAAACCTAACAAATACCAAGCAAAGCAGCAATGAGCTTTCATCTGCTAGTTTTACTTTGGTTGCTGCAGTCAATGCCCCAGGTTGATTTTGTTGGCACAGAGGTGCACAACCCACCCAGTCAGTCCTGGCCTATACTGCTGCTTGGGATTATTCCACACCAGATGCAGGATCTTATAAATATCTTTGTTAAATGCTACGCAATTCCTGTTGGCCCAGTCTTCCAACCTGCTGAGATCCTGTACGCTGTAGTATCTAATATATACCTTGTTGTGTCTTACTCTATTTTTTCTCACAGAGTGTGCAGCAGAACTCTGTTTCTGTTCCTTTACAGGTTATCAATAATGGTATATTTGCATTTTTGACCAATACTGAAACTGACTAGATGTTTTCACTAAAATATCCATGCTGATTTTGAGATCTGGTTCATCAACAGCAGTGTATCAGTGGTTCATAAGACCTAGCAGTGTATTTGAAGAGGGCATTTTATTCTCTGTGCATATTCATTTGAATTTAGCAGCACTGAATATCATCTATTATTTTATTGCCTAGTTTTTAAACTTCAAAAAGAGAAAACTGACATATGATATGGTCAAATATGAAATGGTACTGTTAAACAATACCAAGTGTACAGTGTTTCTGACAACTCAAGAAACAGAAGTCATCAAAAGAAGTTGTAGAATTTTTAAAACATGCAGAAATACTCTTATTTCTACACTATTTTAGCCACTGAAAATATGTACAGTTTCAATACTTATTTTAAAAATATATTTTTAAGAGATCTCTCTGGACTGAATAAGGACAAAACAGCCAAGGCTCAGAAAGTCCCAAACACAATGATTACAAAATTTCTTTATTTGACTGATTCTTAATTGTTTTATCACCGTGAATATCTGTGGTTTTCTATTACTAAAGGTAGAGTACTGAACTGTATGTTGTGATCTAGTACAGCCATTTCACATTATACTTCTGAATGAAATCTTCTTTAATTTCTAAGTCCATCTTAGACGGAAGTTCCCTGAATAAATCTTTCATGTCTACTTCCTTCTGTTTCTAAAGGTGGTCAGGGGAAAAAGTTGTTCTTAACTGTAAAACATATCCCTGGAACCCTGATGAATAGCATGCAATCTGTTTTAGAGGAAATAATCGTGAGAAAGTTCATTGCAAATAGCCAAAGGAATGTGCAAAGAAATGTGTTGGAATGATTCATAAACAGCTGCTCCTGTACAAGTGCTTGTAAGTGTAGTAGTGATCAGGCTGTTTATAAGGAGAAAGCTTTTCCAAACACACTGAAGTTAGAGATGAATACTAGATTTGACATAATTTTTAAAATAAACCCTTGGGAGAGTCCACAGACTGTATTTCTGAGAAATATATGGCTAAAATAACTAGCGATGCTTGCATGAGTTTATGTTTTATTTTTGGGATGTTACACCTAACAAATTTGCATCTTGTGTCTCCATTTTGTGTTTCCACAGAGCACCACTACATTTTAAAATTCCCTTGTCTTCTCACAGACATAATTCTCCTTATTTGCTAGCTATTTGTTACTCATCCTTTGGTATGCTTTCCTATATGAAGGGCTTGAATTCAGAATGGTTGTTGCTGTAATTTCTGATAAGTTGTCATATTTCCTCTTTCACTAGCAAATAAATGGAAGTACATGCTTGGTTGGGTGTGGCAGATAATTCTGGGATATAGAATGAAGAGTTCCTCTGGTGTCTGGGTTTGCTTCCTTTTCTGCTTCTAGGAAAGAGGGTGGACATGAGATCAAGCACTTTAAACTTCTACTGCCACTGAAGGAAGAGATCCTGCCCTCCTTCCACCCAACTGCTTTATTTCTTAGCTTGTGTTTTCTCTGGTGTTACCACAAGTGTTTCTGGAAGGAACCAGCGTGGGTTACACCCACAAAGGCAGCAATGTTAGCTGAGAGATCCAAGGCTACATTTGGTAGCAGCATCTGTTCATGCCAGCTTAAAATGTTAACACTTTAGCTTAAACAGGCTTTATTTGCTAATATTTGCAACATCAATGAACAGCCTTTACACTTCCAAATGGCTGTGTAAATGGGTAATCACACATATCTACATCACAGCTAATCCCTTAAAGTGATACTGAATGACTAAACAAGTTAATTTTTTCCTTTTCCCCTTGATAGAGAAATTTAAAAAAAAGTGGTTTTAACAGCAGACCCTGTAAGACCTCAAAAAGTAGTATGTAATAGGTTAATTTATTATTTTTGCCCATTAAATTGCTTGAATGTTCCCCATTGAGCTACTTGGTAGTGTAGAAGTCAGCTTCTTGCTAAATAAAATGGCATCAGTAAGTACTTGTTAGCTGAAGAGATGGCCTGTAACTGCACATTTAAGTTAATTTTAGCAACTATTCAGACAAATTCTCACCTCCTCCCCTTCACAGATATGTTCTAATTCCCTAGGAAAAAGGCGTAAAAAAGCCTGAAAATGATGTTTCCAATTAGTGTGGCTTTCTCATATTTAAATTCTGTGTGGCTCTGCCAGATAATTAAATAAAATGTGATACATTCTTTTGATCTTTGTTGAGATGATGTAGGCTGTAAATATTGCTTCGTTATACTGTTCACATTGACATAGATTGCATTGTGCCACTTATAGCTTCTTTGGCACAGCTCTGGAATCAAGTGTTCAGCAGTGATTAATGACCAAGGATACACAGACCTACTGTTGAGACTAAGAGCTCTCTAATCTCTGCTCCTGTTCTTTCCCTCAATTTCAGCATTAGTTAATGTGGCTTCTGTGAACACAGCAGTTCTGGTGACTTGTCACACAGCTTGTACTGCCAGCACTTAACATAGTGGTAGCATAGCCCTAATGATCATTAAATTCTCACATTTTTAATTCTTGCTTATTACTGTATCTTTGATGCCCTTTCTCACTCTTGCAGTTTTTTATTTAGAGTTTAATACAGAAAAGGCTTTTAAACCTGTGCTAGAGCCTTTTTTTCAGTCCTTGCACACTGTACAATCATTTAATATCCTTTGATATGTTATGCCAATTAAGTGATATGTGTGTTAACATAAATATTTAATTGTTAAAAGAGAGATCACTTTGGCCTAAAGCTTTAATTGAATTAGATGCTTTTCAGATGATTGTCAAGATTAAACAGTCCATTATGAACATTTGCCACTGCAGGAGATTTCTGCTTATTGAAAGACAAAAGGGTAATTTCATCTAGTATTGCTGTAAACTGTACGAGTCCTTCATACTGATAAGGGAATTCTCCCTCTTTTAACCTTGATATGTACTGTAGTAATGAATTTATGAATCTTTAAAATTCAGTCACATCATTAAAGTGGGGATATGATATTAACACTGCCAAGTAAATTAAAAGGATAAAAACTTATCTACATAACAGCTAAAGAGAATACAGTCAATACCAATTTGTCAATAATTACCATTGCTTTAAAAAGCAAAACTAACATGATAAAAGTAGGCAGCTATGGATCTTTATTGCATACTAACTGGAGTTTGATTAATTCCAATGACAGACTTCACATGGCAAACTCGAGTTTTAGGAAAATTAATTTTTCTTGAAATTTTCCTTGACACTGGGCTGCTGAGGCACCTAAACCATAACTCCCACAAAATATGCTTGTGTTAATATGGAGTCCAACTGTTTCATTATCAACCCAAAATATTTCTGGTTTGGGGCAAAATGTTCCTATATTGCAGTTTTGCCTAATTATGTGAACATCTTCCACAGATCAGAATCCTGTTTTTTGATGTGCTGTAGACTGTAGTCATGCATATATCTCACACTGAAAACACGTCACAGCAGTTTCCTTCAAAATATAGTACAGCTATGCATAATGCATGATAAGACTAGTGCAATGTGCAACGTGAATCAAAGTTTTAATGTCCTAGTTTTCCAGATATTATTATCTATTCACTGTGTTTTTAAAGGAGCTCTGATTAAGAATCATGTCAGCAGTGACAAACCATAAAGCCAAGCACGACTTTCAGTGAGAACCTGAAACAAACTCTGAACAAGTTTTAATATTAAAATCATTCTTGTGGAACCTGGTTCTTAATTTGCCAGGAGTGAAGGACTGCATCAATAGAATCCCACTTGCTGGCAAAGAAATTCAAAGCACAATTTGTGTTTGTTCTTTGTGTCTGACACAGCTGTCCTTACTGAAACTGTTCATCTGTGTTTGCTCCTTTGTATTTGTTGACCAGGTCTTCAAAAGGGCAGATGCAAAATTTCAACCAGCCTTGCCACCTTGGGACATGCTCTAAAGTAACTGAACGCCTGGCTTCACTTGAAGTCCTCTCTGCCCCCTTGGTCTGCAAAGCACCCAAATGTCAGAAAGGCTGTTTGAATGTAAAATATACAGCTCATCTTCACATCTGAGTGCAATCCGGTTGTGGGATTGCACATTCTATGGCTAGATCATTTTTTTTCCCCTTCCCCACTATCAGACCACTGGAGTCTACCTGAAACTTTATGCTACATGCAGTTCTTACATAGGCTTCAGGCTTGTGGAAGTCCAGCCACACCCTGAGTTGTTTACCATCTGTGGTAAATGGCATGAAATAGTCAACAGTGTGACTGATGCTAAGGTTACGTCTATGCATGTGAGGGAAGTCATATCCAGATTAAAATGAAACTGAAAATCAAACACCTTGCTACTTCTACAAGAATATTGGGAAGGGTTCTCTCATTAAGGTGACAAGTTCTTCCATTTTAAGCTGTCGGGCAAGATGCTTGCTTAAGCAGGCAGAAAGGTTTTCTCTTGTTCCTTGGTTTGTGTCCAAGATAGTGAAGGAATAGATTTGTGGAGGTGCTTTTAGGGTCCCAGTCATGTAACAAGTCTGAAATGAATTATTTTAAGTACTTGGATAATTCTTTTGTCATGATGCTTTCTTTAATAAAACCTATTTACTGAGCAGTGTATTACTGAGTGTATTTATTGAGTAGTAAATAAAATTTATTTGATAATTTCTGTATATTTATAGTTAATGGTAACAAAAAAAAAAGAGAGCAGTGCAAAAGTGCTTTATATACTTGGAATGATTGAGAACTGATTGTGTTTTGTATAAGAATTTTAAGTATCATTAAAGCAGTAGGCTAGACAGGGTGCTGTTTGGCTGGATGCTTTACTAGCCACTGGTGAGGGAGGCGATAAATTTGTATTGAAATATCATTTGAAAACCTAATACACAGGATGAGTTCTTACTGGGTTATGGATGTTCATTGATCAATTTTCTAGCTGTACTTTTTTATTCAACTGGAGACAGTAAAAGGAGAAAAAGACTGGTGGGAGTGCAGGAGCATGAGGGTCAATATGAGGAGCAGGTTGAGAAAGTGGGAAGAAATCAGACCAGGGAGGGGAAATGCAAAGATTTACTTTCAAATATGTTGGTAGAGATAGGAGAGCAAGTGCTGGAGGACACTGCAGAACAAGGTGCCCACAAAATAAAGAAGCAGACTCATGTAGTGAGGAGGGATTAGGAAAAACAGGCACTTCTAAATGCCATGTTTCTCACCGGTAAAGGTGGGTTTTGCAGCCACATTTCTGTCTTTGCTGAGTGGTGTGGCTGGACCCGAGGTGGAACTGGCAAGGGCAAGAGGGCTAAGGAAAACCCTTCGAGCTTGCCTTCCTGCTGCTGCCCTTGTCCATGCCTGCCCTTTCAAATGGGAATAAAGCTGAAGGGCAAGGCATGTCCATTCACTCTAGGAGGTGAACCTCACATATCAACAGCAGAATTGTCAGGCTGTTTTTCTCAGAGAAATTGCGTGCAATGGGAACTGAGCTGGGCAAGACCAACCTACAGTAGTGATTGAATCTAATAAGACCACATGTGACAGCCTGTGGAGAAGATTCCTCCAGGCCACTAAAAATGCCATTAACTTGGACATCTCCTTTACAGATGACCTCAGCTGTTAGCAGAGGTTCCAGTCTTCCAAGACCTTGCCTGCCCATAGCATGTGAAAGGCTGCATGGGACCTGCAGTAGGATTGCTTTTGATGCCCTCTGCCATTGGAGGGGAAGGCACGGTGCACACACAAAAAGTGTGCCACTTTTGCTTTCCCTCTGCATTCCTCTCCAGGATGCTGACACTCAGCAAAGCACCATAAGGGTTAGACAGTGAGCTGTCATTACTGGCACCAGACTGAGTGAAAATGAACCTACCCAGAGACAACTCTGCATAGGAATGACTCATGGCCCCCTTTCTTATGCCATGTCGTCTTTAGGCTGTACAAAACATCACAAGCATGCATACTCTGTTTTTAGCTCAATGCAGAATCAAATGCTAACTGTCCTGAACTGCATAAACATGAAATGTGGGGAAAACATAGTGTTTGTTGTGTCCAAAATTCAAATTAGACCTCCAGCTAGCTGAAACAAGTGACTTCTCACAAGCTGAGAATGAGCCTGTGATCCTAAAGCAGTCGTGCATAACCACATAGTGAATTGGAGTAACCCAAGTAAAGCAAAAATCACAACTCTGAAGAGAGACAATATTTGATATTTACAAACATTATTCCTGCACATGTAATTTGGTTCAACTCACCACAAAGAAGGGGTTTTGTGAATACAATTTTTGGAAATAACTATAAAAACCTTCTTTGTTTGCAAATTTGGAAGCCAGCTGAAAATTCAGCCTTAAGCAAATTTCTTCATAACTGTATAGCAACAATTGTTTGATAGCCTATAGATGTGCAATAAAGAAGCTTAGGCAGAGCACTGACCTGCACTGACAGCATTTGTGTTTTTTCTAGTTACCTCTGTGCTGGCCCTGTGATTCAGTATTATGTGGGTGAGATGTTTGTACTAGTACACAGAAAACCCTTGAACATGGAAAATAGTACTTGCTAAAATAGATAGCATTCCCAAGGGGGAAGTAGCAAAATTACATGAGATTCATAGAATAAAGTATAACTAAAATTGCTCAATTATTTAAACTGAGGTATTTTTCTATCAATATAATATCTTGCTGAGCTTGTGGAGCATAATTTAGAGTAGGCATTTTGCCTGCAGATCACGATATAAATATTTTATATTATCTCCCACACTATTAGAATAATAGAGGTAGTGTTATTTAATCCACTCCTGGCAAAGCAGATGCTTGCCAGAATGCATAAAGCACTCAAGGACCTGGTTTTGTTGTCGTTGAAACTGGTTGGTACAGTGATTTATCTGAAGTTTGATTCCTCATTGTGGAGGTGGATTTGACGATGCTTGTGAGACACAATTTAAGGTTGTATTGAAGCCTCAAAAAAAGAAATATGTTGTTGATGGAAATGTGAACAATATGAGGATGAAAAAAGCTCCTCAAATGTAAGCAGGTAAAGCAAAGCCATGTCTGGGTAGGAGGGCTGGGAGAGATTGCATGTCTGCAAATTCTTTGATTTAGACTTAATAGAAATTGTGAACGCAAAAAGTGAATTTGAATACACCTCTTGAAAAGCAGTTGCAAGCACAGAAACTACAAGCCACAGCAGAGAGCACTTTGATATCTTTGTAGCAGTCTCATAAAGTATGTTGGAAGACAGCAGGGGTGGAGAAGTTCAAAGTTTAATAAAGATTTTCCTAAAAATACAACCTTTGGAGTGTCATTTAATGCCTCTCTTGACAGTCATTGTTTCTATTATTCTTCTCCTGCAATACAAGTTTCAGTTTTGGTATCTATATGGCCTGACTACAATCCTTGGGCCTGAGGTGGGAATTTGGGTATTGCAGGACTTAGTGCAGGTGGTCCAAATACTTCCTCTCCAGCCTCCTTTTCTACAAAGTGGATGGGACATGAGTATTGATTGCTAAGCACCATAATTTTGCACACTTGAGCCAGGCTTTAGTAATCAAAATGTTAAAATCCTATGGAAAACATTTGAAGCTACGTCCTTTTTCCCTGAGGTGATTGTGCCTAAAGCTGATATGCATAGGGAACGACAAAAAGATGAGCATTGTTGTGTGCATCTGTATGTGATAAACTATATCATTCAGGACTCCTCCTGTCTATTTATGCTTTGTTTTTCTTGCTTATTGTAGCTTTTATTGATGTGTTTGATAACATGGCATCAGCTGCAAGGCAGAAATTTTTACTCTGTTGGGTTTTTTTTAAACTTTTCAATGTAGATTAAAAAACTTCAGCAGCCCCTGGATTGATAGGTTTAAGCTGAAAATTTACATGTGAGTAACAAATATTATAATGCAGATGAGCCAGACAGAGAAAAGGAAATTTATAATAAGGGACTGCTCTGGCAGTATTAATCTGCCTCATGTAGATTGTGTGATGAATCATCCCATGTCACCACAAGGACTGCTGCTGCTGCTGCTGCTGCTGCTGCTGCTGCTGCTGCTGCTGCTGCTGCTGCTGCTGCTGAGCTCTGCCAGCAAGTGGGACAATGAAAAGTGTGCATGGAAGAGTGGAGGGGAGGGCACACACAAGGGAAGAGGAAAGGGACAGAAAAAGAACAGCTATTTAAAACTGGACATCTCAAGCCTAGCGAGTAGTTCATGTTATATATAATTCAGCCAATTCACTGGGTAAATCATTTCATATGCTCCATGAAATGCAATTTGCTTCCATGGCCAAGCATGACAAAGGTTTCACAGAACTGCAGCTGGCAAAGAGCTCTTCTAGGATATTTAATTCAGGGCCTGTGAGATTGCTGAGGCATCTTGTCAGAACATTAAATAATCACACAATGTCACGAGGGAATATCTAATTAAGAGTCCAATTTCTCAAGGGTCTGAGTACCTGTTACAATGTGCCGAGAACCCTTAATTCCCACTGACAAGAGCAGCAGCTTAGGGTGTTCCCAGCAGGCATTTAATAGGATTGTGCCCTTACTTCATTTGGCTGGGGTAAGTCCAGGCCAGTGAGGTGAAGCAACAGTAATGAAACAAGACAAGATAATGACAAATAGGGTTACATTCCAGCAGGAATATTATTACTTGCAGATGACGAAACATTCCCGGGTGTGAAATCCCTGTGAAATATAGGAAAATATTTAGGGATGCATCCTTAGGGGTTAAATGTTTGCCTTTGAGAAGGATCTGTCTGTATTTATCCCATGCAAAAAGAGCTGTAAAAGGCAACACAAACCCTTTACCACCCCAGACCATTATCATGTATGAACAAGTGACAGAATTCCCATCCATGTTTTGGTTTCCAAGAACTTTAGTGATTTAGATGACCCCATGAGAGTTGTCTGCCTTACAAAGGCAGGCAGCTTTTCATCTGGTGTTTGGGAAGCAGAAAGCTTGAATAGAGTAGGGAAATGTGTGTGCTGAATTTTCCTGAGCAGCACTCTTGGTGAGACCGAAGAGATAGAACAAAATTTGAGGTGGACAGTTGAAGATTTACCAGTAAGACTTTTCCCTCCTTCTTATATACCTGCAGTTATATAAAGGACAAGAATGCTAGATACAGACAAAGGAGAAGAAATGTTGGATTTTGGCTTATGATGCTTCTCTCGGATGAAGGTAGAAATAGCATTCTTTTTCTGTCCTGAAGAAGCATTACAAAAAGGAGTAAATGAGTAAGGAGCATGGCATTATGTTAAGCACTTCTGGGAGAGTGAAAAGTTAAAATTAATCTTTGTGTTGTCAGGCTCTTAAGTGAGGAGTGATGCATTAGACTACCTGATTTTATTTGATTTGTTGGGAAACCAGAGCTGCAGTGCTATTTCTTGAACGGAATTACAGGCTTCATTTAAAGAGAGAGGCAAAGCACACACATCATTCTGGAGTAGATCAGCATAAGCATTTTCTATATCATGAGTAATGTTTACTGGAAGAAATCAAATTACTGTTACACAGACCATCTGTTTTCTTTGCATGCAATCATGTAAGTGTTTTAGGACAAGCCATCCTTTTTAATCAATTGTAAATCTCTTATGGCAAGGCACTGTTTTCTGTAATAAAATCTATTTTTATGATGAATGTAAGACTTTTAAATACTGGTTTCTCCTGCATAAATATAGTGTACATATTGTTCATAACATAAAGAGTAGGGGTTTACAGCATTAGTTATTATCTGTCAAGAACTTAATTTTAGGGCTTTTTGCATAGCCATTTTTGGATATTTGTTGGATTTGCAACTCATTGGTGTTCAACTATTATAGCAAATAACATAATGAGTAATACTGTCCATTTATAGCCCAGGAAGTTGATTCCTATCTGCATTTAGTAAATGGAGTATAATAGGGTCTCCATTTTGTAGCATGACTGCTGTGCCAAAAGTGATTACTCTGGAAGATTATTGTCCGTTGTCTAAATTCTTATGCTTGGAAACACTGAAGAAAACAAGGCATGGCTTATTAGAAATTGAGCCTGTGGAATGACATAATGACATTAAGGAAACTTGAATTTATGGTCCAAGAAGTCAGCGATACAGTGTGAGATTTACTTCATGTATAAGGATGGCTCATTCACAGACATACACAATCCCATTCATTTTAGTGGGTGCTGAATTGAGCCTACTATTTTATTTTTTTATCACTGTCAGCTGTCAACTTCCCTGATTCATGTATTGTTTTTGAGTGCACAGAGGTTGCTCTTGAATTCAGAAGAAGCTGAAGGTCTGCATCTTTAGCAAAGTCTCCTCTGATTTCAAAAGCAGCTGTGTGATTGAAATGCCAGAATTTGCTCTGTATTGCATCAAATGACCCTGAAATAAAAGAAAGAAACAAGAACTGTAAGTAACACAATTGGAAATTCCCTGAGCAGGTTGGCTGTCCTTCTCAATGAGGTTGGCAAGCTTGAATTTCATTTGTTCAGACACTTTCAAATCAATGTTATTTTGTCTGAATAATTAAGCTGCTTACTCAGGCTTGAAAAGTGTGTGGTGCTAAATTCTTGCTCTTTTTTGGGAAAACATGAAGAGGCAAAGAGGGAGAAACAGATGGACCATGCACCTGGAAAAATTATAGTGCCTACAGTCTGGTGCCATCCCTATGGTATAGTGGAAGTTTTCTGCTCAGGGAAACATCAGGTGAAATGAAGAGCCCCTATAAGTCCTCTTGTGAAGGCTGTACTCAAGATCTCCATGTCCTGTATATTGCCACTTATTATAATGTCATTTGTGAACTGACACTATGTGCCACAGGGAAAGCTGCCTTCCAAACTCCCATGATTACTGCTAGCACCTACCTAAACCTGATCAGTCAAGAATCAGATGAGAACTAAGTCATCAGTGAATTTCCTTTTATCACTTTGCACTAATTCAGTAAAAGGAAAAAAGAACAATGTGAATGGCTTAAAAAATATGCAGGTGATAGAGTGAAAGATAAAATATAACTGTAATTAGAAGCAGTCTAATAGTTTTACCTGTTCACATTTTTGTTGTTGTTGTTCAGATTCAGTATTCTTTCTTTGAGAAAAATATTAAGGATGAGACAAATTTTTACTTTTCTTCCTTCTGTTTTTTCTTGCTATGTTCACCCTTCGTTTATTCAGAGGGAAGAAAACCGCAGGCAAATTAAGTATGTCATAGAACCACAGCAATTTGTTCGTTAGAACAGACTTGTGGAGGGCTCTGGAGAGTATCAATAATGTCCTAGTTTAAGCAAGAAAAAATCAGATGACATCACCCACAGCCTTGTTCTGCTGAATTTGGAGTATCTACAAGGATGGAGATTTGCCAGCCTCTCCAAACAACCTATTCCTCAGATTTCCTTTTGTTCCCCTAGAAGCTCATCTGGTTGTTTCACGTGTTCCTCACCAGTTTCAAATCCAGCTGAGGTCTGGTTTCCCCAGTTTCATCCAAGCAGTCCAGAATGAGGAAGTTCTGCATTGCTCCCAGGTAGCCCTCCCAGCCTCTCCATCCTCTGCTGTCCATCTGTGCCTGCATGACTTTTCCCACATGGCAACCTGGGAAGTCCCAGTGCACCAGGGGAGCTGTTTTTGGCAAGCAGCTTCCACTTCTGGGCCCCTTTTTCTGTCTTGGCTTTCAGGAGGCACATTTCAGTTGGAGCTGTCAAAAAAGTTGATGCAAATGTTTGGTTTATATTTTTCATGTCATTATTCTTACTTCCATCTTCAGACCCCCAAATCTTTTTTCAGCAAGATATATCAGGGTAATGTGAGAGATATCAAAACAATCTATTTCCACAGGAGGGTTTTTTTAGCATGATTTTTCATTTGCATGTAAGTAAATTTACTTCAGTATATTGATTTTTTTTTAATTTTTTTTTTAATCTTGTTGTTTTTGTTGGGTTTTTTATCCTGAGCTTTGGAACAGTCACTACATCAGTTCTATGGAAGCTTCAGTAGAATAAGCACTATATTTTCTAGCTGTATGCTCTGTTTTTATCCAAGAAAGATATTTTGATGTATTTACAATTGTCATAGAAGACATTAGCCTACTTCTAGGAACAGTAAATGCTAACACTACTGCTTGAAAATTATCACATTTTTATTATCAAGAAACAATTCAGCAAAATCACTTAATTTGTTTAGTGGTAAAGACAGTGGTGAACTATGAATTACTGTTGTCATAGTTACACTGTATTTTGATACAGTAGATTTGTTCATTGAAACCATAATAAAACAATTTGCTCAATAGCAAGTATATACATCTCTTAAATTACAATTAATTACTTATTACAATGAATATCTTAAAATATAAATACAGAACTCTTTACTCCTTTTTAAGTGCAGTAAGTAGAGAATACTGCTGTTTATTTTAGGAATGTCCTGTGTCTGCAGTGCTCATTACACTGAAGTAGGAATCAATGACAATGTGCCATATAGGAGACTTTATTTATAGTAGCTTTATAACTGATCTAAAGTGAGACAATAGATTTTGATACCCATGACCTTTAATAGAAAACTCTCTGAAGAGAAGTTTCCAATTTTACCTCCAAAGTAACCCCTAGTGAAAGTCCTTTGTATTTTAGACTGTGAGGCAATTAAAATAATGACCCGATTTTGGTTTCTTTCTTCCTCAGTTACTCCTGTATCTTGGTTATTCAGTTGACAAAACAGAAAAACTATTCAGGGGAGCTCTACAAAGCTAGGAATTTGACCATTTCTGCTTTTTATAATGTTCTTAAGTGCAGCATGTTTAGAGTTTGCATGTTTACTTTTCTCCCCTTGACCTATTGCAGTCCAGTGGTTGTAGAGGATATGATCTGTGTGGGAGTTCCAAATTCTCCTCTTCCACTTCTTTGCCAGATGCACGGTATTCCTGAAGGAAATGGAGCAGAATAGATGATTATCATGCTTGGCTTTGAACTGCTGTCCCTCAGTTCACTTGGTGGTACAGGGAGGAAAAGAGGGAAACAGAAATGCTTAGTCACAATTTTGAAATATATTTAAGTCTGAGTGGTTCATCCTTAAAGAGGGAAAGGCTATAGGTATTCCAAAAAAAAACCATAAAACCACTGACTAATCTTCATTCTAGACATTCTGGAGTGAAAAACAAATGGAAAAAAGATAGCTTACAGAAGGTACAGGGAAGAGAATATGTGTAGAGTGGTGAGACTGAATTAATAGAGAAGATAATTGTCGTATCTGAACAATGGGATAGAATCGAAAAGTTAATGCATATAACACTGATGAAAAAAAGACAAACTTATTTGAAATGTGCTCTGTTAACTAGTAGAATTAATTAAGCCACTGAAAACTCTCCTCACAAATATTATTTCTCTACATCTTAATAGGGCAGCATAAAATTTTCTGGTCCTTACCAAAGAGTAATTCCCCCATGCTGTTTATTTTTAAACTAGCTATTGGGGTTTTTATTCCTCAATATTGGCTATAATTGAAGGAAGGAGGTAGGAACTACCTGAATTTCAGTACGATTGGAAATTACAGTTCCAGTGCCTTCAAATGCCACATTTGGTCTCTATATCCTCTCTGTCACAGGTAACCCCCTTACACCCAGAGCAAGAAAAGTAAATTCATTTGGCTGTCCCATATCTCTAAGGAACCTGATGCATGAGTGGACTAGAGAAGAGAAGAGAAAGAGAGAAAAACTCCAAAGACCTACGGATCATCTTGCTGGCAGGGTGAGTAAATGTCCTGTCATCTCAGCCATGTGTTATCAGGTGCAAAATGAGTTAGCCTGCTTTCAGCATTGCCTCAGGAATTACTTATACAGTAATTAGTGAGAAAAATAAGATCAAAATATGTCATGTTTCCAGGGCTCTGACACTGGTGCCTCACATGTATTCAGAAGTACAAACACCTCCTATATTTTCAGTTAAAGCCATGAACATGCATTTAATAGACAGGCAGTTCTGTGAAGGGAGGCAGGGGGTTAATGAAGGCTGTGCTGTTAAGGCGATTTTCAAATGGGGTAGGTGAAACAGAAATAGCCAACTATTACTGAATTAGTCCAAACTCTTCATGATTGAAAAAGAGATCCAAAAGAGGAAAGAACAGGAGAAAACTCATTTTCCCAGTGCTGACTCTAGTTAGATTCCTATGGATGTGGTTCTGTGTTCCCTGCTTTTCCAAAGCAACTTTTTCTTGTTTACAAAACACAATAAAAAAAAATTACGTAGCTGGGAAGCAAACATGCAGTTTCTGGCTTTGCCTGTTCCAAAAGGTGGTAGAAGCAGAGACTGTAGCAGGTTCTGGAGCATTTCCTCCAGTTCGAAGCAGTGAGCCAGGAGGTCTGTCAAGTACCAACAAGACAATTCAAGGGAATCAAAAGTCACATATACAGAGGATGACTTATTTTTCAAAAAGATGATGCAAGTCGAAACAGATCATGAACATGGCAGAAAATCCGACCTGAAGATTACCTCAGAGTCCTCTGTCTGGTGGTTTGTGTCTCTTCAAAAGATATAATAAAAAAAATGTTGCCGTCCTCATCTGGGGTGGCTGATGATTTCCCACTGTAGTTGGTCCTGCCCATTTCTGTACCCTAAACATTGGCAAGGCTCCATATGCTTCTGTCCTCTCTGCTGGGGCAAAAAGCATGAGTACAACCCATCTTCCCTGCAACCCAAGCCCAGTGCAAACTTGCTTTTTGAAAGGAAAAAAGCAGCTGAACTACATTTTTAGCTGTGTGAAAGTCCACCCTAGCTAGGAACCATAAGACAACTTACCAAAGCCAACAACATGATAAACAAAATAAAAAGGCGCACCAGAGGACAAACACTTTCTTTCAAATCCAACTTCAACTGCTCTCTGATAAGGAAAGCAAAACCTAGCAGTACAATAATGCCTTTACAATTCATATTAGGTGATGCCTTTAGTATATTAAGCTATTTTTATAAGCATATAAGCAGTACTTTGATATTGTCGAAAGTCTGCACTTTCCTACTCCCCATTCTTTGAGACCATCTGTCTAAATGCAAAGGCTGTCTGGACTTTACCTTATGCTCCAGTTAGAAGAAGAGAATTTTGCTAATTTTGCTTTTTATTGTGCTTTGGGTTATTTTGTTTTCAGTAAGCACTCCTCTGAATGTACTGGAAGATGACAATGGTGCACAGAATTTTTACAGAAATCAAGTCCCTTGCCCACTCTGAACCCAACAACAACAACAGCCAGTTCTGCTCTCTATTTCTGGAGTCTGACATCCATAGGAAAAGGGGTTCAGATGTTGATGAGTCACTTTTCTGCTCTAGCAGCTGCTTCTTGCCTCCTTGTGGAAAAGGCAGTGGAGCACATACAACCTGGGGGCACAGCTCTGTCTGTACTTCACACATAACACTGTCTTCTTCAACAATATTATTATGCTCTCTTGTTTTAATACAGTATTGTACTTTCTAAGGCACCACTTACTTGCCCCTTAGTTTTCTATTTTATTTGATATGATATCTGTGCAATGGAGATGGGCTTGATGTGTTTTGACCCAGTGACATCACTAAATGAGGGCCAGTATGACTGAGAGCAATAAAGGTGTTCAGTAAGACCTCAACATAGTTGAAGATTAAAGTTAATATTTTGTTTTATTCTTAAAACCATTTCTATGTGTGTTGCTTTTACAATTCATACAAAAATTAAATCAACCTCAAATTCAAATGTTGTTGAAGCTTCATGAACATTACTACAAGGAAAATAAGACATTGGCAAATGATTAAATGTGTAATTAAAGGTTTCACATTTAATCCTGTCACAATAGTGATTTACGGCTTATTATTTTGTCTAAGTGATGCACTTCTTTTCTAGTGTTTTTTCTGTCCTTCATTGTTGTGAATGTCTGTATTATTACGGTAAGGAAATTTATCACAAGGACAACACTTTTGTTGTCAGCTGCAAGATACAGAGGAGATGTAAATCAAAGCATAGAAGATGCAATACACTTCCCACTGCAGTTGGTGGGAGAATTGGGACGTGGTTACATTGTTGGGCCAGCAATGCTTTAGCTGTAAGAACAAAGGGCAAGATGTAGCCTCTGTGCTTCTCTGCTGTCATATTTAGGGCTGAAACAGGTGTCTTGAGCAGCCAGACCCAGAAAGGCTCGATAAAGACATGGAGCTGGGACACACAATCTCCCTCTGTGGTGCATACCAGAATTGGGTGGAAACCTGCAAACGCAGCAGAAACAGCCTTGAAATAACCCATAGCAAAGGCTGACCAGGGTGCAGTGCCTCCAGGCTGTGGAGTCCAGGCCCTTCTCCAGAGGTAGGTCCCCATAGCAGGGTGTTTTAAAAGGACTCACCAGGCTTTGTGGTCACCATGGCTGTCCAACAGATATGTGGGATCTTGTTGCTTGTGTGAAACCGGAGGCTCTTCCCTGCCTTTCCAGGTTGCCCAGCCACTGGGCTGCATGAAATTTGCAACTCAGCTCAGGCAGGGCGGTAGTATGTCTGGTGAAATAGCCCCAAATCCTGTTTCCAAACCAGCTTGTAGTTCTGATGGAAAGGCAGTGTCCACACAGCCTCAAGGTGGGGAGAGCCTAAAGACAGGATCCCTCACACTCAAGTTTGAGTGTTCGAGGTTATGCTTGTGTAGTACAGGATACTACTTCTTCCAGCTGCACCATAGAAAACAAGCCTGGGCAGATCTGAGATTTTGGGTCTTAGGTGTTGTTTCAGGGTCGGGAGGGCTCCTTAACTCGAGATGAACATCTTGTTGCTGAGGTGGAGTTTGTGGGACTTCAAAGACAGAGTGAGCATTGAGTTTTCCAGTGACAGTTTTCATATTCAGACTTGTAAATTTTTATGTGCTCTAACTTGCTCTTGATCAAGAACCCACTTAAAGAAATAAGACTTATTCTCTTACCAACATACGGTACTAAAAATCTCATTTTAGAGTAATTTCACACAAGTGTTGTTTCCAGATTACTGCAGGATGAAATAGCCTAGGTTTTATTTCTGGTTGGGAGTTTGAATTCACATTCATGTTAACTTCACCTAGTACTGTTAACCTGAGCAGAAAAAATATGTTGTCATCTTCACTGTTTTAACCTATGACTTACAGATGCACTTCACAGCAATGTTTAACACAGTTTGATTATGCACCGTTGAAGGTATTGTATTTTAGATTCTCTTTAATATTGTGTAATATTAATATGTTTCTTCATATTCTTTGTCTCATTGAAAACAGTGGGGCCATTTCTCTTAATCCTCTACAACAATTACCGTAGAAACTTCCAAGGGATCTTTACAGAATTGTAGCTGAACAAAAAGGGCAAAAATTAGTTTTCTTGAGAAATGGTGTTATAGAAAGGACCTCTGTTTCGTCTTTCTTTAGTATGTCTCTTTGTCTTTGCAAGTTTTTCATTGCCTTAATATTTTTCAGCTATTTGGGAGGATTTGGGGTGGGGTTTTTTGGGGTGGGGTTTCTGGGGGGTTTTGGAGGTTTTTTTGGTGTGTTTTCTCTTGTTGCTGTTTGGTTGGGGTTTTTTTGGTTTTTGTTGGGTTTTTTTGCTTGGTTTTGTTTTAAGGTAGCTAACTAGAGAGAAAATACTATTCTGGAAAGTTATAAGTCATGACTCGAGGACTACTTTTCTTAATATTTTTTGAGGCAGATATTCATGCCTTTTGAATAGATGTGTGGTTGTTTTAGGAAAGAATTTGTTCACATTAAACTTGTGATTTTTCCTGGAGTTATAATGGCTAGTTTAAGATCTGGCAATCCACATAAGAAGTTACTGTTACTCTACTCAATCACCAGACCTTTAATTGGCAGTCTGGCATTTTTCCCTGCAATTGCAATCCCCATTTGAATCAGAGATCACTCAAAATTTCATAACAGCTTCCTTCGTATCTGACTAACTTAATTAGTGATTGTTTATTATCTCCTCTTCAGAATAATAATTAAATATGTGCAATAAACCTAGGCCTACAGAAGTGCTGTGTTGTACCACCTTATGCTGATGATACAAAACAGGCAGGAGTAGCAGATACACCTGAAGGCTGAGCTGCCATTCAGTGGGACCTTCACAAGCTGGAGAGTTTGATGGGGAGAAACCTGATGAGGTTCAACAAGGGCAAGTGCAGGGTGTTGTACCTGGGGAGGAATAACCCCAAGCACCAGCACAGGCTGGGAACAGACCTGCTGGAGAGCAGCTCTGTGCAGAAGGACCTGGGAGTCTTGGTGGATCACAGGTTTGCCGTGAGCCAGGAGTGCCAATGGGATCCTGGGGTGCATTGGGAAGAGTGTGGCCAGCAGGTCAAGGAAGGTGATCCTTCCCCTCTATTCGGCCCTGGTGAGGCCACACCAGGAGTGCTGTGTCCAGTTCTGGGCTCCTCTGTACAAGGAAGACAAGGAGCTACTGGAGGCCACAGAGATTATTTGGGGTCTGGAGCATCTCTCTAATGTGGGAACTGGGCCTGTTTAGTCTAGAAAAAACTGAGAGGGGATCTCATCAGTGCATATAAATATCTCACAGGTGGGTGTCAAGAGGATGATGCCAGACTCTTTTTGGTCATTCCCAGTAACAAGATGAGGAGCAATGGCTGTAAATTAAAACATAAGACCCATCTCAACATGAGAAAGAACTTCTTTACATTAAGAGTGTCAGAGCACCTTCTGCCCAGGGAACAGACTGTCCATGGAGATTGGGAAGTCTTCCTCTCTGGAGATGTTCGAAACCCACCTGAATGTATTCCTGTATAACGTGCTTTAAGTGACCCTGCCTTGCCAGGGGGGTTTGACTAGATGATCTCCAAAGGTTCCTTTCAACTTTAGTGATTCTATGATTCACATCTTGCTGTTATTTAAAAGCTCATGGTGTAACTCATTTTATGGGTAAAAAAAAAAAAAAAAAATATTGTGCTATCATCTACCACATTTGATGCTTGAGATTTCTAGCCTTGCATTGTGAAGCACAGGTGTAGGTCACCCCACAGCAAGGTGAATGGTCCTGGTGGCTTCAGTGGGTTTTGTGCTTTGCATGAGTCACAGTTTAAAGATTGCAGCCCTTGCCTTCCTCGTGAGAAGCTTCCAGAAGAGCAATGCTATGGGTTGCCATCCATAATATTTGGCCCTGTTTGTGCTTAAGAATGAATAATTTATATTTTGGAACCCTCATATACATGCATATTTTGACAACATTGTTAGTTTGCTTTTTTCATTTTTTAGACAAATTCCTGCTTTTCACAGTGCACTGAACATATTTGCTTCTTCTGAGACACAGAAATCTGGTGTGTTAAATTCATTTGAGCTTGAGGATTACTACCCTTTTAGTGCTTATGATCAAAAGTGTTAGCAAGACCCTTGGGGCAAACTCCTTACTGGAATGAAGTAGGATGGATTATTTGAAGTCAACTGGTTGAGCCATTCCAGTAGAAAGGAAATTGGCCTCTGGTCCTTGTGCCGCCGGAATGTACTAGAGTTTTTACATACAGTACTAGCATATAAAAAAATACAAAATTTGGAGGCAGAGTATATTAACTGCTGTCTGCCTGACTCAGTATTAGAATCACAAAATCATTAAGGTTGGAAAAGACCTTTGAGGTCATTAAGTCCAACCATTAACCCGACACTGCCAAGTCCACCACTAGACTGTGTCACTCAATGCCACATCTACATGTCTTTTAAATACCTCCAGGGATGGTGACTCAAGAACTTTCCTGAGCAATTTAATCCAATGTTTTCAGTGAAAAAATGTTTCCTAATATCCAATGTTAATCTCCCCTGCTATACTCTATAAGTGTTTGGGTGGTCTATAACAGAATTTCACCAGGATATCTTCCCTGTTGGCCTTCCCTCTAAATATTCATTAACATTCAACCCATCATTAAGTTCTAGACAGTAGAAACACTCCCTGTCATACAGGACTACCTTAACTACCTCTCCTTCCTTGCCTATCTGTTCTGAAGAGTTTGTAGCCATATGATTTGGACTCTCTAGATGCTACAGTCTTACATATGCCATATTTAAACTTAAGAGATAGATATTTTCATCAACTTGGAAATAATGTACAAAGTGGAGGTCTGTAATGTAGATGCAAATATTACACCTGAGATCCCTGAGAATTCAAGTTCAAAACAAACTTTGCTGCTCAGATTGAAGTCCTGTTCAGGTGGAACAGTCCTTTTTTATTCTCATTGCACACCTTTTTGCCTTTTTAGCATGGAAGTGTTATTGTGGTATTACAGCCATTCCTTCAGAAAACTTGGGCAAAAACTGGTTTGTCTAGGTCACAAGGAAGAATAGACACAAGGAAAATGGTGATTGTTTTCTAAAATGCATATATTCTGTGGTGCATTGCTGAGTAGCAGAGGGCAAGCAGTTAGGAAGGGCTGATTCAATGAGATGTTTATGTAGAGCAGAGTTAGCATTGTGAAGTGAATTAATGGGAAAATTTTTATTGCTTACTTTTTTCCAGGTTGGATTTTTCCATCACAAGAACCTCAAGGCAGAAAAGCCACTTTAATAGTTAATACTATGTAGTAGTTAATACTATGTAGTTAATACTATGTAGTTAATACTATGTTAAGGTGGAAAATGTTATTTCATTCATTGTTTTCAGCAGCCCAATATTGTGCATAGAACTGAAGTTTATGAAGTTGCTCTTCCAATTGTAAACAACAAAAATGCTTCTGCTTTGCATGACATGTAGTGAACTTGGGATACCTTTATTTAGTATCTCTTAAAGATTGACAGCAAGGTAGCAATATCTCTATGGCATTTTTAAGTTTTGTAAAAGATATATAATAATGTTTTCTGATGGGTATGAGCTGACACTGAGAAGTATGGGAGGTTTTTTAGTGAGGTTTTTTTATACCCTTTTGTGGAGTGGAAGGTGGGAGATAGGTAGGGTGAAAGGAAGGTCCCTAGGGAATTTTTGAGGCTGAATGAAAGAAAAAAATTCTGCTGAACTTCATAGGAGAATGGCTGGTTTTCTCACTTGTGTGACTGCCTCTGGATGTTGTATTTAATAGGCAGTAAAACTTCATCTACAAGCAAAAATAATCATTTGGCGCAATAAAGATTGGAGGCTAATGAAAATGAGAAGCAACTTAAGTAAATGAGGAAAGCCAGTGGGAAAGGCCAGAGTGACTGAAGCAATATTCAAGTGAAAAAAATAAATGTGGGAGATGGGAAGAAAGAAAATTGGTATGATGGGACTGATAATATTTTTGTTCCCACAATCTTTGGGATTTATTCACTATTTTGTCTTTATGCATATGAACAAACCTCCCACCAGTCTGTGTTTCAGTGGATCTGACTCCACTTAACATATTAAATTTTTCTCCATGCTTAGCGAAACTTTTTCAGAAAAATACTCTAAACTGAAACCCAAAGTAACTTAAATGGGGTTTTTTTGTTAAAATTGTGAGATCCTTAAGTAAGCAAATGAAATATTAAATCCATATCTTCACTGTTCCCTAGCCTTTTGGCTTTCTTTTTCCTCAAGCAACCCAGGACTAACCTGGGAGATTTTACTGACTTTAAATGCATTAAATATATTGATCTGCAGAAAGCTTTGGCGCCAGGCTGTCTGTAGCCTGTGTCACGCTGTCAGAAAGGAAATGCTCCTGATTTTGTCTACAGAAAAAAACAAAATGTAAAACATTATCCTAGGTTCAAATTACTGTAAGAGCTGGAGAGGCCAGGGGAATTGGTTAATAGCAGCTGTATTGCAATTAAGGGGGAAGAGCATGGCTAAGAGCAGCAATGATTATTTTAGCATCTCAGAAAACATTAAATGTGTAATTTTTGAAAAACTATTTGTTCAGAAAGAACATATATATTCACTATATACCTATTCACCAGGCTCAGCAGCATTTTGTAGGGATATTTACATATCCTTTCCCATTTATAACATCATGTTCTCCCTTCAAAATTAGGTTCACTTGATGTCAGTACAGTCTTCTTTGAGTTCTGGACTAGCTTCAAGCTGTGAGTGAATCATATAAAGTCACTCTCCTATTTACCTTTTCTATTTCAGTAAGTTGCTTAGGTTCAGTGATTTGCCCCTACGAGCCTCTTAGTGCTTAGGCAGGTGAAAGGTTAGCTATCCAAATACACTCTCCCTGCAATTACAACTCACACAAACTGTCCACCACCATCTCCTCACAGGAGCTACAACATGAATTCAATCATTGTTGCTTTCCATCAGAGTTCCACTAAAAATAATGTGACTTTGGTCAGTGAACTCAATCCGGGTTCACCAAAAATAGTTAAAGGTTATGACTGCTGTCCTGAGTCACTTCCTACTCCACTGAATAATGACTTTTCCCATCAGTAATTGCCTGAAGAAACTTGTCATTTAGTCAAACTTAAATAGGAATTCTAAACACTTTTAGCTGCACTGCACAAACATATTCCCTTAGAATATCCACCACCTTAATGCCACACAAAACTCCCCTACTCCCATCAGCAGCTGCCCACATTTCCCTGGTCCCATCACCCTCCTGTCTTCCCTGTCTTCCCTGCCAGTCCTTAGTGAGCTCCTTCCTGCACTTTGCCATACAGAAGAACATCTTCTGCCACTGTTACCAGTAACTCCTGCACATGCAGCCTGTGCAGGTTTCACGCAGCCACAGGCACCACAAGTCCCTGCCTCTTCCCCCTTGAACACAGTGTAAAGCAGTGTAAGGAGTACCAAGAGGGGTGGCAGTGGCATGGCACCCCTCTCTCAAGTTAACCACATTGGATCTGAAGATTAGGCATGCTTCTGGGTGCTGTCTGCTCTTCAGATATGGGAGTAAGTTTGAGTGTGATGGGTTTTTAGAAAAATGTTGCTATATGAATGTTCATCCTTTTTTTTCTTTCTAAAATGTTGTGATACATTTTTGTAGGTATTACTACTCTTGTAGTAGTCCATACCTCAGTGCAGAGATTGCAGCTGTTTTCTATTTTTATTCTACACATGTAACATGTACACTTAGATAATGTACAGTCTTGCCTAGCAAATTTCCTTAAAGATCCGTTTTTCTGAATGTCAGTGCCACCTTCACAGGTGCTGCTGCTTTGCTTTCATTAATTCTGATATTTGATTATCCTCCCAAAGAGAAGTACCTTCCTGTATGGGCCAGGTGAAATGTCTCTTCTCGTTACAGCCAGTTCTTAGCTGGTGCCTACCAGGCAGCACTGGGGTTTATTTGTGCTGAGGAGCTCTGCTCAAGTGAGACAAGGAAATGCTTCTGGTGAGGTAATCCTGCATTGCAAATGAAAGTAGTGTGTGTTTTCTAGATTATCTCTGATTGTTACTTACCATAAGTATCTGTAACAATATATAGTTTCCTAAAATAAGTGTTTTCCTGGAGTTGTTTATCTTTGTTTTCCTTCAGCTTTGAAATGTAGAATCATAGAGTGTACTGTAAGGGTGCTGCTGGGGTGTATTAAAGCTATTTTCTGCTGTGTTGCTGAAGAGCATTCTTTCTGTGGTAATGAAGGAAGAGGGACTGGAAGCTGTCTTCTTCATTTTTTGCTGTCAGGACAGAGATGAATTAATTAAAAAAACAACAGGCCTGCTTAGTCTTGCTGGCATTAGTGTCCTAGGGTAAGGTGAATGCAGAGGGAGTTGAGATGTGGGTGAGGCAGGAAAAGGAGGGATTTGAAGTTGTATCTTGAATTACTTGAACACTGATACTATTTGCTCTTTGATCAGCTTGACCTCTGTTCTTTAGTAGAAACTCAAGCTAGGAGCATAGGATTGGAAGGGACCTCCTGAGTAATCCTGTTTTCCTTTTCCTGTTACAGCTGCTGTAGTATATAAATCTCTGAGAAGGTTGTTGTTCTGTATCTTCAGTTTAGTAGGGCTCTTTGCCCTTTTATAGATGGGCGGTTCTGTAGTTGAGCTTCTGTGAAAATTGGAAGCCTTCTAAATTTTTTCACTAAGACAAGTTTAAAGCCAATTTATTAATATTTACTTTATCTGTCCTTTATCTTAAATGATGTTGCCTCTTTGTTTCATGTGAAACTTCCTCACGTTTTATTTTTGTGAGAGTTGACAAATAAAGCCTTTAAAATGTGTCTTTTCAGATAAATGAGGTGGGGAACTGGGTGTTTTGTTTGGCTGTTTCAGTTAGGTGTTCTGTCAGCTTTCTTCATTTTTTTTTTTCAGTTGTGCTTGTTTTAGGATGGGTAAAATATTACCACTCAGCATTTCAAATTACTTTTCCAACAGTTTCTACAGAGTCAATGTTTCCTAATATAAAAACATTTATTGATACATCTTGGTCTCTCCTCTGGAGACAGAGCTTATAGGAAGCTTGTAGACTTCTTGACTAAGGGGAGATTCATCTTTCTTTCTTTGTCCATGTTGGAAGTAGCCACCTTGGGCTGACTGTATAGTCTCTACAGAAAAACAGGTAGAGCTAGGGTGAGATTAATCTGACCTATTTTAGGCATTCAATTTCAGATAAAAGGAATTGCACCCTAAATCTCAGAACCATTGAAGCCTAAGGTGGCTTGCATTGATGAGAGTTTCTGTATTTTATCAGAATAATCTTACTTCTCCTGATTGGCAGATTAGTTACTGGTTTGTAGTGGTAATTCCTGTTAATGTCTGTGAGTGCATGGAAGCACACTAGAATACAATCTTAATAGTTTTCCGTTCTTAAATTATGATTTCAAATTACAAAGACAAAATCTAAGACCTGCTTTAGACCTGCCTATACAAAATTATTTTCTACATGCTTCTGAAATAGTAGATATGGAGGGCTGATTCTGCTCTTAATCTTGCAAAATTAAAGAATTTTGAACTCTTAAGACTTGAAGGTGGGAGTTCAATGTTGGCAAAGCAAGAGGCCCTCAGACAAAGGTTTTTTTGTTTTGTTTTTTCAGTTGGTGGGGTTTTTTTGTTCGTTTTGTTTTGGTGGTTTTTTTTATTTTAATGACATCTAACTTAAAGCTGTTACATGTCAGACAGGGCACTGGGACTTGGCTGTTGCCAAGGAATAGGGAGGCAGACAGATGGCTCCAGATAGGGTAAAAGCTTCTTTTTAATGATTTTTAATAGAAAAATTCTTTCTGCTATCTCACCTACTAGATAATATTCAAGTAATATTATTGAGAACCTGGAGCATCTCAAGAATTTTCAAGATTAGCCAGTGCTATGCAGACCTTGAAGAAAGTACAAAGGTGTTCAAAATGCTTAAGCCCAGTTTTCAATCTTGCAGTGAAGCCAAGGATAAGCTTGGACTTGGATCGATTTTATGTTCTCCGTCAATCTTTTTTCTAAGGAGGCAACAACGTCTGTAAAGTCTTTCTGAATGACAGTTATTCAGAATTATTTGTAACAGCCTATTTGGAAATGCTTCACAGCTGTCTGCAAGCCTTGTAAGTACTCCATGCCTGCAAGCATGGGAACATGCTCCAAGCTGGTACAAGGCTAACCAAAGTGGCTTCACCAACACGTGCCCTGGTAGTCAGTGGTGATCATAAGAGGTAATGAATCTACTTGTACTTAAAAATTTGTCTAGCCTGCCACTCTTTCCCTGCCCAAAGTGGAATTCCCCACCCAGAGAAATGACTGGTCCTTAATTCAAGAAATATTAGTCCTCCACGGCTGGAGGGCAGTTCAGGCTTGGAAACACTTTCCACTTTGCTGGGTAAAAGGGAATCTTGTTCACTCATTTGCAGACAATGTCTGTTCAGAGCTGCTCTGATACAGAGAGGTGAAATGGATAAGAGGAGAAATGCAGCTGAGACAATCCAACGCCTGTGGGCCAGAGTGGGGAAGACATTTGTGTTCTGTGGTATGTGCATTCAAAATGTGTGGAAATGCTGTTATTGCTGTGATATGTAAAGGGAATGAAATTCCATGGAAGGCATGGAAAGACCTTAGGATTAGGTATTTTGTCTTGCTCCCACCATCCTGTGTAAGTGGAGGTCCCACCGATAGGTTTGTCTGCCAAGGCAGAAAATTTGAAGTGTACAGTTTTTGTCTTGCCACTTGGTAGGATTTGAAATATTGATTTTTTTTTTTTTAATTTTTTTTGGGGGGGGGCAGAATTGCACTTTCTGAAGTAATGATAAGTCATTAATTTACATCAGCAGATGTAATGGCCTGCCATCATCTTGATGACTTATGAATAGGCAAAACCAATTTTATTATTGAGTCATCCTTACTTACCAGTCAGTCTGCTGTTTCATTTGGCCTGCATGGGCTTTGCTGTATGACTGTGGTTTTGCAGGGTAACAGCTGATGGATGCCACCCAGAGTCTGTGTTCCATTTAGAAGCAGCTGCCAGAGCTTTCTCATGTCACTGCAGAATTTCTCTACTTCTTTATCCTTGTACTTCCTTTGGTTGTAGAACTGAGGAATTGGTTTTATGGTAGTGTGGTTCATATAATATTATGTTTCTCCTCAATTTGTAGACCTTGTGTAGGATCTTCTTATTACTTAACATCACCACCTCTGTAGTCTAATGATGTTGTACCAAATTCATGAATCTTTTCAGTATCATTCATATCACACTTCACTATCACTTCATCCTACACTTTACACAGTCATTCTATTGGCAGCCTTCTTGAAGACTTATAAGCCAACTAAAAATGATGAGAGCTCATTTTGTCTCATTTGGCTATACCTGCATGAAAGCTTTATGGTTGCTAGAGACTAACTGCTCAGCAACTGCCAGAGAGACCTGTTTCGTTCATTTATAACTTATACTTGTGGGATTTCAGTGCTATTTTGTCTTTTACCTTGGGAATAATATCTGCTGTAATTATGAGTGTTGTATGGGTTTGAGTCCCTTGGGATCATAATGCTGGTGTTATCCATCTCTTCTCCAGTGTTATCTACATTGCAGTCCAAGAATCACTATCCACCTTTGGAAGACCACCTTTGAGGTTTGTCTTTCATAAGACAAACCTTGACCTTGAAGCCCTTTTGAAACCTGGCACACTGTGTTAGGAACACACTGGCTTTGTTTTGCTGAATTTTAAGCTCAGAGAAGGGAAGTTGGGTTTATTAGTGAACTTGTTTGGTGTGTTTAAAAACTACCTCTAGTCTGAGAGTCATCTTTCTCATTGTGAGCCCAGCTTATGACTGCTGGTTTGTTTGACGCTCTCGTAGACAGCAGAGCTGAAACACTTTCCTCGCTTTCTGTAGATCAAGCCTTATCAGGTGACTTTGTCATACCCCCTCTCCTGTGGTGTGACAAAAGGGGTTTCCTCCACACCCCATGGACAAATATAACAATTTGATTATTGTAAAAAAATATAACAATTTGCTCTATTGGAATTGCCACAAATCCTACTGATCTATGTAAAAATCACCTGAAGGGGAAAAAAAATCCAGACAGCAGTTATCTGAAAAAGGGAATTGGATACTGTCAAAGCTGAAATGAATACCTCAGGATGCACTCGTGTAGATTGTACAGTACTGCTTAATTTAAAACTTCTGGGATTTTAAAAATGGAAGAATTCTCTGCAGGTTATGTATGTGTTAGTTCAGAGTCGAGTGTCTGTATAGACACATACATAAAAATACAGGCTAGATATGTAAACTGATATAACTGTTACTTGAAGGTCTCTCAAGACATCCCAAGTCTGACCATGTGAGCTTCTTTCTTTAGTCTTCTAGAAGTTTCCCACAAACAATGTTGTCTTCTTCTCTCTTGTGGACTCATTGTCTCATCTCTTGAATTGCTGGTACACTGATACTCCTTGGGACAATAGAAATAAGGACATTGTGGAAACTAATGCAGCTAGGAAAAAGGAAAGAAGCCAATCCACACAGTCATTCTTTTATACAATACAAGTAATAATTTCTTACTGAAAGAGATGAGAATAAGGAACTAAGATAGCTACTTCAGATGTAAAATATTTTGACTACTGAAGCTTTTAAATGATAAGTTTAAGGAGAGATCATAGAAAACCTATTTTCAATAAGGTCTCCAGACACTTTATGGAGGAGCATTGTGGATGATTCTAGTTCAGTTTTATTAAACTATTAGAGGTTTTGAAATATGTCATTTTGTGCTCAAAGAAAAAGAAACCTTTGAAAAGTAAAAAATTAGTTCATGACAAAAGGACTATTTTCAGTTAAGACTCCTATTGATGAAATATAAAAGATGTTGGTCAAAATATTATAACATTACTGAAGTATTCCAACTTTTATCAAACAATATGTTTGACAGAATATTTATTGTAAAGTTTCTACCCAGAACCTTGTGGTTATAAGACCAACTGTCTAATATGAGACAACTGTTGCAGACAGTGTAGTCTGATTAGACTATATGATTAGACTACATGCTACTCATATTTTTTTAACTGATTTACAAATGTAAATAAGAGTTAATCCCTCTTTTAAAATACATCTATCAAATACTTATTCTTTGAAGTGTGAGCTTGGATATCAAAGGTAATTTAACTTTTAAACAGATTTGGTATTCATAAACTATACATTAGCTGAGAAAATTTGAGTCCCTTGTTAAGATCCATAAAGTATTAGTAAGAAAAATAAATTCTAAAAATAAGTTTAATATCAAAGTAAAACAAAGGTCTGGGTTATTTTCAGCACATGAAACTTCCATGTATACTTTTTTTATGTTTCCAAGGGATCACCACATGAGAGAGTACTTACTAAATTGTTATATGACTATTGTTTAACACTTGCTTCCTATTAATTGTCATGGGGTTTTTTATCTCCTCAAGATGAATTGGAGTATGGGACCTACCTATGAAAGCTTCCAAACAAAATTAATCTGAAATATACCTGCTACTTGCTTGTTGTAATCAAGGTATCACGTTTGAAAATGTTAAATGCGGATTTTGTCAGAATAAAGTTACAAGATTTTTTGCCAGAATATGGTTGTGATTTAATCCCAGCTGTCAACTAAGCCCCACCCAGCTGCTCACTCACTAGCCCCCAGTGGGATGGGGGAGACAACTTAGAAGACAATAAAATACTCACTTCCAGCTTCTGAAAGCCAATGTAGCATAGTGTATATATGTTGATTTTTGAGCCACAGAAACCCTCACAATGTGCATTTGTTGCTTTCAGTACAGGTAAAAGGTGTTTTCTGGAGGTTCACAACCTGCATGTGTCCTTGTCTACATCAGTCAAGACCATACCTGCAAAAATAAACTGTAATGCTTCTCTGTTCCTTTGCAAGCTGTGACCACCACTGCAGGAGCAGTAGTTTTCATTTTTTGGCAGTGCACAAGAAAAGGTGATATCTTGAGACTCTATGTACCAGGCAGTGGGAAGTTAGCACCATGCTTCCACTACATTAAATACAGCATGCTGTTTTTAAAGTAACAAAAGTCTTTTCTATAAGTACCAGGTCTTGGTGACCCTAATGACCATGAGAGTTTTAGTTCATAAATGTAGTCGCATGAAAAATCCCTCTATGTTTTATGGTCTGATCCCATATTGGTTTTAAATTTCAAAACCTTACTTTTACAAATGCTTTTTAAATGACAGTCTCTGCTGAACAGAAATAGGTTCATGTTGCTTTGCTAGGAGGAAGACAAGAACCTAGAGCCACCTTTTGCTCTTAGAACCGGAAAAGTAAATCTCTTTCAGCTACTAAGGATGTTTTTGTTTCAAATTTGTACAGGATCAAGTATGGTGGTCTCTGGGCCTGTGATTAGGATGTCTAAATGCTATAAATGTGGTATATAAACAAAAATGGTTATAAGTGGAAATTTCCAAATTGGCTGTAGCTTGGCCTCATTCCTAGTGGCTTGGCTTATTGAAAATGTTCATCCTGTGTTTCTGAAGTATATGCATGTGATTCATATACTGCTTAGGTCATAATGGTGACTGACTGGCTCAGTGCCAGTCAGCAGAACTGAAAAAAGGGATGCCTTTTATGACAGCAGGCTTTCAGCTCTTTTAGACCAAAGGGGCAGTCTAGGGCCTTTCTCAAACTAGCTACTGCTAGTAAGAAATTTTTTTTTTTTCTTTTTTTTTTAATTTAACTTGCATCCATTCTGCCACATCTTTGCCATTTCAATGAGCAGCTTTGGACATGAGAGAAAAAGTGTTAAAATTTATTACATTTTTACTATAAACCCCTGAAAGAAGACATCAGAAGAAACAGCAGATCCACTTCAATGTTACTTAAGACAGGAATTCTTACCAAGTATGTTGACAGGTTGCATTTGGAGATAAAGGGATAGGTATTTTAGGTTTCTTTTGGTTTTTTTTAACAGATGGTATATAGTATAGTTCAAGGCCGCAATAAAGTGTTCACATTTCTATTTTTTTTCCCATTTTGAAGTACCAAGAAAACAATTGCAATCTTTCTCTCACTTCCCTTCTGGCATTATTATAATATATTTCCCGGGAAACTTCTGAGATAAATGTAACAAGTGTTAGCACATAGCTATTAAATCTTCTAAGACTGAAATAGCTGTTCCTGTCTGGCCATTTGCAGCCTTGTTATAAAGCACGTTTTAACTACAAAATCTATCATAGGTATAGAAAAGTTCTCACATTCTGTTTTCCCACAGTACTCCCTGCTAAACTTAAATGTACAAAATAACATCAATGTCAGCTGTAACTCTAGATTCATATATGCACAATTAAGAATGCAATAGAATTTTTTCAGTTTATGCTTTCATCATGGGTCTCAGTTGATACAATATTTGCTTTTCCATACTAATTTTGATACTTGTCTAGGGTGAGATCTAGAACACAGGTGCTGTTTCAATAATGTTTTATCCTGGTAGTATAAATTATTATTGGCTTCAGTTTAAGCTTAGAATTTGTTCTACATTGTACTGTTTAAAGTCTATTCTCTCTGTAAGATCTCTTCTGCACTTGCACACAGCATATCTTTACCACAAGCATGCAGCAACTTGTTATTTCTAGCCCATTACTCCGCATATGCAATGTGTGTGATTATGACATTTTGGAGACAGGAAACAATCTAATGCTAGTTTGAGGCTCTTCTAGTGGTGAGGTTTTTCCCTTCCATTAATTCTACTACAAAGATGATGTGATTTTCAAAGCAGTAAGATGAGGATGCAGATGAGGAACTTAGTCCTGCTTTATCTTCAAACTCTGCGTATCCTTTTTTCACTTAAACATCTTCCTAAAGAACATGATCCACTGAAAATATGTCTCCAGCAAACATGAAAATCTCTGCTATTTTTTTTTAATTTGGGTACCTAAGACTTTGGGTTTTTTCATCCTTCATCTTCAGATCCACAGATGTTCTATTATAATATTTTAGTTCTTTAGGGCAAGCTAAACAGTTGTGTTCAGTGTTATCTCCCAGATTTTCTTGCTTTCCTGTTCCCTTCTGCCTTTATAATTGAGATACTTCCTCAATTTCTCCAAGGGGAATTTTTATTTCACTAATAATCCCCATTTCAGGAAGTTTTAAAGCCACATTGCCTTACTGTTTTGTAAAGGAGTAATGTGAGTATTACTGAAATGGAATAAAACATTTTCCTGAATTTAATTTCTCAATTCAGTGTTCCATTAGTAAATTTAGTCAATTAGTATAGTCTTTTGCCTTTTTCTAATGCATTGTTTAAAGCCAGGTGTTGTCTCGAGTGGGATGCTGTTGTTATCTAAGAAAGTTATTTTATTCTTGGATTACTTTATTGGATGAATTTATAGAGTCTCCCATGACACAGACTCTTCTCTTCTCCCCGGCAGTAGCTGTATCTGCTCTAGCCAGATGTGCAGCACTGCTGCCCCTGCAGAGATCTGAGCCATCTGCTCTGTGTCAGTTGGACATAACCATCATTTCTTAAATAATTAGGTGGTCTTAACAACAATTTTAAGATACAGTGTTTGACATAAGCTGCAGGGAAAATAGATTTCAAACTGTGATTTCTGCAGGCAGCTTTGACTCCTTTACACCCACATCAATTACTTCTCATGTAAACTTGATAGAAACTGTCCCGTGAAAAAATGTGTGGTGTTTCTCACACAAACAGAAAAGTAAGAAAAAGCCTGGCTTTTGCTCACTTTCCTTCCTCATTCTTCTTAAGGGGCTTAGCCCTAGAGTAACAGCCTGATGCCTGCCCTCAGCTGTGAGCACGAGGCCTGGGTTGGGGTTCAGTGGGATTACAAATCACAATAGCAATTTATCTTGCTCTTCTTACATCCCTTCTAGCTGGTATGTGGTGTCAGGTGTTTTACAGACATACAGCAACAGTTTTACTGATGAACAGAGTATTTGTTTCCACCTCAAACAGGGAGAAAAATATTGCTTTCTTAACGCTGCAACATTGCAATTTCCAGAAAAGTAATTTTGAACCATTTCAGGGAGTACAACAATGTATTAGTACAAACTTCTTGACAAATTGTAGCTTGGGTGCTTGCAGAATAGAAGACAAAACAACACTAGATTATAAAGAACAAAATAGTGCTGATGCTGAAGTATTTTTCTGTTGTTAGAAATAAATTATTTGGAAACATTTCTGGAATGGGATATATCATTCTTGATTTTGCTCCTGTGGTGTTGTGGCTCCACTGATTAAACATTAAATATTCCCTCTTGTTTATTCCAGAACTGAGCAATGAAAGAGCCTCAATGTGATCTGAATTATGGCATTCATTGGAGGTAACCTCTATGGCTTGCTTCGAATTTTGGTGCATTTGATGTGGCTAATAAGGTGTTCTTAGTCATCTTATTTGCCCAGTCTGGCCCTAAGACCTGGATAAAACCTGTAGGTCTGTCTTATGATATTATTTATAGTAATTCAGCAAACTAATGCAAAATGCTAGTTAGATCTCTGCTCACATAGAACCTCACAGAACAGCTGAGGCTAGAAGAAACCACTCAAGATCTTTCGGTCCAATCCCCCTGCTCAAGCAGTGTGTAAGAGCAGGTTACCAGACCTGCTCACCCTTTCAATCAGGACAGGATGCTGTTGGAGCTTTTTGCCATGAGGATATGCTGCTGGCTCATGGTCAGCTTGTGCTTCACCACACCCCCAAAGTTGTCCTCCGCAAAGCTGCTTTCCAGACACTTCGTCTCCAGCATGTACTGGTGCTTGGGGTTATTCCTCTGCAGATGCAGGACTTGGTACCCTGCCTTGTCGAGGTTAATGAGATTGCTCTCTGTCTGTCTGCCCAGGTCCTGCTGAATAGCAGCACATTCCTGCTGAATAGCACAGACTAATACCATCTGGTGTTTCAGCCGCTTCTCCCAGTTTTGTTATGTGGGTTATTACTGAAGATGTTGACTGCACTGGCACCAGAATAAACCTGTGGGGTACATTACTAGTTACTTTCCTCCTGCTGGACTTTGTGCTACTCATCATAATTCTCTGGGACTGGCAGCTCCACCAGTTTCCCATCTACTCCACTGCCCACTTACCCAACCCACACCTTGTCAGCTTGTCTGAGGATGTTATGGCAGACTGTGTCAAAAGCCTTGCTAAGGTCAAGGTGAACATTCCCTGCTCAAACAAAACCCACCAAACTGGTCACCTCACAGAAGGTGATGATCTGCTCAGCATGATTTCCTCTGCATAAATATAGGCTGGCTACCTTCATGCCCTTTGTCTGTTTGGAAAGAAAAATTGCCCTGTCACCTTCCCAGGAACTGAGGGGAAGTCGATGCACCTGAGCCCAAGTCCACTCCCAAGTGTGTTGAAAGTTCCTCCTGTATGCAAAGCACAGATCACACCTGCTGTTTTGACATAGTAATAACCACCAAGTTAGTGACTCCATGTTTTTCCAGCTAGATGATTCTGCTCTGAGACACAGCACTGTGGACCAATCTGGTTTGGCAGCAGGGAGGTACTGCACCAAAGGGAATTTTGGTTGTACCTAGCATTTACCAGCATATATGAGAAATAGGCAGACCTCTTCAATAATAAAAGGTGTCTTTCCTTTCTTCATTATGGCATGTTCCTCATCCCAGGGAATAAAACAGTAACAGGTTGTTCTGACACTCTGGCCCTATATGTTGGCTTTAAAGGTGCAGGTTATCCCTGCTGCAAAGATGGCAGTGGGTCAGTGAGGTTTCCTTGTTTCTTCTTTGTTCCAGGCTCTCACATCTCAGTCTTGAATGTTTTCTGCAACTGTAATTGGTGAGTTGATGTACTTGAAGGAAATTTCCCTTCAGGTTGAGCACTGTGCCTCATTATAATTCATTTGTAGCCCATTGCAGCTGTTCCTCATCTTAAAAATATGGAATTTAGTAGTCCTCTGGTGAATTGTGCTCCTTATACAATGAGGGGCAGGTGGGGGTGGGGAGAAGCTTTTTCAGGCAGCTATTTCATCTGTGCTCACAGTTTTACCACAGCAGCATGCTGTAACATAAAATTTAAGAGGTCAGTAAACAACTTGGCAGTAACTAAGCAATTTAAACAAAAGCTTCTTCTCAGTATTTGATGATTGGAGGGAGAGGAGGAGATTCAGGATTCTATTGTTCAATGTGTTACCACAGTTGCTCCATTTCTAAAGAATTGTGTTTAATAAGGATAGTAACTATTGCTTTAAAGTGGCAGGCTTTTCTCCCAGATATTGTTGAATTTGTTTTTTGAAACTGATTGTGGATGCATTGCCACTAATGAGTTCTGTATCCTCCAACAAATGTAAAAATTGTGTGTCTGCACTGGGGAATTAATAACTGAGTTGGTTATGCCCCACTTTTTAACAGTTAGAATCAGAAAGATCTATGATCTGCATGCAACTAATGAAGGTACTGATTAATGTTATTTTTCTCTTTGAGGCCTTTATGTGCTCTTTTCCTGACCTAAAAATATTTTACAGTATCCAGCCTATGATAAAACTTGCTTTCATTAGGGCAACTGTGCTAATAAAGTGATGTGTCTTATTTTATGCAAAAAAAACCCTCCTTCATGTTAATTATTAGCCATATGATTGTCTTGTTTGTTTGTACTACGTGGTCAAGACTTAATTGGGTAATGCTATTATCGTCCAACAGATGGATGGTAGATTAACAAAATACGTGGATCTGAATTCTTCATCTATTTGCAATCTCCTCCTGTAGTGATGCATTTCTAGTTACTCTTTAACAGTATCCAAGGAAAATTTAAAGATCAATTTCAAATTCTGATTATAATTCAATCAGGTGGTTATTTTTTCTATAATAAGTGAATTCATACCAAAAACAGATTTGAATTTTGTCATAATAGCTCATATTTGCTTTTGTAATTTGGATAGAAAGACTAGTAAGCATAACGGACTAAAGTAAATATCACTGGTTTTGGAAACAACCACATAAACTGTTCTCAATGAAACTGAAAATTCAGTGATGTTGGACTCTGAGGATTCTGGTCTGACCCTTACCTGCTGCTTCACAGACTTGTGAGCAGACAGTGATGTGCACACATAGGGATTTGGGGCAGCATCTGCTGGAGCAGGGCCAAGCACGGAGACAGCACCAGGACAGAATGGATGAGGGGCTCAGTCAAGGCAGGCACTGCAGCAACCCCACACCCAGACAGTGACTCTGCACAGCCCTTCTGATATCCTACAAGCACACCAGGCCTTCATCTTCTCCACCCTGGGAGCACCATGGGGCCCTCTGTAGAAGGACCAGTCAGTGATATGGGGCAGGTTCAGAGCCAATGATTTAAAATGGCTTTTTCAGCTCTAGATTTTGAGGGAGCAACTTTGCTGCCAAGTGTTTCTCAGGAAAGTAGTTATTGCTTTTGCTTTACGTCATATATGCATGTGCATGCGTACACACATATAAAGTGTTTATATATATATATACACACTATAAGTTTTATACCTGCTTTTTTAAAAATTGTTTTTGTTATATGATTGAAAAAAGCAGAATGATGTATTTTTCAGGATGAGAGTGTTTGTTTTCAAAATAGTGTTGGAACCTGTTGGCCGTTAACATGGTCCATTTACAGTCTTTGGGCTTCTAGCTTGCATACAGTGATAGAGGCGTGGTGGGTTGGCATGGGTCAACAGCCACCCAGACACTTACTTACTCATTCTCCACTCCTGCAGAATGGGGAGAAAGTAGAAGGAAGGCAAGGAGACTTGTGGATAGGGATAATGACAGTTTAATAGGGAAAGTAAAAGCTGTGGGTACAAGCACAACAAGAGGAGGAGTTGATCCACTACCTCCCATCACTGGGTATGTGTCCATCCACTCCATGAGAAGCAAAGCCTTAGCACATATAATGTTTGCTCAGGACAACAATTACACAACTATGAATGTATGTGTGTCCCCTTCCTCCTCCTTCCTACATGTTTTTATTGCTGAGCTCTTTGAGGCTCTTAGGGTTTGAACCTGGCCAAACACCAGGCACCCATGACACCCTCACTTTCTCCTGCCAGAGCTGGGCAGAGGAGAGAAAAAAAATTTAAATGAAGGGGTTGAGATAAGGACCAGGAGAAAACACTCCAAGGGCAAAACAGGCTCAACTAACGGCGTCCTCCAGGCAGCCACTTGCTCCAGCGTGGGCATCTCCCTCACAGGCTGTGAGTGGATCTCTGCATCCCCTGTGGAACCCATGGGCTGCAGGGGCACAGCAGCTTCACCATGGTCATCACCACAGCCTACAGAGGAAATTCAGCTCTGGCACCTGGAGCACCTCCTGCCCCTCCTTCTCCATGACCTTAGTGTCTGCACGTTGTTTTCGTCACATGTTCTCAGCTCCTCACAGAAGCCATCTTTGTGAACCGCCCACTACCAAAAGCCAGGTCAAGCAAAACCAACACAGAGGAACACACTGAATTACTTCATCCTTCTGTGTTTTCCCCAAAGTGCACCTGGGTTCTTGACAGAAGGCAGTCCTAAGAATGGGCTTGGCTTTTCTCGGGAGAGGAGAAATCCATGCTGCTTTTTCCAGCTATTTCCCTTTATGCACTGAAATATTTGTGTTCCCACAGTATATAAGTACTTTGTTTGGGCAGCTGTTTGGATATCTGTTCCAGTAGCCTGAAGCTTTACACTCAAACAGTGCTGAAACCTATGATTTGTTGAGTTGAAGCTGAAGAGAGGAAGTTTAATAATGCCTTTTTCAGGCATCTGTCTCTGGAAGAAATGTAGCAGTGGTCTAGGAAGTTAGCTGTCATTTGACAAGGCTTGTAGGTTCCCAACCCAGAGTAAAACCTAGGGAAACTGGAGTTCCCCCCTAAAAGATGTTTAAACATGGTTGTGCTGGCTGAGACCCGCTTTTTTGGGATCTTTTGGCTCTTTTTTTGTTGTTGTTTGTTTTTGGTTTTGTATGAAACTCTACTGCAATTTTGAACTGAATCCCCTCCTTGTCCTCACTTATAATTGTTCACAAAGCAGTTTTCATGTGTACAAATAAGATGATTTGAATGAAGGCTGTAAAAAAACACTTCTTTCCAAGTGTGGTTCAGCCTCTAATGGGGATGGAAGACATTGGTGGCCCCTTTCAGCAGCTTGGTACTACTTCTGCATTTAGAACACCTATCCAGGGAACCAAACAAAATGCAGTTTTAAGCAACATACACCATCTACAGACAGATGTAGTGCCTTTGATGACAATTGCTTCAATGTACTACTCTGTTCATCTCGCACTAGTTTGCTAGTTACTTTGAACAGACCTAGAGAGCACTGCAGAGATTGCCAAGAGGTTTTTGTGACATGGTCTGAGAGCTGGGGCTTTTCCCTGGATAGGTGTTCCTGAGGCCTGTGGGAGCAGCTTACTTCATGTAGATGAGCCCTTGGAGCAGCATTCAATTTTTCCCTGTGAAGCACTCCAACCTGAGTCCTCAGAAGAGTGAAGGGTGCTTCACTGAAAATTCCTACATCTTAATTTCTGTGTGATGATCGTGCACTTGCTGCTGTGAGCCTTGGATGCTAACTGCATGACTGCTGGACTCACTTGAACTAACTAATCACAGTAAATCCAGAACTAATGGTGATTATGCTTTGGATGGGTCTGATACCTAATTACATACTGTTTCTTCACTTTGGGAGGGTACATCATGTCAAAAGAGACCTACAGAATTGCTGATTCCTGAAGGCAGAAAGCCTAGAAGAGAGGATGTGTAAGCGTTGCAAGAAGGGGTTTTCCAGGTATTAGACTAAAGGGAAAAGGTACAGCTCTAAAGGTTGAAGTAAAATCCTTTGAAAGGCAGATGTGTTTGTAGAGTAGAGGGCTGGCTGAGCATGCAGGAGTTGTGGATAGGGCAGCTGTGATCTGCCAAGGCACACAGAGCTGCTTACAAGAAAGGTGCTTGCTTACCTGGACAAGAGGTTACTTAGTGTTCCTTTGTGTTAATTCAAATGCAAGGATGAGGGGATTTTAAGAAAAATATCTTTGCAACCAGTGGTGAACAAATCCATAAAACACCTTGCTTCAGAAGGCTTTTTTTGGCCTGAGCGTGGAGCACCATGCTGGCTGGCTGTAATGTGATCACTGCAGCTCTGTCCCCATGGCCAACACGCTGGTGGCATGCCACACTTACTCTGTGTGGCAGGAAAACCCTGTAAGGAAACTCAATACAGAGAGAATTACAATAGCTTGTCTTTGTGTTTTGCTGTTGCGAGGCTGTAGAGGGATAAATAAGGTGACAACCTGTTCATACTATGCAGCTGCATGAGCTCTTTTCATGCTGCATCTGATGCCATGCCTTTTTGGTGGAATGGCCAAGGTCAGAAGCATTGTAAGGGTTCCTGAAGTGCCATGTGGCTTTCACACAGCCCGAGGGGCAGGCACTGTGCTTCATGTCATGTTTCAAGGGGCAGGGTGCACCTGCCCTGAGGAGAGCTGCTTCTTGCTATGCAGACATCTTTTGGCCAAACAACTCTGTGGAAGTGGATCCAAGTTAAGCAAGTAGTTCAGAAAAAGGAATATCTCATTTTTATACTGATTATACCAAAGATAATCTGAAAATGAGCATATGTACAGGCTTTCCATGCTTCTATAAAATACTGTTCCTAATGGGAGGTGGGTATGTCTCTCTAGTGACATAAGCTCTCATTTTGTGGAAGGAAGTTTCACAGGCATCATACAAAACAATAATCTGGTGCTTCAAAACAAGATTCATAGTAACTTTGGTAGCCAGTTAGATTTATTTTTGTACTTATTTTTAATCTGAAATTTGGGGGGAAATAGTTTCTGTGTGAAAATAATCAGTTTTCAGCTTGAAATTGTTGCTGAAATGGAAGAAACAGTGAGAGTTTCCATTGGCATTCTCTTCTCTGTCCAGCTCTGTGACTTTTCCTTGCCCAAGCAGAATGAGTGAAGTACATTGTAAGCAGGTGATTGTTGCCAAGAGATGCAGATTGTTCAGTTTAGCCCGAAGGGATGAATGTTGCTATAGAATTGCTCCCATTCACTGTAAGGCAGTGTTATGATTAGCTTTGATTAACTTCACTTTTTCTCTGATACTCTGGGAATTTTTTTCCCACATGTCTGACTGCTGTTTAGAAGAAAGCTGAACATATTTTTCCTTATCACTGCTGTGCTGAATCTGACTGCTGACAGCATAAGGCCTTTTGCAGCTCATTAACTCTTCATTTCTCCCCACCCACCCCCTATTTTTCAAATTTCATAAGTTATTTGTGCATCTGTGCTGGCCCTTGCTAGTACAATCTCTGTTCCAGCATTTCTCATGTATGCTAAGAAGGAGCAGGAGAAATTAAGCAAAGTCTAGAACAGTATTATGAGTGGTTTTCTTCATGGGTACAAATCTTACTTTTTTTAATTTAATGATATTCTGTGATGGGTCAGAGGACCTTAGGGCTCTTAGAGCCTCACCTCAACTACATGTAAACTTTTCACTCTTCAGACAGTTTTCTGTTAGAGCACATCCGTTGCATTCCCACTGAGGGTAGGATTTGAGGAGGGAGGACTTACCTACCACAGTGCTTCAGGAAACAAGTTGAGTGCATGAGGTCGAATATGGGTATCTGAAGAAGAGAGAAATCATTCAATGCAGACACAATTTCCTATTTTTCCCCCATGTGCAGCACAATGCATGCTCTAGCATGGCCGAATGGTACTAACTTGTTCATGTAGACTGATTTTACAGTTATGTACCTTGTACTGTTATTGCTAATTGAAGCTTGTATGTACCTGTGATGTACAGAAGATTTAAAGCCTTTGTATAAAGATGAGTTTTATAGCTTGCTTTCCTCTTGGTATTGGTCATCCTAATTATCCTTCACTTCCTTAGGGCAGTTTGAAAGAACTAAAGGGCATAAGAGGGTTCAGTTTTAATGATGCAAAAACTGTTTCTCATTGAACGATGATCTGATGCTTGAATAATTGTAGATTAGGGATTGAGTAGGAGAGTATGGCTTACTTTGCTGAATTGCAAGTGTAACTGGGGTCTGGGACTGAGGTTTTTCCCAAGTGAAGAGTTAAGGAGGGTGAGTAGATGTGTGGAAGTTTCAGCACTCAAATAGTCACTTGCTGAAGAGAGAATAGGAAGTGAATATAGGAAAAATGCTGTACCTCTGTAAAGCCATAAACACTAACCTTTCCTCTCTTCTGAGCTTTAAAACTTGGCTTAATCACCCACAGATGGAAATTGAATTGCTCAGTTTTGCCTCTAACTCGTGTTGCAGTTTAGGAGTGATACTGCCTGATATAGCTCTCCCACTGTGACTCTCCAAACCACTCTGTCCCATTCCTTTCTCCTGTGGAAGGACAGAGAGGAGAATTGGAGGCACAAAAGGTTAAGACCACAGGTTGAGATAAGAACAATTTCCTGGAGACAGCAATGAGATAAGACAATAAACTGTAACAGCAAAAGTACTAATGACAGAGGGTGCAGGAAAGAGGTGAATGATTCACACAGAAAACAACCACAACAATAGACAATACTGATCACTCCCTCTCCCACACAGCACCCACCCAGAAGAAAACCTTCTCCCTGGAAGAGACTCCTTTCCTCCTGCCCTGAAAATGACATGAGGTGTTAGAGAATAACCTCTGTCCTAACCATGCCTCCTCCTGGCTACTGTAAAAATTAACCCTGTCCTGGCTGGAACCGGGACAGTTGCTTCTTAAGTTCCACTTCAGGAGCCCCAATACCAAGTTTATAATTCTCAATATAAAAATCAATTTTTGTGGCCACTTGCTAACACCTCTGCTCTTGCAAATCTTCTGGTTTCATTTGATCCTATGAACAAACATTAAATATGCAATTATTGTGTTTTGGAGTTTGTAGATCTGTGATTTCCACCTTCATCTCTGAACTTCAAGACTTACTTTTACTTACTGTGATATTATCATTTTAAAGAAGTGGAATACCCTGCTGCCTCCTTCGAATGCTGGGAAGAAAGGGGAACAGAAGAAATATTGCTTATATTTGACTTGATAGATGCAAAGTCAGTTCAGGAGTCTGAGTATTTGCTGAATGAGATGTGTGTTACCTGTAAAGTCAGACTGAATGTATCTCAGTTTTGGCTCAGAAAAATTCCAGGACACTCCTATTATTGGAAGTGTGGAGGGAGGTTTTCTTGATTTTTGTTTGTTTGTTTTCACAAACTACATCAGGATTATGAGAACATTTCCTCCTTTGAGCTGCATAAGACATTAGCTGAAATTATGTTTTTCCCTGAAAGATTTGAATCCATATCTGTCTTCTGTCTATTGACTGCTGCAAGGATGGGGTAGCTTTCTAGTTCTGCAGCTCTGTCACACAAAGCAGAGATATTTATCAAGCAAGTCAGCAAGTGTTTATGTTGTCTGAAAGGCTGAAGATTTTGATTAACACATCTGTTCTAGTGCATGTATAATAGCAAAACTAACAACTCTGTCTTAAATTTTATGCCTCTGTAGAAAAACTGATATGCTAGGAGTGAGATTTCTCCTGCAATGTAATGGGTTTAACTTACCTAGAACTGAGGAAATGCTCTAAGAAATAGGATATTGGTTCAAAGGGAACATTCTGTGATTTCTACTTCTGTATTTATGTGGATCCTCTTTATTTTTCTAATTTACAAATGTATATATATATATATTCCAAAGTTCTATATTTAATTTTGGATTTGTTAGAAACTTGCATTTGAGCTGAATACAAACAAAAGCATTGTGAGATTCATGCATTAAAGTTTGCTTTTGTTCAATGGTCAAGCTAGGAAATATTATCTACACAGCCTTGCATTTGACTTTCTTTGCAGGAACAGTCATGAAATACAGGGGAAATGTGAGAGTTCTCTCACTTTAGTCTTTCAACACCAGCCAGTGTTACAGAACGTCTTAAGGTGCTGTAAATATTGTTTTTGTTTTCAGTGTGGATCCAGATAAGGGTAGGACAGCTTGTAGGAGAAAAGGTGTCTTAGATCCGTGTTACATTAAACAAAAGGGCATGAACTTTACAGTAACTATAATTTCATTACATCCTTAAAAAAGATGTAATTAGACAGCTTGTCTAAGACACACTTTATCTACAAGGACAGGAAAATGACTACATGATAAACCCGTAAACACTAATCTTCAATTTGCATTTTGGTATATACTGTTATAAGGAAGATGCCCAGAGTAACTCTATGTGAATGTGAAGTTGCCTTAGTCCTCAATTCCAAAGCATAACACACAAATTGCTGGTGAAATGTTTTGCTGTCAGGGCTCGTTGCATAGAATTTCTCAGTTTGCCAAAGAGCTTTTAATAACTTTCCTGGTTTTAGAACATTTTGTTTCCGAACTGTGCATGCTCACAGAGAATGACATGTAGGATGGGTAAATCCAAGTAATTTCTCAATCAGAGGCATCCAGGACAAAAAGACCCTTTTGTTTTTTTGGGGTTTTTTGCAAGATGCTGAATGGTAACTACGAAGAAGTTTGGGCTACTCTTTGTAAGCCTGAAGTATCTTTGAAGTGGCTCATGTGCATTGGGAGTATGGGAATAGACTCACAAAAGAGGACATAGCAAAGCTGATGGGAGTATTAGAGCAAAGAAACACTTGAAATTCATATTTATGCTCACTGAATGGTGTTCTCAATTTCAATTAAGTATTTTTGTTTCATGGAGATGTTACAGAGCTTTCTTCAACCGCATCCCCACTGTTTTGCAATTTGCCATTCGATGCAAGAGACCCCTGATTATCTGTGGTGGAAGGAGACAGAGCAGAGAAGGACAGTGACACTGGTGGCTGTGGAAAGCAAGTACAGTTAATACAAAACACATGTAAACCACGCTAGAAAAATGCATTGTAAAAGAGTAACAGAGATGAGATGTCGGTGAGGTAACACTCACTCAGGCCAGTTGGACACTGGCCATGTGAGCCAGGTTATGTGGGTTCTGAGCCAAAGCTGGCTATGCCTGGAGCCAACACAGATGCCTCTGTACCTGTATGGTTTGTGGTAAATTCAGTTGGCTGAACTTGATGTAAACGTATTTTCCCAAACTTTACCAGGTCCTTTTGCATTATATTTTTGCCTTCAGCTGTGTGTTTTTAACCCACTCTTAAGCCTACAAAACTCTTCCTCTTTGGTAGAGGATTTCCTGTCTTTGAATTGAAATTTGTGGCTTTTCTGAGAATGCCATGGCATTGCTTCCTACAGGATGTTGATATCCTATGATTTCAGTCTTGAATAGGTATGATTGTATATAAGAATCATTTAGAGGAAACTGAGGAAACAAACCCATGAACAATGTTTCCAGGTTGTGTAGGAAAGTTAGCAAAATGGAATAAATTGGAGAGATGACAGGAAGCTCAATGAGAGCAATAAGAAGTGATTGGTTTTTTTTTTTTAATATCTGAATTCCCCATTTTAGTTGGATGTGAACATACTTGTTCATTAAATTGTCATTAATAACATGTAGATCCCCATAGATTATTTTAGTAGAATAGAGTAAGTCTTCTAAATTCAACAAAACAAAAGCAATCTTTCAATGATAAACTAAAGCCAAGCAAGAATTGGCTGTGAGCATGAGCACGTGTCTTTCTGAAGTGTGAAATACTCAGCATAAATTCCTGACTGGAGTGAACTGAAATGTGGGATTGAGGGGATGCATCCCTTTTCCCCAACATCTGCTGCAAACTGCTGGATTGCTGCCAAGCATAGCCATCCTCTGACCACTACAGCTGCTTTTTACTGTTTTATTTCATTATCCCAGTAAGCTGACTTTCACCACAGTTTTGGAGCAGATAGACTGTAGCTTGCATGAGGCTCTCAGTGGCCTCTCCCTCACTTGTAGAAGTAATGGTCTCTCCACAATTATATCAACTGGGGTAAGATTTTAGCATAAGTAAGGCACAAGCTATGTCTCATGCCTTTGAACTGCAGCAAATGCCCATCTGTTGTCTGAATGCTATTTGGAATGCTTAACCCCTGCCAAATCCTGTTGTCTTTGAAGTCCATGGGAGTCTTGCCACTGACTCCAGTTGGGACAGAATTTAGATGACAACATTTCTGTTTGCCTTTGTTTCACATAATTTTCATATGGACTCTAACAGACAATAATATCTACTTATGATCAGGGCTGGATGAGAGAAGAGGAAATTTATAAGCAATATTCATCTCTGGCCTACTAATGGAGAATATTCTAGTTCACTGATTTTAAGTTAAGTTTTGATGTTGTCTTTTCTCCTTCCCTTTTAGAAATCATTTACTGGTGGTATGTCTTCACAAAGGGAAATTCAATTACATGAACTTGGACATCATACCAATTATTTAAAAATCAATTATTCATACAGTGCTGCTTTTCCTGAACAGTGAAGAAATATTTACCCTTGTTAGGAAAGACAGATGAATGGCTCCAGACACTCTTTGTAGAGAGTTGTTATATGAAATATTTAATCTTTTGGTAATATGCAGTTCCACACTGTGGAATGTATCAGCTTTTATTTCTGTATCACTTATGTACTTGTGAAGTGTAGTATACTTTTAAGCATCTGCTTAAGTATTGCCTGCACTTAATGTTTTCATGATCTGTGATTATACCATATTCTGCCATGGAGGGGATTATACTGTCAGTGTTGTGTCAGAGTAGCATGGAATTGCAGTCTGATATATAATTAGAAGGATATATTCAGGAATGTTTCTTAGGTGACTGAATTTATATTGATTATTCAGAAGAAGTGCACATCAAATTACAGACTTTGCATCTATGTAAGAAGCATACATACTCTTCAAATGCCACAGGCTGGTAAGGCACTGAAAAAATATGAAAGGATGAGCAGAAATGGATGCAGACCAGATCAAGTGCTCAGAACAGATTAGGGAGAGGTGTTTTGTGCAAAGTGATTTTGTGCTTAGTGGCTCCTCATCTTTCTTAGAGCCAGACTGTTCCTGTCACACAGATTAGAGATGGCTGGAGGGAGGATTCAGAGAGCTCTGGAAGGCCTTTGCAACAGCCAGCACCTATGAGACACAGCAGCATGTCTCTTTGGTGCTGGGATAAGCAAGGAGAGGCTGGTTTCATGGAGAATATTTTGCAGATGGGAAGGAAGAAACTACACTGGTACATGCCAGATTTATCCATGGCAGGATACATCAAAGCAGCCCTAGAGCTTTGGGAAAGCTGGCCCTATCAGCTGCTGCAGCTCTGGTGCTGGACAAAGAGGAAGAAAGGGTCTAACTTACTCGAGATAAATGCTACTTCTCTTTCTGCTGAGTGAATAAAAAATAATGGCTGAAGAAAGTCTCCCTTTTGCCTTTGCTTTTTTTCAACCCATAAATGCAAATTATAATAAATAGAGTGGGTTTGGTCCAGAACCTCCAGCTGTTGTTTTAAGGATGCCTTGTGTTTACAGACTCATATTGGAAATGTAATAGATAATGTAAAATAGCTGGTTCCATACTGTGTGAAACTATATCTCATTGTTTAGGGTGCTGCATAATTTAATGTGAGATCTAAATGTATTTCCAGATGCTGTAGTTCAATGCCTTGGGATTCGTCCATCTCAGATGAGATATAAACCCCTATAACTAAAGAGCTTGTTCTTGTATTTCTTCTACCAGATGCAAGATGAGACTTTCAGGTGTTCATCAATGTACAATTTAACCAAGAAGGAAACATATGTCTTGAGGAGGAATCACTGTAAATGTAGAAACAATAACTATTACAAATTTACAAGGGATTGTTCATACCAGATGTGTTGTCAGAATCTTCCTTGATTTTTGTATCACTGTGAAGCTGTAGAACTCACTGATTTGGAACTCACTGGAGAACTCACTGAGTTTCTGATTTGGAAACCTGAAAAAATGATGATAATCATTGCTTCTGTCTGTAAAGTTGTGTGTAAGAATAAACACAGGACTTGTTGTGGTTGCCCTGGGTAGCTACTAAATATTTTATATGAAGTGCTATTTTGAGTATTCTATTAATTATTCAAAGCTAAACATGGTTTCTCTTTATGACATATGAGATTTTTGAGTAGCAAAGGCTAAAGTGTATAGAATATTTTTGCGAAAACTTTATATTTTGTAGTATTCTGCTAAAGCCAGATGTATTTCAGCAGTGATTTAGGTAAGATTTCTCTTTGATAAAACTAGTCATTTTAGCAGGGATTTTATAAATGACCATTTGGATCAGCTTTGTGACCTGTAATGTTCAGTGTCCTGTCACTGCTCCTAGCTGCTCACAGATTTTTTCCCAAGGAAAATTTAATAAATCCATATATGGAATTGAGATTTTTTTTTAAAGATTGTAGTTAAAATTAATTCATCAAAGTAATCTCATTTGTTCTCCTTTATCTCCATATATAGCTGATGAATTTCAGCTGTATTGTATGCTGCTGAAGTTATAAGTAAATAACTCTGTTTCTGTTTATTGGAAATGTACCCTCAAAAAGCTAGAAACAAACTAATACAAATATGTAAACTACTGAAACACAACTACAAGACACTTACCTGGAAAAAACCCTGATATTTTAAGGGTGAGAAATCTGGGTGTGTTCAGCCTGGACAGGAGAAGGCTTCAGGGAGACCTTCCAGTGCCTAAAGGGGGCTACAGGGAGCTGGAGGGGGATTTGTACAAGGGCATGTATTGAGAGAATGAGGGGCAATGGTCTCATACTGAAAGAGGGCAGGTTTAGATTAGATATACTAAAAAAAATATTTTTGCAATGAAGGTAGCGAGACACTGGAAGAGGTGGCCCAGAGAAGTGGTAGAGGCCATAAACCTGCAAACATTCACAGTCAGGTTGGATGAGCCTCTGAGCAGCCTGATCTGGTGAAAGATGTCCCTGCGCTTTGCAGGTTGGTTGGACTACATGATCTTCAAAGGCTCACTCTAACCCAAACGATTCTATGATTCTTTTCAGTCCTAGAAGTCCAGCCTTAGTCTTTTTTTAGCTGTCTTTTACTGGCAACCTCATTTATTAATGACATCACATCACAGGTTGATTATATTGTCGGGTTTTGTATTCTGGTAGCAATATTTTCAGAGGGGTACACCACTTAATTTCAAACTGGTGTACTCACAGCACTTGCTTTATATACGTTTTGCATCATACAAGAAAATATCTAAATTTTTCATTCAGTTGATCATTTTGCTTTGTAATACATATTTCTCAGGTTTAAGAAATATGGGGGTTTTCTTGACTAAAAAAAAAAGCAAGGCAGTATACCTACTGATGTTTAGAATTCAGTTCAATTTGAGGAATTGTGCATATTTTCAGTCTGATCTAGAGTTTGTGTGAATAATTCAGGCTTGGGATGCTGCAGTTAAATTTATGCTTGAGACTTATGGGAGAGTATGGCTCTGGATTTAATGTTATACTAAGCTAGTAAAACTCATTCTTTACTGCCACAGTCAGTGATATTTGGATGTAAAATGAAACTGAGAAGCATTATTGCATCCACACATTTCTATTCCTTTAGTGGGGCTTACATTGATGTCCCTATTGTGTCACAGATAAGGATTATGGGTAGCTCTGGTCCCACAGTGCTGTGTGTCGGATCTGTAACCTTGCTGTAATGGAGCAAGAAGGAACAGGAATGCAGCACCAAGCAGAAGAAATTCTGTGGGTCTGTCACTCTGCTGTCACTTGTGAAAGTTTGTGACCAGACTCCTAGGATCATGCCTTTCCTGCCTGCCTTGGTGGCAAGCTCTCTCCTGCAAGGGGACACTGGTGCTTTTGTTATCCCATAAAAAGAGCACCCTGTGTTTCTTTTGGATTAGCCTATGTCTACTTTGAGTAATTTTCTAAGTATCTATCAGTTAGAATCCTTAAATTTAGTATCATAATCTCTCAACTTTTGGAGTTGTGACATTGGTTTTGTAGGTAAGAAACAGTAGCTGAAAGACTGCAAAGTTTAAGCATGAGATGTTTTTGACCTTTGTTTCATGAATATTTCCTAAGCTTGAAAGAGCATGTGTGGACTCCACAGGATTCCTGTATACATAATTTGTACCATTACAGAAAAATAACTAGTCATGTATATTTATTCATTAGTGTAAAAATATACTGTGGTTTTCTGTTGATCTCTCTTTTTTATTTTTTTTCTCTGAAAATATTTGGAAACAGTTGAGATTTAATGTTTATATTTGTTGTAATATTTTTAAGAGTAGCTTAGAAGAAAAAAAAGATATAACTTGGACTATAATTTTTTTTTCTTGTAGCTAAAAGAGCCATATGCTTTTTTCCTAGGCAGTGGTGGCACATGCTCCTTCTCAGGGCTGCTGGGTGATGGGGCATTTCCTCTCTAATAGTAGGACGTTTTTAGTAATATTTTATAGAGAAGCTGTTGAAATATGTGAATATGCACTCTTTAAAAGTGTTAACATCTTTCCTGTCCCACTTTTGAAGGCTTTGGCAAAGTTATGCTTGCATATTATTCTTGGTTCTTCAATGGTACTGTCTTGCACTTGGCAGGTTTCATTCAAAGTGTGGAAGTCCTTCTGTATGCAAGGAATTCTTCATTTTGCTGTGATTCATCCAAACATGTTCAGTGACACTGAAGTGGTTTTGATGGGAAGATGTGGTGGCTGGGGGGTTTCTTTGAGAGCACAAGGTTGCTGCCAGTCCTGTCAGTGTTTTATTGGAAGATTTTCTGCTCAGGGAGGGTGCGAAATCTAAAGCTTTCATGCACCGTAGTAATAGCTGCTGGATTTCAATATTAATGTGAAATTTTTGCAAAATGTTTGGGTTTATATGTCGAAATGTGTATATCTGAGGGCCATTAAGATTTAATCCTTGATGCTTGCACCACCTGCATAGTCTTGGGGGGGGGGGGAGTGGCGCAAGGGAAAGGATGCTTTCCACATCATTGTCCTCTGCCTTTTCTACATTTTTTTTTCTTTTTCACTTACCAGTCTAGTCTTTTTCTGCCTTTTTTCCTGTGATATTTCTTTCCCTTCCTTTAATCTGTATTACTTCTCTCACTGGTTGCCTGCCAGCTGCTCTTTGCTTTTGAGGGTGGAGCATCTGTACATGAGACAGGTGAATCTGGTATGTGCTCCCATTCTAAGATGACTGTCACAGGAGCAAAGAATCAAAGCTATTCTTATTTGTATTGGTCTTATGAGTGGTTCCTTCAGGGTCAGGAACTTGAAAATATTTTGGCTCCTTTTGTTTTAGGCTGCAGAATAGGACACACTGCAAAAACTGGTTCAGATTTGTGTTGGGTATGATTTCTTGCCCACAAAACTCCTTGCAGCAATCCCTGTGCTGAGGACTTACAAATCTTCTCACCTTGCCTTCTTCTCTTCCCTGCTCCTTTCCTGGGAGTACTTGGATATAGCAAAAGGTACCCACATGGGAAGTGATATTGGCAGAAACCCAAGAGGGGCTTTCTTTATAAAAAGCAGGCAAGCCATGGATTAAGAGAGCTGTAAAGTGGGGATAAAGTCTAACACAACTAGCCAGCTTTCTGTTACCTCTCATGTTAGGAATTCATTAAGCCTAGCCCCACAAGCACCAGCTGCAGTGGTGTGTTGCTCACTTTTGGAACACAGTGTGCATCATCTTCCTTTGCCTGGTTGCACTTGAGGCTTCTTTTGTTCTTTACAGATGGCTGCAAATGGATAATTCCAAATGTGACTGTATTAAGCATGTCTTACACCTAACACTTAGCTCTGTTTTGTGTTGTCAGTGTGGGTGGTGGGCTGCTTTTTGGGTTTTGGAGGCATCCTATTCTGTTACTCCAGATAACTGTGTTGGCTAAGTGCCGTCTTTTGTGGAGAATTGTGCCAGGATTTACTAATAGCAGTAGGGCATTCCCTGTTGGGTGCTGTGGATACATCAGCTTAGTCCTTGCGAAAACACATCTAAAGCATCACTGATGCTAACAGGAGTTTCATCACTGACTTCTGCCAAGTCCAGGATTTTCTATGTGGCTCCAAAGAGAGATCTGACTTTGCAGTTGTTCTCTTTGTACTTAGCTTGTGCATGACCCATGTTTAACCTGCGTGCTCTTGATATCAAAATTTCTATATAAGCTCTCTGGTTTCCTATATCTCAGTTTGTCTGCCTAATCAGAAAGAGGATTTTTAAACAATTCTTTAGTAGACATAAGAAAAAAGTGTGCTTAACATAACAGCAAGTGGGAAACAAGCAACCTTCTGCTGAAAGTTCACGTGCCAAACACAGATAATCCACCATATGTGTGACCTAAAAAGTACAGACATATGGATATTCTTCCCTCCCCCAGTTTCTCAGCCTTTTCATGGCTGCTGCAATTGTAAGTAGCCCAGTAACACTATATGCTTGATCAGTGTATGGGATCTGTGATGGTATTTTGCAGTTGGGATTGCTGCATTGCATAGCCTGCCTCAAAGTGAAATGAAAGGAATACCATAAGCTTTTCAGCTGTGACATGTCACCTCAGCCGTTGTGTGCCTTTAGAAAATACATAGGAGTACAGCCTTTCAGTAGCCCAGGGAAGGATGATGTCTAACAGCAAATATTCTCTTCTTGATTCTTATTTAAGTGGTTTGTACATTCCTGATGAGTTTCCCATATAAGGGACATGAATCTTTCCTTGCCCTCTGGCCACATCTGCTGCAGCCCCTGGAGTTACCTGGTTTCAGCATGGAGAGAATAAGACTCATGGTATGGGGAAAATAATAAGATTACATACTTTTAGAAAAGGATCTATTTCTTGGTCATAGCATAGGGAATATGTGGCTGTCATACCCTTGGGATTTGTTTTCTTGCCTTCAAAGACCAGTTATAAAAGGTTGAACAGTGGCCAGTGCTGCAACCCCCAAAGTCATTTGAGGTCTGATCCTGAACAGACGTCACATAAGTGGCAGACTTTGTGCTCCTTTCCAAGTAGGCTGGTACTCATCATGGGTCCAGTTTTGTGACACAGAATTCATGTCACTTGCTGTCTTGCTGCAGCATGTGGTATGTCACCCACTTAGGTCAAGATTAGAAAAACAAGCACAGTACATCCCACTTCATAGCCAAAGTGTAAGCACGTGCTTCACAACTCAGTTGTAGACAGAACACAGTTTGGCCAAAGTGAGTATAATCAGTTCATTTGTATGCAGAGCTAAAATTACTGACGAGTAGCTTCCAGATAAGGATTCGTTTAAGGAACTGTGGCAACTGCCTAATTAGCTATAGGTATGGCTTTAATTGCAGTGTATCGCCAATAAAGAATATATTTGGTCTATAGAAAGAAGCAGAGAAGTAGAATATGTCACGAGGCAGTTTGATGTTTAAAGTACTGTTTGCAAATGCAAGCTATTAAAAAAGTGAATCATGCTGGAAAATGGTCCCAAGCCATAAAATATTAATTGATCATTAAGTCCTTGTAGGAGGCACTGATATATACTTTGTATCTAAATGTGTCCCCTTTTAACTTCCATCTGCTTTGTGTACAACAGTGAAAGGAAAAAGCCACGTTTCTTGGGGATGAATGTGTAACAATGTTTGGATTTTACAGACAGTAGGATGTCCAAAGATTGACCAATATTTCACCAATAAGAGATTTTGTTCTAATGGAATGGTTATGTTAATAATAATGTTTTTCAAATCAAGAGATTAGTAAAAACCATGTCTTCTTTTGGGGACACGGCAAGTATGGAATATGGTATTTCTAATTTTATATCGAAGGTCTAACTAATTTAGTGTAAGAGAATATGCATACAATATAGATATGGAATTTAAGAGAAGACTTGAATCTTTGTCAACCTTGGGGCTGAGCCTGGAGAAATTTTTAGCTTGCAGGCAGAGAGCTGGAATGATGATGATTGCAAGGTCTGCACTGGGGAGAGTTCTTCAAGAGACAGCAGAATACAGGATGACTTAGGTGCCTATACAGGACAAGAGCATCAGCTCATGGAGAGTATCTGAAGGATGAAGCAGCAGATAGAGGGCTTGATAATTATGTAGCAATGTAATGATGATTCTTCAAAGAATCATACAATGATTCATGTTAAAATGGAGTTTAAAGATCACCTGGTTCCAGCCCTCCTGCCATGGGCAGGGACACCTTTCACTCAACCAGGTTGCTCAGGACTCCACCCATCCTGGCCTTGAATACTTCCAGGGATGGGACATCCACAACTTCTCTGAGCAACCTGTTCCTGTGGCTCACCACCCTCACAGTGAAGGGTTTCTTCTTAATATCTAATCTAGAGCAGTGCTTTCTGGTTGAAGCCATTACCCTTTATCCTAGCATTATATGCCCTTGTCAAAGGTCGTTCTCCAGCTTTCTTTCACTTTAGGTGCTGGAAGGCTGCTTCTCTTTTCCAGGCTGAAAAGTTCCAATTCTCTCAGTACAACTTCACAGGAGAGGTGCTCCAACCCTCTGATAATCTTCTTGGCCCTCCTCTGGATTTCCTCCAACAGGGCCAAGTCCTTATGGTGTGAGCATCAGAGCTGGATGCAATCCCCCGGATGAGGTCTCACTGGAGTGGAGGAGGGGGGCAGAATCCTCTCCCTTTACCTGATGGCCATGCTGCTTTTGCTGCAGCCCAGGATACACTTGGCTTTCTGAACTGTGAGAACACATTGCCAGGTCATGCTGAGCTTCTCATCGACACCCAAGTCCTTCTCCCGAAGGCTGCTCTCAATCCATTCTCTGCCCGGACAGTGTTTTCATTTGGGATTTCCCTGACCCGTGTGCAGGACCTTACCCTTGGCCTTGTTGAACTTCATGATGTTCACACAGGTCCACCTCTCAAGGTCCCTCTGCATGCATCCCTTTCCCCCCAGTGTGTCAACTGCACCCCACAGCCTGGTGTCATCAGCGAGCTTGCTGAGGGAGCACTCAGTCCCACTGTCCATGTTGCCAACAGAGAGTTTGAACAGTGATGATCCCAATATCAGCCCCTGAGGAGAACCCCCCTGTCACTTGTCTCCACTTGGATGACTTTCCATGAAAATCAGGTCTTCCAACTGAAAACATCACTCTGTCCTGTTATTTTAGCATCCACAGAGGACAAATTAGCTAGGTGCAAAAGGAAGTAGTCAATTAGCCAATGCACAGAGCTGTGGGTCTGTAATATGCAATACATGCATATGTGAGGAGAACCAGCAGAGTACACACTGAAGTCTGCTAGATTTTCCTTATGCTTATTGTTTTGTGTGTCTATATTGACAACTGTCTTCGGGGAAAATTTGAGTTTGATAACAAACAGTCTGCTGGGAAAGCATACACAAAAGAGGATGATATCTGCTTTACTTAAATATTTAACGTGCTAAAGCAGCACTAAAATACTACCCAACAGTACAATATATACAGTATTGCTGTACATTTTCCAAAACTGAAGTCTGATGGCCATATGTTAAAATAAAGGAACACGGCTTTCCCTGGAAGGTAATATTTTTTTACTTCTAACAACAGATGCATGTAGTGCTCTCTGCCAGTAAGATGAAAATGTCACAGTTAGGATAGGGCTGGAACTGGGGCTTGTTTGCACACTCAGAGAACTAGATTTCTCTCTAAACTTTTTCATTTGTGATTTCTAGCATTTCTGAATACAAACTAATAATTTCTGATGTGTTTTGCTTCTAGCAGGACTTTTTGGTAGTGTTTATCCTTCCATTCATGAGAAAACCTTGACAAATTTTTCTAATGTAAATAATTGACCCAGAGAATTTGAAAGTCCTTCTTCCAAAACTAATACCTTAATTTTCTAAAATGCAATGTACCCACTATTTCAAAATAGTCTCTTGCTTTTGGGGGAGGGAGAGGAGGAATATTACCTGAATCTCCTCAATTTAAAATGTTTTAAATATTTCATTTTGCAAACATCAGGTTTGTTCAGTTTCTCTCCCCCAGGATGTCTTGATGCCTGCACCATGGTGGAAAAGGGAATGTATGTAAGGACTGTTTTCTCCTCCTTTTGGCAGGGCATGCCAATGCATTATATTTAACATGCTGTATGGTATGCACCTGTCAGTGTCAAAAATGGTGCATGGAATGGTGACACCAATACTTTTTCCCCTCAGACCTGAACCAAATGTACCCATGGTACTCCTCTGTAGGTCTCACTTGTCGTCCATGGATAAATCATCTACTGTCCATGTCCTCAACTATACTAATTCCCCACATGTGTTACAAATTAAAACTCATAAAACACATGGATTCCTTTACTTCTTTGGCTTGTTTACAATGATATTCATTACTACATTCACATCAGTCCCCATCCCATCCTCTGCAATCACAGTGCAGCAGTTCTGCACTGCAGTGAAGCCCACATTATATCCATTCCATGTGGTCAGTACACAAAGAGCCATAAAGCATCTATTTTGTGACAAATTTAATCTACAGTAAAGGTGAAACCCAGCAATTTCTACTGTATCTCTCCCCACAACAGTCATTGCCCAGAGATGCTGTGAGTAATTGAGTGCATTACTCACACTCAGTCCTGCTAGAGCACAAGGCTTGGTTACAGAAAAACTGCTTGCCTTGGATCCTATACACACTTTGTGTTCATACACTGTGTCACATGGAGCCTGTTTAGAGCTCCTGTCAAGTCCGGAAAGAAACAGGGCAGGGTCCTGAGGAAGTTTACAGCATTCAAAAATTGAAGGTGAGATGTTTGAGGACTTTGCGATTGTCCAGTACTTTGTGTCGGAAGGACTGGTAAGACTTTCTTTGTCTGGCATTTGAACACAGCCTGTAACTCACTTCCATGGTCAATTAGGGATGGCTGTTAAATGTTTCTGATGGGTGCAGTAGTGGAAGAACTGATGTTGTGTGGTCTGAAACCTGGTGGAAGACAGCGGGGAAACTGGAAGGGTAGACAAAGAGAATTGGATCCTTTCTCAACTGATTTATGCTGTGTGAGAATTACTGGTGTCCTGATATTCTTACTGAGAGCAGATTTTTAGAACACAATGACTGAAACTGTCATCAGTTTAGTGACACACAGAGAAAGAAGGATAATTTCTGCCGTGAAATGCTGATGATTACAGGCAGAAAAAATTTACACAAATTGGCTTTTTAAATTTTTATGCATCTACCCATAATTTCACTATTACTTAACTAAATTCTTTACCCGATAAAATTGATATATATTCAGGGATAAAAAGTTGAAATAACATTTTGAAATTTCCTCCTAGATTGGACCCAATTATATAAAGCATTATGGCTTGATTTTTGCCCTTTATGTCTTTATAAGCTGAATATCTACTTGTTCTTCAAAAGTTTGGGGCTTGGGATTTTGTGGTGGTGATGGTGGTGGTTTTTGCCTGGGAACAAGCACCCTAAACTTATAAAAATTTTCATAATTAATTTTTGCTTTAAAAACACGTACAAAAAAAGCAAAACCAAAAAATCACTTTTGTGAAGAAATTAACTATAAGAAATTAGTTTCCAAGCTGGGTAATTGCATTCTAGCTCTGTAACTTTGCTTCTGAGACCCCAGCTAGACACAATGCACACTTTTTGCTAATCAGAGTGATCCTAATGAAGGACTATGGAAATTACCAAGGTAGTTTGTGTACTGGCATCACAGCTGCCATATTAAAATAGTGCTTCAACATGTTTTATTGATGCATCTGTTACCTCTCAGACAAGTAACATTAGCCATAGGTCAAGTAAGTTTATCTAACTTGATGAAATTCCTATTCTCTGTTGAAGGGGAATACTTTTCTCCTCTCTACTCTGAGCTTAGGCTCTTGTTCTGAAACGTGAAGGTGCACAGGAGTCCCTGGTGCAAATTAATCTTCTGTGGTCTTCTTTCAAGTGAAACTAACTCCCATGCTTGTCTCTTCTGTGCAGCTGTCAAGCCATTTGTAGACTTATTGATCCTTGCCACAATAGAACAGTGACACTTGAGCAACAGCAAACTGCCTTTGAATGTTTTCTGATGTATTGCTGGCATTAATGCTATTCAGGTTAGCACTTGAGCCAGATATGTTGTTTTGTTTCGCTTGCTGTTGCTCTGTTCTTTATCATCTTCTAATATGGATACGCTTACAATCTAATTTACACAGCAACCTAGAAACAGAGCTCCGTTTGTTAAAGTAGGTTGTTGTGCATTCCCGTTGTTTTTACGAACAGAGAAGCAAATAAGCCCCAGCACTGCAGTTTGTTCCAGTGCTGAAAAAGGAGAGGAAGAATTGCTGGAATCTGTGTTATACATGAGGCCAAAACTGCTAAAGTGCATGAGTCACTGAAGTCCTCTGACATGACTGGGCGTGTGAAGGCAGGGCAAGTATGTGTGTATGTATCTGCTTTGTTTTTTGGAGTGTATAGGTAATGGAAGCCATAGGGCTGCACTTGTCTCTGGACAGAAAGTCCAGAAATTAATCGAAAGGCAGATTTGTAATAACTGAGACCAAGAGCAACTTGTGGCAAGGTAGAGAAGCAGAACATTGCAGAGCTTGTTTCCCACTGCCTGTACAGAGATGATTTTCTTGAACTGCACTGAACAATGCATGAAAGATTCAGGGAGACTTTGTGATAAAGGGTGGGGTATGTGACATATGACAGCAGGAACAGTGGGACAGTTGTCATACTTGATTGTTGGTGTCAATCCTTTCCAGAAAAAGAAGCTGCATAATATGTCAAACTCCGGAGAAAAAAAAGAATAAAAGTGCAATACGTAGAAATAGGACACAACTTGAAAACACTCCTGTTGGAGACAGACAAAGCTTATTCTGGTATGTCCAACACACTGAAGCTTTTATAGAGAACCCTGCAGGTTCTCTGGAATTTCAAGCCAAAATGTCATGGTGTTTGGGTGTGATTATTTGCTCCGGGGCATTCAGGAGGTTCTTGAGGTGACAGACAATTATCTAGGTGTAGATAGTGCCTACACTCAGAAACCTATGTGAGAGATTTGAAACTTATTTTAGAAAAGAAAGCATTGATAAAATGCTATTTGAAAAGCCATTTGCAAGAAGTATATCTTGGGCTAGCAGTCACACACATCAGGTGTTTGATGCAGCTATTTTTGTACTGCATGTGGTAAATGTACTGAGTAATACTCTTATTAACCAATCTACTGTCCCTCCGGGTGCAAAGAAATGTGTCCTTTGTTTTCTGCCCAGGACTGGGAACAGTCTAAGTAATGCAATTTGGCAAAGAGGAGATAGGTGAGAGTCTCAGCATCTCTTCCAATGACCACTCAGAAATGCTGTCTGCTGTCTCCCCCGCCACAGCTGGTAGCCCCTATAAATAGCACCCGTTTGACAACAGCTTTTTTCATGGGAAATAATTGTGGAGGGAAGAGGTTAGGAAGGGAAAGAGGGCGCAAGCTCTGCTGCGTGACAGATGAGCACAGGTTAGAGGGTTTATTGAAGACTTTTCTTGAGGCCAAGATAAAACGTGTGAAAGGAGGGAAGAGGATCAGGCATTGTAAAAGGGAACAGAAGATGATGGAGACAAAGAAATAGTCTTTGAAGAGTTCTGAAGATAGGTGCTCTGAAAATATGAATTATGTTCTATCCCTCCTATATTTTTTTTGTTTGTTTTGTGTGTGTCTTTATCAACATAGAGCCTAAGAGAGGACCAGCATGGATATATTTTTCTTGGCTTGTGACAAAGCAGATTGCTTAATCTTCTAATGAAGTTGTAATACAGATTTGTTATTTCCCTTTCCACCATGCTGAGAAACTTGGAAAAGTGAAAATCCTAGGGAATTTCTTGTGCCAAAGGAAAATTTCAGGTTTGCATTTTTAAGTCTACGGCAGTCAGGGGTGTGTATCCTGTACTGGTGTGTGACAGACTGTCAGAGAATAAGTACTTTGTTAAGTACTAGTTAATTTATTGTGACATTCATCTCTTTGCAGTGATTAGGTTTTTGACAGATGTTTTTCCCATTTTCAATTAGCACCTGTGCAAGGAAAAACCTCATCTCAGCAGGTTATTTATTTGAGCTATCTTAAACTCTGCTTTCATCCATGGGTGCAAGAATACATGCAGTACACTGTAACTGAGCTCTGCCTCTGAGTCAAGGAAGCAAATAGCCTTCCTTCTACAGCTAAAGCAATCCTCATTTGCTGTCTGACTGAATCTTTTACACTGCTTCCTTGGCCAGAGGCCCTGACCCTGGCACCACTTTCCTGAGCAGCACTGCCCACAAAGTGGTGCAGTGTTCCCTGTCCCCACAATGTTGTCTGATGGAGTATCCTATTCCTGATGCAAAAACTAAAGTTTCTACAACATTGTCTTAATTAGCTTTAAAAATAAGGGTTGTTCAAACGTGTTTTCTGCAAATATATTTCCATATAAGTCCATGACATAAAGATAGAAATAAAATTTTTGAAAGGTTCTAATAGTGCTTTTGTGGGATATTCAAATTGAAAACCTCTAGCAATGCCTGATCATTTGACTGATTATTTATTTAAGCAAATTAAGTAATCTATTTCAGTCTTGGATCAAAGACCCAGGAGCACCTAGGTTTATGGAAGCCCATAAACCTCTCTTCTCTTGGAAACTGAAGTAGTTCAAGCTAACAAACTTTTGGGTTGAAAGTATATATCCAGAAAGAAAATGGTGCTGTATCCAGTTGGCATCCAGTCACTGATGGTGTTCCCCAGGGATCACGGTTGGGTACAGTCCTCTTTAATATCTTTATTGATGATAAAGATGAGACGACCAAGTGCGCCCTCAATAAATTTGCTGACACCAAGGTGGGTGAAAGTGTCAATCTGCTGGAAGGTAGGAGGGCTCTGTGGGGATCTGGACAGGCTGGATTGGTGGGAAAAGACCAGTGATATGAGGTTCAACAAGACCAAGTCCTGGATCCTGCACTTTGGCCACAATAATCCTATGCAGTGCTACAGGCTCAGGACAGTCTGGCAGAAAGTTGCTCAGCAGAAAAGGACCTCAGCAGAAAAGGACTGGTTGAACAGTGGCTGAATATGAGCCAGCAGTGTGCCCAGGTGGCCAAGAAGGCCAAAGGCATTCTGGTCTGTATCAGGAATTGTGTGGTCAGCAGAACAAGTGAAGTTCTTGTCCCACTTCCTCGGCACTGGTGAGGCCACACCTCAAGTGGCATTCCCAGTTCTGGACCCCCCAATTCAGGAAGAACATTAGGGTGCTGGAGCAAATCCAGAGGAGGGCAACAAAGCTGGTGAAGCATCCAGAGAGTAAAGATGAGGAGGAGCTGAGGGAGCTGGGGTTGTTTAGCCTGGAGAAAAGAAGGCTTAGGGGGAGCCTTATCCCTCTCTACAACCACCTGAAAGGAGGCTGCAGCCAGGTGGGGGTTGGTCTCTTGTCAGAGGCAACCAGTGACAGGATGAGAGGAAATGGCCTCAAGTTGTGCCAGGGGAGGTTCAGGATGGACATTAGGAGGAGTTTCTTCACAGAAAAGGCTATAAAACACTGGAATGAGCTGCTCAGGGAGGTGGTAGAGTCACTGTCCCTGGAGGGGTTTAAGGAAAGACTGGATGAGGCACTTAGTGCCATGGTTTAGTTGACACAGTGGTGTTCGGTCAAAGGTTGGACTTGATCTCAGAGGTCTTTTCCAAACTAATTGATTCAGTGAATCTGTGAATGAAAATAAGAGGGTTTTTAAATTGAGTTTTCCAATTAAAAGTCTTATGTCACCCATGCTGGTAATGAAGTGGAAAAGAGAAAATCTGAATATGTAGCACTGTAATGCATGTGAGGTGAACATCACTTTGGGGATAGCTGCCTGCCAGCCTCCAAATTCATCTGCTCTGGTGAGGCTGCACCCAGCAGGACATACTCCCAAGGACAGGGCACTGCAGCTGTCTCCTGGCCAGGCCAGACAGGAGCTGTGTCTCCTTTTGTCCTGTTGCTGATGGGCAGCCAGCACACTGTGGTCCTACATCCCTTTCAGGAGCATAGGGAAGAAGAGACCATGGTTGGTGGAGGCCCTGCCTGGTGGTATGAAGCAGAAAGAGCTATGCTGAAGGAGCAGGGAGATGAGAGGTTCTCTGACTCCCATAGTCTGAATAAAGAATTCCCTTTACACTCCTTAAAACTCAAATACTGTTTTCAGTCTGCTAGGAAGGATCTTACAGGCACCAATCACAGGGAAGGTGCTTAACAAGTAATAAAGAACAGCAATAACAACTGATTAGGTCTGGGCAGGTAAGAAGAAGGGGAATACTTTGTGAGTATTTAAAATCTTAAAATGTATTGCAAGCAAGTCCCTCCATGCACTGTTGTTAATTACCTAGACAATAGAAGCTGTGCAATCACCTTCAATCACAGGCTTCTATTTAATAAGCTTATTGTAATGTATTGCAATTAACACTCTTCTAACAGTTTGTGCAAATTTTCAGCTTTTTCTCCCAGGGCAGCATTGTAAATCAAGCTATAAAATTCATTGGTAAATCTGCTTTCACCCTGTTAAAATAAGTGGATGAAAATACCTGGTGGCAGAGTTGAGAGTGGCACCCTCTCGGTAGCAGGATGGGATTGCCAGGCAGCACTGGACAGCCACAGCTGTGCCCCCAGGGTGGGTGGCTCCCACAACTAATTGAGAAAACTCTAGGGAGATCTCACAAATTCCCCAGAAACATTTGTACATTCACACTATTTAAAATGCTTTCAGTGTCAGGAATGGGATCCTATCTGTCTCTCATCCATAGCTACATCAAACAAATTCCTTTTGTCTTGTACCAGTTGTGTTCAGAGCAACAGTCAGTTGGAAGTTGCTCCAATTGACACCAGAAAAATGCGAGCAAACTTTATCCTAAAAGAGTTCCCCCTAAGTTTACTTTGCCTTTGTATGGAATTGGCTGAATTTGTTTCCTAGATGTGTCTGCAACATCCACATGTGTGTCTATGCATCCGTGAGATTCTGCTGGCAGGCAGCTCTGGTGTGTGTGCTGTTAACAGTCACAAAAAATAAGTACAAGAGAGCACTTGAGAATGATTCTGCAAGGATGATACTGCCCAGGAAGCAATTCTTTACAGGCAGGATAGTACTGTTTAGGATATTATTCCTTGGCTATTTATGACCATAGATTTCCTTTCTGTTACTTTTCCATTCCAGGTTCGATTTAAGCAGTGAACTAGAATGCTGAAATAAAAGAAGCAGAGCAGTATTTTGACAGAGACACCCCCAAAAATAAGCATTAAATTCTGAATGACATTTCTCTTCTCCTAATAATTTGTTTAGACTATTTACAGGTTTTGAAAAATATTTATGGAGGAGAAATATCTGCAACACAGTTATCAATGATGGAATGAGACCTCTGAGGTTCTATAATTTAAAAACTGTGTGTGTGTGTTATCTGAAGATACCACCATGTGTAAAATTGGACAATATAAATGCCTTGTGTGATGTTTGTACCTGTATGACTCTTCAAGGTTGAGCAGAGAGAGAGAGGAAATTCTAAAAAGGTAAAGCACAGGCAGTTAGAGGCAGTTATCTCAATTGCCTATTCTCTTTTTGTAGTGTTTTTTTCTAAGCACAGAGCTTGAGTGCAGCCATCTCTCACAACAGGTGGACACTTCTGGACACCTACCGAGAGAAAAAATCTTCTTCCAGGAAAGGTTTGAAAGCATCAAAATTAAAATATTTGGTTTGTTTGTTTTTAATGCATGTCTTCATCTCCAAGGAACCATACTTTCGAGGTGAACTGTTGCAGGGGGTGGTTTGTTTGCTTTGAAGTTATTAGCCTCTCCACTGTGTAAGTCCTCAATAAGGTCTGTTTAAACAGTTTCTTTTCTGCTACAGAGATAGACAGGAGGCAGGTGCTTTAAGGTTTTAGAGGGAACAGCCTCCTCTCCCTCTGGTTTAGCTGTAGCTTTAATCCCATTCCCTTCCCCTCCCTTTTTTTTTTAAATTTAGTTGTTTTATTTTTTTAATAATAACCTTTCTTTCTGCATTTGTGCACTGGTGAGAAACAGGCAGAGAATAGCTTTTCAGTTCTCTAGGCAGTGGTGCAACTGCAGCCTGAATGTGGGATGCTCAGAGAGACACCCTGAGCCAAGTCTTGCTCCCTCCTTGGAAATATTACAGCAAGCAGCATTTTGGTGCAAGAAGCCATGGCACGTGCAAGGCTGTTGTTGTTCAATCTGAACTACAAGAGTTTCTTTCTGTAAAGTGCGTTTTTATGCATCTATGAAATATTTTGATTTTTCTGGGTATGGGATGCCCAGTGCCTCATTATAGGGTTCTCAGCAAGTAGCAGGGATGCTGTGTTGCTGCTGTGGGTGTGCTGTCACTCTGGTTAGTGGACTTCAGGGGCTCAGCTGCATTCCACATCCTCTCATGTATATTCCTATCACAAAAGTAATCTCAAGTTTGCAGCATAAGTTAAGAACATTTTTAACTGCACAGACCAAGGGACGTCAGAACAAGGCAAAGTGCTGGTAGAGCTGCAAGGCTTGCTGAACAGTTATCTTAAAGTTCAGAAAATGCTACAAGCTGTCTATTGAAACCAAGCCCCCAAATGAGAGAGAAAAATAAATATTGTACTGATTAATCTTCAGTTTTCATCCAAACTACATCTGTTTAGCCATAATGCCATCTATTTGTGGAAATTAAAGGCAGAAAATAAGTTAATTGTGGTAATTACTACATATCATGTTGTTTGCTCATTGAGCCTTTTCCCTGTGCCCTTCATCATGCTTATAGTTTGAAGAATATCTAGGTAATAATTTTCTTTTATTGTTTTGCTTAAAAGAATAAAATGCAACAAATAAGCAAGTTTTTTCATAACATGAACAGGAAATATAAGGTAACTTATACATAAATTAGGATGCCTTATTTCTGCTCCGCAAGACTGGTTTAACATTTTGATTGCAGTATGCCTGCTCCTCAACAGAATCCCCAGAGGAGTTCAACACAATTTCGTTCAGTGATATTTGTTTAGAAGCTTCAAGGGAAACTTTAATTAAAGGAGGTTATCAAAGCTTAGAAGGTATCACTTCCAAAGCATCTATGCAGATGTGTCAACTACAGTCAGCCTTCCCATCTGCACAGTAAAACTCTTCCTCAATCCCTTTTTTCTTTTTTGTTTCTTTTTTTTTTTTTTTTTGTGGGGGGGGTGGTTGTTTCGCTTTTTGGTTGGGGTTTTTTTTTGGGGTTTTGTTTTGGTTTTTTTTTTGAGAGCAGCAAAGGCAAGCATCTTTCTTTTATGTAGGTGAAAGACTAGACATGATTCTAACACCCTGTAGATTTGGGAAGGTGAGGGATGAATAGCACTTATTACTGCCTTATCCTAGGTCATTGATTAAACCATTTCCATTGCAAGTTTTGCTATTTTTGCAGAGTTACAGTACATTTTGGCTTTTCTCTTACATACATATTTTCTCTCTAATTATTTATACAGAGAAATGTCACATAAGATGATACAACTTCTGTAAGAGACGAGAAAGAAAACATCTATCAGGGAGTCATGAGAATTCTGAGATTTCGATGACAAATCTTTCAAGTTCTTTCATCTTCCAGTTTCTGACTTAGTTGAGAAAGAGTGGTCTTGAAGTACAGACTGTATGTCTGTATCCAAGAACAGTAACAACTAATTTTTGCTAAAATTAGTGTCCTAAAATGGAGGGGAAAACTTTCACAAATCTTGTACTCTAGAGTTGGAAGTACGGGATTTGATTACTGTCAATATTTAACATGACTTTTCAATTTATGTATATGCAAAGTCTCTGGGATCCTGATGTTGATGCACATAAATATAGAATGCTTTGCTGCTTAACAGAAAAATAAAATCTGGTATTATGTAGGTTTTTAGGACATCTCTCTTGATACATAACAGATATTCTGATTTTTGAAAAATGCTGAAATAATTTTGATTGTGCATCCTTGCTAAAACCAAGTAAATAGACAAGGATGTTTTGCAGAGTCCTACCTGGTAAGTGTATGGAAATTTGTGTAGTGCCACCGTGTTTATTTCTGAGTGCAGAAATGTCCTTGAATTCAAGCCACTCAGTGTAGGAAATTTGCCTGCATAGACTCCTTGGATATTGTTCTTGACAAGCTTATTTGCAGCTGAAAAGATAAAAGAATATTGAGAATACATGGAACAGTGAGTGTGTGGCCTTGTGGGATGTCACGGTTCTTTACAGGTAACACTGATTAAAAGATCTTGCACAGGTAACTCTACATGAAACAGTGCTTTGATAGCAGAATCACTTTGGAAATTGCTTTTTAAGCCTCCAAGTAGCTCCCAAGGAGGTGGTACTTGATAACAAGCTCTATATCATCAGGAAGGAGCAAGATCTGGCATCTGGAATCTGAGGAAACTTCAGACTGGGAATGTGGCACAATTTCTCAATAGTGAGGGTAGACTGCAAATAGAACACAGAAGTGTGTGGGTAACTTGGCACTTCTAGACCTTTAGGTCAATATCAGATGGTTTTGGGAAAGATACTTTTTGTTCAAGCATTTCTTTTTATTTAAAAGGTACTCTTGTTAAGAGTATTAAGGTTGAACACAAGAATTAGAAAATAGCATTCCCTGATATGATATTAAGAAAGGGTGACTAGATAATTTCAGAGTTCCAGTGCCTTATTCATTTCATCAAAATATATTGTAAAGGGCTTTTTGTTTTGCTTTACAGTTTCATGGTAGTTTTCCATACTGTACTGTACTGTGTACATTAATTTATTTCATACTTGAGAGTTGGAGTTGCATCTTTTTCACACAGAGCCATTGGTCCTGTTAACATCTTCACCTTTTGGATCCCAGGCTGCTGCCCTATGAAGGTTTTGCCAGAAATTTTAGGTTTTTATTCAGCCCTAAAGATGCCATTTTTTCTGCCATCAGCACCAGAAGCCAAATGTTCTTGACACAGAACAGAGGCAAATGTCAATGTGTCTTTGTACTTCTGTCACTGCTCAAAGTAGAACACCATTCATGAAAAAAAGCTTTTCTTTATTAATCTTCTCAAGGCAAAGGTATTCAGTCCAGATACTGAAACTCCCTGTATATTTTGAATATGATTAGAGAGAGCAGATGTTTTAATTTCAAAGAGTTTTTCAAGGTCCAGCTCTTGAGCAAAGAGCACAAACTGTGGGTAGTGCAATAGGCAGAAAGGCTAAAAGTCCTTGTCTCTGCATTATAACAAATATCCTCTTACTTTTCTGTCCTTTTGAGAAAGGAGATGGACTAAATCTGCTCTCTTGGCTGAAGGTAGTGTCTTCTATTTCTGAGAGTCATTGTTTTTGTTCGCTTATTCAATTTCCATGAACTCCCCACTTTGGAACTCAGATGACAAGAACTGGTTCAGGGTAAGATAATTTCTGTAAAGCTGTTTACTCCCTCTAAAGTCTCATATGGGTTCTTACAGTATCTATTTGACTACAGTCTGAAAGGGACAAAAATTATTGTGATGCTTTGTGGGCACTCATGCAATCTTACAGATTCTTTGTGTGTTGTACGAAATACTTGGATATATTAAAAAATAAACCACCAACAGAAAACAATGCAAGCTTTTATACACATGAAATAATGCTATAATTTATGTCAACACTTATATTGAAAATATGCACTATAGCACTAAGTAAACCTCGTTTCAGATTTATTATTGCCAGAAATTTGTTCTACAATACATATTTTCAGTCAAACATGACTAAGGAACACTGGAAATACAGGAGCTGCAAAGTTTAACTTAGATTGTCAGGAGTTAGCCAAATATGCTGCAGAACAATGAAAAAAGATGGAAGAGAAATAGAAATTTCATATATAAATGAAGCATTGAGTCTGTGTTGCCCGAAGGTATGCATCTTGAATGCTACTGAAAATTCCTCCGATCATTATATAATGAGGTCTCAACAGGTTTTATTACACTTGAGAAATTGTCCTGCATGGAATTAATTGTAGGTAATGAAAAAAAGACAAGAGCTTGAGTTTCTAGGTGTGCCAGAGCAGACTGGCTCATATCTGGGCTTGCTATAATAAATTCAGCTTAAATTTTGTGGAAGGAAGATGCAGAGGCTCACAGGGAACCTGAGAGAAAAAATTGCAGATATAAACAGAGATTAGTTTGTAGCAGTACTGGGGAGCCCAATGCCTAAAGAATCCTCACTCTGGTGATGAGGGTTTTGTGTTAGAGCTTTTACTGAACACTGATGTTGGCTGGATTGCATACATATGCTTGCACGAGATCATTTAGCTGAAAGGGCACTTTTCCCTGGCTCTGAACTGGGAAGAAGGGGAAGCTTCAGGTAATGAAGTTTTAGAAAACAGAGATGGAAATGTGAAATGGTTGTGTGTTTTTGTGAGTGAATTGAAATATGAGATCAATAAAAGTAACCCATATCTTTATTTCATTATCTATTAAAAGAAAATGGGGAGGTTTTCTTGTTTTATTGCCTGATGATTAGGTCATGTTTTATGAAATGTGTGAACCTCTTTAAAAATTGCATTTTCATTTAAGCTAGTAGAATTTTGGAGTGGAAGAAAGAGTCATCCTTGGAGAAGAAGGCCTCTTAGTATTCATGGGGGAGTTTTATTTTGGTTTTGGGGGTGTCTTTTTATCCCTTCAAAATAACATATATCCAGTATTGTAAAACTTTATGCCTTACAGGCAATTTCAGGAACTTGTTTAGTTGTATATCTAGCAGGCTGTCTATAGGCATAACAAAGACAAGATTTCTGGGAAAAACTGAAAATGAAGACATTTATCTTCACCTGTCAAGTTTGCTTTTTCTCAGAGAGAAGTGCTTTTTAAAAATTGCATATATGTCTAGAAGACAGCCTAAAGCCCACTTAAGTAGCATGGAATTAATCTAGATTCCTTTGTTTTCATAAAGATATTTATTGCTCTACACTGAACACAGCTATAAATATCAAACAACGCGAATAAAATATTTTTGCAGTGGAAAGCTCATTTGCATTTTTTGTAATGATTTATTTCAAATACTAGTTAATCTACTTTAAGTGCAAGTATGCTTTTACACTATCCATAAACTAATGAATTATTTATTAATCCATTTGTTTTAAATGTATCATAGTAATTTTTTTTTTAATTGTCATCTTATAAAAATATGTAAACCCCCCAGTAATTAACAGCAGAAACAATGGCTCTGGTATCTCAAATGCCTCTCCTAATCTCAAAGCATCCTTATCCTTGGACTACAACATGTCTTTCTAGAGAACAGGCAGGTTGCAACCAAGAGAGGCTCACTGGCCATGCAGTTCTGGACTGGGCCAGGGACTCCCAGCTGTCACAGATTTTTTTGGGTAGTGGTCCTTTATTTAAGTCTGGGGCTAGAAGATATCTGGTAGCTCAAGTAGAAAAATAAATAAAATAATATTTAGCAGAAGTTCCATTAAGGATTTTTGCTTTCCTAGGGATATTGAATGTCACCTGTGGATTGCTATGGTCAATTTAAAGTATTTCAGACTTGATCTCTTAAGCTTTTGTGCAACTTAAGTAAGAACTGGCTTACAGTAGTGAAAAGATCAGACTAAGCCTCTTCAGGTGGTACAGCAAGACATTTGTGCAATGAAGTTTTACTGAGCCAGCAAAATTAGAAGCTTATCCTTCCTAGAATGGGACTTCTACACTTCTTACTGGCTTTGGATGTGACAGAGAAAAACAGGATTTTGTTTGTGTCTGGACAATTCTAAATTTATGCTAGAATGGGCATGACTGAAAAATGGGACAACAGACTTTTTAAAAAAATATCTGCAGGCTGTGATGCCCTCAATTTTTGCAAGAGGTTTACAACGTGAGAGGCTTACAAAGGAAGCTTACCTTAACTTGTTTATTCATCAGATCAATTCAAATTTATTTTTGTCTGACACTCCTCCCTGCCCCCCTCTCTCCACAATTGTCATGGAAGGATAATTTGTGTGATACTTGACCTCCAAATGGGTTCACAAAATATTTAAACTAAAACCAACTATTCTGCTTTATACCAGTATTCTGTCTATATTATGGGGGTTTGGGGTTGCATAGTGGATTTTGGTTTCTTTGTGTTTTGGTTGTTTGGTTTTTTTGTCGTTGTTGGGGGGTAGTAGTGAGGTGGGAAGGGTAGGGCTCTTTATAAGATCAAGTAAGGTTGAGACGTTTGTCTTTCAAAAGAAAAAGTTGCCAACATCTCTGACAGGGTCAATTGAAAATATGTAAATATGAGAAGGCAGCTCATCTGAAATGAATGAACAGTTTGTTCCAAATGAAGATTTGCTCTAGTACTTTGTTTTTAAAATTCTGTAAGCCTGCATGAAAATATGCTTATTTTTACAACCAAAAATAAACCTTTTTGCTGATGCCCTGCAGGCTCATAAACAGCTTAAAAGCAATTCTGAGAGCTGATGCTATTAACAACTGCAACTCTGTTTTGATTGACTGGGAGTATTAAACCAAGAGCCCTCCACTGAACCTTGTAGCATTACATCAGTAACTCTGAGTAAAAATGAGATCATGCCATCATCCTGCAATCTGAGCTTTTTATTGTACCCACTGCACACACACTTTCTAGTTGGGTTAGAATTGTCATCCTGTTGCTTTCATGGGAACTGATTTTATTAATAAATGTAATATATAGTAATGGTGCAGACTGTTTTCCATTGCCTTGTGGTTTTGGGTTTTTATATTTGTCATGTGAACTGTGCAATGTGAAGTTAAGACTATAATATAGTGAACAGGGAGTGAAAAATGTTTCTGATTTTATTTATTTTATTTTAGAAAGATCTATCAGTACTCTGATCCCTTCTTAGCATTCAGATTTGTTAGGGGGAGAGTAGGATGATTCACTAATCATGACACGACAGCTGACTTAAAGTCAGGGTTCATTTCCTACTTCTGCCATCAGTGTTACTTTGCGATTCCTAATCCTTAGGCTCTCAGTTCCCTTGTGTATGTAGTGTGGACAGCAAGAGTTTCTTGTCTGAGGTGATTTTAGGGTAAATTGATTTATTTCTGCAATGTTTTGTTTGCAGCATTTTGCTTCACAGCTGAAACTGAAACAGGAATTTAAAGGAGAAAAGTACATAACAGGCTATGAAGGGTAAAAATATGTCAAACTGTCATGTAGTTGTCACCTGTAAAAATAATACCCTTTACATTGTTTTTCTCTTTTACATGTGCTCAACAGCTCTCTTTCCTGTGCCCAGTACCTTCATTGCCTGGAGTTTTTCTGTTGAATGCCTGTCAAGAAAGAGTGAAGTATTTGCCATAGCACATTGAGCTGACACCATGCCTTCATTCCTCTGGCATGGGGATGTGCCTAAGTCTACCACAGATGCAGCTACTCTCAGATTTAGAGTATTTCACACCACAGCAGCTCTGAGAAGACAGTAAAGAAGTGTAAATAGAGCATAAAATTCCTGACGGGATAACTTTTTGCCTTTATTTCTACCTGTTCAGAAGAGAGAGATGTCATGACTAGTGTGTCATATATACAATGGCAGTATTTTAGGTTGGAAGTGATTGAGATTTATATTGAGGAGACTTGTAAAGGAACGATAGAGCTAACATTCAGAGATTTTTATCTGGGGTTAGTTTTGACTTTCTCAGTAATTAGGAGTGTTTGTGATCCTCTAAGGAACTCAGTTGCAACACAATCAGCAAACTTGGTGAGTGATTATGATGTTGAAAAGCCATTTGTTTTGCTCACAAATGAGCAAGGATCACTGAAAACTGCGTTTGCAATTTAGACAAAGTTTGACAAACAGACCTCCTATCTTCAAAATTACTTGTAGCATGTGGTAATTTTTCCTGCGACTTTCAAAGAGGGTTTGGATCTGGAGGCTTTATATTTGGCTTTGGGATAATTTTGACAAAATGCATACTTTTTGATTTGCAAAAGACAAATTTGTTTTCCAACTTCTTGCAATTTTGAAACTGAAGAGTTCCTGAGCATAAGACATATGTTTGGCCCTCATAGATCTTGGGGAGGATTAGGTAGGAATTCAAAGGCTCTGTATGAGCCAAAGGATGTGCCAAGAAAAAGCTGATTTGGGAAGTATCCTTCTCTAACACCTCAGGAATGGTGTAAGCAGAGGAGCCTGAGATCCAACAGATGGTTGTATCTAAAGGCTGGTTTGATTTTTTTCACTGATATGATGACTAAGGGATCACTAAAATTGGGGAAGACAGCAGGAAAACAGCCTGTTTGAATCCTTTCCCATTTTCACTTTCAATGGAACTTCAGAGGCAACATCTGAGAGAGACCTGTAGGAATGTGTCATTTGTTCCATGACTTCGTTGCTTCTTTCTTTTTAAAGCAGTATTAAAATATATTTTTCCACAAAGTATTGATTTTTTTACATACGTTTTCAATATGTCCAGCCCTCAGCAAATGCATGGGACACGACAATTTCAGCTTACCAAAAGAAAAAAAAACAAATCTTATTGATGCCGAAATAATGCCTAAGGCTTCTAAGTGTTTCACTCGTTCCTTTTCATTCCAACCATATACTTTGGAATGTTGGTAAATTTGAGTTTGGCATTGCAGAATATGGGGTATAACCCAGCCTCTTTGAAGTAATACTATTTAAATGTCTCTTGCCTGATTAATCTTTTTTTCTGAGTTCATAGCAAGGGAAAATACCCAAACCTTTAAACTGTAGTTTATAATTCTCTTCTGTAAAACTGTTCTGTGCTCTCCTGGGTTTCCTAATTTTCATCCCTCTTGTGTAATCTTACTGCTTTTTTTCCCCCACCAGATTAGAGAACAATATCTTGCTGTCCTTGTCTAAGTTCTCAAGGTCTAAGGATAAGACTCACACTTACAAGACCAGTGAGTGCTCTTTAATTTTTCGCCAAAAGTTACCCAAAATAATTTTTCCTGACTGCCTTCATTGGTAATGGCTTTGTTACCAAGTTTGAAGCTAAGGGTAACAGAAACTGAAACCAGGCAAATTGTCATGCTTTGTAAAGTAAGTTTGTCACACAGCATCAAAAAGATTTTTTACCAAAAAAGATTTTTAAGCCCTAGCTCTTGATTATGAAAGTATCTTCCTGTACCTCAACAATTTCAATCAATTCAAAATTGGATTGCATCTGCTGTGCAACAATAAAACATAATGTACAGATTGATTTTTTTTGCCCCCAAAGAGCTGTACTTGTCTCAAACACTATATTTGGGAGTCCTCCATAATAGTGTTTTTTAGTTCAGTTTCTTCTGCTGCTGGTACAGTATTTTTTTTCCTGCTTTTGCATAGTGCCTATGGACATTTTTAATAAAGTAGAAGGAACTAGACGCTTATTTCCACATCAGAGATCATTTCTTAGGAGATTCTTAAGATTCTTGGAGGAACATTGCCAGTGAATAGCATTTGAGGCTCGGGTAAGTCCTCTGCTGGTGAAGAAATGACTTGGATTTAACACAACTTGTATTTGTGACACAGCTGGAGAATAGTTACAGTCTTTAATGCCTGCAGTGGCTTTTTTCTGGAGGCTGTCTGGTGTCAACTTCAAGTCAGAGAGAGTTCAGTGGTACTCACATCCAGTTCCTAGGCCCCTTAACGTATCACCCTGAGGTTGAGAGAAAGCTTCTGCTGCTTTCAGCATCCATGAGCGCAATGGGATGGTTGGTGGCTGTCCTCTGAGATATCTCTACCCTGAGTGAGGTAGTTTCTCATAGGTCAGTGACCTTTTTTCCTCGATTGCTTAGGAGTGCTACAAGTCATTGGTCAGCACTGTTCAGGGCTTAATTTGCTACTAGCACAGTTAATTTATTCTGTTTTTATAGCAGATGCCACCACTAAGTGTGCAGGGTTGCTGTCCCACCACAGCTGGTCTGCATGAATGAAGCACCATGCTTCATTCCCTGCGCTCTGTGGTGGAGGTTTTGTGACTGTACAAGAGCTCAAGGGAGCTTTTAGGAAAACTTTAAGGGTCTGCTCTGGCTGTGCTTCTCTCTTGTAGGGTTTGGAGAAAAAAACTACTTTAGACTGTTTGTGCACTGAATGGGAGTAGAAAAAAAGTCCTGAGGAGATGCAGGGCTTCACCAGTTCCAAGAGGAACTGAAATTCATGCATAAAACTAAAGAGAACTTTTAGGTGTCCTTAACACTAAGGAGAATTCTTAAGCACTACACATTTAGTGACCCTCTTTGGTACAATCAGAGAAAATGGACAACAAGGACATACAATGAGGGGTCAGCTGTTGGTTTTTGTTTTGTTTGTTTGTTTGTTTTTTTATTGCCATTGAAGCAGCAACATTAGAGCACCACTTTTTTTTTTTTTTTTTTTTTAGCCACTTCCAAAATATTCCCCCATCAAATTTTGTTCTATTCTTTTCTGTTTGAAGAAAGAGGAAATCTGTCCTGTAACATCACCATTTGTATTCTTAGGAGCTCTGATTATTTTTTTTTTCACATTTCAGACAGTAATTTAAAGGTCTTTGGGTAAGAGAGGGTTTTTTTTCTTGCATGCATACAGTACATCCATTCAATAATGCAGATATTCCAACTGGCACCTATACCTACTATCCCAATGGAAACAGGAATATCATCTAAAGCTTTTATTTTGAGGTTTCTTACTCAAGAGTTTGTTTCCCTGCTCATCTCTTAGATGAATCTCTAATTAATGGTTGGTCACTGACATGCTGGTTTTGATTAGTATATTGTATCCATTATCCTGGATAAGTCACCTGCTTTGTTAAAAACTGTTAAGGAATCCAGTATTTTTAATTTTTTTAATAATAAATACATACCCAAGTAACACAGCTTATCACAGTTATTTGTGTCCCTCTGTGTGCAGCTTCAGCTATTTGTCAAGTTGATCCCTTTGTCATCAAGTGGCATAGGAATTTTGGATGTGGAGTCAGTCTGCATGTACTCCCTTACCCAAAAATAAGCAGCAGAAGCACTTGCTTATGCAGGGTTCCTGGCAAATGTCTGCTATCTACTCATGCAAAATAAACATATCATTTCCATAAACACTCTAGGTATGCAGCATCTACCCTGTTTGAGATGCATGGCATTTTAATATGAAGAGAAGAGGCATAAATCAATCTTCACTTTCAGGAGCATGGCTCTCTTCCTCATAGATACTTTCTGGGTGTGCTCAGTTTGACGTGCAACAGGTTATATACCACACTCTAAATAGAAATGTTTCACACCAAAACATGGCACTGGACCAAAATTAATATATTTGAAAGGCAACCAGGAGACTTGTTAACATTAGACTGGGTGGATGGTCTGCTCTAAGAGGGAAGGAAGGAGAATGCCTGGATTGCTTTTATGAACTACAGGAGTTAATGATTTGTGTCAACAGTTCAAACTTTGGGTTTTTTTTTTTAATTGACCCTTTTTTAACAGAGTAAACTAGAGAAGAACAATGGCTCTTGGAAACTGATATGACAATCATCAGCAGAACACTAGCTATTGTAATGTGCACAACTATAATTAACTTCAAAGGCAATTAATTCTATGCAACTGTTGGCAGCAGGACAGAAACTTTACCTTCTAGAATAAAATAGCACAGAGGTGGGTTTTCTAGTCACATTTCTAATGTGATTAGAGCCTCTTCCATATCTCTGTGTTCCATGGCCCTTTCTTATCTTTACATAGTACTTTAATTGCCATAAAGCACATCCTGGGAAGCATTATTTTTCATAAAACTGCTACACATACTTTGCTTTCCCCTTGCCCTTTTTATTTTCTAGCCTCAGCACTATGAATTTTTGCCACTTGCTTTTCACCAGTTGATAGCTGATTTACTATGTAAGTGTAATCAGGCATGATAAAAGTGGTAATTACCAGTAACTACTTTCTTCCATTCTGAGATGTTTCTATGTCAAGTATTCAGAACAGTGTCTTGTAGGTATTCCAGAAGTGTGTGTACATACACATGTACACATTTTGTTATAGTATTAAAATATGGTCACCCATATTTTCTATTGATATACTGCAAGTTGTACTTGAAAAGAATCTATGAAAAATCCTTTGAAAAACAAACTTGTTTTTCTTGTTACTTTAGTCAGTCTGGTTATTTGTTCTGTTTAGTGAGATCTGTAGATAACTTTATTTTTTTACACTCAATTCAAAACTTGGGATTATTTGAAGGTTGCGGTTAAAGATAAGCCTGTCTTTTACAGACTAGTCAAAATGTGTCCTTTATTACTTTTCCCATTTTTATCTGTGTTGAATTGAGATGTGCTTAATCTGAAATTAATTTTATGTCTCAAACTTGTTCTGTGTCTAGATTTAAAGAGAAAAAAATTCTTCAAATTAAAAGAACATTATTTAAAAGAATTTTCTTTATATGCAATTTTCCAAGGAAAGACAAATAGCAAGAGGCACGTTCTTTAAAAGTGCATAGAGGGGTCAAGAGATCACCATGTCTTTGCTCATCCTGCAGAGGTTAAGCCATCTTCCTAACCTTTTCTGGGTGACATTTCAACAGTGACACTCAAGAAGCAGACCCTACTGTTTGAAGTAGCTTCTCAGGTTGCAAAAACTTACTGACCTAATCCAACAGCTGGCTGTCATCTAAACTGGTAATCCTGTTTACTCTTCTATCCCAAACTGCTTATCTGGTCTTGTCTTCTCTCTTGCTTTGATCCTGGTCAGCCACTATGCTTTGCCAGCAAAACAGACATTGGTGGCTTTTATTCTTTCCACAAAAAGCAAACCAAAAGTTTCTTGCCAGTTTACTGATGTAAAATGTCCAAGCACTGGCTCAGACAAATTTCTGTGTCAGTGCTGAGAAGATAGGGTAACAGCTGGCAGGTTGATCTATCCCCATTAGAACTGCAGCATGTCGTAGGACTTGAACTCAGAATACTCTGTCCTACCTGGAAAGGGCTGATTCTCCCAAAAGAGACCTTTAACATTTAACAAGATACCTACTGCTTGTCCTCCTGTTCGCTTGATCTACCAAACCTTACATTCTAATTTGCAGCATGTCATTGAGATGGATACTGGTAATATTTCTCAACCAGCTACCATAATTCAACAGAGTCCATCCCTAGCCAGATTTCTTCAGATGCAACTTGAGGGCCACCATCTTTGTGCCTTAATTATGCAGAATTCCCTGGGGCTTCAGCAGGATTTTTGACTGTGCAAGTGAGGCTGAATAAGGTCTCTAGTTTACAAGACTAATTACCCTGTACTTTGATTTGGCTCAAAGTCTGCAATTACTGCTGGAGAAAGTAGTACTAGGAGAAACCATCTTAAGGCAAAATTGGTTTAATTAATATCTTTATAAATTAAAGCTAGTGAATCTTTGCTCTGTTTCTTACTATGCTTTTTACACCTCCCCAAGACAAAATTTGTATCCAAACTGGTGTGAAAAAGATGAAAATAATCTGTGATTTATGCCGCAACATTTGCCTCTGTGTCTTTTGTTACAAATGTTATCTGTAGCTGCAAACATCTGTTGTCATGAGCTGCTTTTCTTTCTGTTTTATGTTGGCTTTCCCAGTAGACTTTTACTTTTGGTTTTCCCAGAAGAGTTCAGCGTCTTTTCCAGCATCACTAGCAATAAAAAGATCTCCCAGAAGGACAGATTTTACTTCCAGCTGGGTTCTACAAGTAACTTGAAAAGTCTTAATAACTCATGCAGAAAGTGGCTTATATTCCCAGGGAATTACTTAAATTACTCCTTTTCTTACTTCAATTCTGAGTTCAAAGGGGATTCATATGACACCCACACCACAAATTCTGTCTTTAATGCAGAGGCCAAAATGACATCAAACAGGAATGAAAAGCCCCTGTGCTGTCCTCGCCAGCTGCGCAGTGAGCTTTTAGCTCAGGGGAACTGTGATACCCAAAAACCTTCTAAGAGGCCACTTGTTCAGCAGCTCTTTCAGCTGCCTGCAGGAGCAGCCTGCAGAGCAGTGCTGCTGGATGCTGCAGAAGTCCCATTATGATAAATTATGCATGATAGTGGTACCTGCTGCTCCCATATCGGATGCACTTTGAATTCAGCTCGAGTTTATTTGAGGGACTCAGTACCTCTTGCAAACTGCACTTTTATAAATTATTGCTAATTTAAAATAGCTTTATGTTCAGTGGTGCTTAGAACCACAATTCCCATCAAAGTCGGCGAGTGCGCTTACAGCATTACATAGGTCTTCCAGCAAACCTTGTGGATCAGGTACCAGATTTGGATTTAATTCCTGTATGGTTTTTTGCCTTTGTGGGTAGGCATGCTGGTGGAAGAAATGTATTTTGCTTTCAATTCTGTTGTGACTTTGTTTTTTAAAAGTATTAAATTTGCTATCTTTTTATGTGGTTAGTAAATGCTCTTTTCCTCCTCATTTCAAGTAAATGAAAGTAGGTCCAATAAAGGGCTCATGTTGGAGTAACTGTGGGAAAAGTATCCCTATTGTCCTTCACCAGATAAATGTTGGAAACTGAAGGAGCTAACAAAGCTAGTGATCTTTGTTCAGATTTTTCAAGAATAGGATTTTTACCAAATGCTTATTTTCCCTCTTTTTCCTTAAAAATAAGGCAAACTGTAAATTCCAATCCATTTCTTTACTTTTCAATCCTCCCCCTGGATGTCAATGATAGATCTTAGTATCTTTAAAAAATGCAAAATTGACTGTCTTTTTTGGGCTTTTTCCTCTCAAAATTCAGGGTTGGAGGAGATTCTTTGTGGATCATGTCCTCCTCTTTTAAGTCTTAGCAAATTGGCCTTTTGCACCATGTTTGCTATAGACCTCTTACAGTAGAAAAATTATGATTTTGACATGTGGAGTATCTAGATACCTAATAAGTTATACTAATTTTACTGGTTTGATTCAGTTTAGATAAAAAACTATGCTACATGAAAAAAATAAAATGTGATGTGTTGCCTAGTGCAACTGACTTCAGCAAAATTTGGAACACAAATACATACAATCTGAATTTTCTCTTGCTTATTTTTCTTTTACTCTGTCTGTCCAACCTGTTGCTGTTGAGCAGTGTATGAAATAGAAGGGATGGCCATGATGTGTCAGTGGTTGATAAGTGAAATGCTATTTTAAAGGCTGTTCAACTCCACATTGTTTTTCTGGTCAGTTGTTCCTGTCATTTAAATCATGATTGCAGTAGATGTTAAAACAATCCCCCCTGATATGCAGCTCCCTTGATATATTTAACTTGATTTATTGTGGTTCATTGTCAGGATGCTTTGAGAGACAATTACAGCTCCTCTTAGCATTTTAAACAATGTGAAAATGTATTCACTGTCTTCAATAGTTCATGCCCAACTAGAACTTTCAGCTCAATTGCAATTATTGAGGAATTCTCTGAAAATTCATTTTAAATGTTCTTTCCTCTTGAGCCTGATGAAAAGCTAATGGATCTTCACCAGCAGGACCAATCCCAAGGATTTATCTTTTTGGTTTTGGTTTGGTTTGTTTTTTTCCATCTCATGTCTGTGTGTTTTGGCATAACATGGGACAGGCAGAGCAGCATGAAAGAGTCAGTCTCTGTGCACCTGCATTGCTGACAGTGCAAGGTATTTTACCTCATTCCCCGAGGCTTCTAAATTCCATTTCTCTCAGGAACCATAAGGAAAATTAAGCACTTTTAAGATTTTTGTTGTCTGAATGTCAATGCCTTTCTCTTTTCAAATGGAAAGGAGTCTCAGTTTAAGAAAAAGTAGCTTGGTCTGTGGTAAGGGTTTGTTTGGTAGGATATGGGGTGCCTCACCTCAGGTTTTCTCTCTGCTCAATTCAAAATAGTTTTGCATCCTATATCACTCACTGAAACAGAGCTCAGGCACTTGAACCTGGGCTTCCTGCTTCCTAGCCTATCATATTTGTCTTAGTTTGCTTTTCTTGTTCCTAAAAAATAATTTCATTGAAAGCATTCTCTAAATGGAAGTGTGTGTATGAAACATGTTGAGTTTGATGAGTTAGCACATATTTAACAGACTGTACAGATCAATCTTAGTGCCTACAGTTGGCAGGAGAGAGAAAATGCATAAAAATAGTTGCAAACAGACTACAATGGAGTTAATGCTGAGCAGGGATTTTTGCAAACAGTGAAGGAGGTGCTGTTTATTTTGAGCCAACTCATGCTTTGTTAATTCAGTTACTGGCAACTTGTCTGGGATTTGAGTCTCTCCATTTTGACTCATGAAAACTTAATTTTGCATGACAAAAATGCAGAATGATGAGTATGTGTTTCCAATTTTGAGAAGGCTGTTAAGGAGGATCCAGTCCTGTGCTAATGGAAGTCCTGCTGCTACTGTTGTGTAGTGGGAAAAGCAAAACTTGAAGGGTTGCACAGATAAGTGCCCCACTTAGCATTACATAGGGGATAGCATTTCAGCTAATGTGCCAGGCTCATTTCCTGCCAATTCCCACTCCTGCTCTTGGTTTGTTCTCCCATTTTTCCTCTTGGTATACGAGGGAAGGCTTCTGATACTTTTATTGCTAGTGACTATGGTCTAAGCCAACTCCTTGGCCTGCCTTGCTCTTGGTTACCTTGTGCTGCTACTGGCATGCACAATCTAGAAAATAGGCTTATTCTATTAGCTCATAAGGATTACTGGAGCCCCTGGAATCCTTGCCATTAAGGAATGGGGGAAGAGTGATATTGCAGTATGCCCAAAATTTAATATTTTTATATATGAGTCTTCCGTCTGTTGCTGAACTGGTGGGGTTTATCATCCTCTTTAATACACTCAAACCATGTTATGAGTTGGTGTACTTTTGAGGACTTTTTCTAAGCTTAGTTCTGAATTTTTGGCTATTGGGCCAACTTCTATAAAAGTGAGAGTTTCAAAATCAGGTAATTACTATGCAAAACAGAGCTCTGTCATAAAATGTGTCTCTGCTGTATATGGTGTACAGGTAGAAAAAAGGGAAACTTTTGTAATCTGGCCCTTCTATATTTTAGAAAAGCAATATATGTGTTTATTTGAGCCTGTAATGTTTAAATAAATTTTAACTGCATGCAGAAAAATCCTGTGAAAAATAACAGCAGCAACAAGATTGGATGCTATATTGTGGCAGAACAACTTCAAGGATGCTACCCTCTGAGGGCTGTTTTGCAATTCCAGTTTTGAATGTCACAGTTTTGTTTTTAAATTTGGGACTCTATGTGGAACCTTCAGGACTTTCACCTTTTCACTTTCCAGCTACCTTGATTGTTTTGCTGTGTTTATTTACCCTTTTGGTGGCATTGGCTTGCCTACTCACTGCTGTGGAGTTACTCAAGCACTCTTCTCAGCGAGCACTCGGCAGTGTTTGTTCCTTCAGTGTGGCTTTCCTCCTTTGCACTGGCCAGAGTGCAGTGGACTGCTAGCAAGCCATTCCCTTCTGCTGCTGCCTTCTGTGGTTATGCCCACCTTGGGCTTCGTTCATTGTTTTTGTCAAAAAAAGTGCTGCAACTAACTTCTTGAAATGGTTAGAAACTTGTCAGAAGTATGTAAGAAATGAGAAATCGACTTGATGCTGTTCTCTGTTGGCTTCTGTTGTACTTGCTTCAGATTTCAGATTTCCCTAGCCATCACTGTTTCTATTTTATTTACATATGTTCCAAGTTTTTACTTTTTGTGTGGTTCCTAATTTTCTCAAATAGGATTCTTAGAATATACTTCTTAGAATAATATTCCTGAACATATAGACCATCGAAATGTGATCATGCACATGTCCACTAATCCCTGGTGGTTACTAGCTTTGTGAATCATTTCAGGCACTCAGTTATAATAAAAATGTGTAATGCAGTCATCTGCCCTTCAAAATCCTCAACAAGAGACATACCCTGGTCCTATTTGTGTTGGTGTAAATCCAGAGTCCCTTTATATCCATTAGTAGCTTCAATATAGATTAACCCTGTTTGTAAATGGAATCAGGATTGGGCCAGTTGCATGTTTGCTTTGCATCTTAAATGGTGCTACTAGATTAATAGGAATTTGACAAGTGCTCAGTTTTCTCATGGGGGGAACACTCTGGCCATATTTGTCTTATGAACTTCAAAACTGACAATGTACAGCATTGCTTTAGGTTGCAGCAGGCTTATCCTGCCTTTGGAACTATGATACCAGCTTATATACCTTGTGAAGTTGCATTTTTAGCCCATTCATTAAATTTTGCTCCCAGCTGTTCTCAGATAGCAATGTAGAGGACTAAATTTTAACAGTATTTGGATCCATTCTTGAGAGATAACAATGGGTATAATTTGGAGCAGAACTTGAGATGTACTGCCCTATCACTAAGACAGGGAAACTTATTTTAATAAATGCCATTTGAAATATTTGTCAAATTATCTGTAAGCTTCCTAAAATATCATGGCTTTTATTTTGCATGTGTAAACAATAAAATATTAATTATTTAAAAAATTCCGATTTGAAAGGTTAAATATCAGCAACTAACAATAAAGAGGACTACTACAAATCTCACTGCTCAATGAGAGAGCACATCATTTGATGAAGCCAATGTTTCTAATGGTTTTACTCCTATCTGGTGTCAGTGAATGAAGCAAATGCAAGGGCTGCTTATCTAGTTCTGCTCATGGTATGTGACTCCCTAAAGAACACAGTGTTGCTGCTGTAAAGTCAGGATAAATGAAAATGGAGACTTGCTTAGTAGTGCTCATGTTGTTTGGTCTTGGGGAAGGGGATCCTGGTAATCTGTTTCCCCGTGGTTTGCAGGGAATTGCCTGAGTCTAGATGGGGACAAGGAAAGAAAGGAGTTCCTGGGAGATAGGGTTGCTTCTGTGAACAGATTATCAGGATGGGTTGTTCCAAGTACTCTTACGTAACTTGGGGTGAGAATAGTCCATCTTTTCAGTCAGGTATGCATCATTCTGAACATACTCTTCAGTGGCTTTTACCCCATGTAGCCATTTCTATTAAAAACTGCTGTGTTAGATTTTGACGTAAGGCTGCTGAAGGTTCTAGGGAGGGAGCGAGGGTGAGTGCAGCCGGCATTCATCCCACAAAATGCAGGACTGGAGAGGGATTCTTGAGCTCCACCTACAGTCAAATCAACGCTGTGCCTAAGCACGTGTAGGTTTATGCGGGCACCATGCCCACAGCTAAAGTTGCTTGCGTATTTTCCCAGCATGGTTATGTTAGAGTGGTGCTCCGGGGGCTGCTATTCTCTGTTTCTCAGTATAGTCTTGAGCATTGTGCTGACAACTTTATAATGCTGGCAGCGTTGCTGCTGGCATGTTCAAGTCTGCCTTGGCTATCTGCATCTGACTTCCTGTTACACACAGATGTGCCCAGTTTTGACTGGCTTTACTGAGAGCAGGTGAAGTTTGAGAAGCTCTGTTGGACAGATCACTTCATTTTTCCCCCCCTGCCTTTCTTGTGTGTGAGTTGAAAATAATGCTTTTATAATTGCTTTGAAAATTTAGGCACAAAGGGTGCTACATCATATCCTTGGCACATTTAAATGAAATTGTTTACATGGTGAGCGGGATGGAGATAGAAGTCTAATATTCAGCTGAACTGTATCCAACCAGAATGATGAGCCTTTGAACTTAAAGGAACTACCATTTGGGATTGGTACCGCTTTTCTTTCTAAAGTGTATTGCGTCCTTAGATGTGTCTTAAAAGCTCATAATGCAGTCAGGCTTTAAATTTCTGTCAGCTGTCTTCCCCCTACATGCTTTTGAATAAGTTTCCTTTCTCTTCTCCATTTCCAGCACATACATATATACTTAACAATAGACAGGCAAGACCAAAAGGAAGTAAAAATTCAAGTTTTTGCCACTGTCTTCTTATGAGGCTGGTATAAAGTGCACCCAGGACATATTTTATATCCTGTACTACTGCGTAATCTACTAAGATTAGTAGAAGTTATCTTCCTGCTATGGCTCCCCCCAGACCACGGGAAAAAGGATGGGTTGGTGATTCCTTCTGCTCAATGTCAGTAGAAGATGTTGGTCCTCAAAGGGATAGAGGAAGGGTGGGAGAAAAGAGGGGTACCCAAGGGCTTGTTTGCTCACCCACTGCATCAGCTGCTGTCCTATCATCTGCTTCATCTGAACAGATGTTGGATTACTATTCTAGGACTTCTGAGGATTATCACCTCCTTTTTCTACCTTCTCTCTCACCCTCCCACAATATGGTGCTTTACATCTCACCCTTGCCTTTTGCCTGCCCAACACCAGGGCAGCTTAATCCTTAAACACCATAAGGATTAAGCTGAGCAAGCTGACTCCAGAACAGAGAATTTGAAGATTCAGCTTGCATGGTTGTGATCTTGTTATGAATGCTGGAAATACCACAAATTTGACTTTTTCCATTTTTTCAGATTTGTTTAGTTGCTCTAAAACATATGCCTAAAATAGACTGCTGTCTCCAAGACTTGTTCTCTGTTAATCAGCAGCAAGCAAAGTAAGCCAGTGTGGACCATGTGTGCAGAGAAAAATCAAATGGATGAAGACATAATCAGAGCTATTCTTCTACTCAGAGTAAATATTAACAACAATGTTTTATGATAAACTGTAATTGAGGACATTAACTTACTGGGGAAAATAATTTTCCTTGATAAACAAGCACATGTTGCTGTTGCATCAGGTGCTGACAGAAGCAATATTATCTAGTTTTCAGTAAGTCTGCCTACATGAGTGTCTGTCTATAAAAGGGTGTTTTATGATGCAAAAGAATATTTTTGTGGAAGTGTTCCTGATTCCAATTTAATTTTCCCACTTGCTTTCTCTTCTTACAGAGTTAAATAGGTTTCATTTCTATTCACATTTTTGCAGCTACAAGAATAGCCTATATACATATTTATCTGTACCCATGCATATTTAGCTAGCTGCGCTTTGCCAATTTCAATACTATCAGAAGCTTTTATGCAAAGGTAGGTCTCATTTTTGGTCCAAATTTATATTTAGATTATTCTGTCTTTTATTCTTTTATGTCTGAATCTGTGTGATTCTGTTGGCATCAAGGCAATGTATATCAGATTCACAGTTGAAATAGAGAGACAAAGGCTATGCACCTTAATCTATTTTACTGTTGTGTTGTATTGGTAATAGAGAAAAGAACTTTAGTCCAGACTATAGCAGCAAAATGAAATATTAATTTCATTTTAAAAAACAAACCAACCCACCACCCCCAAAAAACCCCACACAGTTCATTAGCAGCAATGGAAGAAGGCAGGATTAGAAACCATTGGTTCCATTTAGGATTATACAGAAGAAAAATTGTCGGTGTGATTTTGGAGATGTTTGTTTGCTTGTCTGCTTGTTTGTTTTCCAGTGGGACTTGCTCTGTGCATGGAAACTAAATTGTTTGATAGAGCAGCAACAAAAGCAGGAACTGATCACTGTGAATTCATGTACTATCAGAAAGAAAACATATGCAGTAGATTAATGCAAAGATGGAAACGGGCAAGATCTTTTTTCCATAAAAGAAATCCCAGAGATCTTCAATTTTATTTTGACTGTGGTGATTCATGTCTCTTCAGAAGTTTCTCAACAGCAGCAACTGTTGTATGCTGCCTTTGAAACCCACATGCTCCCACTGAAGCAGGGTTTGAATCAGCATGGAATTTGGCTTATCAGACTGTGTCTGGGAAGCCAGCAGTTTTTGTCATGCCAGATTGCATCTGGATTAAAAACTGAAGAAAAATGTAGTGACACATTGTGAAAAGAAAAAGACAAGCTTTATTGGCTTCAGTGAAATCTCATAATCAGATAAATGTTTCATACTTTGGATATAATAGTTTTTAAGCAGTAACTATATTTTTTAAATATGTGCTTTAAATTTAATGTTGCTGGAGATATTTCAAGTATTAGAGATGGGCACGTAAGTAATTTTTCATATTTAGAAATCTTCTGATCCTCATAAGAATTTCATGCTTTTTGATGTGTTTATATGAAAATCAGGATGGAAGAACAGATTATTTTGTGTAGTCACAAACATCAAATAGTTTTATTTGTGATCACACCTTAAGAAGACATTGATACAACATCCTAGAGCAGTATGGTTTTTAATTGAGCAGTGACATTTTTATCTCACCCTGAAGAAAAACTGGATGTTCTTTAAGCATACATTAGTAGTCTGGACAGAAGATCAGAAAATAAAAGTTCATGTCTTTATTTAGGAGGTTAAGTTGGCTGAAATTTATTCTCTTTCCTAAAAGGAGTCTGACCAACAGTCCTGTACCTCTTTATCACCAAGGTGGCTGCAAATTGAATGATAACCTAGGAGAAACTGTAGGATTGCAAACACCCTCTCCTGAACATTTGTCAGAAGCATAGCTGTGGAAATTAGCTATTTCTAGCTAATCATAGCTAGATTATAAGGAATGTCAGTTTGATGGAGGTGAGGAAAGAAAGGGGCAGGAATGGGACTGTCAGAGTTAATTCTGTGAAATGACATCTGGCAAAAAAGCAATTAGGGTTATTTGGACAGCTTGCCCAGAATAGCATATTTCTCACCTTTGTCATTCATAGAAGGAGTAGCTGCCTGTACTAGATGCATTTTTGTGTAAAGGTTTAAAGAATATAGGTTATGTTTAAGCAAGCTGTCGTAAAATTTAAAACTAAAAGGGTAGTCCTAATATAACAAGTAGTTGGGTGGCTCACTACAGTACTAAGGTTCTTTTTTTTTTTTTTAAGTGGCATATCAATCTGTGTTTTGTGTTAAAATACAGCACAAGGCCAATAAAGTCCAGTTTTATCACCTGCTGTGCTAAGTGCACTGGAAGACTGAAGGCTGAGATGTTTTTACTCTGAGAAAAGCATGTCAAAGTTGCAAGAGTCTTGCAGATATGAGAAAACATGGAGAAAGAAAAATATAAACTCACAGTAATCTGAAAGCTCAGTGGTTTGCCCCAGCTTTATGAAACAACAGAATGAGATGACCAACTCCCACAGCATGTCACCACTGGAGCTAATGCGTTACTGACTGATGACAGTGATTATGATGTGAAAGAATGCCTATATGAGGCACCCCTAGGATTAATTAGCAGATAAAATTATGGAAATTCATTTCTGTAAATATTGCTGGGAAAGGCAGATGAAAATATTGGCTTCTGTATGGGGATTTGGAGAGGACTGGCTGATAGAGGTGGAATAACAGCTCACATAACCTAGAATGGTCTGGGACAATGGAGAAAGACCTCCCTTGGTTTCCTTGGCATCAACTAATTCCTGAACATAGCTGACCTGCCCATGTGCCTGTAGGCTCCTTCACAAGTTAGAGGATTTGCTCTGCTATTTTCCTGTAGCTCTGAAGCTCTTCTGCAGCTTTCTATTAATGACAGTAAGGTTCATCAGGTTCTTACTTGATTTTTCAGGCATATGGTGACTATTGGGGCACATGGGATTCTGGATTTGTTTCCCATTAATGTTAGCTGTAATGAGAGACAAGGCAAACAGAGGATTTCATCTAACACTAGCAGAGTCACAGGGTCTGGGATATTTTCCTTGGCTTTTTTTCAAATGTGTTTAACATGCCCTATCCTTTTTTCCTTTGCAATAGGAATAGATTTTCCTTCCACCTTCCCAGTAACCAGGTGGTACTGCAGTCACAGAGCATGTAGGCTCATGTGGGGTTAAATGGTTTCCTCCATTTCAGATTTTGTGCAGACTAGATTTAAATTTGACGGTGTTTGTTTAGGATTCTGTACTCAGCACTTTGTATTAGATGAGAAGAAGCCCTGTATTTAAATTATTCAGTCTTTAGGACTGATGAAAATTGTCAATCACCTTCTAGCATATTTAACTTATCCTAAAGGATGCTTACAGGTGCAAAAATTCACATCCAGTTGCATTTATATATCCTTGGGTTTATTTTGTCACTGAGTGTCTCTCAGTCCTCCTTCCCTTTTCATGTACTCTGGTGTTGCCCTACAGATGGTGGGCAGAAATCAGTTTTTGGGCATAAAAATAATAAATTCCATTTTCCTCAAATTGATAAGACTGACAACAAAACAAATAACATGGAAATGTTAAACATTAAATAACAGTGGCCAGCATGTCCTGCCTAAAGTCGTAGAAATGCCACTATAGCAGGTTATTCCCTTGGCTCTAACTGCAGAGTCAGTAAGTACTATAATTATTTCTGATACTTGCATTCTGTCCAGGCATCAGGAGCAGAGATGGTGTTAACTATGCAGTGAAAGCAGGGCTGCAGTGAAGGGAGGATGGGGCATGTATTCTGGGAGGGTGTGTGCGACAGACCTGAACCACCCACCCACCTTTCCCATCCTGCAGTGTCAAAATGTTTCCACACCACATCAGGATCATAGTTTTTCATTAAAATAAATAAATAAATGATTGGCAGGATCCTTCCAGGACCAGCCTATCCAGAAGCCACACTGGGATGCAAGGCCCAGGCCTGCTTGGACTGGGAGAGAGGCGTAAGGTTGGCTGCCTGTGACAGCATGTCCCAAGTGTCCAACCACCATGGGGGCAGAGGATGGCACAGGAATGGGCATGGCAAGGACAAGATCTCATGAGGCTCCAGGTGCCTCATGGCAAGGACAAGATCTCATGGGTGCCCAGGGTGCAAGGAGAAGCATGGAGGGTGTAGGCTGCCAGTTGAAACATCTCCTCATGGAGGAACTGGAGGCAGCACTGCCCCTGAAACAGGGTGGCTAGAAGGGGCTGAAGGCTGGCAGGCACTGCATTTGCTGGCTTGTGGCTTTGTGTTAGTAGGGAGTTCTTCCTGACATGGATGTGTTTTAGTTAGGAGAATCCCAGTCTGTTCTGCCATTTGAACAGTCAGGGAGCTGCTTTCTCCCTCCTAAAGGAGTCCCCATGGGTATGGTGAGCAAACCCCACAGTGGGAGAGATTTGTGCTCTTGAGCTTTTCCTGGGTTTCTGGCTACTTCAACCAGAAGAGACAGTCCCGGAGAATTGGCTGGTGGGCTGAAATTCATGTTCCTTCATTGCACATTTGCCCTCCTGCAGGTAAAGGTCATCCCTCAAAAGAAAACATTTGCCTTTATACCACATCCTGGTCTTGAATTTAGACAAAAGCCATTTGGTGATCTCCATAACGTACCAGACTTCAGTAAAAAGATGCTTCTAAGAAGGCTAATGGTCAAAGCATCACCATTGAGAAGTAGTTGGTTACTGAGCCAACACTGAAACTCTTTAAAACCATCTGAGGGAAATTCTCACATCCAATGCCCTTCACAGTGGGCAATGACTTCATAAAGCTTCATGCTGTAGTATTTTTACTGAGCTTATGGTCACTTCCATGGTGATATGAATTTCTGTGAGAACCTTCTTACGGACTTTAAAAAAAAACCCAAACATAAATAATGAGGAGGTAGAAATACCAGCTTATGACCAGGCCTGCATGCCTATGTTTCCAGAAGGACAGTATAGATAACATGTCTTATTTCTTCATATTTAGAAACTTTCCCTAGTGCTATTGAGCGAGGGACTCAAATTCAAAGCTATAAGTTTTTTTACTACATCCTGCAGGTCTCTGTAGTCTTTTACTTTTTTCCTTCTTCTGAATCTGGATTTTTTTTTTTAATATCATTTTCTGCCTGACTCAGCAGTTGTCTCTATGATAAATCTGAGGGACAGGAGACGGGACAGGCTCTTTATCTGGCAGAAATTTAATGAGGTGTGTGTTTCTTTCAGCTCTTAGTGGGAATAAAACTCCCTTTGTAAAAACCTCTGAGAAATTTATCCAACTGAGGGCTGTCGGATTTACATGGGCTTTTTTATTCATTTGCTAGCTTAAAAAGGAAAAATCAGACTTAGCAGTCAGGTGTACCATGTAGGTGTGCAATACACCCTAGAGGATTATGAAGCTGATGAATAGTTAGCTTCCTATAATGCTGAATATCTTGTCCATGATGTATAACAATACCAATTTTTAATGCCTTCAGAAATTCACACACAAGGGAGTTCTGCAGAGTCAAAGAATCCACATTAGAAAGCATCAAAACACTTTGTTTAGATTTCTCTTTTTCTTGCTTTATAATAAATAGTTGGGAGTAATTACTTGTATTTTATGTAACCATTTATGATGTTTCCAAGTAAGGAAGGATTATAAGTACATAACTTGAATGTAAAATTGTGGCTTCCTCATAAATGTTCAGTCCTAAAGTATTTTTTGGATGATTTTGAAGTGCATCAGGTAAAAATAAAGAAATATGGCACTGAATCTTTAAAACTAAATTAGAATGATGTCTTGGGGGGAATAGCTGGCTTATGAAACAGCAGAACCGTGTCAAATAATCATTTATTGGAGCTACAGGTGGCCAGCTGTCAGATGGGTCGCCACTGAAATACTTGCCCATTCCTGAAGATCTTTTCTTTTTTTGTTGTTTTACTTATTTGAGGTGAGGGGATCATGCTGTCATTTTCATCACTGTAATTGTACTTATCCGTGAGTTTGGAGTGTGCCTAGGAATCATAAAAGGAATAAATCCTTGAGGTTTGCCAAGAATCTGAAACCCTCACTTCTGATAATCTGCCTGTCATTTGCAACTAGGGAGATGTTAATATGAAAGGCAGGGTTTTTTAACGGGCTTGGGAAAGAGAATAAATTCCCATCACTTGTCCAGCTGCTGAGTGCAGTCAGCAAACAACTTTGAAGATACCTACACTATTTAAAATCAGTTTATGATTTTTCTGTGGGCTTTGGAGGGCCACCCAAACCAAATAAATGGGTATGTTTCAATGCAAACCATCTTACCGACCGTGTATTGCATAGTCAAATCTCCTACCATTCTCATTCCCTGCCATGATGTGTCCCTATCTGGGCCTTGGTGCTTATATCCATTCCCTTAATTTCATGGCCTCTCTTTCCAGCACAAATATATGCATCCCCACTTTCTACCTTTTATGCTGTGTAGCAATGTTAAAACTGACTCTTAACAGTCGAAGGGGAATATCTAACTGCTGGATTTATGATTCAATATACCACATTTTAGGAATTGGACTTCTCATTTCATTCCATGGTCTATACCTGCTTACTCCTCTGCTGAGGCCTCTTTGTATTAACCACGCTGGCCTCAGCACAGACATGTATTCTGGTGCAAGGGTCAGAAGAACCAAATCTGTGAGGAAGCAGTGCATTGTTGTATGTTGCAGCCTAAGATAGAAAGTGAAAAATGCTGCACTGACTCCCTTGAGGCCTGAAGAAACAATGATGTCTTGGGGAAGGTATTTGTATGTTTGCAAACTGTTTCAGTATTAGAGCTGGTGTGTCAGGATGATGGGCTGTGTAGCTAAAAGGGTCCTAATGCTGAATTGGGATCCTTGCAGCATTTCACTAGGTCACTCCACTAAGGGGTAGAGCTTTACCCCCTTGTTAGCCCTGATTACCTGCTAAATACAGAGATAGAAGTTTCTCCCCATCCCTATACCTGTCAGCTTCATCATCACAAGGCAGAAAACAGTCTTTTCATTTTTAAGAAGGTCCAAAACCAAATCTTTATTACTGGCACATGGTCAACTTTCAGAACTGGATCAGAGTGAACAAACAACTTTTCTATGTGCTTGATTGTCTTGCACTCAATTTTGATGAGAAATAGGAACGGGATGCTTGGTCTGCATGAAAACTGAGAAACCATACATACAAGCTGTGGGCTTTTCTCTGCTCAGCACCTACTTGCCTTACTGCTCAGCTGCAGAGAAAAGAGGTCTTTGTGAAAAGATGCACATGCAAAAATATTCCAGCTGTCTCTGCACAATCCAGCTCCATGGAGCAATATCAGCTAGGGCAGGCTGGGGCTGTCATCTAGTGACAGCAGTGTTGTTCCCTGAAAAGCAGCTGGAGTTTGCTGACAGAGCTCTGCTGCTCACACTGAGCTTTGCTGCAGTGGTGGTTTGGCTACTGGTGCCTGAGTTAGCCTAAGTGTGTCCACAGAGGACTTTTGGGATATAGTCAAACCACACTTATACATTTGTGTGTGTCTTTGCGCATGTGTGAGAGCAACTTCCTGAGGCAAATTACAGGTGGACTAATAATAAGGGTTGCCGGCATCTCAGGATCAGGTCAGACTTTTCTGAATTTGTCTCAGAGGTCTGCTCAGTGTCTCCGTTCAGGGATTTACTACTGATGATAAGAGATATTTATGGAACTTGATTCTGCATTGTTACACCAGTGAGTGAATATTTTCAGGACTGACGAATTAAGTTGAATTGAGCACTGAACTTGCAAGAGTGTTAATCTCCAGTAACTCACTTGTGCTGTGATGATTCAACTCTAGCTGTTGCTGCTTAGCTGACTACAAGATGGTACAGTAATACCATGTCATTAATTACCTGTACAATAATTCAGGAAGTGCATGGCTAAAATTCTTAATTCTTATTGTTTCCTGTTTTCTTACCTCAAAAGAATAGACTTTCACAAGGCGTTTAGGAACAATTTGAGCCCGCTGTCCTCCAGACTGTTTTTTTTCTGTGTGCTCAAACACCCCAGTTTGTATGTGCATTTTTTTGAACTAGGGTAAATTACAAATGTATCTCCTACTTTCATTTACTCTTGTTAAGTAATTAAAAACCTGTGACAAAAGGTGTGACTTCTGTGGGAAATGTACTTAGCACCTTGTATGCATCCAAAGAGACTTGAAACATTTTGTCTTCTACACTGGAGATGTAGTCGTGAAACTTGAAACAAAATAATCACCTCCTTAATTTTGTTTGCCTGGAGTATTTTTATTTCTACACTGAGAGCAAAAATGTAGGTGACTGGAGAGTAGCGTAGTATAAAGCATATAAAAGTTTATTTTTCTTTCAGAATAATATAAAGTTATATTCCTTATGAGCAGTGCTTGCAGCACTGAGGCCCTTTTTGCTTCTCACCTCACCCCACCAGAGAGGAGGCTGGGGAGCCACAAGGAGTTGGGAGGGAACACAGTTGACTCCAGCTGACCAAAGAGTCATTCCAAAAATATGGTATCATGCTGAGCCTATAGAGCTGGGAGGAGAATATGGAAGGAGGAGATGTTCAGAGTGATAGCATTTTTCCTCCCAAGTCGCTGTTGGGTGTGATGGAGTCCATCTCTCCTGTGGATGGGACACCTGCTTTCCCATGGGAAGTGGTGAATTAATTCCTTGTTTTGCTTTTTCCATTAAACCCGCTTTGCTTTCCCTATTTCAACCCACCAGCTGTCTCACTTTTACTCTTTCCATTCTCTCCCCCATCCCACCAGGGGAAGTGAATGAGTGACTGCAAGGGGCTTGGTTGCTTGGTTGCTGTCTGGGGTTAAACCATAATAGCTCCCTTCCTGCCTTTGTGTAGCTGGGGCTACAGAGCAAGGCTGACAGACAAGTACAGGTGCAAAATGGATTGTGGCAGGGTGATTTCTTTGGAAATATTCCACTTTTCTTGGAGTCGGGGAAAAGAACGTGGCCCAGTCAAACCTGGTGTTGGTGATGACTGAGACTGCAGTGCAGTCACAAGCTCTTCCACCAAAATGCATAAATTTTCACTTTGTTGCAATATTTAATTTTTTGTTCTATCACATAGAATAGTCAGTGGGGTGACTTGATTCAGTATTGAAGTGTTCAAATGGTTTAAAATGTTTGTGGCTGAAGTCATTCAGAATAGTATCAATTACTTTGGTTGCCATGTCTTGAAGAATTTTTTTAAGTACAAAGGGTGGATTTTTTTCTCATTTAATATGAATCACAAGAAAATACAAACTAGTCCTAACTTAAACTTCTCTGAATAGTAATTTGAATTTGTGTGTCTATTTTCTTTTTTTCTGAAGTACAAAATATTTAAATCAAGAGCTTGGGAAAATGAGCAGATTTCAGATGAACTAGAAAACATGATAAAACAAGAACACTTTTTCAAGAAGAAAAGTAAAGCTACATAATCAAAGGACAACAAATTTTTATTGGCTTGAGGTAGAACTCTATAGATGCCCAGTGGTTATTTTTAAGCACCTAAACCAGAATGCCCACAACAGATCTTTCTGTTTCAGATTTTATTATGTATGTTCACACAGTATTATTCTGATGACTCCTGTTTCAACTAATATCTTCTTCTTCTGTTTGTTTGTTTAATGAATAATCCATTACTCTAGAGCTCTATTTAGCAACACAGAGCATAAGCTGTGGTTTGTTGAGTGATTCTTGCAAACTCAGACCTTTCCCAGTAGCATCACACAAGTTATTTGATTTACCTTCAGCTATGCATGTCTTTGAAGTTTTAAGGGAAACCTGCCAGATATTGTTGACAAGGTAAAGAACAGCATTTTTTCAACATCTCCCATCTCCATGCTTTATTTATAGTTAGATCTTCACGTTTGGGCTGAGAAAGCCTGTATCAAATTTTATGGAATGTGATTTGACAACAAAAATCTACAACTCAGTGTCCCAAAGCATGTGAGCACTGTGAGGTTAAATAAAATGTTGAAATACCCCCAAAAAACTGCCAGAAAGCAGTGAAATTGCTTGATGTTCCAAAATCAGCTCTTATCATAGTGCTCTCCTTGCTCTGCAGCAATGGTGGGTTATGACCTTACTAGAAACTGATGTGGGATTTATTCACAAGCAAAAACATGCAAAAGTGTTTTGGGAAAAATAGGTTTGGAAAATACGAATTAAAATCAAACACTTTTAACTATGGAAATTCTTTCTAATGTCCATCTTGTCACTATCTAAAATTACACCAAAAAGAATAGTATTTTTGTCACCAAAGCTATTATAACTGAGGTTTTCACCTACAATTTTCAAAATGCATGAGATCAAAATTTACCGAATTTTCACAAATGTGTCTGTAATGCCTGAAAATTCTTGTGAAACTTTCTCTTCAAAGTGATATTTTACTGACTTTATAACTTGCTAGTGCATCTATGTAGTTCTTCTGAGAGAGAATTTATAGAGTTGTAGACATTAGGCTCAGAGAGCTTCCTGATTTTGCTTTTCTTTTCCAATAGTAACCAATGCAAATGTAAGCTAGGGGACAGAGGAATAGACTGAACTAATTTTAAATAAAGTTAATGATGTTTTTATGGCACCATAAATACTAATAGTAATCATTGTTACTAGTGAGCTCATAAATCAGATTAGGAAAATAGTGAAAAAGAGCCCTGTGGAAGTGAAGAATTTGATTTTATAAACTGAGGACAGAAACATCCTTGGATTGTATCTAAAGTCCTCTTTCACTTAAAAAGGATGTCACATCTATAACATATCAGAAAATCTTTTAAAATTTTGCATTGATTTTGTGCCCTTGAAGCGTAAGGTGGAAATATCGTTATCACATCTTATTGAAATTTGATAGGGAATTGATCTTCTTTATTTGATGTTGCAGGCTTTCCTTCAAGGAAAATTTGTACTGAAGTACCTGATAGATGGTATTTTCCCCCTCTTGCCTTTTCAGAAAGGTTTTGGGGCCAAACAGAATGAAAAAAAGAAGCTATTTTTGTGTTTTCCTGATGCAGAAATGCTTTGGAGGCAGAATGGATTCCCAGGGTAAACTGGCCAGCTCTGGTATCTCTGTAAATTGTGATTGTCACTCTGGAAACTGGCTGCAGTTTGCTTTAAACCATAAAAGACTTCACAGTGATGAGTGCTGTGGCCTTTTCCTTACGTCACTCCTTGTAGCAGCATCTGTGGAGGACAGCTTACAAGTCATCTTCCAGTGTGCCTGGGAAAGAGACAATTTTCCACTTTAACTTAGGCTTTGTATCACTTGAGTTTGCTTAATTATTGTCTAGTGGTTTTGTACCAACCTTATAAAGAACTTCCACAGCAATTATTTGGAAAACTCATTCAATAATAGAGCTGTGTTTTCAGATTGTTCAGTCCTCACCATAAACACAAAATGTCTTTGCCTATGGCAGAATTTGCTACCCTTGGTTTCTCAGTTTTTTTCCCTTTAGGGCAAATCTCAGAAAAAAACTGAGATCAAAAGCATCTTTTTTGATGATGAGCTCTAGAGGGACTAAATTGCTGTGGATAGGGAAATGAGATACTTCCTAATCTTACAGTTTCAATATTGATGTCATTAATTGGTTTATATTACACTGTCATGTTTTAAAAAAAAAAAAATATTCTGTGCTGATGTTAAAGACCTCACCTTGCTTTCTGAATAACACTCATGTGGCAGGTCAGCATACAGATTAAAGCACCTTCATCTTTAGTCCAAGGTACAACATTTTCCATTAACAATGCCAGATTTTCTTCATCTTTGTTTTGTACTCCCTAGAACAAATTTCTTCGGGAAAGGATAGTAAGAAAATCCTGACTTCACGTAGGCCTTGTTTCCAAATTTTGACTTGTAAAGATTATCTTAATAATTATCTTCTTGAAGAAGGAGGTATGGGACCAACAAAAATATTCCATCAAGAAACGTCCTGATATATAAGCATTTGAGACACATGAAACCTTGTTTGTCTTAGAATTTGTGTGTTAAAATAAATGTGATCCATTTATGTGTTTCAAAATAGAATTAATTAGGCTGGTACATGAAGTATAGAAAAGAAGTATGTTTTTAGGGGATTCAGAATCCCCTTAAGCTAAGACATTAAAAAAAACCCTGAACATACTTGTATTTAGAATTTCTAAGTGTACCATAACCATGCTACATTATCCTGCATCACCATTTTCCATTCAGCAGTTTGCCTCAAAACACAGAATATCTGGTCCTACTTTGTAATAAATTTACAGCTTCTATGGCCTCATCAGACCACTGCATTTCATTTTTTCTTTCTCTGAATGTTCATAGAGAAAATATGAGATACAGAGGAAGAAACACTCCTTCATCCTGCTTTCTTCCTGAAAACACGGGATTTGGATATGAAGCATCAGTGTGGGTGTACTTTCAGTTCCAATTATTTTGATGATGTTCTCCCAGCATTAAGGCTGAGAATCAGTGCACATCCCCACTCTTGCTAATCTGTTAGTGGCACAGGGTTGTGTTCCCTCAGAGTGGCAATGGTTTGAAGGGCCAGAGGCATTGCTGCCCACTGGCACCATCACCCATAGAAGGCAACAGGGAGCCAGCTTCCATCTGACAGATCATGTTCAAACCTGTGTGAAGATGGACACATTGCTTCCAGGGCCAGCTCCAGGCTGGAAGAATCAGATCTTGCAGTCTGAAATCTGGGCAGTTTAATCTCCCTGGGACCCAGGCTGGTTCCATGCCCATCCAGGGCAGGTGTCTGCGCGCTGTTCTTGTTTTCAGAACTCAGTATAGGCTGAAGTGGCTTTGAAAGGATATAGCAATGGTCCTGAGAGGTCCTTGCTCATCTCAGCCACCTGACTCGACCCATTCTTGTCCCTTGAGAGTTATTTCAGTACACAGACATTGTGTTTCCTATCTTTGCTGGTCCTTGGTAACTTTTTTCATTTGTGGAATGAATATGTGGGTACATGGGACATCTTAGTTCCCACGCAAAACCAGGCTGCATCCCTTAGTAGTTGTTAGCTCAGTAGAAGCAGCACAGTTTAAAAAAAAGAAAAATGAAGTGTCCTATTTCATACAAGAGAGTCCTCCTAAGAAGTCCAAGTAGAATTCATAAGACATCAGGCAGGGAAACATTTGTATGAGGGGGCAGAGCTACAAACTGAATCAGTACTATTAAAATGAGAAAAGAAAAAAAAAGCATCAGATGAATGGTTTTAGCAGGCTGGTGAAGAATAAGTGTAAGAATTTAAGAACTTATGGAAAGTAAGAGGCATTTAAAGCAAATGCCTCTTTTTGTAGATTCTCTTGTGCTTTTAGAGATGGAAACTTCCCTAGTTGACAGTCCAGAGAAATACTGATAGGCCCAGAAGGGAAACTCTGCCTGTCTTAACTGTGACAAAAACTTTGAAAGAAGACACAGCAATAATGTCAGCGTTTTCATAAGGGAGAGCAAAACTCCAGTGTCCTGAAAATGCTTCAGAGAAGCTTCCCAGTGGGGCTTTGTGAGGAGTTTAAAGAGGCCATGTGCCTTCACAGAAGGGAACTACATTGTCCTTTCCCCTCTGTGTAAGGTAGGGAGTTACGTGTTCTCCCAGTGAGCTAATAAATTGCTTTTGGAGGTGAATAACTAATGTGAGGGGCGAGAGAAACATTCAGTGCTGGATCTCAGTTCCTGCAAGAAACAAGCATGTCCTCCAAAAAGCTGAACATCCTTTTGGGCACAGGCTTCAGACATATGGCTGTTGGTATTTTGGACTCTTGAATAGCTGCCAGATGATACAAGATCTGATTGCATAGGTGAAGCTTGAAATTAGTCTTAAAACCTCCTAAGAGAAATCATTGCCCTTTGAAGTAATTCTCCTCACTCATGGCACAAGCAGAGGGCTCAGAAAGCATGGTCAAACACTTCTTAGTGCTCTCTACTCTAGTAGAGAGTCCTTTTTTTCTAGGTAAAAGAAGTAAAGTATTTCATTGCGGAAAACAGGAATCCTAGAATGCCAACACTGACAAGCCTTGAGACTTCTTGCAGATGAATTCCATGTGGAAAGCAAACTGATCCTGATATCACTATAACATCCAGGAATTCAAGCTTTGGAATAAGCCATGTATTTTACATGTGAAATGGAAAAGCTGTTCACTTTCAAGTTCTATAACGTTTGAACCTATCCCTGCTTGACATTCACTGTCAAAATGTGTGTGACCAATGGATGAACTCTGTATTATTATATCTGTTATATCATGAATGACTGCCAGACACCCTGCAGCCTTAAAAATTAAGCTAATAAAATTTTCACTGGGTAATGAAACTATTTTTTCAATGAAGAAAGGATTGTGGGGAGAAAGCATGGAAAGAAGGGTATTTTCAGAAGGTGCAATGTAAAATTATTTTATAAAGAAGATGGGAACATTTAAATTCTTGATGTGGATTTGTAGTGTCTGATTGAGGGATGTATATTGGTTACTTGCACTAATGTATTTACCTGCCAGCTGTCAGCAAGGACATGGACCTCAGTACAGAAAAAAATCACAAAATCTAATATTGATGGAAAACCTCCTTTACTACCTTTGACTTTTCTTTATTCATTTCAATTTCTTTCTTCTAGGAAATATTTTTGTGTGTCCTGTTAAAATGGACCTCATTAATTTTACCTTTTTTTTTTTTTTTGCTTATTCCATATGCACTCAAATACATTGTGGCATCTACAGGCTTTTTTCTGAATCAAATTAAGGCATACCATGTTTGATGAACCCATAAATAAAGAATTCTGTTTCAATCCATGTATATCGGCCAAACAGGGTAAGAAAACAGAACATATTTTCCTTTCAGTTTTTTGGGGTTACCTGAAAGATAGAGATGGAAAAAAGTGTTTGAAATCTTCTTTGTGTAAACTGAATAAATTGAAACAACTTATCGTGCAAATTTTTAGTACAAGACTGTCCAAGGAGAGGAGAAGTGAGAAACTTACATTCACATGCACTAACATCTTTTTTTTTTTCTTAAATGGAGATACATTTTGTGATGAAGCTGTTGAAGCAAGAATATTTTACCCTCTTGTAATACTTTAACTTTGGGCAGGAAGTTAATGTATATAAAATTTGGTAATAGTTGAGCACTTTTTCAAAGATTGTTTGAGATGGAAGTCAAAGTAACTAACAGCTCTTTGTCAGCAATACAGTTGCTGGGTGTGCAATGGCATATAAGTGTGTGAAGTCTTTCAGTTGCACATTTTATCACCCATATTCTAGGAAAAATAATAAATTATAGGAGGCTTTTATTTTTCAGACTTCTTTTAAACTTTGCAGATTCAGGCCTTAAAGTGCATAGAGTTTGGCATGTTAAACATACGTTTTCCTTGACTTTTGCAAATTGAAAAGAAAAATTTTTTTTTATGAGGTAACTGGAAAAGCCAACCAGAAAATTGCTGCATCTGATAGCAGTGCCTGTGGAAGCAACATTTCATAAATGTATGTGTAGAAAGATGAGATCCATTTGAAGTGCTTACTATGTCTAGCATCTACAGAATAGCAGGATTTCTATTTCTCAGCAAAAAATTCAGATATCTAATGCATATTCTTTTCAGCTGCTTTCTTATCTGCTGTCTATTTATAACTCTGAGTAGGGGAAAGTGGCCTTTATCAATGACTAGGACAAGAAGACACATTCTTTCCTCTTAAATTTGACATACTTAAGTGTCTGCTTTTGGTTTTACCTTCTCTATTTTTTTTACGTTTGAATTGAAGTGTACACTCTTATTTTAAAATTCTTGCTTACAAACACTTTTTATGTCTTTTAAAGCCATGACCACTTCAGTTAACAATGCCACTACTCCAGAGAGGGGTAGTAAAAAAAATTAAATTAAAAAAAAAAGAAGGGGAAGAAAAGAAAAATTTATCTTCTGAAGCAGTTCTTCTACAGCAGACAATTTCTTCTATTACATGGATATTCTGAAAATGCAAAACACAAATTCAGTAATTTCTGGGGTCCAAGGAGACCATATATAGCAGTAGGGAAAACAACCTTTAAACAATATGGCCAAAAACCAAATCACTATGAGAGTTCTGATATTGCAGAAGTGCAGATAGATCTATTGAAAAAGTCTTTTAAAGGTAATGTGGCATATGTGTGAAAGGAAACTGATCCAAAATTTAAGATACAACCGGCTTTGGTTTGAGGTTTTTTTCTCGTATCTATTTTTCCCTCAGCTAGTAATAAATTTTTATCTGGTTTGTTCTGCCTCCCCTGCCTGTTTTAAATTTGCTCCTGCCCTACCTTTCAATTTCCTACCACAAGCTTCCTCTCCCTTTTGCTGGAACCTACTTTTCTACTTGAAAACAAGCCAGGTGAGGAGAGTTCAGATGCCTGTTTATTTAAAATGCTGAAACACACAGGGGGTCACCATTTCATGCAGCAGGCACTGCTTATGAACAGTAGGATCTTATGGAGCTGCTCCCAGGTAATGTACTCAAGGTTCCACGCTTGGAATGGTCATTTCTCCTTACTGTGGATCACACAAGGCTCACCCTTCCTTCCTCTGCAACAAAATGGAAAAAGGCTGAGGATAACACTTGAAACCTTGCTACTTGTTTGAAAAATCAAAACATGTAGCCATTATTTTTGTGGAGGAAATCTTGTAAATGGAGAAGAGTAAATCCCAGACAATTGGAAACAAGATGGCAAATGAAACTACTCTGAATTTTAGAAATATCCTATTTTATTTAGCAGTTTTAGCGATTTAAGGTATATTTATGTTCTCAGGGTTTAGCAGAAAGTGTCTCTTCCATCAGCATTATCATTATCCTGCTGCTGTAATGAGCAGTGTTCAAGGCAAGGTGCAGATGCTCACCTCAGAAGAGGCTGAGCACCCGGGGAGGACACAGTGAGAAACTCTGCCAGTTACTTTAGTTAGGGCAGCACCACCATGGAAATTGGGTCAATACATTTGAGTGATTTTGGGGATCTGGAAGCTGTAGAGGTCTCTGTGCTGGGAACAAAAGTGTTGTTATGTCCTGTGCTGGCAGCATGTTGCTTTCCCCTGTGGCCTCACAGTCAGCCCCAGGCTTCCTTGTGGTGGCCAAGAGAACCAGTGGCTGGGGGACACTCTATATGGGTTTGGTCTTCACTGCACCTTTTCCCTCCTGCCCTTGGATGTTTCCTTTAATTGGCTTCAGCTTGGATTCTGTTCAACAAGTTTGCTTGGCTATAGGAAATGATTTGCTAAATCTAAATGCAAGTTAATATTTGTGTGCTTGTTATTTATGTGGGACTTCTTGCTGTGACAACTGCTTTTACAAAACTATGAAACAGTGATCATGTTTTTCACTCCCTGATATTTTTCTATTCAACACAATACAAATGTGTATTAAGATCAGTTTGAAGTATTTTTATAAGAAATGGCATATAAAAGTGGGTTGTTTGATAAATAATGGTGAAACATCTCCTCAAGATCAAAGAAAATGATGCAGTTATTATTTTAAAATAACTGCATAATTATAACTCCATGCTGATTTTTAATTTAGTCTACAGTTCCCAAGCAGCACCTAAACTGAAGAGAAGTTCAGATCCCTTGCTTTTCTATGGTCATTGACTCTAGTTAAGGGACTGTTTAGGAGCCAATGAGCAATGCTGAAGTTAATGAACCTGAAAAGGTGTTTGCAGTAATTTTATTGACAATGTTGAAAAAATTAATCTTAGTTTTAAACCAACTTCTCCCAATTCAGTCAATTGTCTGAGTTGTTAGAATAGCAATAACAGTGGATTCCAGAAGACAGTGATTTGAGTTGTCAAGCACAGGGAGAGGCATCCTTCTGTACATGTGCCTCCAAGCACAGTTATTTTAAAGGTGTGCAAATGCTGATGAGGGAGGAGGAAAGACTGCAGTAGTTTAGAAGATATAAAGCCCCACACCTGAAATCCCCTTTCATGGTCTCAACTACTAGCCACGGAACGCTCCAAAAACGTTAAAAAGATCAAAGTTTCAGACTGTCAAAATTCAGCTTATTGATTTGGAGTAAAACTAAGCTGTAAGCTTTAAAAGTCAGCACAGGCCAATTCCAAGTTGGTGCTTTACAGGCAGCCAAGAGCAAAGAGAATAGAGGGTGAGTGTAGCAGGAAGTTGTGTGCTGATGGGAGCACTTCAGACAGGGGATTGCTGTACTTGAGCTTCACTGATTAAAAGGCCAGGTGGTGTGGGTGTAAGGACTTATGGACTACAGAGAAAAGAAGAAATACCTGTGTGGAGAGTGTGCTTGAAGAGAGGAAGAAGGCAGAGGGCTTTAAGCCTTCAAAATAAGAATTTTATTACTTTGGAGGTTATATGAAACAAAGCTTCTCAAAACAAAGAAATGGTGTCCCTATTAAGTCAAAACAGAATGTAATGGATGACTTTGGGGCTTAAATTTCTGTAGCAGAGTTATAATTATATGCTGAATACTAGCGTATTCATTGCTGATTGGAAGTTGGGTTAATTTTAAAATGATGGAAGAGAGCAGAAATTTTATTCTTTGAAGGTAGAGAAAGATGAGAGGTTTGTGTGGGTGTTTAACAGCATAATGATGTGTTTGCTAACAAGATTTTTGCTAATTTTAGAGGCATTTCAGCAAGTGCTGAGGTATCCATATAGGAGTAAGAATAATACAAATGATATTACCTGCTAATGTTAACTGCTTTGCACTTGTTCTCATGGCTATTTTGGATCGGCACAATATCCAGAGGCATCTGCCAACAAGAAATGCCCTAAGAAGCAAAATTCACAAACACAATATAGGGTTTTGAACTAATTATTATTTTCTTTTTGTTTCTCCTTTGCTTCCTTGTATAGACAGTACCTTTCTTTCCCCTTTCATCTTCGTGAGTTGACCACTTCCATTACTTTCTTATTTCTGCTGAGGCTGGTAAGCTGGTTTGATGCATTCAGCAGTCAAAAGTGCAGTTCTCTGTGCATTTGTGTTGGCTGACTAAGCAAAGTGAAAGAGGCTGACTGTGAAAGTGAAAAGGTGATTTACGCTGGTGTCATAATGCTGTGCAGTAATAAAACTCAGGGATTGTTGGACACACATTATATTGTACAATTATATAATTATAAACAATATAATTGGAGGCAGTTGAGCTTGAATGCAGCAGGCTGTTATTTAGCAATCATCTCTTTCAAGGCTCATTAAACGCAGATTTATATACAAAACAAAAGCTTTGCTCTATAAAGGCTAACTGTGTAGTGGCCTTTATTCCCCAAAACATAATACATAGATCTAAAGCTGTCAGCATCTCTAATGGATTTAGTCAGTGATTGTGAATGAAGTTTTTCAGCACGTATGACAATCCTGAGCTCTCTGCATTTATTTGAGGCATTATTTCTGAGTTTTTATTTGTATGTCTGGTTTTGGAAGGCTAAAGAGCCTACATATACAGCTGTGATCTTAGATTTTGAAATTTGACAAGCAGGGACACTGCAGATGGTAAAGTGTTTTGAAAGATAGCAAAGATCTCTTAAAATCATCCATATTTTGGTCTTACATTAGCCCTTTAAAATTTTATAATTCTGAAATAATGAATGAGCTTATGGAGAAGAAAATTAGGAAGCTAAAAGATTTTGTTGCTGCTATCCCAAGGAATTTTTCTTTTATTACCTGATATAAAATAAGATTTTTTTTAAAAAAATAAAGGAATAATAATTTTATGGCTAAAAAAAGCCACAGAACTAAGAACATCCTACCATGAGGAGATCCACAACATATATAATGTTCCAGTCTGACTCAAGATTCTAATAGTTGGTAGAAGTGTGGAATATAAATGTATATTTAATGTTTATATATATTTATATACTGAAATTCAGGTGTTTAAATATTCTTTTCAGGTTTTTTTAATATCTAGAACTCTATCTACAGAGTTGTAAAAGAGCAACATAAAAAATTAAGGCACATTCTTGAAGGGAGAGCCTGCAGGCATCCTCTCTGAGTACAGCTCTGTGAGAGTACAGCTTAGCACTAGCAAGTGTCTGGCCCACATGTGCTCAAGACACTTTTGTGTTTGTTACCATTTCACACTTGAATTTTCAAATGCTTCGTTTTAATGCTGTCCCTGACATGCAGTGTGTTTCATTTCTATTCCTTCTCGGAGTGATCTGTGGGAGCCTTTTAGATGCAAGGCTCTGATTGCACAAATGCCCTGCCATGATACAGGTGCTGCATCACTGTCCCCAGAATGTGGCACCTGACCTCAGCAGCTTGTGGCTGTCAGCCTTGCAGTAAGTTACTGCATTTGGCACCACTAGCTTTCACTTTGCTATGTCAGAAATGTGGCTGCACAATAATTGTAGTTTACTTCAATTCACTTATGATACTGGAAAATGTTAATTAATCTAGTATCAGTCCTCGAAGATAAATGTTTTGAATATATGTAAAGCATTGTGCCGTTGATTTCTTTAGCAACTGTATCTTAGTTTTAGCTGTGATGCAGAGCTGTGTTTCAGAGCTGTTTTCCTTCCCCCACTTCTGACTTGTTGCTCATTTATCTAAATGTGTTAACTTGCAATGTTTCTCAGGGTCACATTAGTGAATTAACAAGGTCGAACTTCTTGTAACACCATTTTTAAAGTTTAGAGATACAGCATTCCAAAATGCCAGCCATGAAATTCAGTGTTTCTTGGTAAGACTCATTTTGTTTGCTTTTTATTTTTAAAAAAATATGTGTGTATTTTCTCAGGAACATAGGGAACATAGACAGTCTTCACTGTCTCCATTGTAAAATGGTCTTACAACATTGACAGTGGTTTGATAGAAAGGTTTTAGCACTTTTTTTCTGTCCTTTAAGTAAATCTACTCAATCTAACTAGGCAATCGCTTAGGTTTGGGTAGCAGATTTGGTTTGTGGGTTTGCTTTTAGTTTTCAGGGTTTTTTTTAGAAGTATGTAGATAATGAACCTTAGCTGGAAACAGTCTTGGAAAAGCTTGCACTGCTCATGTTCATTTTGTACCTTCTGAGAGCACAAGCAGGGCATAACTCAGATTGCCAAACTTTCAATTCCCCAGTTACATTAAACTCTTTTTAAAAGAAAATGCTGAGTTATGTTAATCAACACTGCCTTTTGTTTCTGTCTAAAGTCCTCTCAAATAAATTGCCAGTGGTCTCCTGGTGCTATGGATGAAAGAAGCAATCCTTATCTAGTGCTTTACAGCATTTCATGGCTAGAAAACAGTGCAATGTTAGAATTTATCTTGTTTAATCAGTACAGTAGCGTGTGCATAAACTGGTTGTATGATGTGCAAAATATTAAAGTTGAATGCCATATCAAGAGCTCATCTTTCCACATGTGCTTTGGGTTTTGGTTTTGGCTTTGAGTTACTCTCTCCTGATGTGCCACAGCTGCTCAGAGGAATTGCTGTATCACAGGGTTTTATCACCCTATGGAGTAGCAGACAACAGAAGAAACATCATGGGATTTCTCTTAAAATTCATGTTAGCAACATCTCCCCAAGGTGCCTGGTCCCTTGGGAGCCACAGACAGGGAGATCTCCACCACAGCAATCCCACATTGTCTTTGCTTGTATGACTTCTGCTGTGTGTCCTTGCCCTGAAAGTGAGCAGCTTATTCTCCAGGACACATAGTTTTGCCCTGCTTATCCCATCATGGCTAGCTTATTGGGAAGCTCTGCTCTGGGACAGAGCAGTAGCTGAACAAGGTTTTGTCTTTAGAGGCACTGTCATACCTGAACTGTTGTTGTTTCCCAGACTTGAAACAATAAATTAATATCTTGCCTCAGACATTAAGGAGCTTAGAGCTGAGGATCATTAGATTGTTATTTGAGGGAAAATAAAACAACATATAACACACACATTGTAAATTTAAAACAACCTTAAGATGAAAATGGAATAACGCTGCATGCCATATATTTTGCTCACTGAGGAAATTACTCCTTTTTGAAGCTTTAACTCTTTTAAGAAATTGGATAGTGGTTTGTGTCACTTGCATGTTTTTCCAATTGTATTTGTATCAGCTTTCATATAGTACATTTCCTAGTCTGACAGTTTAGTCCAAAGATAAAGTATTCCCTACTGTAAACAGCTATATTGCAGACAAACAGCACAGAGCACAACTAATAGGATTCACTCAAGGACCTTTTCCATCATTAGTATTGCATAACTGTGTGCTGTGCACTGGAGGTGGCGGTCTTTTGAAGGAAGCAAAGAGAAGATTGAGTCATGAACTCCATCTTGGTGTAAAAAGGAAATGCTTTCAGTTCTGTATATGAGGAAATATGTTTGAAATTAAAATAAGAAAAATGGTGTGTATTAAACGTGGTGAATTTTCAAACTAATTTTTAAAATCGAGATAAACATATGTATCAATGATTGAATATGTTGCTAATATATTTCCATTACACTGGTTTTGATTCATAAACCTTCTTCTAAACAAAAATGCAAATAAAGAGAAGGACACTATAGATTTGAAACATAAAAGTAGTATGCTTAAAGACATTATGAATCTTAAAGAATAAACAAATATATATATTTTGCTTCAGACTTTAACAAATAGATTATAAAGATGAGATAGCTACACCAGTGTTTATCCTGCCACTCACCTTTAAAATGTTTTCAGATCCTCATAAAAGGAGGCTGTGAAAGTCCTGAGTCATGGCTCTTCCTATGGCAGAGCCTGCTGGAGTGCCTGGACCACCCACGGAAGCCCACAGGACTTAGGTACCTTCAGGGAAATGTAGGGAGAGACCCTTCTGAGAACAGCAGGGGTCTAAAGAATCTGGTTTCATTTCCTACTCGTAATAGTTTCAAAGACAGAGAGAGGTTTGACTGCTTTGAAGGACCTAATGTAAATATTACTTCAAAGGCATTCAAGCCACAGGAAACGTAAAGCAAAGTGAAGTATAATTCACAGGGTGGGGGTGGCGAGGCAGCTCCGAGTTCTTCGTTTGAAAGCAGTGGATATATTTATTCTGCTCTGTAGTGCATTGTCCAGCTGGCTTAAAGCTTGTCTCTTTTAATTCAACACTTCGTCTTGAAGTGTTCCCTAGGAAAACTCTTGTAATAGCAAACAAGTGATGCAAATCAGCACAAAGGGCTGTGCAACTCATCTCTCACTTGAAGGTGTGTGTGACAAAGAAATTTGCTTGCAGGCAATATCAGAAGGTTGATGGCCTGCATCTCTTTGCTCTTGATACCATGCAAGTATGCTGTGGCAATATTATTCCTGAGGAAATTTATTTATGCGTTATAAAGCCAGATTGCTGGTTTGAACCTTGCAGCATTTAACAGTGTTAGTTTCACTTTCTTGTTTGCACTTAGCTATGTGTAAACATGGCTCACCACAAAACAAACAAGCCATGGAAATAATCCCCTCTCTCAACTCTCCCAAACAGCTACATTTTTTTTTTTCCCCTCCCTCTTATATCCTAAAATATTGATGGATATCATTCTAGTCCAAGGCAAGAAAAGAGGGCCTGCAGGATATCTTTTGCCATTCAGGCACTGCTATAACTTGCTATCAAGTTAATGGAAGTTCTGCCACTCAATTGTGTAGAAATGGGATTGAGCCTTTGCTTACTGATCTCATTCTGATGCAGTCGAGTTTCCTGCACCCGAATGAACAAAAGAAAAACAGGAAGGCCAACATTAATAGATATTGCATTCAAAAAAAAATCAATATTGGATGTCATAGGTTAAATGATCCTGACTTGTGTATCTTTTTGTAGCCTACTCTGAAACAAGATTTCTTGTTCTGCTTAAGTGGAGTCAGTGAAATAGTGTAAATCAGTAATAATGGATTCATATTTCATGCTTTGCTTGGGAGGCAAATAATCTAGCAAATTTACAGTTCTGTACACCAAAAGATGTAGATTGTGTGTTGTATCATCTCCAACTCACATTCATGTTATATTGCTGTCATGCTACTAGAGAGTTTAAGCTGTTTTCAAGAATATCAGCATTATAAATATGTTCTACAAACATTTATGAGTGTTGGACACATCTAACTTCTGCTTGCTTTTTAGTGAATGCAGATTGATAGGGAGTCTTGTTTGTCTTGCTTTGTAGCTCAAGAAATTTCAGCAAAGCTGTTTAAGATCTCAGTTTGTGTGAATATAAGAAGATTAAATACTTGACAGCTATGATTTTCAGAGAGCTGATTTTATAAAAATGGAATTGATATAATGGTACTGTTGGCAGAAAAGAGCCCCCTCATCTCTCTGACAGTCCTTATTATTTCCTTTCATTTGCCTTTTCCATTCCCTTTTTTTACTTTATTCTGAGAGAGAAAATATGTAGACTGGAGCAAAGATAAAAAGTGGGAGTAAAGGAAGAAAAATGTGTTTTGTTTTCTGGTCTTTACATATTTGTTCAAAGGGCATCATAAGAATTTGTATATACCAATTTTTAACAATCAGTCACTTCTACAGGTTTTTGCACATCTTTCTAATATAGTTCTTAGAGCCAAATGCTAGACCCCAGTGAACACTGTATAAATATTAAAATGAGATAGATCACTAATTGGGGAATCAAAATTATCTGTACATATTTGAATTGTAACAGAAAGTAAAAAGAAAGTTTTGGGATCATAAGTTGTCCGTGGTGCTAAACTGCCTTTTGTTCTTCCCCACAAAAATCCATGGTTTGTTAGCCTGTTCTAAAGAGGGCAAGATTTCATCTTTAGTGAAAATGTGTTGCTTCATATTCAACAGGTCAAGTTTTCTTCGGATTGAGGTGGAAGTGTGGCTCATGGACATCTGATGTGATACGTAAGTTGAATTTGACATGTCTTATTGCATTAACACCACATGAAAAACATTGATCTTGATTATGCTAGTACAAGTGCAAACTATTATCTTTGTTATTTTGCATTTTCACCAGTAGCAGTGAAATGAAAATTTACACCCCTTTCCATCTCTCCCAAATGACTCTTCAAAAACAATGTTTAAATAAGTATAGATGACCATTTTATTTAGAAACAATGTACATCAGGAAACATTTAACAAAAAAAAAGTAACTTCAATAAGCATATTTCTTGAAATAAGGTGCTAAGCTATTCTATTATGAAAAAGGATATTTGGGTTTATGAGAAGGCAGTTCAGAAAATCTGGTGTAATTGATGTATAGCCCATGTGCTGATAAATTAATAGATTATTGTTTGGGTGTCGTAATGGTCAACAATGCTAAATGATTCAATGACACTATTTTCTCTTTGGCTATTTAATCAATGGGCAGTGTTTTAAAAAAGCAGTCCAAGCATGCCTCTAATACATAAAAGTGAGTCTAAAGCAAGGGTAGAGTTTTATATTGTGCTGTTTGCTGAATGTTATTATTCGTGGCAATTATTTAATACTTAGGGCATGCATCTACATATCTGTTTGGTCTTATGAAACAGCAGTGTGACCAAGAAAGAGTTTTGCTTTTTCTGAAATATGTGAGGCTGCTCCAATTCTAGAGAAACAGTGAAGAAAATGTGAGAGGACTTGAGTTAAGCTGGTATAAGGCTCTAGAAACACTTTGTCACGGGGACATCCACCATGGAAACTATTCCTGGAAGGGTTTTGGCAATCAGAAGCAGTTAGGCAAATGGTGTCCTGCACTGCTTATGTCAATCAAATAGATGCATTGTGGAAAAGTGTATTTAATTAAGTGTATAGAGTTGAGCTGAACAAGTTGGAACTGTAACTTAAAGTTGCAGCAGAAATTTCTAAGTATGTTAAAAAAAAGAAAAAAGAGGAAATGACAAATTGCTATTGGTTTGCCATCTCTGAAAACCAGTTTAGGAGACTGCTTAATGATGTCATTTTTCAAGTTGCAAGGCAACTTCTTCTGAAGTAATCTAGACAAGATTATATATATTCCTGGTAGGATTTTGAGTCCTATTTACAATAAATGTTTTTTGTTCACGTTAACTTTTTTATGGTTAGGATTTAAAAATGAAGGCAGGAAAAGTATGTCAGTGCATTCTCTAGTAGTCTGAACATAATGATGAATTTCTGGAACTTTTGTGTTCATACTTCACAGTTCTCTTTTTATGAAGTTGTGTGGGAGAGAGTTTAACTCCTTTCAGCCCATTTTACTTTGATCACTTCATTCAAGGTATCAAATATGTTTGGGGTTTTTAACTTGCATTTTTCATTAATATTGATACAGACTATCAAAGGCAAACTGGGATGATGAAGTGCCAGTAAATTTAATGCCAGGGAAGGAAAAATATATGATAATATTTTTTGCACCAGAATAGCTTGCCACCCAGACCTGTATATCACACATGGATTGAGCAACTTCTAAAATGGTACATTGTGATTTACAGCTCAGAAATTTATCTTTTCCTAGATAAAATGAAGCTTAGTTTGTGTGTGTGTAATACCTTGCAATTTATTATAAAAGCAGGCACCTAATGGGGTCTGACCATGAATGCCTTAAATGAGAGGTGCACTCATATTGCAGGAGTGCTTGGGAGGAATTGGTGTTACACACTTGTTATGTAAATGTGATTGGGAACTGGATCAAATGGATATATTGCTGCATTGCCTTTTATCATGGATTGGATAAATTTATTCTTGCTTGTGGGAAGTGTAGAAAGGAAAAATGGTGCTGCAGAAATATGTGGATCACCCCTTCCTTGTAGAAAGGGAAAGACTCTTCTCAGAGAACACTATGAGCTCACCTTTTCAGTAGAGGTTTTGTTCTTTGTGTTTGTGTGTATCTGTTCTGTAGCATAAAAGATCAGGGCACTTCATAGATGGTTTTTTCCTTAAAAGAGGAAAAATCTAAGATCTAAGAGGATCAATTTTTTCCCTCACTGTGTCAGGAGCAAGTGTCCAATGCTTTGGAAGGTCTGAACCTGAGGAAATGGAATACAGACTGTACCACAGGCTTAAACCAGAAACAGAGTGACAGAATAGCAGTCTGTAACACACACAGAGTGTTGTCAAGCCAGGAACACACTGAAAATTTTTCATAGTAACATAATTAATATTTTAAAAAGCACCAGGAAAATAGATGTCAGACAGTGGATTTGATGTGCATATAGTTCATTATGTGGGGAGGATAGAGAGACTTCTATTGTTGCAAGAGGAACAGCACATAGCTGAAATAGAGAGGCAGGCACACTGGCAGCTGTTTCAGGAAACGAAATTCCAGCAAGTTGGAAATAGGGAGCTGAGAGAGAAATGAAGGACTCAAAGTGAGAGCTCAGTGGCAGAGGTTCTAGTGGAGGGATTACAGTGAGAAGCTGGTGGGGATGGGAAAGTGAACAAATACAGTTAAAAACATCCTTCATTATCACTGGTTCAGTGCTTTGGGTTTCTCTCATTGCTAGTGCTTAATTACCTGTTGTGATGGCAACTCCCCATCTTGATTCATTCTGCTTTAATTATCAGTTGCATGGCTTGAACAGAGCAAGAGGACAAAGGGGATGAAATTGGAGTCATAATGGCCAAGTTCAGACAGGTCTTCTAAGGATGGCAGAACAGAATAAAATCTGCCAAAGATATTTGTGTAAAGTTGCTTCTCTGTTAGGGAATAATGGTGGTAAGTGGTTTGTGGAGAAAATGAAGGAACACCATCCACATGTACTTCAAAAGTACAGGAGAGGTAAACTGTGCAGTGAACATGCACTATATGTGTAAGAACTCAAGCAAACTCACCTTTAAAAATTAGTTATCATATTGCTTTGCTTTTAAATTAATTATTAGAATGATTTATCACAGGTATATCATTATTTATCATTCAGCAGTCATATATTGGATACTGTTCCCCCCAGAGGTGAATTTGGAGTTGAAAAAAAAATGAAAATTGTTGCAGCAGAAAATAAACTTCCAGTGGAGACAGAGCTGAAAATGAAGCTGTTTCTGTTCTGACAGTATTGTTTTTATTAGAGGGCACTGCAACGTACAGAGGCTCAGAAAGATGTCAGTAATAATAACAACCTGACATTATATGTGCAGTAAATATTGAAGACTAGAGGCTGGTTTATTACTTTTTTTTTTTTTTAAATGTGTGGGTTGGTTGTTTAGGTTTTAGTTAATGCTAGTCTGCTTGATATCTGATTATCTTTCTCCTTTGGTTTCATGGCAGTCTATGTTTTTATGTTTATAGCTGTTTCTTTATCTAGTCTCATAATGTCATCATTTAAAAATGGTAACTCTGCTCAGATGTTTCCATAAGTAAATATCTCTTTAATTTAATATGGACCCACTGAAAAACTGAAGATCACTTACATTCAACAAATTTTACTAATAATATTATACAGTGCTTTGAGACTAAAGTGCAAAATTCAAAGTCTTTTAGATTGGATATCTAATCAGAGTTCATGACAATAATATAATTGGTTTTGTTTAAAAAAAAAAACATAATGCAAAAACAGACAAAACAAACAAACAAAAACATCAGGGCCACTGAGGACTTAGCCAGTTAAAGAAAAGCAAAAGCATTTCTTCTCCATCTCAAAAAACCTCCAAAGCTAGAATTGTGACCAGGATACTCACTGCTGCAAATATCAAGGTACATAGGTCTTTAAAAGCTGCATGGTAGTAAACACTGGGCTACGTGCTTTAAAAATTGTATGGCTGGCTGGGGAGTGGAAATGGTTGCTGAATTACTCAAGTGACTTTAAGCAGCTATGTGAGAAAGTATATGATTTGTATGATAACTGTTGGCCATCTCTTGGATGTCACTGAGGAATCCTCATGCCATGAATGAACCCCACAGTGTTGGCTGGGTTGCAATGGCAGGACACTCGCTGTGGGACCTCGGCTAAGGTTAGGAGCCTTATGGTGTCAGCTGTCAGTCCATTTATTGAGTGCAACTGAAAGACAGCAAGACCTCACCAGTAGGTGGATTGCTCTTGTGCTGTAGCATTGGAAACGAGGAAGAGTGGAGGGCAGAAAGAAAGAGAAAAACATGTAAAGTGATTCTTGTGTGATTGGGTTTGTGCATGAAACTTTTCTGTGTTTTCTCAGCAGTATCTCGTCCTGTGGAGCAACACAGTAAGTTAGCTGATCATCAGCCAGGAGGGAGTCCTTGCTCTTCTTCCTATTTTGTGGCATCAAACATGGATTTTGGAGAAAGCCCAGGATTAGATTTTAATAAACAAGTGGAGTTGTTTGTATGTTCTACAATGAGGGCACCTACAGTATTTTTGTCTCTTTTGATATTTCTCTGGTTCTTTCCTCTGATACACTCTTCCATGTGTCTATGTGCACTCAGATCTACACATGTAGCAATGTTTGTACTATACTGAATTAGCAAGAGATCCTCTATAAAACTTTGGTGTCTACTTTAGCAGTAATTTTAAAGGGAAGAAATAGTAACAAATCTTGTAGATGATTGCACTTCCTACTAAATTCATCACAGAGCGAGAGAAATCTCCCTGAATTGTGGAGGTAGTGTACTTCAACTTTTCTCAGTTCACACTCTGCTGCCTTGCTACTGTGATTGTTCTGAAGATCCTATGAGTCTGGCTGGTTGTTCATGCCGTGGTTCAGTGAACCAGAAGGCTCATGCTCTTGAGACCTTAATGAGACTTAAACATGGGCTGAAATGCCTTTTTCGCGGAACAATCACATAAGCATGAGCAAATACTGTAATGTGGCCTTAACTGTTAACATAAAACCTAACTTTGTGTTAAATATTCTGGGTTTGAAAATTAAATACATTTTAAAAGCTCTAGCTTTCACTTACCCATATATGTCCCACATATACATCACAGATTGACTTTGAAAATATTGCTGCTATTACCTTGAGGAAATATCATTTTACGAGTTGCTACCATCACTTGATCATTACCCTTCTTGTGCTCTTTCATTAGTTCATGGTAGGAAAAAATGCCATGTACTATGACATTTTGGTTTTATTTGAGAAATCAGAATATGCAAACAGATATATGACTTGTTTTCTGTAACTGCACTGAAATTTGCTTTCTGCAGCTGGAGAAGAAGAGAGCAACTGTGGGAGCATATGTGATTGAAAATGTGTAGTTTCACAGTGTGGCAGATTTGGTATGTAACAGGAGGGTCTTTTCCAGAGTGGCTGCTCTTGTGAATAAGGCTTTTCTTGACCTGCTGCTTTTCTTGAATGCCAACTCAGTTTTGCAAACCTCAGAGTAAGGGATGGGGGAACTGGAAGCTCAGGTCCTTCTGAGCTTGTGGCATTTATATTGCGAGACAGTTGAGATCGAGTTCATTTTGCTAAGCTGCTCACCCATAATGGATCTGTCACAGCAACTTGACACCATATTTATATCCATTTTGGGCAGCATTTGCTGCTCTGCACTCTCCCTGTGCAAGTTTCCAGCAGACCACTCCGATTTACTGTTAGTAAAGCCTCCTGTCCCCCTCGGAATACAGCTATCCTTTCCATAGGCTTAATAGGCAGTCGTCTGTTCCAGCTACCCTTTACCTTAGAATTGGTATCAAGTAGCTGAGAGCACCTCTTAATTTGATCCCAAATTTCTCTTGTTCAACTGGCATAAAGATGGCACAGCCAAAAAATTGAAAAAATTGTGTTCTATGTTAGCAACTCTATTGGGTTTTTTTGCCTGGAATTAATTTGTTTGAGTTTCTGGTTTATTGGTAATTTTGAAAGAGTTGTTGGTTTGTTTCTGATGTAAATATGTAGCAGGGCTGGTGGAAAGGAAAATAATGGTATTTCATAAACTGAAAATTGGACTTTCCTGCCAACTGTGTCTGGGAAACCAAGTTATCTTTCAGAGACTGGAGCTGCTAACAAATGGAGAAATAAATGACTGCTTTTTCATATCCAACACTAATGCTGATATTATGTAAGTGTATTTAACTCCAAGTTCTGATTCAAAATTGGATGTCTTATTCTACTGCAGACTTAATTGAATCTAAAATATAATTTCAGTCTTCATGGCAGAAGAGGATATTTTGCCCTCTCCCGTTCTCTTCCCCCACGAAGAGAATTTTTTCCAGTTCAAATCACTGAATAAACCTGCAGGAAGACATCCATTTCTAAATATAGCAAGCTGAGCTATAGGCATTACCAAGGCCTGGGGAAACAAGTAAAAATGAAACCACTGACTCTTCTCAACTAATTCATCCCCTGGGTCTCTACTTTTCGGATTTCTTTTTCTTCCTTCCCCTCCTTCTTCTCTGCCTTTCCCCTTCAGTGCTGCTTTTTCCTTAACAATAGTTATATAATGCTGTCTCTCCGTCTTTTTTTTATGCATCCTATATAGTATAGCTTATATATGTATTAGTAGATCTGTTCAAATCCTTATGCTTTCAGTTCACTTTATTGACTTTTTCCAAGCTTGAGCTCAAACAAGCAGTGGTTTTCCCAGAGAGTGCCAGGTCTCACAGCAATGCCCTGGTTCCAGGTCGGTGCATGGAGTTTAGGTTTAATAGGATGTCCTAGTATTTTCCTTCTTCGACCTACACAGCCCCATCTCTAATAAGACAGCATCTAAACTGCTCTTTTTGTGTTCACTGAGGCAGATAGAAATAATAATACTGGTCAAAGGGTAATGCTTGAAGGCACATTTTTTTCAGAAAAAACAGACACAAGTTCAATGAATTCTGCCACCAAAATGTGGCAGTTGAAAGTTAACTATGGAGAGAGAGTGAAGCTCACTTCATTCTCAACAAGGTCCATTTAGCAAAGCTGATCTTTTTCACTGGTGAAACTTTCTGCAATAAATAACTAAATTCTGTATCTAGTGCTTCTTTTTGGGATTTTCTTTTTCTTTTTGCAGAACTCTCTCCTAGAGCTGTCTGTGGCTTTCTGATTTCCATAATATTGGTATACTTCCTGTTGGTCTTCCATTACCTCCCCTTGAAAATGCATGTGGAAGACAAGCAGAGCACTTGACAAATCCACTGCTCTTCTGAGATATTTCCAACACTTCCAGTGTGAATATTAATTGTAAGAGATGAAATGAAATACCTTGGGCTGCACTGACCTCATCATCTGTTTTTTAAATAGCGTCTCCATCCCATAAATCCTCTTAGAGATAAATTAAAAATGCCTGTAGAAGAGATATAGCCTGAATGTAATAATTAAGAAGGTGCTAAGCAGTGGCCTATTATTCATATATCTGGGTTTTGCATGACCATTTTTAGAAAAAAAATTCTAAAAAGTTATTACTGCTTGAAGAGAGATTTGACTGATCACCCTCTCCGGCTGCCAAAGTGCAGAGTTGAGTAATTGGAGAAAAATCTTCTGAAAGAGACTCACCATCATCAGAGCAGAAGTTTCCTCCTAAGCAAATCAGTTTTAGGAGTAGCTTCTTCCTTGCTAGACAGTACCATTTACATTTTTTTGTCTGAATGCTGAATGAACTCTGAAGGGGCGAAAACCTTCTGTGTGTAAAAGGTGTAGGTGGAAACAGCACTGCTTCTATACCAGTGTCTTTTAAAATCCATTTTCAGTTATGCCTAGATGATAAGAGGTATTTATCCACAAGCTTGTGGTTAAGCAGTGGTGTATCAGAGACTGCTGTTCACAGATCATTCAAACTGAAGATTATCAGGCGATCCCAGCCTTGCAAATGAACAAGAGTGCAAAATTTCTGATGCCGTTTTTAAAATGGAAAGTGGAGGCAAACCCAGGATATTTATGTAGTGTGGCAGTAAATTCAGACATTTAGCAAGCAACTTCTGTAGTAAGTTTACTGTTTTCTACATAGAGAAAGTAGCCAACTGGGGTTTCGATTTTGTTTGGGTTTTTATGGTTTTTTTCACACTCTAAACTGCTTCTCATGAAATTATGATCACTTGCAATTTGGAAGCAGAAATACCACAGAGGGAATAAAAAGCCTCAGCTGCTTTTTCGCAATGAAATAACTGTGTCTAAAAGGACTCTGCCTAGGCAGCTTCCAGAGGGCTGCGGAGCACGCTGGCTCTGTGTGTGCCATGCTGGCGAGAGAAGAGCCTGGAGCCTGGGTAACGTGTTCTTTCCAAAAAGTGGGTGGCTGGAGAGATTTCAAATGTTTAATTGTCTTCAGAATAAAACCTTTATGCGTGGGGTTGGTAAATCTTACTTTAAACCCGTGTGTGAAATCGTGACAACGTCACTGGAGAAGGGCCTGTCTGACGGCAGTGATTGCGCTATCGCCAGCCAGCCACGTGTCACGGCCGCTGGATCAGGAGTAATTTGGGGAGATAAAACATCTGCCATTGTGTTTTGTACTGTGGCTGGCACAATGGGGCCCCACTGCTACCTGGCTCTGCTGGGCGCCGCCAGTCTGGGAGCATTAGAACAGCTTGGAAATTTGTGAAATGTGTAGAAAAGATGTTCAGATAAAAGGGGTACTGGAGCAGTGTGAAACTGAAAAAGCTTTTGAGAGATTTCCTGGTTAAACATTTGCTACTCTTCTGAGTTGTTTTGCTACTCTTCTGTGATGTTTTATCACCCCAAAAAAGTACTTTCTCATAAAAATAAAAAAGTATGCATTTCTTTCTTTCTGTGGAGAAAAGCAGGAATGCAAAGTCACAGTCAGGTCTCATTCAAGATGGATATTTTTCTCTATTTTCCTTTTCACATTGTTGAAGACATCATTTTATTTCAGCATTATGTCATATGTTAAAATCAATAAAAAATAAACACTCCTGAGCATTTTGTGATTTATAAAATATACTCTTTCAGATTTATTTTTTTCTGAACCAAGTATGGCATTCCCAATTTTATGAGTGGAGTCTCAAACACTCTAGAAGCCTTTTTTTTTCTTTACTATGAAAATAAGAGGTGGAAATTCCAAGGTGGAAAATGGTTGACATTCTCCAATATTTCTTTTGAATCTTGTAATTTTTAAGATTGTCATCAATATGTTATGAGCTTCTTCTTTTTGAAAATGTTTTCTTATAAAACAAGAACTCACTAATTTTTTTTAATTGTTGTGATTAGCTTTTGTAAAAATAAAATTTTAAAAAAGGCACAAGAACAGTAGAACTGTTTACAGTTTACCAATCTTTTGAACTGCAAGTAGTCATTTTCTCCACTGATGTCATAGTGCAAATCTGTGAGTCAGCAATTAGAAATATTTCCAGTATTTTCCTTGTAACATCTACATGTTGACAACTACCTTTCCCATATATACCTCTCCAGATGCCTGAGCATTTGAATAACAGCTAAGTACTTTAACTCTCCCATATTGTCACCCATCAGCTTGGTAGGACCACAGCAGCAGACTTGTAGAACCTTTTGTTTCAGTGACTGGTGATACAGCAGTGTAGGGATTTGAAGGAGGCTGAGTGCACAGATAAATTTGATTTGCAGGAGAAAAAAGTGGGAGTAAAGCTTGATAAAACTGAGTAGTTGATAGCAGTTATTTGATTTCCTTAATAAAGTCTCTGATTTCTTTGGACAAGAACAGTGCTGGAAGCATGTCAGGCCTAATTGCTTGTAGCACTCACCTAAAACAATGGGGGAAGGAGAAGATAACCCTTCCTTCCTTCCTTCCTTCCTTCCTTCCTTCCTTCCTTCCTTCCTTCCTTCCTTCCTTCCTTCCTTCCTTCCTTCCTTCCTTCCTTCCTTCCTTCCTTCCTTCCTTCCTTCCTTCTTTCCCTCCCTCCCTCCCTCCCTCCTTCTTCATGAAATGAATTAAATTAATCCAGGTTTCTCATCTCTAGGACTGAAAGCACATCCATGTCATTTGTTCTGACTTGGGTACCTGCAGGGGATCACTTGCAAAATCCCCACAGCTGGGAATGATCAGTGTAGGGAAAAAAACAGTTGCCTGTCTGAAGAAGGGTTTTATTATATCTTAACTCTAGTTAAATGTACACTGTCTTTACCAGAAGCATTTCTCTCAACTTGAGTTGTCTCCCGTATGTACTTCAAAGGCTGGAGATATTGCAGTTTGTGGCATGTTTCTTTTCCTTTAAAGGTTTTGAAATATCTGTAGAGCTGTTCTAAGATAAAAAGCAATATTTAAATATATCAATTATTTCAATACATTTAAAACATTTTTAAAGTCTACATGTCACAGTCAGTGTTGTTTTGTTTACTCCAAAATAGTTAGCAGAACTGAATGTGAGCATTTTTGTTTGAAGTGATCAAGAGGTTGAATATCCTCCTTTCTTTGCCTTCCAAAAGATTACATTGCTTTTAATTAGCTGTAGTCTTTTTGCTAAGTAGAATGAAATTTCCCAGCTGTGTAGGAGATGTGGGCCAGCAGAAGGTGTTGGAAGCTGGAAGCACTGTTTCCAGCAAAAGCATTCATGAGCCAATCTCATGTTGTGAGTAAAATAGCAGTGAAGTGCTTAGCTCTGTTTGCAGATCTGGACTGCAACCACATCTTTCTCTGGCCAAAATGTGCTGTTTCTGGCTTTTAAACTTAACTGTAGTAAAACATTATTATTGAGAATTTTCATATTTCCCAGTGCAGTTACACACTGTGATCTGAGCAGCAGTGCCATTCCTGTATTTACCAGGAAAACCAGCTAGTGTTTTAGCTTGATCATTCCCTGATGCTTGCTTGGCAGGTTAATTTGGGTCTTTCTCTAGAATTATTCATGGAAGATCAAATTGCAAAATCAATGGGGCCCCTTCTGCAAGCTGATGGTCTTCTACTGTGTGAGTAAATTACTTTTTCTGCTCTGTTGTCCTAGAGCTGCATTCAGACTGAGACCACATGGTCTCCTCATGCTTACAGCTGATTTTACTCTGTGTTGTAACTCATGCATAAGTGGACTGCATGTTTAACTTCTCAGTTGCTTTGTGCCATCTAGGACTTCATTTGGAAATATGAACTGGAAAAATGTGTGGAGAGTGATGTAGCTTCTAAATTTAACTTCTGAATTATGATTAGATTTTTGTCTCCTTTTTTTGTGCATAGTTGGTTCACCTCCTCAAAATAGTCACACACAGTTATTTAGCACTTCTGCACAGAAAGAGATGTGGTTTTAGTACCAAAAATCAACAAATACATTCTCTCAGATGTGCAATCCCATCGTGACAGAAATAAGATAAATGCTACATTTCAGAATACCATGTAGGGAAAGAGCAGCATAGAACCTGTTCTTTGATATCCTTCTTAACACATAACATTGTACACTCAGGGTTTTTTTTTTTTTTAATATGTATGTATATTATGTATGTAATATGTATATGTACAGTAAAAGAAAAGTACACTATTCTGCTGATTTCATAGCTCCATGAGCATTACAAATGATTTTTAATTTACCTTTTGCGTATTTACTTATGCAGGATTAAGTGCTCTTTGACTTTAAATCTAAACAAACCACTGGAAAATGTTTTTGTCAGTTTTTCCTTTTTTGCTTAGTAATAAAAGCACTGTAATCCTTAAGAAAAGTGTCATTTTCTTACTCTACAGTTTGAATGGCAGAAATCAGATGCTGACATGTCAAAGACAAATTATTCTCATATATATGTGTTATCAGAATGTTTACTTCTCTAGTTTTTTTGTTGTCTTCAAGGCTTAATTTTTCTTTTGTTATATTTGTCAAAGAATTTAAAAGAGTACTTCAAATGTGGATAGCACAGAACTGGGCAGCTTGGCTGATAGGACCAAATGATTAAGGGCAATGAGAGCTAACTCTTGTGGCAAAAAGGTCTAAGAAAACTTAATGTTATAGAGTGAATTTTCAGAAAAATAACAGATGAAATTTCATATTCAAATAATAAAAAACTTCATATTTGAAGCCAGTCTAGAGTACACATATTGCATTAATGGTCCTGAAATCAGCTATTAGCATTTAGACTTGGAGCAATGCTATATATCACTCCTTGAAAACTTTTCTTCAAACTTAGTAACAGCCAAATTTGAGCACTAGTAAGAAAGAATAATGAACAGAAAATTACTTAGGGTTTTGCATGTTTACTTGCATAAATCCATGGTGTGTTCATGTTTTGAAGTTTGCACGCTGGTCTGAATTTCTTTATCAAAAGAGAAAGGGGGAAATCACAAATTAATAAAAAGGCCAGCAATTAAGAGTACAAGACAACTTCCATATATGAGGAGATGAATTTCGCTGACACATTTTGCATTGCAAGAAACATATCTGAACAATAGCCCAGAGTTTTGTATAACCTTGAATAGTGTGGAAAAGAACACAGACTATTCTGTTTCTTATGGTGCAAGGAATCAGGGTATTGAACATAATTTTTCAACCTGAAAACTGTCAAAAAATTTTAAAACTGTTAGAAATTGTTTTACACAAGCAGGCTGTGAAATCATTTAATGAATTCTTGGCAAAAGCCTCCTGAAGCACTATCAGAGCAAAGGTATAGACACAAACTTGGACTTGGAAAATCCCTTGGCTCTTGAGGAAATATTGCTGCCATTCCCTCACTTATTTAGTCTTTCCTTAGGCGTCAGTTGCTTATAGTGGTAGTCAGAGGAAGAGTAATGAAAAATAGACATTGTGCCTGACTGACTTTTTTCCTACCAGTGCTATACACCATGCACATATGAGCCTTTTTAAATAAAAAGTATATTTTAAGGCTTGTTGTCAGTGCTTATGTGCTTGCTTTAGTAGATGACAGGGACTGGTTTTGTTTAAAATATCATGTCTGTGTATGTTTCATGAAAATTTCTTAGAATTAGAAATACACTGAAAGTGAATCTCCAGACAGGAGTTATATGTTATTGGCTAGGGAATATCTGTTATTAGTCTGCCAGTCTAGGTGCTGATTTTCTTTATTATCAGCTTCACTATCCTTGTTTACCTTTTTAGCACAGAGGGACCAGCAGTTCTGATGAACAGGGTCAAATTGTATGGGATGGAGTAGGAGCTCATTGGCATTCAAGTTGTGCAAGGCTGCGATTGCTATCCTGTCGGAGAGAAACAATAACGTTTTACAAGACTGATTTTTAATTGCATCCCTTACTTGGGTGCAGAGCAATCTCTGGAGGATGCCTTTTGCCTTCTTAACATGGAAAAAAAAGCAGTGCAAAATTATCATGTTCAAGGTAAAAGCAATGTGTGTTTGGAACTTGCTTGCTGGGTTATCTTCCTTATTTTTAATTGAAGAAATACTACATCTGAGACAACCTTGTAAGAAAATACTTGGTTTTGAAGAGACCTGTCAGTATTAGAGAATAGGATTTTTTTTTTTTTTTATATTCTAGTTCTAGAAAGCAAATAATCATGATTATGATTTTGTAGCTTCAAAGCGAGGTAGCTGAAGTCTTATTCTGTTTTAGGAGATCTTGGATAAAGAATTTGAATGTACCATATCATTATACTTGATTTCATTAGTATTTTAACTGCATTATGCTTAGTATTAATAAAAAACAGAATACATGTGACAGGTCGTGAAAGAAAAAGGACTTCTAATTCACTGGGATTGTGTTTCATTATACAGCTTGCATGGAGATCCATGAGATTCTAAAGCCTGAAAGAAAAAAACATGATTATTGTCAATGACTTTGAATTTACAATGCTTCCACCATGGAATTTTTAAAGGTTGTTAACCTCAAAAGGGTTGGAAGAAATGATTGAATTTGAGGACCTCCTGTCTTCAGCTGTTCTTGCCAATAAGTATGTTATGTTAGACAAGAGGTAGCAAAGTGGCTCTCTGCTCTGGGGTGCTTCCATATCCACCTTGGACATGGTGGGGTACAGTGCCAGCAAGTCACATAGGGTGTCACTGATTCTTTGTTTTGAAATAATTCACTACTAATCATGGGTATTCCCAGGGCATGACCTGCCTGGAAATGGGAGCAGTAAATATATTAAAAGTTTGCATGGTATGGGTCCCCTACACCAGAGTGTAGGTGTGGATTGACAGCTCTCAGTGAAAAATGATGCTGCAGCTGAGAGGCAGTAGAGAGTGGAGCTCTGCTGTGGGTGCAGATTTCTAGTGAACTTGCTGAAGACCTGCCTCAACTACTTTCTTGGTGACTGGGATTTGCTTCCTTGCATTCCTGCAGGTACATATACCATTCAGAAATTAACTCTCTTCCTTTTATTGATCATTTTCAGGGTGGGGGATGGTGGGTTGGTGATATCTTTTATTTCATCCAATAAGATTTAGTCTACATGGAGTCATGTTCTGCATAATGCAGCAGAAGCAAAAGTTTTTCTCCAGCTACCCATATATGACTTGTTGTCTTATGGGTGTTCACTTGCTTGAGAAGTTGTTGGTATTTGAGCTGAAAGTTGGAGGTGGCTCCAGCATTTTGGTTCCTTTGCACTGCTAAAAACCCTAAATATTTTTTGGTTTTGAGAGTAAAAGGAAAGAAGCACTGAATTTATGGTAGCGATTATTCTTCTCTGAGAATTCAGCTTACGGCTGGAAGATTATTTAGTGGCTTATGCCAGGTGAAATAGCTGCAGCAGAAGACAGAAAAGCAAGTAGAATATTGATCAAAATAAAGCAGCCTGGAAGGTAACGTTTCATAAAAATTTCTTGTCTGAGAAAAAAATGTTTGGATATTTCCCCCAGAAGCTTCCAAGGAATTTTTTTTCCTTTGGAAAGCATTTTTGATAGGAAACTGAAACATTTTGAAGGAAAAACCTCCCAGCCAAGTCTGATAACTGATGTGTGAAGACAGTAGTTCAAAATTGTGCCTCTCTCTGTCCAGACATTGCAGACTTTGAATTTAGAATCATATAATAGTTTGGGCTGAAAGGACTTTTGAAGGTCATCTAGTCCAACCCCTCTGCAATGAACAGGATCATCTTCAACTACGTCAAGTGCTCAGAGCCCCTTCCAGTCTGATCTTGACAGTTTCCAGGGAAACCACACCTCTCTGGGCCACCTGCTCCAGGGCCTCACCACCCTCCTTGTAAAAACTTCCTTTTAACTAACTAAATGCATCTAATTTTTTACATTTAAGCCTGAAAGCTAAAGTAGAAGACCTGAAGGATACTGTATGTATTATCTTTATAAAACTTTAGTACCGAAAATATAAATGCTTGCCACATTTTGAAAAATACCAACTTCTAACTTTTACGGGAAAGAAATGCCTCCTAAGCAGTTTTGCCAATGCTCACAAAAATTTTTTGCCTGTTATATTTCAATCATATTTGTATGCCTGATAATGCTACAGCTTATGTGGTGGCACGAATTACTCATGTAGTATTCTATGAATTTATGCAACATAGGACAAACACAAACATCTGATCCTGTCTGAATTTTTCAGTCCAAGATGGTTCACCTTAGTTGTGCTTATAAGGACTCCTATAAGGTTATAAACCTCCTTGCAGGTTCTAATTCCCTGTTTCCATCTTCCGTGGTATGAAGAGATGAAAGCACAGCAGTGTCTGTCTGCTAGGTTATGTTGCAATGCACATTATTGATATTAAATAAGAGGTGAATGTGCAGCTCATATTTTCCCAGTTCTGCCCTTTCTTGTGTTGAATGGATGAGGTCAGCTCTACCTGCTGAGGCAGGCTCCTTGGAAAGTCAGTCAGAATGGTGTTGCCTAAGTAAGGAAGAAAGAAGAGCATCAGAGCTCTGTTCCCATTCTGCAGAGTTCTAAGAGGGAAAACATAATATGCCATTACAGGAAGACTTTGTGGTTGAGGCTCAGAAAATCAAAGGAAGTTGAAAATTACACAAATGCAATCTGACAGTCTTACCTTTTAAAAGCAGGGCTGTCCGAGAGTCTGTTGAGTGTACCACACTTAGAAAGGAAGCAACAACAAAAACAAAAAAATAGGCAGTTGTATGATTCTAATAAAGGCTACATTTGAGATTTCACCTGTTGTTTTAAAAAGACAATAAATAAGTATACATAAATTTAATTTGTTTCATGGTTCTTGTTCTCAGCCTTTCGGGCTCTGTGTCCGAATTTTCTAATGTTAGTAACTTAAGTGTTGTAAGAGACTATTAGAAATCTTTAAAGCTTTTTATAGTCACCAGATAGTATGATCTGTATTTACTGCAAGTATTCAATTGCAGTAATTGTATTAAAATTATCATTAAAATTAAAGGCATTTTTTAGAAACATGAGAAGTTAGCAAACATACAAATTCTGAAAGCTATTACTATTTTTTCTCTCTGTTAAAGTCTTATCTAAAAGGATGTACAGTGTGATTTAATGGAATTCCTCTGATATTTGAAACTGGGATTTAACACCTTTTAGTTCTAATTCCACTGTTTCACTGTGGTATGTATCCAAATTATCCAGAAAATAATTTCTGCAAGCTTAGAGACAGTAGTATTAATCTTCTATAATTTGGTTTCCTTCTGATTGCTCTTATTGGAATATCTGTGCATTTTCAGGAAGGATTTAGTATGATGGAAGCAACCCTCCCACCAAACTTAATTAATCAGTCCTTTAGGTGACTAATTAGACATGCTGAATTTTCAGTGAGGTGTAATGTTTTATTCTAGGTCTTCATGCCTATCTTACCCAGCTGATATCTGTAAACTGAAAGAGGATGTTGCTACAGTGCATGGTTCCTAATAAAATTCAAATTAAATAATCACCTCAATTATAGATTAAAAACTCAGGTTCAACAATTATCCAAAGAGCTTCATTGAAAACCCACAGTCATGTAACTACTCCTTTCTCCTCCTGTCTGAATTTATAGCTCTCTCCTAGAGACATAATTTAGATTTAGTTTAAATTGTGCCCTAAGTTGTTTCCATTATCTCAACCTGGAGCAACCTGTGTCTATTCCTGGAATATGATTTCATTATTCTTGAACTGTGTTACCTACAGTGTGTGCTATCTTTTCTACACTGAACATTTTCCAGGAAAAGCTTTTTTGGTCCCTGTTAGTGCTTAGACATTTGAGTCAGTTAAATGTGTAAGGAAGAAGATTGTGTCTGATGTATTCATTCCAGTAATGGTAATGGTCTTTGGAAAACATTCTTATTTATTCATAGATTGTACCAAGTTTTTGGGATGTCCAATCTAATGTTTATAATACATAATTATACTTTATTTTGTAGATTAAGATGGCTACTGGTATTAGGTGGAAGAAAGAACAGCTGAATTCTTTTCATACCCCTGAGTCACTGTCACTACAAGAATACAGATTTCCTGGGATGACATTACTGGTGAAAAGGTTTAGGTTTTCAGAGACTTGATCAAAAACTCATGGAAATTCCTTTCTCACAAAGGCATTTCATTTTTCTTGTCAAATACCCTTGTATGTTATATGAATTCTCCTTTTGTGATCCAAGCTCATTTTGATTTGCTGCTGTTATCTGGGAAGTCAGATTTTTATAAAATTATGGGAACTCTTTCTCTCTGCTTACCCAAAAATGCATCTGCTTGAAGGCTGAAATGGTGAAGAAACTCTGGACAGAAGCCTTTGGAGTGAGGGGCTAATAATCTGTGTAGCAGAAGAAGAGTAAACAACAAATTAGGATCACAGATTATTCACGTAATAACAACCTGAAATCAGGGAGTCCTTTACTTCTAGTAACCTTCTGAATTGTGATTTTCCTTTGTATTTTGTGTCATAGGGTTTTGAGAATGAATGGGTTTTGGCACTGAATTTGTGGGTACAGCTGAAGTGCTAGATATGTGCTACTGACAATGTGCCTAATGCAAAAGGTGTGTTTTGGCTTCTGGGCGCGTTCAGGAGAAAATTATTCCTTGGATTTCAGTGGAGGTACAATGCTAGCAGTGCCTTTAGACTGAAAAACTCACCTTATTGATCCTCAGTGCAAACAGAGAATCTTACAATAGTTTGGGTTGGAAGGGACCTTTAAAGGTCATGTAGTCCAACATCGCTGCTGTAGGCATGGACATATTTAACTAGATCAGGTTGTCAGAGCCCCCATCCAACCTGTCCTTGAATCTCTCCAGCAATGGGGCATCCATCACTTCTCTAGGCAACCTATTCCAGTGTCACACTACACTTATAGCAAAGAATTTCTTCATAATATCTAATCTAAAGCTGCCCTCCTTTGGGATCTTTCCCTCTCATCCTATATGACTTTTTGAAAGATCCAGCTCACTAGTAGGCCCCCTTTAAGTACTGGAAGGTGCTACAAGCTCTACCTAGAGCCTGCTCTTCTCCAGGGTGAGCAATCTCTCAGCCTTCCCTTGTAGGAGAGGTATTTCACCCCCTCAGCCTTCTTTGTTGCCCTGCTCTGGACTCTCTCTGACAGGTCCACGTCAGATTATGCAGATTATCTTGGCTGATTAGAACATGGGGCTAATAACACCAAGGTCATGATCCCCATATGGGCCATTCACTCAAGAGCTGGACTCCATGATCCTTGCAGGTCCCCTACTACTCAGAAGATTCCGATTCTGTGATTCTATGTCCCTCCTATGTGGAGGACCCGAGAGCTGGAAGAAATGCTCTAGGAGGGGTCTCCAAGGCATTGCTAAAACTTTGGTCCTACTGGTCAAAGGTGAAGTGCTGAGGCTGGAGAAGCTTCTGAGGCTGAGACTAAGCTCAGTAGAAAGCAAATTAAGAAAAGGCTGAAGGGCTAATTTGATGTTCTGTCTGCAGCTGGTGCCTCGAGTCTCTGTTGGCACTAGGAGCAGGAGTAAGAAAGGAGGGGGCTAGCGCTGTCTATCAAGGGGATAGTACAGTTAATTGGAAATTAATTTACAGGCAGTGCTAGCAGTCGATCAGTGCTGCCATCTGCAGAAGTGACAGGCCAGATCATTCAAGGCAGAGAGAATTACTTATCCTGGGGTCAGGAGGAGGACTGCAATGTGAGACTAGTCCTCTCTCTTTCCTAAGAGGGCAGTCCTACAGAAGCTGTAGAGTTTTTCCAAGTGTCCCTGGAATTTCAGGTCGGATCACATCCATGCCTGGTTGCTCCTGCTTCCTCTTCCACTTCAGAGAAGGCTGGGCAAAGAATAAAAGGCAGGTCAATGGTCAATAAGCAGGGGCACAGCCTGGTGCTGTAAAGCTGTTGCTGCTGAGTTTTTCCATCCAAAAATTGCCCAGGGGAGGGAGGCTTTGCCCATGGAGCCAGAAAGATTTAACAGCTGGTGGAGTTCACTGTGCTAACACAGAAACTGGTGTTTTATTGTGTGATTATGTGATTTCCAAAACCCTTTAAGCTTAAGATATGAAACCTCTTAAGATACCCAGCATGATGTGGTGTTTGTAAAGATTTATTAGCTTTTCAAAGTTTCCATGTTTTCCCCTCCGTGACTGCTTAACGATTTTGAAAGAGCAAAATTAGTGCAACTCTAGAGTGGACAGGCAAACCTGTTTGCCGTACCAGCAAAGAAACAGAAGTGATGGTTTTGCCTGAAATAACTGAATCTGGAATTCTGTCATCTTTGAAACTTATGTTTGTAGCTGCTCTCACGTTGACATTGTCTTTCATAGGAATGTGGATAGTCTTGTATTTGTCATCTTCTCTCAAGCTGTTTGCCATGTAGATGGCTCTGTGGGGTTAAACAGTAAGAAATTGCTCATTTATAGGAAGGCAGGTAGAGCTCCTGTACCTTTTCACAGGCTGTATTTACCTCAGTGGTTGGTTTGAACCTCAATGTAGCACCAGAGATGCAGTTTCAGCAGGTCACCCAGGTATGTTCTCATGACCTAGTGACCATGAAGACAGTATCAAATTAATATTAGACATTCATCCATGTACTTTCCTAAATGAGACTCAGTGATTAAAAGCTGTGTGGGGTGGTCAGATATATTTAAGTTGAATTCCTTTTACTTCACTGTCAAATTACAGGGGGTTTTTTGCTGTTGAATGAAAATTATTACTCTTATTTACCAAGGCTTCTGTTTATTACACAGATTTTTGTAATTTTTTATTATTTGCTTAGCTTACTAAGAAGTAGAAAGGCTTATTTGGGATTTTTGCAGGGAAGAAAAATAATTACTCTAAATGCAGGAAAATATTCTCTTTCCCTGATATATTTGAAATGTAATTTTGTCAAGCAATTAGAGCCTATGAGAGACTGACTGGCTGGATATATCAGGTTATAGCCATGATCAAACAGAGTCCACTTTAATTAATCTGATTATTGTACATTTTGTGGTACTCTAAAATTGTTTCGGTTCCCTGACATTTATTAAGAATAAACTTCTCTTTTACCTAGGGATGATTGCATGATGCAGAATTATTAATGGTTAGTCATAAGAAACTAATCAAGTTAGAGGCAACATGAAGTGAGGGAATGAGTACAGAACCAGCGGCTAAGTTCTTATGTTAATTTGATACATGGTCTTGGAAAAAATCACTTACTGCTCATCACAGTCTCTTTATTTTCCTTCAGCTAAAAAAGGAATATTAATATTCACCTCCCTACTTTACCAGTTTGAGGAGAATTAGCTAATGCACATGTTTATAAATAAAATGTTAGTGCTTCAAAAAAGTCAATTTTTTTAAATCAAATGTTTATATATATATGTGTGTTTGTGTGTGTGCATTCAAAAAATTAATAATGAAACTAGAGACCTGATCATATTATTTATATCTGTAGTTCCCAATCCATCAATTAGGAAGGAACATTATCTGGTTTCTAGTTAAATGGCTTCTATCATGAACAGAAGAGCTAAAGGAGAACTTCCAGGAGAATCAACTCTTTTTTCAGACCTTTAGGTATACATGAGTTGAAAATTTTACTTGCTCTTAACTGCTCCCTGTTTCCTTTTGAGTGAAAAAAACTTCTTGTCTATTGAAATGTCGATGTTTTGGTTTCCTTTTTTTTGAGTAATTTGCTTAGAAGTGTAGAAGGAGTCTAGGAATAGAATTTGGTTCTTCTGGAGTCCTCATTTATTCCATGAAATTGCAAGGGTCCGTGAGTGTTAAATAACTTGGGCTCACCTGTAGTGTAAGCTTATTTAAATTAAAGGCTCAGGCTTTGAGATAAACCATTTTTATTTGTGTAAAAACTCATATGTTTTCATTCCATTGAAGCACTGTAATCTTTTGGCCACAAGAATTCTTTCCTCCAGGATGTGAAATGCTATTTGAAGAATACCCTGAGCCTTTGAACAAGAGAAGGCCTCAGTACTGTGCTTTCCTTATTTAGTAATTGTGCATTTCTGATAGCAAATATTTAAAATCATGGAGTCCTAGAATTATCTAAGATAGAAGGCACCTCGGAATGCCATCTGGTCCAAGCCACTGTCCGTCTCAGGATCTGCACAAAACAAGGCAAACCTAAAAGTTGGAGCTAATTTCAGACTTATATTGTGTTAGTTGGGGCCATTGGCAAAATGTCTACTATTTCCATCTTCCTTACCATTTATTGTGGTGGAATTTCTTATCTAACATCATCTGGGTATTCTTAGAATTTAGTCATCATCTACTAAACCCAGTAATGGCGTAATCCAGCTGAGTCAGTCCTTGATCTCTTGTCTAGATTTTCCTGGACACCAAGCTTTCTCAATATGTTTTGGAGGTAAAGTTTGGGCAAGCAACAAAATAAGGAAATATTTGCCTTGAACAGTGCCTAGACCATTTGACTGAGTTCCAGATAACAATATCTACAATATTGTTTTACTATCATGTAGTCAAAACCAGAGTTTAGTATGCTATATTGAAATGATATTCATGCTCAGAAAAATAATGTAATGTTCTATCTCTTAGAAAAAGAGTCATACGTGGAGAAAAGGAAAAACAACAACAACAACAAAACCAACCAACCAAGCAAAAAATCCCATACCAAACACATTCCAGGACTATTTTAGACCCTTTTTCTTATGGTTTTTAACTTTCTGAGCTGTGCCAGCATACTGTGTATGCATTGGAAATACAGGTTTATCACTTACATAGAATTCTGCAGGTTATACACTTATCCTGGTTGACCTTGCTTCTCTTTCTGCATCATGCAACTTAAATTTGTATTGTATGCATTCAAAATATAGATTTGGTGAAAATTACTGCAGTTGGCATCCGTTTCTTACCTCACAATTTACGACTCCACTAAATTTGAGCTTGAAGCTTCGTCCACAGTCTTCAATGCATTGTGGCTTTATTTAGACAATAGCTCAGTTGTTAGGTGTAGAAAAAGCATAAAGCTGTCCCATTTTAGAAGACTTATCTCAACAGGAAGGTGACAGATCAGGACAATCAGTACATGCTGAATGTCAGTCACAGCAGCTGTCTGTAGGTTTAGTAGGGTCTCATCCCAGTGTTGTCCATTGGACTGAGCCTTCCTTGCCAGGGGGATGAGCTAGACACTCCTGGAGCACATCTTTTGCTTTATAGAATCATAGACTCATTTAGGTTGGAAAAGACCCTTAACCCTCAGTCATTAACCTAACACTGCCAAGTTCCCCCACTAAGCCATGTCCATAAGTGCCACATGTACATGTCCTTTAAACACTTCCAAGGATGATGGCTCAACCACTTCCCTGAGCAGACTGTGCCTGTGCTTGACAATCTCTTTGATGAAGAAATCTTTCTTAATATACAATCTAAACCTCCCCTTGTGCAACTTTAGGCCATTTGCTCACTTCTTACTTGGGAAAAGACACTGACCCCCACCTCACTACATCCCCCTTTCAGGTAGTTGTAGAGAGCAATAATGTCCCCCCTCAGCCTCCATTTCTCCAGGCTAGACCCTGTTATCCAGACCCTTCACAAGCTTCATTGCTCTTCTTTGGATGCAAAAACCAAAGTGTAGCTTCATCCTGGAAAAATCCATGTCATTAGCTCTGAGACCCTTTTGTGATGTGTACCAAAGTGCAAAGTGAGGACACCTGGAAGATTTGCTTCAAAAGTGCCCTGCTGTTTCAGACCAAGACACTATTGTAGATCCATCTTAGACATTTAACACATTCACTTGAGAGGTCCTAAATACTTGCCTGTGAGGTAGTCTTAGGATTAGTCATGAGGTAAACAAAGGTGATGTATGGAAGGAGTGATCCCCTAGACTTTTATTAGCACAAGTAACATCAGAAGTAGGCCCTTTAGGTTTGCTGTCATGATAGATCAGAACTACTGGAAACCTGAGCTTCTGTGCAAGGGAAAGCAGGCAAAGCAAATAATTCTTCCTAGCAATTGTGTCCAACTCTTAATTAGAATTAAACTGAGAGAAATGCTCAATGAAACTGGTACAGAAAACCTCTTTCACTCTTCTGCCAGCTCGAGCCCACTGAAACCACATGACATGTTTTCTAAACTCAGTTAGATCAGCTCAAAAAACATTGACAGGAGCTTTGTTCCAGCAGGCTTCATGCTTCATTGTGTATCATCTGTTCTTCTGCAGCCAGCATAAACAAATCTACAGTGCACAGTGTGCCTTGGTGAATTTCAGGGCAGTGAGTGCCGCAGCCTCTCTGTGCCTGATTTGGAACATGCTCCTACTGCTGAGTAAACCAGCAGTGCACAGATCCAGCCCTTAGGACCGTGGCATTGTGACTGCGGGACGCTCACATAAATCTACTTCCCTTCTTTGGTAATGCTGCTTATTAAACATAGAGTCCTAATTTCTCATAATAATGTTTGTTGAAGTAATTTTTAATGACACCGGGGTGGGCTTTTCTTTCCAATTTTTCCTTCTGTGGCATTTGCAAAATGGCTTTTTAATGACTTCTAAGACAGGAAACTATTATCAATATTAGTAGTTCATACTCTCAAAAAACTCATTTTTTGCCTGAATGGACCGTATGCTGCTTTCCTTAGGTGTGAAAATGCAAGCAAAAACTCTGCTTTCAAAGCATAAAATGGTTTCTGCTCTGAAACAAACAAAAAAAAAAGCAGGAGATAGACATAAAGACATAATTAGCAATTTTAATGTTGAATACCTTATAAAGTAATAAAATTTAAATGCACACAGTTTTTCTGAGCTGAGTTGTTTCTGATGGTATGGTTTTAGTCTGAGTTGTTAAAATAGTGAGTATATGTATGAATCAGTTTGGACAGATTGCCTTCCTTTCCACACACATACACTACTGGCTTTGCTTAGTTGAACAGATATACAAACCCACATTTTAGAATCACGTATTACTAATATTGGAAGTAAAATATTTGCTATTTTCTAAGGGATCTTATGACACAATAATTATGGTACAGATAATGCAATGACATCTCTCAGTGGTATTTTGACAAGTATCTTCCCCAAAATCAAATAAATAAGTTACTTCCTAAAATTACATTAATATATCTGTTGGCCGTTTGGACACTGACCTGTGAGCCCTTATAATAATCCTGTGCAATGGTATTAGGCTTTTTCAAAGAATTCCATGAACTATTTACCTCTACACTGAATGTAGCACTGCAGCTGCATCTGGTGTAATAAAAGACAATGCTTGTTTTCACAGCAATGAAAAAATTTTATGAATACTAAAAAACTTACCTGGAATCTATATATTTTTCTTACTGAGCACTTCAAAATCAAGGATTTGTTTTCTCACTTCATAAGTAGCAGGAAACAAAAAATAAATCTGAGGTTAAAATACATTGCATATCTGTTAAATTATACACATTGAAAGAAATGGAACATAAACAAAAATAACTATTTTTTCCCCTGCTATATCAGTTTTATCTAGTCTAGTATTCCTTCAGGAGCAATTTTAATACTTCCAATTAGATGGTGAAATGACAGCTGAAAATGGAGATAGTGAGCAATACTGTGCAGAATTAGTAAGTTCAACGAAAAGCTCAAACTTTGGGTAAATTTGAATTCTTTCCGAAATGAAAGACTTGTGGCCTCTGAAACACAATTAATGGAGATTTTGTATTTCACTTGCTTCTGATTTACAGTCATGTAGCCATTTTCTGACGGTCTGGTCATTGTGTATGATTTTATAACCATAGTGCCTAAACAGTCTACAAATATGCAGTCAGGATTCAGAGCCAGAAACTCAGAAATTCTCTGTAATATTTCATTCTAACTATATCTCTCATCTTTTTTTCCCTGTTATTTTTCCTCCTCTGTTTTATAGTAGTTTTTTTAACTTTTCCCTTCTTATACCTAATTACCTAATGAAACAAGAATCTCATGACCATTCTCTGGATGTATCTGAGAGCTGCCTTCTTTTTAAACCAGCTTCAGGCAAACTTAACAGAGAGGTGAATTTCTAAAGCTTTTGAGTAACAGTGACTGTCACAAGAAAAGGAAGCCAGGCTATGTTTGTGCCCTCACTGAGCAAAAAACAACCAAAAAAGATCAGGCTATATTCAACACTAGCAAATGCACAGTAACCTTGACAAATCCATGCTTATTGGTAGTGATTCCCATGATTATTTTGTTATTAGCTACACTGGATATTTTCTTCTTGTTGCAGAAAAACTACCAGTTTTACATCAGTGTTGAGTGTGTTTTATACATTTATCTTACATATGCATACATAGATGTATATATATGTCTCCCAACCAAAGTATGTTCAGAAAACAGGAGAACTCATCCTATTTCTCCTGTGACTTCAGATACTCTTAAATCAATTTTCTAATTTCCAGGCTGAAAGGAAGCTAATGAGTTTTCCACGAGCTCACTGGGTAACCCTACACTAGGCCCAATGGCTTTGTGTAGAAAATACCAATTTTGACAGCAAATATTTAAGTCTGGTTCCATGTGAAGAGCAGTGGTTTGACAGATGTTGTTACAATGACTGAACCAATGTATTCTTGGCAAGAAAATTATAGGGCTAATAGCACAGAGATCTTTACAGCAAAAAGCATTGGTGGTGGGACAAACACAATAAAAAAACACCACCAAAACTTAAATTTGGACAGACTGCCCTAACCTCTTAATTCAGATGCTGAAGCAGAGTACTGCCTCAAGAGTTGTATGCATGGCAATAATTTATTACACTTTCTTTTATTTAAACCATTGGAAATATGTTCTCACTTAGTAAAGATTTTACTGAAAAGCAGAGAGCTCTTGTAAGCCTTGCAGGATTTTTTGGCTGAAATAATTGTTGCGTTTCAACCTATATTGAAGTTCTGGTAGAATTAACTCCATACTGTGTCTGTGCTGAGGTTGAAAGGTAATTAATAATCTCTAAGAATATGTGTGAGCTCCATTAAAACAGTCAGTTGAAAATTCCTCTGTTGCAGCCTGTCAGGAATACACATTTTGGAATAGATTGTTGCTATTTATTATTTGTATTTGCAACAATGCACTGGTCTCATTGTTCTGAAAAAGGACTCTCTGGCACAGAAGAAGTGTCCCCAAGGTCTTTGGTAAGGGACCCTCCCTTGATGTCTAATGAGAGGTTTGCATCTGGTAGCACTCCAAGCTGCATTCCTGCCTGTTCGATTTCCAGTTCTGCACTGAATGCCACCAACAGCCTGTTTCTGTTTTCTCCTGGCTTATTCCTGAGCACAGCTAATGCTCTCCTTGCCATGTCCCGGTCCAAACTGCTCATGCTGCTCTGGCATGGGTGGATAATCTCCAGTGTTGGCATGCTAACAGCACCCTTGAGAACTGCAGCTGCATGTCCAGCCACAGCTTCTAAAAACAGTAATAACTTGTTTGTGCAAACTGCCAGGCTAGTATGCCAAGAATAGGAAGAGAAGAGTTCTGGAAGAAGGACAAGAGTTCAAACATGCTTTTTTTTAAAAAAAAACAACTTGTTAATCAATGATGTTTATTGAGTCAGGAAGTCGTTTTTCTGTGGAAAGAAAAATGAGAGTTGACAGACCTTCAAACTCTTTGGGTGATTGCTGGGTGAAATAGTTTGAGTCACTTTCTTTTCCCATACTTTTGACAAACCTTTTTGTGTGTTCTTGCACAAAGACTATATTTTTGTTTTCACAATAAGGTAAGAAAAGCAAAATATTAATGGTCTTATTTGCGGGGGGGGAATTAGAAGGTTGTAACACTGCAGATGGCTTCAATAACCTTTCTGTTTTCAGCCTTGTTGCATCTCTGGTTTACAATTCATTCAAGGCAGATGTTTTCCAAGGAAAGCAAGCATGGTTCGTGCATGCATTGATATTGGTTGGGTTTTACAAGCAAATGTAAAATTCCAGTGATTTGTGTGTTCCTAAAATGTTTCATGACTTTGTCACCTTTAGCAGCTTAAACTAAAGTAAATGTAGTGCAGAAGATTGCATGAGAGGTATAAAAATGGGCAGAATTTGATGTGGTTCAGACATGGAATTTAGTTCTCTCACCTTACCTCATAATTCTAAGTAATGACAGCAATTGGTCAGTTGCTTTCTGTGGGGTTTAAATCACTATCTAAAAGTATCCAAAAATAAAAGGTTATAAGTGAGGTGAAATTTTACAGGAGAGAAGAAAAGCACCACATTTACTGAGGAAGGTCTGCTATCTGTCAAAATATGGAGCAGTTGGGATTATGTTACACAGTTAGTTTCATTGAAAAGCATATATGAAAAACATCAAAGGGCATGGCAACTTCTGCTGCAGTAAACAAAGTAGTTCCAGCATGTATCTCTCTAATTTGTAATCTTTTAACAATGGAAGATTATGTTGAGATTTTTTTTAACTGTTTCTGAAGTTTCTGGCTGAACAAGATGGCATTTATAATTTATAATGAAGTCTGTGTACTTGCATTAATGAGTGGTAGAGGTGCTACAAGATTTCTGACTGTGTCTTATATTAGCACTGCTCCCAGATAGAAATGAAAGGGTCTGGCTGTATGTGTTACATCTTTTAAACTCAGAGGCATTGCTTCTCTGGGATTGTGTTCTCACTCAGGGCCACCAGTGTGTGAGGAAGGGGGAGGGTATTAGTATTATTTCATATAGCTTTGGCTGAATTCCTCTTGCAGAGTCAGAAATTTAAAGGGCTTCCAAAAACAATTGGTGGCTTTTAAAGAAACACATGCCCTTGTTTGGTGAAGCAAACAGTCTACATCACCAAACACAGTACAGAATCACAAATTATAACATGGTCTTAGTGACAGTGATTTCAAACTCATCGTTTGAAAAGTAACATTAGACAATAACTTTTCCTTTAAATATGTTTTTATAAGAGGAATTAGCCTTCATCACATACAGAACAGTTCCCTCGATTTGTTGTGCCTGAAACAATCTCAGCCTAATCCTCTCTCTCAGGACCATTTCCTCCTTTTCTGCATGCAGGAGCAAGCACTGTCACACTCAGCACTTGCACTTAAAACTCCAAGAGCAGGTGAGCAGAGCTCTGCAAAGCTGAGCAAATACCAGTGGAAAAATCAGGCTGCTTAGAGAATGTTGAGCAACATGAAGGCAATGGGTTTATCCTCTCAACAGATTTTCTGCCTTCATTGGCACAGGATAAGGGCTTGATATTTGCTCTCCAATGCAAATTTCCATCTTGTCAGGCAGTGGGGCAGCCCCTGAGCCTTGGGGGCAGCTGTCTGATAGACTGCACACATCAGGCGTGCATTGCTGTTTCTTACAGGTGCTTCTTTACAGGAAGTAAGTATTTTCCTAAATATGCCACCCCATAGATTCTACAATTGTGGCACTCCCTGTTAACTGCTTTTTAAATAGTTGCTCAGCAGGAATTATTTGAAAAGCAGCAAGGTTTTGAGCTATGAATGGAGACATTCCTTTTTTACTTAAAATAGCACAAATATATATTTAAATACATTTAAATCTAATTGTCTTCCATGATTTTAAACTCTGTTTTAAACTATTTCTTTCTGGGATATGAAGTTGTAACAGTCACCTGAAAATCATTTTTTGTTTCAAGATCCAAATTAGGATCTACCAAAAAATTTGGGGATCTCTTTTTTTTGTTTGTTTGTTTAAATTTTATGACGTTTTCTCCTAGTTCTGTCATTATCTCATTGTCCTTTTCTGTCGCATCTAGTATCTTCCTATATAGAGAGCTGTTGTGGGTATCACACCTCAGGATAGCTTGGGAGCTGCCATGTTCATATGAGGGCAGCTGGGGGCATCTCTTGTCTCTAAAACAAACTGACAGTGGGTGAGGATGCTCAACCAGATGAGCCAAGCATGTTGAAAGATTTCTGGGGAGCAGGAATTCCTCAGACTCTGGGGAGTGAACCTGGGAATCTGGAATAAGAGATGGGCTTGGCTTCCCCAGCAGGATGCAGGGTCAAATCTTCAGGCTATAGAGAGGGAAGGGCTGATGAAACAGGACTGCAAGTTGTTTCTGCTGTATCCTCAAGTTATGGAATTGTGACCATGGCACTAGGATGCTGCAGTGGGCTTTTTGATATACAGCTCCCTTTCCCACAAGCTTCCTTAGGATGAAGTGATTTCCAAAAGACATTTTAGAAATATGAGTTTGCAGACATAAAATGTCTCTCTGTTCTTCAGCCTGATCCCTCATCTAACTGGGTCACTATTGTTACTCACAGTTCTAAAAAATTTCTTAGCAAAACCATCTCCTGGGTTAGCAGCACACTATTTCTCTTTCCTCTTGTGTGGCTTCTCACAATGAATCTCTCATTGCAGGGATGTATTTGTTCTTATTTTTATTCTGCTGAGACTGCCCTCTCTTTTTCCTAGCTCTCTGTTACATGACACCACACTTCTGCTGAGGCATATAACACCAACTAGAAGACTCTGTTCTGAACTGGATGCACTGCTCTGTCTTATCCAGTATTTCACAGTGACACAATAAATGTTTGGGTGATTCTCTGGGAAAAGCTAATGCAACGTTTTCCCCACTGCCTTTGGTTAATTGATGAGTTAATGTCGCTTGTCTAGTTTTCAGCCTTGTTTTATGCAAAATTACCTACAGGCAGATTGCTTTCATTTCAACAGTAGTTAATTCTTACAGCCATTTTAGAGATTCCCCTTCAAGTTTTGAAACAACTGCAATGGGTTCTTTCCAAGGTCACAGTAGATCTATTGTACACCTTGTTTATGGTCACACCTTAAATGAGAAAACAAAGAGTGACTCTGCTGAGATGAAGGATAAGTTTCTGTGCCTTTGAGCATGGTGAGTGTCATTGCTGTCACTTCTCCTGGGCACCTCCCAGTTTGACCCAAGAAACACAGGCCATTTCATCAGAAGGATAAAAAGAAATTAAATGTGTGCTAACCAAGTGCTAAAGATCCTCTGGTTCATATTTGGGTTTTATGGTAGCCTATTGGCCTCACTTTCAGACTGCTAAAGCAGTGCTTCTTAATAAGCCCTGTACCCAAATTATTGTTGGGTTCCTAATTTCAATGAACCCAGCCTCCCCAAGATGATGAGCTTCTTTTGCAACTGTCTCTGAACGACCACATGAGTGAGTACTCTACAGGAGTTGTAGGATTTTGGTTTTATTTTGGAAAACATTGCTACTATTTTGATAGACTATTTTTTTCCTTTACTATCTACTTCGCTTCCTCTCCTGTGATGATTTTCTCTGAAAAGCAATATTGTGTTTACCTAGTGACAGTGAAGGATAAGTTGTTCTCAGCAGTCAAATAGGCAACTAAAATTTGTGTTTGACCTAGAAACATTTAATGGCAGTGTCTTTTTCAGTGTCATATTGGAAGGTTGGGGAAGTTGGGAACAATCTGTGCGGTTTTAAAAGGAAGTTGCTTCTCAATGCATGGAAAAAAAAATTTGTGTGAGAAGGAAAAGAGATCTTTCATTACTTGATAGAAAGCAATAAGGAAAAATAAAACCTTTTTTTTCTTCAACTGGTAAAGAGATTTATAAAAGCAAAGTAACATAAGATAGATTTTTATCTTAGAGTACTAGATATTGCTTTTTCTCATAAGTGGACTGCCTAGGAACTACTGTACAAAAATGTTCTTTCTGCAGAACAAGTTACAGGGGATAGCAAATTCTGTGCTGGCAATTCCTGCTGGATGGCTGAGGTTACTACACCCTCTGCCTTAGAGCTGTGGGTTCCGAGATGCCCAAGTCAACCATGAAGCACTTTAGCATATTGAGCAAATCTATCAGGCCTTTGTTCAGGCAAACATTGCTGGACATTTACACCCTAGATAATTATCTATTGTTAGCCATTCTTGTTTTGAGTAAATACAGGGAGAAAGTTACAGATGAGGAACTATGTACCATACTACATCATGACAGATTTGGTTTCAGCATAGTAATACATCTTCACCATTTCATTATTTTTTCTCTTTACACCATGAAATGTTATTGCATGTATTCATTAAAGTTGTACCTGAACACGAAGAGCCCTGAGTAGTCTGCTTTTCTTGCTTTGACCACTAGTGCTGTTGTGTCATGCTGCAGAGCAGAATTGCTAGGACTTCTTGACTGTGATAAAGGTGAATCTTTGGACATGATGTTACTTAGACATACTAGTTGACTGCACTAACTTCTGCATAAAAACTTTTATGGTCTGCTGAGTGCTTATTTCTCTTTAACATCAACCTTAAGTAGCTGTAAGATTCACTTAGTTGTAGTTAATAACCTGTTTTTATGTTAATATACAATTACATACCACAAGATGTTTGAGTTGATTTTTATATTTTTTTTAATTTCTTGGTCATGTAAATATCAATGTCTTTGGTGATGTGGGTCCTGTACATTTCACTGTGAGAGTTCTAGGACTTGTTACACCCTGATACTTTAGGGCATCCATATAATTCTCTTTTTCTCAAAACTACGAACTTCATGCTCTTTTCATTATACAAAATTGATGGTTTGTGCCTGTAGACATAGACTTACGTTGCATAAATATAGATATCATTACAGGGGTTTGGTATTTATTGTTCATTGAAAGGCTTTTGTCTTAAAATGCAGTAGCTGTTCAACTGATATTCTCAAAAGAATAGTCAGTCTCTCAGACAAGGAATCTGATTTTTTTACAATGCCATTGACTGCACATGAATAATGTATGATTATGTCAGTCCACCTCCAGTATTACTTGAAGGCTGAAGTACTTAGAAAATCTATTTAATGACATTTTTAGCCAAGCTGCATTGAATGCTGTTATGGATGATGTAATGGTTCTTGATAGCATTTGGAAAGTTGGTGTTGTTAATTTATGTTCACACAGCTTCCAGCCAGCCAGTATGTTTAAGCCAGCTTGGTTATCTTACAGTAGGGACTTCTGGCAAACCATAAAAATCAGTATTTCCAGATGTAGTACAAGCAGACTCTGATTCCACTGACACATATTTGAGAGGAATAACTATAGTTTTGCTTGGAGTCACTCTCCACATATCATACGACTGAAATTTTACTCCACTGGCATATTAGTCAACTAAACAGCAATAATTGTAATGCAATTCAAGCTAGAACTTCATATCTGTATGGTCTGAAGTCTGAAGAAAAGTAGTGATTAGATGTAGTTTTTGCTTTTGGGATTATTTATAGATTTTACTAGAACTCTGTGAGCAATAAATGATACATCCTTATCTATCTTCAATGCAGAGCTACATTATGAAGGAAAAACAAATAATTTTTTTAAATTCATTTTGAATTAAGTACATGTAAACAGGAGAGCTTTAAAATGTTAGCAATCTGAAAAGAATAGTGACATTCAAAATGGTAGGTCTTTAGAAAGCTGGTATTGACAGTAAAACGAGTGCCAGAAGAGCTTTGCTGCTTCTAAAAAAGTGATAGGAACTATAATGCGAGCTTTTGAAATTAATTGAGGGATAAGTGATCATTAATGAAAATACTGAGTTTTCACTGATGCTGAAGATTTAGAGATATTTATCAGGAACAGGATAATTAATTTTTAAAATGCCATGCTTACTGTTGACAAAGTCCTGCTCTAGAGCTTTGTAGAACATGCATGGACATAAAGAGTTGTTGGGATGGTAGCAGCAGAGAGGACAGTTTGTTTAATAAGACCAAGGTAGAAGCAAGGGATTTGACAGTCTCCAGTGTCCTGAATAAAGAATCTTCATTATGTTTGTCATAACTGAATCGTATTCCTCCTGCTGCAGCTTGCATACATCTAATCACATTAGGACACAGTAGGTTTTACCCTGCTCATTTCCTTCACTCAAGAGCAATTTGACCTGAGATGATGATGATTCACAATGCACTTTATTAGAAACATTTGATAGCAAAAAGACAAATTCGTGTTCCTGTGTACAGAAGCCATTAGCAACCGAATCTCCAGGAGCCCATGAAAAGACAAACAGGAGCAGAATAGAAAATTCAGGAAGATCTCTGAAATGAGAGAAGTCTGACACAGTACAGTGAGATGCAGATGCACTCACTTAATGTATGCCATATGCACTGAGGGTGAAAATATTTGGAATTAATTTCTCTTCCCTGAAAGGATGAGATCTGAATAATGGTGACCTTCTTGCAGAAGTTAATGTTATTCTGAGACTGGAGGTAGCCAATGAATGGACATGCTTTCACAGGAGCATGCAGAGACCTGGGGAGAATGTGGAAATCTCTGAAGAAAGGCATGCAATCAAATAGGTATTTTGAGTTCAGTATGAGTAAGAAAAAACACATAAGAAATTGCCTGGTTGCTATGACCTTAAACAAGGACCTTTCAGATGAAAGCCCACTTTGATACCATCCACCTACTTCAGGTTTAGCTTGGCTTTAACCTAGCAGAAATAGAATATTCAGTACTGTCTTTGTGAAGATCACAAGGTTTTAGAAGTCCTCAAAGATCTAAGAGTCTGTGCCTTACAATATGATAAAATCAATGTTGAACCCTCAAGTCCTACAAAGTGTTCTTTACTACTAGCAGACAGATATACAGTGATTGTCCAAGCAACCAAATTTTCTTATGTAAGGAAAAAGTCTTATGTAGGATTGCTTGTGATCAACCTGAAGATGCTTAAAACTACATTTAGATTAAAGATGACCGGGGCAGGGAATCTGAGATGCTTGGACCTCTGAATCAGTGATGTTGAGTTAAGCAGTTTTATTGCCTTCCCTCCTCAATGCCTATTGTGGATATTTAGCACTCTCAGAAGAAAAAAAGCCAGTAGATCCTAGTTTCAGCATAATAACCCTGTGGCATGTTGAGTGAATGAAGGTTTTTCCCCCTTGTCATGTTGAAACAGTTGAAATATTTAACTATTGTTTGCTGTAAGGTCTTAAGAGCAATTGTCAGTAGAAAAAGAACATCAATAATAAAGATTAAAAATTGCCTGAGGTATAAGGAACTATTTATCTTGTTTTATTCCTCAGTAGTTAGTGTAGCTAATTTTTCTTACAGTTGGATGTAGATGTTATTTTACTTCTTGCAGTTCTTACACATCTCTTCCATAGCAAATATAGATCAAATTAATCTATCATTTGTGTCTTTTTTTTAACCTGCCTGGGACTGAAATATGATTTCATTGTTTAAGTACAGGATTTGAATGGGTATAGTAGAGATATACAGCATAGTGTATTTAAGCTCTTTGTGATCCTCTTTAGGAAATTACCTGTTTCACCACAGTGATTCCATTCTTGGCACTGCTTTCAGGAGCACCAAACTTTCAGACTGTGTTCTTGGAAGAAACTATTAGCATCAAAATGGACAGAGGAGGACTAGGCAGTGTGCAACTGATGAAACTTTTGGTGAAGAGGAAGCTGTTTGTGAGTCATCAGTGTACCCTGGCAGCAATGAAGTCTGCTAATATGTGGGTACGCATTACCAGGACTGCAGTTAGATCAAAGGAGGTGACTATTCCTCTTTGTTTCTTGGGCTACTAATAAAAGGAAAATTACAAACTGGAGCACATTCAGTGAAGAATCACCCAGATGGTAGGGAAATTGGTGCATTTGCCCCTTGAGGAGAGGCTGAGGGGATGGGGCTCCTTCATCCTTGGGAAGAGAGGAAACCTCACAGTGACCAGTCATACTATTGACATGTTTAAGATAATTTAAAAATTTAGGCAGCTAAACTGGGCTTTAAAATGTACACCTGAACAAAAGCAAGAGGGCTTGTTAGACCTTGGAGCTATAAGTGCAGGACCATCTAGACCATCTATGTCACTAGGATTTTTAGATGTGATCAGGTTTGAAATGCAAAGAATGTGATTAAACAGACCAGATGTGAATTCTGGGACCACACTTGTCTAGCTGGCTATTAATGTGTTGTAAATCGAAATGAGAAACTATGAGTTACACAATGAAGTTATAAGTTTGTAAAGAAACGATTAACTGACTCCTATTCTACCTCAGCAGAAAGTGCAATGCTGCTTTGGAAGGCTCTTTGTTTCAGAGCAGCTTGGTACTGATTTAAAAAGACTCCATACTCTTACACTTTTTTGGTATTTCTCTGTAGTCTTGGCATCCTACTGTGCTCACACTTACAGCTTTGTCCTTCTCTAACATTTACTGTCTTGCTGACTGCATCTTCATATTCACCTTTTCAAACTCTTTACGTTTTAGCAGTGAATTATTTTATCAGAAAAAACTCACAGCATTTTCATCCGATTAATGAAACACTGAACTCCTTCTCTATGACTGGTACAATGGTGACAATCATTTTCATTTGCACAGAAATTCATTTCAAAGCTGCTAACAAATTGGTATATGGTGACAGGTGAAGAACTGTAATTTCATTATTAAATTGCGGTCATTTCAAAGGGTCAGTAGAAGTGTCTGTTTAATAACCTTGCTCTTGCAGAAAGCGATATGGAAAGTTTGAAAGTGAGAGATTTTATGTGTTTCCTTTTTAATGAATCTTAATAAAGAAAATAATCTTCGACTAAATAATAGTTTTCAGAATCCTTATGCAGTTATGATTAAGTCTTAGCAGGATATAAAAATGCCATGCTGCATAGGTATTTGCTGGAGATATTAATGTATCTGTCTTGCAGTACACTTGGAAGAGAAGTCACCCACCAACCTGAGATATCATGGCTTCTGTGTGTAGTGCCTTCAGTCATGGGTGGGCAGACTCAGAGAATCTAAACAGACTAACTGAAGAGACATGAAGATGGCCTGTTTGCTCATAATCTTCACTCAGAAAGGAATTGAAAGCAGATGGTAAATCAGAAGTTTTCTTTGTGTAGTCACTGGGAAATTATACTCAGGAGTGATGTTTTGAAGATGCAGTTGTAATCAGAATGATGTTTCATTTCATCTGCTGAAAGTTTGATTACAAAGTAATTACAGGCATGGAAAGAAGTGATAATTATCTTAAAACAGTGAGGAATACATCAGCTCTTCTCTCTGAGCCAGCTCAAGTGTAGCCAGAGCTCGCTACTCCTGATGCTGTCAAGGGCAAGGTGTCAGCCACAGTTGCCCAGTGAGACCTTTCCTTTCTCACAGTAACCATGTTCTCCAACTCAGCCTCCCTCTCTGTGGCAGCAGCAGGACTGAAGGACTGTTCAGGGCAGAGAAGCTGCATGTGATGCTGGCATTGCTGGATCCCTTCTCCAGCCACAGGCACCTCAGCATTCTGCTGTCAGAGACAAATTTACTTTTACCTATAGTAAGGACTCTGTCTCCAGGCTGGCTGTTGTAAAACCAGTGTGGACTCCACATCATGGAAAAATTAGAATAGATAGTTCTTCCCTTGAGGATATCTGGTTTCAAAGACACTTCCTGTAAAATTTTTTCCCTATTAGATTTCCCTGTTTTGATGTGAACTGAAATGCCTCCACAGAATTCCAAAACATGAAGGGGAACAAGAGACTTAACTTATAAAGTAAATCTTGTTGGGGCAGTCCAGTTTTCAGACACAGAGAAACAGACATTGTAGTGAAGCTGGTGCTAAAGGAACCCTAACCTCTCAGAGTGATTTTCTTTTTAAGTCTCAAATATAAAACCTTCAGGAAACTAAATACAGTGGAAAAAGTCTAAGAAAGAGTTTATCAAGTAGATGAAATCCACAAAATTCTTATGATATTACTTGTCTCCTGGTTGGTGTCATTTATCACAGCTTTATTAATGCAGATTGTACATTGAAATTATATATAAGTAAGCAATTTTTCTTCCCTCCATATTGTATTGAACCCTGAACATTTTTCTGCTTCTCACATCAGTAGACATTGCTCCAGCAGAATCATAGGCTGTTTAGTTTGATGGACGTTCAATTTCCTGTAGAACTAGAGAAGTCCCCAGTTCTGGAGATAACTGCCTCTAGGTATTGTTTTGATACAATACTAATTGTACAGAAGCCAGCTGATTTAGCAAGAAACTTTTGCCTCAGACAATGAAAGAAACTACTTGATATAATTTCAGGATAAATAACAGTTTCTGGTATATGGATGTCTGCATGTCTGCATATTTATGCTTATTTGAAAGTCCATATACAAATTTGGTTTATGTGGTTGAAGAAATCCTCAGGATGATAGAGCTACTTCTCCATTCCCTCTCTTGTTCTCTCAGCTTCCTCCAAGGAAAGACTACTGCTCTTTCTTTAGCTCAGCTGACATAAAGGCTTTCAGCTTTAATTTAGGCTCTCATGAGGCTCTGAAGGATTAGCTGGGATTTAACTGCTTAGAACGCCTACATTTTCAGATGCAGTGTTTTAGAGCTTTGAACTAGAGCGAATGATAAACTATACATTAGGAGGAAGCAGTTGGGCAAATGTATCTGGTTCTTCTTAAAGTTTTTGAAAGCAGAACACTCCACAGCTGCTCCTGAATGCACCATTTCTATTTCAGGGTACACCTCCTGGCTATTAAAATAGCTGCAGAGCATGCCCAGCATAGTGTTCAAGTGCTTTGAGCTTTCCTAGGTCAGAAATCTTTCAAAGGATCAGGAGAGCTAAGCAAGGACCGTATGCATGGGCAAGGAGCATTTCTCACCTCCCACATACTTTTGAAGTAGCCTTGTTGAAAAAGAATAGAATGTACAGTCTGGTGTTCTACCTCTTTCATATAGAAACAGACAGTGGTTTGCTTTTTTTTTTGTGTCCCCTAAAGGTATGGATTTTATAGCTTAAGCTGCATTATGCAGCCTCTCAGCTTAACAAAGTTTGTTTTGTCTTTAATTTTTAGGTGCATGTTATACCTGACAGTGCATTGAGGGTGGAGGCAGAAACTGGGGAGAGAAACTTTGAACTGTGTCACTCCACTGAACTGTGGAGTTTGGCTTCCTATTGATGAGGATGTGACATCACACTTTAGAAAGAATTTTGGTTCAGTCTTCCCAAGATTCAATTTTATAGAGTAGTCTTAAGCATTAAAGCCACATTTCATTTCAGCAGGGATGCAGCTCAGTCTCATTCTATATTCACTCAATTCATAAGGATAAAGCCCAACTCTTCTTGTCTTTTATATATAACTGACATCCACAGATGCTCCAGCACAAGCTGTAGTTACTGCTCGTGATAAAATCTGACGGAGCAGTCAGAGCAGGCCAACGATGAAAACTTTTGCATTTACAATTTTGCTAGTAGTTTTCTTACCTGGATTCGGATTGGAGAAATTAATGGAAGAACATCAAGGTTCAACAAATGGAACATAACCTCTTTGGCTTGGGGAGTTCTTGAGTTGCTAGACTCTGACATAGAAAAGAAGTATGTTTGGCCTTTACTCACAATTTTCTAGACAACTACTGCTGACAGCGGTAACAAACTCCTTTTTTACTTTTGTAAGATTATTTGCAAAATTGCTACTAATACCAAGCATAGAACTGAACTTTTTCAGGTCATAAATATATGTTATTCAGATGTACATAGCAGTAGATAACTCCAGCTGTAGCATTTGGAGAAAACAGTATGCCATGCTGAAGAAATTATGCTTTCATTGAATACCTTGCTCAATTTTTAGCAAAGAAAAACAGAAGTATTTCCCCCAGGTGGTCCTTGGGATGTCCAGAGGATTATCACAAAATGAGATGCTGACATTTCTACTAGGTGCAAGACTAGAAGTTTGGGATACTACTTCTAAGGCAAGATAGAAAACATTCATATCCTTAAGTGAGTATTTCGTTATCTTCTTTACTGAATGTATAGGAAATAAAAACAAGTGAAGTGTCTTTTAAAGAGACTGCCAAGAAAGGAATAGGGCAGTGGTATGTGTACCTCTAAAGAAATTGTGTCAATCTAAGAATTAAGATAGATTTGAAATTCATAACTAAATGAAGACATGATTGTAATAGTGTATGTCAACATCTTACTGGAAAGAAGACGATCAAATAGACACTAATGCCAAATATTTGTATAAGGTGGAAGACTAATACTAATATAAGTGAAAGGAGATAAGATTCAAATTACAGTAGTCAACTCACTACTGCAGTTTCTAACATTAGAATTAATGTGGATTGAAATTCCCAGTGTGAGCAGGAAGAATGTAATACTTGGGCTACATTAATAACTACTTGACCAGAATGGTAGAACATTCAACCCCTCAATGGAGGATGTTACAAATGCAAAACGTAGACTCCACAGGAAATTGGAAAATCACTTGGACAAGAGACCTGTCAGAGACTGCTTTTGTTGACATTTTGGTCATTAGACAGGCTCTGCTGTGTCTCAGCAAGGATTATCAGCATTTTGCAGAGTACATCCTTCATTATTTATACACTTCCCCACACGTCTGTTAATTTCCCTCTTACTTTATAAACTGGAAGAAGAACTCCAGCTAACACAATGTTGAACTACTGATAATCAGACTGATGACTGATTTAAAAAGAAACTGTTAGTAACAAGACTTTTTCCTGTGGGTAGCAGAATGAAAGCTCTCCAATTTGCATCTCTTAATAAACTTTTGTGTAATGAAGTAAAATGCTGTTTCATTTATAATATGGTAGGTATGGTTCTGATTGTTAGTGCTCTTTGAAAAAAAATTGTCTAAAGTTCATTGTAGTAGAACTAGATCAAAATCTAATATTCAAATTTTCTTCTGTGTAATTGTAATGTGCTGAAAAGTACTTCTATGATTTCAGATCTGTGAAAGAACTGGCATTTTTGGGGTTTAAAGGCCATTTTTAAGCAGAATAGAATTGTATGTGGAGCAACTAGAAAAACAAATTCATTATTTTTCAAATAAGTTTTAGCTATTATTATGATTGAGGATACCTTACTCTTGCCAAGAGAGGAAGACCAAATGGATTCATTTAAAAGTGAGTAAATCAGGAAAAGCAGTAACAGCTTCTGAGAAAAATTGTGCAGAAATATAAAAAGCAATATAAAATACAAGGATTTGGATCTGAGAGTGAGGGGGTTGTCAAATGTCTTAGAAAAAATGACATGTTGACACTGAGTTGAGAAATTATGGCACTTTTTTATGGGTGGCTGAGAAAATTCCAATACCAGTAACTCATTGAAAAAATCCTCACACTAAACCAGCCATGGTGACAAACTGTGACTGCTCTGTTATAAAGAAATGGAGTCCCTTACAAGTCATCATGCAGGGGATTTGAAGTGGTTTGTGTTTGTTGGTTTGTTTCTGAAATCAAGGCTGTGTCTTCAGAACACCTAGAACCTGTAGCATACAAGCAAGTCTGCTTAGGAAGAATATAACTTTTATTACTTCAAGTTCATCATGAAAAGTTTTTCTTGGGCTTATAGCATTGCTTGTTTTCTTGTAGTTTTGTCATGATTATCCTCAGTTATTAATGTGTTTTTTAACAAGGTCCTTTTCTTTTTCACAGATCCAAATTTTCATTTACTCATATCCATATCTTAGGAGGTCTGTAGTTCCCAGAAGGAGTTCTTTTTATAATGTTCCTCTCTGCTGTTTCATTGGCATTTTTATGTCTAAGCAAAGTTTAATAATGGAAATTAGGGGAATAGAGTACTGCAGTGTGGGAGGACAAGAGAGAAAGACAGTGTTCTATTCTGAAAGGGAAAAATTTCTTTGTTGTTTTTAAAAGAATTTGGGGAAGGTTTTTTTTATTCATATGCTTCTTTCTATCCCTGGTGCTCTAAAAATGTCTGTCTGCAACCCTACTGTGTCTTGTGCCATTGACAGTCAGTTGCTTCTTAGCAGTGGCTTGGACTGTCATATGCATAGATAAACTTTTTCTACTCTTTAGCCAAAATTTAAGGAAAGGGGAAGGGGAAGAGGAAAGAGGAAAGAGGAAAGAAGGGAGGAGAGGAAGGAAGAAGAAAGGAGCATAAAATTTTGTCAGGATCCCTCTGTCAGGGAAGAGATGATGCCTTAAAAGAAAAAGTCAGCTTCCCATAGGTGTATCCTGGGTAAGATTTTCTTTGCTGGTCTTTTGTAGCAGCCTACAGCTCTCTTTCACAGATTCTCATCAGCATGTACTAACTTACGTGATCTTGGTCTGTAGCCCTGGTGGTTGCAAAAAGCAATTTTTAAAGCAATTACAGAAACTCATACCCCAGATGCAGCTACAAAGAATTCTCAATGCATTATTTAAAAGGCAGGAGAAGCTTAAATTTTTAATTAGTTATTAGAGTTGAAAATACCTATCTAGAAGAAGCCTCAGGTTTTGGCTTCCCAATGGTGTCAGTGTTGGAATCTAGCAAAACTAGTCTAGAATCTCTCCCTCATGCTAAACAGCAGCTGAAAATAAGAAACCAATGAAACAATCCTCCCATGTGAAAAAAGTTACTTTACCTGTTAAGTCTGTGTATGCAAATGTTGATCTAATGAAAGGAGTTTGAATAACTGATTTAAAGCTTAATCCTTGCAAGGGAGTTCAGAAAGGTTTTAGTTGATGCAGAATTCTTTCCATCATGTCAGAGTGTTTTCTAATTAAAAAATTTCACCCATTGTCTGACTCCAAGAAAGCTCAATGTGATTAAGAAATTTTAAACAAAAGTTATTCTCAGCTGTAGGAAAATGGCTGGAAAAAAGACCTCAACCAAAACTAATTATAAAAAACACCTTATCATGTTCTTTATTTTACACTGGTAAGGTGCTAAAGTTCATTGTAAACATTACCCAAGTGACTTAGAAATATTGGCTAATCAAAGAGCAAAAAAAATCCATTGGACAGATGAGGAAAATATGTAGTTTCCCTCACTACCCCAGCAAGGTATTGATAGAGATGAGAAAAGAAGGGCATCCAATTTCTGCAGACTTGTTGAAACAGGAACTGCTGCTCTAAGTCAAATGTTTGTTGAAGGCTACTGTGTTTTTATCTGTGCATTTTTATTTTTTTTTTAGTGATTCCTGCTTAGCTGGGAGATATTCTGAAATACATTGATTACATATCAGAAGCAATTTTAATGGAGAAAACAAAATTGTGCATATTTTCCAAATTTTCCTGAGTATATATGCTTTCTAATAATTATTCATCCACTTTCTGCTTGAACATGCAGGAGCAGTAACACTTTCTGCTTGTCAACATTTACGCAAAGACCATTTTATCAAGCTGAAATACTGATTTGGAATATTCAGGCTGATTCTGTTTTGCAAAAATCTCATGACAAAACTGCTCTTGTCATCTGTAGTGGAAAGATTAGGATTCATAAGCTAGTTCTCTGATAATGTAATGATGCAGGAGTTATGATTACAGCTCTTTCATAATAGCAGAGAGTGAGTTAATTCAGCCTTTTCTGAGATACTGAAATGACAAATATATCACTTAATTCAAAGTATGACTACAAAGAATCACAACTGGCATGGTTCATAAATACACAGCATCTCTTTGACTTTCACAGGGTTATCAATGTTTGTTATACAGCACTTCCTTTCTTGCCACATTGCGTGTTCCTGTGAATGTATTTTAGTCAATTTTTTAATAAGAGATAATCAGTGGGTATTAGTTGCACTAAGTATCTTATTTACTGGATATGGATATTGTCTTCCAGTATTTCAGATCTCTGACCTCTGCACATTAGTGTGTTTCTACAGCATTGCAAAAGTAAATCAGAAATCAGATATTCTAATACTATAATATGCTGCACTATCATCTCATCAGTTTTTAATTCTGTCACTTACTGTAAGCCCAAATTAAATTTCCAGCCCCAGAATGGATGACCTCAAAAATGATCCCAGCACTTCAGATCCGAAAATATTGTATTCACAGATTGAGATCAAGGATTAGCAATATGAAACACATTAACAAAATGCTAATAGAAGCAAACCTTTCTTCCCTTCCTATGACTTTAACATCTTTGTCACTCTGTAGGCATTTGGTCAGCCTGAGTCATTACAGTGTTATACAATGGGGATCCAAAAATTGCTTCTTTACATACAATGCTGGAAACAAGTTATATATAAAATTTGGTCTTAAAAGGCTTGCAGGGAAGGTGTGGCCATCATGGCTTATGCAGTCCAGAGAATTTTAGTAGCAAGTAATAGTTGCAGGAAGAGTAATCAAAGCATGCCGTGGAAGTAGGCATCATACACAATGAATGGAAAAAAACCTGCCAATGTCCCAGAGCCTAAGGACTGGTTTTTGGGTCTGCCTGCTCAGGTGGCTGCTGTTTAGGCTGTGCTTCTGGCTGATGTACTTCTGGCTGTACTTCCAGTTGATGGCAAGGGTGCAGGAGAGCACATGTGTATGCAGAGTACTGTGAACTGTGCCATTTCCATTCTCAAGGATATACAAAACCATGGATCCGACATCCACATGGTTCTCAGGGAGAGCCCTGTTGATGGATAAGCTTTAGGGTGTTCAGCACTGCCTATTGCCTGCGTGGCTGGACTGGAGGGGAGCTTAGAGCCTGGATGAAGGCAAGGATTTTGGTGTACCTCTCTGCCCTGGGTCTGACTGAGCTGCAGCAAAGTCTCTGGAGCAACACATGGAGAGACATTGGGCATATCCAGGCTACAGCAAAGGTTTGAGTATGTAGTACAAACCCATAGTAGGAAGAAAGAGTATAAACTCTTAAAAAGGCTATTCTGAAACAACAGGGGAAGGAAAACATTATGTTAAGCTTAGTCTGAAAATACAAAATTCTTTTGGAAGATTTCTGTGGTTAATTATTAAAAAAAATGAAAATAATAGCAATATTCCTGTGTCCATTTTCCCATAGAGGTGAATCTCACCCTGTCCTTCATCATCTTTTCCCAGAAACTTCACTTGTTTTCTGTTGTTTTGTGTTGTTAGGGCAAACTTTTAGATTCCATTCACTACGTCTCTGCTTTCATTCCACTTTGCAACTATTCCCTCTCTGCATCAGCCTTGAATATAAAAAGAACTTTAATACTGGAGAGTTGCATTTAAATCAAAGAGAGAAAAAGAGACAGGAAAAAAAAAGAAAATAAGAAGACATTTGGAACACCAAGACAAATGAGTATTTATTTGACTATTCGTACAACCATATTTCTTGAATATTGTGCTCTGCCTCTCTGCATTAGAAAAAAATTTTCACTTTTCTGTTTTTTCAAGTGTTCTCCTCTGGGTGACAGTGAAATGCTGTAAGCAGTGAGAGTGAGTGAGATGACTTCATTTCTGACACGAAGGTATGCCTTGCTGATCACCTATGTTCCTATCCTAGGAGACACCCCAATGAATGTGGGAAGGAAATGTCCCATAATCCTGTACTCTAAAATACAGTGCATTAGCCGCAAGGATGCAGCAAGAGCAGCTTGCAGAGTCATTGGGGAAATGTTCTCATCCATTTCTCCCTGCTTTAGCTGTTGCATGTTTCCCTTTCACTCCTGTCCCTAGGTCTTTTGAAATAAGTGTTTGATAGGCAATGTTCTGCAGGCAGTTTTGGTTTCTGAGTGGCTGCTAGTAGGTCTGCAGTGAATATAGAGGTTTTCAGAAAGAACAAAGGAATAAACAGAGAACATTCAAGAGGTTCAGACACACATGATTTTATCACCTTTTGGCAATTGTTCAGAAACACATTTCATTGTAAGCCAAGGCTTGAGTATCAACCTTTAGGCTGGTGTCCCTTCCTGCCTGTGTATGTAAAAATCATTTGATAGGCTGAATTAATCTGGTCTACAAAAATCAGTATGCATCTCTTGCCATATGGTAGGACATAAACTGAATCTCTGTCCCTCACATAGGGTAGTGGATACCAATCTGTCAGAAAATGGAAATGTGTTGACTAGTAAGTCTTTATAAGCACAGGGAAGATGAGCACAAGAATGGGAAGCATCTTGAGTTTTAAACATTGACTTGTTCTTTGAAGTTCTGCTGCTCTGTTTATGAATTTCATTTCAGCCAGTTGGCCTGAGCAGATCTCTTTTGTTTCTGAATGATTTGCTGAATCGGAAGAAAGTATTGTGAGTTTTATATAAATTGGGAAAAAAGGATTCATGCTTAAGCATTACTGAGCTTGTATTAGAAGAAGGCTCTTTTTGCCCTTTTCCAGAAGATGAAGCATTTTTACAGGAGGCTTTCATCCCCATTTGTAGATGAAACCAATTCATAAACAAAGGTCAAACAAAGCATCTAATTTTTTTTTTTGGCATTTTCCTACTGCTGAGATAATGTACTCTTTTAGCCTTTCCATGAGTCAGACTTAATGAACAAATCTGGTAGGCTCATTGGCATATGCTCACCAGCCAAAATCCTTAGCAGTAATGGGTGGTTATTCCATTTGTCAAACAATTCAGTAAATACACTGTGGGAGAAAAGGTTCCCTAGCAAGGTTTCTAAGGAAGCTAAAATGTTTCTCTCTTCATCTTTGTTTAATTTTTCATTCAGTTAATGAATTAATTGAGAATCAGGTCTTAAAAAAATGATTGCTTTATTAATAACGGATGGGCACCATTAGAAAGGCCTAATCAACCTGTTAGACAATTTCTTTAATAATGTGTGCAACATATTGTTAGCATTGTAAAGCTCTCATTTGAAGGGATATTTTCCCCAGTGGTTGCATTTTCATTATTACTGATTCATCTAATGCAAGTGGTGATTTTATATCCGCTTCTCAATTTATCATTGCTATCAACTGATATACACTGGACTGGATTTTCAACAAGTGTAAGGTAATAGAGTTTTATTTAGGTGAGATAAACGCACTGGTTTTTTTGCCCAGAACCTTAAACTGCAGCTCAAATCAGCTCTCAGCAGTACTCAGGATCACTCACCCACCCCTGGCTGTATCCAGTCCTCATGTCCTGTGCACTCACTTCCTCTCATCCACTGCCAAATGTGCAGGGGCACTGCCTTTGTGTTGCACAAACCCCTGGTATAGCTTTTCTGGTTTTCTCTCTAGCCTCCATTTCAATTTGTGTAATTAAGCTAAGCATGGCGCCAGCTCTAATTTAGTTATAATCTCAGCCTGAGACTGGCTTTTCAAAATCATTTCTCCTGTGTGTTCTTGTGTGTCAGCTTCTGACACTCAGCAGTAGTTTTGAATTGCTGCATATAATCAACAGTTTGGAGATGGAGCATCAGTAAAATTGAACAGGACTTTATGATGTGTTTATTAACTCTAGTGAGAGCTGGATGGCATTCTAGAAATCTCCACATTCTTCCTCTTAATGTAATTTTTTTTTTTAATAAATAATGCGTGTTAGTTACACCCCATGTAGGAATAGTATAAGCTGGAGCATTTCTTTAAGTTGAAATACGTAAAATGGAAGAACAGGATGAAAGAGAGTATGGGCTGAAAGGTGATTTGGTAATGGATTTGTGTTTTTTCAGTTTCGACTTTAATTTACAGCAGTAGTTGAAAGAGATCTTGTCAAGCTGTATGCTAAAAATGTGCTGGTAACCTCATGATTTCCTGTCATTTCAGCTCTAAAAGGCACTCTAAAATTCTGGCAATATAGCTCAGCAATGTAAAGTCTCATTTTGTTAATAACAATATGTATATTACACAGGTATAATTAGATGCACACACAGTAATACATACCGTACATGAGCACACATGTATATATTCACTGTATGTGTGTTTATAAATATCTTTACAATAAATACAGTAATTGCAAAAAACTCTGCAAATCCAATAAGTCAAGTTTTGGCAAGATTTTTCAGAACAATTTTCTTAGTGTTTGTATTTTTCTTTGTGATGTTCTTTGTCCACTGGGAAGAAGCTGTTCCCTGGAGGTGTCTCTGCCAATGGACCAGTCTTTTTTCAGCTCCTCTGAGTACCCTGATAAGGAACTGCAAGATCTCATAGAGCAGTGTCCAGGAAAGGGAAAGAGAGACACTGCCAAGCAATCAATATTTGTGCTGCCAGAGCTAAGTCAGCGATGGCATTAGTGTGTACAACCACATGTGATGTTGGACCTTACAAGAACTTGGGAGAATCCCAAGCAAAGGACGCTGTCCATGTGTGCAGTGTGAACAGCAGAGCAAAAAAGTCAGGTGTCTCCTGCCAGGATGTCACTGTCTGCAGGAAGAGATTTCTTGTGAGCTCTTCAGATTACACACTGAAATTTTGCTTCCTTTAATCTTGGCTACATTACCTCTGTTCTGTCCACAGTATCAGCCTGAAGCTTTCCTTACCCTTCAGATCAGAGATGAAGACTGAATACTAGAAACCTCAGATTTCCAGTGCAAGGTGTATTACACCAAAAAAAAAAGTTATTTAGCTCTCAACAGTTATAAATCCTGTGGACTAATAGGCTGGGTGACCTTGTAATCTATCTACACACTCCCTTTGATGTTAAATGTTGGGAAAAACACTTGACAGTCTGCAGAGGAAATCATGAATTCACATGAAAATGTGGTTTTACAAAGTTCTGTTAGAACAAAACAATGAAGGAAATCTTTTCACATCTTTCACAAAAGAATATATTTCCGCCTGTATTAACATTCAACTTTTGCCCTTGCCTTCTGGCTTAACCTTTTCTTAGGCTGTGTAAGACAGTCTTCCATTGAAGCAGATAGTGGAAACCTTTACATCAAAAGATAGTACCACAATAAGATACAGTGCTATGTCTAGCCCTAATTTCTTCCTACTTACCCTTTCCTTCCTTCATATGTTTTCAGTTCTTTTTTACCTCTATTGCTGCTGCTTCTCCCATTTTTTTATCATGACACTAGCTGAATGTATGAATTCTACAGGCTAATAAAAGAACTTTTTCACAGTCTTTTTCTCATCTCACTTTTATTCTTCAAACCTCAAACTGAAAAAAACCAAACAAACAACAAAAACATAAAATTACTTATTACACAAAATCAATCTAGTTGTGACTGGCTTATTCTGTTTGTAAACCCCATTCTTCCCTCCCCTTCTTTCCTGTACTATACAGATTCTGCATTGGCACCTGCAAACAGTATCAGGAAAAAAATGTTCTTTTCTCCCATTAACTGTTTTTAGGATATTGCTGGGAGAGGGTTTCCTTGTAACATAGTGCAGAGCACAATTAACACTGCTAATAATTTAGGCCATTCTAGAAAATCTGACAAGACATTATCTGAGATAATTCACTGCATTTCTCTCCTGTTATGAGATCCTATCACAGAACAGTGCAAATCCTGCCTGGCCTTCCTGCAACACTCTGTAAATGTGTGTGCAGTTGGCTTTTTTTTTTCTGGAGGTCTCTGCATATTGCTCAGCTGGGAGCAGCCAACTGTTTGTGCTACAGCCCCGAGTGCAGCATGAAATGCTCTATGGACTGCTCCACTCCTCAGTTTGTTCATGCTTTTTCTGAGCACAACATATCTCTGAGGCTTCAGCATGAGAGGGAGATAAGGATGGCTAGTGCAAGGGCTTCCAGGGTCTGGAGGGAAATGTGTGCCTGTGGCTGGAAGCAGAGCCAGAACCACCTCTGCAGCACCACCCAGATGAGGTGGCCTGACTCCTCCTGACTACCCAATTAGGACTCTTGACAAGCAAAAAGAGTTGAAGAATCCTTGTAACAATGTAGAAGAGCTGAAATAACACCTGTATTGTTAGTGGAGGTTAAAGAGTATAACATACATAAAGATATATTTGAGTATTATCATGATTTTCTGTCTTTATACGGTTTGAAAAGCAGTCCTCCAGAAAGGCTCATTTAATCTCATGCTGCTTAGGTCCTTTTGGCTGCTGCTCTCTTCAAGAATACACATTTAAAATCTGAAAAATCCGAATATGATTTTTTTGTCCATTCATTCACCCTGACATGGTGTCTCTGGCTTCTGTGCTTCTACAAAGAATCAAGCAGAGAAAGGCAAAAGCAAAACACCCCCTTCCTAGTTGTACCTGAATGGTAAATGATTCTCACTTTATTTCCTCTTTTTCCTGGCATACCCACCCTGCACACATGCCCACCTGATGTGCACCAGCAGCCCCCAGGGTCTGTCCCTCCAGTTGTCTCTGCAATGGTTTTCCCCCATTTGAAAAAGCAGCTGCTCTTCCTATTCCAGATCATGCTTGTTATTGATTACCTATAACATGCTTGTTATCCTTCTCAACTTACCTGGTCATCACAAGCTTTTATATTGCATGTGATTCTTCTCTCAACTAACAGTAAGAACTCCATTAGCTATAATAGGGAAATTGAACCTCTTCCAACTGTGGGTAGCTTATTTAGCCAAGATATGTTTTGCATGTGAATGGAGCATATTACATGTCAATTGAATTGAAAAGTGACTCTTAAAACTCTGTTTACCTTTTATTAAGTTTCAAAATGATTATGCCCTATGCCTAAATTAAATTTAGAAGCATTTCATTTTCATTTTTGTTTATGCTACTATGCTATGTAGTCTTATTTAGCTAATTAATGTCTTTTTGGCTTATTTGGCATTCCCAGCAATATTGTCTCATGCAGAATGTAATTGAAATTTTTTTTTTAAAATCAATTAAAGATGATTAATCTTCTTCACCTATTATTTTTTAAATTTATATATTTGGGGTATTTTTAAACCAATTTAGGCAAAATAATTTGTTACTATAATCATAAACTTGTGAGGGTTTTTTGTATTTATTTAAATCAAAAGTGATGCTATGTAAGTTCCTGGTCTTACCTTTCTGGCTTTTATGCTGGAGTAGCTGCATGCAGAATTTTCAGAGCTTTGCAGATTATCACTTAAGGGTGTGGAAATCTCTGTTGGTTAGTGCTTTATCACATCTTCCATGGGACTTCAAACAGGAATTAAAGCAGTTTCAGTATTGGCCCTGTGTCTATGTTGTAGTTGGAGACATCATTGGTTGATTAGAGTAATAAGATTCTCTAAAAGAATCTTGAGCTCAGTTTTGGTTGTAAAATTAATATGAACCTGAGAAACTGTGAGTACTTTCTCAGCTTGGTATGTGAATTTGCCGTAACAAAGGAAATTAAAAAAATAAAAGCATTGTCTCAATGTATTCTGGGGTTACAGTTAAACAGGATCAAATTTGCTTAGTCTGAGAGTCTGATTTTAAAACCAGGAGTTCATTTTGATATATTTCTGAGTTATTCTTGATGTGACTTGATTCTTCTCCCTTGAAAATTTCAATGTGCTTATCTGATAAAAAAAATGGCACTGCTTCCATTTAGATACCATGTGATTTTGTTTAGGATTGTAGATGAGCTTGAAGTGCTGAATAGCTGATGATCTCACTAGGGACAATGCTCTGAAACCATATTGATTGAAACATTTAAATCACGATTGAACAAATTTGTGGTAAATATTCAGTGCAGGAGTTTTCTAAATTAGTTTCTCCTTCAAAGGATGTTGGCATTTAAACCTATTAAAGCTTATTATTTTTATATGGCCTTTTTCCTAAATTAAAACTGAATACTTCAGTAGAATTGGTGTTAATCTCCTTGAAGTTGGAATACATTTGTCAAAATGTAAAGCAGAAGAGAAGATATGACTCCACACCGATATCACACAGGTATTTTATATATTTCATAGAAACTGCAGATGTTGACTGAACATACCTGACATCAAAGAGGTTGTCTAATATCTTTGATTGCAAAAAGATACCTATGCTGTTTCTGTGAATGAAACTACAGTGGTTATCCAAGGGGTGTACATTGTGTATATCTATATATATATATATAATTACAAATTAGAGGATTGGGCAATCACCAACCTCATGAAGTTCAACAAGGTAATGTGCCAGATTCTTCAACTGGGATGAGGCAGCCCTGGATGAACCCACAGACTGGGGAATGAGATGCTGGAAAGCAGTGCCATGGAAAGGGACCTGGGGGTCCTGGTAGATGGCAGGTTGAACATGAGTCAGCAATGCCCTGGCAGCCAGGAGGGCCAACCCTGTCCTGGGGGGCATCAGGCACAGCATTGCCAGCCAGGCAAGGGAGGGGATTGTCCTGCTCTGCTCTGCTCTGCTCTGCTCTGGGGCAGGCTCACCTCGAGTGCTGGGGGCAGCTTTGGATGCCACAATATAAAAAAGATATTGCATTATTAGAGAGTGTCCAAAGGAGAGCCATGAGGATGGTGAAGAGCCTTGAGGGGAAGCTGAAAGAGAAGCAGTCAAAGTAATTTGTTCTGTTCAGCCTGGAGAAGAGGAGACTGAGTGGAGGCCTCATTGCAGTTTTCAAATCCTCACAAAGAGAAGAGGAGGAGCAGGAGCTGATCTCTTTTCTGTGCTGACCAGTGACAGAACCTGGGGGAATGGCATAAAGTTGTGTCAGGGGATTTAGGTTGGACATCGGAGGTATGTTCTTCACCCAGAGGGTGGTTGGGCACTGGAACAGGCTCCCCAGGGAACTGGTCACAGCACCAGCCTGACAGAGCTCAAGAGGAGTTTGGACAATGCTCTCGGACACACAGCGTGACTCTTGGAATGTCCTGTGCAGGGGCAGGAGTTGGATTTTGATGATCATTTTTGGGTCCTTTCCAATTCAGCATATTTTGTGATTCCGTGATTAGGGGAGATTTTAGCTGCAAATATTTCCTTAAGTCTTCCTCCTGGGCAGTGCCAGTAACACACATGTGCTCTAGTCAGAGTGCTGCACACTTTGGTTTTGTCCCCACTTGGGGTAATATCTGAACACAGAAATGATTCATCTGAAAATGGTGAAATGGTGTTGCTGGTGCAGTTGTTATACTTGACCCCAACCATCTGTTTACTTAATGTGCTACAGTATTATAGTGAAATTTTCATTTCGCATCTTCAAGAAAGTCCTTTTCATCTTCCTAATGACTTTTAACATTGCCCATACTATTTGGGGTTAATTTTTCTGTAGCCTTCATCATCTCCTTAAATGTTAATATTTTCATTTTTCCCTTGATAGCTGATCTTCAAATCTACTAAAAGTTCACTTCATGTGCTTTTTTCTTTTTCTTTCAAAACTGTTTTTAAACCATGCTTTTGCATTATCTTTTTATTCCTTATTTCCATTTTTAGGTTTTGCTTAATTCTCTAAAATGTCAGCTCAGTTCACCTGCCTCCTACAACACCTCTTGTTTTAATTTAAATCTTGACTTTCAAGTAGCTACTGTCTCTCAAGCTTTTTCCTCTTTTTTGTTGTCCTGTGTTGCTTCTCTTTTGGAGCTGTGCAGTCAGTCATATTTTCAGCTTTTCTATCACTTGACCTCTGTGTGATCATTATTTTCACTGGGTTCCCTATGTTTTTCAGCTTCCTAATATTTATGTTTATAAAACTGAAGTTACTTCAAAGGAAGCATTTTCCATCCTGTAGTACAAACTGAGGTTGAACTTCTTGTTGTTCTCTTATATTATTTCTTAGGCTTTATAGCAATACAAGTAGTCAGAGTAGTATACTCATACATACAAGAGCAGATAGAAAGCTGGGGGGGAAAGGTTCTCAGAAATAAAAGTTCTCTAGAACCTGATAGAAGAAACTCATGTATATGTATGCCAGGTCTAGCATTTGACAAGTTTATGAACTCTGGGAATCTTTTATTTTGTGTTTGACAGAGGATACAAACTGCACTAGTAAATTAAACACTTCATAATATCTAGAAATACTTAATTTCAGGGATCACAGATTTTAAAGAATCCATGAGGAAAGCAGCCAAGTTAGTATTTTACATAAGTCTGTCTTGCATCCATTACCACTGGGTCTTGTAACTTCTTTTAAAATATATCTGCAGTTCCTAAGGTCATTGATTTGAGAGAAATTGGTGAATTGAGGTTCTATTATAAAAAGAGGTTTCTGGGTACTTCCAATGTTTGCCAATATAATTTGAGAGTTCTGGGTCATCAGAAGATGTCCAATGCAATAGTCACAGACTGGAACTATCACAGGCTAAGTCATGAAGTCTGAACTGCAGTGTTTCAAAGAGCTTTGTTTGTTTGTCAAGTTTGTTTCTGTTGGGCTTTGTTTTTTTCCTATATCAGTGACAGTGGTAAATAATATACAACTTTTACAAGTTCAGGTCATACAACTGAGGCATACCATAATACCTGTGAGGGAAAGATCCAAAGATCATGTAAGATAGCCAAACACTTTGATCTGACTATCTGTTGTTCACTGTGAATATTTAGAGATGCTTCTGTGTGATGCTTATTAGTGTAGCATTTGAGTGATACATGTACATTAATATTTTTATAGTTTATGGCAGAATAAGTAAGTGCTAGGTGTTTATTTTTGAATGAAATTAACAGTGTAGATCAAATGAGATGCTCTGGGGCTCACAAGAAACCCTTTGGTAGTTCTGGGAATGAAACCTTGCTCTTTCCAAGTTCCCCTTCTCATGGGATACTGTTAAGACTATGTGAACAGCACGTAGGCATGTGCCCAAAGGCAGTCAGCTGTAGAAACTGAGCCTGAGGAGGTAAGAGGAAGCTGTGACCACAGGCATGTTTTGTCTTTAATACAGTATAGAAATTCCTCTCTGAATTCCTCTGGGCAAGTGTCAGCAACAGGAATCAACTACGTTGTTTCAGATATTGTTTCTAAGAGAATGTATATCCTTTGTCCAAACTCGCTCACTCACAAGTTTCTACTCATTCCCAGGTTTCAGGAACTTTAAAAATCTGTCAGTCACCTTAAAATAAGTTTTTCATCCTACTTGATAAAACTTGTTCCCTCTTTGTTCACTTAAACTGAAAAATAGCACAAACCAAGTGGTGCATTATGGGTGGCACAGCCATTCCTACAGCCCTGGCTTTAGCTGGGCAGATCTTCACACAGCAGTTCTCCCTCCAGAGCTTCCACAAATCTGGTCCAGATGAGCTCAGAAGTGGACAAATAGTTCCTCCTGTGGACACTGACCCCAGATTAGCAGTGCTCATATGGAAGTCCTTTTCCCCAACAACCTGCTTCAGTTCCATGAAATCATCCAGTGAAGCTGCTGCCCAATGTGGTCTACCCAGAATCTGCTGCTTCCCTGCTGATCAAGTTTGGAAAAACCAACCTTCTTAAAGAAATCAAGTGCTCCCAGTAAAAACTAGGGACCAAAAGCAAAACACAATGGTTAACCAACTTTCTGCGTTTTCCAAGGGAAACTCTGGGTTTTGCCCTGCCCAATGTAGTTGACCAGCAAGAAGGAGTATATCAGGAAATTATTTTTATTCACTGAATTATGTTGTGTGACCCAAATAATGCATGACAGCACATATTTCAGTAACAAAAAAATATAATTAAAGTGTCTAGAGAGGAACTTCTTTGTTCTGTAGAGGAAAACAGGCAGTTGTTTGGGGGCTTATGTTTCTCCTTTTGCATTCACAGAGGAAATCTGTTTGCATTTATCATATCTGTCTTCTTCCTGTGCATCCCTCAGGAAACATTTTTTTGAAGACTAGGAAAAAATAAAACTAAATATGGCACAATAATATCCTCTTTTAAGCTCAACACAGTAATTTATATCTATTATCTAGCATATATTATTTTAAATACCAGAAAAATTATACCCTAGAATGAGCTGTGCTGCACATTGAGTTTTAATCTCCTTCTCCCTAGCAACAATCAAAAGAAACAATAAGGGCAATAAATAGCCAAATAGGGCATAAGAAATGAATAAAAACAGTGTCTCTGTTGGGGAAATGGATCTTTAATCACTTCTCCTCTGATGTCCCTAAAATTGAAGGTTAGAACAATTAACAGTTTCAAAGAGCAGTTTCAAAATAGCCTCAGAAATGGTCTTAGTCTCCAGAACAATAGGCCTTTTCTAAAATAAACATGATAATACCCAGGGGATCTTGCTGACTTCAGGAAGTTCAAAAGACATCCATGCTCCCACACACAGAAAAAGGAGAAGCAACAGCCTCAGGCCCTGTCTTCACTGGAAAAAGGGAGGTCTTTACACAGCATTAAATTTAGATGGTAGAGGTGTTGCTTTGCCATGACAGTGGGGGCAAGAGTAAAGTAGTTTTAGCTTTCTCATAGGCAGTTTGAGGTCCTACTTTAACTGAAATGCAGAGACAACCTTGATGAGGCTCAGTAATTGTGTAAAGCTAGGGTTTAAATAAGTTTAATGGCCATCCTGGATTATTTAGTTAAATGCAAAATGGAAATGGTTCATCATATCCAGGTGAAGTCAAGCCTGAATATGTTGTACACCAGCAAGCTGACAGCAACCCTATAGTAGGAACTACAACTGCAGCTGCTCTAACTTTCTGTGTTTAACAGAGGTTACATAAAAATAAATAAATAATAAATAAATAAAAAATAAAATTAATTAAAAATATTAAAAACCCCACCTTGTCTCAAAGGGTGGAGTTTGTATTTCCCAGTCTCCATCTGAAAGGGCTGAGTGGTTGAAGATACCTGTATTTGGGTAAATAAGTGTTAACCTAGGTAGTTCTTTGCTGCATTGCTCTTTGCTCTCTACACTCTGCAAACGAGCCAAAGCAGGTTTCAGAGGTTTGCTTCAACACTGAAGCTCTTTTAGGAAAGCAAAATGCCATCCCCAGCAGCTCTGTTATGTGAAAGCAGCAGAGAACCATGACCGTGCCTGAAAATGCTAGATATTAGTCCTAATTTTGCTAAATGTGGGAGCAATAGGAGCAAATTGTTATGTATCACTATTACTTGACTATAGAATGAGCCTAGGAAAACTAATTGTCTGCATTAGTAGGCTGGCATCACATGGCCCAAACATGTGCTACTCTCCAAGTGAACTGCAGAGTTATAGATGTCATTTTGCCACTCTGAGTAAGTGGCCACAGTGTTGTGCCTCCCAACAGTTTAAATGTTCAGTCCCTCAGACTGCTGATGTATTTTTTTTTCACAAAGACTTGTAGCAGCTCACAGGAGTCAGTGGCAGTTTTGCCATTGACTTACAACATGAAATTTTTGAAACCCCACTCTGGTTTACGTCTGAAAGTTATGACTTGCAAAGTTTAATTCAAAGATATAAGGATGCAGTTTGTTCTTCATTAACAACAGCTCCAAAGCTGTATTCTGCCTCAGTGAAATATTCACTGTGTGGGTTTTGTCCTGGTCTGTGGGTGGGAATTGTTGCTGCAATTAACTGTGCAGTTTATCTGGACCACCAGTCCAATCTGAATGTGTTGTGTCATTGGGCTTCCACTGAGCACCAGGGAGGAGGAAGCTTTCAAAAGCACACAGTGGGAGCTGGGTACTAGTTGGACTTTGAATCGGTTTTCTGCTTGGTCAGTAATATTTGTCAATAATTTTTGCTTTTTTTTTCAATTTAAAAATAAATGGGTCAGTAGATTCACAATAATACAGTAAAAAAAATGATGAGGGTTTCATGTTAGAAATACAGTTGACAGAATAGAAATACAGTTGACAGAAAATCACTATGGCTGCTTTCAAAACAAAAAATTCTGCTTTCAAAAATTCTGCAGTTTTTAAGTGATTTCTTACCCTTAAAATAACATTGAACTAAAAAGATTTTTCGAAGAAAAATGTTTCATCAAAGGTAATTTTATATTATTGTTATAATCTGTTGTGGGTTTTTTAAGAGACCCAGGGCTTTCCAGTAGGAGAATAAGTGTAAATAAACCAAGAACTGTAATTTTTAGCTCATCTTTTTAGAGAATCTGCTCTCATTTGTTGTTCTGAACTCAATACAATTTTGTATTTTCTTAGTTTTTTATTTAGTCTTGCAAGTTCACAGGAGAAAGTTGGCACAGAGAGAGTGCTCTGCTAGACTGCTATTTTGCCTGTGTGGGTAACATGATGAATTAGCATGTGCATTTATAGAAAAAGGTGTGAACCTCAAGATTTTCTGAAGAAAAGTGATGCCATGCAGTCAAGTGGACTGTTGAGAGATGTTTCCTTATTTATTACTACCCCAAATTTGCTTTTTGTTACGATCAATTATCATTAATTTTTGTGCACTAAGTGAAAATATTTTTTCTCCCTTTTCATTGCTTATAATATTGCAGTTCTTGAGGCTGACTTTCATACCCCCAATCTCCATAGCTTTAATTTAACCATGCGTTAATCTTTTAATCTTTACCCATAAATCACAGTCTCCTCTTCCTTAATAATGTGTTCCTCTTTTCTAAAAATTCCCTGTATTTTTTGTGATGCAGACTTTTCAGAAACAGGAACGCAATATTTCAGATACTGTCTCAGTGGTATATTGATTGGGATTTTCTTGTGTTGGACGTAAATAATACCATGTTCCTTGTTCTTCTATAAAATGTTACCAGTAGTGTGCAGCTAAAATGAGTATTTTGTAGCTTCTTCTCTTGTTGGCCTTGGATGCTCATGGTATGAAATAGATCCTGCTGGCAGACTGCAGCAGGGTCATCAACTGTGAACCATTGTGAGAGGGAAACTTTTCTTACCTCCACCAGTCCCTGCCTGGTGAAGCAGACACACTGCACTCATTCTTGGAGAGCTTGCTGTCCCCTGAGCATCGTTCTGCCTCACTTCTCTCTGTGAAAATGACTGCGAAAGAGGAAGAGCCTGTGTGTTAGCTGTGTGGGTAGATAGCTCTAGACTCTGTATCTTTAGATAGCAGTGTGTGGAAATCTCCAATATCACCTGCGTGTCAGCTGAACGTCACTGATGATCCAGAGGTAAAATTTTGTTTTGTTTTCCTTTAAATAAATTGATTAGAAACATGAGACATGTAAGTGCACAATTGGTTTTACTGGTTGAATATTGTCTGCTTAGGTAGCTTTCTGAAACTATGAAATCACTATGCACAATATTTGCAATCAAATCTTTATAGCTACCCTTACAAAGAGTAAGTTTGCTACAAGAGATGGAAAAAGGTGTAAATTTTTACTTAAATCCAGCCTTTCTTCTCTTTTGTGAATAATTTTCAGGCAGAACTGCATTTCTGTCAACTTGTTTGTTACTAAAGATTGTGTCATAAGCCCTGTCTGGGTATGTACTATAGCTCTGTGGCAGCAATTTCTGTTCAGAAAAAGTGAAATTTTAAAGATTTTAGTGTGACTGCATTGCCATGGGAATATATAAAGGCTTCTACAGGCTGGGGAAAGAGTGCCTTGAGAGCTACTCTTGAGAGCTGTTTGGCAGAAGGCGACCTGGGTGTGCTGGTTGACAGTCGGCTCAATATAAGCCAGCAGTGTGCCCAGGTGGCCAAAAAGGCCAATGGCATCCTGGCCTGTATCAAAAACAATGTGGTCAGCAGGACCAGGGCAGTGACCATCCCCCTGTACTCAGCACTGGTAAGGCAGCAGATCAAGTGCTGAGTTCTGAGCCTCTCATTTTAAAAAGGTCATGGAGGAGCTGGAGCATGTCCAGCAAAGAGCAACAAGGCTTATGAAAGGACCAGAGGACGTTTTATGGGGAGCAGCTGAGGGATCTGGCTTTGTTTAGTCTCAGAAGAGGAGGCTTGGGGGGAGCCTCATTGCTCTCTTCAACTCCCTGAGAGAAGGCTGTTGTGAGGTGGGACTGGTCTCTTCTACCGTGACTGCAGGGAGAGTACCAGAGGAAATGACCTTAAGCTGAGACAGGAGATTCATATGAGATATCAGAAAAAAAATTATTCACCATCAGGGTTATCAGATATTTGAATAGGCTTCCCAGGGGGAGGTGGTGGAGTTATCATCCCTGGAGGTGCCTAAGAAGTTTCTGGGGCTGGCGCTGGGTGATGCGGTTCAGTGATTTAGGGGTTACAGAGGTAGTGTTGGGTGACAGTTGGATTCGATGATCTTAGAGGTCTCTTCCAACCTTGACAATTCTATGATTCTATGGTGCTGAGTACATCAGTCACCAAGGTCTTTGATGCACACAGGGGACTTGTCACACATGTATTCTCTCTTGTTAGCCCTTCAGACAAGTCAGACTTCTATTTGTCTCACTAAGCACACAATTCTGGTGAAAGCTCTGTTCTCTCTTGGAAATTGTGCTTCAACAATCACATCTTCTAGTCTTCACCTCTTCTTTCTCTCTTGTCTTTTTGAAAAGTCACCTCTGAAGAAATTATGTTCACCTGGCTAGCTAACCCCACCCAAAGCATACACACTTTATTCTCCTTTTCTCCCTCATAAGCATCACTAATCTGTAGCACACAACTTTGCATATCGGTTTGGAGTTGTTTAAAAAACCAAGAGGGAAGAGTGCAATTAAAAACAGGTACTGCTGAAGAAAAATTCTTTGCCTATGTTGCCAGAGAGTAGCACTGATACCACACAGCAGGCAGAGCTTTTGAGGAACGGGAGGTCTTTCCATTCAACTAATGGATTCCTATAGTCCTGTTGAAATGGTCAGTGTGACGGTGCAGTCAGGGTTGACAGATGCCCAGTGCCTCCCAGAGCAGTGATTTTGTTTCGTCTGAAGAGATAAAAAGCAATACTGGCTGACACAGCAAGGTCTTTGGAGCCTTTCTTAGCAGGATACATCTTTCTACACTTTGCTCCTAAGCGCTCAGTATCCCATGGCAACCTCTTTTCTTCAGGGAGCTTTAGATTTTGACATATCATTAATACATGAGTTCAGGAAGCAAAGCTGCAAAGCTGGAGATTGGTTCATGGATTTAGCTGAGGTAAATAGCAAGGAAATTTAAAGGCAGGCTGAAACCAATTTTATGGTACTTCCTGTGGGATTAATGCCTAAATTTATTTGTCTGGTAATGAAGAAAAGTTATCACCTGCAGGTGCAGGTAGAAATTGCAGAGAGGTGTTTTGAAAGAGGAGAGCTACAAGATAACAACACCAATTTTTTTTTTTTAACTAGGGTATTTTAAAACACTGGCTGCTAATTGAAAAGGAGGGCTAGTGAAATTCATTCAGTACGGAAGTACTGCAATCTTCTTGACTACAGAATAGATATTATTGAGAGGACAGCAGGACCACTGGGAAAAAAAGTAGGGTGAAGTATGAACTTCATATATTCATATATACTTTGACATATAACAGACTGAAACACTTGAAATTACAACTGGCTCAGTTCATCCCTTTGGTATGTTGAGTTGTCAGCTCCTGAGCGATAGCTGTTCACTTTTTTGGCTCCAAGTTGCTCTAGCAGAGGGCAAAGTATGAGTTAAAAAGGATAATATGAAGATACTAAAGTGCAAACACTACATATTTTGACTGTACTATTCAGGAATATTTATTGAATAACCTCAAACTTTAATTTCTGTCAAGATCAGAATATGATGATTGACCAACAACATCCAAAACCCCTTTCCTCTGGAGTATACAGGACCTTGCTTAGCAAGAAAGATGCAAGTGTGTCAGCACCTCCACATGCTTATTCCCTGCCTGTAATGGCTTATATCAATATTTGGATTATATAGGGAGGAAAGGTGCATGGATGCAGATATTGAACCAGATTCTTCTTTTATTTATGAGATGCAGATCTTAGTTCACTGCAAAATGCTTGCTGATTCACCTGAAGGCAATTTCTGAAGTAAGAAACAGATCAACAAAGGAATACAGAGATGAAATGCATTCATGAATTTTATCTGCTGCTGCCTCTTGGTGCAAATTTGAAAGAATATAGCTTCAGATTTAAAAAATAGTTGTTTGGGGTTGTGGGTGGAAGGAACTCAGGAAGAAATTCAGGGACTTCAAAAACAAATACCTTGTGGAATAATTTTCCATGGAATTGGTAGGAGTTCATTTATTCCAGAGTAGACATGAAAACGAACCTGTGTACTTCATCTGGAGAGAATAGATGATAGGTTGTATAAATTCTCTACTTTTATGTTTTATTTTGCCTACACTGACACAAAGCAAGGTGCCTGAATGCATTTTGGAAAAACAAGCTTCTTCTGCTCATACTGTATTGCAAGGACATATCTGAAGTTGCTGATCTAGTTAATCGAGCAGAAGGTCCTGCTTCGTTATTTGTGGTTAATAGATTAAATCTAAAATGATATTCATTTGGATTGACATAATAACTTCAGTTAGAGGATAACATTAGCAAAGACCATTCTCTCTGAATGCACTTGAGCTACAGAACATCTGAGAAATGGTAAAAATAGCATTTTAGATATTGAACTTTGTAAATTAGATCTGACATTTTGCATTAGTTCTTCAGCCTTGAATTTTGTAAATGCATCTAGAAGATTCTGGGAGAGAAATGTCATCCTGTGTTGTGATCTCTTGCCCAGTGTAATTTTCCTTAGGACAAAATAATGTTTTAGACTGTAGCATAGTTAATTTATCTATGTCCAGCCTGAAATCTCAATTTTTAGATGTTAGGGGAAGATGACAGGGTCCTACTTTGCTGGAGTATTCAAGAAACCTGTCAGAGAAAAACAAAACCTACAATAACAAAAAGTACTATCTGTATTAAAAACCTTACCTAAGGTAGAATTTGCCTTTATTGAGCCTGAAAAAGCTATGGGTCTGGTTGGAGAAACGCCTCAAGCAGATATGAGGTCCTCTCTGGAAGCTGTGGAAATGCTGTGGCTCTTCAGAAAACGGCCATAGTACTTAGCCTTGGAAATGCTCAGCACTTATACAGATGAAGGATTACTGCTATTTTTTCTTTAATTCACTGTATCTGCATACCTGATGCACCATTTAGAACACTGAACAATTTTTTTGCAAAACGTGGTCTATTTGTGTGGCCACAGTGACGCAGCATGCCTTCTTCATCCCTCATACCCAGACTTTTAGTGATTAAATGGTGCTGTTATTTCTGGCAGGTTTTACTGCAAGACATGTACTTGTAGTTTTTCATTGAATCTATAGTTCTTGTGGAAAGTCAATAGAAGACACTTGATAGTCTTCATGATCACAAGGACAAATGTGAAAATATGGCCTTGCTGCATTTTGGAGGTTCAAAGTCACACTTAAAACTTCCTATTTTGTGATTAGACAGCTTGTGTTTGGCTGCTGTTGTCCTGTTTGGAGCTGATGATGGAAATGAGGTCCTCAGCTGCAGATGGGGGTTGTAAATGCAACTTTGAGATAAGCAGTGACAGCCACAGTAACTTGAGGTGTCTTGTCCTCAGAACTTTAGAGGTGACTTACCTGTGGTGGCTATCATGGTCCAATCCTTACCCTTTTGCCCATGTTTTTCAAGGAGTGACTTCTCACAAAGCAGATGGAAAGATGGAAACAAATACTCAGGAATATTTCTGCCTTTTAGGGAATGGCATCTTTTCTGCTTGTAAATGGATTGTCCAAGTCTGACCTGAAGAGGTACGGGGAGAGAGAGACTTGTCAGAGATTATGAATTGCTGGGTGTATTTGGAAGATGTGAGAATAAACAGGAGAAGATCAGCTTAGATCTTGATTTAGAAAAATGTGCTCTGGTTTACTTTAATATGTCTCTAAATACATTTCTTGGGTACTTCATTCAGCAGGACTTCCTGCCATTGAAAGATATTTAAATGATAAAAAGCCCAGAAAAATTGCAATAACTGAAAAAATAAGTGTAAGTACACTAGTTTTGTTGTCAACCCATCAATATGAATGTCTGTACATGAGATGCTTTTCATAAGGGTGGTATCATAAAACCTCCTACAGGCCTTGATAACATTAACATCAAACAAAGCTACTGGGGAAAAGAAGGTCCAGATGTGAGAGAGTAGTGCATTTCATATCATGCTTTTTTAAGAGGCAGATTCCATGTCAGAAACAGCACAAACAGCAGCAAAAAAGGGGCTCTCAGCTGTGACCAGGCTTAGGTGAACTGGCTGGCTGCAGATGGCCTCATAAATAATGAAACAAATAAGTGATAAAAGCACCTTCAAATATCCTTTCTGTATTAAGAGACATATACTTGAATGCGTCTTGCTGTCTTTATTCATTTCAGTTGCCCAGACACAGTATGTGGCTGAAACTCTCTTGTGGTATGACTGGGAATTTTTAATTTTAAATTAATCTTAAATGTAGTGAAATGCGAGCACATAGAAGGAATGAAAATGGTGATGTGTCACATCCTTTTCTTCATCTCCCACCACTTTCTACCACTGGACATTTTCAGATAAATTTTGTTACATTAATACCTGTAATTGATACTATTTTTCATTTGATTGAAAGCTGCTTACAGTTTCTGCAAGCAGAATAATGATGCCAATGCTGGTTGCTCACACAAAAGTGGCAGCTGGAAGATGCCATGTGACTCCATGCATATCTAGGAAGAGGGAAAGGCTGCTGATTCAAGTAGCTGTCTTGCCATGATCCTCCCTCCTCTCCACTTCCCTGGGCCTCAGAACCTGATCCATTTGGAGCAGCTAAGCAAGCACTCAATTGTTAGTATCTGATCTGTACCTCTTCTCCACCCTCATGAACCCAAATTTCCTTCCCATATCCTTTCTAACACCTCTGTAAGGCAAAAGTATTGTGCTGTGTGTGGTGTAGCACTGCATCAGCTGGGACTGTCCCTCCCATGGATTCCCATTTGGGAGCAACCTGAGGCTCACTGTCTCTCAGGTATATTTGCAGCAAAGCACAACTAGATCAAAGCAAGATAGCAAAACAGATTGCCAGGTGTAAAAGTTACCTTCATTAGTTCTGCACTGAGATGTCTCTGAACTGCTCAGTTGTTACAGGACTTTATAATACTCCTTGTCACTGGGTGCTCTTCTCCTTGTGCTGGCTGGGCAGGGACAAGGCAACAGAAATTTTCTGCTCTGACCACAGGATGTTTGGCCTTTCTCTGTGGATGAATATTCTCACAGTCTCTATCTATTATTATTTTACTGCCCATGTCTGAAGTAGGCTTGGAAACTAGGCAACAAAACATTTGAAACTCGTCAAAATAGATAAATATTTAGATTTGGAGTGGCTGCTACATTGGGTCTTAAGCATTTTGTGTTTTTTTCAAGCAAGGAAGCAGTGTACTTGTGACACAGATGAGTGATACAAGGTGTCCAAGAAGGGTTAATATCTTCCATTAAATCACTAATAAAGTCAGAAAGATGGACAGGCTTTTGGCAGCATGGTCCTTTATCTATGTCAAATATACAAATGAGTATGCAATAAGGAGTGTATTTACAAGATGTGTTATGATTTCATTTTATCTTTTTTTTACATCATTTTAGTAGGCCAACATTTAAGTGGAGGTAGAAGACAGTCCTATTTCTGTCTGACAGAACCATATCCTCCAATAGCTTCATTTTTTTTAAATACTCTCTTGCCCATATATGGCCCCTACCTGTTTATGATTTTGCCTATAACATGATTGGGTTACCTGAGCATGCAACATCACCCCAGTGCAATTTTACAGAATTCTGATAGTTATGAAAACATGGCTATATTTTGCAGCCTGTTTGCAGGACAGAAAGGTATAATTTTATCTGGATCTCAGATGTGCAGAACCAGAAACCTAAACAGAATGGGGAAGAAAGGACACCTGTAACTATTTTCTTAAACACATATAATTGAAAAAACAGGCTTCAGTGTTGGTTTGAATGAGATATGTTGTGTGGTACCTTTCCCTTCAGTCACAATATGTAGCATCATCAGAAAAGCCCTGCAGTTCAACCATCCTTGTACTCTGATATTCTTCAGTGGTCAGTGTCAATCTGCAATCCAGACCAAGGCAAAGAGGAAGTAAGAGGTATACAATAGGGAAATAACAATTATCTTCATATGTCTAGTCATTCCTTTCTCTCAAAGGTGTCATTGAGCAGGATCACCTTCATTATTCTTCATATTCTTGCAGTATTAGAACAGTTGTCACAGAAAGACTTTTAAATCATACTCTATCTGACCCTGGATCTTTTTTTCTTAAGTGATGTTCACTGTCTCAAGCTGTCAGTTTTGCAGAAGGTATTTTTCATGTCTGATCTTTTCAATGACTTTATCACTTACCTTCACCCTCTCACAAAGGTCTTTGGAGTTGTTGCAGTTAAACATGCCTAGGATTTCTCGGAGTTCAGTAGAAAGAAGACAAGTAGCAGAATTAAAACAGCAATGAGAAATCAATATTGAACTGCTGGACTCCTGAAGATCTATGGACCAGGGAATCAGGAATTCTCTGAGGTGCTGTGCAGACACTGCACTCCCTTGACACACGTGTTTTCCCTGTAGCTTCCTCAAAGAACTGGACAGGAAACAAAGCTGGAAGGTCATGTTCTGTTGTCCTGCAGGCATGAAGGCACTCATCATTGCATCTGTGTTGTGTTAGAACTTCATGATGTTTCATTTCCTTCCCCCCCTCTCTCCTACCTGGGAGTGTGGTTTAAAATACTTGGAGAAAAAATAGCTTCTGCTTTCTGACTCTTGTCCTTAAGCATGGCAGATGGCAGCTCAGTTTCAGAGTGTGCTCTAGCAGACTTTGATTAACAGTTAGCAAGCATGGGCTTTCAGGCTTTGCTTCCAGTCGTTTGGCAGTTCCCCATTATTAACTGTTAAAAACTGTTTTCACAAAAGTCCTTTTGCTGAATCCGTCAAAGCAAATTCCATGGTGACAGACTTAAGAGTGGAGAATATAGCTTTAAATAGAAAATAGTAGGATCTTGGTACAGATCACAGACAATTTAACATCTGTTCTTGTATTTCATCTATGATAATTACCTTTTGTTAATCAAAGTCTTAACTTTTGAGACAAATAATTGTATCATCATTGGAAAATAATGTCTTTAGCATACATTACTCCTAGTCCAGTTCCAATTTCTTTAGAAGCACCCTCTGACACCCCATATAACTGATTTTCCAGATAGTTATAAGATGGTGTTGGCAGCCTCTTGAGTCCTTCTTCAAGCACTGCATGATGGTAGCTGATAACTTTATGAAAGTGGAAGGGACAGTGTAAGACTGCAAGAAAATCTGGGAGCTATAAAGGTTTTCTTGAGATTCACTGGACCTCTAGAATGAGCAAAAGTAATGCCACAAATATTACACAGGAGGTCAGTTGAAATCCTTCCGGCCGTAAAGACTCAACTGTTACTCATACTTCATAAAGCTATTTATCTCTCTGCAGGGTTTAATAGCTCTGGGGTTTATGGTTATTTTTAGAGAAAACATAAAGCAAATGTCACCTGCCTTCTCTCCCTTACTCCTCACCAGGATTTCTCTCCAATACACGGTGCCACTGATTGCAAAGCTTAATGTTGATGGATGCTTGTAGAGTCCAATACCTGGTTTTGCACCCATTTTCACTAAAGCTATTCCCATTCAGAGGGATGGGCTGAGAGAAATGTCCTCCTGGATGTCCTTTAAGTTACATGGCAGCAGTTGTGGTGAAATTCTCATCACAGAGGAGGTATTTGTAGACTGTTGTGGGGCTCCTCACGCCAGGAATGTGGTGAACTCCAGCAGTGGCATCTTTGCTGCTGAGGAATTTGCAAACCACTCCCAGCTTTCCCCTTGGGATTCATTGCACAGAGGTTGTGAGGTGCAGTGTAAGCCTCAAAAGTTTCTGCTTTTCTTACATGCAGGAGCAAACATTTGTGGTTCCTAGATGAGGGGGATGTGTAAATAAATGAGCTGATGAAGAGTCCCTTCTCAGGATTCGGGACTAAAAACTGGTTGCAACCCAGTGAAGAGTGGGCAAAATGCAAGGACAAAAATATAGGGGGTATGTTTAATGAGCTGATTTAAACCAGAGCCCTGGGGATTTCCAACAGCATATGGAGAAATGCAAGAACAGTATCCCAGGAGGGATTGCCTAGTGAACCTCTTAACCTATAACTTAATTGGAGGCAGAGCTTGAGGACTGAGCTCTGGGATGAGCCCATCTCTGGCTGAAGCATTTGACAGAGCTCCAGTGCAGGTCTCACCGTGGCTCTCACCTGGAAGCTGGAGAAGTTCTCCAGGGTCTGGGGGCTTTGCACAGCTGTAATGTGAGAATCCCAAACATGGAGCCATATAAAAGATCATAACACTCTGAAGGCATTGAGACATAGCTGCTTGCAGAGGTTTTTTCACATCAATACTGTAATCCCTTTGGGAATCATGATTCTAAGGCAGTGATTTGTCTGATCAGCACTCCTGGGGGAACAGCGCTGCTCACCTAGCTCAGATGATTTGGCCTGTATGGCTGCAGCACTTCCTAAGTATTTACTGATCTTTACATTTTTGGAGCAATTGAATAAATGTTAATGTATCTAATTGAAAGTGCCTAGTACTTGAGATATCACTGTTTTCTCCTCTTCTTAGAAAAAATATGTGTATCATATCTCTGATAATGGGTTCTCTCTTAATGAACATTTTCATACATCTGCTTCTGGGAATAGTCTTAATAGTAAAGGAGAATCAAATTTTGCTTGTAAGAGGATCTGTGTAAATACATCCATCAAAGTCCAGGAGTTAAGTCTGGTTTAGTCTCATGTAACTAAAAGAAATAAACATAGAATAACTTGTCTTTTCTCTAAAACTGTAATTTTTTTCTTCTCATAAATTATGCACTCAGGCTTCCAAGATAAAACAGGCTGTAAATATATTATTGAGAAAGACATAAGGTCAAACATTTCTTACTCAGTTTTGAAATTCACATTCTAGTTAAGTTTGTAGGGCATTTTAGCTTCATATTGAGAAAGTATTAATCCCCAGGTCTGTTTTCTATTAGGGATAAATCAGCTAAAATGGTTTAGAGTCCCCTGTCATGCCTATATTCATGAAATTTCACATGCATTCCAGATTAAACAGTTTTGAAACCTGGAAGTATTTCAATGATGTTACTTTTCTTGATCATTGCCATTTGCACCTTTGCCTCCAAGGCTGGGCAATACCTTGGTGTTTCTGAAGCAAGCTATTGCAGCTCTTCTTTCAATTAAATGGTGTGGGATTGGCATTTATCTCAAAACCGTGTGTTGTTGCTGACCAGAAATTCTGCTTACTGGTCAGTTCAAATCAAAATACAGCTATTTGCATGTAGCTTCAGAGTATGTCTCTTACTTCTAAATATCTGAAGATTCACTTGAATTAACAGACCATGAGATGTAATGAAATTATACCACAAGTATCATACAACAGGAATCCTTGTCGTGCTGTCCTTTTGTTATATTTCTCATATAATAGAAAAAACACAAGCTCACTCTGAGAAAATGTCAGTAGTTTGGATGAAATGGGATATTTCTGGACCATCCCATGAAGATATTATATAAGTAATTAAGCAGAGCTAGATGTCAGGATGACAGATGCATTCACGGTCTAATGACTGTGACTCCTTCTTGCTGAGAGCACTGTCACTCCTGACTTTCTAGCTGAATGCAAGTATTCAACATGTATTATTTTCCCATATTTGAGTCTACATATGTAGATGTTGCAAAAAAAAAACAGGGTATTGAAGAATGATTGTTATAGGCTGAAAACTGAATTAAGATTACAGAGTAGGGCTCATATTTTATCAGCATGTGTTTATGTATCTTTCAAAGAAATAGAAGTCACGCCTTCAGCTGTTGCTTATTAACAAATTCTTGTGCTGGTCATAAGTCCAGTCACATATCTCACAGGATTTTTCCCCTTTCATCTCAGCTAAATTCATACTGTTTTTATTTTTTTGTGTATGATGGAAAAGTTAAGGTCTCAATACAATAACGAGGTCAACAAGAGTACTTCAGAGAACAAAAAATGTGGAATTGGGTCAGTTTTACTCAAGATAGTGATTTGTATGCTCTGATTGGCATGGTGTTCACAGACCTGGGCTTAGAAAGGACAATGAAAACTCTTTCATAGTGCAACACCAGAAGCCTGGTGGGCATGACTAGATGAAGATGTAAGGTGTCATTCCAGTGACAGGCAATTCTGTCACTAGAAGAACCCAGTGAGGACTTGCAGCTCCTCTGCTGCACTGATCAAACCCACCCATCCTTTTCTTTCATTTCAGTTCAAGCCCTGATAAGAACTTCTCAATTTCTGAGCAATCCTACTACCACACCATTAATGACAGGAAGCAATATTCCTTAAAATTTGCTTTTTTTATGGTTACTTTTCATCCTGCTGGGTTCAGGGAAGCATCTCTACTAAGAATCACAGTAGGGGACTGTGGAAGAATAGTCTGAGCAACAAGAAGATTTCTGGGCCCTTTTAATCAATAAAAGGTTGAGGACACTGAATCAGGCAATTTGTGAATTGAGGTGGCTTAAATGGGTGCTGGGAAACCAGAAGCTCAATACAAAATTTTTTATGTCTGAAAATTTCAATATTAATTTTTGCTACCCATTTTTGTGCCACTTCATCTTAAGAAAAAGAATCTGCAGAATAAATCTGATTAAGAAAACTCCCTTCAGGAGTTAGTTTCTCTTTCGTGTAGTATCACAAAAAAAAAAAAAGAAAACAACCCCAAACAAAAAAAACCAACATGGGTTTTTATCTTGTTCTTTTCATTAAGCATATATTGCTAGCAAGTAATCTGATTAGGTGATTCCTCTTTTCAGTGGTTTGTAGCAATTCAATATCTAATTCAGTACTGCAGTTCAGACTAGAACAAAAATCTGAACTCTAGAAAATCAATAAATAGAACACAATGCTTTAGCGAGATTCCTCAATGATAGAAGCTATGCCAAGTGCAAATTAAAACTGTGCTTTCTACTGACATTGCTGTGAATGTGAAATCAAATTCAAAATTACACTCATTTTCTCTTCAGTGATCTCCTGGAGGCATTTGGGATGCTCCATCCTAGGGCAAGAACCTGTCTCAAAAGTATTGTTTGTGATGCAATTTCTCACTCCTTTTAAATCCAAGTAGATAACTTGCCCTATCGTAAACAAATCCAAGAGCCACACAAATGTGTTTGAAAACAACAGATGGACACTGTATTAGTTGCCATATTTATTTCAATTTACAACTAAGCAAAAAAAGAAAGATTATTTAAGTTGCTATACATTATTTTTGTTTCCTTTTAGCTGTTTGTTTACTTGTAATGAATGGGAAAGTGCTTGCCATGTTTTTTAATCTTTAATTAAAACCAAAAGGTTTTTTGATTACTTATTGGACCAGTTTCCAATGTCTCCTTAGTCTCTGGTTGAGTAACACTGTTCTGCCATATGGGTGAAGTGTAGCTGGATGAAGCAGAATTTGGGAGAAAACAGTTCTTGGTTCATCTTTCTTAGGAAGTGAGAATGATCACCATCTTATCCTACTCACCACATGTGTCTTTGGCACCACCTTTTCTAATGAAGAAATATTTGATTCTATGCTTATTGTATTATTATTATCTAAAGTGAGAAAAACTGTTTCTGAACTGAGCACTCTTTGCACTGGGAAGATGATAAGTTAATGAAAAGCATGTGTCAGATGTTAATTATGTTATTTAATGCTCTGTTGGAAAGTGTTGGCAGCATGTTTTGTCATGTTTTTTAATTAATTTCTGAGTCAAATTACCTGCAACAAAATATTTACTTGGTTTAAAAAAAAAAAAAGCCACTTATAATGGAAAATTACAAGTGGATCATACCTCTGTCAGATCTTACTGTGAACAGCAAGAATCATAACCTTAAAGAAAGACATTAAGTTTGCTCTCATTTCTTTTTGCACCCGAGTTCCCTCTTGGCCTGCAGTGCCAAACCTGGAAAGTGAGCTTCCACTTTTCTGTTTCTGTTCTGCATACAGGTGTGAGGAATAAATTAGCAATTTAAATTAAATAGTTGCCTGTGAACCCTATTCTTTCTGTATGAAAATGTGATTGTTACAATCCACAGATGAAATCAGAAATGAATGCTCTGACTGAACTCCATTTAATATTTATGGTCATGAGCAAGAAAGTCTTGTGCAGAGCTGTGGATGAGAACAACAAAATACATAATTTTAAATTGTGTTTCGAATATTTGGTTTCAGAACGGTGGTAGGAGAGGTCTCCACATTTCCTGTGCTGCCATGGTTAAATCTTTTACCAAATTCAGCTGTGGAATGAGGATGGTGTTTGTTTGTTTGCTGTAGGGAACAATGAATATGTGAACCTCAGAATTACACTTGTTTGCCCTGTGGTATTAAAGTCTAGGTTGTGTGCACTTGTATGGCACACTACATGAGACAAGCAATACTAGGTCGTACTTGCCACTGAATGAAAGGAAGCAAGAACAGGTGTGAGACATCCCTGAGAACTGCCAGAAAATCAAAATTCACCCAGGAGAAGGAAGTGACTTTTTAGAAAAGAGCATGGAGTCTGGAGGTTCATCCTTCTCTAGGAAAATGAAGTGGTAGTGCTGTATTAGAACATAAAGGCACTGACTAGACTGCCCAGCAGCCCAGATGCTGACTGCCATGGCTGTAAACAAATTTGTGTGATAGCATGGAAATTCTAGCACTGGAATAGCCAAGGGCAGTTAAGTGGAAATTAGCAATAACATGGCACTGCCTCTGGCAGAGGTTTTTAGAGCACAGCTCAATACTTTTAGAGACTACCCTGTCTGAGAGGGTAGTGTGCTAATACAGGGATCATATCTCACTTTCAGCTGTAGAAAGAATGACAGGAACTACATCCTTGACGTCCCTTGGGATTCTGAGAACTGAAGAGCGCTGCTTTACACAGCAGGGACCAGTGATGATGTGCAGAAAGGCTAAAGACAAGCAGAGGCAAACAGATCTTTTATCTAAAACCAGGTCCAAGGTAGTGATACTTTTATGATCCCTGTGCATTAATCAGCAGAACTGAATTTAGGATGCTTGTTTGTGATGTGGCACTAGTGATGGAATTCAAACGCTTTTTCCAAATAAGCTGGATTGGATTCCCACTCTGCACTGAGCTAGGCACTTGGAGGCTGCTCTGTGATAGCTACAGCAGCACAGAGCAGGCTGGCAGTAGTCTCTCAAATATCACAGACCATTGCAAGTGCAAGAAACTTCTGAGAGTTTTTGAATGACTTATTGGTGAAATGGTCAAGGAAAGAGTGCAGCTGGGAAAGACTGTGGTGAGCAGATGTGAAAGTAAATGTTTGGACTGCAAGCCTCACGACACTGAGCAGTGCAAGTGAAACACATGGGTGGTAGTAAAACACCTGTAAAAAGGAATGACTTTGAACCACAGTGTCAGCTCATTCCAGTGTTTTCATGAACTTCCAGCTGCCACTGAAGCAAAACAACATTGATGAATGTGTAAAATATGGATGGGGATAGCAAATGAAAGGTGACACCTGTGTAAATTATTAATGCCTTCAGCATTTCTGGATTTCGGAGCTTAAACAAGTCCTGCTGTGGATTGTCTTGTGACGGTAACCATTGAAATTGCTCAAGTCCAGGGGTTTTGCTTTTATTTTGCCAGGCTTTTTAATGCTAGATAACAGTAAAGTGTGAACAAGTTCTGTTAGTGATGGACTATTGTTTAAGGAAGTGATGAAAACTCAGTTTGTTTCTGGTTTCTTCAGGAAGGTTTTGCAGTTCTGCTTAATATAAATGTTGCAATGATTGTAGGAAATGGTGGAGTATGAGGTCCAAAAGGAGTATTTTTATTTCCACTGAAATATGAGACACTTTCTCTAAGAACTTTCTTGCTCCAGAAGGACCACTGCTAGACATGATGGAATTGAAATATGTGCTGGTTCAGCCTCCCGTTGTTCTGTTTTGATGTCATTGTACATAATGTCTTCTGTTTGCTTGAGGTATGTGCATAGAAATTATCTATCCAAAACTGGGACAGGATTAACAACTTAACATGGTCTAAAAAAGAGAGTCGCTGTGAGGTATGAACATTTGGCAAAGATTGGTGTAAAAACAGCTTACTGTATATAAGCTCTGCCATTAGCAATAGGACTGACATAATCGTTTTTAAAGCACTCAGAGAAAATAAAGACCCGATTATAAGGTATATATCAGTGTATTTTACAGTTATCCCTTATTTATTTTTCACATCAAACTTAAGACATAAGTTGGCTACTTGCTTGTTCCAGGTCAATACAGGGATGCCTCAGCAGAAAATGCCTATAGTGTATTATTGCTTATAATAATGAAACTGCATTTTACTGGTTTTTATATAAGCAGCAGAGGGAAAAAATGTTTTGCCACTGTCTTTGAAACTCTCCTTTATAAGGGCAGATCTAACTCTGTGGGGACTGGAAGAAATTATTTAATGGGAGACTGAAGGAAACTACCAGCTTGACATCAAAGTTTTGATTTTTATTATAATTAATGTTTTGATATATGTTATTCCCATCAGTCTTTACATATACATGTGCATATACACTTGCTGTTATATAGTCAGCTAAAAAAGCAAAGTGAAAGATAAATATTTCACTTTAGCATATAAATAAACCCTACTTTGCTGAAGTCATATTCACCAAGATATAACATGTCTATTAGAACAGGTTTTACTTATTTATATAGTTTTCATCTGGTGACTTCAAATTCTTCAATGGATTTATCTTCACAAATAGACCCTAAAGATGATGAAGAACACACATTTTCACTTTACAGGTGGGAATGAGCTAGACAAAGACTATCAGACATATTAGTCCTAGTCTTTTTCTAAGCCCCAGTCACTGCTCTCTTTCTACCTCAACCTCTCATCAAGCTAGCAGAAAAGCAGAAAAAATCAGAAATTTGGATTCACTTTCTGCTCTGCAACACAACAGGCATTTGGGGGGATGTGCTTTCAACCTCTAATGTTCAGTAGTTTATTTCTGTACAAGGACAGTAACACCCTCCAGGCACTCATGAGAACATAAAAAAGGGTTCAGGTGAAAGATTGTTGTGAAGAGCACAAGTAAGTTTTATAATGAGACTCAAATAAATCCCCAACAATGATAAATCTTGTTCTTGCCCCATATTTAAGTCCAGCAGCTTCTGTGTGCTGAGTGGTGGTGAAGAAGTAGACTTGGTGTCCATTACACTGTCCTGCACACCTGCAGCCCAAGGGGATGAAGGAGGTTTATCCTTCTCTCTCTCCCTGGTGCAGCAGTCTGAGTTCTGCAGGGCAGGTGATAGTCAGGTGGTAAGTTCAGTCACAGACAGGGACAGGGAAAGAATGGAGCATTCTGAGCAAGAACAAGAGGTGCAGGCATTTTATCCAGCTCTGAAAAACCTCCCCTAAGTAAGTGTGTAAGTATTTCCATAGCAGTAGTCCCTGTTTCCATAGTTTGGCCAACGTTGGGAGGATTTGCATAAGAATATGGAGTGTATTTCTGCCACAAAATCTTACCCACCAATCTTCTGCAACTTACTCTTTCAGTGCATGAGATGCTGCAATTTCCCAGGGAACAATCACCTGAATTGTCTGAAATTGCAGAACATTGGGCTCTTTAACTCCTTTCATGGAAATGTCTGAACAGTTGTGTCTGAAATGGGGTGGTGTGATCGTGTATGGGAAATCCAGACTGTCAGAAAATAACAACCCAGTTGTTTGTTTTCCCTTCTCTTCAGGGGTTTGTAAGAAGAATTGGCAGGTAGCCCTAGTGGCTGGCAAAGCTGAGTTCTGCCACTGATAATGTTATTGATACAGCTACCAATGTTGCTGGCTTTCTAACAGGGCACATTGGTTCAAAATGACTGGTGCTCTTCTTTCTGTGTTGTCAGGATCCAGTGTAGGGTATTTTAACTCCTAACCAAAGACCAGTCTAAATGATGCCCAACATGCAACATCTGGCACACAAATTGATCATTCACATTTGTAATAACACTGGAAGTTGAAGGTTTTGATGTGTTTCTCAACTGATTACTTTGTAGGTATCTGAACAATTAATAATCACCAACGTGATATAGTTTGCTCCTTTGTACTGGGATATACATGAGAGTCATTCTAGAAAAATGCAGGGAAGCAGAGTTTGGCAACTACTGTAAGTGGAAAATTTAAACATGATTCAGCTTTTAATGAAGAGAGTAATTCTCTTTCATTTCCCTGCTAGACATGTAATTCTAGCTGGTCCTTCATTAGTACAGCTTTCATCAGAATGAAGATAAAGCTGTGTTTAAGAAATTACTTAAGATTAGAGTTCAGTCTGAATTTTCTTTGCTATCTAAATATATGTTGCATTTTTCAAACTGGAGTTTGATTGAATATGTCACAGAAAATATGTTTCTTTTGATTTTTTAAATTTTTTTTTTCTTTGAGGGTAGTGTTCTGGATGCCAGAGCCACTGTGAAACTCTTCAAATAGACATTACGTCTGTCACACACAGTTATGAATTAGTGAAGGAAAGGTTCAGAGTAAATTGTATTAGCAGAGGTGCATGTACTATTACATAATTCATTGCAAGCAGTGTTTTGTAAAATTAATATAAAATCTAACGTAGTCTTTAAAGGTTTAAAATGAAAAGACTAATTGCGTCAGCTCCATTTTGTCCTGTTTCCTGCTTACTGAATTCCAGCTGACAGCCTAGGAAACCCACACCTCATTACCATATTTTGAAACATCTGTTAAGGAAAACAGATCTGGTTGCCAGAATTCATCTTCCTTTCAGAAGTGCCAAGTATGTGAACAGAACCATTATTCCTTAGGCAAAAAAAAGACCATGTTCAGCTTTGCTGTCATCAGCCGCATTAACGCTTTATTTGGTTCAGAATGTATGTAATTAATTGAGGAAAGCTATTCATACAATGTCACTGTAATTACTGAAACATGAATATTTCTCCCTTGTATTTCATCTGAGAAATAATCCTTAGGTATCAGCCACATTCATTTTAATTCCACATTTTAACAGTTTGCTACCTGTTAATATTGTAATTATGACATCACAGCTACTGCTCTTTAAATGAGCTGCCATCAGAAACCAGATGCTGAAGTTGTGTTTCACATGAACAGGGATGGTGTCCTTCAGTCCATGGTTCTAAACCAGAGGTTCAGACACCTCTTATGCACTGTAACTACCTGTCTCTCAAAATACCCCTTGCAAGAACAGTACCTCTTTTAATTCTAGTCATTAAAGACTCCAGTAAGTCTTGAAAAAAGTACTTATTTAAACCTGTTTCACAAAAACAGTGAAATGTTAGCCTTTTATATTTGCATACTTTTTTCTTTTTTTTCTCTAGCCTTGCTTATTCCAAGTCTCTGTGGCCTTAAAGGGATTCAGTTATTGACATGTAGGTAAGTAGAAGATGATGAGGTTCTGGAAGAAATTAGTTTTCTTCTTATTTCCTAGAGTTGACAGCTGTGTAAGCACACCGTGCCAAGGTACTGCTCCCCATTTCATGCTTTGGCTTCGGTTTCCTAATTAGTGCAGCTGGCTCAGAATGAAAATGAAAAGCAAAAGAATTTATTTCAACTTTCTCCTTATCTCTTAATGGCAACTGATAACAACTGATAACAGTGGCAATTGATAACAAGGCAGAGAGCTTCTGCTCCATAACTGGGCAGCTCTCCTGGATTCAGACACCTGCCTTTTGGAGTTCAGGATGATGGCACAGTTTGGTGCTGTGCATGTGGCCAGATAGATTCAGAGACATATCTAGCTGAAAAGTAAGAAGGGGATGGCCTCAGTTTTCAGCTGGACCAGTCGTTGTTCAGGCTCATCACACTGCTGGTGCTGGCATGAAGAGAAGAAGGAAGGCAAGGCATTAGCATCTGAAGGGTTACTTTGGTGGCAAAAGCTTTATGGTACATGAAAGTTAGTCTTCAGATGTTCTTTTCACTCTCCCCACTTCGTATGTATTTACGTATGCTTTTGTAATGCTTTTCTCTCTGCTATTTCCCCTTACACTTTCATCTCTTGATCAGTCAGGTGTACATCATAGGGTGAATTTATCCCATTAGCTCTCCATGTTTCTCTAGTCCCTGCTGGAGTTAGGGTACCTTTCTTTATTCTGCATATTAAATTCATGCCCAGACACATGGATCACTAGCCTTCTCCTGGCCTTTTTCCACCTGCTTAAAACCCTGTCACCTGTGCATGGGCATCACCTGCTCTCAAACAGGGTCAGCACAGCGAGACAAATCATTTACATTGTAACAGAGTGTATTTGGAGGCGTGATAAGAAATAAGCCTTGAACTGATCTAACAACTTCACACAGCCGCTGAGAAGGGATGCTATTGTGCTTCTTTCCATCATCTTCCCTTGTTGTCTTGGTCACACAGCTCTGTTCAGTGCCTTGGGCCAGCTCTAGTGCCTGGTCAGTCTCTCCAGGAAATGTTTTATTCCTCTGACCTATTAGGGAGCTCGCCGAGCAAAGGGAAGGTAGGCTGACACAGTCCAAGGAAAGAAGAGTCACGGGGCTGGCTGTAGGATAGCAGATGTAAGGAGCAGGGGAAGAGAGATAGGAAGCAAGACCTTAAACTTTTGACAGCAGTGAGATCTGAGCATCCTTGTTGCCAGACTGACCTCACTTCTGGGGTCCCATTTGACAAATTACCAGCTGAGTGCTGAAGCAGTCAAGTGCACAATGTCTGTATACATTGGTGCTGTTAGACCACAGCAAAGCCTGACCTACTTTGTAACTGTGCAAACATAGGTTATATGTTTTCCTATGTTTTCAGGGTTCTCACTGATCCTTCAAAAGGCCAGTATAGTGTAATCTCAAAGCTCCCTGCCCAAGCTCTTCAGGTCTTCAGTAAAGTAGTTACCCTGCTCTTTCCTTTCCTTCCCACTTTTCCCACTGCTGGCTGAGTAATTGCTGCTTCTCTTAACTCAGCCAGTGCTCTCTCAGGTGAAGCACCTAAAACAGGAAGTGTAGCAGTCACAAAGTAGTTTTTAAATACATGGGTGATGCTCATCAGTCACCTGTAAATTATTGTTCAAACACCTAGTGTGTGTGTGTGTGTGTGTGTGTGTGTACTCCACCACTATTGCTTAACTCCAAAGGACCTGATGCCATTGCCAGAGTTTAGGAGGAAGTGTCTGTACCAAGCATTCTGAAGGGTTTAGAAACATTTTGTTATTCCATGTCTTTATGTTCTGGTTTAAAATTGTTAGATAAAATTATCTTTCCTTTGTTATCCTCCTCTGAAAACTTTCTTCCTATGATGCAAAAAGGTACCAATAATTAACTGCAGCTCCTGCCATGTCCAGCACCACTGCCACAGATGTTGGTTTGTCTCAGTTTTCTGGGTTTGGAACTTGTTTTGAAATATTATTACTATCTCTCTTTCACTAATATCTGTAAACTGGATTGCCTGTGGCAGCTTGTTCAGCATTTGGATATCAAAAGTAGCCAAGGCAGAGCAACATTCATACATCTTTCCTTCTTCTGTATTAGTGGTGGACAATGTCACTTGTAACTCTGTGTTTGTAGTAAAGATAGGTCACTTTATTACTTTCATTTAAAAGGTACAAAACATATTGTTAGACATTCCTCAGAGAAATGTACCTTGATGATAAAAGATAAATGAAAAAAAGGGAGATAAGGAGAGAATGTGCCCATGGCAAGGGCCTTGGAACTAGATCCCTTCCCATTCAAACCATTCTAGGATTCTGTGATTTTTTCCATACTTACCACTGCTCAGATCTGGGATGTAGGGAGGTGGAATGAGATGGCAACTTCTGGATGAGCATTTACTTATAAGGAAGTGCAGTTAAAAGGCACTGGCTTTCTTACTTGTCTGCTTAAAAGAAAAAAAAAAGACATGGTGTTTCAGCTATGGAGCTGGAATGGGAAAACCACGACTCACCAAGATCTATGTTTTTCCAAAACTTTTTTCCAATGGCAGTCAATTCTTCATCCCTCTGTGCCTGTGGAAGCAATTATTCTTCATTTTTCTGCCTATTTGGGTTGAAAATTCTTCCCTTAGTGACAGCTGTCTGTTACTGAACATTTTTGCAATTTACTCCAAAATGGGACTCCTGGTTCTAGAAGAACTCACTGATGAGACAGCTTTTTAAATACAAAATTGGGCTCATGAAATCCATCTTATGGAGGGTATATGTGAAGACTGGTGTAATGTCAATAGCTTGATCTCAGCTGTATCAAAAACAGATTCTGAATATTCAAGCTCATACTGAAAAAAGCTCAACTGGAAAAACAAAGAGATCACTTCCCTATATCAATGTAATTCTGAGTTCTGGGACTGTCAGAAATTGTTGTTGCTGCCTTTTGGCATTTTTTTGTTTTCTTGGAAGAAAATCCTATTCATTATCTCTGCCTCTGCATCCCAGCCTCACCTTTGAGAACTTTCTCTGCCTCCCCCTGTGCAACTCTCAGGAACATACTGCATGGACAGCATGCATAGCTGACAAGTTTAGCATGTACCATTCACCAGGAGTAAGATAAAAATGGGCTTATATGTTGGACCTCTTCCTTGGACCTATAGCTAGGGTGGAAAATCTTGCCTATGAGGATTTCCATCCCTATCATGGCTGCCATTTGATTTCTTGGAGGCTGAACATCCTGAGAAATTCCCTTAAATTTTTTCCCTTCTTACTTGGATGCCTGAGAAAAGTTTGGCAGTGAAATGTGACTCCTTTTTATCTGTCCCCCATTTCACATTCACGTTACCTCTCTCTCCCCTCTTTTTGCTTCTCTCTTTAAAGGTTGAGAGTGTCTGAAGTAATTTATGCTCCTGCATTTTGAATTTTTCTGAACTGTTTATAATGTGATTGCGAAATGCTTTTGTGACTGAAAGAAACTACAGAGAACCCAAGGGTGTAATATAAAACAGTCTGAGTGTCTTGAAATCAGAAAAGAGTCGGGTTCAATTTACCATCAATATTTGACCTTTCTTTAATTTTACAGATCTGTGAAGGTCTACTGGGACAGAAACTTTTTTTTTTTTTTTTAAATCTCTCAGTAATCACACTAGGGTCAAGTCCATTCCTGAGTATGGTCTAACAATAATAACCTGTATTTGTATGTGTCTAACCTGCAGGATATCTTGAAAGGTAGAATGTCATTCAGCAACAGAGTGGGTTGTATATGTGTGTGAGTAATAAAAGGAACAAAAATTTTCCTGGGAGTCCCATTGTCTGTTCCCTCTCCCTTGGTAACCCCACCTTCACCTTCCTTGCCTCATATTTGTTTGAGTTATCCCAGGGTGCAACGTGTATTTTTAATGAGTAGTGCTTTTAGAGGTGTGTGAGCTTATCTGAGCACAAGAGCTTTACATACAAAAATACAGTGTTACTGATGATATTGTCTAAATTTGTTTTAATCTGGTGCAATGACCTATTAAATTCACATTAAGAAAAAAATCTATCATCCCTTCCTCTATTGGACTGAAATCAGGAGGGGGTTGAATTCTTAACTGTGGCAAGGGAGAATTGCTCTGAGTAGATTTTCATTACCTGCTTAATACTAATACTTTTGAAATCATGTTTTAACAGCTAGTATTTGTCTGCCCTGTGCAATAAAAGTCACAGGATTGTGCAACACTATAAGGCACCCTGTGGTAAACTGCATCAGTGAACTCACCATAGCTGTGTCCTCACAGTTCCCCTTGTAGAAGTTAAAGGGACCCTTTTACTGTCTCCCCCACTCTGTGGAGCCACAAGGAGTGGGTTTCTCTATGGTGGAGCAAAGCAGTGGGCCAGATTACTTTCTTTGGGTGTAAGATTTGGCTTTAAATCAAAATATATACAGTTTCTGCTAACATGTTGAGCATTGGATTTGTGCAAGATCCCAGTGGCCTGTTGTAAAAGAAAAGTTTGCCACTACTTTCTTGGGAGCAAGGTTTATTCCTTGGTAAAGAGAGCAGAGCAATATTAAGATTCCTTATCTAATCTCTGCAAAATGTTATTGCCCAAGGGATACTTCAGTGTGTCTCACACCTTGTCTGAGCTCCATGAACTCTCTAAATTTGGATGCTCAAACTTTTATTGTGTTGGAGACCATTAAAATTCAGCTGGATGTACTGTGAGAGAAAACAATATAAATGCTTTGTAAGACCCTTTGTTATTTCTCTGGGGAAGTTTTCAGAGAACTTAGGCTTCAGAGGGATGGTCTGTGCTGGATTAAGCTACAGCAATAAGGACATTACTGCTTCCAGGTGTCCATAGCCTGAGCCATGAGAGACAGGCAGGTATGTGGTGGAGACGCAGGAGAGAATGCTGGTCTCCTCATCCTGCTGAGGGCTGGTTAAACACTGCAGTTTAATCCAACTTGTGAACTTCAGTGTCCAGAGAGCCATTGCTTTTCTTCGCATGCTGTTTCTGCTGTCCTTGTGAAGACAGTAATTGCTAAGAGGGTGGATGTCCAAGAATGTAATATTTTACACTTCAGCACTTAAATCCCACAGAATAAGTCTGTGGGAACACTGCAGGAGACCAGACTCTCTGTTTGGAAACGTTGGTCTATTTGTTTCTTTTGCTTATAAAATCATGACTAAACCTTTATATCCTTTGGGATATGTTTGTTGTTGTTTTAATTTTCACACTGGATATGTAACTTAGTGTGCAACTCTATGATTGCTTTCTCTTAAAACACATTCAGTGTATTTGCTATTTAAACAAATGTACAATGCAGAAAATAAGTGCCATAGTAGACAAGAAAACCTATCTATCATTATTTATTCACTCAGCAAAGCTATAAAAAAGTTTACTACATAATATACCAAAGCTATTCCTTTTGTTCCATTTATTTTAACTGAGTTATATGAGGGGTAAATGTGAACCAATAAATCTGAGTAATAGTTCCTCACCTACTACAATGTAACACATTTCAAAAATTATTCAGATGTGTTTCACTTGATGATACTGAGCTTTGCTGTCTCTGTGATTCTTTCATAACTGTCCGATCACGCTTTATTTAGTTTCATGGAGCCAAACGACAACGAGCTTTATGTCACTGAATCCATTGTTATGTATCTTTTTATGGCTACTGGCTTACTTATTAATGCAAGATAAACCGCGAAACTACAGGAATGTCTATACCAAAGATTACATCAGAGGAGCTAAACCTCGAACTAAGACATCCTTCTCCTTGAATGCATTTACAGCTGTGATCAGACTCAGACAGGGAGCTGTGTAGCACAGCTGTTGCCCAAAGAAACCTTATTTCAGCACTGTGTGTACTCCCAGAATATCCCATGTATCTGCCACTGAGATGCAGTTAGTACAGATGGCAAGTGTTTAGAGAGAAGGATTGAGGGGTATTCAAGCATTAACGTAACAGACACAGTTGAAGAGTTTGTGATGCCACTTTTTGTCTCTGTTTTGTGGAAAAATCAGAAGGGGGATTTATGCCAATGTATTTGCAAATCCTGTCTGTGGCACATCCTATTCTTTTAGAGCCAGCTAGACACCAGCCGTGTGCATGCAAGATGTTGGGATTGTTTTTCCTTCACTCCTTGCTTGACAGCAGAGATCCCTAATTTTATCTTCACCACATGCAGAAATTCAAGATTATCTCCCGTTTTCCCCATGATGTAAGTGGGGAAATTCTGAAATGAACATTTTGCCAGTATTTGTGGTCCTTACAGACACCAGTCTTGGCATGCTCCTTTTGTCTGAATTCTTGCCTAGGATAACAGACACTCTGTAAATCTGGAGAGGCTTGTGGCAATAAAATAAAACAAGTTAAGAATCAAACCAAAACACCACGGGAAGACAAACTTCATGTGGGACATTCTCCCTTCCAAAGATCTTTTAGCATTTCTTGGGAAGATGTGAATAGCTGGTAGTCTGTCAGGTACCAGCTGAAATATCTATCTTAATTTTTTAGACACCCACCAGTTCATACTCTAAGGCTTGTCTTATTATAGTTTTGTTACTCTGTGTATGGCACTTAGTTTAATAAGGTAGGAGGGTGAATTTTTTTCACAGAGTATTTTATTCAGAGACAAAGCCTCTGTCAGTTGTGAGTCTCCTCACTCAACTTTTGTGAAGGTTGGATGTGAATAAACTTAAGCTGAACCGCCTGATCTAACAGAGAGTATAGTGCTAGCACTGTTATGTGAACTTGAAGCCAAATGCAAAGAACCCTCTGACTCAATAGTTTCTGATGTTACTTTACCACAGGACCTGTAAGGCAGTCCTTTTGAGAACATGAAATTACAATGTTATCAAATCAAAGTCCAGATAGTCTGAAAAGGAGAAGTCAGGCTAAAGCTGACATATCCAAGCCTCCAAACTATATTTTAAGGTATAACCTTACTGTAGATAATAAAACCATACTAGGAATAAATGAGGCCCATTACTTCTTTTTTTCTCCATTGTCAATATGAAATTCTGATGATAGTCACTTTATTGCTCTGCATGAAGCTGCATATATTATTTAACTAGTTTGAATGATTTCCATCTATTCAGCTACGTGGGCAGCTTTCATGCGATAAAGTTTTATTCTGGCAGGGGAGTACTGCCAAGCTTTACTTTGGTTAAGTACATTAAAAGAAATTCTATCATCCATGTGAGTCTGCATTGTAAAATTCTGGTTTGCTCCCTGGATATTATTTTCACTAAGGTTATCAATGCGAGAAACCTTTTCAGTAATCTTTAGCACATGTTTGCTATGTAAATCAAATTATAAGTAGCAGATAAAACCTTGGAAGGGCTTATGGAACTGTGGATGTTAAATGGATTTGAATTCAGCACTAAGTCTAACTTAGAGAATGAAGAGCTTTGCTGTCTCACAAAATTCTGAATATACAGCTGTTAAATCTCCAGTTCCTGACACATTCTGTTTTGGTGACCTTGTCACTCTTACATCAGGTGTGTTCTTCTCTCTTATAAAAATCAGTAGCATATGATTGTACAATCTTCATTACAGTAAAGTAACACTCTAAGGCACTATCATGGTGGACATGATAGGCAGGAAACAGCATTTCAGGAAACAAAGAGTTTAAACTACTTTCTTATAAGTTTCTAGGAAGCAGAACAGTTCATCTTTTTAAAATCCTATTCTACACTCATGAAAGAAGATGCTGACAATGGGGCAGAATTGTTTGGTTTGAGCTCAGTATTCAGATTTGCCTTGACTGCAGTGGGGTAGTTCCTGGTCCGTTTGATCAAAGAGAGTTTTTTTCTGAAAAATTGAGGAGTTCAAAGGCCTCTGTTCCATTCTCTCTTGTTATGATAGCTGCTTTGGAGGTCATGGTGGCACGACTCAATACTTCTCAGGTCTGCTAGATCTACAGATAGAACAGATTTGATACATCACAAGTCCTTTTGCACTTTCCCTCATTCTTTTCCAGAATTACTTTAGGTTCAGAAATCTGATACACCTTTTTGTGCAGTCCAGTTTTCACCAAGATCCTTGCATCCCTTGAGAAGGACTGTACTTGTGTCCATCAGAATTTGATTCCTCTCAGCCTCACCCATGTTGCATCTGTTTTTCCATCACTTTTTCTCAGATCAGTCACACAGCTTCACAGCAGCTTCTGCTCTGCTTTGGCTCCAGACCTTTACTTGACCACCTTTTTTCTTAGTTTGCCTTCTCATCTTTGGTTTCTTCTCTTGCCATAGCTGTTGTGTCCTGTTCCTGCAGCTACCTACCAGCCCCAAACTCTGCCTTTGGGCTTATCTTTGTAGGCAGCTCTAACAGTGCCTGCTGTGTCTCATTGCTGAGCTCTCAGGGATCATGTCTCCACACTTCTGGTAACACAGTACTCTCAGACACTAACTCTGCAGGTCCTTGTTTTCCCATATGTGATTAAGGGTCAAACTTTACTCTTTAAATGGTTACCAAGAGATAAGAAGAGCAGTGATGAGTCAGAAGCTCTATAAAGCCAGCTGCATAATAAAGTTTAAGTGTTCAATGAGTTAGAATGGGAACAGTCATAAAGCCTTCAGTGCCAGAATGGTCTTTTTTGTTTATAAACACCTGCACAGTGGGATTTCCCATTGCATGACTGTAGTGCTTTGGCTCTTTTTCATTAAAAGACAACAATTTTTGAAAATAATACAAGCACTCAGGATGATGACTGAGAGAGTCCATGGAGAAATTGCATTTAGATAAAGAATCCTAGCTAGACAACACTCTCATCTTTCTTTCTTTTTCTTGTTTGACATTCTCTTTTGGACTTTATTGGGATGAAATAAGAGAAGAAAGTAAATTTTAGAGAGTTATTGCTGTATTTCTGAAATAGACACGTTTTGCTGTAGAACCTGTCTAGAAACCTGGATTATGTCAATCTGTGACTCTGGACAATAAATCAAGGCTTGGAGGATTCTTTAATTTTTCTACAAATGTTGGCTACACAGCATAACATTAACTTCTGTACATATCACTATGCTTTATTAAATGGAATGAGCAATGGCAAAAATGCTTCATGAATGAGCTACACTTGTGATCATATTGATGGCTTAAGCACTTTGAACAGTGGTGAGGTTACACTCACAGCACTCCATTTTTGGTTTCTTCCATGTAGTTTTCTAGAATAGGAATTAAAACTGTTTTAAAGAGTATAACAGGCATGCCTAAAGAAGATTTCAGCATTTCCAAAGAGTTCCTGATTTTACTGAGAAAGTAGAAAAAGTGGAAACAATAGTATGTACTTCAGAATAGTAAAACACATTTTAAAAGTTGAATTTCACCTCAGTAGAAATATCACAGGCGACTATAATAAAAAAGAGCTTGACTAACAGAGCAATAATCAGCATGAAAGAATTTTCTTTCAAAGAAAGAAAACATCCAAAGACAGAAATAAACTTAAGATCAAAGATATCATTAGTCTTCTCAATTTTTGAAATAGTCTCACAAGCAACATTTTCTTCCAAAATTACAGGGAAAATATGAAGGAACATAGAGTCTTATTAACCTTACTTTGGACATTTTCTTTTTGATGTCACAATCTGATAGCGCTGTGTCACAAGCATCTATTACAAGCTCATTTCCTTCAGTTCATGACTCCTGTGCAACAAATTTAATGCATATCCATTTATTATCAGTATCAGGAAGAGACAAAACATTCAAAGGCAACATACTGTTGTAACTCTGCCTTCCCAAACTTCAGGCATGCACTTAGTAAATCCCATCGAGAACCATGTATAGGATTATTCTCAGGTCTGAATGAAGAATTTTGTAAAGGGGTATTGCACACAGTGAAGAAGCAAAAAATAGAAATTGGACAGTGAAGAAGCAAGAAGTAAAAATATATATAAGTATGTTGAAATTCCTTAGATCACCCTCTGAATTTTGCCTAATTTACTTCTCCTGCAGGTTTTCTGTTCAGTGTCTTATGGTTCTCTTTTATTGGTGTGTTTTTATGTGCAATAGGGGCAAGAAGGTGTAGATAGAAATCAATAACTATAGATAGAAATCATATGACTGCTCAGGAAGCAGCTAAAGGCTGGAGCAGTTACAGAGATGGGGAAATGTCCTTTACAAGTAGAAGGGAGGCAAGATGAGATAGATGAAAGTAAGCATCTTTTATCTGAACAACAAAATACAAACAAACTTGGAGAAAAGCTCTTCTTCCTAGGCTGAGAACAGACACAACAGCACCAAGTGCAGATTAGGAACAATTTATGTTGATTTAAATTAATCGTACTGTTTAATAAGATAATTTAAAAGACAAAAATCACTGGTACCTGTGAAGCAAAAGGATGATACAACAGTGCTTATTCTTTCTAGAAGGGGAAGAGAGACAAGTTTTTGTCACCTACAGAACAAGATCTCGATAGGACGAAATTTTTACAGACCTAGAAAGCATAACCTGCTCCTTATGGAGGAATACCTGTTCCCTGTTATTTTGCTCTGAGACCTATTTCCTACATCTTCCTAGTGGATAAAAAATAAGCCAGAACTGGAGCTCTGTGGCAGTGATGTGGTATGATGTGGTTGTCCTCTATCAATGTGAATTCATTCTGGTGTGCAGAGAGTTTATTTTTGCACATACGTTTTCTTCTAAGACAGCTTGGTGAATAATAAGCACATTATATTTGGGAACATTGATATAAGGTGAATGAGAGCCCTGAGTCCTCCATAGTCTACAAATTTTTTACAATGATCAGTTTATGTAATTTAAAACACCTTAAATTCACATAGAATCTCATTCCAAAACTTTGCTCAGTACAGTTTAAGCCACATGAAATCAGTCACAAACTAGTTTACCTCTTTCAGTGCTAATTACATGAAGGGACTTCACATTTTTCATTGATTTTTTCATAGTTTTCCTTGATCTCCTATAGAGAAGGTCTTATTATTGTATCTGTGGATAATTGTGTGAATATATAATTTTTAAAATAATTCCTAGTTTTCAAAGACTATTAAATCAAGTTAAAACAATCACAAAGAGTACTGAATATTTTTCACACTTGGCTGCAAGCTAACTGCACCTATGAAGTGTGTCTACTTGACAGACCCAAGCACCTGCTGAAGCTTCTAGCAGGCCCTCCACGTTTTGCCCTGGTGTAAGCTGGCTTGCCATTGGGCTAAGGAGGCAAAGGCATATGCAGAGATCTATTCTAAATTTGTTTGGCCTTGACTGGTCATGACTAATAGAAAAAATCCTCTTTACCACTGAGCGTATATCGCAAGTAAACAGTTTTGCAGAACACGTATTTTTAGAAACCTTGTTGCATATCATCTTGGATTAGTGTAGGTTTTTGCTTCTGTGGAAGGCCACTCAGGAAAAGCCCATAACTTTCTGCTCAGGGTTCCATGAGAGAGGCAACTTCACATTGAGGTGATATATTACCATTTGCTGAAGTTTGGTGATTGCATTTAAATTTCCCTGGCACTGAAATTCCTCAGCTTTCCTGAAAGGTCAGATGGAGGAAAGAGAATTTCACCTGTAGCACAAGCATGCTTTGGTCAGATGGGGTATGTCTACTTTAACTTTTTATTTCAAATTGGAGGGTACTTTTTGATGTGACTCTCCCAACTCTCCCTAGGCACTGTGCTTTGGTTTGCAGTGCAGAGCTGTCTTAGAACATGTGAGATGTTTTCCTTTGGGAGGAAATAAAGCTATAAGATTTTCTCCAGAGGTGTTCATAGTGTGTTCCAGCTGAAAACAAGTATTCAGCCAGTGGAATCAGACCAGGACCACTCTGAAGTGAAAAGCTGCAAAATGGGAAAACTGCAGATGTGGGATCTCCAGTTACAAGCATTTTGCTCCACAGAGCTCATTTTGCTGGTGTGAACAACTGGAAAGTTAAGGACAGCCCTTGTGATCTCAGGGGTGCAGCATGTTCATGTGGACAGGATTCCCCCAGTTTCCATCTGAGTGACAAAAGATAATTTACTCCCACCTATGCTGGGACAAGGGGCATATAGACATATATAGATATATACTGACATTAAAAGATGCCTATAGGCTAAGGAAGAGCGAGGAAGATGTACAGTATGAATTGTTTGAGGTACATTTTTAAAAACAAGTATATGCTGTAGGGAGCTACCAGTCCTGATTTGACATAAAGAAATTATTCCAAGCACCAGAGGCATCTGCAGACACCCAATCCTAGAGAGTCAGTTCAGCAAAATTAAGACCTAGTTATTAAGTATAATCACCAATGTTTATAGAACAGATTACTGCTTTTGGGTGCCATTGATGTAGATATCTGATATACCACCAGTGACGTACCAAGTGAGAACTTGATTTTTCAAGGTTCATTATGTAATTAGTTCATATTTTTTACTGGGTGTTTTTTTACTGTAATGTCTTCATATCAGCTTCAAAATCTCTAACATAATTTTCACAGATAAATTATCAGTGCAGAAATTCTGCCATGCTAATTAAATGTGAGAAATTTACTCATTGCATTTGTGAATATGCATATCATTTCATACAAGTTTGCTTGCAAATGTATTGAAGGAATTTCTATAAGTATGTAATCATGTTTCGGAAAACTTACAGTTGTTTTTACTATGCTCTTGTGTTTCTTTTTCTTTTAATGTGTGGATAAATTACACATGTGGGGAATAAATTATTTATTCATATGAGGGTGAATTCTGCTACTCCCTCAAGCCTCTAGCTAGAAGGTAGTTCACCAAAATCAAGATGAATTACTTGTGGACTTCATGTCCTAGTTATTCTTTGGTCTGTGCCCATTTCTTTCTGTGCTTTTTTTGGAGAGGGGAAAGGGTGTGGCAGGGCAGAAGGGCGCCTGCTATGAAGTGGACTCTGACAAATCCCCTTGGGCTTGACCTCCAAGATGAACATAATCATGTAGCTTATTTACTCTAAGTTAATAGAGTCTGTGTTTAACATTTATTGTATTTGATTAATGAAGGTTTTGCTGTTCCTTTGCTGAAGGAAAGGACAGATGCATTCGTGGTCCATTGCTTCTACTTAAACAAACACAAAATCAAGTGTCAAATCTTACTCAAGGGCATACTTCATCAAGGGGACAATATATAGCCTTCAGTCTGAAATCAGCTGTCAGAAGCAGAAAGTACTATGGGGGTTTTTTTAATCACAGGTGTGAGAGTAGCTGTCCTTGAGCTTTCCACACCACTGAACATGCCCACTATTCAGAGCCAGGGGAAGAAACAACAGCCCTGGAAACCCAAGGCTGGTTCAGCCTTTGTATTCTTCATGTCCCTCAGCATAATATCCCACATTCCCTGCTTCAGGTTCAATTTTGGATGCCCAGTGCTCACAGCAGACACTTCCTAATCTGAATAATAACTATCATGTCATGTTTAGTTTGATGTACAGTACTAACTCTCAGAAACCACATGTAATTTACTGTCATTTAGAGCAAATCAAGTCCTGTATGCCAAATATGCAAAAGTTTTAGTTCATTCCTCCATTAATCTGCTTTATTTACTCTATTGAGCTATAGACAGGTGAGAGCTCAGTCATTGTCTATATATCTATCCATCTGCCATAAGTGCAGCAGTGGTCTTTTGACACTCAGGCTTGTTTGCCCATTCAGAGCAAAGTCAGAGGATGAATAGCATGGCTCCTTACTATAAGATTGACTTAAAAGTAAGAAACTTGGTTTGAAATATTAAGACAGGAATTCGTTTATGAAAGAAAACAGGATGATGGAGATTTTAGGAAATATAAAGCACATCTCAAAAGGAAAATCCCTTTGTTATCAGATATGCCCCATGTGTAGAAGCTGAGTATTGTTATGTAGAAGCTTAGTATTGTAATAAAATAAATAAAAATGTGTTGTGATTTGTGTTGCTGGTAGGCAGATGTCCCCATTGGCCACACTTGAAAATCTTACACAAGTGATCCCTCATATTTATAGCTCATCTAGAAAGTACAGACATTGCCACTAAAGTAGCATCTTCAACATATTTGTTTAATTTGCTAGCTCTAATGCAAGCTGCTTAATATGAAGAAGTTCTGACCTGATTTATAAGAACATAGTATCCATTATAGTGATGCTGCTGTGACCCTTCAGCTGATGGTGCACATAGCAGAACATCTTGACATAAATGTTTTTCAGGACAGACACTCTCAGTAAGCTGTGCTGTGCTATGAAATGTTTGTATTACTGCTGCTGAAAAGGTTTAACTGGAAATGACAATTGCATGGCGTTTTTCAGGTATTACTACTAAGGAAAACTTGAAAAATAGCAAAAGAGTGACTTTGTGCAGGCTTGTGCTAAATGGTGTGACTTACTGTCTCTGCAGAGATAGCCTACTAGTTTGTCTGGATAGTCAAGGCCTTGAAATGGTGTTTCTTTCTTGTGTATGTCTGGAGAAGTGACAGCTTATCTAAATCCAGTATTTTCAGGTCAAGAGATTGACCTGGAAGTTCCAGGGCGATGAAGTTACATGAACAGTTCTTATCACTAGCATCTTTTCTCACAGATTTTGACTGATAAAGGTTCCTCCTTGATCTTATCTCAGCAGAGTATTATGCACACAGTCATGTGAGCCTTCTGGGGCTTACAGCTTCCTCTGCTGGGACAAAACTATAACTAGGCTTCCTGGTTTTGAAAGGAAAAACAAGCTTACAATGCTTTATCCTGTGGTACAAAGGCGTTTTTCCTCTTGAAAAGAAAAAGATATAAAAGATTTTCCTAGAAAAAATGTATGACCTACTTTCTAGATGTGGCCAAGGGCTTTCACATTATTTAAGGCAAATGTGCTTAAACAATCTTAACTCTATTTCAGTACAGTTGGGAACATGAGATAGACACATAACCATAGTGTCTCTACAGATCATTCTGGGTAAACATAAATGCAAGTTCAGGTTTGCACTAAGCTCTTCATACCATTTCAACAGCTGCTAAAGCATGGTAATTAATTTATTTAAGAAAAGGAACATATTTTCACTTTACGTATGCTTACAAAAATCTTTGTCATAGGGGAATCATGTGGAAAACTTTCTGATTACATCTCTATTCTAGAAAACCAGCTGATTGCAACTAACATATCCAAGAAATAGCCTTGGTGTATTACTGCATTACATAACAAAGTCCTTCACCAGTAGAAGAATCAGCAAAAAATGCAAAACATTATATGCAGTTTTATTTTCATCATGAATTTGCAAAGTCAAAATCTTTACAGGAAATCCATGAAAAGCATAAACCATCATGTGTAATAAACATAATACATGGCATTCCTGCTTTAGCCTACTTCTCTACTGATAGTTTCATGGAATTTATTGAATTGTGATGGCTTCTTTACTCTGTTCCGCTTTTTCTAATTTCTAATGATGAATCCCAACAGAATCTGAGGGGCAGAGAGACAGATAGCATATGATGTAATATGCTAATAAATCTGGTAAACTGCTTTCTGTGCTAAATATGGCTAGACCTGGAGAGAAGCGATTAGCAAACGTTCTTTTTTAGGGATTCCTGCCAATTGTCAGTATGCATGACAGCTGAGAACTGCCTGTTCTTGAACACGAATGCTACCGCAGTCATTGTTTCCTGTTTCTGGCAGGAATATCGTGCCTGTTCTGAATCTGCAGGCCATAATCTTATTTTACCACTACGCCACATTCCAAAGGCTCATAACAGGGCTCCCAACTGCTTCTAGTGCTTAGAGCACTGCTGTACATCCAAAGCTGGCCTCCACCCAGCAGCTCTTATCACAGCCTGTGGAATACCAGAGTGGCCTGCCCTGAAAATGGGTTTGCTTGAATCTCTGATCACCTGCTGCATTACCACAGCAGTGCATGCTGCAGACATCATGTGTTTCTTGCTGGAACTGTGGTGTAACTCGAGTGTACCTGTGAAGGTGTTCTTGTCTCTAAACACAGTCTCTAAACACAGTAACTCCAGACACAGTGTTGAAACAAAGCCATTTATATTTTTAAGGTTCTGTATAGCTTGTCTTGGGAAAAGAGGACCAGAATCAAGTTAATTTGCCTGTTATGGTAGGAAAGACAGGTTTTTATCTCTTCCTTGAGCATTGCTCTTTTTCCTAATGTGCCTAATACACTGTACTTCTGCTTGCATTTAGGGGGATGCCCTACTGCAGTAGAATACTCAAAAGGTTTCTGGACAATCTTTATTAAACATGCATGCTCCACACATTCTGCACTATAAGTCTATGCAGCATCTATGTAAACCTCACCAGAAAGAGGGAAGAACATAACTTTGCCAACTGCATAGAACATGTTGAATCTGGAACTGTGATACACTGCAGGTTATTTCTTCAGATAACCTGAATGCAGGAAAATTCAGTGCAGGACAACCTTCACATTTACATTTTCAGTAAGTGTATTGCACCTGTCCAGTGTTCCAGAGGCTGGTATGCAAATCAAGTCCTGTGATGCAAAAATCCTAAAAAAGAAACTGCTAAAGTAAATTTTTATTATGGTTAACATTTCTCTTGAGAGGAGCTTGACTTTGAAGCTAAAAGCATCCCATGTTGAAGCAGAGGTTAATTATCTGGCTGCCACATCAGTATGTACCACAGAACCCACTGTACAAACCAATGAAATGGTCACTGCATGGCTCCAGACCCAGAGTAAGTTTATAAAGCACCTGACAGATGTGTGGGCAGGGTGAAAAGAGGTCAGGCATCATGAAAGTGTTTTCATAGCTCTGTGGTCTGGAGAAGCTCATCAATTCATCTGTTTCTTAGTCCTAGTGATATTTCTTTAACCGAATTATGAGAATATTCTGGGGTTTGACCTGCTTTTCAGCTTCACAGGGGACAAAATATCCTAACAGGTGTGACCAGCATGGCCTTAGTGCTTGGGCAATTAGAGTAAGTAAACTATAAAATATTCATAGCACATGATACTGTTGTGATTTTCTGGCAGATTGATTGCTTCACTCAGGCTGAGGGGACTGGCTGCCAAGGATTTACACTGGCTAGCAAAAAGCACTCATGATAATAGGTCCTACTGGTAAAAATGACAAAACCTGGAGGTCAAAGCACATAGAACAAAAAGTGAAATAAAGATTACTCTGTAGCGACTGTTCTGACCTAGGTGGGAGCAGCAAGTTCAGCATGCTAAAATACCTGGCAAATGGTTGGTTGCTTTTCCCAGGGCAGCACTCCAGTAGGAGTAGGGAAAAAGCTCTTATTTTAAAATGAATTCCTGATAAGGAACTACTGGCAAAAAGGTTATAAGGTTATGTTTAAAGCCACTTGATAGAACTTGTTCTCACTAATGAATTAGTTTAAATTGCATACACTCAAGCTAATGCCCCTCACATTAATGTGGCTTGAATGAGGAAAGCCACCCTATAAATTAACACCACAGCAATGCAGAGTAGCTGAGCTGATCAGCTCAGGGAATCAGTTTCCTGAGCTGATTTCCACTGTTTGGTCAGACAACTCCTGTTGAAAGTGTAACTATTCTTGAATGAGAGTTACTGGTTTTTTGAGGGTATTTTTTTCGTGCATGGGACCTGAGTTTTCAACACCACAAATATTAACTGAAGCTAACTCTGCCATGAAAAAAAGTCATGTGTCCATGCACTCCCCAGACCTCTTCACAGGCTGCGAGAGGAATTGTCTCTGTCTGTGGCCACATGCAGACCTTGGAAAGGATATTCCCACTGAAATTTGCATGTTTCTCCTTTTTGCTATGGGCATTTACAATTGGAAATCTAGCAAATTGATTTCATCCTCGCACTGAAGTTCACAGGAGTTTTTCTCGAGTAAAAGTGAGATGGCACAGTTTCAGCTTTGCAGATAGGCTTGTGATTATATCAGATGCAAGGGAAAGATATGCTTAAATAACAGAATGGCTGTCACAGAAGTGACAAAAGACAGACAGGTGTATGACACAAAGGAGGAACCAGCAAGTGAGATATTAGCTACTGCTGTAAAAATGAAAAACAAGGTCACTGCTGAGGCACTGAAGGACAGTGTTGCTTTCCATTTCTTTCTTTCAGTGGCTACTGAGGAGTAGTTGTTGAAGATTTAAATTATCTTTTAAAATCATTTATGAAATTATAAAAATTGAAAATATTTGTCAGTGAAGATGAGATACCTTTTTTGGATGCAGTCATATCTCTAGTCAATACTCAGGCAGTTGTTCAAAATGTGTACAATTTTCCTCAATAGCTACACAACTCTGACAGTTAAAAACAAGTTGACAAGCAGATTAAGGGCACTGCTTTATAAATTAGATTTAAAATAAATGGTAAAAAGGACAGAAGGCAACCTCCCTTGTTGAATTTCCACGTTCAACCTAATTCAAGGCAGACCAAGTTTCTACATCAGTTCAGATCAGAGAGGATCATAAGCTTCTTTTTGTAATGACCAGATACCCAGACTATCTCATGTGAAAGGTCAGAAGTAATTTCCTTCTTTCCAAAATACCAATGATCTGTGCCTGTGCTTGGGACTACATGGGGACCACAGCTTGCTTTAATCCAGCTAGTGACTTAGCCTTTCATTTCCTCGCTCTCTCTTTTCTTTTGCACTGCTTTCAGAAATTAGGTAACCACAGTAGTATTTCATATCCTTTAACAAACCTAGGACATTTCAGTGAGAGTGTGGAAAATCTAGGAGAAAGAAAATTCAGAGGAAATTAATCACTAAGGTCTAGTGGTTTTCCTATTGTGGCTACTTCAGTTGAGCATAAGGACTTGGGGGTCAGAGGGGGGCATTTATTTTAGTTTTGGATCAAAATATTTTTACTTGGAAAAGTCTAACATTGTATTGATAAAAAACTCCCTAATACCAACACAAAATGTTCCCCACCCCATTAAGGTCCAGTGATGGTTATTTCAGCAATTTCATACTGATATATTCAGCTCCACTGATCAAACTACTTTAATAAGTTCAACCATCAATTATGTGTATAAATGTCTTACATGCTGATCATATATCATAGATATTCAGAGCTGAGCCTTGGTCAGCTGTGCACGTGTGGATCAGATGTAGCACCAGTAAGCATAAGAGGAATATTTCTACTTGCACCTGGCTTTGCTGAAAGTAGTATTTGAGCCTATGAAGTGCTCATGAATCTTTGCATGATGTCATATTTACATATCACTTCCAGTGTGTGAGGTAGCCTTTCTATTCTGCATTACCTTTGATGTCCTTATTCACAAGAATGAAGATTGGAAAAAATATTATTTCCCTCTAGTTCTGTCTTACTGTTTACAGCTATGGAGGTAGCACACTGGCAAAAACTTTATCATTGTCCACTTTGTGATTTAATTCCTCTAGTTAAAGCTTAGTTGGGTACTGGAGTGGTTCTATCAGTATTAGAACCTTGGTTTAGAGGATAAAATGACTACTTTGGTTGATGAGTTCTACAAAAACATCTGCTACCTTTTGGCAGTGATATGGTGTATTGGGTTTGTGCGGACAAGTTTTGGTAGTGGTGGGGCTACAGGGGTGACTTCTGTGAGAAGCTGCCAGAAGCAGAGCCAATCCCTGGTAGCCCCAGAGGTGGACATGCTGCTGGCCAAGGCTGGGCCACTTGGCAATGGTGATAATGCCTCTGTGAGAACAGATTTAAGAAGAAAAAATAAGTTGCTGCACAGAAGTAAATGTAGCCAGAGGGTGAGAACCCAGCAGGGTGAGAACATGTGAGAGAAACAGCTCTGCAGACAGCAAGGTCAGTGGAGAAGGAAGGGGAGGAAATTATGCCAGAGCCAAGATTCCCCTGTAGTCCATGGTGAAGACCATGGTGAGGCAGCTCTACCCCTGCAATCCATGGAGGGATGCAGAGATCCACCCACAGCCCATGGAGGAGCCTCATGCTGGAGCAGCAGGTTGCCTGAGAGGAGGCTGTGACATTCTGGGAGACCTGTACTGGGTAGGGTTCTGGCAGGGACCTTCAGACCCAAAGAGAGAGTAGACCACACTGGAGCAGGTTTCCTGGAAGAACTTGTGACCCTGTGGGGGTGCCATGCTGGAGCAGGCTGTGCCTGAAGGACTGTGCCCTGCGAAAAGTGACCAACATTGGTGCAGTTTGTGAGCTGTCACCCGTGGGATGGACTCACATTGGAGATGCTCATGGAGGGAGGGACCTCAAGGTGGGAAGGACCTCATATTGGAGCAGGGGAAGAACTCCACTCCTGGAGCAGCAGTAGAAACAATGTGTGATGAACTGACCATAACCTCCATTCCCCCTCTTCATGCACCATTGCAGGGGAGGAGGTAGAGCTGGGAGGGAGGAGTGAGGGAAGGTGTCTTTAAGATTTATTTTACTTCTTATTATCCTGATTTTGGTAATAATATCCAGTTACTATCCCCAAATCAAGCCTGTTTTGCCCATGGTAGTATTTGGTGAGTGATCTCTCCCTGTCCTTGTTTCAACTCATGAACTCTTTGTTATATTTTCTCTCCACTGTCTGCTTGTAGAGAGGGGTGATAGAGCAGCTTTTGGTGGGTGCCTGGCTCCAGCCAGGGTCAACCCACTACATAAAGTGACCAATTTCACAGATTTCTGTCCCCAGAGCAGAGAAAATAATGTTCAAATTGCAACTGAACACCCAGTTTGGATCATATGACAAATTCAATACATTTTTAAGTTCTTCATGCACAGCTGACAACCCACCATTGATAATTGTACACTAAAATACACAGAGTGGATACACCATGTATCAAGAAGCTGGTATTACAACCACTGCCTACAAGTGCACTTTTTACATCTCTCACCTTGAATATCTTGATGCTGACGGACCATAAACATAGGTGGAAAATCCTGGAAATATAAGATCTCATGTCCCTTGTTCTCACTATCCTTTGGTAGCAGCTCTTGCTCCTCTGGAAGGCTCAAATTGCTCCCCATTTTTTAAGGAATCAAGTTTGGTAGTATGATGGTTTTGGGGGCTTTTTTTACTTTCTGTACTGCAGGACACATGAAACTTGGTGACTTTAACCTGACAATCAGAGACAAAAGACCTCCTTACACCATTGTCTGTTGTCCCTTTCAGATCTTCCCCTTCTCATGAGTTGTTGTCCAGGAAGGACAACAATTCCTGTAATTTGTTATAGTGGAAATTGAGAGCATGAAACTCTAGGATAAATAATTTCCCAGTATCATTTTCTGGTCTGGAAGAAGGAAGGGTTCCAGTGCTCTGCTATAAGCTCTGATTTTTCAAATGTACTTGCCAGTTGAAACACAAGATGGATTTCTATGCCAGGTCTTTCAAACGGGTGTTTTTCTTCTCTTCGTGAGACAAATACTTCTGTATCACATTTCACCTGTCCTAGAAGAGTTCCAACTGGCTGGTGGGAGATTCTTATTATCATTTCAGAGTGCTTTAACTTATCTATCTTCTGCGGGTAACTGTTGTAAGTTGGAAGCATGGCAAAGTGGCAAAAGGTTCAGTTGCTTTATATTTATTCTTGCAGGGCTACTTGTGTTTCTTTTGGGGCAGAAGCTCTCAGTGTTCTTTTTAGCATTTTATGGAAATTTAGCAAGCCAGTAGGATAAAAATCAATTAACCTGTAAACTTTTTTCTTTTACAAAACTGATTACAAGAGACTAGTACAATCAACAAATCAAATTTGTAGTTGGAGTTGCATTGATTGTGCTTAGTTGATTAAATTGATTTGTTAATGAATTAGTATCTGTGAAATTAAATCAACAGCATCCAGTTGTAGGTGGAAGGAAGATTCAAATTATGAAGTTGTGCAGCACAGCCAGAGAACTGCAAGGAATTTAACAACTCTCCAGCTCTTCAAGACAGTTCTGACAATCAGATTTGCTTCATGAGTTGCTTTTTTCTTCTCTTTTTTTCCCTCTTTTGTTCTCCTTTAGTAAGAAGGTGGGATTCACAATGCCAAAATAAATGTTTACAGTGTAAACGTTGATGTAGCCAAGCTTCTTAGCACCTTTTTAGTTCATAGAAAGTAATAAGCACCTGTAAGATGTACATGAGTCCATTCTAAATTATGTGTTTAAAAATGGTCACATAAATCACATGATCCCAATTTTTATTTCTCTTCACTGAGTCTAAAGAAAGTGCAGGGTATTAGCTTGACTGTAGACATCTTCATTGCAGAACTAAAATATTAGGTGGAAATTATCCTGTCAAGATGGTTCAATTTCTTCTATCCAGAAGATTAGTTTCACACAAACACACTGTTGCTGCCTCCAATGAAGCATTGCTTATTGAAAGCAACATTTGCCAAAATGTAGATACTGAAGAGTTAGCACTTCTTATGCTCACAGACGTGTATTCACACTATGTGAAGTGTTACAGCAAAACCGGTAATCAGGAGGCAGAAAACACCAATGCTATAAAATGTAGAAGAAAAGGAAATAGTGTTTAGAAAAGAAGAAGCTCCTCTGTTTGGAAGAAATTGAGCTCTTCAGAAATGGTGACACAGATGAGGGGAGCTCCAAGCCTCTTGTTTGCAAAGCAAGCTTGCAGTTTTCTTATTGCATAGACCGTAAAACTAGCAAGCTACTGATCATTTTTGGCCATAGAGGTCTAGAAGAAATGCACTGTGTCTAGAGCATGGTTGGACACATATTTCCTTCCCAAAGAGGAGCTAAGGAAATCTAAGTATAAATCATATTATCTGGTAAAGTGGCCCAGTTTGGAATAAGAGCTAAGAATATAAATTTTATTTACTGATTTTTTTTCTGCTTTCTTTTCTCTGTCAATTAAATAGCGTATACTGGGTTTGGGGTTTTTTTATGATATACATACATTCCAACAATCATCATAATCAAAGAAGTGAGAAAGAATAGTCTTAGCAGTAGGAATTTGCGAGTAATGCTGCATCCCATATTGAGGAGGGCAGTGGCAGTGTCACTGAGTTCAGTTTCTTTGCTCTCAGGTTTTGGTATAACCAGTTACTTTTCCATCCTTTTGGTCATTTACCATTACCTTTTTCATTTGCATTATCCTTGTTTTGTAAATGGTACAAATCCTGATAACTTACTGAGCAGCAGAGATACCCCTAGAAGAGTGCAGCCCCTCAGGTGCTTGCACCCTGGGAGAAGATCCCATGGGAACTTGTGCTTTCCCCTTGTGCTGAGACCTCATATGTGTGCCAGGGTTTTACTAGAGCCACCCAGCAAGAACACAAGGAGCAGAGGAGGAAGCTTCTGGTTGATAATTTCCCCAGGAGCAGGAGCCCTAGTATGCAGCAGTGATTCCAGCAGAAAAATAAATGATTCCATGATTTCTTTTATGTGTCTTGATGTATTGACTGTCTGCTCTACTGGTAGAAGGCTGCATTGCCAGTTCAGCTGTGCCTCCACAAGAGAAGGATTACAAGCTGTATCAGTATTTTGTCAAATCTTAAATTATTGGAATAAATGTATGTAAATCTTCAAATACGTTCAAGAGCTCAAGAGTAAATATTCATCACTCCTAAGATTAAGCAATCTAATCATGTTGTATGAGATAGACTCCTGAACTCTAGCTGTTTCTTATCTAGTACAATAACTTCGTAAATGATTCTGAATAGGAGGTTCTTATTCATTTTGTCAATGCACTCTCTCTGATACAACCACTCTTTGTGAAGGATGCTTACATTTTCTTGACTGTCATTCAGCTGGTCAGCAGATAACCTTCTTATCCTAGCATCCTCTAAAATTTTCCAAATAGAACTTACCCTTATCTAAATTGGATGCTCCAAGTACTGCTCTGACGTCTTTTCTTCATGCAGTTGAAAGCTAATGACAACACCTTCTTGCTGAAGCCTTTTTTTCTCAGGAAAAATAAGTAATCTGGAGAAAAAAGTAGGATAAAATAATAGAGTATCTGAATCCCTCAGAACTCAAGTATAATTTCATTCACACAGACAAGCTTCATTAAAGTAATATTAATATTGTAACCTAAGAAATTGAAAGGGTTAGCATTAGGTCTAGGAGGGGAAACGTAGGAAAAGTTTAAATAGCAAGTGTGCATGACAGGTAATGCAGGTTTTCCATAATTCCTACCGATTGGAGATCTATACATTAGTAGTTTTAGGTCTAATGATAAATCATGAGATTTGTAGTTTAGATGGGAATGCTTCAGTTTTAATTTGTTTTACAAGTTTCACCGTCAACCTAAGACAATTGGGACCAAAATTTACTTCCAACAAAGAAACTTGATCTGCCTGCTCCCTGAGGATTATAATGCTGCTCTAAGATTGTAGAGGGTTCCTGTGTCATGTTCCCTCTCCTCTTGTCCCATTATACCTCTGCTGAATCATGTAATGAGGAGCTAAAGAAACTCCTACTGTGAGCTAAAAATCCAAATAGACAAAGATATCTGAGAAAGATATGAGAACTTCTTTTAAATTAAAGAAAAACATCCTGACATGTTTCTTATTTTTAAAATGAACTTCTATGCCAAAAAAGTAGGGAAAACAAACACTAATATATTGAAAGCTGATATAAATGCATATATGTACTCTAGTCAGTTTAATTTGAAAAAAAAAAGGACTATAGTGGTCTAGCCTTTATATTTATTACTGTATGCTCTCCCTTTACAATGTTTTCTACTTTTTATTCCTGTGTAGGGATGAATGGAAACCTTGCAGAGAAAATCTCCCAATGAAATAATTTTTGCTTTCTACCAGTGTATTTTCCCTCTACCACAATATAATTCTATTCCCTTCAGTTATAGCTCCACAGCACAGTATTTTCAGGTGTTAGTTTTTTAGATTATTGAAGTTTTAGAAAAATTGAAATGGGCTTTTGTAGTATCCAGGAATTCTTTCAAAGAAAAAAAAATCAACAAATTGGTGTGCTGTTTTTCTGCCTTTCTAATAGCGAAGCAATGTATTTGAGGTTATTTCAAGTTGGTTAGGAATATTGCAAATTGTATCCCCAGAAAAATACCTTTAACAGAGGATGGCTATAATGTACTCCTCTGTGTTTATAAGCCAGCCTGCAGAGCAAGCTGTCACCTGGGAAATTTCTACCTGTTGTTCCATTAACAAGCAAGGAAATAACAGATCATTGCAAGAAGAGGAAATATTCAGAAAAGGTCATAGGTAAGACTTCCAATTAACTTGGCTAATGCAGGTATTATTGAAATTTGGAACCTTTGACAGTTTTCCCCATTAGATTTGCATGCAGGATATCAATATTCTGCTTCTTCACAGTGTATTTTCAGATACATTTTCTGCTAGGTAGTAGCAAGTTTATTCTCTGTAATGAGGTTTCCTGTGAGCATACTCTTTGTGAGACATTGGTTTTAACAAATTTGTAGTATGGTATGCCGGCATACGTGTTTGGAGCTTGCCCCTCTTAACACAAAAATTAGTATGTGGGCTTTTTATTGACTATTATCTAGTAATCATAGTTTTCAAAGCATTAGTTTAAGGACACTAGTCATAATATCTCCACTACAAATTACTAAAAATCAACAACTTGATGTTAAATCTGCATATTTGTGTAACTTGGTAGGGAAAGAATGTAAGACTCATGTTGTTGTTGCTTCTTATGCAACTTGCATTAGAATGTGTCTTTGCTGTGTAGCAATGTATGCAGTGTCATCTCGTCACACATTTTCATCCCTAGGCCCAAATTCATGCTGACCTCACATTTTTCCTTCTACTGAAGGATGTCTCTGGGTACATTACTGATTCTGTTCCTTAACAGGATTTTCTGGTTTCTATTGCTAGGTAGGGCTAAATAGAAACCTCTAAAAAAAAATCTTGTGATGAAATACTTATTTCTCTTTACTTGTCTATCCATCTATATTCTTATGTTATGGCTCTGCCACACACAGTACCTGTGAGCTGAGTGTATTCCTTTGCTTTGGCTCTGGTGTTCCTTGAACTGTTCAAGAGGACTCCTCTGTGACTCAGTTACCTTAAACAGCAGAAAAAAAAAAAACCTCCTCTAGACTGAGTTTCTGGGCATGACTTGATCTGGTTTGTTAGTGTCCAGGTGCAGAGCTTCAATTCTTGCCCTCCAAAGTCTAATGTCTTTCTCACACCACCCACCTTGTGCCAATTTGAATGCCATCTACAGCAAACCAGTTCAGGTCACTGAAATGGCACAAAAATAACTAGGTAAAATCTGCTTAGACAGACCTTGCAACTTCACCCTTTCCACAGTGTGCATCCCTCTATGAAAAAAAACCATCAGCAAAGGGCTTCTGACTTTTGGTAAGTTGCCTTTTTCACCTTGCCATGGTGATGGGGAGCTGTGTTATGCACAAAATAATTGATTGAGGAAAAAAAAAAGCAAAATATGGCATAACAGGAAAATGTAAGCATTTGCCTCAAGACTATCTGGAAGAAAAAATCTGACAGTCTATGTAATGTAAAAATATTCTGAATTCACCTTACACTTTCAAAAATATAGCTCAGAATAATACAGATAATCTGTGTCAGCATTTGTTGTTGTCCCCTGAACTTTTAAAAATAAGCTTGATCCTCAAGGCTTATAGTATTGCATCCAACTGATATAAGCAGTTTAGGAATATACAAACATACACCTCCACAGCTGTAAAACATTAAACCTGTAAAGCTCTTAGTGCTACTGCCTAGGATCAATGTTTCATTTCCTAAGCTCTGTAGTAACCTGTATATTTTTTTACTAACCTGGAGTGATACAGATTGCTCAGAAAATGCTGTCTGCTTTAATGTCTCTCTTGATACAACTATCCTATTAATAATATGTGGAAAAAACAAAGGGATTTAGTACTAAACATTTTTAAAAGGTCAAATGAATAGACAGCAATAGCATAAAAAGGAACACAATATGTTGAAAAGGAAGAAAAAGACCTGTCCTTCCAGCATGGACATGTTTCAAGTGTGCAGCTGGTTTAGATCTGTCTGAATGCTTCGGACAACAAGCATTGCATGGGCTAGTGCTGAGCTTGTTTACCTGCATGCAGCCATACCCATCTCTGCAAGCTTGCCTGGGGCACTGTCCTGCTCCAGGAACCTCCTCTGAGCCCTAGGGCAGCATGTCCATTCCCCTTCCTTTCTGAAAGACTCCAGACACTCTAATGGGGCACCAGCCCTAGGCACTGCTGGGTTGGGATGTGAATGTCCTGCTACTCAAGGCACCTTTCTTCTTGGTAATCCTGTGATCATGGGCCACAGGACAAAAGAATCTTGCTCTCACCTTTAACTGTAAGAGAATACTGAAAATGCTGTAAGCATTCAAGAACATATGCATGCTAAAATGAGAGATAATGCCTTTGTAATGTATTTTTAGATTATTTTCCCAGGGCAATAAAATTGTGAGCCAAAACACTTAGTGAATGAAGAAAGTGCTAGGCTGTCTCTGATAAAATCAACTTTTTGTGTGTCGAGGCAACAGTATGAATCTGACTCCTGGCTGACAACCATTTTTCCAAGCTTGATACACAAAAGGAATGGACAGTTCTACAGTCAATACTTTCAGGTTCTAATAAGCAGATAATAAAAGTCAATCTGAATAAGAAATAGGCAGATTTTGGCATATGTCCAGGTTAATATTAAGGACTGTCAGGTCACTGTAATGTTTTCTTTTGTCTAGGAAAAGTTGTCTCCTAGCTAACATGATGTAAAAAATACACCTTTTTATTTGTGAAAATTAGGCCTGCAAGCAATTAGTGAAGGTGAAGGCATTTACAAAGGAGTTTTAGTTTAGGAGCAATAGCTGTTCAATTTTTTTGCTCTATTTTCCCAGTAATGTTGGACATGTTCAGAAGCTTATCTGTCAGACAGCTATGGACAATCATTCAACTTTGAAGCATTCATCCTTATCATCATCCTGATCAGAGTCACATTCATCCACTTGGACATTGCAAATCAATAACTGGGAATGATTTGGGGAGCATTGTGGCAAAACAGTCTCTCAGAATATAGTCCTTAATGAAGTGAATATTGTGTATGCTTTTTGCAGTTGGCTAAATTCACATGTTTAATTCTACCTACAAGTTGCTGCTAGTTGTCCTTTTAGTGAATCAGCTTTCTATAGGCATCTTTTTTAATTCAGCTTTAGAACTAGTTTTGAATTCAGAACTAGTTTTGAATAAAGGACTTACATTCAGAAATCATGGCAATTCTCCTTAAGACAATATGTTGGTGACATTGTTTCTGTAAGTTCAATCTATGCTATTTATATTGTTCAGTAAAAAAGCACAACCTGTATCGAATAGCTGGACTTGAACTGCAATATAGTTTTTTAGAAAAAATTCAGTCTTGATTTGACATTACTGTCAAAATGTAGCACTTTTTTTTTAATCTTTTTCAGTAGTTTATTACTCCTACAGGTTAAAATTAAATGCATTAGCAAATAAACCTGCCTTCTATCTTTCCTGAATCTCAATGTATTTATATTCAGCTTTCAACCACCAGATCTCTGATAATGAGATAAACTCTTTTACTGTCAAACTTCTGCTTCTTGTATTAGATGTGAGACTATGATTAAGACCCAACCCTTAACCTTCTCTTTGATGAGCTAAGTAGATTAACCTTCTGGAGTCTTTCCCTAGAAGGCATGTCTTCTAATTCTTTAATCATTCCCTAGACTCTGTTATGAACCTTGTCCAATTTCTCAGCATCCTTCTTGATATTTGGATGCTTGAAATAGGCACAGTGTTCCAGCCACAGTTACACTGGTGCCAAATGCAGAAGTAATATATTGTCCTTCTGTCCCCCTCAATCAAATCTTACGAGTAAACTGGGAGTTGGGCTGCCTCATTTTATACAGATGAAACAGAGCAACACCATCTTACCCTTGAGACTTATTGTCATCCTTTTTGTCATGCTATGTCTGTGGTAGCATCCAGATTCTTATTCACAGTATTGCTCTTCTGTAGGCTTCCTGGAAAGGGGCTTGGTGTGTTTGGCAGGCTTAAATTTAGCTTTCATGCAGAGCTCTCCAGTCTGAACAACACATGGGGTTTTTTTGGTTTTGTTTTTGTTTTTGTTTTTGATGAGGCTCTGTTTTAGAGAAGATGTGTAATCAGCTGTAGCAGCAAGTTGATGTTTCAAATAGCCACATTGAGCTTCTCTCAAGTAGCAGGAAGTGTGTGAGCTAAGAGCAGAGAGCACCCCAAGCTGTTTGTAGCTTTCTTCATGCATCCCAATGCGTTCCTGGATGGAAACAATAGGAAAACACAATTACTGCCTGTTGGACCACTGTCAGACTCACAACCCAAAAGAGAGGAGTGGCTAAATCAACACCTGCAGTGGCACACAGAAACAGACCAGAGTTAATATTTTATACTTTATTTTCTTTCTAAGTTCTTAAAGAGATGCAGGTGCCTGGTGGTGCTCTTTTCTAATATTGGCTCATATATTTTAGTAATTTCTGTTCCCATAGTGCACTTACCGCCCATAGATCTGGTAACATGAAAATTATTTAACAGGTACAGTTTAATTCTTGTTCTTGACACTTGACCCTTTTATATTTTGGGCCAAATTCCCAAGTTGCTTTATAAGTCTGAGGGTGAAATCAAAGCCTTAAGAAAGTCAGAAGGTGCTCTGCTGACAGTATGGCCAGGGCCAAGCTCTTCCCTCAATCTTTATCTCCAAGTTCTTAAAGGCATTTTAGTAACTATCTGCCTTTGGCTCTTTATTTCTTTTTCCTGTGCATTTTAAAATTTAAAGCAATATTTCAAGTGTAGTCTAGTTGTTAAGACCCTTACAATGCCCCCATCTTTCAGGAGAGTGATGTCACTCAGCCCAGTGCAAAGACCAAGTGTACAATAGAGTGCTTTACTATTTATTTACAAACAAGAATGTGTGGTTTCAGAGAGAGAGCTCAAGGAAGGTCAGTCCTTGGCTTCATTCACCAGCAAAGGATTGTTCCCACTGAAAGGCAAGGATAGAGTAACTTACATCAGGCTTATGTAAATCTGGCATCATAGAAGAGCTTTATTCAAAGCTAATACATGCAGTTAGGATTCAATTAAAAATACCAGCACAACTGAATAAATTATGAGTAGATGACGAATATTACAAATAATTTTGTTAGAAGTTGTATTGTGGTAGGATTTACTTTAATACAGGAAGGCTTTCATTGAGCTTCTAACATGTAATCCAGTTTTTCTACATACACAGTTATACAAACGACCTTTCAAAGTTTTGTGAAAACATGTTCTTGTTTTGAGGTTGAATAGTATCCATGATGGAAAACTTAAAAGAAATAAAACAATGACCAGAACCATAAAGTTGGAAAATGCAGGTGCAGATACAGGTACTGAAGTGTATTTATTTTGTCAAGCTTGTGATAGTTGTGAGAATGAATGAATAGATCTACAACCAATAACATACACAAAGGGAACACCAGATCTTAAGACTTTTTTTTGAAGGCTAACAGGAAATTCTAGGGAAGTTTCACAGGTAAGAGTTATTGCTATTTTCTTTTTCTTATTCTCACTTCTCTATATGGGTCATGTTCACAGTTACTGTACATCTTAGGCATGTTATGTCTTTTAGGAAAGCATCTGCCTGCCCTGGTTTCTTTGCCACTTTTCATTAGCAGTAAAGCAGCAATGTCTGTGTGTTTTATTTTCTTCTTTCAATAGTAATTTTCTTTTTTCTTCTATTTTCTTCTTTCAATAGTAATTGTTTCTGAGAAGGCAATCAAACAAAATGCTTACAATATTCATCAGCTCTGTATGGATCAAAATTGGTCTTTGCAAGTGGAAATGGTCAATGGTTTTACAGAAAATAAGTCCACATTTGACAATGGACTTTTGATTAAACAACATTACAAATTGCGCAATCATTGTATCTTAAAATTATTTCATAGCTCAAAAAGAAATGAAACATTTTAATTATTATTGCTATTAGAGTTTACATGGTCACATTTGTAAGGTACTCCAGCAAGGGGCAGTGCAGGACACAGAAAGCAGTTCTTGACAGTAAATCTACTCCTCCCTAGTGAGGTTTGAAACATGTTTATTTCAGTTATTTTCTTGTGTTTATTTATTGTAGAAGTTCAAGTAAATTAAAATAATTTTAATTTGAGCAAACACTCTTGTTATTGGTCTAGATATAGTTTCTGAAATGGTGTTAAAAAGCCAGAAATCTTTCATGAAGGCAATTAATGACTGTATATCATTCCTTGGAATTTTTATCTATATTAAGTCTGTCTAAGACAATGGAACACAAGGCCAGGGCTGCAGAATCAGACCTGTATCCTGCTTCTTACCTTTTAAAAAGCAGCTATTCTTCCAGAATACAATCATAAAATTCCCAGAATTCACAAAATACCCAGTTATATATAGCCTGTATATATATCCTGTTGCAAGCAGAAGATAGGCAATGATTTGCAGCTTTATGCAAGTCAACAGAAAACATCAATCAGACCAAAATGTCATTCAGAAATTTTTACGGAGTTAAACAATACCTTCAAAGAAGTTTTTTATTGAACAAAGTTAGTTTCTATAATGGAAAGAACTTCAGCATTTTTCTTATTCTTCTGTTGATTACATCACTGAGGCAAAACAAGACATTAGAGAGCTCAAAAGTGTTCCAGGCTATTTTGTACCTTGGTTTACATTTACCTCCTGAGCAATAATTAACCTGATGATTGATAGTGAATTGAAACACGGGTGTGAGAATCAGAACTGTATTTCTCTGTTAAATTCTGAGCTTGACAAAGCCATTTTTTCAAAGCAGCAACCTGTTTGCTAATGGCACAGCAGTCTGTGAAATATCAGATTGAAAAGATGGAACAGAAAAATATAAGCATATTCTGAGGTAAATCTGCCATCTTGTTTCTGAAAGCTTGGATAAATTCACCTTGTCAGAACCAGTAATGTTGCTGCCGTGGGAAACTAATAGTTGTTGTCTCCTATATATTTAGTTATATTTGTTTTACTTTAGTTTACTTTATGAATTAAATTTTGCAAATATTCTGCATTCCTCATTTCCCATTCAAGAAAGCCTTATACATTTTTTAACCCATGAGCTTGCATTTTCCTTTTGAGAAATGAAATGCAAGTGGTGTGAGTTTAGTGTAGTTCTAGGAGTGACAAACCCAGGTGCCTTATTTTTTGAGGATGTGCAAGCTATTTTAAAGCATTTGGGTGTTGTATATCAATTGTTTGGAAATTTGAGAAAAAAAATAAGTCCATCAAGACTAGCTGTGTTAACCTCCTGTTCCTCATTAAAGTTCATCTGTTTGACATAAACACTTTGCAATGCTTAGGTTTTAATATGAAGTGTGAAAGTCCTCAACAGGCTGGGGTGTGGTCCTACATGTTGGTATGGTAGGTTTGTACTCTTTTCTGCAGTCACTAATGGGTAGAGGAGCCTTTCTAGTAGCAGAGTGATAACACCATTCAGTTCTTCTGACCCCAGAAAGGAAAAAATAACAAAAGTCAATTAAATTTATTCTGAGAATTGTGTCAGATCATTGACACTTCATATTTAAATAGATTTTGAAGACCATCTAATACATAAATCCTTAATGGATTGAGTTAGGCAAGCTCCAGACCTTCACCATGTTGTAAAAAGAAGTTGTCTCACTCCCACAGTTTTATTAAAATAAAACACAACCTGCAGTGGAGCTGACAGCTGAGCAGTCAGGTTACAAATCAGCCTGTGATGGTAGGGCAGACCGAATGAATATTGCCATGCAGCTTGTCAAAGGCAGGGTGAAAACAAGGCTTGATGAATGGTGGAGCATGGTCTGTGCAGTGCAAGGATGCACAAGAATAGCATGGGGGACCCTGGCTGACAGTACCTTCAAAAAGACATGAGCAAAGAGCAGAGAGCACCCCAAGCTGTTTGTAGCTTTCTTCATGCATCCCAACATGTTCCTGGATGGGGACAGTAGGAAGACACAATTTCTGTGTGTTGGACCTCTGTTAACCTCACACTCAGAGAAGAGGAGTGGCCAAATCACCTAGAATAGCACACAGAAACAGCAGAGTCAATATTCCATACCTCATTTTCTTTCTAAGTTCTTAAAGAGAGAACACATTTATTTTCACGTGCTGTGTGTTCTTAGGCTTTCATTAACAAAAGTATTCTGGAAGTCGGATTCTGGATGTTCAAAAGGAGAGGTATTTAAATAATACCTGTAGCAGTGGCAAGCAGTGACTGAAAAGTGAGTTGAACCAAGACCATGAGCTTTTTCTCCCAGCATGTGAGTTAATGGGCTAAGGACAGCCTGCCTGAATTACATTGGTGTATGGAGTTGTAATCAGAAGGATCATTTTAAGCAACAGTCTTTTGCTGTGATCAGTTAATGCTGACAAAATGAGTTCTCAACACCTCTTTGGATCGAGTGATAGGTAACCCTTTGAGTGATTTTGGCATGTATTTCTTTCTCTTCAGGGAATGCACTTCTCTGCAGCCTTGCCTGATAAATGTAATTGTCAGGGTAGTAATGATGTCTTCTGATTTTGCTTTCTCATCTTGATACATGCACACAGAAGGTGCTCTGGAATATTATTTTGGGCTCTCAGAGTCTGAGAACTAATAAATAATTTCAAGAAATCAGAAACTTTAAAATTTATTAGCAGGGATATACAGAACTCTTTTACAGATCAAGATGATTCAGATACAGAGCTGCAACTCTTCACAGCAGTAGTAAATGTCACTGAAAATAAGAACAGATACAGGTTAGAATAAAGGTTTCAGCACTGTGGAGTATGATTTGGGGTTTTTCTTTTTTAATTAAGGTTATTGGAAAGCTACATAATTATTACTTGCACACAGAAGAAAGAAGATCAATGTGTGCTATAGAGGAGTTCAAGAAAATAATCTGTCTTGAGAAGCTATAAAGGTACAGCAATTTAAAGAAAAAATGAACAGCAGTGGAGAACAGTAGTGAAGCAATTATGAGAGTCACTGCAGAGGACTGTAAGAGATGTACACTATTGGCCTTGGTTCCTCTAGGTTTTAGCATTGGCAGTGGCTCTGAGATAATTAAAATGCAAATGTGTAGTTCTGCCTGGCAAGGGAATGACAAAAACCATTCTCTGCTGTGGGTTGAGGCTGCAGGTTGGTAACCCAGGGCATGCACCCAGCAGACCCACAGGGCTACCTTCACCACAGCCCAGCCCATGCCCCTGAGGAAAAGCTGCCATCAAACCTCTCAGGCTTCAAATCAGATAAGCCTGCTTTGTCTTGGTTTGCAGCCCAGACATGTAGTCTCTGTCACTGCTGTTCACATGTCTTCCAGTGCACTTGGAAATTGGCAAACACACTGGAAATGTCTAAAACCCTGTGTTTCTCAGAACAATTATTCTAATATCAACAGCAGTCTCCAAGGTGGTTTTGTCTCACTCCACTTGACTGTCCTCTTTGTAGAGGAAGGAGGTGCTTTAATAATACTTTAACAGCAGAATATTTTAAAGGTAGATCAATAAATAGAAATATTGATTGACCAGTGTCCCTTTAGCTAGTACACTGTTGCCTTGATTTTTATGTTCTTAATAAAAATCATTGTACTAAGAAGAATCTGCTTCAATGGGTTAGAGCTATTATTATGTTGTCTCGTACGCATACATACATGTACATATCTATCTATCTGTCCTCCAAACTAAGTGTTCTATAATAATTATTTATTTGGCTCAAAGATGCTCTTATGTAACATGAATGGAATTTCATTCTGATTAAGACTTCACTGACTATTTCTGAATACACTTCAAGAATTCAGAGATGGTACAATAAGGTTTTATTAACTGATCAGGAAAAATGTATTTCTGTTCCATGTGATCAATTTCATTTCTTCAGACCTGTGAAATACTAAAAATTAGTAGGTTCAACCCCTGAGGATCTACTCAGAAGAAAACTGCTCATTTGTATTAGTCTTTTTAGGATGAGGTGTATTTCCTTTGATTTAGAGAAAAATACAAAAGGATCAGGAGGTAAAAATATGAGCTCACAAAGCCAAGGAAACAGCCCTTCCTTCCCCAACACAATTTCTGCTTCTGAGTGTTCAGTCTCTACATGCCATGAGAGCATTGGGCTCGGATGCTGTCAGGCTTTGCACCAATACCTACATGCAGCATCTTCCTTCTCTCTCAGGTTCATTGGTAATTTTCCTCAGTAAAGTGGGTGGACACCACCACAGAAAATGCAGCAGCTGATAGGTGCTATTTTATATTGTGCTATCTTAGGTGTAATGTTTCCTATCAGCAAAAGCATTTAAGTCATAAATTAGAATGGCTGTTATTAAAATGTTTCTGAAGTTATATCAGAACTAATTAATTTGTGAATCTAGTTGCTGAAGATGTAGTTGTTCTTTTTCTGTATTGAAGGCTGTCATTTTTCCTGAAACCTGACAGTTACATGTGTTGAACCTTAATACATAGTTTATTTATGACTCTTTAGGGATTTAATTTTTTTTCATTTTAATGAGTGGGAGGTTGTATGTGTACTTGCTAATAAAAGTAACTTCTCAAGAGCCACTCAGAATTTTTGGACACTCACAAGATTCACTTGATTTCTCTCACATGGCTTTCTGCAAGTCAAATATATAATTTTGGTCATAATTATTCAAGAAGAATTGAGCAGCTGAATCTGTGTTTAAAAAGGTAAGCTGCTTGCTATATTCCTCCAAACAGTGTGGGAAAAGCTGATGCTTATCTCTGGGAAGGAATTTAAATGGTGCTCATGTGGGTTCACACGAGCCTAGAGAAGTCTGAAGGAGGGAGATACTGGGCATAGTGAAATCTGTGGTGCAGGTGGAAGGGAATGTGCTGCCAGAGATGGTGCTGAATCTTCTTGCAGTAAACTGATGGGCAAGGAAGAGCTCTGGAGGGACTGACTTTCAAGGGGAGAGAGCTTACAGTGGTGTGAGATGTTTTCTAAGGCTCAGGTTGTGCAGTCAGTGCTTTCAGTAAGTCCATGGCTCCACAGGCAACAGCAAATGCTTCACAAACCTTCTGTGGACTTTCACCTTCCTGGGGTGTCCCATACAGAGGCTTTGTTCCTCTGTCTTCCTAAATGACAGCAAATCCTGTGCCACAGGCAAGCAGGCTGACTTGGTTAAAGGCTACGTTTAAAGGTGTGATTTCACCTCCACTTTTGCTGTAGCCTTCCTGGGAACAGGGAACAATGCACCTGTCTGTCATCTTCTCTGCTGACAAATTATTCTCCCCTCGGCAGCTTTGTTCTCCCTGCTCCTGTCCCCTTTGGGAAAGGAGCTAAGGGAGTCAGCCTTAGCCCACACCACTGCTGCTGGCAAGCGTCTGGGTGTTGCACAAGGGGCAAGATATTTGGCAACTGTCTCAGCTTAAACAAAAGGGGGCTTCCTGCTGCAAGCAGACCCACGTAAAGACAAGCACATTGTGATGGTACTGATTCATGTCACAGGAAATTCACAGGCTTGTCCTTGAAACAGACACTTCTAAAGGAGAAAATTATGGTATCAAGTCTGTGTGTTACCTCCAGGGACTGGAACAAGTTATTCATTCATTACACATTTATGAGATTGGTTATTCATCTGCTAATGTGTCTAGGAGTGCAAATGCCTATTTACTTAGAGGGTGTCTGGAGATATTAAAGCTCCTATAACAACATATTTCAGTTACAGTGAGCTTAATGGTCTTATAGCTCTGCTAGTAACAGAAATATGTTTCATCTCCTTCCTTCCTTTTGTATCTCATGGAATTCATTGGGGATGGAACAGAGCAGAGGTTTTCACAAGTTGTAAAGGTAAAGACAATAAAAAGATCAGGAAGCCCGTTAGTTGCAGGTTATTTGGGAACATTTCCAATGGGCTACTCCACCGTCCAGGATCTTTTCCTGAAAGAAAGTTTTCCCTTGTTTCTAAGCTGAATCTTCCTTCTTGTAGCCTATGTTCATTGTATCCTAACCTGCCTGTTGTGGACATGAAGAACAGATTTAGTTTTATGGCCTCACCTGAGTCTTCCAGTACTGGGAGAAGCAGAAGGGTCCTTTCATTTCTCTTGCAGTCTATTCTTCTGTTACCTATCTCCAGACAGAATTTGGCTTTCTTATGGCAGAGTGAAACTCACATGGCAATCTCCTTTGAGTGAAACTCACACTGCAATCTTCTTTGAGTTAAACTCACATGGCGACCTTCTATGAGCCTTACATGTTTTTTCCATTGTTTTCTTGCATAGACTCTTTTTTCCCCATCCTGCTGTTCCAGAGACATTGAGAGAAAGTGATTGATGAAGAAAAAAACATTTGTCAGGGTCTTATAGAGGGAGATTAAATCTCCTCAGCAAAATCTCCTCAGGTGTTTTTCTGGTAGTGACAGGAGTTTCCACTGGAAGGGCACTTGCAGCAGCTTTTTCAGCTGTATGGAGTGAGTCCCCTGAATCTCTGCTCTGCTCACCTCCTATAATCCAGGCACCACCCAGCACTTAATTAATTGCTACTTATATATCTTACCTACATCAAAATTTTCTTTTAAATATATTAACTGCACATAAAATACTGTCCTACATGACCATTTATGCAGGAAGAATTTGTATTGATTACTTAAAAATGTTTTATTTATGCAAAATTCTGCAGCAACAACCAGCAAGAGCAGTCTTTGGCACACAGGGTGTTAACCAGCTGTACATACTGGACTAGGCACAGCATGACCTGGGAGGAGGGAGTCATTCCCAGAAGTGTATTCCCACCAGGAATCTCCTGTAACTCCTGTGATTAACAGAATGGAAAGTCTTAAAAATGTTTTTCTTTGGAAAATTCAAATTTAGTATCTTGTCTATTTTGTGGTTGAGATAAAGCCACCTGAAAAGAAAAAAGTTTCTGTTTAAAGTGATACATCTTAGTTAATTTCTAACGTTTCAGGTGTAATACCAGGGGCAAGCCTTGGTGCTCCCGAATCGGAATCTTTTCTCTAGCAAGTAAACATTCTAACCAGAGTGAGAGTTTTGCATTCAGAACGGTTCCCAGTTACAAAAAGTTTTCTTCTTATATTTATCTTGACGTCCTGACACTCCTGGAACTGAGATGGACTTAAAAGTATCACAGAACCAGCAGAGAATGGCCTGACTTGTGATTCCTTTTGAGGCTCTGGGCATCTCTCTCTGGCACTGGCATCAAACTGACCTTAGTGAGCAAGGCACATACCTTGAAGTACCTGGTAGAATCTCTGCTGTGCAGAAATAGGTCACAGGTTCACTGAAGCTCAATCATCTTTTTATTTGGTAGATTTTTCTTTAAGGAATGTAAGCATGGAAATATATATATGACTATATGATGAAAATAAAACATTGCTTAGGTATGGATTCAATGTCTTAGAAATAAGGTACAGCAGAGAACAGGTTAAATGTTTCAAATGTTCTGTGGAAAGAAGAGTGAATTCTGATTTTCTGGTCCATCCTGAAGGATTTGCTCTGATAGCTGGGGATTTATTGATTGAATCTGAATCATTCAAAGAAGCAAATTAGCCCTTTGCTGTCAGATTCTGAAATAAAGTTCCATGCTGTGATTTGGTCTGTTTCAGCAAGAAAACTTTTTTTTTTTACAGTCTTTTCTTATTTGTTTTACTCCTGATGCACAGGAGTAGTCTTCCCACCTTGTTTACAGCAGTTCTTCAACACATTCATTGCTCAAATTACAGAAAGAAATCAATGACATGGGATGTGCTCCCTTCATTTGTGCTGCAGACTAATTACAAGCTTATGGAAAACACTGTATCTTGATTTCTGTTAGCCAGATTTGAGCACTAGTTGAAATCCCTGGAAATGTCAGTTAGTGACTAGGAGTTGTGTGGGCAGGGCTGAACCATGGCTCTGGTAGTCAAAACTCGTGTGGGTCCAGATTCTGCACTCAGCTGGGCTAGTGTGGCACCATGTTATGGTTTTAGCAGGGAATCCTTGGCAGAAAATGTGTTTCTCAGTGGAGTAGTAAGCCCAGCATTTGTATCTCTTTTGAAATGGTCTTATGTTGGTATCAAACCACTATATTAGGCAACTAAAACAATATTTGTGAATAATAATGAAAGGCACTGTGGTTTTATTTGCCAGCAGTGGTGCTTATTTCCAAATCTAGCTTAATAAAGATGCATTTCTGATAATTCTTTTTTGGTCTTGACAGATAAGGCTCTTACTATAACCAATATTTACCAGTGCCATTAATTTCTCTGTATATTAAGCATCCCTAAAATGTAATCTTTGTCAAAATCTTACATCTACAATTGAGGAAAGCAAGAAGCATTGTGACTTCTTGAAATGTTATAAGAAAGTATATTGGAGTGAATGGAGGAAGTCTGTTAGAGTAAAATAGAGCCTGTTCTTACAGATGATGTCAAATTCACTTGGCTTTGTTTCTCATTACTGCAACCAAGACTACACCCTGTGCTGGATATCAGTAAACTTATAGGCAGTGAAAAATAGTCCTATCACAGAACATGAACATTTTAAATTGACATGGGTTAAAGGAAAGACCATTAGAGCTGAATAAGCATCTGTGAATGTAGTCTACACCTCAATATACCTCCCAGAAAAATCAGTGCTCAAAATTGTTGAAAAAAATAGTCTTATTTTACCCTCCACTTGTTTTTAATGCTTAGAAGGTTTTATACTTTCCTCATGGAAGATATCTCTTGGTGTTTAGCCTTGGTAAATACTGGGGAGGCTGAAGGCATCACTTGATCCCTTGATCCAGTGGATGTACAATTGGGGAGAGGCTGTGGAGACAATCCCAGATGATCATACTGCGGTACTTCTTCAGATTAGTACCCAACATTCAAAACTGAATACTGTTAACCTGGATGGACAGCAATATCCTCATTTATGTGTCCATTTGACATATGCAGTTGCAGAAATAAATAAAATAAGTTCACTCAACAGGATACGTGTGAGTCAACAAAACAAACTAAGGCACTGTGATAAAACAGAACCAAAGCATGCCTTGCCCATTTCATTCCAAAGCCAGTTTTTCCAGGTTCTCTGAGTAGCTGAGAATAATGGAACTCACAGTGCCTTTTGGGTTTCTGTTTATCTTAAAAGACCAGAGAGTAATTAATTACCTTTATTTTCAATTAGTTTGAGAACACCTTAAAATAGCCATGACATTGCACATGGAATATTTGCATCTATTTTCAGATGGCTAACAATGCTGTTTAATACCAGATTACCTAAAAACTGAAGCTCTTTGCTTATGTTCATGCTCCATAGATATGGCTTCTTCCATGTATTTAAAAACAGTTGTTTTCATCATTTTTAATAGGTATCTTTCTGTTTGTTCTGTATTTTCCTCAGCAGTGATATGTCAACCACATTAAATTTTTCAGTAGGTATTTGCAGTCTGTGTTCTTTTTAGGGATGCTCTTCCATATGAGCATAAAGCCATGCAAGTAAAAATGATAGTAAATACTTAAACAAAACTTATAATTTTATTTAAAGTATTCATTTAATTATTTTAATAAATAAATTAACTAATTTATACTTTATTGAAAATATTAATATATTTTAATAATTTTTGCAATTATTTGCTCAAGTATACTACAGTGTTCTACATGCAGATGTATATGATCCTTATCCTTGACCTTCAGATTTCTCTTTTTATATCACCATTAAACACCGATTTGTTACTAATGCATACTTTGCAATTAAAAATTTATTGCTTAAAAAGCAAAGCCAGCTTCCTGCCTAGTCCTTAATTAATCTTTATTTAAGACACTTAAATATTTATAGTGACTTACTTCTTTTGTCATTATAAACACTGTCGTGCTTCAAAGAACTTTTATGTTTCTGAAGGGTTTTCACTTTAACTGCAATGGCTGCTCATAAAAAAAATTCAGCATCTGTCTCAATCCATAGGCTGTGATGTTATTGCAGCTGTAGGCACAAATATGTGAGTTTTAATGGTGGCAGATTGGTACAGAAAGGGTCAGGCTTCCCTTAGGCCTCATTCTCCCTCACTGAAAAGTGGAACAAAGTGCAGGTAAACTATTACTGTTCCTGCCAGACATAAGCAAGGCTCTACTAACTTCCCTTCATGCCAACTGCACAATTAAGGGAACAAAGAAGTATTGGATCTCTGGTCTTAACCTCCTGCCTGCACCAGCATTCAATGTGCCAGAGCAGCACCCTGCTGTCCTGAAGGACAGGGAGTGGCAGAGGTTTTGTCACACCATGGACAGTGTTTTCTGGCTCCTGTGCTTTATGAAAGCCACTGTCCAGTATCTGCATGGAGGGCTGGGTTATGCTTCCACCCTCGGGCCACCAATTGACTGTACTGCAAACCACTTTGCCCAATCCACAAGACAATTTTTTAGACTTTGTCAAATTTGCTGAACCCCTACTTATCTTGAAGATTTTCACAGGGGTGCCTGGACTTGAAATCATCAACTGAGCCCTATCCAGTATGAAACCTTTCAATTCCTCCAACTACTTAGTGGTTTTGGTAATGATGTAGCTGCAGATAGAATAGATTCTGCTTCCTTATTTTATAGACAAACCTGCCTTAGAGCTGGATGGGAGGCATTGGCCAGCAGTGATTTTACAGCACACTTTCTCTGACCATCTTTCAGTCTGTAGAGCAAATTTTTCTCTATCAGCTTTTCTTTTTCTTTTCTGTTTTCTCTTTAGAGAAGAAGGGAAAGCATAATTTATAAGAGAAATCCTATTTTCATACACTAAAACCAAACAGCTTTGCTGTTGAAAAGCAGGATACAGGTGGGAAGGGAGTAGTTCAGGGTTGTAGCCAGGGATTTGCAAACTAAATGGGATTCTGCATCACATATGCTAGAGGAGGTCACACTCAGTGATCAAGGAAGACCCATAAGAAGGTTTGAATCTGTAAGCAATGGAAACAACTGTGGCTTTCCTTTTGGTACAAGGAAGGGTAAGCTGGACTTCCATGTGCAAGTTAAACTAGAGAAACATCACTGTGCTTCTGCATGGTCAAATTGCCTTCAACAATAGGATCACCACGGTGTTCTGGGAAACATAGCAGGCAAAATTGCTAAGCGGATATGAGAAAACTGAAATCTAAACTGCAGTACAAGCAAATGACCTGCTGCTATAAACTGTACCCTTACAGATTTGCTTACTGATTGCAACATGCTATTTATTGTATATATAAGCTGTAGATTTATCAAGATTATTTGTTTCCATTTATATCTTGTTGGAAAGCAATGGGAGATCACTGTTTGAATGAGGTAGATTATTGCCAATTATTCTGATATGTGAAATGAGGAAATTGAATAAGCATTATTCTTGTCATTTTCAGCTGAGTTATTTAACTAAAACCATGGATGAAAAGGTGTGATTTTTCACACTGTTTAACTGGAAATATTAGATGTAGCCGGAGATCGATATTGGTGCTTAAATGGATGAAATATCATTTTAAGTATTGCAATGCTAGTATGGATAACATAACAGTATAATTGGTGATGTGTGATATGCATCAGGGATGCCAGCTGACCATATAAAGTGAAATCTTGCTCATCTTAATCATATGAATGATTTCAAGGAAGTGACCAAATGAGATTCTTTTACAAAGCAAGACCATTGTTTTAATGTATAAATGAAATGGGATTGTGCTCACAGATTCTTTTAACAAAGTGTGCATTCATTTATTCTAGTCCTGCAATAAAATTAGCTCATTTAATTGATACTATGCTAACATTTTTTTCTTCCTAGTATACCTATATCTCCTGTACAGTGAGTTCTCTGTGCAAATTGTAGGTCTGTGTTATTATTGTCCTGTTTCTCTTTGCTGGAGAGTACTTTAATGAGTGTCATTTTTGTGATGCTAGCAATAACTTTCAGCAATTCACAGTGAGACTCTTCTTTTCACTTGCCATCTGATAGCATCACCATTTCATTAACCTTAGCTTATTCCAGAGGCAGAGCAGTTTATCAGATAATGAAGCCTGAGTAAGCCTCACCGGTGTGACATGTGGCAAGTTATGTCATTTCTCTGCCCTTACCTGTTAGATGTATCATCTGTGTCAGTCAGTCTGCAGTGACTGGTACTTGCACAGAACTTAGGACAGCTGACATAAATTTTACTCCTAGTTCTGCCCCTTTCATTGCAAGACCTGAGGCAGTGGCGCAGCCTCTTTGTACTTGCATGATGCTGCATCCCAAATAGTAGAGGATTTTGATACTGTGGAAAAGAATGATAACCCTGAAGTGTTTAATATTCCTGCTGAGCAGTAAGGTACAATAAGCATGTCAAATTGAGATAGTGCATGAACTAGACAGTCTCTCAGAGATTCCATGTTCTTAACTATTACTGATCAGTGTCTACTGCACAGAGGTTATCTCATTCAGAGTGTGTAGAAGTGTGTGTAGAACCCCTGTTCCTTGCTATCTGCACAGTTTTCCCTAACTGTCAGTCCAAGCTTGTCAAACAAGGATCCCTTACTGACCACCACACTCTTTTTTGTCCATCCTCCCCAAGGCAATGCTTACTCAACTGTGGAATTTTCCTTGCACACATCTTTGTGTTGAGCATGTCCTCATGAAACTAAGCTGAGGCAATTAGAAAAGTTTAAGCATCTAAGTATTGCTTCCTGACACACCATGGTAACCTTCAATAAAAAAAACCAGCTTGGTTCTGAATGAGGTAGCACAGTGTCTGCTGCCTGGGATTACTCGTGTACTTTCCAACTGGAGTATTGCTCAAACTAGAAGGAGAGCACATTGCAAGCAGGAGGGAGATTTCTCTAGCACAGCAGCCACGAAAATTCTCAGTGCATTATGGACAGTTGGGACCAACTGAACAATCAGTATCAAATTAAGGAGGAGACAGCTGGGAGGACTTGAAATCTCTTCTTCCCTTGTCATAGATACAGTGATATTGCCTGTCTCTCTAAATGAAATAACAATAGGGGAGCCTCAGGGCAGATTGTCTGCTTCCCCTCTCTTGGGGAGTATGCCTTATTTTGCTCAGTGTATTAAGGGTGGCTGATCCATTGTAATGCAATGTCAAAGGCCTTTGGGACTTAAAAGATGTTGTGTGTGTGGTATTAGAAGGGTGAAGAGAAAGCTTTGACCCTACCAGATGTGATCTTTTCAGGTGGCATGTATGCATTTGGGTTGACCAAGCTTAAAGCAAATGAAATCATTCCAGATGATTATCCAAACTGACAGAAAATATAATTATTTTAATTTATTAATCCCATAGCTTTTAATCAAAACTCCTTGAGGAATATGGCAACCTTTGCATTACAGATTATATGATGGTCCCAGTAAAGTTATTTCTTAAAAAACTGGTTCATTTCTGCTGTAACATTTGACAAAAATGTCTGTTAGTTGCAACAGGTATTTGAGAACACTTACCTGTGTGAGGAAGCACTTTGTCTTGCTGATTGTTTTGTACTCACACGTAACCAACAAATCCAGGTGCAAACTAGCATTGTAGCTATTTTCTGTTTGTTAATCAGTCATTTTTTAGTCACCTGTATATTGTTGAAAGTTGTTTTGGTCTGTTCGGCAAGTAGAAACGTTATGGTTAATATGATGTGACCATTCATGAACAGTGTCATTCTTCCTCCACCATAAGGCAGAAGTAGAAAAAATTGTTACCAATGCGTGGCCAATAGCAAACAGCTGACAAACCACCAACATGCTAAAAGTGCGTTTTGTAAACAATTCAATGCACAATTAACAAATATCTTCCAAAATCTGCCCATTAACAATTTCCAAATGTAAAACAGGGCTGGAAAATGCATTTACTATCTATCTATACTGGATGTACAGTAGGACAGTAGGGCTGCATCCTCATGCTCCCAGAGAACAGAATCATTCTTTGTCTATGTAAGGGTTGCTCAGAGCAGTTCAGTTTCAGTTAACTGAAGATATGGAAATGGTGTGTATGACTGAGGTGCAACAAACCCAGTCTGGACACTTTCACTGAAAGCAAAGTTCCATAAATATGTTGCCTGCTCTAAGGATCCTGTAAGTTACCTTGGCCAGTGGCTCAGCACCCACCTGGCTGCTCCCTCAATCCACTTCGCTCAGAAGTGGAGCTCAAAAAGCTCATTACTCAAAATAAACTATATCATTTACCAATTACTGTCACAGAGAAGACAAACTCAACTTGGGGACTTGAATACCTTGCCCTAGACCAACACAACCCTCCAAGCTGAAGTACCAGTTAACCTTAGTGGTAACATTCATAGAGTAGACAGGTGTTGGAATAAGTACATGTCTGAATATGAAAGTCTTTTTGCTTGGACAGAATAATGATTTCAAGTCAATTGAGGTAACCTCTGAAGGAATTTATGCAGACACACTGATTTGTATGTAAACTTCATTTGTTTCCCATCAGTGTTGAACAGCTACCATTTCTCTCTATAGAGGATGAATTTCTAGTCACTGTTCCAACGCAGGTAGTTAGAAGTAGCTTTTTCAGCCATATCTCTTGAGTCTGGTTTCCGTGTTTTGAGCAAGGCTCTCAGGAATTGCTCCAGCTAGTGTGTAAGAAAAATTTTGAGAGCAGAAAGTTCTGAGTTTCACTGGGACCTCTGTACAATTTCCCATTCTAGGGTAATTAGAATAAATGAAGGGTTTTATTTTCAGAGTTCTTTTCTAGACCGTCCATAGTTTAGGGAATAAAAAATTAATACAATCATAATTATAATAATTCTCTGTACAGACCTGTGATGGTATTTTAGTGTTTTGGTATCTTGCATAAATGAGTAATTAAAAATGCCTACACTAGGTCAGACAGGTCTACCTAAGCCAGTATCCCACCTACAACAGTAGTCAAAATACCAAGTTAGCTTAGAATGGGATGACATATTCAGCTTTCAGGATATTTCACACTTTAGGAAGCCATGCAAACATTTTTTGTCCTGAACAGATATTGAGTAACCACTATGAAAGTACTGCAAGAAAATTCTCCTCAGGTTTCTGGTTCATTTCTCATCGACTGCAATCACACCAGGCTACGCCTCATCCCTCTTCTCACATGCTGGTTTTCAATGAAAAATAACCTGGGTAGGTAGCAGGAGTAAATAATTACAGCAACTAAGTTTAGTGATCTGAGAAACCAAGAACAGTGTGGGGCATGCCTGGCCCCACAACTTAGTTGCCACCTACACAACCAGAGACCTAGTCAGCCAAAGTCAGTCAGAACATTTCCATCATAGTCTTCTAAAAATATTTCCTGGCCATGGCCTTTTATCTGATCGGAAGCATTGGCCATCCTGTGGTGGAAGTCACAGGCCCTTCACCTGTGGCATAGCAGTCTCAGGGCAAAGTCTTTACTGGATCTGCATCAGATGAACAGAAGATGGATACAGAGTTCAAGCAACCTTGTTCATTCACTAAAATAATGTTATTTTATCACTGCAATAGACAGAAAGTGACAATTCCGTACATCCTATGTCTATGTGTTTGTCTGGAAAAATCTCTATTCCTCCCATCATGAGACACAAGAAACAGTTAAGATGAAGACCACTAACTACACAAGAAAGACCATTTTCTTCTTTTTGAGGGGAGAAAAGCCAGTATCATTACTTATTTCCATCAATATCCTTACTTATTTCCCTAAAATGAGAGTTTTGTTTATCAATCCCTTTAGTCTTCAGTAGCAGTTGGGTGCTTGGACACCAGACCTGAGGATCCTCAGAAAATCCTAGCCTAAGGCCTGCCTGCCTGACTAGGCTGCACTATTTGATCTTAAAATTATACATAAGCTCCTCTGTAGATATGTCTATATAAATCTAAAATCACGTATTTGCATTAATGCTAACATCTGCATGTTGCAAGAGATGACTAAGAATTCAGTAAAAGAGCAAAATTAATGCGAACAATTGGAACAGCTATATGGAAATCAGACCAAAGGACAACGTCCCTCGCTATCACCCTACAGCACTCTGTAATGCTTCTTAACCTGAAGGTTTATACTGTGCATCTTTGTGTAAAGCACAGACTAGTACTGGTTGATGTTTCTTTTACCACTACAATGACTTGCCTTTTCAAGCCCACACATGTTTGTGGCTTCCTCCCACATCCTGTGGCAATGAGTTTCTCCATTTAATTATGATCCTCGTGGAAAGCATCCTTTCTTGGGTTTTTTAAACTTGCTAACTCCTCATTTTATTGTGACTGCTTCCTTTGCTATGAAATAAAATGAAAAACATTCTTTTTTCACTTTCTCAGTAGTGTTTATGGTTTTCCTGGGGGTCTGTCACAGTCCTTTCCCTCATTTGTCTCTCTTCCATATGAAAATCCTAAAGCCTTTCTTTTTCATTTCCTAGTACAAAAACCATTAAATACCTTAGATCATCCTGTCACCCTTTTCTTTATCCTTCTATTGCTACCCTGTCATTTTTGCAATGAGATGACTGGAACTGTATTCAATATTCAAAATGCTAGGTGGGCAAAGGATTTCTATGGCAGCATTATCGTGTTTCTTCTGCTGTTTTCTGTTCTATTCCTAGTATTTCCTAATATACCATTTGGGGGGTTTTTTGACAGTTGATGAGGATTTAGGTGACATTTTCATAAGGCTGTCTCCAAGCTCTCTTTCCCAACTAGTAGTTAATTTCACTGTGTGTTTATAGATTTCCCAGGGTACAGGTAGGAGACCTTAGTCATTTAGCCCTGAAAACACATCTAAATTACAAGAGTAGTTGGGCTGTAAAAGGGAGATTGTTGATAGAATTTTGTACTTGCTCAGTTCTACTGGCAAATTTTATTCTTCTAGGTTTTGTTGTACCAGAGGTTTCTCACATGTATGTGAGGCAGTGTGAACGTTTGCCATGGATCTCACCTTTTTAGTGGGTTGTTGATTATGGTAACAGAACATTAATTTTTGCAGAAAACTCACTCAGGAAAGAGTTCATCCTATGAATTTTTGAGAGGGTTTTGCTATTTTTGCCACTGTAAGACATATCCTGACCAAAACCAAACAAGTCCAAACAAATACATAATCCTCTGCAGTACTAACTCGATGGAGATTTCATCCCATAACCTTCAATACCAGGTAGAGATGCACAGCACTTCAATCTTTTTCATTGCTGAAATGTGCTATTAGTATCATAATGATTGCTAAAATGGAGTTGGGGAGCTTAATGAAATCTGGAATTAAATAAATCACTTCAGGACTGTTAAAACCTAGCTGTGAAAGAACTTTAAATAGTTGTTTCTAAAAAAGTGCTGACAGAATAAATACATTGCTGCAAGTCGATCAGTCTCATCTCTGACTTTAAAGCACTTGCTATGTTATATTTCAGTGATTGCTGTCAAAAATTCCTTAACAGGCCAAAGACACCTCAGTATCATATCACAAGCAGAGATCTTTTTTAAATGACGTTTTCAGCAGTCTCCTTTCATGGAGTGAAAGGCATTTGATTTTGTCCTTTTTACCGTAAGCTCTTGTTTTCAAATTTGTGGTTACACTGCAGTACAGAATCTAGAGATCTATGAGATCTACATCTGATCAACATTTCTGCTCCTTACTTAATTCTGTTTATTCTTATGTGCTATAGGCAGAGTGTTATTTGTATGGATTTTTATGTCCATTCCAGTCTAAGTCCTGGGGATCTTGGAAAGATTGGCAATGGAAACATTATTTTATGCCTATGGTGGGCTGACTTTGGCCAGCAGCCAGGCACCCATCCATCTAGTCTCTCACTTCCTCTTCTCAGAAGAATGCAGGGAGAAAATATGATAGAAAATCTTACTGATTGGAATGAAGATAAGATGATAACTCACTGATCAACATCATGGGCAAAAAAACCCCCAGACACAACTTGAGGAAAATTAATTTAATGTTTTGCCTATTGAAAATAGAGTAGAAAAGTGAGAAACAAAGACAACACTAAATTCAATTTCCCTCTAACGCTTCTTTTTCAGAGGCTCAACTCCACTCTTAATTCCCAACTCCTCCATCCCCTTCCCCCACAGCCTGCATAGATGGAATCACTGATCATCTCTCTGTCTTTCAATTTCATTTTGATTTAGAGAGTTAAGAGGGCTCCTTGACACAGCCAACTCCCCTGTACGTTAAGGACAATTGGAAATTGCAAAGCCAGACTTCAATGTAGAATAACGTTTGAGTACAAAGAGATATTCTCAGCTACTAGACCACAAATTAGGAGGCCAAATACATCAACTAGTCCAAAAGATAGCAAATGAACTCTTGGTTATTTGTTTGAAAGACATTTAGGGACATGACTTTCTGTGCTTGTTTTGGAAAGTCATTTACTGCAGTGTATTGGTTTATTAAACAAGAAAGGAGCCAGACCTCTTTCATTTTCACTTGTCTCTGTCAACTGTAAGAGCTTGGAAAGGTAGGTATGCAAGAGAATAAGTTATATAATTACTTTTCTCATTGTCCTGACTCCCTGTGCACAGGAAGTTTGATCTGAGCAGTTCAACTTCTGGAAGCCCATAAAATCGCTACAAATTCACTGGGGAAATAAAACCATATTTTATGAATTAATAACCTCATAAAATGGGAAAGTAGTTTATGTTGAAAAAGTTTTAGTTTAGTATTTGATAAGTGATAAAATTACTAAATCCTTGATTCTTTTTCTTTTCAGAGCATACTCAACATTTTTAGATATCTTGAGACTGCAAAAGCTGACCAACGACAGCAGGTTTTTAAATATCACTGCTCTTCTGACAAGTAAGTCCTTCATTCTCAGATTTTTTTTTTTCCCCTGGCATTCCTGATTTGTATTTTATCCTTGTATTTATTATACAGACCAGCAAATTCATTGTCTGGGCCGAGTGAATATGAGTGCAAATGGAATAGTATTGAACTGCTCTTAAATTTCCCAGCTAGAATGAAACCTATTAACATTACAGATAGAGTTAAGATAAAGCACTGACTCACCTGATTATTCCAACTTGTAGAGCTGGAACTGTGGCCATATCTCTGGATGTTTTGGGTAACCTTTCTCCTGGTAATTTTTTTTTTTTAAAGAAAAATTAAATTATTTAGATATTTGGATTTTGTGCTGGACTTAGGGAAAGGAAGCTAGAAGAATTTGGAAACTGACAGAAATAATAGTGTCTGAGGATAGCCTCTACAGTTAGAAGAAAGAGTGCTAAAAGAACTGGTCAGGATTGGGAAAAGTGGAGAGGGAAAAAAATTTGCATTGGAAGAAGGAGGAATAGGATCCTTACTAAGAGGAACAGAAAGTAAAGTTCCTTTCTGTTCAGGACTTGTTGAAGGAGAGCTTCAGAACTTATTAAAAATTTTAGTTTTCCTGTGCATAAAGTTTAACTTTCATGAGAGACTACATCTTAAAAAACAAAGTTGTTATAAACAATGATGTTCACTTATCCTAACTTCTTAAATGAGAGATCTTATCTACCCAGAGACTGCTGCTCCAAAATATCAACAAAGATTCTTGTAGCACTACTAATATTCATTTTTCTTTCTAGTTTCATAAAACTACTGTAAATACTATGTTATTTGCTTCTTCTTGGAATATATTTCATTTCAGAGTAGCCAGTAGATTTTATGAAATGCAGTGCCTGGTTACAAGTTGGTTCAGCTTTGACATTTTATTATTCTGTGGATGATTGGTATAGAAATTTTGGGACTTTTTTTTTTGCCACTGCCTATTTCTGAGATAAAGAAGATAATACATTGAATTTAACTCATACAGTATCAAATATTTCATGACCTTGTATATGATAATTAAGCATGTTTGGCTACCAGCAGTCTCCAAAACAAAAGACTTCTGATGCATTATTTCTCATAAAAGAAGAAAAAGTGCTATAAAAATATGAACTCTTTCATAACTGCCAACAGGAATAAAAATCTTTGGGTTTATATTTATAAAAACAGCTTCCTTCTTTCTTATTGCTTGTTTGGTTGCATTTCAGGCATTTTGGCTATAAGCACACAGCCAAACTTTTGAGTCTTATTTGGGGTCTTAAAGATCACAGGGTCATGATTTCAATTTCTCTCTTCCCAGAAAGAAGTACCAAATACATCATTTGTTAAGTGATCCACTTGCCTGCACTTCTGTGTGGTCTGCTTGCCTATTTGGGCCAGAATGTGTCAGAGATGTGGATAAAAATACAAGCTTCCATTTCTACTTAATTGACATTCACTTGTATTTCACTGAGACAACAGACAGGCTAGAGCCAACAGCTTCCATTCTTTTTGGATTTGTCTCTGAGATGCAGTTTTGAAGCTCTGTCCTGTTTACCATGGAAAGCAGACTATAAGGAAGATGAGGCTGTTTGACACAATGAATCCAAGCTTAATAATTGAATTATTGAATCTCTGTGGCATTAAGCATGTCAGGACTGAGCACGAAACTGATTTATCTGTTCATCAACCCAGGAAATAAATAATAAATTGTGAGTCAATCTGAATGGAGAAAACAGAGGGTTTTGTTTCGAGATGAAGCAGGGAGGGCAAGTTCCAAGGAAGAGGCTCCATTTCTGCTTAGACAAATTAATTTATTTTCATTAACAACATTGTGTTTTGAGGCAAATGCTACAAAAGCAAAGGAGAAGGATAGGTGAAGTAGTGGTGGTTGTATCTCCTTTTATCTTGTAGTACAGCATTGTAATAGTCACAGGGCAAATCCCCTCTTCTTCTAAGTGATATTGGAACACAAATCCCTCACCTCTGATCACAGTAGCTATCAGCTTCCTTGGCTCTACAGTATTCCTAGAAAAGTATTTATTGTAGTTTACTTCAAACTACTCAATGTTCTGATAAAACATTAACCCTACATGGTGTCAATGGAGCACGTGCTAAATGAAAATATCACAGAAAACACTTGGGAAAAGGAATCATAATTGAGGGCGAGTTTTTGCAGATTTCAACAAGGTTCACAATTAGATATTTTCAGTATTTTGCAGGCAACCTGGAAGCCAACAGAATATCATTGTCAATGAAATTTGCAAATGATCCCAACAGTCCTGACCACTTGCTCTGTCAAGCAACCTGGGTTGCTTGGTAACCTCAGCCCATCTATGTAGAGCAACGTACTGAATTTAAGGCTGAAGAATACTAGCTTCATCGTGAAAAGAGGAACTGTGTTCTAAGGGGTCCTAATCTTTGAGGGAAATATTTCAGGAATTACAGCAGATAAGCAAGTTTGGTGAAAAATTTGATAATATAGAACAGGGGCTGTTGCTTTGGTTGTGAGTATGACTTTGGTGAGACTGAGGTCAGAAGGCTGTGTTTTGGTGTCTCTTCTTTAGGAAAGAGTGTTGAAAAAACAGAGAGGGTCAGACAAAATTATCTCTCTGTCTTTCATACTGTGCATTTACTTTGTCATTAGTTTTCTGGAAATGGGTTGATTCCTCTCATTTGGTATTATTAGAATATTTTGGCTTTCTGCCAGAATGGAGCAGTAAATAATATGGTGGTTGATAAACTCTCTAGTTTGATAATCTAGTCTGGGAAGTACAGTATTACCCAAATAAAAGTGGCTAATATCCTTTTACATCATCTTCTCCCTGCTTACTGAATTGTTGACTGGCAGCATAATTCCTGTAGTCAAAATAACAATGGGAGAAAAGTCTTTGATCACTATAATCAGTCCTGTTCCACTGTTGTGAGAATATCATACAACAGATTATTTTGACTGCAACTTTGTTTACATTAGGTACTTATATTGGTAAAGGTGAAGCTATATTAAGTTAAATTTAGAGAATTACATAAATTTATATCTAATATATATTAATATATCTGATATATTTATTCAGATTCTTGATATTTGCTTTTTGTTTTCTTAGAAACCAACTACTGACATTTCACTTTTTTATGTTTATTTAGTTATTACATATCTTAAGGTGATTTATTAGTCAAATTAGCCATTCTTTGTAATGAGTAAACAGAACAGTGTATTTCTTTCTGTGCCCTGCAAGATTTTAGAATTAGCAGATTTCAGTCTCTGCCATGGAGCTTTTCCCTACAGTAGTAAGTAAGATTTTCTGCCTTTATCAGCTCTCAAGAGATAGCTCTGCATGAACTAGATATTGCATAAAGCTAACCTGAATAAAGTGAAGAAAATACCTTCTCTGAACATGCAGACAAAGCTATAGATATCAAACTTGGACTAAACACTTCTGTCAGAAGCTGTTTTCTCCAGTCACTTAAACTCTCCCAGCTCAGGGGTTTGATGGTCAGCAGATATTTATCAACAGATACATAATACTTGAATACTGCATATTATTTAATGTAAATCCAGACATTGGATTTAAGAAGCTTGGCAGTACATTGTTGAAATTTCATTTTTTATTTTAAATTATCCTATTTGAAATAAAAGGATAATTTAAAGTAAAAATATATATTTAAATTGAAATAAATGCACCTATTAAGAAAAAAACAAACATCAGTTTGAGCAAAATCCATTCTTGTATTAAAGAATGATGCGTGACTTCCTATGCAGGCTGCCTGCAGGACAATGGAAAATGAAGCAAGCAGCTCTACTTTGCATGGCTATTTGGAAACCCTTGAGGTGTTAAAGAAGAGAAAGAGTGGCTTGCTTAAGGCAACAACTGTGTTAAACTTAGATGTTGATTTGCTTATTTAATAAGCATAACAAAATGGCAAAATACTAAATGAATTGTCGTAGTGAAAATAAACAGAATTATTACCATAAAGAAAACCAACATTATTTCTTATTTAGGGAATTTCAGAACCAAATTAAATGGACATGGAGATATAAAGGGAACAAGTATATTTGAGTTTTGTTTGGTAGTTATACAATATAAAGAAAAAAGAAGCTAAATGTGTATTCGATCTCTCTTTTTTCCTAGAAGTGCACCTTGAATCTTAGGCACTACTCCAGCTCCCTAATGTAAAATTGTGTTCAAATGAGTGTAATGGATTTACTTTCAGATATGTTTTCTGATTTCTAGCAGAATTTCTGCAGTAGAAGCCAATTGGCACTAAATTCTTTGTTGTAGAAAAAGGCACAGGAAAATTCAGATGAGTATAGAAAGACTATAAATAAAAAGCATTAGCCCCTGACCCAACAATTGTCCAGAAGCAAGTGCAATTATGTAGACAAATGGTGCTGATCACAATCTTCTTTCCCCACAGTGTGGCAATTGCTCTGCATAGAGCAGCGCTGAATAAATAGATGTGCTTTTGACATCAGCAGGATGGAATATGCCTGCCCACAGTGCGATAGAGCAGTCATTGACTGGGCTGACAGCTATAACAAATAAAGATCTTGGCTCAACGGGAGATGCTGAGTGCCTGTGGCACTTGTCTTTGCTAATTCAGATTTTTGCAGGTGAATGCAAGAGTGTATATGAAGGGCCACAGTCACCTGGTTGGGGGCGGGCAGCAGAGGGAACATCTGAAGGAAGAAATCAGTTTTAGGGAGCCTCTAATCAGTCAAGAAATACCAGTGGCACCAGACACAAAAAAAGCAAAAATTCAGATTTCATATTGTATTCAGGGATTACCTGTTCCCTCAGGATTTTGTGCTGGAGCAGGTATAGCCTGCCTTTGCCACCTGATGCTGAACCCACAGGCAGCACCTTCACTCCCTGCAGCAGTGGAAGCTCTTCACAGCTCTCCCTTCCTCCCAGGAATGTGTCTGCAGCCCCAGGCCTGATCCTGACCCCTCACGGGGACCCTTTGAGGGGACCCTCTGCAGGGCTGCTTATGGCAACAGGAGGAGTTAGGGGGGCAGGTCCTGCTGGGGTGTTGGGTGCTATTGTCACTGCTCTCATCCTCATGGATTCTCATTCCTTGAAAATCCCATGAACACACATCTGTCTAACTTCTGGCATTTAATGGAGGGCCCTAAGTTTAGTGGTGCCATCATCTCATGCTCTCCCAGCGAACATAAAGGAGGACTACTTGGAGTGCAAGACCTTGAGGGATCCTAGTCCGTTTAAGGGCTGAGTGAGCCTTCCAACATTTCTAGTTTCTTTCTGTTGTTGGCCAAAGGCAACTGTTCCCCAGAACTTGGAGCTTTGGTTAAGAGCCTAAAGGTAGGCAGGATCACTGTGAACCTCAGTCCTCACTCCTGTGAGTGAAGAGTGATCTCTGCTCTTTACAGTGCCCAGGCAGCCTGCTGCTCTGCTCTTGCTCTCCAGCAGGCACAGGAAGCTGAGCCTTCCAGACCTGGGCTCTCCCAGCCTCGCTCCCACAGGCACAAATCATGGATGCCCAGCAGCAGCTCTTGCAGTGAGCACAGGATTCTGGGCTGAAAGGGTCTGCAGGGTCAGCATGCCTGTCTCAGCCTTTTGGCTGAAGAATAGTTCTGCATCACTCACAGCATTAAAAATAGAAGAAATCGATGTCGCTGCAGCTGGGATCCCTGGGGCTATGGAGTATGTCTGTGACACCCTGCCCACAGCAGCTCCTCCTGGGGCTCTGGCAAAGGGCTGCAAATTCCTGACAGACCAAAGAACTTGGGGCAGAGAGCGAGTGTTTAGTGTCCTTTTAAGCTGGAGTGACACTTCCAAAGTATGATTCTCCCCACTTCTGATAGGACATGGCAGATTCAGTCCAGGTTAAGAGCAGTTTGGCTAAATGTGGTCTGATGTAACTCAACATGCATAGTATTTTTGTATTCTAGTAATAATAACCAGTTAAAAGATAACACTTATTAGGCAGATACAGACACATTATTTGCCTGTCTTGTCAGGGTAGGAATGAGCAAAAAGCCAGAAATACAGTTCATTAGGAAGGAACTAAGCCATACAATTATCCTAAGAAAACTGTCTTCGTATTTTTTTCTCTCTATTTTTTTGGTTGTTTTGTTTTTTGGTTTTGTTTTGTTGCTAATGGTTGCAGTGGTCTTACTATTCACTGAGATTTATATATTGAATAGAAGAGCAGAACATCTGTCTTCTGGCCTATGAACCTCATCAGGTTTAGGAAGTAGAGGAGGTAAAAGGAAAAGAAAATATGTGAATATAATGACAATAGCATGAATTATTTTATGCTGCCATATGGAGTTAAACTGGTTTGAAAAAAAAGAGGAGGAGATCTCCATTTCAATGCTATTTGTTTTATAACAGAAACTTTCCTTTTCTTCATGCTTCTGCTTCCAGAAGGGTCTTATTCAATGTATTCAATCCTAGACAAAAGGTCACTGCTGTCCTACAAGAGAGACCTCCCTCCCTTTCCTGTCACTTCTAGATACTGTGAATAGAGACCTCTCTCTCTCTGAGGCTGAGATCCATCGGTGGGAAGGTGCACTGGGAGCAGCTGAGTATCGCCCTCCACTCCCAGAGGTCAAGTATGTCACCCCTGGGTGCTGCGGAAATTGTGGGAAGAGAGGGATGGGCAATCCCACCAGTCCTACTGGCTCCGATCCTACAGCACTCACATCCTGACCACCCTTCCACTGCATTGTGCCATTAATTTAAATAAAGTCAGTCTCTTTGATAGATAGTTCCCTAGATAGGCAATTTTTAGTTTTATATCTGATTTCTTAACCTAGACATTAATATTTGTATTTGTATACACATTTTTCCGTGTGTAATCCTGACTTTGACAAGGCATTGATGAAGTAACACATCCTGCATATGAAGCAGTTAAAGGGCTGCTCGTTCCAGCCAAATTCTGATGTTTCTAATCACAGTAAATATGTTCCATTTTAGTTGTGTCTTATGGTATTCAGTAGTTCTTCTGGAGTGACATGCGAATCATTGTGAATAATGCTCTGGGCTTTTTCCTGTGATACCAGGAGAGGACATGCAGGAAGGCTGTTGCCATTCCAGCTTGTGCTGTGAAGAAATAAGAGACTAATTAACCATTATGAAATGCAGGCAGGACTGTATCATAAGGCTACTCAGCTTGGTGATTTCACTGGTTTGTGATCAGAGATGTCTCTTCAGCTCCACTGGGTGGTTTGAGTCAGACTGGAACAAAGAGCAACAGGCCCAACACTGGAGGAGGATTTGGGCTCTAGGATGAAAGAACAGTCTCAGACCCTCTGGCAGACATGTTTATGTCTGTCCTGCAAGAAATGGCTGTGAGGGCATAAAGGGACCTTTCTCTGCTTGTATTTTCGTACTTCCCAAATTAAACTGTGCCTGGGTGCCTTTACAAGCATCTCTCTCTCTTCACTTGCTTATAAAAACTCAGACCAGCTCCAAGTTGTTCCTATTAATAGGAAACTGTAAAGACATTTGATGAAAAAACCCAAACAAGACTCATTATTTGCAGGTAAAAGCTCAGAGGGAATAGGATATAAACAGCACAGAAGAAATCTTTAGAGAGTCTTGCTGCCAGTGTTTGGCATGCTTTTACTTAGTGTCTGCAAAAGGAGATTTGGGGCAAAGCTGAAAACACTCAAGAGACAGAGCAGAAGGTACACATGTAACATCAGGGAACTCCTGTCAAAATTAGCAGAGTTTCTCAGGGAAAAGGAATAAGAATAGCTAAATAGTGTTTTCCAAAACAGCTACATCAGTTTAATTGCGGCCTTTCAAAATATCTAACCTCAAATAGACAAGGAGCCTCAGAAGATTCAGACTGAGAATTTGAAAGTATGATAAGGTTGCAAACAATCTGTTAATTTTGGCTTAACTGTAGTCCTTTTTATCCTTAATTATTGGTGATCTTTTCCATGTACTGACATAGAAAAGGACAGACTAGAGACTCCTAAAACATGACTCTTGTAAGGCAGTGAGAGTGTTTGTATGAAAAGGACCAGAGAGGGACTAGATCAGTCCCCAGCAAATTAAGAATGTGTATTCACTATGCTTGTAATAACGATAGTATGTTTTATAACATTACATTTAAGCAATTGTAAGCTCAATCTTATGGAGCAAAAAGTGCAATCTCTGCTATTTAACTTTTAAATAGTGGATTTAATAGATACTGCTTGAAAAATATTCCCAGCCCTTCAATAGCTGGTATTGTCTCTCCCCTTATCCTACATGATTGTTTTAATTTAAACTAGCTCCCTGTTTTGTGCATAGAATTATTGGTGAAAATATGTCTTCCTTCAGCAAATTATTAGCTAAATCATCCTTTTATTTACAAGCAGCACTGTGTCCCTGTGCCCTAAATCTTGCTAGTTGGAAGAGTGGGAGGAGAAGCAATTTAATTAAGTTAACTTTATTGACCCACTGGAGCTGTTGTTTAATAGCATGGCTCCCTGGAGTGTAGTGCAGGTAAATTGAATGAATGCCACAGAATATCACTTCCCTGCGTTGCATATTTCAAACCTCTGCCAGGCAGTTTGGGATGAGCAGCCAATCAGGAAAAAGGTTTCCCAGGCTTGCTGGTGTGGCTGGCATTTCCCCTTATGCTCCAAACGAGGTGCCGAGTGCTACCCATGCGGTCCTCCGAGTTTATCGAGAGGGATAACTCTGGGACTGCGTGTTGTGCTCAGCTGCTGCATTTGGAAGGCAGCTTTGTGGATTGGCTCTTCAGCCATGTATCCAAAAATGCCTTTTTGTGAAGGAGGAAAACTAGCGTGTGAGTCTGAATGAAAGTACTGTGAGTAAACTATTTACTATTAAAACCTCAAAACACTCATTCTGCATGAGTAATCAGACTCCAGAAGGATAAGATATATTTTCTGGAGCTGTGCTTGTCATTAAATACTTGGGAACAAAAAGAAAAATCTGCAAAACTTTTTTGTTTAACTGTTATTTGATAAAACAAGAGCTACAAAGCCTTCTACAATGTATACTAATATATAATAGTGACTGGTACAATTTCAGTTATTGTTTCTGCTGTTAAAATTTGTCCCAATGTCTTATTGGTATATAAAATGAGTACAACTGCTCCTCTGCAGCTGACTGGAACACACACCGTTTTCTGCACTGTTCTTCAACACTGCCCACTGAATGATAAAAGACATTTTATCAAAGTCTGTTGCACCTGTACTTTCAATCACTTCTTTCAAAAGTCAAGCCAGATATGCAGTTCTGCAATGTAACAGCAACTTCCTACATCTTTTAACCCTTGAAGGATTTAATTTTCCTTTATTAAGCCTGAGACCCGAAGATTCAGTCTTACAGTTTTGCTTGAAGAATTAAATACAGGCACTCAGCTAATTTGTGTTTCACTCTGGAAAATAATAAGAGGTAGAATTTTAATTACAATGCCTACTTTTCTCATATTCATTCAATTCAATGTTCGAAAAAGTTTGTGTGTAATTTTTTATTTTATCTAGAAACAGATTTTTCTTTACTTCAGACTGCTGGTTTTCATTTTAAATGCTTGTGAGATGAGAGAGATGGGTTGTAGGGGAGAGGCACTGTTCTTTTTGGTGTGGACTAGGGTAACTGAGAGACACAGGCAAGTTTCAAGCTTGTAAATCCTTCTTTAGGTCAGACTTGTGTGTCTTCTAACAATCACATTTAAAGAATTGCAGTGATTTTTTTCCCCTATGTCAGGCTGATGATGAGACTGACTGTCCTTTAGAATGTCATTTCTCATGACACTGAGGCACTTTTTGGGGGTGGTTGGCCCTTGGGGCAATCATTTTCAATTCCTTTCCTGACCTTTATGCCCTAATATGCCACAGACATCCTCAGAAGTGGTGCCAGGTGCTTTTAATATAGAAACCCAAGCTGTGGTGCAGCCTAGGGAAACTCCAAGCACTCAGAATCTGGCTCTCTGCTCCGAGCTCTGGCCCATGATGTGAAGTTCAGAAGGTTAAACTCCTTTTAATTTGATGTTAAATTAATATGCCTTTTGACTGGCACTACGTGTTTGTGTGTTTGCAGAAAATGATGATGTCTTACATGAGTAACCCTGAGCAATTTACTAGCTGTTATTCTTCAGTGCTTTATTGCTTTACTTTCATTAAATGTGTGCTTTGGCAGCCATCGCTTGAAATCCATATTCTATATTTGTAAGAAAAGTGCAGGTTCTGTGCTAATGATTGTGTCTGAAACTATTCTGAAATAAAAATATTCTGAAAGCCTTATTGTGTATCTAATAGAATGAGAAGAAAACATATTTCCATGATGCCACCCCACAGTTCCTTCCAAGTGCAACAGACAAATCACAGTGAATCATAAGTGTCTGTTTTTCTGCGTGAGAATGCATGCTATATTTTAAGAAGAAGTTTCTTAAAGGTGCCAAAATACAAATACATTATAAATGCTTTCATTTTAGTTTTACTTGATTACAGTTTTAAAGGACTATTAAATCAAGGTTTCTAATATTACTCACTTAGTATGTTTAACATTTAACTTAAAATTATTTAATGTATGTATATATTAGTATTAATATAAATGAATATATGCTAATGGATTGTTCTTAGTGGGGCACAGAACTCATGTGTGACACTGTTTTAGACTTCTATGTGTATATTTTTTGGTAGGAAAATTGAATATAAGCATCTCTCATCCCTCTCTACAGCTTTCCACCCATCTCTGCCCCTTTCCTTCCCATTGTGCTGCCAGTTTTTTGTAGCACTGAACTCTGAACTGGGCTAACAACCTTTGAAGATTGTGCATCTCCTTTCTTTTTCTCAAGGTCCTTTCTAAAGCAGAGCAATGTGCTCACCTGGTTTGCAGTGTAGCCTCCAAATCATTGCTCCAGTGGGACTGAACATGCATCATGGGGAATGGAGCTGACTCTGTCCAGGCAGGCCAGGGAAAAGTGCCCATCTAACCACCAGTGGATGTTGAGATATGCCATTTGCTTGATGCTTTAGCCTGTAAACTCTACACAGACGCAAGTAATAGGAATGGTGTTTTTTTCTGAACTAAATCTTAGCTGAAAATGTTTACCAGTATAAAAGCAACATTTAGGGTTAGATTTAGTTTTTGAAATTTGAAGGCTTTGTGAGTTTGGAGATTTTTAGTGCCAAAAACTAGGGAAAAGCTTATGTCAGTGCATTTATACCACAGATAACGGCTGTTTTTTCATCTGAGAATTGGGTACAAGAAGTTTATTCTTTCTATACTTATAAGAGTGCTGATTTACAAGCTGGTTTTGGGTTGGTTTGTTGGGTTTTTTTCAAATACGGCATATATCAAGTGGATAGAAGTAACATACTGTAAATTTTTTCTCCCAGTAAAAAAGATTTTCCTGTGGCTGGTCTTTCCCACACCTAAGGGACACTGAGGCAAAAGTTTTACAGCTGCAGAGGGTTGGCATCTTCTATGCTCCAGCTGTTCTGCTTAAAGACATTCCTGCTTTCCACTGTCACCATCACCCAGCAGCTGGCAGTGCTGCCCCTCTGGTTTTGCTGCTGGATTGGCTTGCATGATTGCTTCTTAGCCTGAAGCCTGCAAACTCAGCCAAGCCAGCCCAGATCCACAACTCACAGTGCTTAAAATAAACTGCTTCCTTGTGCCCTGAGCATTTGAGAGAGGGTTCACCCAAACCCCTCTGCTGGCACAACTGTGGGGCAGAATGTGAAAAACAAGGAGAAGTAATGTTGTCAAACCAGAGTAATGTGTGATAAGTTTGCTGTTCCCTACGTCTCTTTAAACACAAGAGAAGGCAACAGAAGTGGCTGTAGCATGGTTGTGTCCAGCAGACTTGCTTCAGGCATGATGCTAAGCATGCAGCAATAAACAAACCCATATGCAAATATTTTTGTTCACTCAGAAATTTAAACATTCATTCACAGTTTCATCCCTTCTAAAGACAAGAGCTGGTTTATGCCTGCATTTTCAGCTTGGTTTTTTTAACTACACATTAATTGATTGTCCATTTATTTAAGTAGAGATCGATGATGATGTGTCAAACCTTTGCTACACAGGAGACAAAACTTTGATTTAGACTACAACATCATCTTTAAGTCAACCAGTTAGAAACATTAGAGTTGATTAGGAGGTGCTCTCAGCAGCTCATGGAGCTTAACCTGGCAGCAGACAGCTAATGCTCCATAATCCCAGCTATGGAAAGGCCTAAGGAGTTTGAAGAGTTCAGTTTGGTAATTTACTAGGAAATCCCTGATCATTCCTTCAGAAGAAAAATTAAGTATATGGAGAAGATAACTTGGCCTGGACACCTCAGGAGGAACCCAGATGCTGAAGAGGATTGATTAGCCTCTGTGACCTCAGTCAGAAGTCTGTTGCTGCAATATGTAAGTGGATTGTCAGCCTCATTGGGCATTACCATGAAAGGATGGCAGCACCACTGTCACAATAAGATCCATTCTCTGCTGCAAGATGTATCATCAACAAATTTGTGGTTTAAATTCTCTACCTGTAGATGACAATAACCTTTATGAGTAGAATTAACAGAAGAAGCAGGAGAAGAAATGTAGTTTTTAAGCTTGGAATTCACATATAAGAATTAATTAAACCCAGTGGGGCTTTTTTTCTTGAATAAGGGAGGTTAACTAAAATCATTAAGAGGAACCTTGTTCCCTTGCATAAATGCAGTGTAGCATTTCAAAAATCCTGACCACAGGAGAGAAGAAAAGATCACAGGAAAGAAACTTTGTTACTACAAAATCCAGGAAGTCTGAGGGGAACTCTATAGTACACTGGCAGTGGAGGTATTCTGATTCAAGAAACTACTTCAAAAGCACATCAGTCAAGTGAGACATGGTATTTTAAAGACTTTTATTGAAACACAAAAGGCCAGCAATAACCAACATCATCATTTCTGCCAGACAATAGGAATTAAATAGTCATTTCAGTATTTTATTTTATGATCATCATTAACTGTCTTCTGCACCCAGGTTATTAGACATCCCTTAGCTGTCTTCTGCATCCACAGAATCACAGTCAATTAGGTTGGAATAGACCTCTGAGATCACAGAGTTCAATGTTGAGGTGAACACCACCATGTCAACCAGGCCATGGCACTGAGTGCCAAGTCCAGTCCTTCCTTAAACACCTTCAGGGACAGTGACTCCACCAGCTCCCTGAGCAGTACATTCCAATCTTTAATTACGCTTTCTGTGAAGAAAGGTTAATTGGACATGAAGAGAGCTGCTGGGATATCCTTTAAACCTATCCTGTTCCTTGGCCTTGAGGGGAGGCTGAGGGAATGAGTTGGGGGAAGAAAGCCATATTCAGATGGACTTATTTCCATGTAAATTCCTGTGTTAGATGTTACTTAAAGTTTTAAGGTCAATTAAGGGAAAAGAACTAGACACAGAAATTAGTGTCCTTATATAGGCCCTTGTGACAATGACTTACAAATGGTATATAAAGCATAATATCTAAATGTAAGTAAGCATCACTCAACCACATTCCTCTTGGACTAGTTCATTTACAGAAGACATGGGAAATGTAGGAGTACCAGTGGTGCAACTGTAGCACAGCAAATTCACAGCTTTATTTGTGCTCTAGATTACCAGCCACAGACTGTCATGGTACTGGAAATACAGTGTCTCGTTAATGTGTGTGCTAATAGATTTTCTGTGTTGCAGAATACGAATATAATTTTGAATAATTCAACTCTCATAATGTGTGTTTCCTAGTCTAAGTAACTACTCGGTCTTTTAGCAATAATTCTTGATATTTTAAAAAATAGGGGTTTTAATTGATATTTGGGAGTTATAATTACTGGTTGAAAAAAGCCCACTAAAATACCTAGCCACCACTACTCAGTACATTTCCATGTGGAGTGGATGCAACTGCCATAATTCGAGTTAAATAAGAGGTTGCCTACATACTGGCCTATTTAATGGGTTTTACATCTAAGGAAGAAAAATCAAAGAGAAAAATCAAATGTTCTGTCTCTAGATTTTCTACTTTTTATTTCAGGTTCCATTCTATGGCTGAATTGTGGCAGAAAAGAGATGCTTTAATGCCTTGATAAAATTGTATTCTGAAGCCCCAGGCCTTGCCCAATAGAACTAGTTGTGATGACTAGCTTCAATAATTTAAAAGCAAATCTAGCACTGGCAGAGGAGGGGAGAACCACTTTTTGTGAAGTTTGACCTCCACATATGCATCCAGCAGTCTGGAAGAGTTTCAGAGATGAGCAAGACCTACTGTTTACCATGGAGTTGCAGTCGTGAATGTCACTTACAGGACCTGTTCTTGGCAAGAATAGCTCTGTAGGTTACAGGACAATCAAAAGAATGGTGGCCCTTTGCTTCTGGGGCACCTTCTGAACAGATATTACTGTAGACTGTGTTTAGGTCCTGTTTAATCATAAAATAATAGAATATGCTGAATAGAAAGGTACCTATCAAGATCATCACTCCTGGAGAGGACACTCCACAGGACACCCTAAGAATCCCTCCATGTGTGATTCTTGCATGGCACAAGTTTTCTCTGCATGAAGTACTGAAAAATATAAAAGCTGCTGGTTTTCACCCTTGTGAATATGCTGCATGAATTGCATGAATATGCTGCATAAATAGAAAGAGGCTGGATAGGAATTAAAGGAGAACCTGGAAATGACTGGCAGTGTTACGTAGAAGTAGCACAGCAGAGACTATGGATAGAATGAAGATGAACAGGAAGAAGGCCAAAGTAGCAAAAAGGAGAAAAGAGATAAATAGAATGGGAGAGGAGAAACATGCAATGATAGAAGGGCCAGAAAACTGTTAATGGAAAAATGAGAACAGAGAGAAGAGAGGTGGCACATTTTGTTGTTTAATGAACAACTTAATGTGCCAGGTACTCAGAAGAATTTTTAATCTAAATAAGGCAACTGAGTCATCTTCTTAACCTGAATTCTCTAAGCGTTCCCTTATGACCAGATGAATGTATGTGTCATCTCATAATGTGATTATGACAGAAGATGCAAGCAAAGCAGGTTTGAACCCAATATCTGTAGCATATAGGGAGAGCTCTTTGGAAAGTTGGGAACAGGTGGAAAGCCAGTGAACCTACCCAACTTTTAAAGCAGAATGCTTGAGAAAGCTGCTTTTTTGTTTGAAATACTACTTAAAGATCAGGACACACACAAACACACCCTTTCACTTTCCCACTCGAAGAGGGAGACTTGATAGCTTAGTCCTTTCGGTTTAGCCACATTTCAGCTCAAGGAGCTATGCAGATCTTGATCCTGTAATAATTTTTAAGCCATAAAACATACTTTGCTTACTCACTTTATAAGCTTCTGGGTGCTGCACCAACATTATTCAGCAAACTTCTCTTACAGAGAATAAATCATAAATTCCTGCCAATGAGCAAAAAGAACCTAAGGCAACATCCAATTACTTGTGTTCATTTAACATGGCTTTATAAGACACTGTACAATATTGCAGCTTGTAGCTCCCCAGTAGCATTTCATACCTCATTTATGTTGTAGGGGTGAATTTGGTTTCTCCATCTGCTACCCTCTCCCTGCACCCATGTGTGACATTGAACTGCATTGCTTTGGTCAAAATTACCAAAGTAATTTCTGTAATACAGTCCTAAATGACATTCTCAGATTCAAGGTGAGATTGCTTCTAAAAATACTTTTATATAACTTGAAGGAGATAATGTTATAGAAAGTGAAATTTTGATTATGTTTCATACAGATATCCTAAGTCTTACATATACATATTGCACTGTTTGCTTTTCATTCAAGAAATACTGTGAGAAGCATAGGCACAGATTAGTTCAAATAATTTTATTCATCAGCTATGTGTGGAAACACAGGATACTGAGAGAGCCATTAGTAGGGTAAGAGTATTTAAAGTGATACTGCCAAATTCTCAAGTGCCACTTCAGCATGTTAGTGGATTAGTGTTTAATCATTACTTTAAAATGTGTTGCAGACTCCAAAGTGGTCTGCTTTACAAGGGGAGCATTTTGAAAAACCAAAAATGTGAAGGCTGGATAAGAACACTGCCTAGATACTGTACAGATGGTAGGACAATTCAGAATCTGAAATGAGAGCTGGTTCCCTCCCTTCTGTGACCAATAAGGTTTATGTGCCTGTGTGATACAACAATATATAGTCAGCTACAAGGTCTGAGAAACTAAAGTAACAAATTAACGACTATTGTGATTCTGAAGCCCATCGATCTTTCTCCCTGTCCAAGATGGGGATGGCAATGTGAGTGTCAGGAAAAGCTATTACTAATGTAACATTTACTGGAAAAAAGCAGTGCTAGGGGAGGTTAAAATTAGAGCAGTCTTCAGTTTTTGCAATATTAAAATATAGATGATGAATCACAGTCAATGTGGATAAACCACTTACCTTCATAATGCTGATGTGGGATGGGAGCAAACGCTCCCCATTCAAATATCCTGTTGGATGCCTGTATACCATCCGACAGGCAGTAATCAAGGCAAAGCTCTGCTGAAATTAATTCCTATAATACTGAGGGGCTTAATGAAAATCCTGATGACAAATTGTCTTTGTTGTTCTCTTCACCACTTTATCTCTTGTATCCTAGGTTAATTACATGGTATTTCACAAGAAGCTTTTTGAGCGTACTATACATGTTGAAGGAAAAGTAAAATGCTGTCAGTTTCTAGAACTTGCTCAGTCTCTCACAAACACATATATTTAATTTCAATAGTATTTTAATCTGAGGGTTCATAATTTATATTTTTACCTGTCAAGCACTTATTCAGCTTCTCTTAGCATAACAGGTGGGAGCAAAAAACCAGTATTCTCCCTCTTGCTTCTCTTTTGTAAATAAAATGAAAGAAGCAGTAATTGCACATCTCACAACCTCATGATTTAGGACTAAAAAACACAATTACAGAATGTTTAAATTAGACACTGCTGTGAGTTGCAAAGCAGGCAAGACAAGGTTGCTGAAAAGTGAAACAGATGTTGACAGGCAGCAAGCAAAATCTGTGAGAGTCTGAGCTGGGAGGAGTTCTTTGTAACCTTTCTTGATTTTATTTTCCAGCCATATTGTCAGACAGTCATGGATCATTATTTACAAATTAGTATTTAAAATTAAAAATAATCTAAATTATTTATAGTCAGTAAGCATTAAGCATCTCTACTCCATTACTTTTCATTTTAGCTTAGTGAATGAATATGGTCTAGTGACTATGGCTCCTTGTAAAAGCTCAGTTGCATCTAAATTGACTTTGATAGACAAAAAAATTTTATTTAATTTATTTCTTTTTACTCTTTATTCTTTCAACAATTTTTTCTTTGACATGAACAAGTACTTTGAGCAAAAATTGAAAGTTTTCAGAATGATAACAGCAAATAGAGAGTTCAACAGCTCATTCTGGGAACTGTTTGGCAGGTTCCCATGTGAGACTGTCGAAGGGGAAGGGGAAGGAAACCTAGAGAGGATGCTGCTCTCTGATGATGACTTCCCCAGACCTCAGCTCAGCACAGAGCCCACACAGTCACACAGGCACGACAGGCAAGGGAGCTCCAGCCTCATCTCCAGTGCAACAAGGCAGAGGAAACCAAAGAGGGCTACTCAGGAGCAGAGTGGTGTTGGTCATGTAAACAAGGAATCAGGGAAGTCAGTGCTCAGCTGGATTTGAAATTGCTGAGGAATGGAAATGGCAGCAAGAAAAACTCCTAGAGGTAGAATCAAAAGGAGATCTAAGGAAGATGTGGGGCTGTGAAGCAAGGCAACAGGCTTGAAGCACACAGAAAAGGCTGAGCAACTCAGCATCTTCTTCTTGTTGGTGTTTCATGGACAGTTCTGTCCTCACATCTCCCAAGCAGAATCTGGGAATATTGCATTAGTGACCAAATACGCAAACTGGACATACACAAGACCATGGGATAAGAGAGAATGTATCCAAGGATGTGGAGAGAGGTGGCTAAGGTCACTGCTTTGTATCTTCTTCACAAGGTCCCTAGGAATCAGGAGAGGTTTCTGAAGGCTGGGAATAGGCAAATGTTACATGCATATGAGCATGAAGGCAGACCTGGGGAACTATTTGCTGATAGAGCTCCCTTCAGTTTCCACAAGGATTTTGGAGAAAACTCTTGTGAAGACCATGTGAAAACCTCCACATCCAGTCACATGGAGAAAAAGAATGCAATTGGGAATAGCACGGACTCACAAACGGACTGTGTGAGTCTTTGCTCTATGGAGATGGCTGGCATGATGGCTGAAGGAAAAGCAGTGGTTATTGACCTTGGCTTCTGCAAGGCCTGTTACATGGTGTTCCTACAGCCAAATAGATGAGACATGGATTTGAGCAGTGGACTACAAGGTGAACACACTATTGGCTACATCACAAGGCTCCAACAGGGGTGATCAGCTGTAAGAAGTCCATTTGATGAGTGATTTCTAGTAACATCTATCAGGAATCAACACCAGTGCTGACATTCATTCATGCCTTCACTGCAAATGTAGCCAGTGGGATGAAATAAAACCTTCAGCAAGTTCACAGATATCTGATTAGGGGAGCAATTAATGTGCCAGAGTGCACGGCTGCCATTCAGAGGATTCTCAACAAGCTGGAGAATAAATCTGGGAGAAACTTTTTTAAGTTCAGCACAGGCCAATGCAAATTCCTGATCATGCAGCAGGACAGGCTGGGCACCAACTGGCTCCAAAGCAGCACTGCATAAAAGGTCCTGGGTGTCCCAGCTGACAAAACCACTGCAAAGTGAGTCAGCAGTGCATCCTGAAGGTCAACGCCATCCTGGGCTGTACTACCAAGAATGTAGCCAGCAAGTTGAGAGAAGTGATTCTTTGCCCTCTGCTTGGCATTAGTGAGACCCTACCTAGAGGATTGTATCCTGTTTTGGATTCCACAGTACAAAATGGATATTGACATACTGGAATGAGTCTCTTGGAGCACCAGGTGGCTGGAGCACAGGACATGCTTGGAGAAGCTGACAGAAATAGGTTTCTTCTGACTGAAGGTGAGAACAAAGGCGGAATCTAATTGTTTCAAACTACGTACTGGCAACATACAGATAAGATTAAGTCAGACTCTTCTAGTTAGCGCACCAAAATGGGACTAGAGGCAGCAGTCACAAGTCGCAACATAGGAAATTTTGTTTGTCAGAAAAATCTTGCCTTTCTTGTGTGTGTATGTGTGTGTATACGTGTGTGTGAAATATTGGCACAGGTATCCAGAGAGTCTGCGGCATCTCTGTTCTTGGAGATAGGACAGAGCTGTCTGTGCAAGTCCCTGAGCAACCTTTGAACTTGGATGGAGCTTCATAGCTGATCTTGTTTGGGGAGGCCAGATGAGCCCCAAAGACATCTTCCAACCTGCTAATTCCAGCAGAATTTGTTTTACTAATTTAAATGTCTGCTTTGATGATTTAAGCAATATTCCTGGGACACTTTGTATTTTGAAGCAAAAGAACAGTGAAAATGCATATCATCATTATTACCAAAGTGTATGTTATTGCTGCTAGGAAATATTGTAGGAGTGACCATGTACACCGGGATGCCAGAATAGATTGTGAGTTTTTATTAAACAGAACAAAAAAAAGTCAGTTATCCCAACCTACTTATTGTTCCTCACACAGATACCATCCCTTACTATTAATTATCTTATTTATCTGTTCATCCTGGTTTATGTGTTTTCTACTTCAGGTGAGCCCCTTGGGGCTTAGAAGGTAAAGTGTATTTTCTTTGTGACTGTATAATCTCTCTTCCATTTAATTTTCCTAATAATTCACAATATTCCTTTTGCTTTAGGCTGATTCTTTTTAGAATGGTACATAGTTTCTCCAGTTGCAGTAGCCATATTTCAGATTTGTAGCAGCTCACTTAAAGCTCATCACTGGGTATACATAGTTAGGACTCTCTGTTTTTTATTCTAGATTGAACATTTATCAGCATTGCTCTTGGTCCACATTTTTATCACCAGTCACAAAGAATTAAGATTAATCTGCAACTTTTCAGACATCTTCGACTTTTACTACATTAAATAATCTAGTATGATTTACTGTCACCTCACTATTCAGCCTTAACCAAATTACTGAGGACTATGCTAAACAGTGCATTTCCCTACACTGATCTACTAGAAATCTCTCTGAATTGTGAAGAGTGACCATTTAATTTTCTGCTCTATGTTTCCTACTGTCTAACCAGCAAGGGACCTGTGCCCTGTGAAGAAGGTTTCAGCCTAGGAACCTCTGAAGTCTACTCCACGCTGAATACCTGTGTAAAGAATTCTTTTCCCTTTGCTGAGGTGGAATCTGATCTTATTTGGGTTCCCCTTTCCTGTCCAAGTTACTTATCCACCCTACAGACATTCTGACAGACTTCCTGTTTTGGATGTGCTTAAAAATATTTTATTATTTGTTTTATGCCTTTGGAAACTTGCTCTTCAAAATAATTTTTTGGCTGGACTTATTAAATTTAACTTTCCAGAGTTAATATTCTTTTCTATTTTTCTGGTTGAGAAACAACTTCCACTTTCAGAAGAACTTCTGCTAATCACCGTTACTGTGCTGTTAACTGAAATGGTGTAGAAAAAATGAGAACTCTATGTTGTTTGTCTTTCCACATTCCCTGCCTTTCCCCCCACCACAAAGTTGCCTGACATTTACTGAAAGAGGGCAGATTTAGATTAGATATTAGGAAAAAATTCTCTACTGTCAGGGTGGTGAGGCACTGAAACAGGTTGCCCAGAGAAGTTGTGGATGCTCCATCCATGGAAGTGTAGAAGGACAGGATGGATCAAGCTCTGGTTTATTGAAAGGTGACCCTGCCCACAGCAGGAGGGTTGGAACTAGATGATCTTTAAGGCACTTCCAAGCCATTCATTCTATGATTCTATGATTTTATGTAGTTAAAGTTATAAAATAATTATTGTTCTTTTTCTAAATTACTTTCTCTCTCTTTAGTGCCTCCTCAGAAGAGGCCCTAAGACGGGAAGAGAATGCTCATAAAATTCAAACCATGGGGAATAAAAAAAAATTAAAATAAAAAAAAGAAAGAGAAAACATTTGCAAAAATTAATAGGAAAAGGAGCAGAATGAAGAAAGAACAAGTGGGGGAAACTTACACAGATAAATAAAAAAGTGATCATGCCAAAATAATCACTTTTGAAATACAACCAATTTCACTGCAGCTTGCTCTACAGTTCAGTGAGATGAGTCCTAGAAATATTCTGAAACTATGAAATAGTGTGTCTTCTGAAAATTATACCCACATATAGATAGAAGTGTAGCTATAGATATATGCACGTGTTTAGGCATGCTCTGCCTCAACAATGAGGAAGTCTGAGGCAGCAAGGTTTCCACATTTTTTGATGGGATTTGAATAGCAAGCAGAACCCCCAAACTAGAGGCAATTTTCATCTTTGGGCAGCTGCCCAGATTTCATCAGCTAATTCCAAATAGTGGGTCCTGCAAACAGATGTGTACAGATGGGATTCCTGGGTATATTCTGGCTGTGGCCAAGCACTGCACACTGAAGCAACCAAGGATGGTGCCAGATTATGTCAGTGCCTTTGCGGGACTGAGTCCTGTGAGCTTTTGCTCATGAGCCACTCCAGGAGAGCTGCTGATTTCTCTCAGGGCCAGCTGCTCTGCACAAAAAGGGTGGTGGGTCTGTTTAGAGTTGTAACAAGGTAAAGCCTTCCAGCACTGTATTGACAACTTTAACCTTTCTCCAGAATTGCAGGGAGGAGATATCTTACCTTTTGGAACTCAGCAATTATCAAATATTAGAAATACACCTACCACCCCTTAAAGGGAAGTAATACAAAATCTAGTATCATTTTACATATAAATAACATATCCATTCTTACTCCAGAAGTTCTGTTTGATTCTGAGCTCTTATTTGAAAGGCCAAGTTGCAGTTGCAGTTATAAGCGTCTTTCATTGTTTTTTTAACTAGGCTTATCAATGAAACTTTTTATTTATTTTTCTGAGGACAGATATAGGTCCTCCAAATGACTGAAATCAAGGTAATTTGGCTGGTTGGTTCTGTCTTGAGAATCCACTGCACAGGACAAGGGAAAAAGCAGCTAGGAGCCATCAACACCTGGGCTGCAATCACTCCACAAACCATGTATAGCATGCAACAGCTTTGATTTTGTTTCCCAGTTGGGTCCAAGATATAAAATTTAACCTGTAAAGCATCCTGGGGTTTGAGCTGTAGCAACTTGAAGGCCTCTGCAAGGTTAGCAACTTTTTTGCACTGAACACTGTAGAAATCCTTATTTCAAGCAGACGCCATTCCTCCCCTGAAGCACTCATTATCTCTGAGGTGTTTTACACTGCTAAAGGCCTTCATGTATCCTGAATAACAGCTCTCTGATCATTCACTCTTTCTGATTTCCCTGTCTCCTCATCAATGAATGCTTGCCAGTGCAGGTCTCTCCTTTACCCCTGTAAAGGGAGAACAATTCCTTCAGGAGGCAAAGCAAGGTGGTTCACAGACAGGAAAGGAAACGTTCAGAGTAATAAGAGAGATACAAAGATCTGAGTAAGTTTGAGAATAGCTACTTATTCACAATCTAGAGAGACAGGCAATATCTGAGAAAGACTACAACAGTGGAGAAAAACACTGAAAGAAACCTCATCTCAGTAAGATGACACAGAAAAGTGACTGAAGCAATAAGACTACACGAGAAGACACAATACAGTACACAGCAAAACAAGGTGATGGAAGTTAGAAAAGAAAATGAAGAAACAAATGTTCAAGAGACAAATATAAGTTTTGTGGGTTTTTTTTAAAAGTTCAGTGGAAAATGTACACATAAAATGGTACATATAAAAACCATTTTTCTCCCATAATGATGTAATGCTACAGAATATAAATGAGCTGTGCTAATAGCAGCTCTGTGAGTTAGGACAAGTTATTATTTTATGTTCTTGGAGCTAAGGCACTGAAAGACAAAGTGAATCTCAAGAGGGCACAGTGGAAATCTGCAGGTGCAGAAGGGGTCTGAATTTGCTGAGCATCACTGAATTATTTCTCCCTTAGTAAAGTTTCATATATTAAAAAAACTATAATGGAAGTAAAATATGGGGCTTGATATAAAAAGTCATGATGGTACAGCAAGGTATGACTTTATGTTGAACAAAATTATTTTTCTACCTTCTTCCTCTGTTGTTGCTACTCTACTGGGCAACAACAGTACAATCTGTCAGAAAAGCTGCAGCAAATATACCTCCATAAGGCTTTAATAACTTCAGCTTGAAACACTGATATTTACGGAAATTTGAGTGTTATCTGCCAATATTGATGCAACATGTTCCAATGGTCCTGTAAAAGGAACAACTACCAATATACATTTCAAAGCTGTTTCTGATTTTACATCTATAATTTACTCCACAGCTCTTCAGTAGTTTCCTGATCAAACTAGTCATGCTCTAACCCTGACACACTGATAACTCTTATGTTGCACCAGCATATTAAAATATCTCACAGTAGCCTTTTACATCAAGAATTTCACTGCAATTTCACCTTCACAAGGAACTTGAAGAGCACAATACGGACAGCATATTAAAAATATTCTTGATCATTAGAGATGAACTATTTGCTTTTTTGATTTTATCCTCATTACTCTGGAGACAGAATTAAGACTGACACAAGCTGGATTTCATATGTTCAGAGTCAAGGCCCCTGACTCTCAGAAGCATTATGATACCAGTGAACATAAGTTTAGCTGAATCTTCTGAGAATGCAGAAGAAGCCAAGTTAAATTGGATCTCCAGCTTTCAGCAGCAAACTGGACTGTCTGTGAGCACAAGCAAAGCAGAAATTGTCTAAGGTGGCAGGCTCCTGGAAAGACAAAGCACACATCCCTTAACATCTGTCCACCCTCATTTTTTCCATATTAGGACAGGGAAAAACAGGTTGTCTGAAAGTGCTGCTGCCCCTAAAGTAGGAGTGGAAACTATTGGTAGAATGCCCAGCGCCAGCAGCTGTGATAGCTGACTGCAATCAATCCCTGGAGGCAGCCAGATTAACAGCATGGATCCTCTAGATCTCTCCATTGCAATTCTCCACTTTTCTGTGGCAGGCAGGGGTGGCCCTGTCCCATCTGTTATTTTAGGAGGATTGACAGTCAGTTTTGTCTGAGCTGTTGAAAAGTCTTGTGCTGGTTCTAGAATTGAAGGCATGCAAAATGTTTATAGTGAGGAATATTTTAAATGAGGAATAATCATGGGATTACTTATATTTAGAAATTCAGGGAGCATCCTTGGCCTCAATCTAGTATGTAGCATGCTACTCATTCCAAAATGCAGGTGACCTTATCAGTGTTTTATTCTCCACTTCTTTTTCTACCCCAAGTTCTTTGTGAGTTCAAGTTTAATATCAAAACCAATTTTCATTCAGAATGGATGGATGGATGGATGGATGGATGGATGGATGGATGGATGGTCTGCCATCACCGTCTGCTTTTGAGATTTGAATCACAAAGGTTCAGTTTTGAATTTCAGACTTCACTGTGTCTGGGAGATGTTGGTAATTTCTATACCTTCTACCAATGGAATTCCCAGACATTATTAATTCAGTAGCCAAAGTCAGAAATTCTAAGTGGAATTTCCCAAGTCTCTTCCAGAACTGCTTGATTTTTGTGCACTGGAGCTTTGTTCTTTCCAACTGGCAAACCTCAGGCCTTAAGAAATGGAAGTGAACCATTCCTTTAGATTTCTGAATTGTTGTCGTGGTCCATTCTGGCCTTGTGCTATTCCTTCATGTTGCAGCCAGTATTTTTCATAGTGGCAGAATTTTTGAACTTAACTGTTTCTCTGGTTTCACAAATCAAGATAGCTTTTTATTTAATTAATTATTTGCTTTTTACAATTGTTCATACATGCCACAGTGAACATTTTATCACACATTATAAACCCCCTTTTTGTTATCTGTATTAGGTCAAGGATTGCATTATGAGGCTCATGAGGATCAGATTTCTCACTCCTTTATTCATACTCCTTATGGCTGCTTCCTCTTTGGTATACTACTGCCCTAGGAGAGAAGAGGAACTTTCTGTGAGTTTTGCTCATGCTCAGTCTAGGGTGGCACTCTAGCCAGTTCACAGGCCTCCTTGCTCTTCCTATTTCTGCCATATTTTTGGTTGTTTGATTTTTTTTTTTCCCAGATGCAACTTATTCCAAGAGTAAGCAAGCGCTGATGTTTGTATACACATATCCTTGCCCTTTTTTGTGAAAACCCTTTGAGCACTGTGGCTGGAGGCTTACTTCAGCTTTTTAGTTGGACTGTGGCTCCCGTTATTTCAGTTGTCATTACTGTCAAGGAGCTGGATTGGTTTTTATATTAATCCCTGGTGAAGACTGGATAGTTGCTTGCAGTTATCAACAAACTATGAGGAAGCCACTCAAAAAAAAAGTCACCTCTTTGAGATTTTAAAGAAGAAAATGGTGGGTGATTTAATAATATTTTTAGCTATGTGATTAGTGGTGTATAGATGTTATTTAGACTTTATACAAAAAATACAGTAATTTCTTCTTTGTACCAGACAACTAGCAACTCCTCCTGCACCCGCTGGTATACTTAGTCACTTTTTTGCAAATCAGCACAAGCAAACTTCCCAAGGGCAGCTTTGATAAAATGGCACACTGCCCATTCCAGTGAAAAATGACCTGCTAGCTTCCCTGTAATAACCAAACACAGAGTCAGAGGCTGTTTGAAAACCCAGGGCTCACCCAGAACTGTGGAGTGCTGCTTTGCCAGCATGCAAGAGAAGAATTAGTTCATGCCTGTTAGGGATAATCCTTTCCCTGCTACTAAAGTCATCCCAAGCCAGTGACCCTTTGAAAATAGGAAGGAAATATTTGCCAGCTCTGTTCTTCTATGACCCTGCTGGAAGAGACATTCATGTCTCAAGACACCCTGTGCACCCTTCTTTGTTTTCTACTGATAATCTACTGGTTTCACTCTGTTTCATCTTGTCTCTCCACTGCAGTAGGCTTGGCTGGGTGGTGAGACACTGCAAAATTATGTTAAGCAAGACCTAAGGGCAGATATCCAAGTGCAAGACTGAGAGCAAAAGGGTACAAATAAAGCAATGACAAACTCACTTCCAGAGTTTACTTAACCATGACTCCATTTCTAAGTATCCCATGAGGGATTTCTTTTGCAGTGCTCTACAGTGAGAGCAGAAGATAGTGGATTCATAGTCAGATTTCTTCCCAGGTGGTGAGCTCACTTCTGTGTGGCTTCCATTTCTATATGCCCTGTATTCCTTTGGGACTCTGCTTCTGGATGCACATGTAAATGCTGATCATGTCCTGTCTTGAGAGGGACACCTCAGATACTTAAAAGGTTATTTCCATGTGAGCCTGGCAGGGAACTGTTAGTGAAATACCGCTGATTTTGCCTCCTGAGATCCGAAATGTTGCGCACCAAGAGTATATTCTCCTTTTGTCCTTCAGACTGCTGACAGGCTGCCCCCACCCATGAGATCCTTCAATTCTCATCATGCTCCACTGAGGTTATTTATAAAATCATCATATCTCTGAGATATCACTTGTGTGTGTGTATTCTGCAAGGTTCATGATCACTGGTACCTTAGTGACATTCTACAGACATCACACTTTAATAACACAGATATCTGATGCTGTAAAATTCATATGGTATGAGTGTTAATGCAACTTGTACCTAATGTTTCAGATTTTAAAACTGCAGGTTTATTATGATATTTTTGGAAGATCAGCTCCTCTCTGCTTTGCCATGTGTCTAGGTACAAAGTGCATTTTCTTCTGATCTAACTGCACTAGAATTCCAGGCAAAGGATATCACGTTTATAAAGCTACACTATAATCCCATTAAAAAAAAAAAAAATCCTGGTTTTATCTTATCTTGGATGTACAGTGCTCCTGGTTCCCTGCAGATACAGTCTCCCTTGATACAGAAACCCAGACACTGATTTTGAAGATAGACTTCATTTTGGACTTTATTGAGGCAATAGACCTTGGTTTTGGCTGCCTTCAGAGAACAGAATTTCAGTCAAGCAGAGCTGATGTTGTAATCTTGGATGATGATGGCATTTGTGATTGTTCAGTGAGCCTTCCAAAAGATCAGCCCACATCTCTGGGCTGATCTTTTGGAATTATTTAATAATCACAATTATTTAATAATCACAATTATTTTCATTCTGACAAAATTACTCATGGTGTGGAAGGATATCATGACTATAGCTGGGGTAGATTTAGATCTTTCCCACCCATAAGATGTTTTATTGTTTGCATCATGTCCTGCATTTTTAAAATTTTCAAAGTCAGTGGAGTAAAAGGCCATTCTGATTTTCTTTTCAGAATGTTGTATGAGGTCAGCTGTCCAGAGATATTTCTCTCTTTGCAGTATTTTTACTGGAAAAGAGGCAAATGTGTAGATTTTTAAAATTATGCTAAAACAGACATCATATTGAGATTTTAACTTTAGAAAAAAACTGGCTTTGAATGAAAGACTTCTCTCTTCCCTTCACTAATTCATGTTTAAAAACCCATCTTGGCACTTTTTTTTCCCCTGAAATGATACCTGTCTCTTTTTATCTGCATAAGATAGCTGTAAACCAAAATTATGCAATTACTTGAATTATATTATTCAAATGCTGTATATGTGGGGTTTTATCCCCTTTCTCCCTCCCACTAACAAGGGAAAGAATTCTATGTTTATGGGATTATACCACTAGGAATATGGTTTAATGTGAAGCTCAAATAATTGGCACTGGCAGTCTTATCAAACAAGAGTAACATCAGGATGGTAAAGTAAATGCAACCTAGAGAAATGAGACAGAAAGCAGAAACCAAGGAGCAGGTTTTTTCTACCACTAATGTTTTTGTAGTTGGTGGCCACAAAAACATCATTTTGAGATGTATTGCTTGCTGTGGTGGGCTGACCAAAGCAGGAGAGAGGTAGGATCAAAAGCTTTCTCGGACTTCCCAGCTACAGATACTTTCTGAAGAACAGGGCTCCTAATCAGTCAATAGAGCTATATGCTTTATGCCTCACTTATCACAGCTTTCTGTTGCAATCTTTGGCTTATTCACATCTAGTGAACTTAACTGTGCTTTCATTTTTTGGAGAACTAAATTTTTAATGTTTATCTGTTTGAAAGCAAGCCCTTGTAACACATGGTATGGAGTCAACATGGGCTTTTGGAACAGAGTATTGACTATTCTTTCTTCAAAGATCAGACTTTATTTCCAAATTTCAGATAGCTTTTTTTTTTTTTATTTTTTTTTTTGGTAATCTAGTGCATGGTGCAACCGCATTTGCAGAGTTTGATCCAGAAGAATCGAAGCACATGCTTAAGGAAAAGAATGGCATGCGGTTCATGAACCCCATAATTAGTTCCCCTTCCTAGCTCTAAGCAGTAATTAAATCTGTCACTTCTGCTCTGCTGATTCATTTATTTAGCTATTTAATTGCTCTGCTCAATAAGTCTTTATCTCCGGAACTGCAACATTTTATTCAGGCAAAGGAATAGCATAAGCCATTATTATTTTTTGTCCAAGGGCAGGGACATGTAAAAGAAAAGAACACTAATACTAGATGATTTGGTGGTGTTGTCAGTTTTCACTTATCAAACAAAACAGTATTTAAGGGAAAACTTCAACCAGTGCTTGAGGATAGCTTTCCATACACAAGCTTCCTTCTCCAGGAAATTATGTCAAATGCAAGGACCCAACTGATCCACGTTTCCATTTCTATAATGAAATTATGCATTCCAGGTAATGCATAATTCTCTATAAAATGAGTGATCTATTGGTGGAATATTTTATAAACAGTTTAAAATTGCAAATATACAGTAAATTGTTTATAAACTAAACATTATCTTTATGCATTTTAGTTTGGGGACATTGCTCAGTCAGGGAGATTTCTGTCATCTGTCTCTTAGATTTATCATCAAATGGAGCATTTTGATCTGAAAAGCAAATGGCATTTGGAATACTTTCAAGTTTGCAAAGACAGCCTAGCTGAATACCCCTCTCTGAGGTAAATTTCCATACATGAAGTTTTTCTCATGTTATATTTTCATCCGGCCTTGAGGGAGATTGCAAGATTCCTCCACCACTTCTATCCATAGGTTGGAAAAGCTGGTACAGAAAAGCAGGATGCAAAACCATGATGAGTAGATCAAGACAGACCAATAAAAACAGGGCCTTTTGACAAAAGGAGAATTTTTTAAATTTTTATTTTCATAAACCCTTTTTATTTCGCCTCTTTGAACTCTGGAATGACAGATACAAAAATTAAAGATACAAAACCCATCCAGAATTCAGAGACAAGGATATTTTTCTGTCACTTCTGGCATCAGTGGCTCAGTTGCACCAATTTATTCATCTGCCTGGCTGGCTAAATTTTTTTATCACGCACACAGTCTTGCATTTCACTCCATTACTGACTTATTTTGCTGTCTTGTTATTCAGTTCCAACTATGCAGTTATTAAGTCATTGCTCATGTTTTTGCCAGGTAAGCTTATTATTCTAAAAATCTTTTTCCTGCTTACCTGGAGGGGTTTTTGTTGTTGAGGATTATGTCGGGGTTTTTTATTCCTTCGGTGGGAGTTCTGTCTGCTCTTTCGCAATGCAAAACACACTTGTGCTGGTGCTGTGGACACCCAGCTTGGCCCTGGCTGAAGAAGAAGCAGGAGCCTGTTTAAAGACGAGTCAATGGAACTGGGGGGGTTTTAGCCATATTGCATGGCACACCTTGGAAATACAGGGGGATGTCCTGCCATAACTCTGGCTGCTGTGCTGGGCTGCACAGACCTGCACTATGCCTGGGCCGGAGTGGGGACCTCTGCTTCCCTCTCCCCCATCATCAGGGAGGGCTTTGTCAGCCCATGGGCTGGCAGCTTTGGCCCTACAATGCTCAGTCTGTGTTGTTCGTGTTGGTGTTATTTTTTTGCATTTGTACACTTGGGTTACTCAAAACTCTTTGTTGAAATAAAGAATAGTTCTGTCCCTGCTGAATCTAGGAAGTCTGAAAATCCTGTGGGCAGTTTTGTTCTTGCAAGCCTGCACACGTGATTTTTGGACTAGAGTTGTGCATGAGCTTCACTTAAATATTCTCTCTTTTAAATGTGTTTCTTCAAATGAACTTCTAAAAGTACACTCTTCGTTATGTCTGCTTTATTAATTCAGGGAATTGATAAAGCAGCAAAACCCCTCTGTGACCATCGTTTGTGAATAAGGGTGCTTTGAGAATAAGTCTATATGTGAATTGGTTTAGTTTGAGAAAGCAGAGTTCACTGCAGCAGGACAAACAAGTATGATCAGACAAGGGCATGGGAATGAAATGGAAAAAATAGTATTTATTTGTAGTAGAATTTGATTTTTGAGTTGATGGAAACCTGACAGAAGAAATAAAGGGTTAATTTCAGATGGCCTTTATCTCAGTTCTAAAAGAGCATGAGGTTGGTCAATAGGATTAACTACTTTTACACAGATTTGTACATAAACATTGAGGCACGAGACTTGGACATCAGCTGAGTGCCCTCCCTTTGCAATGATTACATTCTTGAGTGTCTGGGGAGGGAATTAGGTGACAGTGGCTATTGGCTTCCCCTCAGATGAACCTAGCTGTTGTCATCAGGCCATCAACAGACTGGAAATTACTATCTCGAAGGCACTGCAGAGTTTACAACAGTCTCATGGGACCGAAACCACTCTCTTCTCCCACTCTGCCGTGTGCTAGAACAGTGGCATCCAGCTACTTGCACAGTGTGAACTGGACATTTGTGGAGTGCTGCACAAGCCCAAGGTCTGGGCTGTGGAAGCACTTTGCTTGATCAAGGGTGTGAGGGTTTTCTGTGAGTTTTGTTGTTTGGTTGGTTTCTGTTTTTTTGTTAATTTTCAGCTCCAGCTCTCTGTATAGTTAGAAACCTCAAGTTGTAGTTTCTCCTCACTCACAGCACTGGAATATATTAGTGTAAAATGTGTCTAAATCACATTACATTAAATACTCCAGTCTTCATATAAATGCTCCCCTTTCTGCACTGTATCAGTGCATTGCTTTACTTAGTGGTGTATTTGGAACTTGTTAATGTTTTAACTTAAAGAAGTCACCGCTTGAACTATTTGTGTGATGCACCATATCTGTGGGGTTGGAGGTACCTCTGCCCAGCCCTGGTCAGTCGATTGGTTATATAAGGTGCACAGACTTGGGTACCTATAAATATTAGCCAGCAGCTGTCACAAAGGGATTGTGAACGAGCTGCTCGGGACCTCGAAAACATAATAGCTTGGCACCCAGAAATACACAACTTTGATAACATACTGCAAGGTCACGTACTGGGGGGAGAGGGTAAGGAGGTGGCAACTGCTTTTAATATTTGTCTCTTTTATAAAAAAACCCCTAATTTTCTTGTTTTGTGTTTCTCGTATACATGGAGCATTTACATTTTTTATCACATTAGGATATGACATTCCTGGCCTTGCCAGTGCTTTTGTTTGGCTATTTATAGCAGCTTCTGGTCATTGTTGAGAAAAGGCGATTGCCCTGCCCTCTGGCCCTTTCTTAAGCAGATTTTGGGCAGAAGCTCCTCTCATGTGGCACTAATTGAAGTGACTGGCGGGGGGGGGTGTTGTGAGCACACACTTGTGCTGATCTGCCAGGGTCTAAGCCAAAGGAGGAAGAGAAGAAAAAACGGGGAGAAAGGAGGAAAGAGGAAGGAGGAAGAAAAGAAAAAAAAAAAAAAAAAAAAAAAGGAGGGGAAGAAAAAAAAAAAAAAGCGGGCTTTGCCTGGCTCCGGCAGAGCGGAGGGCTGCGAGGGCTTGCCGGCCATCTGTCCGCGCAGGGCGGCACGGCGGAGCGGCGGCGCGGCCGGCGGCGGGAGCGGAGCGCTCCGCAGGTGGGTGCTGCCCGCGGGGCTCCGCGCCGCGCTCGGGGTGCCGGGGCGCTGCCGGGGTGAGCGCTGCCGGGGTGGGCTCTGCCGGGGTGGGCTCGGGGCTCTTTGTTGTGGCGGCGGCGGGAGCGGAGCCGGGCCGCCCGCAGGGAGCCTGGCGGGCCGCGTCCGGCCGCGCCGCCCGCCCGGGACGGGGCAGCACCGGGCCGAGTCGGGAAAACTCCGCTTGTAAAAGCCCGAAGCCAACAAGTTGCTGTGGAAGCGCTCCGTGCGGAGATGGGGCTGGCTGGTCCGCCGCACGAGTGAGCCGCGCTGAGGGAGATCCGTCAGGGACTGTCAGTCGGGCAGTGTGCGCTTCCCTCGGGTGAGTAACCCGCCTGAGCCGGGGCTGCGAGCCGATAATATCACCGGGAGCCTGCCCGCTGTGTGTCCGTGTGCCCCGGTTCGGAGTTCCCTGCAAGTTTAACGTGGAGCGGGCAGAGGCCAAGGAAAACCGCAGGGCTTGCGGAGGGATTAGGAAGGCAGAGGCTAATAAGTTTCTGACGTGCTGTAAACCAGCATCACTGTCGGAAGCAACCAACCTGGAATATTGTCCCGTATTTTGGGATTTGTATTGGCATTGGAGGTTATCACCTTTCGTTGAAGTGTTAACGCTTCTGGAGGCTTTTCTTGCTGTTGTTTTTAAGTTGCTGTGTAAACAGCCTAAGTAAACAAGCGGGTCGTCACTCTGCGAATTGCGCGGTGGGGGAAAGTAAACTTCAAAGTGTGTGTTTCCTAAAAGAAAGTTAGAAAATAGATGGTAGTTTTAAGCTAACGGTAATAATAGAGGAGTCTGGACTTCATACCTCATTGCTATGGTTATTAATATTATTATTTTTAAACATGAAAGAAATTTTGTTCGTGTGCGGCTAAAACTATATTTTAATGTCCTTTATGTATCTGTTAGAATGTTCTGTTAGTGGACATGGTCATGTTTAGTGCAGAGCTCATATTTGTGTTTCTGATAACTTTCCTAGTGCTACTGGAAAAATAAACACTGAGTTAACGCACATTACCTAAACGTATTTCAACAGCTCAGGAATCAATTGTAGGCAACAAAATGCAGTCATAACTGGCGATTCCTTTGAATGTTTATCTTCAAATGTTAAAAATAAATAAATAAATATCTGTTAGAAAAGTGTGTATGTGTGCACCATCCAGTCCAGCTGTAGTTCTTGTTTATTTCTTTGGCATACAGTTCTAGAAGTAGAACAACAGTGAAAAATGGAGTTGAGCAGTTGATAATCCATTTGGCCATTGCCTATCCCCACAAAGATTCCCAGTGCAAAGTTCGTGAACTGTCATTGAGAATGGTTCAAAACAGAGTCCAGGAATTGACCATGCTGAAGTCTGTCAAGAGTTTATAAAAATAAACTGAAAAGCTGGTGTTTGGTTCCTCATAAACATCTTAAAAATTATGTCCTCTATCTAGTGTGCTACTCACTGTATTGAAGGCAAGAAAAACCTTCATGGATCATGTGGCTATTGCTCCATACCATCCTTATCTATAATCGGGCAAACAAAAATATTTTTACTTTCCTCACAGTCTGGAATAGCTGGTTTCTTACAGAAGACCTTGCTCCCTTTCTTTCTCTCATCTGTGTCCTTGCTGCAAAAACAAGTCCTCAAGAATGTAAGCGTTTGTTTTAGTGGTTATATTCCTTATCTCTCCTGCCTTCCAATTTATGCTGGTTTGAATATTTCTGTAATATTGAAGTCAGTTGCCATTACTTCCTTCAAGGACCCTATTTAAACACATTTTAGAGCGTGTGCAGTATAACGTGTAGCACCATGGATATATTAATTTAATTTTTGCATGGCTCAATCTATTTCTCTTGTTACTTCAGAGAAGCAAGAAACATGATGAACACTCCATTAGTGGTATTGGTAAGAAATGTATTAACACGAGTGCACAGTCAGTAAGAAAGTGTTTTTGTTTGAAAGCCTTCTCGTACCAGACAGCGTACTAATAATCATAACCTGTGCCGCATATCTTCCGTGCTAGATTGCGTTTGCTTTTAAGTTCTTTGTCAATAGAATTTTTATTCAGGATAGCTGCATTTCTACCAGATGCCCAGGCTCCTTCTTCCTTTTCAGCCTCTGCAGCCTCTGAATGCTGCGGGAATTTGCTGGGCAAAGGACTGGGTGTCTGTGGGTTAGGCATTTCAGGATGCAGCCCTTCTCAGAAGCCAGCATCAGTATTGTAGGGCACTGAGGGTTGATAATAAAGTGAAGTTAAATGTGGTATTAAAAATATAAGTCAAATCCGAAGGCTGCTGTGTTGGTTGGATACCCAAGAGCAAGCTGGAATAGCCGCCTCTGACAGATTACTGAAAATGCGGTGAGCGACTTTTGCAAGCCGTGAGGGAAAGTGCTCAGTTTTCTGCATGTGAAGCTGCTTTCCACAGATCCCTTGCAGGGCAAGAGGCTGGGCTGGTTGAAGGACAGGGGTTCACATCCCTCATGGTGCTCAGGGAAGAAGGACAGGACATGGTGGAGCAGAGGGTGAGGTGGCTCTCCTGCTTGGGAGCCTGGATCCAAGCATGCTGGGCGGGGACAACTGCAGAGGGACGCTGCAGCAGGACAAGGGTGTATCACTTAGGTGGAAAGTTGTAGAGCAGCTTGCAAAACTAATGAGGGACATTACTGCAGCCACAGGTGTGTGTGGCAGAAGTGGAAAAGAGGTATTTGTGGCAGGGAAGGGTTTTGGAGTGTCAGATATTGTGGCAAAACACATGGTGCTTATGATGTAATGTTTTAAGATGGAAGAGACATCAAAGGCCTGATGGAGCAAGCAGTAAAGGCAGGTGGGTGATGCCAGGAGCCAAAGGGAGGCTATGCAGCTGGATGGATAACCCAGTTTGGGTGCTTTGGAAAGAGTGAGTCAGGAGCTGGGAAGAACCATCAAGGTTCTGATTTGTCATCACGGACCAAGGAGGAAGCACTGGGCAGCTTGAGCTGAGGGCAGATGACGTGCAGCAATTGTAACTGGGGTGCAGTGTGAGGGCTGACAGCCAGGAAGCAGGGGCACACTGAATAATCCTTAGCCTTTTCTGTTGCATATGTGAATTTGGGAAGACAGAGTTCAAAGCAAAACTTAAGGATAGCAATCAAAAGAATTCTGTGTCACTGAAGCTGTTTACTTTCATTGTTAGTCTTTCCCCAAGATTTTCAGTTAGTGGGATCTCCATCTTCTGTCCTTTATAACAACGTCATGATTGGTGATTGTAGAATGAACAGAAATTAATTTTCATAGGCTTTGCCACATCATTTTCCTTTAAAAGAGACCTAGTTGCACTTTTAATAACAGATGCACTTTGTTGTAATCATTTGCTAAGCAACAGGCTCACTGTGCTGCCTGTGAAGCACAAAAGCAAGGGACGCTTTGACACATCACGTAAAGCTTACGTAAAGTTTGTGAACAGCAGCACAAAGAATGAGTGATGAATGCTCTGTGTTTTGTTTCTTACTTTAAACTATTTTAAAGTTGGATATTTTTCTCTGCTGGCTGCCATCAGCAATAGGAGTATCAACAGGAGAAAAATGGGTCGCTTGGGTTTTAGCATTAAGCAGCAAATCCAGGGCCAATAGGATTTAGCTGGGATGTTAAGGTTTATTCAGTGCATTTAGTTAATGAAGTTGGGGGGAGGAAGAGGAAAAAAGTCAGTGTCTGGGCTTGGGGGAAGGGATGAAATAGCCTGCTGCCACTGCCTGCATCCCACAGTGACTCCTCCTGATTGATAGATGCTCCACAAGACAAAAAACAACTGAGCGAAGGAGGTTTTAATTAAAAACCAGCAACTCAATGCCAGCTCTTTCGGATTCAAATCAAGCAGAAATTCTTTGTAACAGACATCCACCTAGTCTTAAGGGTGTATATTTTTACCCCTATGTGTGTAGTGCCCATCAGCTGGGAGAAGGAAGAGGGAGATGGTAATATGTCCAAGCACCTGTAAAGTGGTCGTAGAGCTGCAGAGATACTCAGCAAGTGCAATTGTATGTTAACATTCGTCAGTCAGGCACAGAAATCAAGTTCAGGCTAACAAACTCCCATTTGAGCACTCTGCCAGATTTCTAGCAGACAGCCCATCATCCCCTACACACATGGGTGGCCCTTCGCTGTGCTCACCCGTATTCTGAAGCCTTTGTGTCCCCTGCCAGAGGCTGTCATCTTGTGTACACACATGCTGTTCAGCATCTTGACTTGCTTTCTGAGCCCTGAAAGCCTTCAGAGACACAAAAAACAATTAGTATAGAGAGTCATTGTTATTTAAAATATAAAGAGCTATTATCTATACTTCAAATAAAAATTTGCAAACCGACATGAATTGATCTCTTCTCCCGAGAGAGTTAGCTTGTTGGGTTTGTGAATTCTGGTTCTCTAATTCTGGCTCTCACTTGGATCAGACCTTGTTTTCCCCAAATCTGTAATGGTCATTTAGAGCTGGATGAAGTTTCTGTCTTCCATGCGATTCCTCGGAGGTCTGTGCTTGACCGTAGTGTCTCGACACTGCTGAGAGTTGTTGAGCAGCAATAAACACTGTCAAGACTCAGCCAGTGACCTCAGCAGACTTCCTCCTGTGGGCAGTGTGGGCATCAGCAGCAGGATTTGACTAACAGTATGGAATAAATAAGCAGCAGGTTTACAAAATTAACAAAAAGAGTCCGTGTACTTGTTGTTCTTGGTATAATCTAGTTGTTGTTCTTGGTATAATCTAGTTGCTCAGACAGGTTATAGCTTGATATAATTCTGTGAGGAGGATGCTGCAGTGTTTCTTAGTAGGATTTATTGCAGTGACACCTGAAAATTTTGATAAAATGGTCTGGAGAAAAACTTACACGTGTTATTTTTGGTTTTATTTCTTTTTGTTCTTACAGACATTTTAAGAGAAATATTTTGAAATAATAATTAAAAAAAAAGCAGTGAAAATACTTAGAAAAACACTTTACTTTTTTGCCTGGTCCTGTATTGTTTTATTTCTGTTAGATTTGCAGTACATTTACTGAAAAACATTCACTTACAGAGTAATTTCAGCACATGTCTGTAATAAGAAAGAAAGAATTTTATTTCATTAAAATTAAAAAGAAAAAAACCAGCAAAAGGACTTGACTGTGATGCTTTCAGCAGGGCTTTATGAATGTTCAGCCAAGTTTTAGAAAATGGGGGTGGCTGTGTCAGAACAGCAGTCCCAGGCACAGCAGCATCAGGAATCTGGGCAGCTACACACACAATGTGGAGCTCTAGGAAAAGACTATTATCATCTCTTATATACAAATAGATACATGTTTGTTGGTAAGCAAATACAGATATTACTGCTGATTTTAGGATTTCATTAAATGAAATCTGAACCGTCTGGTTGTCTTAGTGGCAACAAGGGAAGCATAATACCATCCCAGATGCAGAGCACGCTACAGAAAAGTGAAGAGGGGTACATCTCCCAGAGAAAAGAATACTTTTGGATGTATCTGCATGATAGTGAAGTGTTTGGTGCAATGTCTACACTATCTAGTCCTGTATTTATGATGTTCTATTACCTTTACCCTGTTGGATGTATTTTCTCATCAGTGGGCAGTGAAGCACCTGTTCAGCATTTGAGCTTAAACAATTAGAAAGACAGAGTCTGAGATTTGAAGACCACGGAATGACTTTTCTGTGATTTTACTCGATTGACGAAACTGCATGTATACCTCGAGGATCTCATTAGCGTGGTTCTGGCTGCATGCCAGCATCTAGCCAGAAGAGCAAACAGAAAATATCTGGCTGTGTTCTAACATTAAACATTCCATAGAATAACAGCAGAGGTTTTAAATTAAAAGCCTATGAAACATTGAGGGCTGATGAAACTTTCGTAAGTGCTGTAAATCCACTCAATAATTACTACATAGGCTCAATAATTACTATATAGTACTGGATTAAATACTGAAAGTCCCTGATCTGCATGGATCTGGTGGAGATTTCCTTACATATGATCAAAGTGATTTAAAAGACTGTTTATCTTTCTTTGTAAGTGTATGTTATACCTGTGAAAGAAAATTTAAATAAAATGTTTTGCTCCTGCAAATAGAAAGACATGAGAGTTCTACCTTTGTTCCACTAGACACATTTATAGTATTCATTCGCAGTCATGAGAATCAGGTTTGGAGTTGCAAGTCCTTTTAATTCAGAGAAGTTTAGATGGGTGGATTTTGATTGAGTAGGAGAGAACATCAAAAGTTACACCATTAAATTACTCTGTGAAGAACAAGGGCTCTAGCCAGATGCTGAGAGAGATACACTTTGTTTCCCCCTTCCTCCTTCTCCCATCAGCATTCACAGTGCATAAGTACAGATGCCTGGCATCTGTTAATTTACTGTGAGCATCCCATGGTGCTTACTGTGAGCTGGGATGGGGTAGAGGAAGCTGAATAAAAATGATAAGAGCTATTAAAACTGGCTTGTAACAAAGTCCAATTTCCCTTCAATGTTTGTAATGTCAAATAAGTAAGATTCTCAGAATCTGGACCTGTGTCTTAAAATACTGCTTAAATTTTGGAAGCTTCTCTTGTTTGTGTGGGAATGATACTGTTCTGAGAAAAGACTCCAACATGAGCCGTGATGGTGGAGCCTCCTGAAGCTGTTATTTTTCCATCCAGTAACTATAGCAGATCCCCAAACAACCCCCAATCCTGACAGAAATGTGGCTGGGCATGGAGGTGTCTGCTGTGAGCATCACGTGCTGGCTGTGGCTTTCCCACACTTCCAGCCAGTGTTGCTGTTGGACTCCTGTTTGCTTACAGGAGCTGTAACTACCAAAATAACGCTGGGAGCTTCAGTACCAATTAATCTGTACTTTAATGTGCTTGGATGACACTTTCCGATTTCTCAGAAATGTCCCTCTGGCCTTCTTGGTTTCTAGTTTCAATGAAAAGATGATAAAAGGCAGAAATAAGTGCCCTATCTTGATATTTCCATACTTTCTGTTACTACCCTTTTTCAGTCAAAGGTAGCCTTAGCTTTTGGATTTGGTAAACTACGACAGTGTTCTTTGTGTACTTTGGGTTTTGACTGGGCAATTGTATGAATACCACTTGCAGTGGATTACATTAATATACCCAGTTTTGTTGGTAGTTACTTCTTGACCCGGGATTTGCTGGCAGGAGATTGCTGACACACAGTTTGGAGTTTGGGCTTCGCCTTGTTATTCCTGTGTTTCTTGTTAGGGTGGTCTGCTAACCAGGACCTATTCACTTCTAATCCAGTTCGTTGTCTGAAAAGAAATCTCCCAGCGCCGTGACCTTTCCTTGTCTGTTGTACCACCAGTTGAGAAACAGCCCTGACCATGCTTTGAGTGGGTATGTGGGGTTACTGTGGTGCTGACAATAAAAGGCAAGCAGGCTTTACAAAAAAACATGTACAAGTATCTTTTTTACTGTGCTTTTATTAAACTTAGAGTGTTCTTCACTGATGGATGGGCTTTTACCTGGCTCAGGTGTAAAGGGCTCACTGATGTATGTCTAAACCTTTCTAAAGCAGCTTGAATTCCCCTAGGAGAAATGCATTAAAGTTCCTATGAGAATGTAGTTTTCTTTTACCTTGTGACCTTTCTGATTTCCCATCCCTAGACAGGAATGACCCAGTCTCCAGTGATTATTATTATTATTAGTCAATAAAGTTGAAAGTAGCATATCACGTATATAGTGGGGGATAAATGAAAATGAAAGTAGCCAGAACTAGGGTTGCCTATGGCTACTGATAAAATGTCACCTTTGTTTTAACTCTGTATGCCTTTGAGATCATACTTTAAAATACATCAAAATGCAATTCTCTCAATGAGAATATGGCTAAGTTGCCAGGAAAATAATTGTATTTCTAAATAATGTCCTTAATATATACAAGGACAAGCTTAAAAGGTTACTGATACACCTAAAATCAGTTAAATTTCTAGTTTCTGTGCTGCTAATGCAATTTAGATTTTTCAGATACATGTATTTTACATAGGGGGATTATTTTATGCGGAGTTTTTGAGATTTTTGCACAATCCTTTCTTGGTTGTGTTGATTTCAAAGATATTAATTCTTACGCAGTTGAAACAATTAACTGGGATCTTTATCTACAACTTTCTCAGGTTTATATTACATTAAATTTCTTGCATGCATTTCTAGAATGTGGCCAAATCGGGCAAAATTTGTGTATATGTTTGTCCTAGTTTAAAAGGAAACTAATTTGCCCTGTTACCCCTGCTTTCTGAAAAAAAGTTTGAGAAACTTCTGAGAAACTTTTTTGCTTGTGATAATCACAAAATTCCTCAGTAAAAGTTCTTTTGGATTGGTACTTTTATTTTCCTAATAGTAATTGCAGTGTTTTGGGGTGGGAATAGCCACAGAATAAAACCCCTCTGGCCCTGGAAATGTGTCCAAGTCTAAGGGCAAAGTCTCCTTTAAAAATCACATCAGCAGAGATTCAGTCTAGTAATGTGTTTGGCTCAGCATGCCTTCTGCTGAAAACCTTATTTCAAGAGATTATTAGTCAAAATTTGAAAACTGTGCAGACGTCTCTTGCAGAAAACTGATAATCTGTCTAATGAGCCTCAGCACTCTGGGGAAAGCCAAAGAACGGGGTGTGTACTTGAAGGCTTTTCATTAAGAACATCTATTAGGGTAGATGTCAAATAGATAGGCTATAGTAATAAACAAAAATGGGGTTAGAGCTCATGTTTGAAGCAAGCTTTAATGTCTGCAGCTCTGAATAGCTGCTGCCTCTAACAGTGTCTCTACACTTCTCATATAAGAGAAGGACTTACAGAAATGTATTTGTTCAGATAAATATATTTTTAATTTATTACGTGTAATCAACAAGGTATGAACATCATCTATATTAATTTTAACCTTATATTGTTATTCAGTTAATACTTAGTCAAACTCAGTCATTTTGTGCAAGCATTGAGCACCTAATTTACATACCCATGTGTGGTTTGTGTATATGCATAGTGACTTTGTGACAAAAATGGTATTAGAGGGGATTCTGAGACATAAATATCTTCCATTTATTGTCAATCTGAGGTACCATTGATCTGTATTCCTAGCCAGCAATGGTTTTGTACTTGTAGCTGTAGTTCTATTTTACTACGGTTTACCTGGTTAGTTTTTGGAAATTGAAACAGCTATTTCTATGTATTCCATTCATTTGCTGCCTTCTTTTGGACAGAGTGTGAAAGCTGTCCTGAATTTTAACATGTGTACAGAAGACCAAATGGGATTAAATTCCAAGCTGGAAGTAGCCTTGCCCTGTTGTAGCACCCAAGGAAGATGTTGAGGATGAGATGTCCACAAAACCCCTGACAGAATTTTTCCTCAATCTGTTGGAACAGTAGGATGAGAACAGGTTGCTGTCTAATCCCTGAGGATTTTGGGGATCCTCTGTCCTCCTACATCCATTTTTTATGATGACACAGTGTTGTTCCCAGACACTTCTGTTGGCTTTGGCTGCAAAATGACATCTTGTTGTGAAAGTGATGTGTGATACTGCTCCAGCTTGTGTCTGGATAAAAGCTTTTTCTCCAAGTTACAAGTGATAGGACAAGAGGAATCAGCTTCAGTTGTGCCAGGAGATGTTTAGGTTGGATGTTAGGAAAAAAATTGTTCTCTGGAAAGGTTATCTGCCAGTGGAACATGCTGCCCAGGGAAGGAGTCACCACCCTTGGAGATATTTAAAAACACGTCAATGTGACACTGAGGGACATGGTTTAGTGGTGAACTTGGCAGTGTTGGTTTAATGGTTGGTCTCGATGATCTTAAGGGTCTTTTCCAGCCTTAATGATTCTGTGCTTCTGTTGTCCATGGAAATTGCGTTTTCACAGGCTCTGTCTTCTTTCTCCATCCATTTCTCCTAACTTGCACTCCCCTATTCAGAAGATCTCCTGAGTTTTAAACCTGGATGGCTCCTTCTGTTGGGGTGAAAGGAGAAACGATGGGGTTCGCAAAGATACATTGTGTCAGTAATGGGACCATGGAGAGTGAGTGTAGTATGTCCATGAGATTGGAAACTGAGCCTTAAATAGTCTTTGCAGTATGTGTGAATACAAAAGCTTACCTTGGTATGTGGATTCTTTCCCACATCCCTGAGAGGAGATAATACTTCTATTGACGTAGGAAAGGTCAATGGTTAGTGCAGGAACGCTACTGTGTCCATCACCACTTCACATCAGTAGGAATAAACATTCCAAAACTTTTGTGTTTTCATTGCAACCACTTGGAACATTCAGCAGTGAAATAATTAAACGATCATATTCCAGGCAGAATTTTTTCCCACCCAGCCTATTCAAAGCAACCTTCTGGATCTCATATTAATCATAAGGCCAGCTTCTTGTTGTCTTTTTGTAGATCTCTGCTGCTCTGTTGAATGTATTAACAAAGTCTTATTGGAGATCGAAAATTATTTTTCAAGTTTGGCGTGTTTGCAGGAGAAGCTGGTCTTTGTTGTGCATGTATCGATATTGACTTTCAGGTTTTGAGGTAAATCTCTGCTACTCATTCCAATTTATATGAGAATGTATGGCTTACACTGACATTATTTGAAAATTGGGAAGTTGGATTAAGCTGGGAACAAGTCTTCTCTTGGCTGTTTGAGGCACATCCTGAGCACCCATGGTATGTCCATCTTTAACTGTTATGATGCGCCATTTGCTATGTTAATGCCATTTTTTTTCTCTTTGTGGGGGTAGTATTAACAACCTGTCTCCCATAAGTTGGAGGGGCAAATAAAAATACTTCTTTTGGACAGCCTGTTTTCTAAATTTATACTCAGCTTTGATGTCTCCTTTGAATTTATCTCTATGATTGAGCACCCAGACACCAAAACAAACCCCAGACCGTTTGGCAGATGACCGTACGATTGGGTTGTCTCCTGTGAGGCACAAGGCTTGCCTGTTTTACTTGGAACTGCTACATATATGAAATGCCTCCACCTCGATTAAAATGCAGTCCTGTGCATGCTGCTGTGAGGTATTAAGTTTTGCAAATGTCTGGCCTATATTCTTCTGTTCAGTTTTTCCTTCTTTAGCTGAAGGAAGTTGCTTCTCATCTTACCCTCTACCAATACTCTCAGTAATTCTCTTCTTTCATCTATATTGTTACCTGTAAGTTATTTATAGACTATGATCATATTCTGCTCAATCCTCTTTTCTGGATTATATAACTTTAGCTTGCTTAGTCTGTCTTCATATTCTGTGTCTTATCCTCCAATTCCTATATCATTTAAGTTAGCCTTCTTTGTATATGCCTAGTTATTTTATATCTTTTCTTTTTTGCAATAAGTGAAGATAAGAGCTGCATGAGATATTCCATTTGTGGTCACATCATGGCTTTGTACTCTGGAATTATTACCTCCTTGGATTTATATGAGGTGCATGCACATCAAAGACCAGCAGTTGCTTCTCCTGCAAACAGATCAAACTTGCAAGATAATCTTCGATCTCCAATCAAATATTGAGCCTATTTTCAGATGGCATCACATTCTATGCTTCTAGACAGCATTCAGTACTGCTTATATTCCAGCCTAAAGCAAGAATAGCCTTACTTACTATAATTAAATATTGCCTTGTTTTTTGCATCAAACATTTCAAATGTTTGTGGGTTACTATTCTCTTGTAGACAAAGACAAATCAAATGGGAAGGTGGGAAGTATTTTCCCCAAAGTACATGAACTTAGTGCTTGTGGACTTAAAATAATAAGTCATTCATCTTTACTGGAAATCTGTTTGGATTTTGTTTAATTTTCAAGTGTATTTGTCATTTTTTATTTCAAGAGAACAACAATGTAATAGTTCTAAAATAGAAAGAAATGAACTGCACATAAGACCAGCTGCTGGCAGGGCTCTCACAAAACCTACTTCAGTTTCTGTGCTTAGGAGGCTTGTAAATTTTTAGAAGCTTGGTTGGTTTTGTTCTTCACTCCTGACTCATACCCCCAGTGCATCAAACCTCTGAATTGTCTAATTTATCTGTCTTGAATTCAAAATGTTTTCAGTTAGTATGACCCAACAAGGAATTACATTCGTAAATCAAATTACATAGAAATATCATGTAGTTCCATTAATGACATCTGTAGTAACTTTTATTATCAAGAAATCTTTATTTTAGCTTGCTGTAATTTACTTGTAGTGTGCATTTTCTCAGTCAGTAGTCTTTTAGTGCTAAATTTATCCTACTAGTCTAATTCTTTCTCTACTGCTGCTGCTGCTTCTCTCTTGAGTAACATTTAGAACCTTTTACTTCCTGCCAGAGTTGCTTATCTGTGGAAAAGCTCACACTATTGACATCTTGTGTACTTGCCTGAGTGAATCCTAGAATTTCAGAACTAGTAAGGAATCAGTTTGTTGCTTGATTATCAAATTCATCTACCCATTCAGGTACAAACACTTAAAAGATTATGTGCTGATTGTATTGCCATTGGTCATTTCTTATTCTTCCCTTCCAGATTTATCATTGTCATAAGTGGTCTCATTTCTTATTTGCTTCCATACTAGTCTGTGCCAGAGATTAATTTGTTTCATCATGTTCAGTTGGAAAAAAATTAAGCATTGCTGTAATATTTTACAAAATATTTTGCTGCAAGGATGACTCTTGTCTAATTCAGGTGAAAGTTGAGTAAGGCAAGCTGTCTTTAAAACGTGCCTGCTTCCTCCTGTGGTGGAGGTCCTTGCCAATTGTTGGCAAATCCATTTTGACTGCTAGGTTATACTAGTTATTTTAAATAGTGTTAAAAAAGGTTTTAAATGCATTAAGTACTTTAAGATTAGTGCCAGAATGAGTGTCATTAAGTAGTCTAATGAATCCAGTATGTTGCCTTTTGAAGTCAGCAGTCACTGAGATCTGGGAGAGCAGTGTTAGTCTTGAAAAGTTGAAATGCTGTCCAAAGGAAGTCCAAGGAAAGGGCATATGCTGTAAAAATTGGACTGGAATTAGAAAGTAACAGGATTTAGGGGGAAAATTTAAGCCATTTGAGGGAAGTTTTCAAACCCTGGAGCTGGAGTCTTGTCTCATACATTGTTGCCACTGAATCTGCAGAGATGGCTTTGATTACCATCTGCCTGGTAAATGACTGGCTCCTTCCTAAAGTCTGTCTTGAGCTATTAGACGTGGAGTTTGTCTTGCCAGACTGTGCTGGATGATTATTCCTGGTTTGCCTCCCTGATCTGTAGAGCAAGTCTCTTGAATGCCTGTGACATTACTGTTAAGAGAAGGGTGGTGAGAGGCATTCTGCAGGATGAGTGTGTTCCATGAGTATCTGAGTTTGGGATGTTGAAGGGGCTAGTTATTTATTTATTTATTTTACTTGGCATCATTTCAGATTAGTAGGCTGCAGGAAGTTCGTGCTGTAGTACATAAATAGCAAAAGAAAAATGTGTGGTGAAAGACAGACACGTAGAGATAAGAGGTTCCCCAGATTAAAAGAAACCATTTGGTTTCCACTTGTACAGCTGAAGCTGTGTTGTTTGGTTTCCGAAACAAATGATGCTGCCATGTTACTGTGGTCAGCTGCAAAAGCCTGGGAGTGCCCTTGCAGTCCTGCAGTCTGTCTGGCATCTGGAGAGGAGGCCAGGGAACAGAAAGTGTGAGTGGGCTCTGCACAAGTGTGTGTCCCCATGGTATTTATAGGCTCTTACAGCACTGTTGGTAGGCAAGGCAAGGGCATGGAGCGTGTGACCATAATGCTTGTGGCTGCATTGCCAGCAAGAGAGAATAGGGGGGTGTATTTGGGGCTTTTTGTTTTGTGGATGGTTTGGTTGGGTTTTGTTGCTCTTGCATTTTGGGTTGGATTTCTTCCTTTTTTTTTTTTTTTTTTTTTTTTTTTTTTTTTTTTAACAAAGCCACCCAGCCTCATTAGTCTGCTGAGTGCAGGCAGTTGTGCTGCATGGACTGGTTGCTGTCTTTTGTCTGAACCTTCTGGGACCAGCAGAAGTGGTTATTCCGCAGCTTCACCTCACAGGCACTGGAAATGCAACCACATCCGCTCCTGGGTCAGCAGTTGTTTTTTGGGGGGGATTACTTTGCAAACAACCCAGATTTTTGAGGTGTGAGCAGTAATACTTAGTTTGCTTGCATTGTACTGGGCTCCCCTTCTAAGGTTAAGTAGGAGAACAGGCTCCTAGTCGTAGAGTTTCCTGGTGATTGGGGCAGGGGGAAGTCTGTAGCCATTCCAGATCCAGAGATGAGGGGGGCATGGGACACGAGTGACTGCTGCGTGTGACACTGCTCTTCCTGTTCCCTCAGCTGAGGCCGTGCCTCCTGCATTGACAGGCCATGGGATGCATCCCAGGCTGAGCTGGGAGCCAGCTGCATTTGGGACACGACGTCCCTGAGCATTGCTGGCACCAGGCTGGGAGTAAGGCAGCTGAGACCCACTGACAGTGCATTAATCCATTCTGACAGAGAATCAGAGCTGGCAAAGGATGATTTTCTGAAGAGTTAGGGCATCAGAAGTTGAAACCACAGCACCCATTGCGGGATTACAGTTACTTTCTCTTGACTGCTTTTTGTGCCTGGGTAATCCTTGCGCCTTAATTAATTCATCCTTCGGCTTGCAATGAGCATGTCCACCATGGTGCTTTGTCAGAAAGTCTGTCTTTAAGTTGGAATGACACCGGGAATGCTTACAGAGGCAGGAACTGTCCTACTATCCCTTCCGTGCGCTCTGTTTCCCCTTCCTCCCCCCCTACCCCCACTTTGTACACTCCCTCCACTTTTATCTTTCTGTTTTTTACCTTCTCTGCCAAAGCAAATGTAACACACAAATCAGAGTAACAATCACTTTGTGCACTTCTGACATGAAAAAAGAGGTCAGCTCAGGAGAGTTAAGTTGCAAAGTGCAGTGGAACAGTCACAGTTTAAGACCAATGGAGGAAAAGGATATTAGTTCATCATTCTCGGAGGGCTAAGTCACTTGGGTTAACTCTCTATTTCTCCTCCATACCCACTGATCAGGCAGTCACCAGTGGTAAGGAGGCACTTTCTGCTGCGATCTGAGTTATTTTACCCTATGTGTGGCAGTATTCTTTGCAAAGACAAGCCTCTATATTTCAAATTCACTTTAATATTATGAACCAAGGCTTATAAATTTTAGTGCAATTTTCAACAGCATGTTTCTTTTTTTTTTTTTTAGTAGTTTTATTGACATTACTTTCAGTTTTCTCTAGCTAAGCAGCCCAGTTGCCATTCCATCAAGTAACAAAGATGCTCAATAAGTTTTCATGGCCAATAAAGGAAAATCATATATTTTATTTCATCCAAAAATAAGAAGGATTTTTACTGAAGTAGTCAATTATTCTTTGAAGCCACTCTGGACCACTGATTCCGAGAGTCAAGTTTTTATTTGAGTTCTTTGCAGATTTATAGTAATACAAATATGAACATTAGATCTTTTATGATGTTGTAACTTGTTGGGGGAAAAAATGTACCAGTCTCTGCTGCATCTTTTGTTTCTCAACGAAGATTTCTGGTGTTATTTTATGTACTTGATCTGGATGTCTCTGAAAGCATGGTTGCACCCCGTTGCAAATGGGAGGTGCTGACTGAGCCTCAGTGTTAGTCAGTCAGACAGAGACTAAAAGAAAACAATTTTATTTTTCTTGACCAAGTGCAAGAGTAGATGCATACAACTTTTCTGGTTGACGTGCTCGTGAATTCCTCTCCCCGCGTGTTTGATCCATTTTTGATCCTCAAAAAGAATCTTGAATGTGAGCCAGATTTCTCTGGGAAGTTGTCCCCTTGATGATGACATTTGCCAGGAAATGGATTTCCACAGTGTGTTAGCAAGGGAAAGGACTGTTAACACGCTGTAGATGGAGGAATGGCTAACGTGAAAACCACCATAGAAAAAAATGATATTCTTCTCATCTGCATCAAATAAATATATAAGAAATTTTTCTGGTGATTCTATCAACCTATCCAGGTTTTTTCATGTTTTCTATCAAATTGCACTCTCTCTACAGAAGAATTTTTCTGAGTCTTTTTTGCATTATTACTTCCTGTATAAAATATTGAGAGGAGGGGTTGCTGTTATTGTAAAGAGCCTGCATAATCATCTAGATTGGGCCTTCACCAGTGCATGGTGGCTGTATTGTCCTTTCCTCTCTGTAGTACAGTGTATCCCCAGAAGCCATGATGTGCCTATGACAAACACCAGAGTTAGAGCTGAAGCTTGATCCTTTAGTCAGAGTTTGGAAAGGGACTGGGAAAAAGAAAGTACATAGCCATGAAGAACCCTGTTCAAATGATTATTTCTTTTAAATGCCTGCACCAAGAACACTCTATAAAGAATAGTAGAGATGCATATCTTCAAAGTGTGTACAAAACATGGATTGAACTAAATGATCCAGGAACTTCAATGCTTAGTGGGCACAAAGATGTTTTGTTTCCAAGTGCCTGAGGGGGTATCTGCCATGCAGAAGAGTCTCCTTGTAGACAGCATAATCCTGGCAGGGCCCTTTTTGTGAATCATATCTGTTGCTAAATAGGTGCATGAGATTCTCCCAGAGGAAATATGGAGAGGGCTAGACATCTGTCAGAGCAGCAGGCCCTCCCCTGGCTCCAGTGGGACTGAGGGAAGGAAAGAGTTCTGCAGGCAACTGAAATAAATAAAAAATAAGTGTTGTGTAGGTTGGTTCCACATCTGGTAATTCTTGGGCAAATGGAGGTGACAGGCAGGACTTCTCCAGGGTAGCAGGTGTGTATCTCCCTGGGCCCCAGATTGTGTATTGGCATTTCACTTTGAGCTGTAAATTAAGTCCACACATTCTGGCTCTGAACCAAGAGCAGGTGCAGATCTCACATCCTGATGGTCAGTCTGGAGTAGATAGACATGGATGCTTTCCTTTGTAATGGAAGGCTGATAAACTACAGAATGTAGGTTTGCAATGCAGTTCGTATCTAAATCTATCCATAGCAAAGAGACCTGAAAACATAAGCGTCTGTGACTTCAGTTGGAAGAAATCATGTCTACAGAACATGAGTAGGGTGTCTCTTCTTTCCCCTTCCTTTTGAGGTAGGTTGTGATAGCAGTATTCTAAGCAAAACAGCTAAATTGTGATAAAAAGATGTCTTTTAAAAAATAATTTTCAGCCGATGGTCTGTGAACCATATCTCAGAAACCCATGGCAGGTAAAAATGAAAAGCAAGCATTTTGCCTTGGGCTTAATTTTGCTATTCAAAGGTCTACGTCTCCACTGGAAAATATTTAGGGATCTGTGAATTGAAAACAGTTGAAAATCACTGACCTGAAAATATATTTCCTTGTTTTCAGAAAACCAGCAAGACTGAGCTAGCGGAACATTTCTCTATGGTGATGTTGATGTCTTTCCCTCCTACCCCCATCCTACTAATGGATCACATGACTTGTAACTAGAATATAGCCTTTCATTTCTTATGGTCCTTCTCTAATGAGATCTTTCTGTGTTGAAACATTAGCACGGAGCTTTCCTAGACTGCTTGTACAATTATCCAATGTACTGCAAATTTAAATGCAAATGAAAAGTTCAATTAGTTTTTTAAGAAATCATGTTTTCTACTAAATTTTAAATGGTCAGTCTTGCCAAAGAGATCTCCCATTATAATTAAGATGTCTTATAATTCTGGGATCAAGGTTTATTTCTATTTATGCTCAAAAAAAAAAAAAAAAAATTGACTACTGTAAATGGAACAGATGTGTCTACACTAGATGTCATAATTATCCTTGACAGTGTTGCCTGCCTTTGGAACACATGTGCTACAGGCACAGCATTCGAATATTTCAGACCTCTGACCTTAAGCAGATGTCATTATTTTAGTCATATGGACAAGCCAGAAGGAAGGTCAGAGCTCATTCATATATATTTATGTCATAGTCCTTTATTTTATGTATACATGTGGTATTTTTGCTTGAAGATTTATAGGAAGAGGCTACCGCTAAAAAGTGTTTAGGATGGAATTTGGCTTCTTTCTGACAGAACACAGGGTTTTTAGTGATGTGGCATTGTTTTTTTTGGTGTTTGGGATTCCCTGATGCCTTTTTTTCAGCACGGAACCCATAGGAGGTTGCTGTTACCTGAATTAAGCTCTGAAATCACTGGGATTGCCTGGAATGGACATCAGCCCAGACTTTTTTTCCCTCAAAGTAGCTGTCATCTCAAGTAACTGTCATCTTCATGGAATATGCTCATGTCTGATCATAGCCTTTGGGAACAGTCTTGAGCAGGAAAACATTCTTCAGTTCAGGTGATTGGGGCTTGTATGTGTTGCAGACCACTCTTAATGCAGGTAGGGAAGCTGCAGCTCATGGAGTTTAATTGTACTGCATTTTACTGGAGCACTGCTGTGATATTTGTGACCTTTCTCCTTCCGTTTGACTGAAACCCTATAATTTCATTTTGTGATGTTGCCTGAAGCCACCAGGTTATCTAAATAACTTGCTAGCCTCAAAGCAAGACTCTCCCCTTCTCCTGAACATCCTTTCACTACTACCACCAGCAATCTATCTTTTTTTCTGGGAGGGGGGAAAAAGCCATGCAAACCTCAAATCATTTTGCAATTGCTAACACAGCAAGTGAGTCTGATAAAAATAAAAGGACAACTGAGCAACAAATTAAAGGAAAGGAAAGGCCCTGAAAGGAAATGAATGTGTGAGTTCCTGTGTGGAAATGCACCTTTTTCTTACATTATGTGTATGGGGTGACAACTGCATTTTAGCTGAGTAATTGAACTCCGGGGTGCATGCTTTTGATGCCAGGAGAGCGGAATGGCTGAGGCTGAGAATTTCTCAGAGTTAAATCACAGACCTATTAAAGCTGAAGCAGCAGCCAGGTAAAACTGTGGCGCCATCTTTGTGGTAAGAATAGTCAGAGGGATTCTTGAAAACTTAAAACCATGAATTTATTGAAACAAATGCTGCTTTCAGCTCTTTAAGAAAGTACCTGCCTATAAGCAATGGTCAAAAGATGCTTATAGGTTATGAGAGGTACTTCTTCAACTGCATACTTTCTTATGCCTACAGAAGCATATTCAGCATCAATATGACATCCAAAACAGTTTTCTGTATGTATGACCTCAGTTTTGAAGAACACTGATGGAACAGCATGGTTGCAAGCAGTCGGTGTGTTGGAGCTAATTTCACCCATCACCTGGTACAAATTCTGGGCTGCTTGGTCCTCTCCAGTATGGTCCTCCTGGGACTGCTTGGTCCTTTGCCATGTGCTCCTCCTGGGCTCAGTGCTCAGGCAGAAACCCAGGCAAGAATTACTGAGCTGACACCAAGCTACAGCTGCCCTTTGGCTTTCTTACCGTTAATGAGGCTTGAGGCTCTTCATAAAGATAGGGTAGACAAGCCTGGCTTGTTTTTAAAAGGTTTGTTGCTTTGTTATTTGTATTTTAGGGAGAAAAAAAATCCTTAAAACCTTGAACACTGTAAAAATTGACAGCTCAATTCCTCTTTTTACCAAAACTCTCCTCTTTCCAAAATTATCCACCCTCCTGTTGTGCATTGTGGCTGAAAAGTACCAGAGCAAGTTAAGGGCAAACATTCATACTGTATGGATCTGTCTCTGGCCTTAAAGGATCCAACCAAACTGTATTGGGTTAAGATCTATTTTATCGTATTTTTTTATATAGTCCTGTAGAGCTGCATTTTGTAAGGCTTAAAGCTGTTGAAGTTTAAAGAAAAATAGATGAATTATGAAGAAGAGATATGAGAGTTCACTTACAGTTGGTCATACCTGGCACCTGTTTCCAACCACAGGTGGAAGGCAGCATATTTTGGCAAGGAGGTACACAGAAGTAGCCCCAGGCATTGTTTCTCTGTGGCACTAGATCACATCAAAATTACATAGGCATGACAATATTTAGATCAAAGCATTAGAGCTGAAAGGTCATCCAAACCTTATTGCACCTAAAAAAAAATCAAGTAATCCTTGTAGAAGCTTTGGCACAGCATTGCTTTGGTGGGAGGGGGAGATAACTCTTGAAAAAACCTGAGGTTTGCATAGATTGAAAGTAAAATTGAGATTTGCAGGTTGGCAGAAGTCACTTTTAAAGGATGAAATTGCATTGTCTAGTCTTCTTTTATAGAGAGATGATTAGTAACCTGATATGAAAATACCAAGTAGCTTCTTTGTACAATATGTGAGTAACAAGTGGGCACTATGAGTTAGCCTTGCAGTGTTCTGCATTGCTAGTACTGCTGGGAATAAGTCATTTAGGTTCCAGAACTCTGTGGGGGCCAAAGTAAAACGTGTTTGAAAATCACTGATATTCTAAAAGCCTGTTTGCTTCCCAGTTCATGCAGCTCAAGTTCTTAAAACCAAAGGAATGGAAGTTTAGGGCACAGTTTGTGTTCTTTCATAAGTGCAATTATGCATCCCAGTTGCTTCGAAAAAATAAGAGATCCATGGATGGGAGAAAGCTTTTGACTTTCTAAGACCCTTGCTGGTAAGAATCTGTCCCTCAGTATTCAACATCCTCATTAAAGAAAAGAAGCTTTTAACTGAGGATTTGCTTGGGCATGGGGCTTTGGGAATTCTGCTAGCTTTTCTATAACTTGGCTTTTTAAGAGTATCTTACTAGCTGGACCTAATAGAGTAGCAAGTGATGTTTGATCTAGAGGACAAATAAAGACATTATAGGCGACAAGCCAGTAAGTTGAAATGGGATATACCCTTTTAACAGTTTGCAGCTTTAATTTCTATGTCAGCCTGTAGAGAGACATGTCCCTGTGTCTTTACTGTAAACCTGGCAATATTGAAGCAAAAAATCTGTTTTCTGGGCCACAGTGGAAGAGCCCTAAATTTTGCTTTATATTAAAACCAGCCACAGTCTGCAGGGACCACAATACAGTTCTATGGAACAAATGTTAAAGTGGGAAGGATCAAAACAACGTAAGTGACTTCAGTTCCAATTTCTTGTTGTTGTCCAAACTGTAACAGATTTGGGCTGACTGGCCAAGACTAGTATAAAATACTGCTGGTACAAATTGGTGATGTTTTGCTCTCTTTTTGCAATGTTACACTGCAAGAGAAAAAAGCCAAGCAAGTTCTGTTATCTGTGCTGCCAGTAGGGAGATTTTCACTGACTGAAGACAACTGCTGTAAAAGCTTTAGCTGGTGGTAAACCCATCACAGGACTGAGGGAAAACTGGTTTTCTCTGCACTTTGGCACAGATGCCATTCTTTTCATGGAGAAGAGCATGGGGAATCTCTTGGCAAGTAAATTTTGTGGATGTTGCGCCTCTTAAGATTTCTCTCATTTCTATAAATCTCACAGAATAAGGCTTGTTTTCTGAAAGGGGATTTGTCACTGCTATCTGTTAACTGCCTGTAAACACTGTGTACTTTAAATATTTTATAGCTACATGAAAGTATTAGGGCTCAGGGCACTATGGTTTTATTCAGCTTATCTGTCAAATGGCTGTTATACCTTCAGTTTCATAATTTGTTTTACCTAGAAATGTGATTATCAGGACACATTTTAATAGATAACTCCTTTACACCAGGAGCGAAAAGTGAATATGGAAATCAATTCCTCATGAGTCTTTACATGTTAGTCCCTTGTTTGTTTTTTGGGTCATGGAAACCTCTAGCAGTGCACAAGAATAATCTGATTTAATGACAGGAACAAAGACCCAGCTCTCTGTTTTCCAAAGTTGCAGCAGATGTAGAGAATAAATTACAAACAATTTTCCAAACATAGCGTATAAATTCTTAGCAGTGACATCTTGATCTTGCATGAAAAACACAGCAGATACATACTAAACAGAGCAGTTCACTCTAACCAGATGCAAGGTTATCCATTAGGAATACTTTATCTGATTAGTATTGTTAATGGAAGGGCTTATCCGGCCATTCCGTAAAAGCGGATCTGCTGTAGATCATTATTTATTGTCAATACAGTCATCAAGGTTATCATGGTTGTGACAGCCCAGTATTAACCTACTAGAGAGAACTGGGCAGGAAAATACACCAAGCAGTCAGTGAAACAGAGACACTTCCATTTATTTCTTTTCCATGCATAGCATTGCCCCCTGCACTGCTTGTTTTCCATCATTCCACTTGGTAAGATATACTAGTTCAGTATCTTTCTTTACTCAACTTCTGATATATTCAGTGGCTTTATTGCAATAATTTATGATAGTTTTCATTTTTGTATTCATCATGGCCTTGATAAAAGGAAAGGTAGTGCAGAAAGGGCAAATTTCTGGAGCTGATGGACGTACCATGGTTATATTGTAGATTATACTAAACCATGAAAGTTAGGAAGCAAAACAAAAACTCAGTCTTCTACCTGAGAAAAGATTGATCTTGAGACTGGGATATCCTACATTAACTTTGAAGATGACCTAGCTAATATTTTAATTTTTTACAATACACTTTTGTTGTTTGTTGAAATATTTCTGACGACAATCACAGTATTTAATAATCTGTCTTGATTATAAATTGTATGTTTAGATATAAACATCTGTTTTCATTATAAACTGTATGTTTAGATATTAACAATTGAGCATAATTTTTAATCAAATTTAATTTATGTAGAAATCCGTTCAGTAGGTTATATTTTGTTTGAAGTCATCTATAGTACTTTTCAGTTGGTCTTTGAAGCCTCTTCAGTTAAAATACAGTGGATTTCTTGTTTATTTTTAATAACCTGGGAAAAATAAATCTTCTATTTGGAGTTAAGATACATGGCTTTAAATAAAACAGGTTTTCCTTAGCTATATGTCTAGCTCTGAGGGAAAACACTTATTTTTAATGTAAGATGCTGATACATTTAAAAAGCTGTTATGAGTGTAAATTCCTTGGAAAATAATCCTAAACCAAATGAGGCCTGCTATGACTGGCGTGCATGGTAACAAACACATGAAGCAGCTGTGCTATCACAGAGCTCTGAAACCACAGCACTTCTCTTGGTGCTGCTCACGATCCCAGTGCTGCACTGCCTTTGCAGCTCCCATGTGAGATCCTGGCAGCAGGAAGTCAGCTCTTTGTTGCCATGGTTGTAGAGCTGCACCATTGACTTGGAATAGCTGATCAATCCAAACCCATTCCTTTCCTGTTTTCAAGAATAACATAAAGATTAGTAAAAACTTTGGAAATATTTTGAATTTTATACACCTCCTGCTAAGACAAGGGGATTTTCATTGACATTTCATTGTGTGAGGGGGTTGTATTTCTATTCGTAACATTGTAAATGAGCTTACCTACCTAATTTTAGAGTTTATTAAATACTCTTTTAAGTTTCAAATACTTCCCCTGCTATTTTTTTCTCTGTATCACCCTTTATTGCATACACTTTCTTTCATTAATTTATTCTTGTCTTCTAACTGTGCTTGAATGTCTTAGATTATTTGTCCTTTTCTTTATTTCCATATCTTTCTTATCTTTGCCTTTCTGTTTTTACCCCTTCCATGTTTTCCTCCCCCACATGGGATACAGGAGCATGGGATATTATGTCCCATGCTCTGAGTGTGTCTGAATCCTGTTCACCTGCCTTTTCACCCCTTAGGTAGGGGTAAGGAGTAAAACTTGAAAGATCTGAAGAAGGGTCTGTCATAACCACAAGAAGATAACAATTCTTGAAATCTTGAGTGTACTGAGAGCTGTAAAAACTAGCAAAAAGACCACACCAAAAAAAAGTCACCAAAAAGAAGATAGTAAAGCCTTCAATGAAGACAAGAATTTCTACAAGAAATAGAAGCAAGACTGCAAGAGGTTAAAAAATGGAAATGGAGGATTTGAAACCATATTTGTAAAAATACTTGTGGTAAGTGGGATATCCAGACAGTTCCCATACTTTGTAATGAGGCAGAAGAACAAGTGAGTTCAGAGTGAAAAAAGTGGGAAAGAGGGATGATCTGCAGCCACATGCACAGGGGCAAAGGAATGCAAGAGTAAGTTGATTACAGGCAAAAAGACATCAGGGTTCATGACTTGGAAATCGCTGGGACTTCTAGTGACAGGCAGGAGGGGTTGATGCTCTGTTTTGGCTGAGACCAGAAGATACAGAAGGCTTGGGAAGAGAAGGCTCTGGGGAGACCTTAGACCTTTCAGTACCTAAAGGGACTGCAAGTGAGCTGGAGAGAATGGACGTGGCTCTCTGGCAGTTTGTCTTACTGCAGCAGAGCTGGCAATAACCTTTCATAGCATTCCCTTGGAGAGTTCAGCTCCTCACGTACCGACATTCTTGTATGGCTCTGTGTTTTCAGCCATCTAACACAGTTTTGATTTTAAGGAGTGCCCTTAAAAGAATAAAAAAGGGAAAATCTTGGTGAGAAACTGGAGGATTGAGAACAAGGTAAGCAGTTAGCACGTGTTTGTCGGGTTAAAGAATATAGTTTCTAAGTAGGAATTCTGTGTTGTGGCTTCATCAAGCTGCAGCTTACAGCAATCTGTTTCAAAATAATGATTTGCAGCTGATTATCTAATGCCAAATGGCCTGAAAATCAAATCTACAGTTGTGGGTTTCTACATGTACAACATACATTTGTAGGAAAACGGAGCCTTAAAAAAGATAACTAACTCCTTGGGAAAATGTATTGAGTTTAGTGAATTGGCTGGTTCAGGTGAGCAGTAGGGTCAATGCAAATGCCAGATTTAGAGTTTCCTTTACTATGCTGCTGTTTCTGGGAGGTCATTTTGTCTAAGTCTTCTCCACACTATTGTTCTCTTTTCTTTGAGCACTTCTGACAACATGCCCCTTGCACAAGCATTCTTAAACAAACTTCCAAGAACAAAGGGTTTGTGCTTGGTATCCAAAGAAGAGCAGCTCAAGTCCATTGCAATTAGGCTGTGATGGGTTAGGCACTGGAAGTGACCAAGGGGGTTAGTGAGGCTCTTCCCAAATGAAGAAATTAATGTTGTGTGTATTACCAGTCAATGTACCTGGCTTCTCTTTGGGTTGGGAGCTCTGTGTGCAAGAATTAACAGCTAGGCATTGAGCTCTAATGAAAAATGTACTATGTTATTGTTGGTTTGTGTGCCAAACAAGCTAAAACTGTCAGGAAAAAAAAATTAGTGACCTTGTCCTGCTAAGCCTTGAAATGGCATTGGAGCAGCAGCTGACTTTGGCCAAATTCTCTTGTAAAAACACCCTTAGCAACATTGCGACATATGAATAAACAGTAAGTGTTGTTCTAATAACAATGCAAGGTTGAATATAAAAATAAATAAAAACAAAGATAAAAACTGCTGACCTGAGGCACAGTTCTCAATCACAGATGTCAAGGGACTTTCAGCATGTTCCAAAGCAAGCAACATGTCAGGCTGACCGGGATTTGTATTTTTCCTGGTCTTGCTTGTATTTGCTCTCAACACAGCCTTACAGTGATCACTGTTTACACTGTGATCAGACATTAGTAGCTGTACTAGATGTGGGTCTTCTTTCACTGATATTGGAAGTGCAAACTTTTAGTTGTAGGGAGTTTTATTTTCACCTAGCAGCAGGATCACTTTTTACAATAATGAAATTGTCTCGTCATGCTAGCCGGTGCCTCTTGTGACTGTGTCTCTTCTTGTTGGGCTGGGCTCTGAATGTGGGATGTCACTGAATTCATTAATACATGGAAATGATTCATTTAAGGGAGGTTTCTTTCCCCTCCATACATGCTCACTAATTAGCAGATGAATTTTGATGTTCTAATTGATCTGCTGCAGAGAGACAGCTGTGCTCCCCAGCTGTCCCCCGCTCCGGTGGGGCTCCTGTGCAGCAGGGAGGCAGCAGCCCCGCTCCTGACAAATTGATTTAACTGGAGTGCTGTGCCTTGGGGGAGCCATGCGCCACGCTGTCGCTGCAGATGATCGCAGCCTTTGCGGATGGCAAACACTGGAGCGCTCTAATTGCCCAACAATGTCCTTTCCCTTGCCTTGCTGAAATTCAATTTTTCATGCCTCACCAAGCTTTCCAGTCCCCCTCCTGCCCCTAGTGTGGAAATGCTGTATTCTGCCTGACTGCCATTTTAGGTAAAAATTCAGATGTTTGAGAACAGGGCTTAAATTGTACTTAATATGCTAATACAATGTAATGTAATGTGCTCAGTTGCATATCAAAGTAGTTGCATTTAATTCATAGGGAAGTGTTCTCTAATTACACTGTATTTAGCAGGTAGTCATTGCTAGGAACCTTTCACACTAATCTTAGTGCATCAATGTTCTTTCCAATGCTGTATTGCTTGTGTAGGAATGATGGCTGTGGTGCCCTTTAAATATTTGCTTTTTCAGTTTTAAGTATAAATTTTTAAGACTTCATGTCCACTTACGCCCCATTTTGTCAAACCAGGTAAATCTTCTCATGTAACAGGTGCCTCTCCACAAAAATGACAACTGTGGCTTTAGAAAGTACAACTATCTAATAAGTCTTTCATGTCACTGTCCCTCATGAATGGAGTTCCAGGCTGTGCAGTGCAGCATCTACCCTTTCTCCAGGCCATTGATTTGGCCTGAATATAGCTCTGGGGGAAAAAACCTCAGCACTACAAAAAGTGTACTCATGAATTCTAATGTGTGCCACACCGCTACCTTTATGCATATCTGATAGATAACCAAGCATATCCTGTACATTTATGGGTGTGCAGATTTATAGACTACTAATAAGTAGCAGCTGTTCTGGACATTCACAGGTTTTGTGTGGAGGAGGGCATGCAGGTTTCCTCAGAAATGGCTGTTCATTGTGTTTGCAGAAATGTAATGTCACTTTATTATTATTACTATTATTTTTTCTCAGTATATATCTCTCTGTGTAAATGTGTGGAAGTGATGGGGAATCAGCAGAAACGAAAAGAATGTGAGTTATACCATTGCCTGTTGAAGTAAAACCAGTGTATATATGTATGCAGGTATTAAGCCATAAGGCTGCTAAAGATTTTGTCAAACTGACCATATGTTCAGACATATGTGACAGCCACTAAAAGTTTTCAGAAAACTACCTTTGTGAATTACACTGAGCTATAGTCCCAAAGAGCAGCAGAATGACCATTAGTGGGGGAGAAGCCAGGATTTTATCCTTCCTGTATGCCACTGTTCTCCACCCCTGCACACACAAACAGAACAGTATGGATAAAGCTTAAGCAAGTATTATTTAGGTAAATGTGTCTTCCTTGATGTGAGACAGACAATTTTCTTAATTGGCAGTGCTTTTCTCAAAACTCCTGTTATAATGTGCATATCTTCAGGATAAATACCTCTCTCTCTCTTAGGGTCAGCCCCTGTACCACATGTTGCCATTATTTTCATCCTTCAATAGCCTTTCTTGTTTTATTTGGTGTATTTCCAGTGAGATATAATGTAAGCAATTAGGCATTTTCCCTCACAGAATGACAGAAACATATCTTGCATAATGAGTAAGATGTTTTGTGGTTAAAAATAGTGCTTATCGGTCATTTTATTTCATTATATAGCAGAAGCTGAAGATTTACTGCGTACTGCTTGGTGGTACTACATGAAATTCATGGGCTGTGGAAGCAACCTGAACTCTTAATCTTTGGCAGCATTTAAAAAAGTGATGCCTAGTGGACCATCAGCAGTAGAACTAGATTATGCTGAGCTCATTTATGAGCCTTAATGGAGAGAAGGATATTCTTAGGGTTGAGCTTTGCATCCCACTACTGTGTGCTGTAGCCCCAAGGGGTGTAGAAGAGGATATGTTCTCCTGCCATGCCTGGGATCTCTTAAATGTGAATTGCTCCTTGAGGACTTCAGTGTTGATGGCTGTGCCTGCAGATGGCTACAAGTCACAGTTGGTGCTTCACTGGAGTGGGAATGGTATGGATGCTAAATGGCGATAGATGCATCCATCACCTTTGTCCAGCCAGCTCCTGTAGGGCATTACCCTGCCAGCCTGCTTGTGGCTTCATACCAGCAGTGCAATTGTGGCTGGTAAGTGAAAGCAGGAGGCCACAGTAGGGGGAGAAATCAAAAGGTTCTGTATCTTGCATTGTGAGGCACGTTTATCCCAGAAAAATTGCATTTGTGAGTCAAGTTTATCCCAGAAGGGCCTGAATGGGTAAAGCATATATCCTTAGGCACATTGCTCAGGATAAAAGTTCTCATGCTCTGACTGCCTCTGCTGTATGAGTACCATGTGCCCATCAGTCACCTTCACTGACTCGAGGTTGTTGCATTACAGGGCATTATTTGTTGCAGAAAGTACTGCTGGTCTTGGCATCTCTATGGATGGTCAGATGTTTGTCTTGCTTTATGTACAACTGTTTTTCACTGCCTTATTTCAGAGGGAAAAACAAACCTGGCAATCCTGTTTTGTTGTTAATACTGTGAGCATATGGCCCTCTGCAGCCCATATTCTAGATTCTGTCTCTGGGAAAAGCCAGTCCTTCCCTCCCTCCCCTCTGGTTGGGGTGAAAAGCCAGCAGCTACCTCTGGCTGATGCCAAACCTCTCTGCTTTCGTACACACTAGCAAGGCAGGCTGTTTCAGAGGAACACTGGAAATTGGAAAAATGTGGGGATTTCACCACTTCCAGGTTTAATTTTCTGGGAAGGGATTTTTTCCCCCACAGCCAAGATGGTTTATATTGAACATTTTAGGCTGTCATGTCACTACAGGGTGGTACTTTGCTAGCAGCAGGGTGCTCAAGATTGCCTGTCCTGTCATCTACATCGTAATGTTTGGCTGTTGTGTATCAGAGAAGTGTTTATTCCAGCATATGTTGCAAAGTACCATTTTGTGCTGCCATTATTTAGTTTTGTTTCATAAGAAGTGAATGGAATGGTAAAGGCACACCTGCAGTACAGCTTCCACAGTATATTATCACAGCTAAGGCATTAAGGAACTGCCACTTCAAGCAGGCAAATGAGTACAGACGTGAAAGAAAATGCAGTGCTTAGCTCTTTTATTTTGACCAGTGTAATGTAATTACTTACACTAATCTTCCATTATATTTCCTTGACTAGCAGAGACAGAGACCTAATTGTGTCTCTAGCTGTTGCTACTGCAAAGTACCTTTTAAATCATATTAACAACCGTACTTGATCTTCCTACTGGTTTTGACGTGTAGATCACAACATACTGTTAAATTACTCAGCAAGAGTGACTGGCTCACGGTGTATCCAAACCACAGCATAGCAATGTATCTAGTGTGAGTGATTTGATGAAAGTAGAAGAGACACTGACCCCTTTTCTCTGGGAAATCACTTGACCTTCCTTTTTCAAAGCATTATGAGTTCTGTGCAACATTCTACTCTAGCTGATACTTCAATACCAAGATGCCAGAAATAGTCAGAAATTAATTATTCTACTTCTGGCTATTCAAGAAACTATGCTTCCTTTTCTTTGGCGTGGATCTAGCAGTAGTGATGAACACATCCTGCATAACCAGGCTGGGTTATTGTAACTCACTGAAGCTGAAGATAAAAGCTCCACAGAACCTTCAGCTACTGCAGAGCGCAGCAGCCTACCTCATTAGTAGGTGCAGCACTGCGAGCACACAGCACCAGTGCTGTGCATCATCAGCTGGCATCCCATTTACTTCAGCAGCCAGCTGTGGGCTCATTCAGCACATAAGGCCACCAAAGGACTGGTATGGATGCTGTTTGACTACACATTGACACATTGCTAGCTTCGTGCCTCTGGTACAGTGCTGCCCATCATGTGCAGAATTAAAACTTCCTCGAACTTTACATGGCCAGTTTTGGCCAAAGACCTTTTCCAGAATCTAAGAGGCAGCTACAAAGAAAAAGTCTCTTCTCAATTTATAGCCTTTACGTTCTTTTGAAGGAATCCTTCCTCCTACAGAGGCATTTAAAATTTTGTATGTCTGAAAGGAAGGATAGTAAAACTTGGGAGCAGAGTCTACCCTGGAGAAGTCTGTGAACTTCCAGTTATGATGTTGCCATTCTAGTGATGTAGCAAAAGATGTCACAGAAATGCCTTAACTAGTGTTTTACTAATAAATACACCATAGTGTGCCATGGGTAGTTCTCAGTCTTGCTGTCAGGATAGGCATCAAGAAGACATTTAGCTCCTCTATGTAGCCTGGTTCCTACAAGAGCAGGAGACTGCTCCCCACAGTCCAAAGGGAGCTGTTGCCCATGCAAAGATTTGAGAAGGCTTGGGAGGCCATGGCAGAGGATCAGGGAAAGGCAGCAGGAAGACAGCTCTAGGAAATGGCAGATGGATGATGTGCTGACAGAGGGACTTCTGAAGAAAATGCATTGTTTGACTCCTGCTGCGTGCAGGAAAATGGAAGTGTTGTCATTCAGCTCTGTTACGCAGCCCTGTCTTGTCAGTCACAGAAATACAAGACTGGAGGGTAGAGAAGCTGTGAGGGTGACTTCTCCAGGCCCTTGGATGGGAGCATCGAGCTCTACTAGCCCCTCCTCAGCTGGGATGGGAAGCCATGCTACAGGGGAAAAGAGGCTTATCTCGTCCCCTCTGTCTTGTGGACCACCGTGGTTCTTACACTGCTTCTGCTAGAAGGGATCTCTAAAGGTAGCCTAGTTCCATTAGGATATAGAATTATTTAGGGCTACTTTATCTCTTTATCTCTTACAGATTTTTTTTTCCTTAAAAATCTACAGTGTAGCAGATTGCATGCAGTAGTCTATTTCTCTGCTTTGTGGTCCTTTTAGTTAGTAGCTCTGCCCTCTTATTAATTAGAATTACAAGATTATTATTTTTTTCTTTAATTTTCCTTTTTTTTTAAATTGCAATTAAAACCAGTGATTTTTTTGTCTATGGAGAAAACCAGCAGTGTCGTCATTTATGAAAACATTTTTCTCTCAGAAAGCTCTTATCTTTTTCTAAGACAAGGGCACCCACCCTTTTAATCTCTCCTTCCTCATCACACCTTCAGGAACTCTCTTTATATGTTGCTTTCTTCTAGATTCTCTCTGGTTTCTCCACACTTCCTGCAAGTGCAATGCCCCCAGACAATAAATGTGGCCTCCTTAGTGCTGAGCAGAGCACAGTAATTGCTTCCTGTCTTCTGCTAAACTATCACAGAATGAGAATTGTCCCTCCCCTGCCCCAAACAGCCTCACAGTATTGGTACTTAAGCAAGTCATAATTCATTGTGGGTTGCAGATCCCAAGGATTTTTGGGGGGGTTTGGGTTTTGGGGTGTTCTTTTGTTTTGTAGTTATACCCCACTGTGCATCTCTTGTATTTTGTACCAAACCTGAAAGTGTGTGCATCTAAGGATGTCTGATTTCACTGTGAACTTTTTGTTCTAATGAAAGCAGTCCTGTGAATTTTGGTGTATTGTTAAGGTCAGAAAAGGATATCAATAAGTTTTTATCAGGTATAGTGGTCTTAATGTGATGAATAACACAGTCATTACAGCATCTGGCTTTAAAATTGGTGAGAAGAAGGATTGATCCTAATGTTTTATGCCATGGTACATGTTAGGAGAATAGAAACAAATGAGGATCAGCTGTTGTTTTCCATATGAAGCCAAACTGTGGCAATGAGTCAGAAAACCTCAGAGAGTCCAAGCAAATTGTGTGGGTTTCCTGCTGAAATAAGTGGCATGCCCTGCAACATATGACATGTCTTCCTCTGACCTAGGACACCTTGCTTTTAGCAGCATTCGTCTCTGCAATTTATACAGGCATTCATATTTCACTTTCTCCATTTAATCCTAATAACCAGCTTTTAGAAGAACATGACAGCATAACATATGGGTGGTAAAACTGCTCATAAACCATAATAACATGGCCAAAAAAGATTAGATAGATAGATGCACTATGCTTATTGTGACATTCTCTGATTAAGAGCTATAGCTGCTTATTACAGCCATTAGCTTGGTGACTTGGAAGCAGACTGAAGCCATTATTTGAAAAACAGGTTGTAAGTCCAAATTCTAAACAACTGTGTACTTACTACATGTGAGAGATATAATTATGTTTGCAATTCTGTTCTTCAGTGTGCAGATGGTAATTTTGTTCATTTATGGTTTGCACACTGATAATGTCTTCTGTAGAACCAGCCTTGGCAGGATTAAGTGTGTGTTAACAGTAAGTAGGCAGTCTGTAATACATGGTTATAATTTTGTTGATAGGGTGCTGGTGGGATGAAAACCAACCAGAAACATAAGTCTGAATAATTTCTTACTGTAGACAGGCTTCCTCTGTGTGTGTACGTATGTTTTTGCACCTTATTATTTATTTTTATTGTGTGAAGAATTTTTTCTTTTTTTCCTTCTGATTTGGAAACTTTTATGTTAGCTTCATTTTCAGTGTAGGCAGTATCTGCAAGTTTGTACCTTTAAGAATAAAATTCAATTTCTACTCAAAGTAATTTGAATTTTCCTATTAGTTTTTAGGGGTTAATGTATTTAGTATACACTTACAAATGTAAGTGTATGAGAGAGATATAAAGAAGAAACCATCCGTTAGAGGTACCCTTTTTCTTTCATATTTCTCAGGAGTTATTCAACAGATGTTTGAGAACAATTAACAGAATATTTTCAACAGCTACTCCACTTTTCCAGATTGAAAAGGGAACAGATAAATATGCAGAACAAATGTGTAAAATGCTTTTATGATCTTGAGGTTAGGTGTTAGATAGTCATGGTACAGTACAGCTATTTCTCAGTTCATTGTTCAGGTTCTCCACTTTTAGAATTGTGTGGCACTCTCACTTCAATTTAATTAAATAGGTGTAAAAGGGGAAAAAAGTAGTTACACAGCAAGCCCAAGAGGCATAATAAACGTCTTCTCTTGTTCCTTGTTGTTTAGCCAGTACAAAGAGTGTTGCAATGTGTTAAGGAAAAAGGGGAGAGTACAGCATATTGCATCTAAAAATATATGTACATTAAATATATTACATATTATATAAATTAGGTACAAGTATACTTAAAAAATAGACTGCATATTACAATTATCTATGCATGTTTATATGTTAAAAATTCTGTATAATATGCATCAATTTTATGTCAAAAAAAAGAGTGCCATAGAATGTATTGACTTAGAATGGCCCAAATGGTATAAATTCTCAGAATAAATGATAAAGCTCAGTCTGGGCTTTGATACTATGCTTTAGCAACTCAAACAAAATTTTGCCAGAGCCACGTAAAGCAAATATGATTAAAAGGAGATCTCATTTAGCATCACAAAAATCCTGACTAGCTTATGTTCTTTTACTGTCCTCTACATTGCTAAGTCTGTGAAAGCAGCCTCATGGGTAAATGAGAGTGTTTCATCTCAGTTTTCCATGGTCATGGGAGGAGATAATCAGTCGTGGAGCCCTTTGTATCCTGTTAGGACCAACCCTAAAGGATCTTCCCTTTTACCTGTAACTTGTGGGCTGAAGCCTGATGTGAACAGACCTTCCTCCATGTGGAGCTGTGAGTGGCACTTCAGGAAAATGCACTCTGGTAATTGCATTGCACACAGATGTGTTTAGTAATGTGTGTGCAGTGTTCCCTGCTGTCTTTCCACTCTCACTCTTCTCTCTGAAGACTGTCAGCCTGCCAGGGCGAGGATTTCATCTGTTCTGTGGAGAACCTAGTGCAGTTGTTGGCAATGTAAATGTAAATGTAAAAGGAATATTAAAGATCACTTATATTAACATGAGTAAATGTATTCCGGACATAACCAAAACTAATTCTTTCTAAGACTGAAATGTTTACTGTGATTTTAAAGGAATATTTGTTTATGGGACATTAAGCCCTTTGGCTCCTCCATTCCAGATGTGTTAATAAGTCCTTTATTAGGTATTATTAGCACGAAATTATTCCATTCTTCATAGGTGTGACCATTCCACTTAGAATATGTTAGGGAGCTTTCAGACAGATGTGAGTAATTCAGGAGCTTGGAGACATGAGTGGAGATTGCTGTGGCAGTCATGAATTCTCTCATGAGGCAGTGCCATTTAAACATCTAGAAGATAATTTGGACTCCTATTTTTCAATTTTTTTTAATAAGCCAGCATAGAGTCAACTATCTGTGAATCAAAAAAACCTCATAAATAAATCTGAAATATCATTAAAAATCAACTTTTTTTTTAAGAAAATGAATAGGTTTATTTAAATTTTATAACTGAGAAAATATTACTCTTTAAATACAGTGTAGTTAAACATTTGAGTATGATCAAAAGCACACAACATGCATTTCTTTTCTTGTCTGTAAATAAACTTGCCTTTCCTTGCCCCTTGTTGATCTATTTATTGATGCAACACTGTTGATACTTCCTTAAATTGTTACAGCTTTGGGCAAATGCTCCTAATAGAGTGTTCTTTCACCAAACAGCAAGCAGTCTGTTGTGTGTTTAGTGCCCAGAGAGTTACACCATTGAAAATATATCCTTAAATATGTATTGCAAGTTTCCCAAATAATTTCTTCTTTTTCTGTCCTGGAGTCTCCTGGAAGTGAAGACACCTACTTGCCTGTCATGAATGCCACCCTGCAAAGTAGCATCTTTGGAAGGCATAAGCCACGATCCTCCTATTTCATCCCTATGCATTTTTGCTCCTCTGAGTCACCCATCTTCCCAATTTAAAATCCTAAGTAATGCTTTCTTGCTGCACTTTTACTCATCCCTCACTGTTGCTCCTTTTTGCAAGAGTAAAGTCTTTTTTTCAGACTAAGTGTTCAACCATCTGACTTGCTGGGACTTGGATTGTAGAGAAGGATGTGGCCTCAAAAAATCCAAACAGGATGGTATAACCTGTTATCAGACTGTCAGAAGAGATATGGCTAATTTTGAATCAGTCAGCAGAACTGGCTTTGACCATCTCTGAGGCCTTAAAATGTTTCTTGAGAAATACTGATGATTATTAAAAGAAAAGATAAAATGTTTCTTGAGAAATACTGATGATTATTAAAAGAAAAGATAAATTTCATGAGGCACTGGATGTTCATGCAGAGAAAAAAATAAATCATGTAAGTCTGGAGATTTCCATAGCATGTTTATGTAATCATTAGCAACCACCTCTTGTACAGTAGGTTGCTTTGTTGCAACATAAGTGAAATGTTGGAAAGAATCTCTCCGACACTTCCTTACTTTTTAGTCACCAGCTAATAAGTGTCACTTTTTGGCCTGGTTTACCTGTGAATGAAGTTTTGAATACTCTTGGAAAATAATCTGAATTGTGTGTTAGCAACCAGATACAATAGATAATCTTATGTAAATAACAAATTAAGTTAACAGACCACTATGTTGAATGTAATACTTAGGAATGCAAGTTCTGTCTTTGCCACAAATGCTTTCTAATAAATAGGGCTTTGCAAGCAGAGTCATAGGAAAGAGTGCTGCAAGGCACCTCAAAAGGTCATCCAGTGCAGCCCCACTGTCATAAGGATCAGCTTTCCTTAGTCATGCCCTGAAGGTCATCATGTTCCAGTTTGTTTGAAAAATTTGCTCCTTGTTGTGTTCTACAGTTTGTTGCCCTCATGATGAGTATGGGAGTTGAAATTCTGGTTTTTTCGTACAACAGTGAGAATCCACTCTGTAGCTATGGCAGAAAGGTACAGGAAGAGGAACAGTCACTTGAATGCATCAGACCAGGCTTGAAGTTACTGGAGAAGGGAGGGGAATGATTTGCTGCATCTTGTGACAGGAGAATACTTCTTCCCCCATTTCCCAAAGCTGGGCTGAGCTGTTGTCTGATGCTTGCTTATAATTTCATGTACAATAACCAACATCTCACACTCTGCCTGCAGCATACCTCCAAGCTTTGGTATGCTCAGCTGGCACGTTGCTTTTCTCCTCACTGACAGAAAGGTAGATACTTTCTGCCAAAGCCCCACTGTCACTGGAGGTGGTGAAGCCATGGAGGGTGAGTAGCAAGGCTGGTGTCTCTGGGAGAAGTTTCGTCTGCTCAAGTGCATCTGGTATGAGGTTGTCTGGAATAGTGATGTAATATGGTCAGTAGGTGGATGGGGAATGAGGAAGTAAATAAATCTATGCAGCAGACATTGGCAAATGGGACATAACCTGTATTATCTCGGTTGTTAAGGTTGATGGGGAGTTGTTGTATGGTGGGGAGGAGGGCAGAGCACTGACCACTGTGTTGCATGTCTGATGTTCTTCAGGCTTTGTGGCTCTGCCTTGAAGAGGTAGCAACCCTCCTGCTTCCTAATGCTCGTTATCCATAAGTGCTCATAGCTAAACTTAAGGAGTTGTCCTCTCTGATGCTTAGATAAACTCGTTCAGCAGTTGTAGTTGCATGTGGATGGTGCAAGACTGTGGTGCCTTCAGGGCACACTGCTATCCATCTTGCAGTACCTTGGGAGAGCACCTGGTCTCCCCTGTGACCTTCTTGGTGCTGATTGTTCCTCGTTACAAAGCTCAGCTGGATTTGTGCCATGAGAAAAGACAGAAGTTAATTCATTATCTCAGCCAATGTGCTCCTGGGTGTAAGGATGGACAGAGTGTGCGTGACCAGCGGAGATACCGAGAATGGCGAGACTGTGGAAAGCACTGTTATTTAGAGCTGTCCTATTCCTCTTTGAGTCAGACTCCTCAAGGCAAATGCAGTGAATTGCTTCAGTCAGCTGTGCCCTGTACCACAGGCTGATTTCTGTTTGAGTGCGTGATGTATGAGTAACTAACCGCCATGTTCCGTGGAGATCTTGTGCATTCCTGTGGAAAAGGCTGGAATCTGCAGCATCCCGCTGAAGGGACGGATAACTGTCTTCCTCTTGATATGAGTTATGTCACCTCAGCATTGAGAGGGAGCATTGTTCTTGCTCACCAGCTCCAAGGCTTTGTACACTACCAGGTGCTCCAAGTAGCCTCACAGTGTGTTCCTGGTCTCTGTCTCTCAGGTGGGCACTGCACACCTCATGGAAAAACTAATACTTTGGAAGGAAACAGAATGAAAATAAATGTATAGTAATTTAATCAGAGTTGAACTGCTTAGTTATTCACTTTCCCCTTTTATTGGGTTTTTGAACAGTTTATTTTTCCTGAAAATAGAATTTTTCATGGGTAATTTCTAGCTTTTTTTTCCTACTGAGTTTTTTTTTTCTCTTAATTCTGCCTTCTCAGATATTTCCTGATATCCTTTCAGCTTGGTGGTCGCTGAACACTTGGTTGTGAATTAGTATGTATTAAAAAATTATATGGACACACTGTCTTTGGTATGTAAGAGGTCTTTATCCCTTGCAGAATTGACCTGTGATAGTTAACACATTTCTTACAAAGACTCCAGGGAAGAACAATCCATCAGCTTGTAAAATAGATAAATGAATTCACTTGACAAAGATCAAGCAAAAAGTCTTTGGGAGAGGGGATGTGAAGCAAGGTTTCTTATAAGCCTGGTTTGGTAATGTGTGTCCTAGACCAGCCACTGTCTCTGATAAGGGCAGTCAGAAGCACTCAAAGGCATGTTTAATTTTGGCAATTGCAAAGGTCATTTCTTCAAAGCTGGTATTGTCCGCATCGATTATTTTTTCTTATATTTCTGTCCATCATTTGATTTTGATCACAATTCTTTCTTTTTAGGGTTATGTTGCTTGGGGGCAGGGTAATTTCATTATATGAAATGCTAGTGCTTCATCCAAAGAAAGGCTAAATTCTGGTATTAAGGTCTGTAGTGGCTTTCATAACAAAAGTAGTATTAAGTCCTCAGTTGCTGTAGATCACAGGGGAGCTTCAGAATCGCATTTGAATTAGGTTTCATCCTCATCCCAGACCTTTGCTGCATTCTACCTTTGCAACAAGCTGTCATTGCAAAATATTTATTTGTTTTTCAGTACAAATGTGATGGGCTTGTAGCTGTCCAGACCTGCCAGCCCAGGAAGTGCACACTTGGTAGGTTTTGCAGTGCTTGTGCTTGGCTCAGTGAATCCAAGGTAAATCGGAGGAGTCCTGAGGTTTCAGTGCATTGTTACACACTGGCTGCAGGAGATCATGGTGGAGGCACAGTAAAAATAAAAAGGCCCCAGCAAGGGTTAATGTACTGGAACGACTGAAGTGATCGCTGTTGATAAATACTTTATGTAATTTGTATAATACTTTCTTCTGTTAATGAACTGAAGCTGTGGTGGGGCGCAGCTGCTTGGGGGCAGGGAGCACTGAGGGGGGATTTGAGGCTGTTTGACAGCACATTCAGCCTCTAATAATCTACTAGGCCATTTTTAATTCACAATAGTTTTTTCACAATATTTGATGTAGTCCTTTTTTTGTGTGTATTGAAATTGCCCCTAAGGTTTTAATTCCCACCCCAATGGAACAGAAAGTGGATAAACAAGAAAAAGAATGGAGATATATGAAATTATGATCTTAAACTTAACAAGCTTGTTTGTTTTTTCAAGCTGCTGAATAAATCCTCTGTGGTTTGTGCTGCAGAGGTCAATGTTCTGCAGTAGGAAATGACTGGTTACATGTCAGTATTCTTTAAGAGTTCATCTCAATTACTGGATTTGTCAAACATGACAAGCCTGAATGACTGTGTGGTGAAAATAGCACACAGTTTGACTATTAAAGTAATTGGAGCATTGACATTTAACCAAACTGCAAGAGAATTGCAGTAATAAGTCTGAGAAGCACTACCACAAGCAAAGCAGAGACTAATATTTTTATAAAATCTCCAGTGAAACTGATGCTTTTTTGTATATTTTTTTGTAATTTCAGTATATTTTTAATTTAAATCAAAAAATTAAAAGGAAAAAGTGATTCCTTTTTGCTACTTTTTTTGGAATAAGTACTAAGATTTGTATAATTGGAAATTCCATTAATTTGATGCACACCCTGGTGCAATTTTAATATTGTTATGAATAATTCATGTGTGAATTTTCAATGCCCTCATAAAGTATATACACTATAAAGTTAAAAATCTGTTTATGTATATACTTATGTGTATGTGGAGATCATCATGTGATGATCATCACAGAATTAGTGATGCACCTATAAATGTGTCTATTACTTGATGTCCACTTGCTACTCTGACTTGCTAAAGAGCTATTTTTGGGCTTTCAAGCCTGAGATGTGGGTATTAAAACTCATTGCTCAGCGCTTTTCTAAAATCATTTAAAAGTCATTTATTTGTATCCATCTGCAGTGAGATTTTCATTTTTTTAAGATATTTTTCTGATGGTATATTCTACATACAACAACTTTTCTGAGACATATAAGGGCTTTGGAGAACAATACAACTATCAATCACCGTGGATAATTTGGATTTATACTTGTGGATCAGACTAGATTTTACAGTCACCAAAATTGTGTTTCAGACAATGGCTTAAACCACAGCCTCTTCCAATGTCTGGAGAAGGGCCAGAAGTAATGATGATTTATGGCAGTAGTCTGAGGGGGCTCATCCTCAGGTGAGTTACCTGCATTTTGGCACATTAATTTTACCTTATCTGAGCTTGAAAACTTGTTCTCTCCCAATTGTGGGAGCAAGTCTTCATGTGGAAACTGGGACTCACCTGTTCCTCGTGAAGTAAATCAGACAAAATAATCCCAAAAAGACAGGGTCAGGAGCATTGTGCAATCAACAATATGTCTGAAGTACCTCTATTACATTAAGTTATATTTCTTGTGGAGTACAGAGTATGATTTGCCACTTCTGTAGCCACATCTTAATTACTGTGCCATCACAGGAGCAGAGAGCAGTACTTACTAATTTGATCTGTTACTTGCCTTGACTTGCTTAAGTCACATCTCCAAACATTATGCTTGATGTTGAACATTATACTTAAATATCTCCCTTGAGTAAAAGTAAGTATATCCTTAAATTCTTTTTATTTCAGTGAGATCCATACATATACGTGAGTTTTTAGCTCAGTAGTGTAAATCAAAATATAAATTTAACTGGTTTACTGAATTTGGGGCTTCAGTGATCCAAAGCAATACTTAGTCACCACCTAAGTACAGATTTTGGGCAGTCTTTGTAAGGATAGACTTTCCTGTATTTCCCTATGGAAAAAATAAAGGAGAATTCAAGGAAATCCAGCAGATGCTTGGGTATTTGTTTGCTGACCTTAGTGTGAAAATAAACTATGTGTTAGGACCAGAGCAATATCTTGGGAAAAACAAAAGGTGCAGGTGAGAGTCATAGTTTTGGTTTGTTTGTTTTCCCCCTGAATTACATCCTGGGAGTCTGTATGGGCTCAGGGTTGGGGAGAGGAGACCTATAGGCCACTTCAACTTTTGAAGTACATTCTATAAAACCAGTTATCTTCTCCTCTGTCACTGATGTAAACCCATTCAGTATCCTGACATTGCTCCTGATTTGCCCCTAGTGTATTAGAGATGACATACACTTTCCCACAGAACAAGCTCCTGTTTCAGAGCTGAAGTTGCACTATCCTTACTTAATGTAATTCTATTTATTTGGAGCATCATGGCATATTGCAGTTGTCCATCTCCTAGTGTTCTGGCTGGCTTCACCTGTGAATTAGCTTTGAAGATCCAAACTCAGACTAAAGTGTTCCTCACAAAAGCAGCTGAAGTGAAATGATGTAAATAATTCTAAAGGAATAGCAAGCCGTCCCCTTTTCTGGAGCTTGAGGGTCTAAAAGCGGAAACCTCGGATTCATGCATGCAAGAAGAAACTTCCTTATTAAGCATTAAACAGTTTAGACAGTTTTAGCTGCAAAAGTTAATGTAGAGCCCCAAATCAGATATTCGGAATGTCGGGTAGGGAGGAATGATTTTTTGTGTACCATACAGTGGAAATAGGAGAAATATCCATCCAGTTACAGGTAAAAAGCATCATGATTCTGAGTGAACAGTAAAATAGGAATATACTTTGGAACAGTTTTTTTTTTCAAAGCTTCTGGATTAGAAGGAATCAAGCAAAAACTGGGAGCAACGTTACCTTTCCACCCTTGGGCAGAGGGATGAAGGCAGCATGTGCTCTGACATTAGGAGGGCAGCACAGCCTGTGTTAGCCATCCAGCCTGTTAACTGTGTCTTGAATTTTCAGATGATAGAAACGATGCAGAAATGCCAGATACCAAACAGAGTAAAGCAGCATCCAGCAAAAGGCTGCTGCCAGAGATCTTCGAAGCAGCAGGAGGACCTTGTAGGAATTTTACCTAACATGTAGGCTGAATACAGTGAAATAATTTGTTGTTCTTGGTGGTAAGAAAGGAAGTGCTAGGGAGACTTTGCAGATGACTTCCAGGGAGTCACTGTCAGTAGAGACATTTGGACAGGTACCAGTTGCATTGGGACTATTGAGACAATCTGCATAAATACCAAGTGGAAGAGCACTCATTCCAAAATACCGAGTTTTCCTCTTGATTACCGTTCCTGCAAGAAGACAATAGTCTGTGAGGCCTAAAAATAGTAGCTTTAAAATGCAAGAGTACAGTTACAAAATACACACAAAGTACTTTCAATCAGATTTCATTTTGATAAGTCTGCAAATTTGCCCAAGATCCAAAGCTGTCCAGGTAACTGCTCTTCTGAGCAGAACTGTCTGTCCAAGAAGTTTCATCTGCTTGGTGAAATTGAGTTATAAAAAGTTTAATTCCAGAGATTTGTCAGTGATTTGGCCAACAAAAGAAAGCAAATCCCAATATACTTTAGCAAATCCTATTGTGAGTGACTTATATGGAGCAGATGGGGAACTAGGCTGGGTTTTGCTCTGTGGACTCTGATTGAAGAGCTCAATCGATTCAGGCTGAGGCAGCTTAAGAAGCTACTGCCGTCTGCTTTGCCCTGCCTCAGTTGGAATTCCTTATCCTTGAGGTAAAAATAGCAAAAAGTAGTATGCCTGGTCCCCAGCCACTGAAGCTCCCAGCTTGAGGGCAGGGTAATTCACCTTCAGGTTTTATTTGGTATTGAGGCAGCCGTGAGCAGAGGCGGTGGGGAACTTGGAGTCACTAACTCATCAGATTTAACTTCGGCAATGGAGCAGTATGGGAATAGGATGAGAGGACCAGCGGCCTCTTCAGTCACCGCTGTTAAATCCAGTAGGATTTGCTTTGCAGAGTGCTTGCAGTCCCAATTGTAGAAGTTGCAGTGTATCATTCCTTTCCTGTAGCGTGGTTGAGCAGTGCTTTGCTATCTTCAGGGAGTGAAGGAGCCCCTTACTAGCTGGTAATGGTAGTCATCTTCTAATTGAGCTCCTTTAATGAGTTTGCTCAGAAAACCTTGATGGTTAGTTAAGAAGTAAATATTAAACACAAGTAATAAATAAGTAAGAACAAATATGGAGCATACTCATCTACCTACATTGTTTTAGTGTTTTCTAAGAGGTAATATCTTAGTTTTGCTCCTGTAACTGATTCAGGGCAGAAGTAAATACTCTGAAGTGACAAGTGGCTAACAATGCAGTCAGTAAAGCATCATCACTGTAAACTTTGTAAAGCAGTTGCATAATTCAAAGATGCTTCTGGAGTAATTTTCAAGAAACCGTCAAACTCATTGAATGCGGTAAGCATAAAGGTGTGGTTTTGTTCTGTGATTCTTCCCCCTTTTTTAGCAAATTTTAAACTAGAGATTAGATTACTGTTTTTGTTGGGTTGGGAGATTATCTTTCAGATGTCCATAGGACCATGTGGATGGATCTAAAGTTTTGAATTTACACTAGAAGGTATTTTGTGATGCATCATATTATTTTTACAGGAAAAAAAAAAGATCTGTAGGTCTATGAATCTTTATTCATGCTTATACAAAAGTAAAGGTCTTAAAAGCTTTAAAAATAAACCATCTCTGCTTGCAAGGTTAATATAGGCTTGATGTGGAAAGGCACTTTGGCATTAGTAGTACTTAAGCATATGCTTAACTTTGAGTCTAGAAGCATTCAAGTACCTTTCTGAAATGGAGAGATAACCTGGGGCTCTGTTCAGCATGACTTGGAAGCTTTCTCAAGGAGTCAAGGGTTTGATTGGCCTTGCTTCTTCCCTGTGAGAGGACAGACCTGAGTCTCCTTTCCTAAGAAGGATTTTTACTGTAGCACTCAGGGAGAAACAGGGAAGTAGGAAAGGACGTTTCCTAACATAGCCTAATACGCTGCTGCCATGAGACAGCATAATTTAATCATTGTGGTTTTTCACTAAAATGATGTGAAAATGCTTTAGTTTTATAATATGGAAACTTTGAGACTTATGCTGAGTTCTGCTTTTTTATTTGGTGCCCCTTTGAACACAGCACTTAGGTCTGTGAGCTCATCAGCTTCACTCATAGCCAAAGACAGCATTCACTCATATAAAACCCTACAAAGTCAGAGCTCTGTTTCATATTCTGACTTGTTATTAGCTTCTTCTTAATAGCAGAACTCACAGCTTTCTTTGTTGTTATTTTTTGTTAAGGGAAAGAATAAAAGTTGCTTTCATTTTTAGATAAATTTGGTTATTTAATCTGAGTGTGACACTCAGGCTTCAAAGAATCCTGTGCAGTACATTTTTAATCTGTTGTTTTTAATGAATTCTAGTCACTAGGAAATACTGTTATCTAGGTCAGATTTTTTGAATATTATTTTACTGGCTGTGCATCCTGCTGTGCTTTCTCTAAAATGAGCTCCCCAATGAGGTCTTGTTGTTTTACTTTCTCACAGCTTCGTGGAGTAACTTTCCTAACTATAAATGTAGGTTGTGCTGTGTTTTTCAATCCAGATGTATTCTTGACTCAACCAACATCCACCCACCTAAGACTCAGTCTTAAACTTTCTTGGGGGACAAGGGAAAAGGATGTAAAGTACCTCCAAATTTTTTCATTGATATTTTTGATCCTTGCTACCTGGAAGGAATGGAAAAGAGATGATCAACCCAAAATTTATTACTGAATTTCAAAGGTGTTGATATAACTGCTTCTCAGCTGATAACAGCAAAATGGCCTTATCCATAAGGCAGAGTGAGACATCCTTTGATGTGATGGAGAGGCTCTGAGGTTTCTGAACATTTATCTTTCTGGACCTTTATTGTGACATCTCTAACTTTACCCTAACTTTCCTCTTAGTGTGTCTCCCCAAGAGACTTCTCAGTTCCCTGAAAAGAAAAGCATCAGGTCTGCTAGACCTGCCTCCGGTAGGGGACACTGAGCAGTGGTCACCTTAGGTCACCTAGATCAGTGACAGAATCAAATTGTGCCGGATTTCCTTCAGCTGACTATCCTACCCTTTTCTGACATCATGTTTTCTTCTATATGGTGTATGGATTGGGCACATACCTCTGTGTCCATTAATAAAATATCACTACTCAGCTGCATGGTTTTTTCGTTTGATTGACATCCTTCATCACTCCTGATGGAATGATTACTTTCATAAAGATATTTCCAGATAGATATCCTAACAAAGTAGTTAATCTCTCAGGATTATTTTCTTCGCCAAAGAAGTGTTGCAACTTATAATTGTTACAATTTTCTATGTGGTGTATGAATTTCTGACAGTGATGTCAGATCAGCTTATAGGTAGCTGAAAGGAAACGCCAGTTTTGTGATCTAAATGGGTAAGAAGAGAAAAACAGAGAAATAGTGTGGAGTTTATATCAGAATGAGGATGCTGAAACTGAAGAGATTAGAAGAAACCTGGATGACAGTCTGCTGAAAACACTTCTGAGGCAGCTCACCCCGTGTTGCCTGTTCTGGAGCTCAGGTGTTGGGGATTCTGGACTTTCCATCTCCCTGAGGTTTAAGGCAAACCTCAGCAGTCTGAAAACAGGGACTATAACAAGGCACTCGAGGAGCAGTTGCTCTGAAAAGCTCGAGCTTAGAGAAAGTCTGGGTAGAGTCACTGGTGCCAAACCTAAATAAAACTGACTGATCCCGAGGAGTTCTGAGCTCTGGGAATGCTAGCTGGGATTAAAAAGCTTACTTTTAATCAATAAATAATTAATTAAATACAATACTGCAGCTTTACTAGAAGTTTGCAGCTAGCATTGATGTACAGCCAAAAAACAAAGGAGATGTGGACTTCAGCCAACAAGAAATCCAGCCATTTCAACTGACCTGACCTGGTGTAATTTCATTTTCAAGTAACACAAGAAGGACTTCAAAAGGCCCTTGAATAGATGGTGGATAATTGACTCTCAGCAATGAATGCTGAATATGGAGGTGCCTGTGCTGGTTATTATTAGATGTATTGTCAGCCTTTGACACCACTGATCACAAGACTGGTTGACTCGTGTGCTGTATGATCTACTTCATACCTCAGTTAAGCATTCAGGCAGGTGGTTCACATAACAGCTATACCTCTCCCAAGTCTCATTTAAACCCTAGTTTGAAAGTTCAAGAGGGACTTAAAGCTGGCTTCCTTTCTGCAAAAAGGGAGATTACCGAGGTGAATTTTGCTGTCTGAAGGAGCCACTGGATGTGGGTTTGTATTTCAGTAGGCACCTGTCTCTGATTAGATCTAGCACTCATTACTGAAAAGGTAGTGCGTTGGGACACATCTATGGAAATTGAGGCTTTTTATAGTAGCAGTTTGAAGGTAAAGCTGTCTTTTCAATCCTTTGCCAGGTCCATAAACATCCAATTCTGCTTTTGTAATGTAAATTAAGTGTCTTTAAAGACCAGCTGTGGTGCTGGATTTGTTTTTATTTGTATATATTGTATTTGTGCTGAAGACATATCCTTAGAAAGTACTTGTACCTTTTTATTAAAGGTTACAGTTCTTCTGAAGCATATTTATTTGGACATCTCTGACCAGTGACATTTCGAGATCAAGACCTTTGAGGTTCAGTGTGCAGAACAAAATGTTACAATTCTTTTGTTTCTGCCTTCAGATTCATTCATTGAGATGGCTGAAACTGTGCCCTGTGAATCCACAGAGATCTGTATCTTGCCCTCCTTAAAGCTGCTGGGCAGCGATGGGAGAGGGCAGCAGGGTGGCATTTAGTGAAATATGTCTTTTTATCCACAGTGTTGCTTGTCTTCTCCTGTGTAAGCTTGGTGATGCCTCTAACAGCTGTGCTAGTCCTCATAATTGGTCTAGTTTCCTGCAGGAAAACATGGGTTCTTCTTTACTTTTCTGCTCCTGTATCCATGTAATCATGCAATGGGAACAGTCTATCTGTCACTGCTGGTTAAGCCATAGGAGTGGGATTCTTGAGGACAATAACTGCGCAAAGTCATCCAAAGAAGTTTTAGGGAATTTGAGAAGTGTGTCAAACCCAACAGCAGGTCAGGGTCCCTGTTCACACTGGGCTGTCGGCACACTCCATCCGAGTTGGCAGGGAGGGCATCTCCTTCAGGTGCAGCAGCCTGGGCTCTTCGAGGTGTGCCAGTGGGAGCTGATAGGAATCCAGGCTTTCTGCGAGTTCCCAAAACCTATTGCCCTTTTTTGGAGGTGGTGGAAACACCCAGATCTACGAAATGTCTAAGTTCAAAATCTTCTCAAAGCTCGAGATAAAGCAGCTTGTGCCTTTCAAAAGGTGCAAACAATAAAACTAACGAATCAAGATGATTCATCCTCAGAGCCACTCCCTGAGGAAGAGACTGGAAAAGAAAGCAAGACAAAAGACATTAGCACACAATGTTCAAGCGAAAATGCTCAGTCCTGCTGCTGAGTTCTTTAATACGTTCTAAAGCAGCAGTAGGGACATAACATTTTGCTTAGCAGTTAACCTCTTTAAATGAGGAAAGCATCCAGTTAAGATGTATATCTTATTCGAGCATTGTGATGGCAGGCTGATGCTCACACACAGAGGCTGACTAACAGTAGCCTAAAGGTAAATGGCTTTACATGTGTAAGAACGCCAGAGACAATCTTAAATTTAATACATCTTAATTGACAGTGTTGGATTACTCTTTTATTTTACTAATTGACTCTGTAACACCTAAGATCTACATTGTAACGAATGAATCTTATTCTGCCTTCCTTTTTTTTCAATAAAGGTGCATTTTTAGGCAATTAATTTGCCTACTATTTCCATTACCGTTGATGTGGCTGCCATTTATTGTCATGGCAAAGTTCCTGTTGTTTTCCACAAGAGGAGTCTTAGGGATTTAATCAATGTTTTTGAGACCTAACTTTTGCAAGAAAGTGTGGATTCAGAGGAACTTTAAAAATTTATTTCTTTTCTTTTAAAATAAGACTCTATTTTTAAAACTTGCCTACAGCAAGTGTATTTGACTATTTTTAGTATTGTAAATTGGAGCCTAATCTGCCTTTCCCTTCCCTATGCAGTAATACCAATAAGATAATTTAATTTACTCTAGACTTTTATTAGTCCCAGTGAAAACAACATCTAGTGAAATCAAGGTAGTAAAGGCTTTGTGTATGTTATTTGCATATGTATTTTCAGGGGAAATAACAGAAAAACAATTCTGTTGGCTTTGTTTGACTAAATCTCTGTACAAAAACAACTAACAGATTAACAATGCATAATGTGCTCTGTGTGTGTGAACTTCTGAAGAGTCCTTTTGATGCATGACATTTTCAAAGAGGGTAACACCTTCAGCAGGTCACATCATATCACTGTATGTGGTTATTGAAAAAATTTTAAAGGTATTAATCACACATTTCATTGAAAAAAGTTTCATCCAAATGCTCAGTTTCAAAAGACAAATTCTTCTTTTTAAGTCTGGTTCAGAAAGTTCTATATTGTTTGGAGTACAACTGGATGTATTTTTATGTTGATGTATTATTTTGGAGAGCTGTGACTCATTGCAAATTGGTCTGGGGTGCTCTGCTTCCTTTGTGTTCTTTTCACCGTGCCTTGTTAACTTGCTCCTCATGCACTCCAGAGATTCTCTTCATGTAGTGGCCTGGTTTTTGTCTTTTTCTTAATATTGTACAATCTCCTACCACTTACACATGGTCAAAAATTGCATCATCAATTTTATTCTTGTTATAACATTACCCTAGAATCTTCCAAGCAGATTATCATATGTTATCAATATAGCAGCTGCTTTCGAAATAAAGCAATGTCCCTGGGGCTTCTCTTGCCAAGCAGTTTCCTAATAATGTGTTCTCCACAGCATCTTTTCTCTCTCTTTGTCTAGCAGTGGACAACCCTTCTGAAGAGTGCTTTTTCCCAGACCTACAGGTCCAGTCCCCTGCTAATTTGTTTAGCAACACAATCAGTGCTGCTGTTCCTAGCAAGATGAATTTCACTGCTGCGTGGATACAAAAATACAAGCCACAGATGCCTAGGTCTATTGGAAAGTGAAGACTTAATTCAATAGAAAACACCAACTTCCCTTACTTTGGCTGAATATTTAAAATACCCGTATAAAAAAAAAAAAGTCATCTAATTGAAACAGTTTCCCACTGTTTTTGTGCTAAAGCTTGCCAATTTCCCAGCTGTCTGCTATTCAGTACAAAGACAGGTATCATCCTCTGTTGTGCTTTTTTGACCCAGATTCTTCATTCACTTACGTCAGTGTTTGCAGTAAACAGGAATTTGCAATAACCAAGTGCTGAATCCTGTTGTCTTGTGACTGAACTCTTCAATCTTTGAATAACTACCCAGCAGCAAAATAAAAATGATGCAGAGGAATAAAGCCTGAAATAATAAAAATACAAGTGAGGATCATTCCGAAAAATGGATGTGCAATGTTTGTAGGAAGCTGCACTGAAAGATTTGCATGTGTTGCAATTTACAATCACATCTACTTTGCATAGTCCACAGTCACTTCTCTATCCCATTCCCATCGTAGCCAGTGCACCTGAGCCTATGTGGAAAAAAAACAGAGACATCTGAAGATTTTTTCTTCCCAGCCCCCTCCTCTCTGCATTTCTGTGACACTGTTGTCAACCTAACTGGGTTATGTGTAACTTCGTAAGGCATATCGGAGTGTCATTGCCATTCTGGAGCTGGATTTGTGCAACTTGGCAAAAGTAAAACAAATTCTGCTTTTTCAAAGTTGTAATAGCAGTAATAAAAGGAAATCAACTCAGAGGCCTCTAACTAATGCAGAGTAAGCTCATACATCTCCCTGGGAGGCAAAGCTGCGATTAGCATGTTTGAATGCCTTACTACAAGTGATACTTTGTGGAAATGCAGCACTTTTTGTGGGAATGAAAAGTGCAGTTGCGAAGAAGGCTGTTAATTAACAGAAGAGTTAGTGTAGTGTTTGCTGTGATTTCATCCTAGCTTAACAGAGCAGAACCAAACTGAAGAGCCAAAAAATCAGGCAAGCAAGAGCCTTGTTGTTGTTTTTTTACATCCTGAGAAGTTGACTTTGTACATTATTTTAGTTCCCTGTACATTAGGGTTGGGGGCAGAAAATACTGGCACTGATTTTAATTCAAGCTTCCATATGTTATTAAATGGGTACCTCTATTTTTCTGATATTATTTCTAGTTGTTACAAAGCTTGGAAATGAACAAAGCAGGTTTACATTGTTGAAATCTTATTCCATGGTTTAGTCTGATTTTTGCAGAAGAAATAAGAAGGAAAGACAGTCTCCATAGGGTAAAGGCAATACATTAAGGCCTCAGTGTTCTCTCTTGTACTGCACTAATCCCACTGCCTAAGCAAACTCGTGTGCAAATGCTCACCTGACATCATCTCTCTGGCACATTTGGAATTGTGCTTCAGGTTAAAGTGAGTGGACACTACTTTGCCACTGACCCAGTGAAGATTGTTGTGGTCTGCATGTTCTTAAGGTTTTACAGAATTGCCGTGAACAAATTAGGTGCATTCTGACATCTGATACAGAACATCACTAAAAACATACACTCTGTGAAAATTAGTATTAGCAATGCCAGAAGATCACATCTAATTTTATTAGAAAAGTCCTCCAGATGGGCGGTCAATTCCAATTTTTTTAATGGATACCCTATTTTCTTACATGTAAAAAGCAATATTACCACATCCTGTTGTCAGATGAGAGTAACTGATGGATGAAATTTGCTTTCAGTGTTAAACTGTATGATAATGCAGGATGACAAAATAAAGAGAATTATAGATCAGTGGCCGATGAAAAGTGCTCCATCCAAATAGTCATTGATACCATGACATGACAAAAAGACTCTCTGTGTATGTCCTGCTTTATGAAATTATTTGCATTGCTTGCTATTCCTGAGCTACTGAGCAACTTTGGTGCCTCACATCATATGTGCTCATGTTCCAGTAAAGAACAATACAATAATACCTTCAAATCCCGGCAGTCTTAAAGCAGACTTTGCACAGCTTCTTCTTTGGGAAGGAGATTGAGGAATTCTTCCTGCCTCTCCAGCCTCAAGTTCCCATCTCTGCGCAGCAGTACCTGGACAAGGGCAGTGATAGCTGGTTTTCTTTGATGCTAGAGTTAGTGAAGATGGTGGTTCACTGTGGTCAAAGAACAGATAATACTGTTCCCAGGTTTTGAGTGTCTTAGTAAAAACCCATTCAACAGTAAGAAATGTTTAGGGGCCTCAGCTCCTAGAGTGACTTCACATATTCACGTCTCTGTTTCATTTATTCTTAAGTGAAATATGCTCTGTAAATTAATTTTCCTTAGCTGAAGGCCTATTTATAAGTGGGTACTTAAACCTTCATGACTGCAAATGAAGACACCCTGTGCTGTTGAAATGCCCAGGGTTGTCCCAGGTCTGGTCTGAGGCCAGAGAGCTCTTTTGACTGCTCATGCACACTGAGCCGCACAGCATGGCAGCAGCACCCTGTGATGGCTTCCAGGGCTTGAAGTAGGTCTTCTCTGCCTCCAGCTTTATCACTCTTGACACAAATCTGCCCTGAGAGGATGGTTTCTCTGAGGCAGCCTTGCCTTGTGCTATGGAGGACACCATGCTATGTCCAAAATGCAAAGTAAAAGGCTGCTGGGGCAGCATGAGCAGGTCTGGGATGTGGCTTGCAGCACGTGAGTTGGCTATGAAGAGTCACAGCTGCACAAAGTGTAAACCATCACCCACTGGCCATGGCTGGTACCACTTGGCATCTGAAACATGAAGAAATAGTATACAAAAAGCAGGCTTCCCAGACCCGTAAAGAGATGACAGTTGTATTGCAGTTGTATATTAATTGTGCAGCACTAAACATTAGCAAGAAAAGATTGTTTCATTACTAATATTGGTGACAAATCAAGTGGTGTCTTTGTGACCACTGTGAACAGGACTGCAGTTGTAAGCCCAAAAAATGCAAGCTACAAAGCTTTCTTGTTTCCTGTGATCAAGTTATATTCTCACATCAATGTGCATAGCAACAAATTCAGAAAACAAAGAGTCTTTGTTCAAAATAAGTGATTATACAGTCCTTTTTAATTTAGCATAGAGTGACCCTTTATACTGAGAGGCTCAAACACGTCTGTGAATTTTTTGAGTGCCTAAAATTCTCAGCATATTAAAATTGCACTTATTAGAAATGGAAGCAGTGAGCATAGCAGTTGCAAGGCTTGCAAGGAAGAAGAGGGCAGAACCAAAGGTAGTGCTGCTTTTTCTTGGCTTAGGTTTTTTGCGTGCAGCTCTGACTCATTTTAAAAAATCTTAGTGTGTGATGTTATGTGATGTTACTTGTAAAGCAGAACAAAAGTAGATGTCATATTGATTAGAACAATGAAGCTTAATTAAGTAAATGCTAGGGCATAGCCTCCTTACTGAGGAGGCTTAAACGGCAAGTTTTTGCTCAGAAAAAGAGTCAAACCAACCCAGACTGTGTTTATGAATGAAGGTTGGTTGAACACTGGGAATTAATATCTATGCTGTAAGTGCTGCCACACTCTAGACTGGTAACAATATAGACTGAAGTTGTGTTTAGCTTATTTCCAAATGAAGGAGTTCTTGTGTGTCCCCTAGTAGTGGTGCAGGGTTGTGATGCCTGTAGATTTTACTTTGCTGGTGGTGGGAGGTGATCATGAAGTTCTGTGAGGCCACAGGGGTTCAGTCTCTTTTCTTTATGCATCTTTTTTGCTTGAAAAGATACTTCTCAAGACAGAGACTCTCTTTTATATCTGTTTCCATTGAGGCACTAACCTCACTGTCAGTGCTTAACAGTGAGTATGTAGCATTTCACTGAAAACCAACATGAAAAGAACTTTAAAGTGGCAGAAACAAGCTCTTGGAAGTTAGGAAAAGCCAGATGTGTGGTTTCTTCTGTGCCTCTGATTTGGCCTTATTATTCATACGTATTGTGTTTACTGTCCCAAATTACATCATTGCAGCCGTTTTTCCAGAGCACCAGCATTCCCTTAGAGCATGAGATGAGCAGTGTTCAGGACATGAATCAATTTGGTGTAATGAATGAGGATGTTGTCAAAGAAGTTAATCTAGGAATTGAAAATAGTGTGATGAAGAGCAAGGATGGCTTCAGGAAAGGAAATTACAGTCTTGTGTGTAAATCAGATTAACTGGAGGCAGGAGACTTCTCTGCTGGCACTGCCCCAGGGTGGCAGGGAGAAGGACAACACTGGGATTAGGAGCTGCTCTGAGCAGTGTGGGAAGGGAGAAGTGCAGCCAGGCTTATCTGTCCGTCTTGGCTGCTGGCCATGGGCAAGCCAGGTTGCTCTGGTCCCCAAGGTTCCCAACGCAGTGTGCACAGCTGTGACAGCAGCACGTGGGGAGCAGGGGGCAGCTGAGAGGCAGGCTGAGCTTTGGATGTTTTGTTGTCCCAAGTGTGGAGGGTGCAGGCCAGTGGTGGATAATGATCACTCTGGTTTGTTATGCAGGGAGAGGAGATGTCTCTCCAGGTTTGACGATGTAGAAAAATTTGTGTTGGTTCAAAGGTAGTGTTGGCAAGAGGCCACCAGGCTACCACGCCTGCAGAAGGCAGCACAGGAGATTTTGGAGCTGAGAGCCAGGAACAAGTGTCAATGCAGGTTTTGTTTGAGTGGGCAGGATGTGGGTCATGATGCTGGATTAGGGGGCTGCTGAGGACAGCAGGTCCTCTGGGAAATTTTAGGAGCATGCAATCCATAGCTGCTTAGATCTTTGTGGTTTTGTGGTCACTGGCATGCGCTCTCCAACTGGCCAGAAGCAACAGTCCTTTCCTGATCTAGCGACACTTAGTGAGGAGCTGCAGATATTTTGCAGAGCCTTATTTGCATTGGGAAAGGCACTGCATATTATTAACGTATAATATAGGGAATTTTATTGTTTGATGGAGAATAAAAATAGAAATAAAGTTAAGGCTCAGTTTTGAAGCTTAAATCTTTCTGTTGGGCTTTGGCGGAAATACTTCTACTTGTCAATAGAGTTTGGAAGAAGTGACACTTCAGAGTTTGGCATTCCCAGCTCTGGTCTTGATTTCAGCTCATCTTCAAAAATCACATTAGCAAAATTGTCGAAACAAGATAGTTGTGCAAAGACATGCTGGGATACTGGCATAGAAACAGGATGGTAAAGTTTGCTTTTGGGTCTTTGGGAAAAGCAGGAAACCTGCTGACGGTAGTTGTTCCCTGCCACACACTTCAATATAAGCAACATCTTTATTCATTCCAGGAGCTTCTGAACTAATCAGATTACTCTTATGTGGTTCTTCCTGCAAGACAAAAATGGGTTTAAATCCATTTCAGGTGAGCCGGGAGAATTCAGTTAATAACACTGAGCCATTTACACTGGAGTGCCAGCGGATCACTAAAATAAATTCAAGTTGCTTGGCATGCCTTTGACAGGACATCTGCTGCTGAAGTTCACCTGGTAACATCTGGGCCCAAGTGCTTTTCTAAAATAGGGGGGAAAAGTTGTTTTGGAGAAATAGTGTCGGCATTTCTGCTGCATTAAAATTCACTATGAGCATTTTGTGTACTGTCTGTGCAGATGAGCAGGTGGTAATTTTAACAGTAAGGCTTACACTTTGTCTTTTTCTGGGGAGCTTGAAACAATTTTGAAATGTGAAAGAACATTTTTATTTGGTAATCAAAATGTGTTTGCAATAAAGCTTTCATTTTCTTAGAAAGTTATAATTAATATATAAGAAGGCACAGTAAATATGTTTTTCTTTTCTTGACTTTTCAGTCTGTATTGATCATTTAGCTGTCACAGCTTACTGGAAAACAATGTATGCTGCTCTTTTCTAAAGAAAAGAGATCACACCTGTGATTTGATGTATAAATTGCTGAAGAAAATTTGCAAGTTAATTTAGCCTCCAAATTTGACACGTCTTTCCAAATTGGTTAACTATGAGCACAGCAGCTCTGAGACTGATGAAGGTGGCAGTAGTAAGAAAAGACCACTCCTCTTGTTTTGCCAGCAGAAAGGCAACTCACGGCACATTGCTGAGACATTCAGCTCCAGGAATGTCCTCCTCCATTCATGGAGGGGGTCAGCATCATTGAGAAACAGCAGGAAATTACAGATAGCAAGTTGTGGTGTGATCACATGGAAACAGCAGGAAATTTTAACCCTGGCCAACTAGAAATGGGCAATGTGACTAGGGAAAAATTGTAGCATCTGGTTGTTCAGTACCATCCATTCTGTACAGACAAGTGTGGTTACACAAGCGTTTTCTCAGCCAGCAAAGCTATTTTAATAAGGCACCATTCCTGCACTGTTGTTCACCCAATTCCATGTTGTGCCAGATGATTATTTGTAGGGTTGTCCTATAAACCATACCCAGATTTTGGGTTTGTTCTTTGGTTTGGTTTTCAAATCAAATCACCTCAGTACAGTTTTGTTCAGTGTATGGTTTCATCAGTGTGACTGAGGGGATAGAGCACAGCACGAAAGAAGCAAATATAAAGAAAAAAGTATGAAGTCTTCTTAAACTGCATTTGTCATCACATGTTTCTGTATCTGTGCTTTCATTTTTGCAGGCTGAAGATGTGCAGTGCCACTCTTCTGATGTGACAGCAGCTTCTTAGTAGTTTTCTAGTGAAAGAGAAAGGGGAGTTGTCAGAAAAAAAGCATTACCTGCCACTTTCCAAATAGTTTATGGAAACAAAGCAGTTTCAGCGTCTTCTAATGACATATTCCTCGTTATCTGTCAGGTTATGGAAGGGGGCTGCTGAGCATGTGAAAGTAATAGCATGTGTGTGGGAGATGAGGATGTGCAACATGCATGTGGGCTTGCCTGCTCTGACACCAGGAGATTGCGAGTCTGAGCTGTAATGGCTCAGAGTCACTTACAATTTTTATATAAATATATATACTTATGTGTATTTATATATATACAGATATATATAATAAATAAATTGATGGGAGATGTTTGATTAATTTGAAATTATTTTTTATTCTGTGTCCATGGAAATTTTAATTTAGCTTCATGGCCACATTTAAAGACTTAACAGTTTTTAGAAGGGATAGTATCACTATGTATGAAACCATAGTCAGAAACCAGCAACCTCTAAATAAATTGTTAAATTAGAAACTTTTTATTTGGATCTATCAGTGCCTCAGGAATTTATAAACCAGGTTGTATTAAATTGATTAATACTATTTTGTAATGTTAATTCAAACCAGATTGCCTTATGATGGAATAAACCAAGTTGGGTGCACACACAACCATCTTTGAATGCCAGATGCTTTATCTTGTCCAGTCAATTTGTTACTCCCTGTGTACAGTTCAGGATAAACCTGGAGCTAGATAAGTCAAACCCATACACCTAAGAATGGCAAAAACACGTACAAAACTTTATTTTCTTTACAGACAATTTACCAGCAGGATAAAAACATGGTATTTGTCAAACTGCTGACAAGCAGTGGTTGAACTAGATCCAGTGTGTTCATACTGATCACTTCCCCAGAACTGCAAGATTTTGGATTTAATCTTCTTCGGTGCCAGTATATGATAAATTGTAACTCTGTCACAAAAACTATGTGCTCATAAAGTATCTTAAAGCAAGGGTGTGTGTGAAAATAAGTGGATTAGCTTTTTACATACCAGGAACAAAAGGGACATAGAATCCTCAAAATTAAATTTGTCTGAAAAGCAAACTCAAATGAAGCCAGCACTTTTAATCTACTAAAGATGCAAATGGCTGCTCACCTTGCAGAGTTCAAGGTAATATTACAAGCACAAGGAAAAGGCCCAGTCCTGTGTACTTCCAGTCACAATGAAATTAGGGGTACCTCCTGTCTTTACAGCTTTGGATATTAAGTAAGCACATTATAGCTTGTACACAGTAAGAACAGTAAACTGCTTCTGGTAGGTGCATGGTTCTGGCCATGGTTTGGCCTGGAAGGTTGTGTTGGCAGAGCTTTAGCACCCAAGAGCTGCATATTCCTGTCTCTCAACAGGCAGCGCTGGCAGAAACCTGCAGTATCGATCTGGCTAAGCCTTGCTAGAAATCAGATTAATTCTCTCACAGCTGAGCCTACCTACAGAACTAGATGTTGCTTCCATTTGCTTTGGTCCTGTGTGGCTGTGGGGACCTTGGTCCCATTGCTCTGAACTCAGTAAGTCCCCAGGTAGTCCTTGGGATATTGCTGTCTTCAGTGACTGCCAAATTTGCAGCACAGGGCTGTAAGTTTGTGAGTCTTGAGGTTGCAATGATAGGATATCTAGGTCTAAATAGCAGGCCTGGGCTTGGCCAGAATTCTTGCAGGATCTGGGGTACAACCACAGTGTAGGAAATGGCATAGCTGGTTGATGTCTCAGCTGCACCTAAGACCTTGGACTTGGTTTTAGTCTCTCAAAGCTCAGATTGAAACTGCTCTGGGTAAGATCTGAAAAAGAGGAAAGGGAGTGAGCATGGCCATGGGTTCCCACTTTGGTATTCTACCAGCTACATCATATTTGCTAGCTGCCACTTCATGCAGCAAAGACCTCTCCCTGGGAAGAGCCATTGTTATTCTAATATATGCTGCAAAACTGTTTAGTGATTAAAATTGGAAAGTGGGATTTGGAATGTCCTTCATGCAAAAAATAAGACTCTTTGTTTAAAATTATAAAGGAAACAGCAATGGAATAACTCAGTTTTCAATGAAAAAGCTGTTTTCATTAAAATCTTGCAAGCAGTGTGTCTCAGTTACTTCTGCATTTAAGAAAGAGATCAACAAGATGCCTTTTGTAATAGGCAGTGCACAAATTTGCTTCCAGCCAAACCTACATGTCTCAGAATTACAAGCCAATATTTTTCTAGAATATGTGAGTCATTTTATCCTTCACTACACGGATTCATAAATTTTTTTTGTAAGTATGTCATCTGAAAGGAGTTTCATAGCCACAAGTAACAAACTGGTCTGATGACTCTGGTGGCAAAATTAATTACTCTGTATCTCATTTTCTGAAAGAGTACAGCTGTTAGTATATTCAGTCTGCTCTTAAAGTCAAGCGAGGTTGTGTTAATAGTCCATTGGTAAGGAGAGGTAAGATCCATTGAGTTTTGCATTTATTTCCAGAAGCTGTATGGCAAAACAGTAATTTTCGGGATGTCAGTAACTGAGGAGTGGTGTAAGGGGGTTTGTGGGGGAAGGAAGAGATCATGAAAGCCGTAACTATTCCTCTACATCAAGCTTCTGTCATTAAGGGAGTAGAAGGACTTGGATTATGTATTTGCATGACCTGAAAAGTACTGTTTCTTAAATATTTAGTCAGCTTTGTATTTCTCTGTTGTTTTGCTATTATTTTTGCTATTACTGTTAAAAGTACAATAACATTTCAGTATTGCAGTTATCTTGGTTGTCTGTACTCCTGGGAGAGCTGGCTTCCACTGTTTTTCAGAAGCAACTGATATTTGACGTATTTTTAGGTAACAGAAATAGGACCTTTAGACTAGTTTTCCTTTAGGAATTCTTAACAAAGCTCTTTGCAGAAATTCAGAATATTTGGCTTTGGGTCTCTTGAACTAACTAGCAGAGACCTACTGCAGGGAAGAAGGTAAGCAGCATGGAGTGAGGAGAGTTTGCCTAGGGCTTGGGGATATCATCACAGATATCCTTTTATTAACACGTACGTACCTCATATAAAACATGATGCCTTATGCTTTAAAACTTCATCTTTGAAGAAATACTCTGGGAGGCAGTGATATGATTTTGGAGGTTTTGGGGTTTTTTTTCAGCTAACCATAATAACAAACAAAAGTGCAATTCTTTTCCAAGGTCCTAATGTTTCAACAGAATTTGTGCTTCTCAGATTTCAGGAAACAAAAGCAAAAAAAAAGAAACACAGAAAGTTATTAGAATTATTAGGTTCAACATTTCTAGGCTGTCTACATATTTTTCTTCAATTTTGCCATTAACCAAATCTGTCACAATGGCAAATTGTGAAGTTGAGCCTTCTGGAGGCTGTCGGTAAAGCCCAGAAAATCCTTCAGAGTGGTTCACCACCTTTCCTGTTTAGAACACTGGGAAACCAAGGGAAACAGAAGGGAACAATTAACACATCAGGTATGTCTGATATTTTCTTTCCCTAAAATGCCTAGTTTTACACCCTCTTAATCAACGGGTTGCTGTTGAAATTGCAAAGGAGTTTTTCTCCGTAGAAGTCACCCACCAAGTGTTGTGCTGTTCTCTTTTACATGGGTTTTAGATGCCTGACATCTTCCTTAAAGGTCTAGTTTGTGCCCTACAAAGGGCACAAAAGTCCAGAAGAGCCCTACCTGTGAGCTATCAGTCTGCACTCACTTGTGCTCACAGATCAGGGAAGCTGGATTGTTAATTTTATATGTCCACAGAAGTTGTGCTTCTGAAGCAGTGCTGCCCTGCTTTTGTTTGATGCTGCAGTTTAGGGGTCAGAAGTGCATGGACTTAATATTTTATTTGTGCCTCTTCCATGCCAGAAAGGCAAGACCAGTGTACCTTTGCCTGTCACTGTGGCAAAGGCTTTTCATACTGCGAGGTGCTGAGAATTTGTACCTCAGCTCCATAGGGGACCCAGAATAATCTGGGGCATGTCTGCAGCCTATGGCCGATCCAAGCTGACATTTGCATTGGCAAGAACAATACATAATCTGACATTTGTGTAGAGAATGACTGTGTGAGGAAACAGTGCTTGCTGCTGCATTTTATGTGATCAGAATATTATCTCTGAGCATTGGAAGAGTGTTGGGGCTGATGCAGGCAGTTTTATGCATGTGGGACTCTGTCAGAATGAATAGATATATGTGTATATGTGTATTGCATGACTGATCTCTCAATTATCTTGATTTTATATTACAGTACAGTCAGGGAAGGCTCTAGGTAGTGTGACTGAATGCTGTTACAAAGACAGAGCTTCCACTTTATGGAAGCAATTGAAAACTTAGAAGATCCTGCTTATGAGCTCAATATTAAACAGGCTTGGGGCTCTTGCAGTCTGGGAAAATCGTGATTTGTTTTATAAAGTAATGCAGACTAGTTCCTCTTGGCAATGTTTTGGTGTCATATTCCAATTTATAGAAAATGGATCAACCCTGTTACCACTGGACATGGGTTCTACAAGCACGTGTGTGGACATGGAGGTGCACACTGCTGTGTGTTGCATATATTGAACAGAAGCTAATTAAGCAGAGCACAGTAAAGCCTCCCACACAGATAATTTTCCTTTTCTATATCTTATAACTTCTCCTACTGAGGTGAAGGGTAGCCACAGACAGAAACTAGGCTTGCCCATTACAAACAGGGTCCAATTTCTTTTCAGCCTCTTTTAGCTGATTTTTAGCTGTATATGTAAGATACATCCTTGTAGATGAAAATCAATTGCATAGTCGAGAAATGGAGCATCAGAAAGAAATTTTAAGTAGATTTCCTTAAATGCTGCAAGAACAATGGTTAATTTTGATGGAGCATGTCCAAGGGAAAGGCATGAGGAATAGTTAGTATGCTATAGGGAGGTCATCCTTTGGTGCTGACCTACAAGCAGTAATATGTACCAGGTCAGCTCTTCTGATGCATTGTTGGGTTAACTAATTGATTCCAGACGGTCTTGGACAGTGTCTGTGGGTAGCTGCAGGAAGATAACTATCCTATGCATAAGACCTTCTTTTAGGATAGAACGACTGTAGATGATATTTTGTTCCGTGATAGCAAAATTTGATGTCTGTGCCCACACTGGGCAGGCTCCAGGATCCTTCATGTGCTTGAATTAAGGGGTCTAAATCACCCAGTTTTAAAGTCAGCTAAGTACCTGAAGACGTGCCAGTATCGCGACACTCAGGAGGCATCTCTGCTGTTCCTGCTGACGCACATAGATTTCACTTTTGGAGAAGCTATTCCATGTTACAGTGTAGTCTTTATATAGTCTTCAAAAAATCTTGTTTGTGCCTTGCCAAAGACAGGGTTGATGGGTAAAAGGAGGGTTGTGCTTCTGCCTAAACTGAATTTCTCTTGTTGCTGGAGTTCAGTGGAAATGTCTTGGACAGAGCATGAACTGTTCTTCCTGTCACTCGCTGAGATGGGTCTCAAGTGCTCTTGATAGGAACCTGTCATTACAGCAGGAGGAGAAGCTCTTCCCTGGTGAAGGCTGACCATGTGACTGACCATGTGACGAGATCCAAACCCATTTCCACTGAATTTCTACTCTTTCCAAGCTGTTTATTCAAATTTGCTCAAAACTGGAGTTTTAACGCTTTAAAAGTTGCTTGTAAGAGGGCAAACTGGCACCGCTGCAGGCAACAAGCTAACACCTCTATTGTTCTCTTAAGTAACCTGAGAGCCACTTGCCCCCTGCTGCCCTATCCTGACTTGACCCTGACCTTACAAACTGCTTTTATTATCATTGCTCAAAGGATTGTGTTGCCTTCTCTATCTTCAATTGCTGCCAGTGGTTTGAAAGCTTCATTCCAAATTTATGTGGCTGAGCTAAGGTAAACATGTGTGTGTTCAAACACTGACCCTGTCCTTAAGAACGTTTTATGAAAGATTTGCTGCCAAGCCACATCTGACCAGCAGCACAGCACAGGCATCTACTCATTGTCCAACAGTGGTCACTAGCTGGTGCCTCAGAGGAAAACCTGTTTTCACCTCGGCTGTTAAACAATACATCCTTACAAATTCTTCAGGGAGAATTGCTAATTAAGCATGATGGCTTTTGTTCTTTGGTGATACTGGCAAGACGACAAAGCCTTGTCAGAATCCATGTGTCTTATGCCGTGTACATTTTACATTGAAGCTCTAGAAAAGCAATGAGTAATTTCTTTGCATGGCCACTGCACAACTGCTGTGTTACAGCCCAAGGTTGTGAGATGAAAAATGAGGGGAGGAAGTAAATTTGTCTAAATTAAAAGGAAAAAATAGGAAAAAACCAAAATAATTGTTAATAGTCTCTGTTAATAGGATTTTCACAGCGTGCCCTTTCACTGGAACGTTATCTATCTTCAGGGCAGCTTCCCTACCTGATTTAGCCAACTACAAATCTTCTGTGAATAGCTGATATCTGCTACCAAATATTCACCTCGTCTTGAGGCATCAGAGAGGTATGGGCAGGGGTTGGTTAGGAAGGAGGGGAGAGAGCCTTGTTCTACTGGGTTTCAAGTAATTGATCAGCAAAATACACTGATGGTTCTTTTCTTTTTTGCTAACTGCAGATTTTTGGTTTGGTCTCTTTCCTTCCAAGAGTTTGAGTTGTTTACTTTGGGGATTATGTCTTTTATGAAAATAACCAGGCTTCCAAAGGCAGACTGTCAGGCTTGCCAAGCTACTAGCATACAGGTTGCCAGAGGAGTTTTGCTTCTCGTATTGCCTGTAAGTAGATCGGCAGTGTGGAAGCTTTGATTTTTTTTCATGTCCTCAGCTCACCTGCTGTGTTTTGCTGAGGAAAGGTGAGGCAGTGCAATACAGAAGAGGAGGATTTGTTGTCGTTCCCATTCATGACCTTCCCATGGGGACAACAGCAAAGATCATGGACACCACTTAAGAGCATTTCTTTGGTGGATACAGAGTTATATGCCCTAGATGGATGAAATCCCAGAAGGAGGCTGGGATCTTGACTGGGGCAAGAGTCATTCTGGTCATATGGGAAAGGAAAGCCCAAATGTTTGTGATGGTTAAGGCTACACGACCATGGAAATCAGGCTAATACAGAATTGTTTGGGTCCAGCTATTGCGCATTTGCATGATACCTTTTATTTCTGGGGATGATGATTTTTCTTCATTGTTTTCCTGAGAACTCTCAGGCCTCTTTTGGCATTGTATTTAAGTAATTCTTACATTTATGTGTCCAAACCAGCTCATTTCTGATGTGCTTGCTACAGCGTTATAGCCCAGAAGACCAGCAAATACCATAAAAAAAATCTCCAAAAAGAAAGGAGCAATCAGACAGGCAAGATTTTAAACTCTCAAAAATAAGACCATGTTAGGGATTGTTTTGCTTATTATCCTTATGGTCAGCTAACTCTGGCACTTTGGATTTTAGTGGTATTTGTCCCTAAAGCCTTACTGTCTGCTTCTGTTGCCAGAACTGCCTTCCTTCAGCCCTTGCTTATGCAGGCAGTGGATGTGTCTTTACAAATACCTGTTCACCCTGCCCAAAAAAACAAGCAAAGAGAACCAAAGAGCAAAAAAAAAACCTTTTCCAACACCTGATCTGTTACAGGGTACATCTTCAAATGCTTTTAATGGTTTGTGGGTTAACAAATCCACCTATAACACAAAAGTAAACAGGAGCCAACAATGGCAGTTTCCATTGTGTTGAATCAAAGCTCAGGCAGGCATGGGCATGTTACAGATGCCTTGCACTCAGTCATCTGATACACAGGTGACCCAGTTCATGACTGCTGATATGTGGGAAGTTATGCTGGGCTGTGTGCTCTGTCCATAGCTGCACTGTGGCACTCAGCAACAGGTGTTGGCTGTAGCTGCCTTTGGAAGGATGTCAGGTCAGGCTGGAGCCTGGGTTTAGCTCATGTATTATAAGGACTTCTGTCAACTGCTACGGATCGTTTCAGACTGCTTTGTGACTCTCAGTGGATGAGGTTGCAAATGTAATTCATGGAAATTATATTAAACTGATCAAGCACAGCACAAAGCTTTACCTAGAATGTATTGCATCTATGAGCTCCCCTAAATGGTAAAAGGAACTGATTTAGTGACTCATCTTTTCATGTATCATATCATCCATCAGATAACAGCGTTTTCAGAAGCACGGGAAGAGGAGAGATTATTTTGATGTCTTCTGCAGTGTGCAGCATAGATCTGCTTTCTCTTTTTCCCTGGTCTCTTCCCTGTCTCCAATTCTGTCTCCGTGTCTCTCTCTTTTCCAATTTATCTGGATTAAACAAGTCTCTGATTATTCTTTATGCCACTGCAAATAAAGTCATTTTCAGAAACAGATGTCGAAAGAGCCCAGTGAAATAATCCTGGAGGCAGATGCAGTCTTCCATAAGCTGCCAAGTGCATGGTGCAATCAAAGTGATGAAACAAAATGGAACAGGCTGCAGAAAAAGTAATTAAATTATAGTTCCATTGTAGAAGCACATTTTAAAATTACTGAGATTCAGAGCCCATAATGCTGGTATTATAGTTGAAAGAATACTTGCCATGGGTCATGAGCATTTTTTTAAACAGTTATTAATCATGCTTGACTGGAAAGACATGTGTAACCTACAACAAGTAGTGGCTGTAGTTGTGCCAAAGGAAGCTTTTGTTCCCCGAAGAGAATTGTATCAAAGGCCAGTGTGTCCTATTATTATGTGTGCAATAGCAACGTGCAGAATCTGAAACGGGCTTTTCAGATTTCAATACAGAGCACTGGAGGGGAAAAAAGAAAACAAGTATTGTATCTCTTTGAATGCTATATGACCTCCTTTTCCTCTTACCAAGTTAACTTACTTATTGACAAAATATAGTAAAAAAAATTCTAAGATATCCTTTCCCTCCCCAGCTTCAATAAAAATAATTCCAGTGCTTTGGTATAAATGGAAAAGAGACAGAAAATGTATAAAGTCATGGAGACTGGAGAGTAAAAAAGACTCCATGAGTTCATTTGCCTCTGTTTCCTTTATGTTTGGCTGACAGTGGCTAAGAACCACCTCCATCTTTCTGTCATTTTTAGTAAGTAGGTTTTTTTCTGTTCTCCTCTCAATGAACTCTTTCTTTTTCCACTTTATTTTTTTGTTTGTTTGTTTGTGATCATTTGGGGTTTTTTTGTTAGGTTGGGTTGGGTTGGGGGTTTTTTGTGTTGCTATGGTTACGGATTGTCCAGATGCAAACATAAAATAGGAGATCATTGTGTGCACATAGTTATTTCCTTTTCCCCTGCTTCAAAGTACAAGTTTTCAACCTTTAATTTGTAGCCTGGGTCATCCCCAGCTCTGTTGTATCATCAGAGCCTTCCAGATGTGACTGATTTTTAAGAACTGGGTTTCCCAGTTGTATTTTATTGTAAATGTATTACTTGTATTGTAGATTTATTGTCACTTTTTTTTGGCTGTGTTACTTTTGGGGTTATTATCTTTCTGCTCCTATTTGAGCTCTTCTCTTTTTTAATGTCTGCAGTCCATCCAAATGGCAATCATTAGTGTGATGCTAATACCCCCTTCTAGTCATTGATGCAGAGACTACCAAAACTTCAGTAATGTGGGTTTTTTTTAATTTTTGGGGGGGTATTTATTTATTTAGTAGCAACCCATTCTATAGTATATCTCAGGTGTTTCTGCAATAAGTCAGAAATTACCTTCTCTTGATCTTTACTTTTTTCTCTTGAATGGAAATGAATCATTTTGTGGTCCCAAGCCAAAGGTGGGAAGGTAAGGGCACTGACAAATCATTCACATTAGCAAAGGTCCTGTCTTGCTTTCATAAAGAACATAGAGCACCAAGTTACACATCCAGTTATGTCCGTGAAACTCTGTTAAAGGTAGTGGGATTGTCTATGACCCACAAAGCTACTGGAGCAGCTGGGGAAAAAAAATGGAATGTGTGTCCTGGGTCTGCTTAAAGCATCTTTTGTTGGGAATTTCTCCGAATCATGGGACTTTATCAGTGATTGTATTAGTTAACTTTCAGAGTCCCCTCCTCCTGCTTTGCTCACTCAAAATTATCACTGGGAGAAGAGAGTCTCAGTGGCCTGCAGTGGAACTGTGACCTTGCACCTCTGCTTAGTCTGGGTCTCAATGAAACTTGTGTGAACCTGACACTCTGACATGGCTGTATCTCTGAAAAATGTTGGAAGCATGTTGTATACACTCATGCACATACACACATGTACATATGGGTGCATGAGTTCATATGGAAAAGGACTGATGGTCAGACAAGCGGACAGACACTCCATGAAGTGCTGTTTCATCAGATCAGCTTGGTGAAGCAAATGAGTTGTTTATTCAAAAATAGGCTCTTTCCTTTCTAAAGGCTCCACAGAAGTAATAAATGGATGGCTAGAGCCAAATGCAGTGCTAGAACAAAATATAGTGGCTCACTTTACAACTGGCACTTTGAAGCCACTAATAAACTATTAGATGTTTTTCTTTGGTTTTGAATAGTTCATCAATTAGCATGGCTTTTGAGTTTCAAAGATTCTCCTGGTTTAAATCAGTGGCAAAAATATTGATTTAAGTGGCTTAAATCTTGGCATCTGTTAGGCTCTTTACTCTGAGTATTGACTGCCCATAAAAGAGTCATTTATTGTAGTTTTGGTTTTTTTATTGGGTTGGAGGTTTTTTTTTGTTAATTCTTTTTTCAAATTAGGCTCTGGCACTTGGGTTTCTTTACCTACTGCAGAGTCCTGAGTTTCACAGTGAAATCTGTATAATGCTGTATGCTTTTGACTAACCATCAGTGGTTGAGGACTTAAATATTCAAGTTGTGGCTTTTGAAGGCAGCACTTCCAACACCCTGGCAGGACATTGCAACATTGCCTTTTGTTTTCCCCATTTATTCCCATGAATGATGGAAGTCTTTGCAGCATTCAGCCATATTTGCAGCTGTTACAGCTGTACTGCTGTTTGACCAGTTTCTCAGACAAATCTTTGCCTCAAGTGAGCACAAGGGTGGTGACCCAGGAGGGAGCCTGTGACTCACACTCCAGAGGCTGGTACCCATCCTCTTGCTACACAAGGATGGGAGCTCATCCTCTTCCCGTTCTGAGATGCTGTGTGAATTTCCCTTTCTTTAAATAAGTATTTATTTTATTCATCTGGGAACCTTGAATGGATTTTCAAATCACAGCCTTGCAAATAACATAATTAAGGTGATGGCAAAACTGATATTTCTGCTTGTTTTTGTCAGAGATTCAATTATATAAATATATTATATTTGTATGTTTAATAAAATGAAATGTACCACTATTATTATTATTAGCTTCATTTCACTAACCAACAACCATGTTTGTGGTTTGAGTTAGACAACTGACTCATGTTTATCAAACCAAATATGTCTAGAAAACATTCAATTTACAAATAGGTTGGACAAAGATATATTCTAGGACAGATATAATTTCAACACCGATGGAAATATTAAACCCCAAATATATTTAAATATGTGTTTGTTCTGTGCCCAGTGGGAACATACTTGATGGGTTAATGTTTCCTATTAAAGAAGCTTCTGTATTTCCTTGACTATTCTCTGGTTTGGGGAACTTTTTCCTTTGATCAATAAGAAGCTGTCTGTACTCCTGTATGTACTGGCAGAGAAAATTACAGATCTCTATGTCTGTGAGACTGTTTTTACTGAAGATAAAAATCTCATTTAAAAATCATTCTATTCCTAATATTTGCTCATTAGATTACACCCCAGCAACGTGGTGCATAATGTTTTAAAATTTGTCCTCATCTGTCATGTAAAAAAATATACCTCACTTGCTTCTCAGCATTTAAGCATATTCTATGCATATATGCATACAATGTTGAAATGCATCTTTTTATGTATGTACATAAATCTTAGTTTAAATATGTTGGAAATAGACCATGTGAACAATTTCTCTGTTCTCTCACACATTTTAAAAAATGGGAAAGAGAACATCTGTTTAGGCTTGAGTCTCTTTCGTTTAGTGCAAGTACATTTCTTTTTAAATCAACAAGCTAAGCTGTTGCTTTATTTGTTTTAAATTATATTAAGGTAAATTTACAATTTAAACACTTTCAAAATGGAAATATTTAATTGAGGAAATGTCACAGTCATGCATTTGACTTTAGGGGGGCAGAGGTTATTTAACAAATACACCACATATTCACAATGTTTAGGTCATCACAATGTAGGATTTTTCCAGGAACAGGAATGGACCAAAAATCTGTTCTTACATGGTAGGCCATTCTTTTAAGCAACTCTGTGCTGGACAGACCACTATGCTACTCAGGGTGGTGGTGGTCTGTTCTGATTTTTTCCCTCCTTCCCTGTGACTTATATGTACATTTCTTTATTAGATTTATTAACCCACACCATATGGAATGATAAATCCAATTTAGTTGGAGTGTCTGTTTCATAGTCAAACATAAGTGAGTATGGCAAAATTTCAGTTTGAAACAAACAACATAAAATATGCCAGAGGTTTGAGAAGCATGGTGCTTTACTTGAGGGTTTGGAGCCATAGGATAAAGTGGCAGGTAAAGCTGATTTTGTGCTTAAAGCTGTGATTAGAGCCTTAGATTCTCTGGTAAATAACTGGTCTACCATAAATTTACATATGCAGGAATTGTCTTCCCTGATATTGCCAACTGGCAGATTCGTGATGAAGCTTAAGATTCATTTCATTGCTGCCATTAGGAAAGAAAAGAAAGCACCTTCTGCTCTGTCCTCCTGACCTCATCCTGGAATCCTCCTGGAGAATATTCGTACAGAGTAATTTATAGTATTTATAGTGACTTACTTGAGGAAGCATTTATATTGCATTAGTCCAGCATGTCAGATTCTATCTACAAGAGCTTTTATCTGCCTGGCTTTTGCACGTATGCAGAAGTGCTTGTTGGCTGCTGGGTTTGTGCAAAGTATTGACATGCTCACTCCACTGCTTGTTTTTTAGCTCATGGGGAATTGTAAAGATGCTCTCTGCACTCCTGCCAGGGTAATTCTTTCTGGAATAACTGAAGAAGGAGGGAAAATTAGAAAGATGGAAGATACCTTTGGCAAAAGAATCACTGTTTTCCATAGCCTAGAAATTACTTACTTCCGTCAGATCCCAGATCTATTTGGCATTTGCTGAATGCCATTGTGCAGCTTTTCTAGATTTCCTGATACTTGATTTCAATATATTTGATAGCTTTTATTATTACCCATTTGCCATGTGATGCTTTTTAATGGGGTAACTTTCAATATTTTGGCAGTGTGTAGCTTTTGGAATAATACTTGGACATTAATTTATGTTTAATAAATAATTTTTCATTAAATGTTGATGGTAGAACATTAGTGAACAAGACAATAGTCTTTATTGTGCTTCTGTAATTTTCCTCCTGTAATAAATTCATACTGCTTATTCAAAAGGCTTTACAAAAAAGCATTATAAGTAGAAGAGTCAATAAATATGTTGCTGTTTACTTGCTTTAATAAATCAAAAAGGGAGTAACCAGTGTAATTGCCTGAAGCATATGCTTATTGACTAGTGTGAGGAAAAGTGGTCAGTTTTAAGAGCAGGACTCATATACATCAAGTTCAGCAGCTAAACATTCATCAGCTGAAAACAGACAAAAATAAGTCTCTAATTTTTGCTGTTCTCTTCAAAGATTGTTTGACATCTAGTGATCTTCAGCAAATGCGATGTCAGTTGTATAGAGTGAGGGCATTTCTCATTTTAGGGAGAACACAAAAGCAGCTGCAGGGAGAACACAAGGCACGTTTTTCTATAGATGACATAGGTTCTTCCTCTGGCAAAATACCATTAAACACATCAAAGAAAAACTAGTGTCACTTCGCAAACTTCATAAAATTTCATTCAAAAGGCAGCATTCCTTGAGTCTTACCAGTTTTTATACTTGCTGTTGCCTTTAAAAGTTGTTATTTTTTCATCCTGTTCTTTCCTCATCTGTTTCACATCTTTGGCGAAACTACTACTTCCAGCTATCTGTACTAACTACAGATCTTAGCATATGAGAGATAAAGAGGTTTTTACAATAATTAGTAAAGGAGCACAGGGCTTGCTAAGCTGTGTAACTGCCTTTTGTTAGTAGCTGTTAACTGGTGGAAGAATGTGTTGCTTTTTAATGCCCTTTGAATTTTGAGCTAATATTTTACCACTTAAAACCCACCCCACAAACATATATTTTGTATCTCTGTTTGTGTACTCAATTACTGCTCTCTTAGTGGCACATGTTCAGCTTACTTTTATTAGTTGTTATTTATATCTCCTTGAGGGTGAATTTATGGATTTCCTGAATCCTTCTTCTCTCTAGTGTTTCCTTAAATTTCATTCTTGAGCTGTTCTTTTATCTTACTTTACCTTTTTAGTGAAAGCCCATTTTGCCAACTGACGCATGCTTTGTTCTGGTAACACAAAGAATTATTTTTCTCATTTCTGGATTTTTGGATTCATACCAAGTATCCCCCTATTTAAAATGGGCCATGATACGACGATTTAAGGGAGCCAGGTTCTGCAGATCTTGTTCTCTTAATGAAAGAGTTAGAGATTAGCATTAAATCTATTTTGGGGATATAAATTATAAGGATGTGAATAAAATGTATAATCTTATTCCTTCATGTAGAATCCTCTCTAGTAATTTGGGAGATGGAACTGATAAAGTAGAAAAGTTTATACTGCACCTCCTTCTTTAGCTATTGTTCTTTAATGAGGTTCTCCTGGTGAGGCTTCTGTGTAAAACTGGAGTGCTCCAAAGCCTGGTTTTTCTTTTGCAAATAGTTATTATTGGGAGACAAATCCTTTGAAGAGTTGTCATTATTATTACTGTTATGTTTTGTGGGCTTCCTTTGAGCTTTTTGTTCTTAGTAACCTCACAACAATATGGTTTAGTAACAGTGGACGTCTTTATCCTTCAGTTGACACAGAAACTGAAGAAGTGTATGTTTAGGAACATCCAGTTGTCTTCTTTTGCTTCAGCTGAGACTGTAAATATTATCTGATCATTATCCCTTTTCATAATTTCCGAAAAAAAAGTTCCTTGAAACAAATTAATACAACTGGAGCTGAGCTGGTTTTGCTCTGGATTTCACTTAGAGTTGTGGTTGTTGGTTTTTGGTGAGGGCAACTTATTCCAGTGTTTTTCTGGGTAATTATACTGTTTAGTCCTTTGACACCCAGAGATGTTACTTTCAAGTGAAAAGCCATAGATAATACCTGCCTAGCTTATCAAAGAGCTTGAAATCAAAGTAATTTCCTCATTTGATAGCATGAACCTTTCTATGGCAGACAACTTATTTTTAATTTCAAGCCTTCCTGTATGGTCAAATGTGTCAATTTCTACTGATAATGTCATCAGTTCATGTCCTGTGGTAATTGTCTTATGTTCCTTATCCTGTCCTATATTCCCTCCAGTTTAAATGAAAGACTAAAATCATGTAAGTAGAATAAATCTGCCTCCAAAGAACTGTGCTCTGCTGAAAGCACAGGTTGTTTCTTCTCATCGTGATCCCTGGCAGTGTGTTTCTTCCAATTCCTGGGAGGTCTCCCTCCACCTGGAGTCTTCTGATCAAGAGGACTTAGCTACAGCCTCTTCATGACTTTCTGTGTTTCCATTTTCTCTGTTCTTTTTTATTCACTCTTGCTATCTCTCTATCTCTCTTTTTTTTTTTTTTTTTGGTAATACTGTTTTTTGGAGTTCTTGCTAAAAAGTTGGAACTCTGAACTATTTCTTCATGACTTCAGCATGTTGCTGTCCAATGTCCAGTTCTTCATAACTCATGATAAATCTCTTTATTCATCTTCACATTACTCTGCTCATGTCTTAGCCCTTTTTTTCATCCCCTGTCTTTCCCTGCCCTCATGCCTATGGCTTGGTATCTGCCTAGCTACCTCTCCTTTGGGATGTTTCCATATATTATGAAAATGATGTATTTACTGTGAGAGACTGGATGTTCTTATGTTTCCCATATAGAAGCCATCTTTTTCTAAACCTACAGATACGTGGAAACAGTATGACTGAGTTTGTGTCCTCATGAAAATTAGAAGTGGCTTCTTCTGAATGTCAGTGACTATAATTTCCCCATTCCTGTATGTTTGTTATTTTTCTTCCAATGGAACAGCTGGAATTTGTTCTTTTGAATTTCATCAGTAGATTCTTCCTTGCTTTCTTCATAATTGCATTTTTCTGTTGGAGGTCAGGAAGCATCATAATTAGGTTCAAGAGGTTTTGAGGCCCAAATACAGGGAATGCTGTGCTGGGTGCTCTGGCCAGTTCCTCTTTCCCAACAGCTCAGAATTAACAACCATATAGTCAAGATTTCACATAGCAGGGCAGGCTTCCTCCTTTAATATTTCCAGGTGGTTCTTGCTTCCACATTGATTTTTCTCACAAAAAATCTCATTTTTCAGATGGCCTGTATCAGCGATCTGAAGCTTCATTTCACTCTTTCTCCCTGCGTTTCTCCTTCTCTTCTCTCTGCACCTCTGCTTTCCAGCACACCTCTGTGACTCAGCTCTGCCCCATTTCACCCTGTGCACACTCTCTCTCCCTCCTCCCTTGCATCCCTCTGAATCTTCAAGATGAGCAGCTTTCTTGGCAGATTCACGGATGTCAAATTATTTATTTGGGCTTTAAACTCAGAGATCAATTGCCTGATGTCTACCTTGGTACTATGTTGATTTTATTCATCTTTGGCATCCCTGCCTGCTGCTTTCTTATCCTGCGTGCCTGCAGTGGTTGCCTTAACATATATCTCTTTTTTAAAGCACCATGCAGCCGTATTCTCTGCAATGGCCTGCTTATTTTCTTAGAGGAAATTAGTAGGCTTCAGGGATAGGAAGAAAGGGGGTCACAAGGTTGACTTTCCGTGTGTCGGGCTTCAGGCAGCCATCTCACACTGTCCCCTCAGCCACGAGGATTCCTGACCTCCCTGTGTGTGCATGTGTGGGGGTTGTGACACTGCCCTTTAGCTGTATAGTGCGTCTTGTAGCTTTTATTAATTCACTGAAATCCCTAAGGAACTGTGTTGGGGTTTTGTAGTAGTCTGATGAACATGTGGCTTAGCTGCTTGTTGTTTTATTCACTTAAAATACCCACAATTACAGAAAAGCCATGGTAGAAAATTGTATGTAATGAATATTGAGCATATAGGACTTGTGGGTTTATGCCAGCTTGGGATGGCTTATCTTAAAACAGTATAGAAACACATACTTACAGATAAAAGGCATTTGCATAAGATTGCACATCCATTTTATTGAAGTTTTTAAAAGGTTGTGTTTTTTAAAATGCATTTTGATGTCTTTTTCTACCTGAAGAAAACTGTTCGCTTTTTACATCATAAACAGTGGTGGAAATGTCCACAGGACAGTGGAAAAGCCCCAAAGGAACCGAGATCTGCAGTTTGGTAGGAACTATGTAATGTGAGCTACTTTCCTTTGTTCTGTGGGCAGGATATTTTTTGCTTGTTATCTGGAGCTGCAGAGCACCAGATCTTGGATTTTGTGCATTCTGGTCCAGAGTCCCAAGGTCAGAAAGAGGATGTTGTCCAGCTGTCCTCCTGTCCCTGCCAGCTCTCTGCTGAAGGCGGGCTAAAATGCATATACTCTCACCCTTATCATTTAGCCATGCCACTCTGTCTCCCTGCACAGTACTCTCTGCTCACCTGTGGAGCCCTCTCACTTTCCTCTGGCATCAGGAAAAATGTGACACACTGATTTTTTTCAGCCTGAGACTCAACTCTCCTAACCCCCAGGGTAGCCATGGGACCTCGCCATACAGAGCTTGAGAAAGGAAAGCCTTCTCTGTTCAGCCTCCTGTTTGCTCACAGAGAGGCACACACAAGGCAGAAACGTAGTAAATTGTGCAAAATGCTGATTTTGGAAAGGAGAGGGAAATTATTTTGCTGATTAAATATTCACGATGCACTTGTGTATGACTGCAGTAGGTTTATAAATACATGGATGTTTTGCAGTCTGGTAGGAGGCTTTGTGGAGGGAACCATTCTCTTCCTTGTGCTGTATCTGACATCTGCATGCACACGGAGATAGAGATCAGCATGTTTGCAATGTTGTCTGCAGAAAAATTTGCTTTAATTAGTTAAAAGTAATGAAGTACAACAATGCATTTTACATTAATCTGTCTGTAAAACCAAAATACCCAGGTCATTAACAGGGCTGTTGGTTTACTTTGTAAAGCTGTACATGTTTTGCCCAGAATACTTGCACTGTCAGGACAACTGAGGCAGATATAGAAGACCTGGCATAGTAAAAAGTCTTCTCTGTTCATGGTATATGTATAGGTTTTACATATCCTTCCTTAGCATGTGAGACTGCGTTTTTGAATTAATTCCTTTTGTATCTCACACAGCTGCTTAACTCCTTGCAGGCACGCACACTCAGCCCTCCCCCAGACATCTGTTCTGCTTCTTGGTACCAGGTGCCAGAGTTTAAGCTTGTCAGGAGGAGGGACAATGACAAAATCCTTCATAAAATCAGATAGCAGTGATGTTTTTAACAATATTTGTGGTGCAATTTCATTTCTAACCTCTGGTTTCTTAAAAAGAACCCAAAAGGTGTTAGCCTTAATTACTGGGGGTTTTTTTCAGGTTTTATCTGAAAAGGGTCAGGCTTGGGTGGGGGTTGGTTTGTTGTTGGGCTAAAGATTTTTCACCAAGTTTTTTTCCAAAGTGATGCTGTAGTGTCCCAGTAATAAAAGGCCATGGCAACTGTAAACCTGTTTCTAGTCTGGGATTGTTTTCCCCACATGGAAATACATCTCATTAGCATCACAGCTTCATCACTGAATTTTGATCCACAGAGATCTTACGTACCTTGCTTCTACTTGAAACACAGCTGTTCTGGAATCTTCTAAGCATGCTCTAAAGCTGCCATCGGTTTCTAGAGGTCTCAGATGCCCGGTGTTGTTCCAGTAAAGTCCAGAATGCCGAGGTCTAGTCTACTATTGATGTACCAAAGTGCTCCTGTTTGGCATTTTGGGTTTGGTTGGGTTGTCTTTGACAGAGAAAAAAATGCTGGGCTGTCAGAGCCAGGACATTTCCCTCAATAAGGAGCAGGTGGGCAGCATGAGATCATTCCCTTTCTCAGTCTGGGAACAGCCACAAGCACCTCCTCTGCTCCATGCACTGAACGTGTCAGAAGCGACTGTCATGGTCATCTAGTTGCAGGCTTTCCCCTGAGCCCTGGTCTAACCTTAAAGAAGCAGAGTACAGCAGATGCCTTTCTCTGCCATTCCCTAGGATCTGCCTTGGAACATTTTCCTCTCACCTTCTTGCACTCATGCTGCATCAGAGACATGGCCAGGCTGCTTCTGTTTTCTGCCTTCTCACCCAGACACCTGGCTTCTCATCTCCCTTTTTCCGTTGGGATAGGGAATATGTAATGTAAGTGATAAACCTAGAAACGTGGAATAAATGGATTTGTATCAGCAGCTGTGGTCTGGGTGGTGGAGCATATGGGGAAAATTACACCAAGTCCATGCTGGGTTAGGGAAAATCAGGAAGGTGGAAAGAGTAGTTTAAGTTGCTCTTTCTCACTCTTCGTCTCTCCTTAGGTATGTCTGCCACTTACTCTTGCAGTCACTGAAGGCACAGAAACTCTCTGTGGCCCTAGTATTCCTGCAGAGGCTTGAGAGAAAACTCTGCATCTTCCAGTGCATTCTCCAGGGCCAGAAACATCAGGAATGGCTTGGCCACTCACAGGACCTGGCTGAAATGAGAAGTTTCAGCTTCAGAGGAGTGGCTTGGTGTGAGAGTCTTCAGATAATACACACTGGACAAAATGTGTAACAAGGGAAATTTCAGTGAGCAAATTTAAGCCAGATAGAGTTGAGCACTTTTTTCCACACTAATAATGAATCTGTGAGAGCACCACTTTTGGAGACTAGGTATATAGATTCAAGAAGGCATTAGACAGATTCATGGAGGAGTGGTCCAGCAATGGCTATGGAAGATGCTGGTCTGGAGGCAGTCTCCCAGGACACTGTCAATCGCTGATTGCTGGCAGCTCAGCAAGTGCATCAGGAATCACTCCACACGTCTCTTGTGCTCTTACTTTAAGAATTGCTCTTGACTTCTCTCACACATAATATGTTCAGTAAAGGTGGGCTTTACTTTGGTCCAGTAAAGTGCTTAGTGGCTCTTAGGATAGAGCTTAATCAATTGGTTGAAACAGCCTCATGTTACTTCCCCCCAGCGTTTTTAGGGGAATGATCCCATAGGCCCTTCCAATTGTTTAGTCCCATGCCTGAGCAGTCTTGACAAGGGGACAGCAGCCTACCACAAAAGTGAAACACTGCTGTACACTCTGAAACACAAAATGGGTGTCCCTAGGACTGCTCATTAGCCAGTGTCCTATTTATATATAGTGCAAGGCAAATTTTTGGGAAGCCCAAAGATGCAAAGCTAATAGGGTTGTTACAGAGGATGAGTGACAAAAGGGGATGGTTACTGAGAGGCATGATGTCTGTTTAAGGGTTTTATGCTCTATAAGATAAGCCTGAAAAGAACAAAACTAAATAAGGAGTCGCTAAGTCTTTTCTACTACGGAATTTGCCTGCCCTTGGTAATATTCCTTCCTGCCCGCTTTTTGTTTGTGCTGATAAATGTCCTTGCATTAATAAACTCATAATGCATCTTGTTTATCCCTTCAAAGCCAGCCCTTGCAGCTTTCATTAGCATTTTAGGACATTTATGGCTTTGTAAATGACTGAAAATCTGCAATTTGTCATTAGGAATTAAGAAAAATCTTCATATCACTTAGGGCTGAAGCTCAGCTTTGGCCTTTGAGGGACTGAGCCACCTCTGGGCCTCATAGACAAAAACAAAGTCAGACAGTGCCCAGATTTACAACAGCAAGTGGCTCTTAGTTATTCAAATGTCTTTGATAATGTGTCATCCGCTGTTGCTGGCAGGAATCAGTGTTTAGGCTCAGAATTAATTTCTCTCTAGCTGGAGAGAAAACAAAAATATCTCATCTGCAAGAGCAAAAAGAGAAAGAGGTAGTAACAAGGAGAGAAATGAAAACAGCACCAGTTACATGTAAAAAAATGCATATGTATGTATACAGCATATGCACACTGCAGAGGTTAACAAAGCGCGCTTCAGAAGAAAACGTATTTCACTCTACTGTGCTCTGTACTTTCAGCTTTGAAATACAGGAAGTTAAAATTTTAAAGGTTTCAAAAGGGAGTTTATCTTGTAATTGGTGAAGGGCTAAAGAGTTGGATGGGGAGGGATAATAATCAAAGGAACCTTTTCAGCATTAAACTGCAGTCCAGAAAATCAAAGGAAAGAATGTTAATTGGTTTGTACAACATGATATTCTCAGTTCTGAGTAGCTTTAGCCACTCAATGGTACTTTTTTTTTTCTTTCTCTGTCTCTGTAGGTTGATTAAGTGAATAGAAGAAAAAAAAAGAAAAACGAAGCTACTTTCAAGTATTGAAGGTACAAGGCCAGGATGAACACGAAGGACGGAAAAGTGTCTGAAGGAGGTCTCAATGTCACGCTTACCATACGCCTTCTCATGCATGGCAAGGTGAAGCATTTCCTGTTGCCTGTGTGTTGAGTGTGTGTGCAGCTACCAGCAGAGCCTGGCAGTAACACTGGCAGAGGGTCTGCTCCTCCTCCACCTTGAGTCAAAAGCAGCACTGCCATGGCCAAAAATTCCCCCCCTGCCTTTTAGGGAACCCTGCTGAAGTTCACAGTGCAGCCCGAGCTCATTGAAACAAACCCAGCCTCTAACGGACCCGTTTTGAGCGGATCCAGCGGCAAAAAAAAAGGAGTTCTTCCATTGATAGTGAGCCAAATTGGGCAGACCCTTGCAGGAGGCTGACCTGCATACAGCTCGCTTTTCTCAGCGTTTGCTGGGTTTTACAGTGGTTTTTTAGGATACCAGAACATTGACTCGTATGGAATAATTGCCGCAGAGTTACTGTCTATTTCTGTTGAATACAAGTGGAGTAGAGTTCTTCATTATTCTGGTGTAACATCTCATCAGACTGAGCCCCCTGGTATGCCAGGGATTCATCCAGGCCCCTGTGGGTTTGGTTTGGAAGGTTGACTCTCATTTCCTTTCTGTCCAGTGCAGCACTTAAAGCATGCAGATAAGGGGGAAATCTGTGCCATAGGTAAAGTGCCGGTTCAGTATTGTCAGACTTAACAGTCTGGTCATTGCTTATTTCACATTGACAGATCATAAAGTGGGCTTTTAATTAAAAAACACATTTCACAGGTCACTTTGTATTATTTGGATCACTCAACTCCAGGCATTTTTAGGCTTAATGAATGAACGTTACATAAAGGAGGTGGTTTGGTCTCTCCCTTAACGGGGAGCAGTGAATATATATACATATTACTCTGGAGATCAAATTTGTGTATGTAAATCTAAAAAAGTATTTTTACTCCTAGAGTTTAATTTTATAACTAAAACACTTCTTACATTTTAAAATAGTGGATGTTTTCAACCTGTGACATGAACACACATGTGATATACCCAGAGCACAAATAGGACACTAAGGTATCTTCTACTGGATTTTACTTATGGAGAAGTATGAGGGGGTACAGCTTAAGTTTGCAAATTAAAAACCTCAGAAATTAGGTTATGTCAGATCAAATTATGTTTTTTCTCAGAAATGATCTAACCATTTTGTTTGATTTTTCTTTTCCCCCTGAAATATTCTGCTTCAGGCAGGCATCTGGTGTGTAAATCTGCATCTTAAATAGGGATCTGTCAAACAAATTTAATAACACTCTCTCTTACAAAACCCACCTAAAATCTGTACACGTGTCTGTGCTCAAAATTAGGTCTTCAGAGTTGATTCTACTGGGTTTTGGTCCCAATCCATAAAAGCATTTGAACACATACTTATCCCAGTGGATATAAGCAGCCCTACTGGTTGCGGTTAAATTCCCGTGTGCTTAGGTGGTGATGTTTTGGGGTTTTTTAGTCACTGTCAGACAGCTCTGTTTCTTTCAGAATCATGCCTTTAAAGCAAAAATCAAGTATCTGTCATTTTCAGGACATTTTAGTTAAACTGTGGACTAGGATTATTGGGGCTATTTTTTAATCAGAAATTAAGTCAGATAAAGTTCATTTTCTCTGTTAAACATCATTGATTGCATGTGCAACCACTTTTAACAATAATGGATGTTATGTGTCCAACCTTCAATGCATATGTAGCCCCAAGGGTCTAAATTAAACCCACAAAAGCTACAAAGTTCAAATTTTACCTGGATCTATACCATGCATCCTCAGTTAACAAGGCACGATGGGTATACTGTTAGCTCCACTATGCTCTAATCATGTATCCTGTTGTTCCTAAGTATTGGAAAGAGTACATTAAATCAGAGTTTATTTTGGTGATAAAAGTCAGACGCTTTCCGTTTCTTTCATGTCATTTCTGTGAATTACAAATAATGCAGAGAAATGAAGGGTGTCTGAATCAATATGAACTCAGTGTGAGAAGGCATTCTGAAAGCTGTATATGCCTCTGAAAAGGAAGAAACACTTTTCTAGACTCTTCCTTGAGATTTGTTGCAGTAATGACATCAGTGGAAATTGCTGATCTCTAATTAGTATTTCTAGACAAAACAGTTTGTCTAGAAGCAGAAGTTGGTCTGTAAATAACTGGTCGTAACTTCAGAGAGAAGAGGGGAAATAAGAAGGTTTTAAAAATAACAGTAGCAAACCGGATTCAGTGATTTTTAAATTAAGATAATTTTGAGGTTACTTATTTATTAATGCATTTCATGGAAAAATGAGGGTCTCTCCCCACTATCTTTAACTCTCTGTGTCTAAACCATTATTAGCAGTGTACCTTTGCTTAGGGAAGATCTATGTGTTTTGTGTTAATTCATTCATTTTGATAGGAAGTCCATAACTTGTCCTGCTGTGTTTGGTTATCTTGGCTGTAAGTCCTGCAGACTTAGGAAATTTTCAGTGTGTACTCTTCATGTGATTTGTATAGACGCTTTAAGTCAAGAATGGACATCTTAATTAGGCAATTAAGGTAAATTCTATACCTGCAGAAAAATTAGGATTTGTATAAATGGACAGACCTATGCAAGACAGTAGCAAATAAAAAAGCCACAAAACCAAACAAATTTTAAGTGGCAAAACCAAAAGTCAGCATTATTGTGTGGTGAAAAGAAAACAAGAGGGGAATAGTCCTGAGCTCTGGGAGAACCTAGTGTCTCCCCAGTGCAGGTTGGACACGACTCATCAGCACCTTGGCTTTATCTTGCTTAGAGGGAAGGAGCAGCTGTGCATCCAGCTGAGCTCCTGCAGGGCTTTGCGCAGCCTCTGGATGAAGAGGCTGGGGTGGCCCCTGGGAGCTCAGCCACTCAGCCACAGCACAGCAAGGTTTGGGAGCAGCCAGCTGGCAACAAGGCAAGGCACAGCCTTGATATTCTCATGGCAGAAAACGTGGTGTGAAGGGAGGGCAATTTTTTTATCATGGAAGTGGGAAAAAAACTTGCATGGGCCCTGCAAAAAGCCAACCCCTGCGAGATATAAAAGGTTAGCCTTGGGGTAACCTCAGTGTTTCCAGGGCCTCGTATGAAAGGTGTCCTCCTGAGCTGGGACTTCAGAAATTTTGTGATGGTGTAAGATGAAAGGCTTGATTTTTATCTTGTGCCATGTTACATCAGTTAAAAAGTTACGATGATGTTACAGCCCTGAAGAGAAATCATGAGCAACACAAAACATTTTGTCACATTTACTTGTGATGAATTAGAGGGCAGGTGTTGGGGAGGATGCTGCAAGGGCAGTGCTTAGGCATTCCTTGCGTCCACAGAGAAGCAACTGTCAGTGTTTGCAGGAAATCTGAAAAGCAAGATTAGGAAAAACTTGTTACAAGGATGTGTGAGGAAGGGAGGAGGCTGCCTGGGCATGCTGCACCATCCATCACTGAAGGTTTCTAAGGACAAGTCAGACAAAACTGAATTCATCCTGTAAAGCTGCAGTTCACAGGCACTGCAGCGTCTGCTGCTCAGCACCTTTTTGACCAATTACCTGAATGCTGCTCCAGAGGGGTCAGGAACAGAAGAGCCTTTTGAAGGACATGCAGTTGGATATATAGAATATGTTAAATAATGCAGGTCTGCATTTTCATCCTTTATTAATGAGAAAGATGCACCACGTTAAGAAATAAAGCTGTTTCATATATTTCATGCTGGAAAACAGAAAATATGAGTTAAGGCTGTTTACAATGCCCTACTTTTGTATTTTCCATCTAATTCTTGCGGTTTCTTGAATTAAAATAAGTAAAATCACTGTGTAGGACAGAGATGTGAATATGGGTATTTTATTATCTTTACTTTAAAAATACAATTTCTCAGCAAGATTAGAATATTGCAGGGGTTGCAAGGTTCCTGCTTCCAGCAAAGGCGAAAATGACAGTATTTCACCAGATCAGATCAGTGTTTTTGAATGGCTCAAGGAAGACAAATTGAGTGTATGTGCATTCATGGGCAAAAAGCCCCCAGCCATCAGAGCCCTCTGTATAGAGAGGCAGAGCTCAGGCCAAAAACAACTGTATCTTTTATTTTTTCTTCCTTTCTAAATTTTTGTCAAGATAAGAATTCTTTAGGCTCTTTGCACGTTATCGGATATGGGTGTAGAGCTCCATGTTTCTTACCATTCCTTGCTCACCTTTTGCTGAATTTTCTATTCCCATGACTTGTGGCTGATTTTTTTTCCTTTCTTACTGTCACAGGTAATGAGGTTGGGAGACTGTGGGAAATTGTAACCTTTTCCACAGGTTAAAGTATGCCAACATACCTTACCACTTGTCATCTGCAGTGTTCTTGAACTAGTTTTGGTCGGTTCATGCCCAGAAAGTAATAAATGTTGAAAAAGCACCTACTTTGACTATACTGGATAACGATTACATGATTACATGGTTTGGTTTGGTTTGTAAACAGCCAGTGTTAACAGGCTGATTAAGACCCTGGAGACTCACCATTCAAGGTTAATTTTAGCTGTGGATAGTAAGGAGACTGTGCTGGCAGAAAGCTCTTAAATCTCAGGAAAGCAGCTTAATGGAGATTTAAAAGCCAGGTCCATGAGGTGGAACAGGAGAAAATGCTAAAATGGGCCAGCATAGAAAGGGCAGCAGGTCACAAATCCACTATGAGATCCACCTCCATCTCATAGTGGTGGTGCAAGAATCTCTGCTTCCTCCATCCAGTACAAACCTGCAGGAGAAATGATGCATTGTTTCCAAAGGCACTGTGTGAACATGTGCATTGATGAAGTCATATTGGGTGCACTGAAGTTTTCAAGCAGCCAAAGTAGAATATAGTACTGTATTGAGTCTAAGGAATATTTTAGAGAAAGGGAATGGAGTTCAGCAATAAAAACCAAAATGGAATAATGAAGTCGGATGGTTAGGGAGAACAAGGAAATAATTTACAGGTAGGTGAAGGGAAAACTGGCAGGGAAGTAGGACTCTTGCCAGATACTGAGAGGTGTAAATTAGAGTTGAGGCAATTAACTGGAGGAGGTAATTTAGAAGATACATGTTCAACGACAGAAGGAAATCTGGAAAGCATAAAAGGCTAAAAAGCATCAGATGTGGCAGTGTCTAGAGAGTGGCACATTTGGGATACGCTAAGTTGGAGAGGAGAACTATTGCAGCAAAAGTGCATGCAATTTTGGATGTATGGTGTTGGTGCATCATGGGGCAAAGAGAAGGTAATTACCTTACTGTTCTCCTGGCAGAATCACACCTGCAGTTCTGTGCTCAGCAGCAGGTGCCACATGTGTGAGTGATGGTAAAGACTGAGCAGAGGGGGAATTCACAGAAAAATAACAGAAGTTTTAGGAGACTGAGGAGACTGTGCCTAGCTTTCCTCAGACATTCTCGTAAATACATGGAGAGAATAAATACAAATGTTATGGAGTGTAGTTATTTTGAATGCTGCAAGTGCTTGTGACTGGAAAGAATGGGATAAAATACCGTTCTGAAAATAAATCCTAATAAGGGAATCCCAAGAGAAATTTCTGGTATTGAGATTTTCATGACATTCTGCAGGTCTCCTATGCAAATTTTAAACATGTCTGGAAAAGAATAACACATGTATGATTAGATTGTATAATCTGCATTGATGGAGGAAGGATATGATAACTGAGTGGAGCTTTTCTTTCCCTAATACCATTTGCTCAATGATATATTTCTTATTGAACAGCAGGGAATTAGAAAATGTACCTTCAGTCAGATATTTGGGTTTGGACAAAACCCTATGAGTGCCTTGATTTTTAGGTGCTAAACTTCCAGTACTGACATCTTAATTCTACATTCCCTGAAGAACTCAGGGTATCTGAGTTCCAAATTATTTCAGCAGGGTTAGTGGGTGACTTGTGACACTGGAAGTACTGGTTACAATGGACTTACATCCAGCTTCAGTGGTGACTGTCAGATGTGTTGGTGATTACTCTATGGTGCTACATACAGAATTTTTACAAGAAAAGGAAGGAAAATTTAGGCTCATAAAGTGATTGCTTACACTTTACAGCTCAAATGCAGAATAAAATCATGGAGAAAAATTGCCTTTTACCATTTTAACATCAGGGATTTCTTTTACTGGCCACTTTATTTCTTTTTTTTTTCCCCTGTTTAATTACCTCCCTGAAAGACCATCAAGCAAGTACAGAAATAAATTTTCTCCATCTTAAAGTTAATGCCTTTGTCCTTTCTCATTTTTTCTTTTATTTTTTACCTATTGAAATGTGGCATACAACAAAGTAACTTTAGGAATCACCTTGTCAGTAATACAACCCAAGCCATGAAATGCCAGTCAAGCCAATGTTTGTTCTATTCTTTCCAGTTTCCACGGATGCTGTCAGGGTATTATGAGGATTGACTGTCGTGCCTACTACTATTATAGTTCCTGTTTTGTTTGCTTGCATTACTGCGATACCTGAGAGCCCTGGTCATGGAACAAAACTGCATGCAAATGCTCAACACAAGATGGATCTCCTCTCAGGGTGTTTGTAGGAGCAGCCAAGATACTCTCACTAGCCTCAAAAATCAGCAGAAAAGAAGAGAGAGAGTTCCCCAGCCCCTGGGCACTCGATGTCCCTGAAAACAATCTCCATAGCCGAGTGTTCCCACTTTTACCAAACAAAATTTCCTCATCAGTCCATGACTGTAATGAACAGAGATTACAGGAGGCACACACCCTACTCAGTGCTGCTGCTTCATCATCACAGGTGCAGGGACAAGCACAGGGACAGAGCTGGTTTTGGGTTTAGTTTTGAGAAGGCTCCCAGGGAAGGCTGGGAGCTTAGGTGTGAAATTGAACGTAAGCTGGCTACCCATCTGCTATCAAAAAGCAAAGGAAAAGTGCCCATTGGCACAGCTGCCCAAAAAAATGTTAGATGGACTTTCAGAAGATGCATAATACTGGAATCTCCATCAGAAAAGACATAATTTGTGTATTTCCTCATACACTACCACATTTGTTAGTGCATGATCTGCCTCAGTAAGGAAAGCCTTGGACTGCAGTGCCTTTCTAAACTAAGGCTATGAGCATCAGACAGTGACTAGTGAAGCATCACCTAGGAACATGAGATCTCCTGTGTCAGTGAGGCTAATCCCACATAATCCCAGAACACAAATCAGATTCTCAATTTATCCAAGGTAACCATTTTTTCCCCTGAGGTAGACATATTATGTCATGTTTCCAGAAACTGACTTTTGTTCCAGTCTTTGAAAAATGTTGATGCCCCACGTGCTCCATGGAAATGCATTTTTCAGAGTGTCTTTGTGGAACCTGTTTCTGGGGTCTTCCATGCAAGCATATTCATGACCTTAATCGACTATTGGCAATTCTATCCTGAGGTGAAGGTGAAGAGAGAGAGTTGAGTTATGTTATGCCTCTTTATGGATGGGAGAAAGACAACTGGTCTGGGTCTAGAAAATTTTATCAGCACAGCTGTCGTGTGCTGTTGCCAGGACCCCTCCTTGTCTCGTGAAGGATGTGTTTCCCCACCATGGAAGGCTGTATTTCTTTCCTTTCACAGCTGTTTTGTTTGTAGACTCAGCCCCTCTGATTCTACTTTTTCTTTGCTCATAGAAAGCAGGTTAGCATGGGCAATCAAGGAATTGCCTGAAGGAATTTCACTCTTTAGGATGGAGCCTGTGCTTTGTTGGATGCTTGGGGGTGAAAACATGTATTCCTGTATTATTTCTTAAAGGTGTTTTCCATCTAGACATGGCTTTATCTCAGTGATCCTATGAAGCTTTTGTTTCATTTGCCCCATAGCACTGCTAATGAAAACTGCATGATAATACAGCAAGACCTGTGCATTTCTGTGGTCCCACAATAGCTGCCTGGGTTTGGTTTGATTTTCCAGGACTCAGTAATTATCAAACCAATCTCACATTTAGAAAAAGTCATGGAATTTCACATGTTATGTTTACAGATCAAAGGTTAATCTTTCAACCAAGGTTTGTTACCATTTTTTAAGCCTCTTGTTTTCTTAATATGACTGATTTCTTTCTCTTGTTATTCAAAGGACAAACCAGGTAATTGATTAGGAAATAGCTTTCTTCTACAGCCAGTTTTATATCTTTGTTTAGTCATTCTTACATCAATAACCCTGTAAAAGCCTTGACTCAGACTTTTTTGCTGCCACCTTTTGTTCTGCTGGTGCTGCCTTGCCTTCACCACAGATGACGCAAAATCTGCAGAAATAGATTTCTACTCTTTGATGGGCCCACCACTTCCCAAGTGTTTATTAAGAACTAAATTCATCCCAGTCTTGTGAATAAGGTGTGCAAATAATACTATATGTTACATTTCAGCATGAAAGAAGCCATGCCCTGTTTTTACCATTGCTTTTCCTCAAGTTACCTACAATGAATTGGCTGTTTTGTTAGCAGTCTGCTTTATTTAGATTGGTTTTTGGTGAGGTTCATCTCTGGTTGTTTTATCTACTTTATTAGAAATTTCCTGCTGAAGAAAATCCTAAGTGTAACTCACTCCCCCAGGCTTGAGAATTATCTTCAGGCTATCTGAAATCAGTATGTAGATTGCAAACTTTCCTGGGGTTTTCCAAAGTGACTCTTTGAGTACAAGTGTGATGCTCTCCTGCTTGAGATGCTATCACCAGGATGTAATGCCCTTTGGAAGGCATTACCTGGGCTGGGTACTCAGCACCATCTGAAACTCAGGCCCTTCGATGAATCTCAGGATGGGCACCCCAAATTGCTGTCATTCCTTGAAGGAACGTTGGTACCTATCTGTTCAGTGCCTGCATGTATATGTTGACTTTACACACAAATATACAAATATACCTGTGTGTGTATGAGTATGTATCAGTGGATATAGGCAGACACACACTTGCTGCATTCTGGAGTCATCCTGTTCATCCATTCATGGCTGCTGTGGAGGGTGGGGTCCTCCCACCCTATATGTTGAGTCCAGGAAGCCTTGGCAATACTTTTATATCTGGTATCAGTCTGCCAGATGCATTAGCTTGGACCCTGTCTTTGTCCCACTGAGTTTTAGTTCCCCCCTTTATTACTTCTTGTTGTGCATTTCTTTTTGATCTGCTGTTGAAATGTGATTATATGAAACTGAGTAATTGTCATATAATTGTTTCCACTTACATATGGATGGTTAGTCAAGAAATCAGTCTGAAATTAATGATAAATAGTTACTGTTAGCTTATATTCCTGAGCACTGGAAAACAGCAAATACTTCAGGAGTTGTTAGTATATTATAATAGGTAATTATTTGCTAATGGAGCTAAATCAAACACTTGTCTGACCTGCAGTGAGGCTGCACTTGAAATCAGCTGTAGGACTCCTCTCACCAAACTTTACATTTGTTAATGTCAGTTTAGGCTGCTTCTACTGCAGATGAGAAAAGCCAAAACCCTTGGGAGTACACTTCTGCCCTCCTTTATTAGGAACAAAATATCCTCCATTATCTGTCCCTGGACTGCAGCAAGGGTTGGTTGCCTGACTTACACTGAACTCCTAACTTGTAATGAGCCAGTGTGACAGACATCTTATGCACTTAACTACAGCACATTTGGTGTCTGGCAGATTTAGAAATATTTTCTGAAGAAGATAAAGGCATCAAAGTAACCTTGGGTAGAAATAATGATATAACTTGAGTGTCACAAAAATGGTATTAGGTATGTCATTTAACAGTAACTTATTTCACGGTGATATAAGAAACTGTATGAAACAAATACTGGGCTCTATAAAGAAATGTTAAAGTTTTGGTGAAATAGCTTTGGTAGTTGGAAGAATGATGTGTAAAGAGTGTTTTGATTTAATCTGTGTCTGAACTAGGTTTCTCATCATAATTAAAGACATGATCTGTTGTCACCAGTACTTTTTAGGAGCTTTCCTAGAAAAAGCCAAAGCCCCAGAAGAAACTGAAGTGACCCATTTGAAACCATTCTGCACTTTTATTTGTCTTTTTTTGGTAATTTGTATGAAGCAAAATTCTGAAAAAAAATCAGAAATGTCCATGTATAGTGCTTGTCCCTGCCCCTTACCTCACATTGCCAAGCAGAATCCCAAATCCCAGTGTAGAGGAAGAGGTGGAATTGGCTTGGGTGTTTTGAAACTGCCTTAAAGAATTTTATCTCCCCCACTGATGAGGGGGAGATTTGAAGTGCTCCACAGAATGACAGTGACACTTGCTAGTGTGTTCCAAGGAACTGGTCACTAGTCTTTCTGGAACATTTTTTCTCACTGGGATTAACACAGTTCATTTGCTCAATTCTTCGGGAGATAGTACTCCTTGTTAATAAATGACAAGGTGCTGATCAGTCAGGTAGAATTCCTGTTGCCTCTGAAATCCAAAGCAAAACTCCCACATAATTCAGTGAAACAAGCAACTTGAGAATCTCTTATTTTATGCTTTCATTTGCTTGTTTGAATACTCCTAATTTCCTTGTTGGAAATGGACATTCTTTTTTATCAGCGCTACAAACAGTACAGTGTTTTTCTGTTCCTACAGCAAAGTATGTTTTCCTGTTTCCAAAGAAGATATTTTTGCATTTATTAGCCATGACCCATCCATACATTTGTAAAAGAACAGCATCTCTCATTGAGACCCAAGATAATCAAATGGATTGGGACAAGTTGTGTACTGAGTTTATACTGACAGAGCCTTTGAGGTTCAACACCAGGCCTACAGATGCTAATGAAATGAAACTTCAGGTATACAAAACCTGAAGTTGTACCATGGACTGAAATATAGTTGCTTGCCTATAGCAACTGAAACAGAATGCTCTCACCCCTAGCAAAAGGTGCTTCTACTTCCAAAGATTTTGTTTTATGAAACTAATTATTTCTGAAAGGTGAAACTTTCAGAAGAATGGAAAGAAGAATGGAAAAAGTTCTCAAGATAAAACTGCCAGATGTTCTAAGTGGTCAGATGGGAACTGCTGGACATGGGGAATTCCTAAGGCTTGTCATCACTGAGAGCCTTGCTCCCTGTATTGTAAACCCAATTACTGGCAGATTGGCAGAGTTACAGTGATAATATAAAAAGTAGTAAGTTCTTAAAAATTTGAGGGAATGGGTATCCCAGATTTATGTCACTGCTAACAAAAAAGCTGCATCTCGTTTGAGAACCTATACAGCATGTAGTCTCAGCCTCTGGTATGGCAGTCTCAGCCACAGGAAAAGGTGTAATGTAAACCAGCATATTGAGAGACAGTAATTACAATAATTTGGTTACAAGACAGAAAACTGGAGTGAGTCCACTTCACTCATTCCCATTCTCACAGAGCTGCTTCTTTGCACTGTATGTACAAAGGTGCAGATGTCCCACAGTCCCAGATGGACACAAGCAGCTTTACCAAAAACACTCACACAGCTGTGTGACATGTAAAGGTCTACTCTACCTTGGCCAGCAGAACTGTGGGTTTGTAAAGGAGATACTTTTGGAAAATTTTCAGCTCCTGTCTGGACGATATCTGGTCTCCAGTCAGTGTGTACAGGAGAGCAGAATGCCATCTTGAAAGAGCAGGTAGAAGGGAAATAAGGGAAATGGGAAACAGGAAAAGTACAGTTTGAAAATAAAGCTGAGAAGGGGCCTCACAGGACTGAGGAGCTTTGTGGCTAATAATGCATTGACTTCAGTGGGTGTAAGGCCATAACTGAAAAATCACAGAGCAATGAAGGCTGGAAGCAACCCCCAAAGGCCTCCAGTCTGACCTCCTGAATCAAGCAAATTCCATTACAGCAGATTATACAGGGCCTTGCCCAGGCTGGGTTCTGACACTTTTAAAGATGATGATTCCACAGCTTCTCTGGGTGCCTGTTTCAATGTCCAGCCATCCCCATGGTAATTTTTTTCCCTCACATCGAGTAGGAATTTGATATTATAGCTTGCTTTCTTTGTTGTACACTGCAGTAAGACTGCTCTGTCAAGTCTTCTTAACAATTGTAGTTCTCTCAGCCTCTCCTCATGTGTCCTGAGCTCTGGTCCCCTGACCAGCTTGGTGGCCTTCATGTCTTGTGAGCGGGATGTGAGGAGCTGGCAAGCACAAACAGCTTCATATCATGAGCTTATAAACAACTGGCGAAAATAACTCAAGGTCGCTGCAGGTAGTTCTTTCATGCAGAGTGAAGTCAGTACTGCTTTATCATGGGTCTGTCACTGGATAGAGCCCTGGAGGACGATTTCAAAAATCCTACACTTTGGACTGTGTTGCAGAACAGATCACACTTAAGTGTAGGGCCTGGGGTGGGGGGGAAATGGTGTATCATATGTCTGGGACAGCTCAACTGTCTGAGATCTTTAGCTGTAGATTTCACAATATTAGTATGGCAGAGGAGTTTATTTTCCTTTAGCTGGTCTCTCCATCAGATGATTTCCAGTCTGATGTCACAGCTGTATGATTTGTGTAAAACGTCCAGACTATTCATTTCAGCATTAATAGTTTCATTTTTGCTACCTGTTGGTTTTATTCACCGAGCTTTTAACCCTTGGGATGTTGCCAGAACTGCCACATTGTTCCCCTGCTGTATGCTCACAGCCACACTTCTCAGTATTTTCTTTCCCTTCGTATAAGATTGTGGGAGCCCAGTAGCAATTCCCAAATCCCTAAAAAGTGATTAGTAATTATTGTTCAGTAAGTGCTTAATAGGGAGATTAAGACAGGCCACCAGGTGTTTAAACAATAACACTCGGTAGTGTGGAAATTCAGCTCTCGCTATTACATGGTGTAAGGAGGGTAAATGCCTGCCCTTGGAGAAACCAGCAATTATTTTGATGCTTGTATATACCTCATTTTCTCCCACAGATTGTGTGGTTCTGTTATTTCTTAACTTTTCATTCTCTGATAGGGATTTGTCTGTGTTTATAGTAGCAGGATTGATCTGTAACCACGAGATCAGTTTCTGTTAAAGGTGTTTTTCTTGCACGATCAGTTGGCTGGCAAAGCTGCATTTTTAGTCCATCCTTTTGTATCTAACATGGCATATTTGTATACAGCAACAATGGGAGGGAGCTATGCTTCACACTGAAGCTTTGAAATAAATGATAGTGAAATAGCTTAGGAGCAGCACAAATGCTCTTCTGTAACAAATCGTATCATTCACAGTGTCTCTTTTTTTTCTGTTTCAGGAGGTTGGAAGCATTATCGGAAAGGTCAGAAAATAACTTTATTTATATTCATGTCAAAATATTGTATGTCGGTTCTCTTTTTTTAGCCCAGGCTAACGGGTTTTTTTTTATGTTTCTTTAACAGAAAGGTGAGACAGTGAAGAAGATGAGGGAGGAGGTAAGACAAGCCTTGATGTCTTCACTTGCCTTCCTTTCCAGCTCAGAAAAACAGGGGGTTCAGCATGTGCAGACCGAGGCTGCCATCAAGTGGCCAGATAGTTTAACATCCCCATTCTTTGCAAGCAGTGAGGTATAAATGTGCTGGCCTAAATTAAACCTCGTTGTTAATGTAACCTCCTTATCGCCGCAGCAGTCTGGAGTCTTTCATTCCCACAGCGATGTGCCTGCTGCTGTCTTATCTCAGGAACAGCTCACCAGCATGATTCTGTGCATCACACCCACTGTATCTTTCATTAACATACCAACATCGGCCCTGCACGTGGCTTGGCCTCCTGGTAGAGTTTCCAAAAATCTGAAACCAAGCGTTAGACTGATGCACATCAAGTTTTAGGGTAGAGACAAGCTTCAGCAGAGCTGGAGCCAGACTTGTATAAGCCAGAGAATCTCCCTGCCATGTCTTGGCAAAGCCTTAGCCTTTCTTCATTTTGCAGCTGTGAGTAGGACGTGGGCAGGCTCGACCTGCACACCTGCCATTTGCATCCTTTGAAAAGGTTGTAGACACAAAAGGATTAAAACAGGGCACTGCATGAACCTCAGCCCCCCCAGTGTCTGCAGGCTTCTTTCCCTGCCACAGAGCAAGCTGTGCTGTCTTCAGAGTGTGCTCAGGTGGAGGCTACAAACCCAAACTGGTCCTGGAAGGCAGCACATCCTACCTGGAGATCCATGTAATTTTTCTACTTTGAAGCAACTGCTAAAAGTGTAAGTCAAAAGACAAATCCTACTGTTTAAAACTTTAGGAGTACAGTGTAAAGAGGCTGCCTCAAGAAAAGTCAATTTGGCTCTAGTAAAGCTGCAGTACATTATGGTGTCAGCTGCTTTGTTGTTTTCTACTCCAATAGAAGGTCTGTGGCAGGGAAATGTCAAAGTATTTTAGTAAAGAAAATTGCAGACATCCATCTTTAAATATACACAATAGGGATTTCATTGTCAGGCTGAGTTTAGAGCTCCTTTTTTGATGACAAGGGTCTTCACCCATGTTTTCACACATTTGCTAAGGCTTAAAGAATAAAAGGTGAGAAAAATGTTTTCAGTGTACTAGATAAACCTGGCAGTTAATTAAACACAGTTTAATTATTAATTATGATCATGAGCTGATATCTTTGTATATAAATTGTATGTACAGAAGGGAAGCCAACATTGGAGCGTGCTCCTGATTTCTGAGTAGAGCATCTTAGAGAATACCTATAATCCTTGGTTTGTATTTCAAGATAAATATCAAATGTTCATCTTCCCATCCTGGACATTTGCTGTAATGTACATGTGGTCAGAAGAGGCTTTGTTTGGGTTTTTTTTTTAATAAAGGAATTTATACATCTCTATATCAGAGCAGGACTAAGAAGCTGTATCTCCACATGTTGATAACTTGGTCCCCCTTTAAATGACTACCTTCTTCAGGACCTTCAGTACCTTTAAATGACTACCTTCTTCTTTAAAAGCAAAATGCAGTTTTTATTTTGACTTCCTGGCAGATGTGGCAGGGTGCATGCCATCTTTACGGTGTGAAATGTAACTCTGTCTTTTAGGGAAATGTCAGAGACAATTCTGTCACTGGGGAAATGTCAGAGACAACTTCATGCCTAAAGGAAAGTACAGAACCCTCAGTTCTGTGCCCAGGTCTGTGGCAGCAAGATTTTTCTGTCAGAAGTGTTGAGTTTTGGTTTTCTCTTTTTGTGTGTGGGTGCTGTTGTATGGGGAAACACAGTCTCTTGCTGTAGAGCACCAGCATGCTGTGGATAAGGGCTGGGATGCACAGCAGATCATCTGCTGCATGGTGACCCTGAGGGCAAAGGACCAAACTAACCCAGGTTGTCCCACGTTTGCGTCAGGCCCTGATCCCCAAGAAGGTCAGTGCCTGTGGATGAGTTGAGGCTCCACTGACTTGTTAGGCTGCAATAGTGCACTTCCATGCCTGAAACCTCAGGGAGCGCATAGGGTGGGTCTTACCTGAACTGGATTTGATCCTTACCAACACCAAGATCCTCTTAAATATATATATTAAAAATATATAAAAATAAATTTATAAATATATAAAACGCCCTGGTTTAGAGTTTTCTCTGCACTGCTACGGTGACATAAAGAGGACTGAGTATACCTGAGAGCCAGCGTGGTTTTCTAGCTCCATCCAACAGGCTCTTTGCCGTATGGACACAGTACTGTTGCTGTTTCCTGTCCCACCACTGCTTCTTTAAAGAGTTGCTCAGTGCATGTTGACTGACTGCCTTCATTTGAGGCACGTGTACAAGGAGCCTTCTCCACAGGGCAAGGCAAGGTCCCACCAGAGAAGTCAAGCCCCAGCTTTGGGGCTCCAAACCAGAGAGGTGCATCATTCCTGCAAGGTGCTGGTGCTCCCTGGAAACAACCACCTTCTCTTAAATTCTGCAGCTCTAGCCCTACTTAAGGTTAATCCTGCAAGAAGGAAGGGAAAAGACTTGATAATACAATTATTTGCAACTTTGAGTTACAGAGGCTCTATTTGCATACTGCGAAGAAGGCTGTGTAAGTATCTACTCAGACAGAATCCGGCTTCCTGCAGTTAGATGAATTTTTGGAATGTGATCAGTTTATGCTGAAATTACATGATGATGGGGCTGCAGTTGTAGGGGAGCGTATTAGATGCCTCAAGGTATTCCTTTCCAAAGTATATCCCTAATCCGACTTAGTTTGCTCCCTGGGAAGTATAACTTTGAAAAATGTTTGTTCCTTTTGACAGAGTGGTGCTCGAATCAATATTTCAGAAGGCACTTGTCCAGAGAGAATTGTGACAATAACAGGCCCAACAGATGCAATTTTTAAAGCTTTTTCTATGATTGCACTAAAATTTGAAGAGGTAAGCAAATAAATTTTTTCTCTCTTCAAGTTGAAATACACTGTTTGAATTTCCTGGTGTTTGCTTTAATGTTAAATAGGATTTGTTTAATGTTCTATTTAATAGCAATGAAAGTGGTTATATTTTTATAAATGCTTTTGGCAGCAATGCTGAAGAAAAATAATGGGTCAATTTACAAGATGTTTGATCATTTCTTTTGCTTTTTGGAGGCTTCAGGGAAAAGCAATTGCTTCTAGTAATGTGCGCTAATGGTAGGAAAAATGTCTTGGAAAAATTCTATTCCCATTGTGGATTTGGTTTGAAAAGAATAATTACCTTTTAACTCTGTTTTTATATGAATCCGGTTGGTATTGATGTAAATGTTATATATGTCAAAATGAATATTTTAACTAGAAAATTTTTATTTTAAAAACAAACTATATGATTACCAATTACCATATTTAGAGCTTGTCTTTTAAAAGCAATTAAAGTAAAGGCACTCAGAGTGAGTAAGGCAAGAACTCAATTCACTGTAGACTAATTGTTCTGTGCAGATATGTATCTAAATTGCTGGGAATTCTTTCAGTTTCGTGGACCAGCTACAATTAGATATGATCACAATTTTAGTGGGGAGCCTCACAGAAAAGACAGCAGAGTACAGAACATGAACTCTGGTCACTCTGGAGAGGATTTAACTCCCTCTACTTTTGAAAATCGTGTGTCTAGTCCAGGCATCTCTCCTGTCCTCTCTGGAGAGACATATGACCCTGCAGGAAGCAGTTCACCTTCTCCTAATGGAAGAGCCTGAAGAGAGGTGGACTGAATCACCTGCAGCAGAAGCAAAAGGCTGGGTCTCTCCAGAATGGATTAAACTGAAGGGATGTTAATCCCTCTCTTAAGAGTTCTTATTTCTCCAAGTCAGCGAGGTTAGTCTCCACATCTCCCCATAGCAGAGGGAGATGGTGGAATTGATGAAAATTGTCATCATGTGCCTTTATTTACCCAGGGCAATTGTTCAAGTTTAGAGCAACAGGACTAGAAGGGAACTCATAAGTCAAGTGCAGTTGTCTTTAGCATCAGCTGTGTGACTTGAACTTGCAACTTCACAGCAGGTTCAAAAACTACTTAGAATTTTTTCTGTTTCCTGATACTGGGTCCACAACTTCAGGTCTCTGATAATTAGATGCCTTCTTTTGACTCCTCACCTGAATTTATTCATGAACAGTTCATGCAGCTTTGTTCCTGTGCCGGCACTGGCCATTAGTTTAGATGATTCTTGCCTTTCCATCCCTGAAGATTCCTCTTCTAGATATGTATTTAGAAGCTGATTTTGTTCCCTCACACCCTTGCTTTTGCCAGAGAAAGTGATCCAAGCACAGTCATTCAGAGGATGCATTCCCCACCTCTCATGACTCTAGTAGTCCCTTTTTCCAGTTAAATTTTATGGTAAATGTGCACACTAATTGTGGACAAGTTGCAAATTAAGTTCCACGAAAGGCTTATTTAGTGGCATTAACAGTCCCCTGTCCTAGTTATCATGCTACCATGTCTCTGCCAGTGCTGGAAATGCCTCACCTCCTACTAGTGTAATGCTTTGCACACAGCCATGCTTTGCCTGGTGAGTGTCCCCAGCTCCTGCTCAGGTGTTATCACCTCTTCAGTCTTGCCAAACATTCTTGTCAGACAAATGACCCCTTTTTTTTTAATACTGCAGATGTTAATCCCATTTATATTTCTTCAATCCTTCATGGGTTTTCAGATCTTCCTGTGTGATATTCCAGTCCTTCACCCTGTTGATAAAATATCTTAGTTTTGTGGCATGGCACATTTTATAAGAATGCTTGGGGTTTTTTTCCTGCCGGTTACTGATGAAATAATAATGATTTTGAGGTTTAACCCTGCAGAACCACACAAGTAATTTTGTCTAACCCAATTTTAAAACCTCCTGTCTTCATCTCTTTCTCCTCTTCATCTCCAACACATCATGGACCAATCCCAGTTTCTTCTAGTTTAAGAGGTAGCTTGGTGTACAGTGCCATACCCTCCAGTCCAGAGAGTCCTGGAGAGAGCAGTGTCTCTGCTCTCTACAGGAAAAACATGTTCCACGTAGGGCCTTATCCTGTAAAATGCTGAGAGAATCATTAGCACAGATAATCCCTGCCAGTTTCCACCAAAATGAGTACTCAGTGGAAATAATGCTGCATTTTTCATAAAAACATCAAACACTGCCAGCATCAGATCCCCAGCTCACCACCCAACAGGACATAGTCTTTGAAAGTGCTACCTGCAGTAGCAATAAGCAAAGAAATCTGAAATTCTGGCGTCTGGCCGGATTTTGCACGTGTTTGCACTTGCAGGTTTTAGAGGGTAGTCTGGCTTCTTCATATGAGCATTAGCAAAGGAGTATTGGCACTCCTTGCAGATCAAGTATTGCTCTGAGATATCTGTATTTAGTTTTAACATAATTGGTTTGTGGTATATTTAAAAGAACAGCAGTAAAGAAATATGTCTCATATAATGAGTTAGGTTTCCTATAAATCTTCCTGCCAATGAAATGAGGTAACTGTAACGCTCTGGAGGGAAAATAAAGTGCTGTTTCGAAATTACAAATTAGCTAGCTACCAAGTGCTATTTTTCATGCATATCTTTTTGCTGGAGATTTCTTCAGCCATTTAAAAAATTCAGTCCAGCTCTGGTTATTGCAGCTACGTTGAAATGGAAGAAAACAGATGCATATGTGAGACTGCTGCTTTGAGGGCTTTTTTTGGTATTTGTTATGCATGCCCACATGAAGACCTTGAACCCTTAATGTCAACCCTACAGCAGTATACCTAGGGATATGCAGGCCTAGGAAAACATAGAAACCCTGGAATGCTTTTCTAATGTTAGTAAAAATCTCAAAATTTGTCAAATAGATAGAAAAATAAGAAAGGTTGTGTTCTCGTTGTGGTTGCTCTGCAGCCTTACATCACTGTGCTTTGACAACCTTCCTAATGGAAGTTGCTTTTCTAGCAGTCTTATGATGAATTTACAAGCTAGGTAGGTGTTTACCTAAATACCTGAAGTATTCACTGCAGAGGAGAAAGAGAGTTGCTAGAAAGTGACACTAACCCAGGCAGACCAGTGGAATTGCAAGAGGGGACATTTTAGAGTAGTCATGTCTGGACTGGAGGCTGAGACCCAAGAAATGGCAGCTGTAATTTCACTTATAAGTGGGACCTCTAGCTTTGCTTGTAATTCTGTATAATCCACGGGAAGCACATGGTAGTTAAGCACTGGAATAACCAGCAGGCACAGCTCGGTAGTCAGACCTTCTCCATATAAATAAGAAAAGGTTTGTAAAGCTTGCTCATCTGTGAAGAACTTGCCCAGCTCTAGGGAGAAGGAGAAAAGGAAGGTGATGAAAACAATCAGAAAGATGCCTTTCTGACAAACATTAATTCTTGCCAGAACAACTGTGGTCAGTCATGTGGTGGTTATTGCCAAGTGAGAAGCCACCTCACAGAATCCTCCTTGCTGTGAAAACTGGCAGGTTTGACATTTCCTTTGAAACCAGTAAAGAAGAATTTTGCTATGTTTTTTCCTTGGAGGCTTGATAGATTTCTGAGCTGCCAGGTTAGCTTGCCTTGGGAAGCCTTACATTCTATGACCCTGGGATGCAAAGAGCTAGGGTTCCTGCTGGTTCTCCCAGCACTTCAGTTAGCCTGTCTTGGCTGAGGAGCAGCCCACCAAGCAGGGAGAAGGCCGTGCAAGGTTCAGCTGTAGTGTCTGCAGGAGCCCTGAGAAAATGGATGCAATACCACAGAAAGTTGGAGGTTAAAGAAATAGGAATCTCCCTGTTTGAAAGATGACTCTTCTGTGGGAAAGTCTCCAGCCATCCCTATTTGGAAGCCTGCAGTTCTGAAGGGGATTTTTTTTTGCTCATTTCTCCTTTCTCATGTTTTTAAGCTAGAACAATTCCTTTATGTATTCCATGCTACTGCGCCCACATGTTTAGATTTTGCTCTTCCTAAATGATGAGGACAAAACAAAGGGAACAGTGGCTTCCAGTTCGTGCAAAGTAATTTTGAAGGCAAGAAGTTCAGTGAAGGCTTTGAGGCCAGGCCACATACAGTACAGAAGTGGGAGACATTATTAGGTCTGTGCTGTGTGGGTGAAGTCCTAAATCTGGATGATCATGTGCCTCCACCTGACACAAACATGATACAGTGAGATGGCATCTTGCAGCTGAAAAATGGGCATAATTTTATCTCAGATACATGGGTGCTGCAAAATTCTGTTACCCCTGGCTTTATTTTGGATTGCAATCTCTCACTGACATAGGCACTAAACAGAATGTGAGTTACTAGTGGCTGGCAGAGGAATGATTTGATAGCTGTGTTGTCACATGCAGCAATGCCTCCTTCCATTCAAGATGTTATTTTCTTCTCTTTTAAGCTAAATAAGGTCATACGGAGCTGTTTCTTGGATGGGAGAATGCTGCCATCACAGTTGGGGAGGTACTGTAGGAATCAGTGCTGGTGTCACTGGGCTCCCATACTGGTTCAGTGAGATGTGCAGAGTTGCCTGAAGTGCTGAGTAGGTTTGTTGTTGGGTAGGTTTTTTAATAATTTGGAGGTCCTGATTGCATAATATAGGCTCTTTTTTTTCTTTTTTTCTTTTTTTTTTTCTTTTGAAGAAATGATAGTCTTTATAAGCATAGGGAATCACATCAGTTCTGTCTGCTGGAACTCTTGTTGCATCATAAATGAGTTAATAGGAAATGGATGTTTTCTCATTCCTGTCCTAATCTTTTGGGTAACATTTCTGTGAAGAGTATAATAACCTGTGCTATCTCACAGGTGGATGAGAGTCTTCCCAGCTCATAGCTAGTAAATGAGAGTTTCATACTGAAAAACTCTGAAATTCAAATCAGTTGGACAGTGCTGTTTATTTTTGTGATCCTAAGTTCCCTCAATTCTGTCTATTGATCAGCAGGAAGTAAACTTTATCTTCTGCTCTGTGATGAAGTCTTCAGAGGGATTGTTTTGTCTTGCCTACAAGGCAATGAACAAACTAAATAGATTTAAAACAATTTAAACTTGTTATATACAACAAGTAGTATACCAAAATGATTAGGGAAGTGTGTAGTGTGTTCTCTTTGAATAGTGGGATACATGGATACATGGATACATTACATTACGTGGACACAGGCAATTGCTGTTCTGCTGAGCTCTTTATACGCTGGTTATGCAGCCATGATGGAAAAGACTTTAGAAATTGTGTAGTGCTGCAAATATGTATGGATCTGCTACAGAAGAGAAATTAAATCTAGAGGGCAGCAAAATATTTATCAAAATTACCTGATTTTCTCTGCTTCAGATTATTCACAGGTTCTTTGTCATTCCTTTTTTTAACATTTTTCCTTTGAGTCAAATCTGAGAAGAAGCTGTGTGAAATGTAAAGATGTATTATGTAGTATAAATGTTATAACTGAGGTGGTGAAAAGGAAACCAAAACAGACTGAAGCAGGATTTGGAAGCTTGTGAATCCAAAAGCCTCTTTGTCTTTTCCATCTGTTTTGGCTGGTCTAATGACAGATACCACCTCCTCCTCCTAGTCCTGCCCTCTGGTCCCACAGCATGAGCCTTGGAATGCCAGACATCTGAAGGGTTTCTCTGGCACCAGCAGCTTCATGCTTGCAGGGTATCACTGGCAGAGCTGTGATGGGCTTTCCTTACCAGAAAAACAAGCCACAGCTGGCTGCACACTCCCCAGCTCTCCACAGACAGCCTGAGCATTTGCTCTGAGCCCTTCAGTGCTCACCAGGAGTGACAAATCCCCCGCTAATACTCGCTGACACTGTGATTACAGGACATAAACGCTTCGATGACAAACAGCACGGTGACAAGCAAACCGCCCGTAACACTGCGGCTTGTCGTCCCAGCAAGTCAGTGTGGATCCCTTATAGGAAAAGGAGGTTCCAAAATCAAAGAAATCAGGGAGGTAAGTCTTGGGATGTCTGCTGGGGACACTGGCTAGCTCAGCATCCTACTGCAGTGAGCCCTGCCAGCATCACCTGCTGCACTTTCCTGATCCCACCAACATGAGTATGTGTTGACTGAAAAACCTGGAAAAGCCTTGCTCTGGGAGAAACAGGGGGTCCAGCACAGCTGGACTTGTACTTTCCTTGACACTAAAGACTGGGTGTGAAATAGAGAAACAGCTTTACAATTCAGAAAATCTTTGATGCACAGTTAAGCAAAGCAACAGTGACAGAAATGGCTCTTCAAGTTTCTCTTCAGGCTCAGTCCCCTCCCCAGCAATACTCAGGTGATCCCAAATCAAAGACTTGCAGCATTTCCAAATTAGTTACCATCTTTACAGTCAGAGAAAAGCTCAAGGAGCACTGGGGATTCCAAGTCAGTAGATCTACCTTTTAGAAAAATTTGATTTTTATGCTTCTTTCCTGTTTCTCCCTAATGTCACTGGTCCACTGGTGACCTGATTTCATGTGTTCAAAACACATACTGATTTCTTTTTAGTCCAGACTTTAGCTAGAGGTGTTTATTCAGTGTGCTAGCAGCCACTTTTTTGTCACCAGAAAATGCAAAAAGTACTATACAGTGCCTGTTTTAACTCTTCCATGCATGACTGTAACAATACAGCACATGGGAAGCCAAGGATCTGGTGTTTGTAATCACTCATACAAGAAAATCAGGCACATGCTCAGTTATATAGAGAAAATATAAATAGGACATTTCAGAAAAATGGATTGTTATTCTGCTGACAATATTCCTTCTAAATTTGAGTTCATTCCAACATTGTTGGAATGAAAAGTGTTGAATACTAAGATAACACGTTGATCCATCTTTTTATTTTGCCTGTGTCAAAACAGAAGGCTTTGACAGGCTCTACAAAGTTCAAACTCCCTTTTTTTAATCTAAAATGTGGATTCAAGACAGTAGGTTTTATAGCGCTTTTGAGTTGATTTTTTAGTTGTGTTAAAGTAGAAGCAGGCATGTGTGTGGACTGTGTGCTGGTGAGTGCTTAGCTGTAGGTTTTACAGCTGTCCATACTTTGGGTTTTATATTAAATATTGGTAAATTCATTCAGAATACTGTTGGAATGTGTTCAGGACATAGGTTTTTAAAGGTGAGATTGGTCTGTTGGTTAAATGAAATGACTGAAGTGATTATCCTGGTGAGCATAGTTTCAGAAGAAATTACCTACATTATGGTACAAGGAAGTAAAAGGATAGTGTTTGGCCAAATAGGTGTTTTGATAAAGCTAATGTAGCAAGAAGTCACACTGCACATCTTCCTAAGCATGAGGGTCATGGACAAAATATGCTCATTTTTTGCTACTGACACACGACCAAAGTCAGAGAATAAACAAGATTAGTACTGGAAGCAGATACATAAAAGACTCTGGTATTTGGCAGTCTTTTGTGCTGGATGTACAGATACCCAGGAATGTAAATTCTTCAAAAGCAAATACCAGGAAAGAGGGGGAAAAAAGGAGCATCCAGCCCAAAATGTGGTCTAATTTCATCATCATAGCATCATCATCTAATTTCATCATCATAGCAGTTGCTAAAGGGATGATCTTTTGTGTTTAGTCATGCACCCAGGAACAGCATGTAGGGTTGCAGTACTATTTTCAAAATCAGATTATGAAAAAAAAGAAAGGAAAAGCACAAGGGGTTGATCAAACGACAGTGACATTCCAAAGTCTGTTATAGAGCATGGAATTGATTCTTTAGCCTTAAACAGCACTAGTGAACAGAAGAAGCAATCAGTACATTAATCAGTCTTTGGAAAGAAGGATAACATGTTGTGTATAACCAGGAAAACAAATTAACTCCTTGCTGACTGACACAAAGTCAGTGGTTACTGAAAATACTTTGGTTTAAAGCCCAAAATATTGCATTGCAAAACAGTCAGGAATAGATCTGTTTTGCAGTATGTTAAAGAGCTTAGTCAATGTCAATGCTTGGGTTTTTCTCTATTGACTGAAAAGGTCTTCTGTGTTTGTGTAATAGTGACAAGAGTTACTTGGGCCTCCTTTATTTTCTTATTTGTTTGGTTGTTTCTTTTTTTTTTTTTTATTAAGACACACTAGTGCCAAGATCAAGTTTAAAAAACAAAGCAAAAAAACCCCCCAAAGTGGCTCATTACCTTCTTGGGTTCCTTAATGAGCTAAAAGTTGATGATATGCATATATTTAATCAACACTAATTATGATTTAGAAGTGCTTCTGTACCATATAGCATAAGGCAGCCCCAAATTTCAACAAGAGATAGAAGTCAGCCATCATTAGATTAAAGAGCCATTTATCAATAGATTAAGGAGTGATTCAATTGATTAGCCAACCTTCTTCAGTTATTGGTATTTTTTTCCTTTTATTTTTTTATTATTAAAGAGTACTTCATTTCACCCTTTTCACTTTTTAGTCAGCATTGCAACTGTCTGTCTTTGAGAGGGTTAAAATGCTTCTCCTGAAATTCGGGTCGCTGTTTGATTCACTAACAGCTACTGAGGACAAACCTCCCTAGGGTGGTGGTGTTGGCAAACTGGCTTGAACAGGCAAATCCATGTCCTGGGTATGAGTTTACATATGTGCTCTAGTGATGCCTGGAATAAAACACAAAACCTTTCCAAACAACGTTAAAATGATAATATAAAAGCAAGTCTTTAATGAAAGCTTTCAGGTGCGCAAAACGTGGGTAAATGCACACCTGATACAGTATTTCTACAATTTTTATAAGGTTAATTAATTAGTATATCTAGCCATTGCATCCAGTAGAGTATCAGTTACCCCTATTACCCACGCCTGGGTCTGCCCCTTTGGAGTTGTTCCAGGGGCTTCTTTGCTCTATTTCTTGTTACGTCTTCTTAAGTTAATTGCAAAACAAAATGTCCTTGTTAGAGGTTCTCTTCTTCAAAATAAGACTAAACAGAATTTCAGGAATGTTAGAAGGGTTAGCTTATTATTCTAAAATCTAAGAGAAAGGGTAGAAAAAGTACTGTAAGCTACATTACTATATATTAAGATACCCCAAAGCTACGAATACGAAAAAAAGGCTAAAAATCTTTCGGGGTCACTGGCACCTGTCTGGCAAAGAGAAGACGAAAAGTTTAGGGCTGCACCCCCTCTGTTGCGTCAGTGAATGACTGGAAGGTGCCATTGCCTGCCTGATGATGACAGTGTCTTCGCTCTGTCTCTGCTGAAGTCCACAGGAGCCCAGGTGCAGGTGGCAGGGGACATGCTGCCCAACTCGACGGAGCGCGCTGTGACCATATCCGGCACTCCCGACGCCATCATCCAGTGCGTGAAGCAGATCTGTGTGGTGATGCTGGAGGTAAGCAGGCATCCAGCGTGTCTCCTCTCACTCAGGAGATGCTCAAACACATTATTAATATTTGTCAATTGCCATGGGTTCCCCAGGGGTGCTGCCTGTCCTTCCCGTGCCAGGGATTTCCAGAGGACTCTTAGACTCTACTTTTCCCCGTTTTTGAGAGCCAGTCACAGCAGGGTTGAACAATCAAAGGCTGCAATGACACTGTCAAACAACAGCCAGGTCCAGCAAAGATCTTCAGTCATTCTGAGAGAAACATATTTTATTCTGCTGCAGAATAGGGCAGAAAGTTTGATTTCTATAGCAGTTTTTTAGCACTTAGATTAAATGATACAAAATCAATTTAAATAAAAATCTTGGCATTTTAACCCTTCCTGAAAATGCCCATAATTTCCAAACCATTGACCATTTTCAAAATGTGCCCATGTTTCCTGAAATGCCTTAATGTGTTTAATGAAGCTTCATTGCTTCATCTGACAGTGGCAGTAATGAAGCCACTGGTGTCACCACTGCCTGTTTTGGCCATGCAGTCAGGTCTTCAGCTTTTCCCTCGAAGCCCAGACAGGAAGCCTGTAGCTTGCTGTTGGTCTGGTGGGGTGGAGGGCAGGGTGGGCTGGGCTGGGTTATCTGCATGCCTTGTCTGAGGTGACCAAGATAAAGAGTAATCTTTTTAATACAAGCTCTGCTTCATTCTGTATTTTGACTGCTTTGTGTTTTTGTCTGCAGTCCCCACCCAAAGGTGCCACCATCCCCTACCGTCCCAAACCTGCCTCTGCACCTATCATTTTTGCAGGTGGCCAGGTAAGAGCAGACACCATTTTGGCTTCAGCTGGAAACCACACCGTCCTGGCCCAGCCTCAGCCAGCGCCTGTTAGTTTTCAACTTTTATTCTTTCTTGCCTGGTATAGTATTGATGTGCTTTGTCTACTGTGTGTGCTTACAGTTTGCAGGACAGGAGAACACTGCATTGCAAACTACACAAAATTGTGACAAGCTGGTATTTTACCAAGATTTAACAATGACTTCTGTAATAAGAAAAGTTTGCCCTTCTGCAAATTGAGAGGTGTCCAAATCAGGAGCTCATTGAGTGGGGAAGCACTGCTTATTGTAAGGGTTGTTTTTTCACACTTGCAGCACTATAGCAGTATAAGCAATATTCTAAATATTTAGAGATGATCAAAAAGTAGGACATCTCTGTTCATGATAAGCATAATTTTTCTCTCCTAGTTTTCATACTTTTTGGGACCAAATAATGTGTTTTCCAGTAAAGATTTACACACATACAATTCCCATTGCTTGTAGTCCCTTGGAGCCAAGTTGCAGTGGAGTTCTGAGGTGGCTGGAGCTCCACACATATGAGTGTAGGCCTTCCCACCATGGCGTGGAGCAGCCTGATTGATAACACAAGAACAGAGTTCCTGTTTCTTTTTCGTGTAAGGAAGTTTTGATAATTCCTCCTTCACCTTAAGCTATATCAGTCAGGGTTCTCATCTGCCTTTAAAAACCCACATGCAATGTGGTTTTTCTGTGTCTTTTAGTAATGCTCTGAAATGGGTTTGCAGCATGTGGCAAAACCATGGCAGGAATGCTCTACCATTACCCATTGCAAGGGGAATGCAGCTTTCCCTGAAGAGCCAGTGATGAACACAGCTGAGAAATACTCTAAAAAAATCCATGGGAGGGTCACAAGGGGACCTGTGCAGCCACCAGGCTTCGAGCAGTGGTGGAGGAGTGAGATGCTGCAAGCCCTGTCCAACTCAAGGGGAAATCGACCCCATAAAAGCAGCCTAGAGGAAGGCAGCCATCCCTCTACTCAGGTTAAATATATGTAAAGCCTCTCTGGCAGTAAGGCATCCCCACCTAGCCAAATCTTCTCCCCAAGGTGATGCCAAAGCCTCTTTTTAAGCAGTTACCCAATTACTCACCTGCATGGTGGCAGGTCCCCCCTCCCACCCCATCAGCCCATCCCAGGTCATCACCCTGTCACATGGTGTGAGCTGATGGCACAGACTTTGTCCTACCCCGGGCAATTTGGAGATCATATGAAGAGTAGGGGAGCTCCAAGGTGCTGCTGGCATTGTTGGTGTGACAACCTGTGCCACCACAGTCACAAGGAATGTGTATAAGGAAGCTCCTGCACTTCTCAAGCTGACACCAAAATGCCACTGCTTCTGACAGCCGTTGTCATGAACTTTTGCTGAATTTTTTTTGTCTCAGAGTTTTACCTTCTACTCTGTAATGATACATTCTAATACAAATCCAGATTTTCATAACCTGGATATAGCAGCTTTCATCATACTCAAGCCTACTACTTTTAGTTGTAGTCAAAATAAGAAATCTGCTTCCTTAGTGACCAAAGTTGAATTGGAATGTAAAATAATTTGCCAGAAATTGGTCTGTGACTGAAAGTTCAGAATTATTTTCTCCATATATATGTTTACACTGCAGTGCTTTCCTTTAAGAAATATGTGTGTGTGTGCATGTGTGTGTGTGTGTGTATACATATATAGATATATATGTGTGTATTCAGCAGCCCATTCTACCAGTGTGGTAATTGCCACTGCCTTCAAACTCTGTCTCTACATAGGATTATTCAAAAGTATTGAAACTGTTTGCTAGAGTGTGCTGAGCAGTTTGTATTAATAATTGAAAGTGTCCTATTTTCAGGTTTAATAGCTCTTGTCATCTTCAGTTTTATCAGTCAAAAAAGTGTTCTCGCTTTTCTAATGCAACCTTGTTGATGTGAGAAAGGGTGTAAGAGGCAGACACTTTCTGTGTGCTTTCAATTTCTGTGTGCTCTAAGCAGACTTCTAAAGAAAATGCTTGAGGTGTGTTTGGACATCAGTATGGAAAGACACTTTAACCAAATTTCATAAGTGGAAATTAATACTGGAAATAAAATTTTATCATCACTGTTAATTCCATTCAACCTTTCAGCTAAACTTTCAGAAGTTATTTTTCTATTCTAAAGGATATCATGGCTATTTGGAAAGGTTTTGGTTTGTTTAACACTTAGGAAAATAAGTAACATTTGCAAAATTAAATCTCTAGTTTTCCTTAACAGGTTGGGGTTCTTCCACTTTAAGTATTGCTTTAATTCTCTTGTGCTTCTTTGATACTGGATTGCATAACAGAACTAAAAGGAACCTGAACGGTGCCCTGCTCTGCCTTTTACTGATACTTAGCATGTGCAGTGGTTAAATTGGAGATTTCTACTCCATGTGCTGCATTGGTGTTTAAATGGGTGCAGCTTTGCTTTATGTCTCTTACCAGTATGATGGTCCAAACTGAGGAAGATTTGCAGACCAGGTCATCCCTGCTGTTGCTTAGGTCAGTGGGGAGTTGCCCCTGACTTCAATGGAAGCAGATGCATAGCCCATGTGCTCGGTGGAGCATTACAGGACAGATGTCCCAGTAGCCTCTAATCAGGCTCAGCAAGCCCCAGCCCTCAGCCCCAGAGATGCATGATTCTGCTGACAAGGGGTAAAGCAGACAGAGACTGTTTTCTCAAGCTAAATCAATCAAATTACCTTTTGGCAGCCTGAGAAATTAAAACCTTTCTTTCTCTCTCTTTTTTTTTTTTTTTGTTTGTTTGTTTGGTCGGGTTTTTGGGGGGTTGTTTCTTTGTTTGTTTTTGTTTCTTTGTTTGTTTGGTTTTGGTTTTGTTGGTTTTGGTTTTATTTTGTTTTATTTTTGCTGGGAAAGAAAATTCAAGGCCCATCTTGTCAATTCTGATTTAATGGTTTTCATGGACAGCTAGGCAATGAAGTATACCTGGTCTATGCACTGAATGTTTGTTATTTTTGTTATGTGTGGTTTCCAAACTCGCTATTTGCTCATGGGCACAAGCTGTAACCTCCCTGAAGCTGCTCCTGTGCTTGGCTGAGCACAGAGCTCCCACTCGGGCTGTCCTCACTTGGTAAAACAGTTAAACAAGTTTCGTTTGCTGGAATACGTGTTTCCTTTTGACCCATTGATGGCAGCAATCATTTGTTTTTGTGGGCTGGAACCTTTTTTGTGATATATAACCCACCAGTGGTGGCCATCCCCTATAGATGCACATGCATGTTTGCCCATGAGCCTCCCACTGAGCCTGATGCACACACTTCTGCCTGAAAACTGCTCATGTGCATAATCTTTGCCAGATTATGGCCTGGCTTTATAACTAATCTAAAAACTAAATGAAATGTTTCTTCTCCAGAAGGGAAATTCTGCTGCAGAAATGTGCATCACACAGTTGAGACATTAAAGGTTTTAATATCCGAACTCCATTAAATGAATTGTTTTATCATTTGCAGAGGATTCATTACTTTCTAAGAGGCCTTTTATCAAATAAGCATTTTGCAAACTAAGCTAATCAGCTCTGTTCCTGTTTGTAATTCTCACACTACAAATATTTATGTTATAATTTGTCCTTCTGCTTTCCTGCCTGTCTAAGCACAAGCACATTAAAATTTTTCTGACATGCCATTCCTTTCATATGTAATAGAAAATTATAAACTCTCTGTAGTTTTTTTTTGTAGGCCACTGCAGAGAGTTGAACAGGACCAGCAGGGGAGACAAAGGGCTGTGCTAACAGGTGCCAGTCATGCCACTGTACCCCTCCTCAGTGATGAGCTTTCTTGCCCTCACACCTCACCCCAGTGCTGCCAGAAATGATGCCAGAAACTACACCCCTTGCACTGCTCATGTAGTGCAGAGTGGCTGGATTTGGAGGGAGGATTTTGGTTTGCTGATAAGCCAAAGATAAAACCACCCACTGCCTTGGGGGTCTCCATGATGCTCTTGTCTCCAAACTGGCCTGCTGACGCCGTGCCCAGGCACTGCAGGACAGGCTGCCATCATGCTCAGGTACCCACTGGCACGGCAGCCTGGGCAGCAGCCCCATGGCTCAGAGCTGGCTGGCACATGTCCCTGCACACACATGGCAGTCAGGAGCTGGAGGACAGGGCAGGGCTTCCCCTGAGCAGGTCTGTCCCCTCCTCACTGTGCCCCTTGCTGCTGTGGCATCAGCATCTCTCTACGTGCATTGGTGTCACTGGGCAGATGGAGTTATAGGGAGGGAAAGTGGCCATCCCTGTGCTCCTTGACCCCTTCAGTGCCCTCAGGCCTGCTGCTGGCAGACAGAGCTGCACTAAACAGAGGTCCTGAATACTAAGATCATCAGAGCTCAGGCAGCAGCACTTGGCATCCTCTGTTTGCAAGGGGTACAGAGGCAGCCTGACAGAGACCTTTCTGTACCATTCCAAGGGTTATCAAGCAGCACAAGACAATTAAACTTCACTCAGCATAGAAAGCAGTGCAGGTGGATTTTGCTGGGGGGGGCAGGAGAAGCTTTTCTGATGAGAACAGAAATGCTGCTTGTCCCACCTGACTAACCTGTGTCTTAACTGTGCTTGTTGTTTCCAGGCGTTCACGATTCAGGGGCAGTATGCTATCCCTCATCCAGACGTGAGTCCAGCACATGTAAATTACTCCCTTTTTGTTCCTCTCCCTCTTATTTGTTCTGGGCAGCATTTGCTTTCTACAGTTAGCAATAAAGACATGGCCTAAGGACACCTTTCCTGACCAACACACTGTATAGCCAAGTGTTAGCCCAGCTGCATCTCTTACCTTGTGTAATAATTGCTAGAAAGTACAATGGCCCAGGAACAAATGACAGTTATCTTGGTCTTTTTTGCATGTGATATATTTGAGTTCTTTTAATATGTAATTCTACAGTAATTAGTTAATATTAACAATAGCCATTACATGTAATAACTGTAGAGGTGTCATTTATAACCAGTTTGTTTGAGTTTTTTTTTCTCTATGGTAGATTAGAATGAATGATTAAACCTTTTATTTTTCAATATAATTTTAATTAATCCAGTTTTAGAACACGTAAGATGGTTTCTCTGCTCTGAAATAATTCCATTTGATTGGTTAGTTCTAATTTCCCATCCTGCCCTGCAGTTGACCAAGCTTCACCAGTTGGCTATGCAGCATCCCCCCTTTACTCCCCTTGGGCAGACCACCCCTGGTTTCCCTGGTACGTACCCATGACCCCCTGGGGATGTCCTTCTTCTTAACAGCTTTGTTTCCCGTGGTCATTACATCATTTTAATAATAAATGTGGTCAATGACCAGCAATCCTTCTGTTTTTACACATTAATCTCTCTTCTTCCCTCCCGTACCTCTGTTACAGTTCCTTTCATCATTACTAAAATATGCTTCGTTTGTTACTTTCATTAATCACAACTTGCTTCGTTTGTGCCCTTGGCTAAAAGCCCTGAGTTTCTTCTGTTCAGTCCTTGCAAAGTTATTGTGGACCATACAGTATGTACCAGTTGGTTCCAAGTGAAATATTTGGACATGCTTCTTCTCCAGTTTGGTAATATGGATCAGAGAGAAGCGAACAGTTTGTAGTCATGGCACAGAAACTGCAATTAAAGAAACTATGACATGCTGAGACTTGAATTCTTGTAGAGCCAAATGTCTTGAGAGCATCTGTAATCATCACTGCTGGGACAAGTGCCTCACTTCCTACTAGATAACACAGGTACAGCTACAAAATGCAATGGAAATTCAGTTAAGGACTTCAAATTTGCTCCATACTTAAAAAGGCTGAGGCTGACTTCTTGATTCAAGAGTGAGAAGTCACTTAACCCTGCAAATAAACATTTTTACTGTACTTCACAACATACATGCTTGGCATCTAAAAAACTTCACAGAACAGAAGTGCATCTGTACTGGTACATGCTTTGTATGGCAAATAACATTTTATCACATACATCACAAATTCTGTGAGCAGCTTGACTATTTGATACTCAATGTGAAATAAGCTTATGCAACTCATAATTGAAGGTAAACATCAATAAAATGTAAGTGAATCACTTTTTGGTAGAATATTTATTTTTTGTGTATTCTAGTTGGAAATGAGTATTTTTGGTATGTCTTTACAGATAATACAATAAACACAAAAAAAAGAGAAAATAAGAGAAAGATACATGGCATCCAAAATATACTTTCGTTTCTTCATGATGTATTTGATAAAATATCTACAAGTAATACTAAATTGCTTTTCCTAGCTTTGTATTTTCCTTATTCTTGTCATTAACATCCTGCTCCTTAATCTTTTCCTGGCTATATTTGTGAGATGTACGTTTCTGTAGCGTTACTGTGTGTTAGAGCAGTAATTCCATTTTTCCTGAGCATTTTCCTTTTGTCCACCCAATTTACAAACAAATGTGTGCAGCTTAGAGTACTTTGTTCCATCTCCCTTCCAAAATTACCCTTCCCAACATTTCTTCAACTAATCCCACATATAATTTCCAGATTTTCTTAGGTTAATTTCCTCGTCCTTATTTTAAAGGTGTTTTTTTTTAATTATTTTTCATAAATATGTATTTTGTTCTGCTAATTGTTCATTTGACATCCACTTTAATTTTCCATATTCTAGAACTCCTAGTAGACAGGTCAAATTTCAGCCATCCATTAATTTCTCAATTGATGTGTTTAGAACAAGCTTCGGAGACTATTTTTAGAGGAAACCTTTCATTTTCTAGAAACTTTTTATGATGACCCTGTAGAATCTCATGTGACATTTGTTGCTTTGGTGGGTTAAAGGTTAATTAAAATAAGACTCATTTAAAATTAGTCCAGCCCTCTGAGTTTTGCATCCTTTGCTTTCTTTTCCGTTTTACTAGCAGTTCTCTATTTTTCTTTGCTCCTTTCTTTTCTCTTTTTTTTTTTTCTCCTCTCCTTTCTGTATGTTTCCTTCTTTAAAATTTCATTTGTTGTGTCTTGCCCTTCTCGCAAACAGCTGGTGTAACATTTTCCCTCTGTCCCCTGAATAGGACTGGATGCCACTACTCCAACCAGTTCCCATGAACTTACTATTCCCAATGATGTAAGTGGACCAATAGTCCGTATCTCTTTCTCTTCTCTCCCTCCTCTGCCACCAGAGGGGACACCTCTAATCTTTGGCTGATCTGTAAACAGCAGCCCCAGAATAAACTGTGCAGCACTCAGTCTGTCGGGAGGGGTGTGATGGGTTGGTGAAATGCTGGATGGAAGCAGCAGGAGTGACTGTCCCCTCTTGTGCCCCATGGTGCCTGGGGGCTTCACAGGCTTCACGAGAGCCTGGGCTCCCAAAACTCATCTCTCAGGTGGCACTGGCACGGGTGGTCTCAGCAGAGGGGCTAAAGGGGGTGGAAGAACATGCAGCCCCATGTGCTGTGTGTTGGGCTGGAGTCCTCCGTGCCTCTCTCCACTGAACCCCACATTTCCCCAAGACAGCATTTTTCCTGAGCAAAAAAGCTACTTTGGTTACATAAAGGTGCAATATGAGGGGTTATTGGATGAACAAGGGCTAGAAACACTCCTGCTCCAGCAACTCTGGGTCAACTGTGATCAACAGGCCCAGTGTCCATAAGCATCACAGTGCTGAACCTTAAAACAGCTACTCAGAACGCTCAGCTGATACACTGGGCGTCACATAAAAATGCCTTCCCCTTTTATTCAGTTTCCTTGCAAACAGGGTTGGGGTCTTTTTTCAGTTTTCATTGCTAATGATCCACTTGGAAAATGGAAGTTTTCCCCTCCAGTAAAAAAAGCTTTCAAGCATGAGTGGGATCACAAATAGCAATTATATTACTTAAGAGATACCTACAATATTGTGCAAGCCCTATTAAACTCAGTGGCAATGATTTACAGTAAGAAAAAGATACATAATCACGAAGAAGTGGAGGCATGAGTGCTGTGATTTCTTGAGCTTTCTGTTACATAAAAAGTGCTCTGCTGATTTATCAGTTCCTGCTTTACAACCGAATTTATTGTATGTTGAGAATTTTTTAGGAGCACTCTCTTTATTCTTACAGCACAAGTTTCCTATACTCACTTTCAGGCAAATGTTGTTCTTGCCATCAGAGATACAAATCCAAGGGCACTCTTCTGACTTGCCTTCTTTTGAGGTTCATAGTGAAGAAGGAGAGGGAAAAAGTTGACCCTGGGTCCTGTAGTGCAGTAGAAAATTTTTAAAACCATCAGTTTCTCATCCATGAGGTGTGAAATGCTCCAGCTCAGCCCTGTCGGTGGAAAAGCAAACACAAATCCGCACAATGTTTCTCATAGGTTTTTCTGGCTACACAGTGTGTGTTTTACTGTTGTTGCTAAAGGAGCTAAGCCAAGGCCAAAATGGGGTTAGGCTTAGAAAGAGCCTGCAAGGGCTCCACAGATGGTGAGAGGGAGTTCTGGTGTTTGTATGGTGTTGAGGTGTGCATTAGAGGACCAAAAGGTTGGTGCTGCCCACCTGTGCTCTGTGTGCATCTGTCTGTGTGTGCAGAAGGAAAAACAGGCTCTTGTCCTGTTGGGCATCAGGAACTACTTGGGAATTTTGCAGGTACCTTTCCTGAGGTGATGACCATGCATAGCAACATCCCATGTCCCCATCACAGCTACAGCAGGGCTGCTCTCCAGGCAAAAAATGAAGAAAATCCAAAAATGGATTTCTATCAGCAATGGTGTGGCCAGCGGGACCAGGGCAGTGATTGTTCCCCTATGCTTGGCTCTGGTGAATCTGCACCTCAAACCCTGTGTTCAGTTTTGGGCCATGCAGTTCAGGAGGGACATTGAGGTACTTGATTGAGTCCAGAGAAGGGCAGTTAATCTGGTGAAGGGTCTGAACACAAGTCCCATAAGGAGCTGCTGATGGAGCTGAGGGTGTTTAGCCTGGAGAGAGGAGGCTCGGGAGGTACCTCATTGCTCTCTGTAACTACTTTAAAGGTGACTGTAGACAGGTGGGGGTTGGTCTCCCAAGTAAGTGATAGGAAAAGAGGAAATGGCCTCAGGTTGTTGCACCAGGGAGATTTAGACTGGATATTAGGAGAAATTTCTTCACTGGAGGGGTGGTCAGGGAAGTGGTGGAATCACCGTCCCTGGAAGTGTTCGAAAGTCTTGTGGATGTGGCATTTGAGGATTTGGTTTAGGGGTGAAACTGTGGTGCTGAGTTAATCATTGGGCTCCATGATCTTAGAAGTCTTTTGCAGCCTTAATGATTCAAAGAGAAATGAGGATATGAGGGGGACAGAGAGCTATGAGGCAGTGAGGGAGCAGGGTGGGAAGGCACCAGCACCGTCAGTCAGATGCTGTGTGTGGAGGGAGGTCAGGGCAGGACAGGCAGCAGCAGCTGTGCAGCGAAGCCTGCATGAGCAATCTGAGTTCTCTTTCCCAATAAGCATCTCCTAGCACCAGTTTTGATGGACAGGCCATCAGTGTGGTATGGTGATGGTTTATTGGGCTGAAGGTGAAGGAAGCTGCAGGCCCTGGCACGGAGCTTCAGTGAAGCCCTGAAGCTGCACATGGCCAGTCCTTTGCCTGCTCCAACTCCAGGCATCCCCTGTGCTGCACGAGTTCCACAGCTTTCCTATCATATCTTTTGCTTGTTTTTGCAAAAGTCCAGCACACATGAGAGCACCATGAGACTTGCAAATACCTACATGCTTTGCAGATACCAGAGAAGTCAGTGTATATCTACATGTGCTATAAAATACTTTTTAAAACCAAAATAATGATAAGCACATAGAGCCAAAGCCTCAGTAAGAATCTGATGGAGAAAAATCAGATATAAAGGCAATAAGGAGCTGAGAGTTTAGCCTAGTCTACTGCAAATAGATATTAACAGCCATTTACAAATTATATAGCTTTGTATTAAAATAAATTTTCCTTACTCCCTCTGGCATTTATGCTGTGACAGAAATATTTTTTTCTGTTATTAATAATTCCTGTAACAGCATCATGCTGCTTTCTTCATGCAATATGCTGACAATTGCAGCTAACCTGTTGCTCAATAACAAAGAGATATTGGAGAATTTTTTTCTAAAAGTTTCAGGTGGTTATTTTCCACATGCTAAAAGTGGAGGTTTCCTCTCCGAATAATGAATTCAGAAGATTTATCTTTCTAGGTTTTTTAATAACTTCTATGTAACTTCAGAAAGAGAACAGAGAGGACACTCCTCCTGAATCCTCTCAAAAATCACTTTGATCCTTATCTAGTATCTCCTTTTGCTCATCAAAACCTCTTACAGGGGCACTTAAATGCCTTTCTTTCCTTGCTGGGATTTTGTCTATCCTTCCCCTGCTGTCCAAGTTACACAATATAAGTGTGTTTAACTTAGATCCCAGAATAAAGTAGAGTTAACAGGTCCTTAAAAGAATGGAAGAGATGACACCCCTGGGTGTAGGGGATTGGGCAAAGATAACAGATGTCCTAGGATTTTATTATTCAATACCCAAAAATGTCCATTGAGTGTAAATGAACAAACTAATAATAAGTAAAAAAATCTTTCGCATTAAGAATTAGGCATAATTTGCATCTATGTGGGAGAGATGGTCAGGGACAAGCAAGAGGAAAGCAACTTACCCCTCAGAAAGCACCAAGAGCATTTAAAGGCAGCTATAAATCTGACTAGTACTCCATAGAAACAGAAGTGTCAATCCACCCAAGAAGGATATGGCAGACTTGAAGAGCTGCCTTTATTTCCCCGTGGTGCCTTGAATACTTCCCTGCAAATGAACAGGACCCACATGTGCCAAATGTTCTCAGAGCAGCCCACAGTGGTACCCAGCACCTGCTGCACTTGATATTTCAAGGAGGCCTATGTGGCACTACCCCTTCTCCTGGCAGTCACTGGGGAACTGAGCTCTCTTCTTTGCAGATGTGGCAGTCAATGCTCTGCAGCACTGAGCTCTTTTATTAGACTGTCAGTGCTTTGGCATTACAGGAAAATTTTATAATTATAAATTCAAGTCCCACCCTTTAAGGGTCCAGATTCCTGACTCAATCCTGTTTCCATTTGTGCCAGCAGAACTTTACTGAGGAGCAGAGTAAAGCTAGAAAAAGGCAAAAAGCAGAACCTGTGTTTTAGGGTTGGTTTGTTTGCAGTTTTTTTGGCACAAGGAGAGATGAGGTACATTGAGGTAGGGGAAGACAAATGGAGGTGGTGTAAAGAAAGTGGAAAGGGAACCATTTTTACCTGGTGCTCAGAGATCAAGAAGGAGGGTACCTCAGCTGAAATTTTGGGGTGTACGAAAAAATGGTGATACTTACACACAACACATCAGCAAGCTTTGCAATTCACTGTCATGGCCCTTGGACAGCAAAAGGAGAATCAGGTTCAAAAAGAATTTGTCAGACAGATGGACTATGGAGCATAAAGGCAGAGATACCAGCTACTGCGCAGGTGTTCTGTAAGCTTTAGGTGGAAATTTGGAACACTAGTGGAAACTTTATTTTATACCTCACACTGGTTTTTGGTTTTGGTTTGTTTTATTTTTTTGTACATGTGTGCTTCTGCCACAGTCAGAGACAGACTACTGGGCTTGATATACATCCGATGGGAGCTCTTCCAGCCAAGTCTTGAGAGAGTAAAACTATATATGCATATACATGTACATACTATGTGTGTGTGCATGTACATGTGTGTATATTATAGACACTTACAATACAAGTATTCACAGAATCACAGAACAGGTGAGGTTGAAGGATCCAACCTCCCTACTCCAGCAGGGTCATTCTAGAGCACATGGCACAGGATTGTGTCCAGACAGCTCTCGAATATCTCCAGTGAAGGAGACTCCACACCTCTCTGGGCAACCTGTACCTGTGCTCAGTCACCCACACAGTGAAGAAGTTCTTCCTCACATCCAGGTGGGATTTCCTGTCCATCAGTTTCTGCCAGTTCCCTCTTGTCCTGTTGCTCAGCACCACTGAGCAGAGCCTGGCTCCATTCTCTTGACACCCTGCCTTCAGATTCTGATGGACATTGATGAGATCCCCTCTCAGTCAGCTCTTCTCAAGGCTGAACAGGCCAAGTTCCCTCAGCATTTCCTCAAGGAAAGAGAGATGCTTCAGTCCCTTAATCATCTTTGTTGTCCTCTCCTGGACCTGCTCCAGGAACTCCATGTCTCTTGTGCTGAGAAGCTCAAAACGAACCTTGGAGGACACCACAAGTGACAGGCCTCCATCCAGACCTTGTGCCACTCATGAGTATGTTTATTAGTAACTATAGTATTAGACTACAGTGTATAGTGGGCTTGGTATAGTCTATGGTAGGTTTGGCTCATCTCCCAAGTGGCCCAGAGGTGTTTGGATACAGTTTGACATGATTCCATCTCAGAGCAAGGCTAGGCAGGTGTCTTTATATAAAACCAAATGCCCGAAACCAAATGTCCCTTGAATTTCTTCAAGAACATCAGCTCTTGAATACTCAGATACTGCTCAGATTTCAGTGTAAATAACATGTAATGAGAAAGGCACCCCAGAGAGAGTTCCAGCCCCCAGCACTACTGTCCTTCCTGCATGGCAGATGGAGTAGTGCATTCTGCACAGGCCACAGGCCATGTCACAGCTTGCAGAGTGTGTGCAAACAGCTCATTGTCACAGCAATGAAGGTGACTTTGGAGAGTTCCAGAACAAAGGTTACCAAATCTCTTTTCCAGACTCCAGTATCACTAGCGTCCTTCACCAGTCTGGACTGCATCCTCACTGCTTCTCAGACTCAGCTCGGAGATGGCACATTCTTTGCACTGACCCACCTGGGTAACAAGCTGGAGGTCACTGGAGGACCCCCAGCACATACAAGTGTCAGCTTCCTGAGTGACCCAGCAGGTGCCTTCTGTGCCTGTGCTCTGTTGCTTTCCTCTCCTGTGCCACCTTCACTCCCTGCAGACCGTGGAGGCCAGTGACACTGAGGCATCAGAAGCAGAGGCTTAGGGTGTTGCCCACAGGTAGCCAGTGCAGAGGTATTGGTGAGGACACAGACAGGCCACAGGCTTCCTGGTGAAGCTCACATCAGTCCTCTGCACTGGCATGTGTAGTCACACACTGAGAGAGATCCTGGGAATAAGGGCAGGGAGCTCAGCAAGGCCCTCCTGTAGTAACAGGATGGGAAATCCTGTGTGCGTTTCCTGCCACCCCATTTTCCCCCCTCGTGGTTGCTCCTCTTGTGCTCGTCACAGCTTGGTCTTTGTTTCAGCTACCTGGGTATCCACTTTGGCTTTCTGTTTGTCCCTGAGTGTGAAGCAAGGATTGCGTTGGGAGGTTTTTCTTCTTTTGATAAAATGTCTGGACAATGTGAACTGTTCCTGGCCAGTTACTCCAAGTACTACAGTGCCACAAAGGGTAACATGTCAGGGCCTGAAGCAGCAGATAGGGTGGGAGAGGAAGGGCAGTCTCTGAACCTTGGCACATGCTTTTGCACAACTGGCAACATTATCCCAGCATCAGCAGACTTGTAGAGCAAAGTTTCCATTTTCTATCCATTCTGGCCCTGGCTGAGCTTCTCAGCACCCATCCTTCCTTAACACAGAAAAAAAAATCCCCTCCTCACCCTTACAGAAACCAAAACATCTCAGCCTCAGCTCAGGTTCAGTTTTGTTCACAAAATAAGAGTTTTGGTAAGTTTCTGTAAAGAAAGGCAGACAAATTGCAGTCTCTTCCCACACCTACTTCTGCCTACAGTCAGAGAGCTGTAAATCCCACTGACTTTAATGCACAGTATCTGGCCAAGCAAGAACCACAGGTACCCAGGGAGGTGTAGGGCTGACAGCACCTTGGAAAGGTGCAGAGCCACATGCAGCAGCTTTGGATGATCAGCCTGACTTCCAGCTGCTGCTCTTGGCTTGCTGCTGCCACTGGCAAGTCAGGCAGAGCTGTGCTTTGTTTTTCTGAGCATCACAGCACGCTGTCATTTTCTGCCATGGGAGACAGTGAAATAGTCTTGAAATACCAGAAATAAGATACTGACTTAACCATGTAGCAGCAAAACTGGATCTAGAGGCATATGATCATAGAGCCAATAGACTGCACTAGTGATTCATTCCAAACAGCAGAGCAAAAATATTTTTGTTTTGCAACTGAGCTGCTCATAACCATGTTTTTAGCAATACTACAGATTGCAGTTAAGTGGTTTTTGCTTGTGTCTGTGGCACTAATCTCAGTCTTTGTCCCGCTCCAGTTAATAGGCTGCATTATTGGCAGACAAGGCAGTAAGATAAATGAAATCAGGCAGATGTCAGGAGCGCAGATCAAGATTGCTAATGCCACAGAAGGCTCCGCAGAACGACAAGTTACAATCACAGGATCCCCTGCAAACATCAGCTTAGCACAGTACCTCATTAATGCAAGGTAAGTTGGCTTTGTAAGTGATCATGCTTCTGCCAGATTGCTCTGTCTGCTCTCCAGTAAATGTCTGTCCTGGGTAGATCCAGAAAGTTGCTTTGCAGTGTCCATTTTGCACAGTATTACTCAATTCCTAGCGGTTTGTAAAGCCTGTGTTATTAGAAGCTGTGTTTGCTGTTGGTTTGTATAGAAAGGAGCTTAATCCAGTGCAATTCCAGGTACATGTTGAATGACAAAAGCTGCAAAATCTGAATACTCACATTAGCATTCACCTAGAATATCAGTGGTTAAATTAAATGAAATGACAATCATAAATTGTTTAGAGGAAAATACTTTTCACTGACCCATTTTACTGTCCTAAATGGCAAATATAGTGAAACAGATTGCAAAACAGATTTAATTTACCAAGTGGAAATTGCCACTCAGAGTTGATAAACTGACATTAGGTTGCTGAAGAAGCACAGGATTTACTTTTTCAGAGACAGCATCACAAATCTGTAAGAAGCATTCCCTAATGAGACAGGGTGAGACTATCTGCTTCTCCACTTCCTGGTCCCAGAATTAATGAAAGCACTGGCTGTGTAGCTAAGCCATGGTGATGGCTTAGGTCTCCAACAGTTTTTATATGATTATTTAGAAAAATATTAAAATTGATCCCACTTTTATTTGCAATTATGCGGAGAAGAAAGTGCAATGGGTATAGTGCTGTCTCACAGATCTACTTGTAAGTGCTGGACTGAGGCAATATATTGTGGGGGAGGGGGAGTAGCGATGTATTTTATGGCTTTTTTTTTCCTTTTTTTTCTTTTTTCCTCTCCCACAAAAATACTGTGATAAGAATCAAGCTTTGTGTTTAACTATGTTTGCTGTTAAGGTAGTACAAAGTGTGTGATTTTTGTGGAGGCTGCAGTCACAGCAAGTCTGCAGCTTCCTGTGGTCCAGCCTCCTCTCCATCCCAGTTCTGTAGTGCACCACTGCAGTGGTTGGAGTGGAGGAGGAGGATATTTGTGCAGCTCTGTGTTATAGCAAACAAAAATACTGCTTTTTATAATTGAGTCTGAAAGCAGCTTCCTAGGGAAAGATATATGTAGGGGTGGCACTGTGAAAACTAAGATAAGCCATTTCCATAATCTTAAAACAACCTAGAGCTCGTTTGATTTATATTCTTTGTAGCAAATATAAGTCACTTCCGTAAGCCCTGTAATCAAATAAAAATGTGTTCCCTCCTTTAACCCTTAAGGATATGTTCTTCTCTTGGTGTTCAGGGATTCCCCACACATCGAGACGAGAATAGACCCCTTCATTTTTAGTTGCACAAACACCATATGGCATGCATCTGGATCTCAGAAGATAACAATTTAAGATCTTCAAGACAGCTAAAGCATGCAAATAAAATAATGCACTTATTAATGGAGTTGCAGTGAGCTGCTCACCAGAGACAGAAACTCTAGTGAACAAAACTGTTTGACTCACTTTAGGAAAGCCTGTGAACGCTCACACTTCTGTTGATTACTGTTTAATGGTTCTTTTGATGGAATGGGATCTGTATGAGGTCTTTTAACATACTTTCGCAAAGAAGAAAACTCCTCAGCAGTCATATACCACGGATCTCTATCTATACCCTGTGAAACCAGAAACAAAGTATTTTGTTCCTGTTAAATTTCTAGATAGAAGTCATTTGTTACCATCGTCTACAATAAACCATCATCTATTATTATGTACCATGTGTTGGAACTGTATTTAGATGAAGTGACTTCATTTGTAAATGAAGACTCTTAAAGTAATGCATAATAAATTAAGCTGTAAGGTAACATAGGCAATTAAGGTGGCTTTTTCATTTTGAAAAGTGACACTGTTCCAGACCTCTCCTTTCACGTGAGACATTGCTGTCCAGCCAGGTGCCACCACGGCAGCAGTGCGAGTTCAGCCGCACTGGAGAAAGCCTGAGCAGCTGTGAGGCAGGCGGGAGGTTTGCTCTAGTGGGGTTTAGGTGCTCGGGCAGGACAGAGGTGCAGAGCCAGCCTGCTGCTGCTGCTGCTGCCTCTGTGTGCTGGGAGCCACTTCCTTAACCTGCCACAAGTGATGCTGTCTCTTTCAAAGATGGTGGCATAACACAGCTCTGGGGAAGAGATGAGTACAGTACCTAGACTGCCCAAAGTGTGGTCTGGTATGTGAAAATAGTAATTACAAGAAATAAAAGCCATGTAAGCATTCAGCATAAGGTAGAACTTACTCTCCCCTGCAAGATCTGTTGTTCACGGGAACTGGTTTCCAGGGTCAGTATTTCTGCATAAACCAATGTCTTTCAGCAACATAAGATGTAAAAAACCAAAATTAATCTATCCACAGTATTCCTGAAATGTTCTGTGTGTGTCTTTAAACTATCCTCCAACCAAAGTTGCTATCTGTAGAATAATTTATCAGCTTAAGACTTTTATTGCAATCTGATGTTGGATATGTACATAGTATATTCTAAATTATAGATATATAAATATATTGATATAATACCAAGGCAGAGATTTAAATCTTTCTAAAGTATTGGTTTGATTCTGTATTGCTTACCCGAGCGCTGGCCTCTGTACGAATAGAACGTGTCTTAGCTTGTTTGCAGTAGAAATGTCTTTTTTCCTGTAAAGCCTTCTGTCTCTTTAACTGGTCTCCACTGTAGTAACTAGATTTTCAGTACCCAATTCCATCTTCTAGCTTTTATTAAGATTGAACTGCAGTTTAGTTTGCCCGTGTAATATGTGACTTTGGATTATAAATTAACTTAGCCAGCAGCACTTGCTCCTTGTTGAAGGGCAGTTTCCTGAAGGTATTTCTTTATGAGAGGTTCATTCACAGAGCCAACACGGCTGCCAAAGCCACACCTGCTCTCTTCTTCTCACCATTTTTGGGTAATGCAGGATGTGGCCTTCAGTGTATGTATTCAGGAAGTGCAGGTCTGCAAAGGGATAGTGTAAAATTGTCACTGTGAAATTTTGTACGAAGGCTGCCTCACCCACTTTCACATGCAGTGTTGTTGCATTCACAGTTGGTGTGGGAAACTGTCATGGAACAGCTGATAGCTAACCTGATGAACTCCCACCTTATGTGTTGCCACCAGTAACAAATGGGAAATGGACAAATTACTGCCACAGTTGTACCTGTGTGAGTAAACCAGAGACAGGGAGTTGGAATGGCTGCTACCAAAACCAGCATTTTGGCCTGTGGGATCTGTTCTCTCTGCTGGTCCAGGGAAAAGCTTAAGCTCAAACACCCTCCCATATCAGTAAAGATTTTTTTGTTTTTGTTAAATGCATGGTAGGCAAATTTGGAGTCTCTGAAAGACTGAGGCCTGCACTACCTTTCTTGACATAAACCCCTCTGTGTGAGTAGATGGCCAACAGCACAAGGGTGCACTGCTCTCTGCTTAGAAAAGCTAAGAGTTGTTCATCCATGGGGACAGGTAAAGACCTTGGGACAAGAAAATCAAAACTTCACCTCCCGCAAAGGAGTCTGAATTTCATGCACTCTCCCTCCTCCCCTCCCAGCTCGTCACAGAAGACCCTTTCCTTCCAACTTCCCAGCAAAATCTGCTGAGGAGTTAATGGTCCAAGAGCCCTCTTTTTTTTCTGGGGAAGAGAAGAGCTTGGTGCTCAAGCCTTTCCCTCTCTCCTTCACACTCCTCTCCCCAGCTCAGCCCCACTGCAGGTGTCCTGCAGATTCCCATCAGCAGAAATGCTTTGGGAAGCTCTAGTCCAATGTCCCCATTCCCTACATAGCACTGCTTGATCCTTGCATCCTTGCACAAGGCAGGTAGGTAGGCAGCTGGCCATTGCCTTTCTCTGCCTGTGAATGGCCATGGGGCTGTTACTCTCAAAACTGTGTCTGAGTCTAGGGTGAGGGTTTCTAACCCATGGTCCTATTTACATGTTAGGCTGCCACAGCTCCCTGCTGGTCACCTGCAAAAAGCATTCTGCAATCAGTATTTGTGTTATTTGCCGACCCAAAAGCCAGTGCACAGGCTTCAACAAGGAAATGGGCAAAGGGAGGATTAATCCAGGCAAACATTTTGGCATATGAAAAAACCAGTGTGTCCTTGGAATTACTGTACTTTAATGTCTCAAAATGTACAGAAAAGCAGGAGTATATGGGCCAAACTCATTTTGCCAGCTGATGGGTGGAGTTAGATTCAAGTGAAGGTGGTTTGATACCTACATCCTCCAAAGAGCTCATCACTGCCTTGGGCTCAGGGGTGGGTCAGTCTCAGAGTTCCTGGTGCTGGCAGGGTCTGTCTGAGGATGTGTATGTTGTATCCATGTAGTTCCTTGTCTGTCAGCTGGAAAGCTTTGTCATGTTCACTGTAACCACTGCTGCAAGCTCAGGAAGGATACCACTGCTGTGGAAGCCGGGGTGTTCTTCAGTGTTCCTTTTTACTAATTGACTTCTAAGTAGATTGCATCAATATTTTGTTGTGATATAAAAAAAAGGTTTGGGGAAAGTACAAACCGAAGTGAACACACTGGCTAATCTGGTTTGTTTTATATGAAAAATGCACATTAACCTCACAGTGAATGAAATGAAAAACTAACTCACTTTAAAAAAAAAAAAAAAACCAAAACAACCAAAACTTTATGCCTTAAATGGAAGCAGCAAATCACTGCTCAGTCTCCTCTCATTCTAGCAAAATGACAAAGGGTACTATTTATGTCACAAAACTGACAAATTGAAAAAATTACCAAAACCCCCCGCGTCCCCCTTTCAAAAATACCTTAATTTTGAAAAGCAAAATTCACCATATCAGTGCTGGGGAGTAAACTTCATAGTTATTTTAAGTTCTCTTTTAAGTTTTGTCTTTTCCATCTTTTTTCCATTACCTGCATCCCTTAGATTTCTTTTCTTCATATGTAAAATGAACTAGCAACACCCCCATACCCTCTTCTTTTTTTTTTTTCTGTTCCAAAAGAACTTTAGAGTCTCAGTAATGTTTTCCCCATCAAATCATGGAAAACCCTTTTGTTATTTCTCTTCTTTAACACATAACATGTTCCTCCTTTGACCCTCATTTTCCCTTTTTTTCTCTCTCTCCCCCTTCTCCCTCCCACTCGTCTGTCCCCGTCGCCCACCGATCTAATCCTGGATCCTGCCCTTTCGTGGTTGCTGTCCTTCCTTCCCTCCCTCCCTCCTTCCCTCCTCCTCCTCCTCCTCCTCCTCCTCCCGGCCCCACCGCCCTGGCTGAACCCTCCCAACCTGTTTGTTCCTCTTCCTCTCTTCGTTTGCAGCTTAGAGATGGCTAAAGTCAGCACCCAGACCGCTTCCGTCACGACCCCTGTTGACCTGAACATGAACCTCTCTCAGTCTGCCACCCCTACCTCCACCCCCACCTCCATGGCCGTGCTGGCGGCCGCCTCCGCCGCTACCGTCAGTACCCCCCCTCCCCTACCAACTCTGCCAACCACCCACTATGCCGTTCCTGTCTCCAGTCTGCTTGGCATGAAAACTGTCCCACTCCTGGCACTAAATGCCGCGGCCGCCGCGGGGGCCACGGGGAGTTTGTCCGCTTACACTGCCAAAATTCCTTCGACGAGCGGGGTTAAGAAATCTGACCGCCAGAAGTTTGCTCCATATTGAAGGGATGAGACACAATGCAAGCTTTGCCAGCTCTGCCAAGAGGCTGTGGTAGATCCTAGTTATCAAGGAAACAATACGGCATCTTTTATTTTCTGTTCGATTGCTAGTGTTAACTGTTGCCGACTCAAGTCGTCTTCCGCTCTCCATAACAACTAACACCAGGCACCACCGACCAACTAGTTCCAACAGCCAGCAGCTCCCAGCCCGGGCGCTTTCTCCCCGGACACTGTCCCTCCCACGGGGCTGGCCCTCAGCAGCCCCACAGCAAGGCAGGGGCCAGCCCAGCCAGGGAGACACAGTGAACAGCAGCAAAAAACATAAAAGAGGCAAAATATTGACAGCTGGGTCCTGCTCTAGCAATGCTGCCCGGCATAAAAACACACCTAAATCCATTTGCAGGGATCCCTCCAACTGCAGAACAATTCCTTACAGCAAACTGGCATATTTGATGTATTTTTTCCATTGCTAGAATGTGCAAATCTGGTATTTCTGATGACCACTAGTGCCCCTGCCATGCCCTGTGAAGTGCTGCTGGCACCCTCAGCCATTCTGCTGTTCCCAGAAGGCCTGGAGACCCTCATCCCCCTGTCCCGACAGCTGCCAGCCAGCAGGAGATGGGGGCTAGGAAGTACCAAGCTCAGGTACTTCTGCGTGCAACAGGCGAAGCTTTCTGGTCTGAGAAAAACTGCTAAATTAAAATGAGTGGAAAACAGTCAGAAAAAAATATCAGGCACCTGTGCCTTTCCACATGATTCTTTTAAAGGGTGCAGCCATTTTTCTCTGCTTTGGAAAAATGTAATTTTAAGAGCTTTACTTTAGGGAAGAAGGGAGAGAGAGAGAGAGAGAGAGAGCAGGCTTCTCCTTTTGCACTCAGATGTTTTACATTCACCGACACAGGACTTATTTCTGTAAGTGCTTCAGAGCAAGTACAAACCAGATGCCGTCACTATTCTGATACTTCCTCCCATGTATATTTTATTCAGCCAAAATGACCATTTTTTGTTAGGTTTCTGTACAAAATACATCCCTGTTTAACTCACCACTAATCATGCACTCAGGTTGTATGGTAATCATGAAAAACATGTAGCATTTTAGAGGTCCTTCAAAGGCTGCTGCCTGGGCAGATCCCATCCCTTTAGCAAGCACTTCAGGATGTTCAGATTAACTAAAACAAGGCAGGTAATTCCAGCCAAAGCGAAGAGAGCTGGGGAATGGAGTGGCTGGTTGCCAGCTGTTGGAACTAGTTCTTAACTGCATTTTCTGTTTGTCCATCCACCTTCTTTTTAATTTCTGTTGCATAACTCAGTAATGCAATATTGTTTTCCTCACCACTTCCAAATCCAGATTCCCATTAGCCCGCCATGTTCATCCACTTTGCACTCCTTGGACACAAAGCTTTAACAATTGAACTGTATTCAGTGCATTTTAATATAAACTAAAAACACAATGCAAATGCAATACTTTTTAAAACATGGTATTTCAAAGTGTGTTATTGTATAGGGCTAAGTACTATCTCAGTATTTTGTGTCATTTCTGTATTCTGTGGGCTTTTCTTCACCTTAGCACCTTTGCACTAAGTTTTGTCACTGTAACCATTTGTAGAACTGCCATTGTTACAATTTGCATTTATCCAAATGGGGTTTTTGGTTGGTGGTGTTGGGGGTTTTTTGGTTTTGTGGGTTTTTTGTTTGTTTGTGGCTTCCATTTTTTTTTCCTTTTTCTTTTTTTTTTTTTTTTTTTTCTGGTTGTATATACTGAAGGAAAAACTGGGAATAATGTTAAGGTACCACAGATATTTAAAAGCTCTAGAAAACTGATGTAAAATTGTTCTGGACTATTGTAACTGTTTCAATCATTCACATTTAAGAGGAAAAAAAACAAACCACGAACCTCTGTGTGAGAAAATTTGCCTGCACTGAAATGCTGTTCTATGCTGGTTGTACTCAAGTGGTATTTTTTTAATAGTGAGAAGATTTTTTTTTCTTTTTTTTTGCCTTTTTTTTTTTATTCCTTTTCTTTTCCTTGTTTTTGTTCCTACATTTTAGGCTGTCTTCAGAAGTTACTGGCCTGGGGGCTCTGTAATGTATCTCATCATGCCCTAGTGCATTAGCCACCAGACAGGACTTTTCCAAAGCCCCATGAGACAATGCTTTCTATGGACTAATCTACAGAGGAGTTTCTGCCATTTCTAACTTTCTTATTATTCTGAGACATCAAAAGAAAATACTTCCTTTACTCTTTAAGCAACTGTGCTTCCTAACTCTTGTGTTGCTTTCATTACTGTTCCAGTTTTAACACTGTTGTGGCTCATAACATAAAGCAAAGACAAGTTATTTTCGGGGGTTAATTTTCATTGATGTTCATGCTTTGGCTAATCTGTATAAAAGCATGGGCCGTTAGTGTTCTAAACCACTGTATTCAGCTAGAGACTCGACAGTAAGTTAAATGAGACGTTTTTATAAATAAATTTTTTTCCTGATTAAAAAACAAAAAAAGACGTGGTAGCTTTGTGCATACAACTGTTGTGTTGTTTAAACTTTGTTCTTTGTAACCGAGTTGCTAACTTGTCATTGAAGAAGCACTATTTTATGGATTGTCAAACTAAGATCACAGACAAATTGCTTGTTTTCAATTAACGATTAAAGGTTTCATATCATCACACTTAAGGTCCCAGTGCTCATTGGGAAAGAGTGTAACACCTGTGCAATACTGGCAGCCTTAGTAAGGATGTTAGCTCATTGTCAGGGATGATGAGTCTCTTCAGGACTAGATGGAGCCAGATTGTGCCATTAGTAGAGTAAGCAGTATTTCTGTAAAACTTTATTTGGTTTTTAATGAAGCTGCTCTTGGAGAACTTCTCACACTGCATAGAAAAGACAAATTTGGTGTCATGTTACAAGCAGACACTGATGTGTACCTCCAGTCTTTTCCCAAATTGATTTATAGATCAGATACTGGGGACAGGAAAACAGCAACAAAAGAACTTGGATACTGAGTACAGTATTGCTAAGGCCCTTTGTATTTTCCCCTTCCCAGCAGCACTGTCCAGTGGCAAGGCTTCCAGTCAGCACCTTCCACCCAGCTGGGAACGAGCCCAGCAGCTGGGACGAGCACAGCAGTGTGCAGTAAAAGAGGGGGAATGGAGAGCTGAGCAGGTGCAGGAACTGTCTCCTCCTGCCCTGATACCCTGCTCCAGCTCTTCTGACCCTCCTCTGCATCTGCTGAGGCACTGCAGTCACAGCCTCGAGTTCTCTCTTCACACACAAGAGAAGGAAAAGGGCTGTCCCCAAGCTGTGGCTTTATTACAGCACCCCTGGCTGTGCTCTGGCCATCTCTCCTCTCAGGGCACTGCCAGCACCATCACACGTACTGCTTTGTCCTCAGGAGAGAGCAGCTTTTGGGCAGTGCAAGAGCAGCATCCTTAATGACACAAGACTGCTTGTGTCACAACCTCCTTCTCCCTCCTCTGTTAAAGGTCTCTACCTGCCTTCAGTATTTAGCTTGGGGTCCTGCTTCCCCTCCCTGCCCCAGCTGAGCTTTTGGGGCATACCAGGATTATTTTCCATGGTCTCCAGGGTACAGACAGCTCTTGAGTCTGAGCCTGGAACTACAGGATGAGCAAGATGTGCATACAGACTTGGAGACCTGTAGAAATCAACAGCTTTTTCAATACAGATGCAGCCACAGAACAACCCCTGATGATGAAGGGTGCCAAGGGCCATGACAGAACAGCTCACCACGCCCTAGCACCCAGGAATTCTCTGTTAATATTACTTAAAATATATTTTTATTATTTATAACGTATTTAACTTCTCCTTCTCGAAAGGAGAGCTGAAGTTGCTTTCACAGCAGAGACCTCCATAGCTCTTCAATTCCTCAACAGCAAAAGCTATTTCTATGGCTAGCCTGGCTACTGTAAATGAAAAAAAAATAAAGAACAAAAAAGAACATTAGTGCAGCTCAACACTAAGTAGGTCAAAGCTTTGCTCTCCCAGTAAAGCTGCCAGGCAAAGGGCAGCAGCAGCCCTGGGGTGTATAGTATCTTCTACATTAATAATTCACATGTGCCTTGCCGAATTAAAAGATTTAAACTAGTGCAGGGGCACGTTTGTGTGAGGAGAGGTAAAATAAAGACACATGGACAAAGAAGGAAGTCTTCTGAGAGTGTTTTTGCAAAAATACAGGCAGAAATGTGATAAAATCTAGGCTTACTGTAATTTCAGTATTCTACTCGGAAAATATTTCTGTATGGCAAGAAAAGCTCCTGAATAGCTTTAATATACAAAAGAGACAAACAAAACACAAGGTGGTAAAGAAAAAAGGGGGGAAAAGGTAAAGAATAATACTAACCAAAATAGAAAAGTAAACCACTCATGCCTAAAGGTAGGTAAGAGGAAGCATGTACCCACTGTGAAAAGGTCACTGCCCACACAACTGTGAGTTTCCAGATGAAAGACAGCACAAGTTCTGCAGCTTTTGCATCATCAAATTGGAATTAGGTTACTGGAAATATCTCAAATGAATTCAAGCAGCTCTGTTGTGTTTTTCAAGTGAAAAAACACTGACAGCATGAATGCTGGCTGAACAGTCAACCAGAAGGAAAATAAACAAACAAAGTTAGTCCTCTGCTAAAACACAGAGTGCTTTCTGTTCTCAGGCATAGCCAGGGGGCATCTGTGGGCCCCAGGGCTCAGATTTGTGCCAGTCAAGCTCTTAGGAAGCAGCACAGTCTCCCTGGTGCCACGAACAGAGGCACCTGGTAAGTTTCTCAGCCTCAGAAGGCTGCACAGGCAAGGTGCTGTTTTTGTCAGGCTTCACTAGACAGTCTGAACATCCAGTTTCTTCCACAGCCTTAGTATCAGCTGAATGTATTTCAGCACTATTTGTATACTTGGGACAGGATCTTCCCCTGCTGGAGTGAGAGTCATGATTATGTAAAAGAAAGTCACAACACTCACTGATCCTCTGGTTTTACAGTGGCACAGCTTCTGCAGGGAAGACTAATTGTCAGGCTGCTCACCTGGGTGACAAAAGTGTGTGTTCAAAGGACAGCATTGAAAGGAGAGATTTTAACAGAGATCTCTTCTATCCCTTGTAACTGCTGCAGCCACCAATGGTGCAAGGCATTAGTGCCTCCACTATATTTTTGAAAGAAAGACCTGATTTAGATGCCTACACAAAGAACTGCTCATATTTGTTTCCCCAGGTATCAGGCCAGGATAATTCTAACCGAACTGACGAACAGAAGATCAAATGAAAGCAGATACTGAAAAACACCTGAAATTTCCATCTCTTGGCCCGAACAACACTTTCTAGGGATATAATTACACACTGCCCTTCTTGGCACTGAAGTGTACTTAATTCCTTGGTTCTAGGAAGGAATGCAGTAATGTTGATTACATCCGTTTCTGCATCAATGTATGTGTCCTGTCACCCTGCAGGCTGGCATGTGTCTTAAGACAGTAACTGGAATTAAAGAGCCAAATTCATTTGATGGTACCTAACAAAAGGGAATTTCTGTAACAATACTTACTCACATTATGGTTTCTAATGACAGCAACAGCCTGATTCATACAGGCTGAATGTCTGATTTTCTAGGGCAGCCTTTTATGGATTATAAGAAAAAAGTATTTTTAAGTGCTGAAAATATATGAGTAATACAGCTTTTCTCATTTCTAGCTCAGTATTTTTAAGATGATAAAATGCAGAGAGTCTAATTATAGTAGCATGTAATAAGCAAAACTTTTCTCTCCTCAAATTGAATTTATTGGCAGGGGGCCTGGCCAAAGCTAATGTTAATGTTCTTTTTAATCAGCATTTGCAACTTGAAGCAAATTTTGAAATTAAATGCTGTACTAGAGGAATAACAATCATGTTAGCAAATGAGAACATTGTTTGGTTTGTTGTTTTTTGGGTTTATTGTTTTTATACAGTCACTTCTGGGCTCCTCTGCACCAAATACAGACCTTGTTCCACAGCTAAGTCATGACAGCAGCAGCTTATTTCATCAAGGGCAGGAGAGAAGTTAGCACAGCAATGACCATTTGTGACTGCCTGCCTAGCCAGAGGAGAGCAAACTACCAGCAGCTGTAGCTGTGGAGAGCTGCTCCCTGGAACTCCATTTCAGACACGCAGGCACACACACTCTGCCCCTGGAAGTCACTTGCCAGACCCAAAACCACTGAGCTGGGGAGTCTCAGCTACTTTTTGGTGGCATGAAATTCCACAGTTCTTAAGTTTGGGTAACACTCTCCATTATTATATCAATAAAGAAGGATTACAAATGTCTTCCTCCCAGTTCTTCCAATTCCAATAATTCCAATACTTCAGTTTTCTGCAGGTCCTGGAGATCAGAGAATTTAAATAGTCTTCCTAATTCCAATTTCATTTTTAATGGCTATTGATAGAGCTAGTTATTAGGACTACTTTCATCTTTATTGTTTAAAAATAGAATTCAAGAAAGTTAAGAAGTGAGAAATAAATTAAGGAAGTACATATTTTTAAAAACAATTATTTCCTCTGGTTAATAACCTAGCTAAATAGCTCATCAGATTTACATAAAATTGTTTTCTAAAGCTGAAGCCATACTTAAGATTACAAACTAATTATGCCTATGTTTTTCTGGGATACAGGAGATTATTTACCTTGATCAATTAGCTTAACTACTGAATAAGGGTAGGATATCTCCCTCCTCTCATTGCTAAAAATCAGGATGGTTTCTTGCCCTCTTGACACAATAGCACATTTACATCAGTGGGCACGAGGGACAAAGTCACTCTTCATCTTCACAAAGCTCTCTAAAAGCTTTGTTTCAAATGCTGAAGAAAGGTACAGTTGTATGCAGTGAGCTGTAAAAAAATCTGGATACAACACTATTTGGAGATCTATGAGATTTCTCCAAGGAAAAGAGCACCAGCTCCTGAACAAGACACAACCAAGAGGGATGGATGCTGTCACTTCCCCAGCAGTGCACACATGCACTAGCTGGTCCATCCTTACCCTTTCAGCAAGGATAATAAGTAAAATTATCAGTGATCTGGTGTGTATTCCTGCCATCTATTCCTAATAACAACAGGCTGCACTGGTTTGGATTTGAATGTTCAAGCTCCCTGCACTGTAACTAAACTCACTGCCTTTAGCTTCTTATCACAAGACACCTCTAAAGAGGAGAGCAACTGAACTAAAACAGCTCAACTGTTTTAATGCTCAGTTCATTTCCCACTCACCCACAGCTGAAACCATGATTTGCAGATTTATGTACAAAATGAAAGTAAAATTAGAGAAAAACATAAAAAATAAAATTCAGAGTCCTAATTTGTGTAAGACTGCAGTGTCACATCAAACATTTTAGCAGGAACAGCTACTTACACTTAATGCCAGTAAATCAGCCCAAACCCAACAGCTGTAAGGGAGCACATGTGGAAGCAATAAACCACTAAGGACCATTGCTTGAATTTTGACAGCTTTAAAAATAGGAAGAGCTGAACCCAAGGATCATGAAAATTGGGAGTAATAAAATAGCATCTCACTATAAAAAAAAGGGCTCCTGCCATATCAAATCTTTCCTCCAAAACAGACAAATGAAACATCTAAGTTTAGTTTTAATCTTTATTGCTTGGTTAATAACCATCTCTGGAGCAAGTTGCTGGAATGCTTTCATAAGAGCAAAGCTTGTTTTCTCCCTTTAAAATCTCACTAGTTTTAAAACTAGAATTGTAAAAAAAAATTACCCTGTTCTTTCACAACTTGACTTCTCTATATCAATCAAGCCACACATCTCTCCTATTTTTAAAGTCCTCAGCAAATTTGAAATATTTGAACATTTGCAAAAGTAAAAAAAAAATATATATAGACACTTACCACAGGTTGTTCTGCTTTCCTTGTCCCAGTTTTGTCAAGTTTGTTGGTTCCTGGTTTTGCTTAATCTGTATTTATCAGAACAGAATCAATTTTAGACACTTTTTGTGCCTAAGATAGTATTTTAAGAAAAATTCCAGTATTTACAGCTATTATTTTACCTCCTCAGTTTCCAGTGCAGTGCCTTCCTCTCAGACATTTTGTCAGCCTTTCATTTAGTGATGCATATATGTAACCACTGTGTTCTCACCCCTCTGGTTCAAGAAATGTGAGGTATGCTACACTATGGCTGCACTAAGCAAAACAGGAGACTATAAAGAAAAATATTCAGCAGTGCTATGGCACATCACAGGGTATACACTGTGGAGAAGATGTAGCTCAGCATTTCTGAGCTTAATCCTTATATACACAGAGAAACTGTAACAGACCCTGAAAAAAAAGTACATATTTTATTGGGAGCTGGGGCAATGGACAGAAGGGCACTTACAAATTTTAAGAAAAATTAAATGCATAATATTTTCCTTTCCCTAAACCCCCAATCTGGGAAAATTTTGTAGACTATGCAAGTCCTTTACTTCTATAGACAATAAGGCAAGTCTCAAAATTACCAAATTGAGCTAATGCTTCCAAAAGTTTAGAGATTCTTTACAGATTCTTTAATCCCATTAAAATACTTCTGGTAGGAAACCAATCATTTTAATAGGAAAGGTGCATTCAGTATTGTAAAACATTTGCAATATACAGTTTTTACAACAAGTAATACACCACTGTAGATCTACAAAAATTTTTTTTTAATAAGCTTGGCTCTCTACCATCTCACAATCCTCTTTAAATAAATATTTAACAAAAGTGTCTCACTTCTAACAGTGGAAGTAACACCACAGATAAAAAGAGTATCAGCCACGTTGCAGAAATGCTACAACAAAGCCCCCTTCACCCGCCAGTCTTGAGACAGCAAATCCTGCAGTTCTTCTTCATCTTCACTGCCAACATCCTCCTCCTCTTTCTCTTGTGCTGCTCTTAATCTCATGGCCTCCTTTAACTTCTCCTTCATCTCGTCCTGGCGGTTCCTCAAGAGCTCGACACGGCGATAGCATTCACTGTTGGAAAGCAAAACACCAATTAACACTTGGGGCCTTTCCACATTAATTTGATCATCTCCAGTGCTGCATTTTGCTTCTACAACTTTGGGTAAAGAAGCTTTACAGCTTCCCATCAATTAAAAAGAAGTAAGCTTTCAAGATGCTAGTGCACCTTCTCCATGTTCATCGAGTGGAAACAGACTGAGGAGAGGTGTGATCAATTCTCTAGCAAAGAGATCTAATCCAAATATTTAACAACTGCAATACAGCCACAGACCATTTCTTAAAATGCGCAGAACCAATATCCACTTCCACACACGAAGAAACACTATTCTTTGCTCCATTTATGGTTCTCATGATAGAAGGGTGAGACATCAATTATAAATTTTGGTAACTTAGTGCATCAATTGCCTATCCATTTTGATAACTTAGTGGTGGCATCTCTGAAAATAAAAAAGCAGCACAAAATGTTCAGATTCTTCATCTGCTTCCCCTATGCCATAACAGAACATTTTAAGTAAACACAATCCAGAAGTTTCAGGTTTCCATTTACTTTAAAAGTTATGTCCTTGAAATGTGTTTTGTAACTGTTCTAGCCATTTTAAACAGGGTATTTTGTTGAAAATGCGAAGTAGTACCAGCCTGATTTAAATTCATCTTTGCTCGTTTCATTCTTATTTGCTCAGAAGAGTCAATGGAAAGATTACTATCGGATCCTGTTTCCCCATATCTCCAATATGATTCTTACAGGCAGTCCTAGCTGAAGATTTGAAGGCCAAGGAATTTATTTGATTTTCAACCTAATTTGAAATAGCCTGCATTTAAATATACTCAGGAGACAAATGGTACAAAAATTCTTTAAAAATCTATTTGGAGTTTTTATTTTGGGGAAAAGTAATTACAGAAACAAACTTGAAATACTCTACGAATTTCTGAATTTGGTTCTACATACTACAGCAGCCTTAGCTAGTGAGAAAAATGAATCCTCAAAGAGAGGCAGGTTTAGCTCAAGCCTTCTCCAGAATTACATGAACATTGTTAAAAAACATTCCTGTAATACCAAAGTTCAGTTTGAACCCAATGCTGTTGTTACTATACAAAGATTTATGTGTTGCATGTAAATCTGCCCAGATGGCTTAAGTGTTGCTTGAATTTCCAGTGTTTTCTTTTTGTTGCATCTTTTTCTTTTCAGCTACCATTGACATTATCACTGTTAATATCAATGTGTCAAACTACATGATAATGGCAACAAATTGTTCCATTAAGCTGTATTTCAGGTAACTTGCGTTTAAACCAATGCTTATCCAACCACCACACTCACCGTTTCAGCAAAACTAAATGAAACAAACCACTTCATGAAATTAAGTGCACCATTCCACAAAACCTTTAAGTAAACTTCTACTAGAATTAAAGAGGGTTTGCCACAGGACAAGGACATTTTCAGTACACGACATGTTTCTTAAAAGCATTCACATAAGTTCTACATCAGTCAAAATTCCCAGGGAATTACAAATTAAGACATTTGATAGGCGGAAGAGGGATAGTTTGTTCCAAGAATTTGCCTTGTGTACTTTCAGTCATTTCAGTGCATTCTCTCTTTGGAGAAAGCTACATAAATTTGTACCAAAATTCATGTCTTTATTAGGTATCATTCTGCAATTTGAGGGAGTCTGTCCTTCAAATACTCAGGTGATTAATGAAAGGGGTAGTATTGCAGATTTAAAGTGTTTTTATCGCTCTAGTCAAAGAGCAGTCCATTACTGCTGGAGAACAGAGAGTTTGAGGAAAAATTGATCTACTTACATCTGCTCATCAATTTCTCCAATCTGGCGATCTAGTCGTCCCTCCTCATCATCTTCTGCCACTATTGCTTCTGAAATCTAAACCAGGAAAGTGCTGAAAAAATTCACCTTCATCATGAATTCCACTTCCATTCCCTGACAGTGTCTGTGTTCTCCCCTGCTCCCCTCTACCTCAAGTTAGTGTCAATCTCCTCTATGTATATTCCCATCTTCACAAGGGCAAATACAGGGAAAAAAATGGTCTGGTTTAATTTGAAATGGAAATGCTTTTTCTCAAAATCAAAAGTAGTTTGGCTGCTTTGGGGTTAATCTTTCAAAATTTTCTCTACACTACAATTTGAAACTGAGCATAAACAAACCACACACACCCACAGTCTGAGGTTGAAATGGGAGCTACATCCCACTGCTTGGGACTTAGTTACACACACTTATTGAACATACTGTTTAAATATTCCCGCTAGATCCCGAAGTGTTTCTAACCTGTTATTTTTTTCAGCATATACTTTCTCAAATCTGAATGTCTGGGAGATGCTATGCAATCAATGGTCCACGCATAACTGAGAAGATTCCTCCTAAGCTGAAGAATTATCTGAATGGCTTATGCTAGCAAAATGTATCCACCACCGCTTTTGTATGAACATTCGCTCTGTTTATAGTGCTGACTGCTTTAAAATGAGCAATGATACATTTTTCTGCACCACTTTTCTCAGCAGTTGACATATATGAGTAACTATTTGCAATTAGAATAATTGAAAAGATGGCAAGTACTCTAGGGGAAGACTGAGAACACCAGGAATCTGTAGTACAGTTTTATATTGTAAAAATGGCCAGATATAAACCTGCTGCAGGAAGACTTTCCATGCAATGGTAAACAGTGAAAAATGGAAGTACAGAAAAACTGTGGCAAATTTACGTGTCTCACACACAATCTCTTCTGTCACTTTCCCAGATTTTGGAGTTCCTTTCTAGTACATTTAAATTAAACATGAAACCCACGTTACCTACACTTTACAGATACTTTTTTAAAAGAGACAGACAAATGGGTGGTGTTTTGTTCTGTGTTTTTAGAAGTTAAAATATTAATATATCTCTAGATCTAAAGAAGAGCCCACGATTGTGTCCTGTTTGGATACAGGACACCGATCAGAGGTATATGCTAACTAAATAGTATTTACATAAAATACAGTGTAACAAATGTTACTAGATACATATGCTGACTGGATCTTGATCAAAAGTTTTTCAACCTAATTTCCTGTAAGTGGAAAATACAAGGAACCCTTTGCTCATTTATAAAGTGCATTTAACCACACACTGCATTGAAACAAACAGCTGACAAATGCAGATGTCAGTCATTCTGCAGAGCTGCATGAAACTGTTGTTTTCCTTATTGTGTATAGTATTTAGAATCAATAAAAATAGATTCCATTACTTACTGTGTTGACCTGTCGCATTGCCTTTTGAAATTCATCCCATTCTTTGTCCATCTGATCCTTTGGAGCATCCACTTTTCTCACCTAAGGAACATGAAAATTTATAAACCAAGAATTTAAGTCTAATGACTCTTTGGGGCACTGTAAAAAAAATCAGGAGAAATTGGAGAAATTATGCTGTGTTATCAGAAAAGTCTGGTTGATGTACTTCTAAGTAATGGATGTGAGTGAGAGAATGCAGCTGCACAATGGTTTCAGAGGAAAAATCTGACTCTACTCCTGGATTAAAACAACATCGTGAATGCAGCATTAAAGAATAATTGACTAAAAATGGCTGGTGTGGAATGTCTGGAGTAACAAAAGTGACTCTGATGGTCTGTCATTTCACTGTGTCAGGTGATAACTATTAAATCCTTCTGTAAGCTGCCTGTACAACTGCATACAATAGCCATTTCACAAGCCAAAAAGCAGTGAATTGTTTGCCTTTGGCATAACTTAAAGTATCAAACTTTCCAGTCACTAGTCTGCTGGTGTTAGATAGTCTGACTGTATTTAAAATCTAGTCTAATTTTTTTGGCTAGCAGAAGAAACTGTACAGCTACAAACCAATTTTAATGACATGCAAAGCTTTTTATTCTGTGGTAGATGGTGTTAAGTACTAAGACATGAAGTCTGAAAAAGTAGTAGTGGTAAGAATGTGTTTAAGATCTACAGCTAAGGTAATCAAAGCCAGATTGTATTTTTAATGCAAATAAATAAACAAGGTAGTCTACCTGTGTAATCAAAACTTCCACAATTCAAGCCTGGAAGATGTGGCATATAATGTATTTTAGAGGACAGATTATGCCTGACTCAGGACTGGGTAGAAATTATATAGCTAGGAGAACTAAGCAGTTTGAACATCATCATTCATGACACCGTCTTTTTGCATTAGTTTTATTTTTCCTTTATTCATTCTGCTCTTTCGGTGACACATCAGTCATCACCTTAGTAAAGACAAGTTTGGTGCGTTTTGTTCCTGAGTGATTATACAAAATCAAGTAGTATGAATTAAGTTTATAGAACAAATTAGAAGCTTCCAAGCAAACTCATACTGGGAAGTAATAGTCATCATTTCATTTTTCTGTTCTGTTATTATTTCTATCATATGTGTATGTACTGTGTTATTATGCATTGTGGTTGTCTTTTGTAATTCATAATTATTTGTATTTCTTACAATAAATTTCAACACTAAAGTTATTATTTCTTCTTGAAATATTTATCTAATCCAGAATTTATATGCTTTACAAATACCTGATGCAAATAGCAATCATTTTTCGCGCCCACAATCTCCCTTTCAAATGCCCACGTAATTCTTAAAATAATTATTTTGTGTATGATTCCAACAAAGACCCACTGCAGCCATCTCAATGTAATTGATGTCACAAACATTTTCCTTCCTCTGAGTATTAACTACACTCAGAAAGGGCTGATTAAAACAAAGAGCCTGTGCAAGCAATTTAAGGAAGAGCTTACTGGAACAAGTAACCACTGGTAAATTTATCAGTGGAGGCAATAACCAGAACAAAGGTCACTAACCAGTGTCCTCACAGATATAAGCAGATCCTACTTTGCCTGTGAGGCACTCTAGCTTTGTACTAGCTTCCCAACTCAGGATGAAACTAAGTATTTGAAAAATTTAACAGTCCCATTAGTTAGGCACAAAACAAAACAAAAGGTAAACCAAACACCCAAAGGGTGGCTTTTTCGGCTACATATTTCAATATTCAAAATATCATTATTCAAAACTATTAACATATGGCAACACATAGGCGTAAGTGGTGCCAAAAGAATCTTGCCAGGGCAAATAAAACACCTAAGCTTGTTAGCTGGGCCAGTGAGAGTAACTGAACATAAAGAAGCTTTATTTGGAAGGTCTCCAAATTAGAAGTCATGGCTTAACCTCACAATGCAATTCAAATACACCAGCAGCTTTCCATAGTGTGAACAGGGAAATATACTCAAGGAAAATAAAAAAGACTTAAGCCTACAGCACTGTATTTCATTAAAGAAAGCAAGCAAGCCATCAAATCTGTGGCAGATTTTACGAAACAAAACAAAAAATGCTTGTATTTCAAATATCAGTGTTTATTTTGGTCATCATTTGGCACTGTGCAAGTTGAAGGGAATAAGAATGGTTTTGATGACAATTCCAAGATTTTTAGTTGTGGGAGGTTTTTTGAGAAACAAGTTGAATGCCCACATTTCTTTTCTGAGCATCAAAAAACCCCAAAGTGGTAAAAGCCAAGAGGGCTGAAGACCAAGTTCACTCTTGTGTGTGCCAGTATTACAGATGATAGCATGTGCCATAATGGAGTTATTTTCATTCCAACAGGATGTACCCTATCAGGCACACAGTAACTGTTAACATTTTTCATCAGGATTTCACAAAGGACACTACAGAACTCTTATTATATCCCAAATTCCAAAGCAAAACTGAACATACAAATTAGGTGAAATGCTTTTCCTGGGATGACTCACAGAAATCAAAGTGGATTGTCCAAATCTCAGTCCAGCATTCCAACTGACAAAAAACATTTCTTTAAGAGCCACAGAGGAACCACAATCAAAAATACCTTCCAAGAGATGATTTTAACAAGCTCTTCCAGCCCCCCTCCATCCCTTTTCACATTTTCTAATTGATACAGAATGAATATTTAAAGCTGCACCAGGAGAGGTTCAGACTGGGCATTAGGAAGCATTTCTTTACTAAGAGGGTGGTCAAACACTGGAAAAGGCTTCCTGGAGAGGTGGTCGATGCCCCAAGCCTGTCTGTGTTCAAAAGGCATTTGGACAACAACCTTAATAACAAGCTATAACTTCTGTTCAGCCCTGAAGTTTTCAGGCAGTTGGAGTAGACAACTATTATAAGCCACTTCCAACTGAAACAGTCTAGTCTAAATATTTCAGTCATTTTCTTATATTCCAATATGACAGATTACCTGCAAAAGCATCCTTACTACTCAGAAAATCATTACAAGTGGCAGAAATAAATTCACTAGCATGATAAGAGTGAAACACTTACTTTTGCATCCACTTCAGGATCATCAAAGAAACCTTCTGGCAAAGCTTCAGCAGTGTTCTCTTTCCTGAAATAATTGATTACTATTAGCCCAAGTTAACACTTTACAATCTGCTTTACTGCAGAGTTAAAAATGGCCAAAAATAAAATTCATAATTCTTTATGTAAGTATATAGAAACACAGCAAGTTTTTTAAACCCCTAGTTTTATCTACAACCACCAAAAGTTCCTCCTCCACCTTGGCCTTGCCTCACTTTGAAGGAACTGCAAGGTTTAAATCTCACTGTTAAAACAAGAGCTGTAGCTTATGCTTCTTAAACTGTTCTTTCCAGTGTGCTGAGCACCCAAACATTTTAACAGCACAGTCACTACTTCTGAAAGACTAAACCACTGTCTAAAAAAAGTGCTCAAGTGAGCTGAACCCTTACTATGTAAAAAGCAGTTTTCTTTAAACAGTAGAAAGCAATGGTTGACATTAAGGTCCCAGAGTACCCTGTGTTAAAATTTGCAAACAGAGATGTCTAACAGACTCTGTATGACACTGCTCCATCTCTTCTCCTGTCCCTAGGGTCAACACATCTGTCTGAAATAATGCCTGAAGCTGACAGATATACAAACTATTCTGAATCCAACTTAACAATATGACAGGTTTCTAAGTGATCACAGTCTCTGTTTCCTGGAAGACAAACATTTCTTTGCAACCCCTAAGTCTATCAATATTCGATTTGACTGCTTACCTTTCCACTACCTTCTCCTGTATCTCTGCTTTCTGTATGGATCCCGAATGGGAAACTATAGGAGCAGCTGGAGTTTTGGTGTCAAAAAAGTCTATAGGAAAGGACAGAAGTCTATGACAAAAAGAACAGCTGTTCAGGCATTTTCTAAAATTCTGACTGTACAGGAATTTCAATACCTTACTGGTAGGGAAGCATACCTTACTTCAAGGGAAGAAAAGCCAGACATTACTTCCCTTGACAGCTTCAAACAATTAGAACATAAAATCAATAAGCACGCTGAGAAACCACCACACAATAACAGGAAATTTTTTGCTAGTTTTTCTCTACTTCCAGTATTACCCACCCTCACCATCACCTAATCACCTATCGCCTAATGGCAATAATTAGAAAAATAAAATAAAAAACTTTCATCATCAGTTAAATCACAGGTTCTCTTTACTGAATCACTTACTACTTCAGTCAGCATTACCTGCAGGCAGAGAATTAGCTATTACTTCTTGAGTTGGAGGTGGAATTTCAGTTTTATGCGCAACGGAAGATTTGCTTGATTGTTCTTGTTCTTCCTCCTCCTCATCATCATCGTCGTCATAATTCCCTGACAATAAACTGGGACCTGAGCCCTTGGAAAGCTGTACATTTGCACTGTCTTGCTCCACTCCATCAAAGAAATCTGCTGGCAGCCTGGTAAAGAGCCCACAACACAACTGTTTGAAACCTCACACAAGCGATTCCAGTCCAGCCCCAGCAGCCCAGTCCCTCTGTGAGCTGTGAGATACTGAGTAACAAACACCCTGAGCTGCACAGCTGCCAACACAGCCACTGTCTCAAGGCAGTATACACTTGTTGCTTTCAAGTTCCCCAGAAATGACCAGGTTAATTCTAAAAACACATTTCAGATCCATTTTTCTATCTGGATATTCAGTATCAGAAACATTAATAAAAATAACCCATAACAAGTTGGAATGGTGGCTAAAGTAATTATTTTTCCACATACAAAGTAACATGCTACTTATTTTGGATACCTACTGCTGTCCAGAACTGCAGTATAGCACAGCCACACAGGCTCAGCAATGAGCAAACATTGATCTGGTGAGAACAGCTGCAACCTCCAACCCAAACATTTTTCCACATTATATTTTACATGAATCACACCAATGAGTTAAAAAATGGACAAACCTCTCAAGTGTTAATTTTGCACACAAACTCAAATTTCTACAAGGAAACAGCACATTGTGTCTATGCAAGATAGTAATTTATCCTGTGAAGTAGAGACCCACAGGTGTCACCTGACATCTATCAACCCTGTAAAGATGACCAAATACCATCAGAAATTTTTAGTGGCAATTTAGATGCTTAACCCAACCCCTTGAAGTCAAATACAGTCCAAAATACTTTACAAATATTTATAAAAGCTCAACTGCAGCACATGCAATTACATGAACTTTATGTGAAAAAAACCATCCTAATGAAGATCTGTCAATGACATTAGTAGTTTTTGCTAATAAATATAATTTAATTATGCATTCAAAATTTGTCTTAACATTTCAGACTACCATCTCTTCTGTAGTATGCCAGCATTATTAGAGTACATGCTACCATCTAGTTATGTTCATTAGGTACAAGCTGTGTACCACCACATGTCAATCCTTAAAAGTCTGAGAGTGACAGTAAAAGAATTCCTGCTTTCTCAGAGACTCTTAAGAGTTGATACAATTATGTCATCTGCAGCCAGGAACATCCTGCCATGTTTAGGAATATAAAATTCTGTTAGAAAACAAGTAGAAGTAGGGATCTGCTGACTCTCTCAACCTTTGGCCCTGTCTAGGAAGCAGAGACAAGGAAGAGCTGGGCGAGAATGGAGCCACAGGTAGTTAGAAAAGATTTGTATGTAATAACAAGATCTACTCACCCAGATGAAGATGAGTGTGGCTTTTCATCTGTACCTGTACAACAGCCAAGAATCACTTCTTAAAATCCATGCTTTTAAAAGAAATATCCCTCAGATTTCTATTACAGCAGCAAGTTTCCAAATGCATATGTATTTAACATATCTCATATATTGACATGTCTGGCAGCACCAAGGGAAAAAATTAACTGTCTTTGCTTTGGCAAG